>NC_133835.1:11190000-12442500 GCF_047830755.1 Zonotrichia albicollis
AGCTTTGCTTCCCAAACAGCTCCTTGTTCACTTAGGCTTTGAGCAGTTCTCAGACTCCTCAAAGCAACAGAATGGTCTGAATCACAACACTGAGAGGCTCAACATTTGATTTCAACTTCTGCTGCTAACTTGAAGCAATTATGTAAAATAAATGCTTTAACTGTTTATATTCCAGTTTAAATCTCAGCCTTGATTAGGTTCAACAAGAGTTTTAATAGTTCTCTAAAGAAAGGCTCTTGAGGAACAAACATTATTTTGGTAACACTTGCATTCTGCACTAATATTCACACTTCCTTCTACATTCAGAAGAAATTTCCATTATTTCCATCATCATTTATCTCCAAGACCAGTTCATACTTTTATGAACTTTGGAATATTAGATGCCAACAGCTGAAAAATTAAACTACTTCCCAAAGAAAGTAAAGGAAAAGTCAATGCCTGCTTTGCAAGGAAAGTTGGTTTTTTATTAAAACCAAATGTCTGGAACTTTTTTAAGTCAACATTTCAAAACCACCTCAGAGTTAGGTCTCAGAAAGGCTTTTCTAAAAGCACCAAATGCAGAATACTTTATTTGCAACTGTTCTAGTGCATCCTCATGTCCCACTTGGGAAAGCTCCAGAGTCTTTGTGCCACCAGGACACAAAACAACTCGTGGGACATCAGGTAATTCCTGAGGGACAGGCCTGGAGCAGGCTGGAGAGTGTTCCTGATTTTAGCAGGAACCTGATCCTGCTCTGGAAGGGGCAATCCTGACAAGTTCCTCCTGTTCCCTGACCACACAGAACACTTATTGTGAGATGCAGCTCTTTCCACACAAACCACCAAAACCAACAGCAATACTGAAAATTGAGATGAGCATGAACAGCCCAGTAAGAGAATTTTATCTCTATATTTAAATTTTAAATGCCTTCACAGAAGTAGCTTTCAGTAGCAACCAATATGTAAGAAATGCTAATTTTCATGATGGAAAAACTGGGTCAAATTGCTACAGCTATGGAAACATAACACAAAAAAACCCAGCTCTGAAATTAAGCAGTGAAAATTAACTTGTAAATCAATTCTTCCAACCTCTTCAGTAAGGGGTTTTTAGGTGATCACCTCTGAAAAGCCAACAGGGTTATTACAAAAAGTAAAAAAAAAAAAAAAAAAAAAAAAAGTTATTTACTTCTCATACTCACTTCAGAAGCTCCAAGGTAATTGTTCCCCGAGGCTCTGCTTCTATACTCTTTCCCCAGAATTTTAGTTTGGGATAGATTGATCCATGAAATATGAAATCCTTATTGAGGCCTTCTGAATAAAATGCACTAATAGGTGGGTGGTGGCTCACTTGTTCAGATATAAACCTAAATCCTAAGTCCTCCCTGGCAACAACAAAAAAAGAGCATTAAACAATAAGCACATTTTTAATATTGCAAGAGAAAAGAGGTGATACTTAAAAAAAGTGAAGTATTTTTAGATTAAACTGAAGGTGAGACTTTTCCTTTTCTAGTTCTGTGACACATTTACAATTAATGAAATGAAAGGATTTCTAGTCTGAACATTTTTTTTTAATACTCCAAACCAGATTTCTACCCAGCAAAGCCTCTGAAGAAGTTTCACTGAAATAACTCATGAAAATACAGAAACCCTTTGGGCAACATGAAAAGATCTGACTGAAAATTCTTTACTGCAGACATCACCCATTTCTTTGAGGAAGCTCAAAGTCCTTCAGACTAATTTCTCTATCTGACATGATCAACAAAACAATATTTAAATTTAATTAATAGAGTCTGCTCAGGAAGCATCTGTGGTGGAAGAACATGAACCAATTTTTCTCCAGATAATTCAAAGAATATTCTGCCTAAACTTAGAAATAAAATTATTAGATTTTATAACATCTTCTCAGAAATTCTGAGATAGTCTAAGGAAAAGAATTTTAGCAATACTCAGGAATCTACATTAGCGGTATTTTACTACAACCAGACCAGTGTGAGAATCTGCTAAGTCAAGAACACAAACAGCCCCAGCTCCCAAATTAATGTAATTACTACCTGGTTAATTCATAGGTTTCTCCTAACAGTGGGTTAAAGGGTTTGCCAGTTCTCTCCCACTGAGAAGCTACAGCAGAAACTGCAAAAGCAGCTACAGCCTGTAAGCAAATTAAGAAGACATTGTTATGAGAACAGTGCATTAAAACTCTAAGTTTATTGTACTTTATTTGTTGCACATTACAGTATTTATTATTCCAAAAAGGAATTGCTTTATATTTATTTCTTAAGGCACAACTATTTGTAAGCCATAGAATAAATGACAGAGAACAACCAGTTTTGGAGAAGAAAATTGTGGTAAATTTGTCTTTGTCACAACAATTTTTCATCCAGGAACTTCAAAATCATGAAGCCACTCAACAAACCAACTTAGAATCACATAAAGCCACAATTTCATCCTTACAACACATAAAACCACAAAAAAGTTACAGTTAAAGAAATGAGTTGAGATCTTTGGGTATGGTCAGTTGTGGCACTTTCCTTTCAAACTCTGTGCATGCATGAAGAGTCAGGGTCAAAGTGTCACAAATATTTGGCACAGCCACTATGAAAGAAGAAACTCATTTAGACACACAAACTGGGCATTCTTACCATAGCCCCTGAGAAAGAGATACACTCAAATGAGAAACTGTCTTAAAATCAAACACTGGGAGAAAAAAAAAATTGTGAATGACCCAGAAGGTGGTGAGGATTCTTACCTGCATTCTTTCCAGGGGATCTGTGTGACTACAAGCCTTATTGATGAGGTATATATGCTCCATATATTCTGTTATCCTTTGAAGGAAACTCAAGGGCTCGTTGAACACAATAGGCATTGTAATCTTGGACAGCTCCTGCATAACCAAAGGGGAGGTTGATTTCAGTACACAACACTAAGTAAACAACTGGCAACAACAAGAATTTTGGAAAAATGTTGTGGGTGAGTTTATTTATAGTATTCCTCAAAGGATATTTGGCAAGCCTGATGCAGACCTCCAAGTGCTACAGCTGAAAGAACTGCAGAACCCCACTTGCAATCTGAAATAACGACTTAAAACACTGATCCAGCTAACCTAATGAATTCACAGAGAATGTTACCTTCTCTGCTGTGCCCTGTGTAAAGCAGAAGAGGTTAAATTTCCCTAGGTAGCAGCAATAATGTGCCAAGCAGCTCCGTGCTGATACTGAAGTGCCACACACTCCTTGGAAAACCTCACATGCTTATTTGCATCAAATCTATCTGTTTCACTGCAGAAACCACAAATTATTTTTTGAAGGGAACATTTACATAAAGAATAGCACTTGAATTGCTCTAACAGATTTTAGTGGTTTATTTAAGCAGCCTGTTATTTGTGTCAGACCATTTCTGGTTCCCTGTGTGGATAAAGACAGACACAAAGTTCACACAGAGATTTCCAACTCCCCAGGTCTTTTACTACACCCAAGCAAATTTGGCTGTTTGATTAAAGTTGCACTCATGGGCATTAAAACTGCTATGTAAGTGCTTAAAATTTAGCAGAAAGCAGAATGCCACCAGATGAAGTTAATGCAACATTTTCCTCACCTTGGCACAAGGAAGGGAAGAAAAATGTTAACCTTAACTAACTGCAATTGATTTGGTCCAAGCAAAAGTTTGAGTAGATAGGTCGCTCATCCCACCAAAAGGAGTGTTGAGAGAACAACTGTATCTCCTAGATTATATGAATTAATAAAACAAACTCCTAAAACACCTTTTGCTGAGTAAACAAGAAAAAAAAAAGAGCAATTAAGACAGCATTGTGCCAATCAAACATATTTGATTATATTTTAATGGCTTTAATCTAGTTCTTAAAGGACAGTCTCAGAAATGCCAATCCACATACTCTAGCACCTAAAGAAGATATGGAAATAGTACTGTTAATAAATAAATGGTGAGATTTTGGGAGTTGTTGTTTCCTAGTAAAACAAGGAAAATGCACCATATGTTATTTTGTGTCTTGATGTTTAAGCAAAAAAATTAATCAGCTTAAATTAAGAGACCTAGCACAGATGCTTCATTCATGCCAACTTACCAGTCCAATGCATTTTTTTAATATGCTCCACACACTAAAATCACTTCTAGAAAACATTGGGGCAGGTAATGATGTCCTATAATGGGAAAAAAAAAATCCAGCTGTCATTCTCAGCCCACTAAACAACAAGACATTTTCTTTTCTAGCCCATGCTCCCCTCCCATCTCCTCTGCAGCTCTCTGTGTTTACCTGTGTCTCTTAATCCCATTTTCTTGTATCTCTGTTTCTCCATTATGCTTTTCAGTCTTATTGCTTTGGTGTGGCTCTAGATCAAGCATTTCTGGACATTTATGATTTGCTTCTGAAAACTCTCCTGAAGAATTGTCAGAATCAAAGCCTGTATAAAAACCAAAAGGCAACAGTTTTTTTAGGAGCCTTACCATGCCACAGAGTGCCACTCACATTTTGCAATGTCACACCTGAAGTACACTTAGACTAGGTTAGTTTATTTCAAAGAGTATCAGCCTGAAAACCCTTATTAAGTGACCTAATTTCCAGGAGTATTAAGAGCCAATTATTGCATTAGAATCAAGAATTATCATTTTTCACGCTGCTGAATATAATACTAATTTAGAATCTTAAAAGTTCTTGAGTAGCTCCTAATGAGATTAGCTGCATTTTCTCTTTTCCAGAGCTGCACTGTAATTACAGTAATTTGCTGCAGTTATGTAGTTTTCCTTCCATTTTACATAGACTAAATGCTGTGTCTTCTGCCATTAACTTTTTTACAAAGCAGTACTTCAACTTTATTTTAACCTCTCCAATGGCTGCTTTTGCTGTATTACAGCAATTCATGCAAGGCACACACTCCAGAAACAAAAAGCTGCACTTTTTTCAGGGATCAAGACCATGGCAATAACATCCAGAACTGCACCAGGAAGTCCCAGTGATATGATCTTATTTGGTAAACAGCAGGTGCAATGGGTGATGTCATGTCTTGCCCTGTCTCCTACATTTTGTGTCACAAGAATGTAATTACACAGCAATAACCACACCTTGGCACTCTTAGTACTCAAGGGCAGCATGACAGTCACATATAGATTCAGGTCATTAAAATGAGGACTGCCCTGAAACACCTGTCTTAAAAAAACCTTCAGTCAACTGACAACAAAATAGTTCTGATTTTAAAACAGTATTTTTAATCATATATTAGATTTTTTGGAACCTGTTACAGTACACGCAGCAAAATAACTTATCAGCTTAACTGTAAGTTGGAAAAAAAAAAAGCTTTTTGGTACAATATCCTCACCCAAATAAACTAATCAAGCTCACACAACAACAAGGAACAGCATCACTTCAATGAGATTAACACACCTAAATGTAAAAGTAAAGCTTCACAACAGGAATAGTCCACTGGCTTATAGAGGAATAGTTCTGAAAAAGATTACTGTAATTTCACTCTTTATACTGCACCTGAAACCCTGCTAATCCTATCAAATGGTCATTGTGCTATCCACATTAGTGTTTGTTTCCTATGATTCAGAATTGGTTTGTCCTGTTCCTGTAAAGCACAAGAGGAATTTGGAGTATATATATTATTTATGGACAACAATATGTCATTGGTAAGTAAATAAATGCCAACTCAAATGAGTGTCTTGGAGACAAACAACAAAAATTAAATCCCTGCTCCAGAAAAGGAAGTACATCAGAAGGGTTAAGTCTGCTTTTATTAGACTGCACTTCCACCTAATTACTTTAAAAAAAACACCAAACCAAAACCACTGTGGTACACAGCCAGATAATCACAGACTTTCAGCTGCACTTTCCACCTTGGCATCACATGACTTAGCCACTGCAAGCCCATTGAGGAAGCTTAGGAAGATGCTTCTCAATGAAGTTCTAGGTATTACAGCTCTATTAAGAACTATCCAGACACTGTTTTATGCAGAGGAAGTAGATCTGGAAGAAAAACAGAAGTGATTTGTTGTAGTTTTTCTAAGCTGCAAAAAGAGCCTTACACCAGCTGCCAATAAAGCTTTGAAGCTGAGAAACCAAGTAGGTTAGAGTTACTTACAGGACAGTTTTCACACTGAAAAGCCACTGGGAGTGAGGATAAAAATGGAGATTTAAAAGGAGGATGGGAACCAGAGACAGAAATACAATTAGCTTAATCAGAAGTCCCACTTACATGTGTTAAGAGTGAAATAAAAGCATTTAAAAAGTCTTAAACTTTCAAAGTAAAATACTTAAGGTGGGTGCCAACATAAATCTATTTCAAGAGCTTAAAGAAAAGTGACTTGCCAGTAACTTTAGTTCTCTTGGCCTTCCTCTTCCACATCCTGCAAATGAACTGAGTCCACTCAGAGTGTGCTGCCCACGAGCCAAGGCAGCAGAGCCCTGCCTGAGTCATGGCAGGGACATCACCTCCCCTTGGGACACCCAGCAACTTCCCTGAGCAATAATTATTGCCAGCCAGGGCAGAGAGGGAATCAAAACACCTGGGTAGTGAGAGCCCTCAGATATAAAAAGGAATAGGGATAAACATGCTGGAATGCAGACAGCAAGTGGAGCAAGAGGGATTGTTTTTCTTTGCCAGAAATTAACCATTCTTCACTTTCCAAATTAAGTCCATTGTCACAAGCTGTAGCTGATGGAGGCAGGTTGGCCTTTCACAACATCTGTAACTCTTACACAGGCATTGATTCAGTCTGATCCAGACAGAAGCAAAATATATCAGTTTGGCAGATAACCTCACTTCCTCCTCTCCACCTGAGAGCAACAACACCCTCACAAATACACCTGGCTGGATGAACCAGCTGAGCCTCATGGGCACAGAATACATTTCTGTGAAACTGCAGGCTAATATTTAAAAAAGCAAAATTAAATTATTCGTGTCCTCAAAAATAAATTACCCTGGTAAACAGCCAGGCATTTTCCTGCTTTGTGGCAACACTTCCACAAAACACTTTGGCAAAAAGACACCTGACAATATTAATGAAGGATACAGCTCAAAAGAGCTGATGGCACAGTCTTTATAAATTCTGTGATGGCATTAACACACCCAAGGTGGCAGAGAGCAAAGTTACATGCTCCTTGTGTCATAGAAAAATTCAAAGAATCTGAAATACATGTAAGGATTGACCACCTTTGTCCTGATCCAGCCTCAGAGAAGGTGGCCACTGGAATTTGAGAAAAAGCAGATTCTTGGCAGCTGTGATGTCTGGAATGAAGTGAGATCACAGGAAACATTCCCTAGGGGAATACTCATTCACCAGGTAAGGCTGTCAGGTGTCAGCAATGCTAATAACCTCTGACTGTAAAGAACTTCTCCCCATGAAACTTTGTCACCAACTCATCCATCCCCTTGATTCATCAACAGCCCAGTCCATGCTGCAGTTCCCCAGGTGCCATCATCATCCTGTCAGGGACAAACCATGTGCCACCAGCAGGATGATTCCCAAGCACACAGCACACAATGCCCTCCCGTGACCATGTCTTTTGGATGAGATGGAGTATCAGAAACAGGAAACTTCTCAGCCAAGGAGTTAAATCCAGCACTATAAAAATCAGGGGTCTCCTTAGGAGATATTCATATTCTCCAAGTGGATGTCATTAATTAATAACTATGGGAAAGCTGTGACATCCTCAAGGAGTGAGTCCATACTACCTTAAAGGAGGGAGGAAACTACCTGGGCTGCTGCTGAGTGTGCTGCAGAATTCTGGAGTAACTCCCACACAGTCCAAATGCTCTCAGCCTGGTTTGCTCCCTACAGGACACAAACCCAGCACCCAATTCCTAAAACCAGTGAACTTTGGGAACACACTGCAGCTCCTTCTGGGGAAAGCAGGGCCTAGGATGCAGCAGGAGCAAGAGAAAAGTATGGTGCACATACTGTTTTCATCTCAACACTAAAACACAGCTGGGAAATGTGTTCATTCCTGGCAGGCACATCCCTACCCTAGACTTCGAGCAGATTAAGCACATCTGAAGGCAGCTTCTGCCCTTCTGCTGATCTGACCTAAAAACAAGGAGAGCATCCTTGGAAAGAGCAGACTGAGGAGCCTGCCAAGGGAATTTCATTTTTTTTTTTTAATAAAAATTTGGAACTTCAGATCCTGAAGTTTTCACTGGGAAATCTGGAAGCTCACCTTGGCTTAGAAAGGATTGTGATTGTGGACTTGAACTCCTAGGAGTACTGCACCTACACCTGCCATGTCCAGACCATTACAAAACTGAGACAGACAGGCACTACCAGGACCCATTTACACCTAAAAATTGACTAAAGCACCACGTGAAAGATCCACAGTGCTAACAGGAACAGAGAATTATCACAGACAAAAGCAGCCAGGGAACATGAATGCAGACAGGCTCATTCACAGTCACATTTCTGAATGACCTGGACAAGAAACAGCCACAAAGAACCAGGTCTGACCTCACCAGGTCTGTGCAAATAACTCATCAAACTGTCAGCATCTCCTAAAGCACCCAGTGGAGAAAGGCATTGAGCACCTGTCCTTAAAGACAGACAGTTCTGAGGGAAAACAAATCTCAAGCAAAGTATTCCAAACCTAGCACTCCTCTTAAACCAAGTACCAGACTCCAAGAAACACATATTTTATATATATATACATATCTTTTGCCTGTGGAAGAATAAGATGAGGATGGAACAAGGAGTGCTCACAGAACTGATATACAACCCCCCAGTGGGAAGAAAAAGAGGAAGAAGAGGAAAAAGAACATAACCAGAGTGTCTAAATGCAGATGAGCCACACAAACACCAAGGGCTGTGCAGTTCTGCAGCAAGGGACAAAGGAATGCATCACCATCAACAACACAGACCTCATGTTTAGAGGTACATTTCTTTTCACATCTTTTTTAGTGGAAAAAAAAACTAGCTCATTTATGGCAGTAACCCTGAGCTCACCATTATTAATGACACACAGAAAGATGTTAATGGTACAATGGTTTGATTTTACAGATGATTTTGGAGTACTAGTCCCCATCACTCCCAGCTGGCATGAATGCAAACCAAATTTCCTCTCTCCTCTGTGACATAGTTGTGACAAGTCCTGTACAGCCTGCTGTCAGTCACACTGCTTCACCCAGCCCCCTCTGTTTATTCCTCACATGAATTTCCAACCATGTCTAAGTCTACCTTACCCACTTCTATCTACCATGCTGCTTCCATTCCTGCAGCTTTCACACTTACCATTATTCTCTTTTCCTTCCTGTGATTTTATATTAACTATTGTGCACTCAGTATTTCTCATTTCACCTCTGCTACAGGATTTCTTGAGGGACATTTCAGTGGAAATCTTTAAAATTGTTTGAAATCTTTAAGAGGATTTCCTTTTTCTTTATTAAAATACTTCAAGCATTTTATTTCACCACTAAAACCATCTAAAGCTCTTACAAATAACTATTCATTCTCATTAGTTGAAAGCAAAGTACTATTTGATACACTGCTCAAGTGTGAAGTGATTCATGTTTGCTTTTTTAGAGAAAATAGGATTGCAAAGACTTTTGGCTCCCTATCTTGAAAACATACTTTTACAGCAAATTGTTTCTGACTAGAAAAACATTTTCTACTTCAATTCTTTAGGATAAGTTTTCCATTAAAATAAAAAAATTAATACAATAACAATAAAAACAACCCACAGGAAATGCTTCACCTTTCAAAGGGCCCACTACTCAAGCTGCTATTAAATTGATTTTCACAGAAAATAAAAGCAAGACCTGGCCACTAAAAGACTGTTATAGTGATGAAATAATAACTGGCATTAAGCTTTAACAAAAAACCCCCTCATTTCCAAGCCTGAACAAGAGCTACAATTTTCCTCTTCTACTTTTCAGAAGACAGCACTACAAGTTTTACCAACCCAAGTTCACTTTTGATTTATTATTAACAGCCATCCATTACCAGCCCCCCACCACACAGACAATGCAATTTATGGGGGTTTTATCCCCCTGGCACCGTGCCCACCACTCACCCGTAACGGCATCATAAAACTCCTCTTCACTGTTCATCCTTCAGGGTGAAATCTGGTGCAGCCACTGCAGCTCTCTCTAATGCATCCTTGAACTTGATTTAAAGTATCTGAGTGCTGTCAGGGGCTTCTTTTGCAAATATCCAGCTGCTTCAGATGATCTATTTGACAAGACAGAGAAAGAGAATTAGCAGCTTCCACGTTTCTCCTGTGTACAAACGCTCACACTTGACAAACACTAATTTTCCTGTTTCTTCCCATGGCAAAAGATGGATTTCTGCATTCATAAGTAAACAGCTTTCTTTGATAACCACAGTAATTTTGAAGACAACTACTACCTGCCACAAGAACAGCTGATTTACTGTGTCAC
The DNA here is from genome assembly GCF_047830755.1 of Zonotrichia albicollis. Lineage (NCBI taxonomy): Eukaryota > Metazoa > Chordata > Aves > Passeriformes > Passerellidae > Zonotrichia > Zonotrichia albicollis. The sequence continues at coordinate 11,200,356 of NC_133835.1, forward strand.
ACTTCTCTCTGTATAAACACTTCATATACATTACTGCAAAATGTATCTTATTTACAGCAAGTTAAATTTCAGGCAAGTACAGCTAGAAGGAGCAGAGAAGTGACAGAAGAAAAAGCCAGCTGGCAAACCAAAAATTCTCCTTAGCAAGAGGATAAGCCTTACTCCATCCTTAACCAAGAAAGCTGGGAACAAAAAAGAACCTTGGTATCTCAAAGCCCTGCATGAAAATGCTGGGCCTGACTGTACATCATGCAATCAATATGCAGTGACCCTGAGAGAAGTTTTGTCAGGCTACTGCTATGCACTCTCCAAGAGAAAACTGGAGATTTTTCCCTCCAGAAGGAATGTAAAGAACCAACGAACTCTTCCTCAATAGAGCCACGCACTCTGCAAATAAATTACAGATTTAAGTAGCATTCCACCTCTACTTTATGGATGGGCTAAATTAGATTTTTTCCAGATGGTTGACAATGGTGTAATGCAAATATTTTTACCTCACCCAATTTTAGTTTAAGGAGAAGAATGAGAAAATTTCGTTTTCATTCTTACAAACGTTCACCAGGTTCCAACAATGAGCCAAGTACACAGCAATAAATGACAGTATGGCAATGCTATCAATATCTCCCCCAAAACAACCTCAATCTGTCACTCTCAATTTTTTCTGATCCTGAAGATTCCACTGCTTTTGTGGCAGTTTTTTCTCCAGAGTAATTATAATTGCACAATTCCATTCCAATTAAGAGAAACAAAGGCAGAAGTGCACTCTGCTCCTAGGAGAAGAGTGTACCATGTTTGAAGCCAATTCCTTCTTTTTCTCTGCAAGAAACCAGACTGTGTTTCAAGTCTTTTTCCCCTCACTGCCCAGAACAAAAGCTGTTTGAATGTCTCATACATTCAGTTCTTCTAACTGTCCATTCAGAGGGAGGAGCTAAACCAGCCCATTATGGGACTCATCTAAGTTAATGAATTTATGTTTGCCTTGAAGTGGTTAATGTCTTTCAAGGATAGATATTTCAGTTTGTCACTTTTCCCTTAGGAACCTCCCATCTCCTTGCTACTATAGGATTTTATATCAATCTCTGCACCAGCAATATCATATTTACAAGTCCTCACCCTCCAAGTATCTTTGAAGATGCAAGACATTTATGCTTTCAATTGTCTGCAAGCATTGCATCCTTCTAGCAAAACAGCTGCCAATATTTCCAAAAGGAAACTTATATATGTACAAGACACAGCCCTCTCATGATCAGGACTACAACTACATTATTTTCTCCATGGTTTCTTGCATCTTCCCTTCTTCTGTTTAGTCTTGTATAGAAGGCATTAAGAAATAAAAATTATGATTTACAAAACTGTCAAATATCATTAAGAGCCTTAGAATAAATAAGGTCATACAGATGAATGCCAGTTTCTCCTCTCCCCTCTCCTGCACAATAATAATTGCATTACAAAAGGCCTTGTGAAGTGGAACTACATCCCACAGTGTGCAGTTTCACTGCAGAGACAACAAAGCTTTCCTATAAAAACACTCACCAAGTACAAATGAAGGGACCAGAATCAGAGACAAATGAAAAGCAAAGTTATCTTGTGCTCTCCTGACATCTACCTCACACCACACCTGAAGCTCACTGCTATCTGAAAATTCAATCATAACCTGTAAGTTATATACAAAATATACACTGAAATCACTTTAAATAATGACAGTCACAAATTGTCCTAAGGTGTTAGGAACATTTAAAAAAAGAAAAAATAATATATTTTGCTGAGTTACACTAGGAATAACTTCCCACTTGCATCACTTCTTTTACATTCAGTTCTTTTATACAGCAGAGATTAACATGAATTTGCATGTAGCTGAACACACAGTGATAACAGCATTCAGCTTTCATGAGCCAAACAAATGGGATTAAATCCTGTTCCTTACTAAGAGCAACACCAGAAGTTACTTTTAACTAGGCTGAAACACCAAAAGACAAAAACATACAGTATCTGTAATCTGTATTTCCTCTTCCGTTCCCTGATGTTTCCAGAAGAATTCACCTGCACACCAGCAAGGGTGGTGGGCAGCTTTTATCAAAATTGCCATTGAAAAAGGGTGAACCACTCCTGTGTCAGACAGACCTCCAGGAGCTCAGGCCCAGCTCTGTCCTGGAAAATATTCCATACAGATAAACATCCTGTCTCACCTTTCAGTGCTACAGAGCACAAGGAACACAAAGCTTGGAAATTTTCCTGCATACACAGTAATCAACAGGAATGTAACAAACAGATTTCCACACAGATTCCACTTGTTGAGAGAACACTTTCAGCAGTTGAGGTTTGCTGCTTTGCAAGCTAAAATTATCTCAGTGGGCTTCACTTTCCAGGCAGGGCCAAGGGGCTGGGCCTGGGTCCCCAAGACAGAGATAGACACCCAAAAATGTGCTTTTCTTTAGGGGATCTCAGCCCAGCTGAGAGACAGAGATACCCAGAAATGTGCTTTTCTTTAGGGGATCTCAGCCCAGCTGCACTCACCAAACCATCTTATCAATAACAGGGAAAAGCTGCAAGTACAGGCACCTTAAGAGAACTGGAAAAATCCTCATTTAATGATGACAACACACCCCTGGCCACAACCAGGATGGTTAACAGGATAAGCAACAAAGCTTATCTACTTCCTCATATTTTATGGCTAATGGATTGGTACGAATTAATTTATTATGTTCCATGGCAGGATATGGAATGAGATGAGCTTTAACGCCCTTTCCAACCCAAACCATCCTATGACTCTGTGATAACATTAAAACCCCTTTAAATTCTCATAGTTCATCACACATTCCTGACTGATGACCATGGACAGCCCCTTTTTTAAAGGACATGTATTTGTAAAATACAAAAGACAAAGCATGCAGCTAAGTAAAAACTGCAGGAACACATCCACAGCACACCTTGAAATCGGTTCTACAGCGGGGAGGGATGACTCAGAATTCCAGAACTCCTGCCTTCCAGAAGTAGATCTGTCACAGGAGAGGGGACAAACAGAAAGGGCAGCTCCCAAACACCAGCCAGGTCCCAGGAGGAGCTCAGGAGCAAACTCCCTTCTCCACAGCCCAGATGCAGAGCGTGTAACAAACTATTCCCAGCAGCCACAGTCCCAGGCAGGGCCCACGAGCAAGGAAGGACAAAGTGGTGGTGAATAAAGTCCCACAAAGTGCTCTGTCAGGCACAGAGCTGAGCCTGTCACTCGGCACTGACAAGCTCTGCATGCAAAGCTCTCTGCAGGTCACAGTGTCCCCTACAAGGTCACAGTCCCCAGCAGCAGAAGGCACACAAATTCCCTTCCAGAAATACACCAGTCCCAGACTCTGCACAACTCCTATTTTAAACCATTTCCTCCCACTTGAACTTATTTTTAAAACCAGGACAACAAAAGTGCAAGACTTTGCAAATCACTTTATAAATCACTTTATAAATCACTTGATAAACTGCCTAACGTGCTCCAGGCATTCTGTGACGTGCATGTGAGCATCCCTCTGAGAGGAGATGCACATTCCACCTTCAGGGCTGCTTCCAAAACCAGTGTGTGGGAACCCACTGCCTTTATCTTGGGAAATTAGTAATCCCTCAAATTTGTCACTTCGTAGGCTTGTTCCCTGTCAAATTTCATTTTTCAGGAGAAAAGTAACAAAAACAACCAACTTATTTCAACCATGCTCCTGGATTCTAGGAGCTTATACATCAATTAAAGAACCCCAAAAATTTGTACCCCTGTAGGAGTTTAAACCTGTAACTACCCTAAGTTAATTCGACTGACTAGTTGCTCTATCCTAACTTGTTCTTCCAGGTTAATCCTCAACAAAGACCCAGCTGGATAAGCAAAAGTTCCTCCTCCTTAAAGAAACATTTACATTTCTATAGAAATAGCAGCATTTACAATGAGTGGCTCACAGGGCTGGAATGTGGCTCAGCAAGCTCAGGTTTGAAGCTGGCTGGGGACAGCCCCAGTGCCTTTTTGCTCCAGACCTCAAGCTGAAATTTCTCATCATGCAGCAATTCTGGAAAGCTTTGCTGACATCACCCTGCTAAATTAAAAATCCTTTTTTTGTTTTTTTTTTCTTGCTTTGAAATCACATGTTCTAGCTCTACATGATATATTAAAACACTTGGTTCTGCTCATTACACAGATATTGAATCTACTTGTGAAATCCAGAAGCATTTAAGTAAAAGCAAGTAGAGAATCAATAAGCAGTCATTAAAATAACCCCAGAGGTTCACCAGCAGGAGCAGGTAGGGTAGTAGGAGTTCAATTCCCTGGAATTGAGAGTGCCACCAAAGAATTCATGAGCTAGCACATTCATCAGCTTTTTCACATACCTATCAAAGTTTCATTGGGTGTGCATTTCCACAGCAAATTTTAAAATCATTTGAGTTTCTTAACATAAAAAGAGAAAAATCACAAGTAATTTAAAAAAAAGGAAGAAGGAAAAAAAAGTCATTTGGGACCTTCCTCATGAAAAACATTTTCATTACCTTGGGATCTTCCTCATGAAAAGCATTTTCATTACTTTGATATGAAAAGGACAAGGGAGAATGTGAATTTTCAAACTGACAGAGGGCAGGTTTACATTTTATATTAGAATGAAATTTTTCCCTGTGAGGGTGGGCAGGCCCTGGCACAGAGAAGCTGTGGCTGCTCCATCCCTGGAAATGTCCCAGCCCAGGCTGGACAGGGTTGGAGCCCCCTGGGACAGTGGAAGGTGTCCCTGCCCATGGCAGGAGATGGAATGAGATGAGCTTTAAGGTCCCTCCCAACCCAAATAATTCTGTGATTCTGTGACATCCTCAGTTCAGGATGTACCTTCTGTCCAGAAAGAGATTCCCAAAGAGCCAAAAGAAGATCAAACATTCACATCCTTCATAATAACAGCAAAAATAAGAACAAAATCCCCCAGTGTACAACATGACTGCTGGAATAAGAGCCAACCCCATCATCTCTTGAGTTGCCAGCTGAAATAAAACATTGCTGTAGTACTTCAAGGGACAGAAATAAATAACTTGAACTAACAGATAAATATTCATGTGTGTTTAATTCATACACATCTCCTGAAAACATCAAACTGCAGTGTTTCATCTCTGAATGAAAGCTTCAGCAAAGATGAATCTTAATTGACTCATGAAATTAGGTTACCAGCAACACTGGATCTAAAACATCCACAAAAATTAGCCAAGAAGCAAATTTAATTGGCAATTTAGATGAACTGTTACATACTTCAATTCTCTTCAGCCACACAGACAGCAGAACCCAGGAGAGGATTTTCTTTACCAAGTGAGATTTGTTTTAGTCCAAAGTTTGAATGTAATACCATCTGCCAGATGTCTTGGCAGGATAAAGTTCTCTGCAACCACAGCAAGACAAGGGCAACTTCCTTCTCAAGTCTGTTAAATAAAGTGCAGAGGCTGAGGGAGGAGGATCAGCTGAACACTCAGCCCACTGTCACTTTTCCATTTCTTGGGAGATTGCAGCTGTCCCTACCACAGGCTTTTATGTAGTTGGGAGTTATTAAATGGCCTGGGGACATTTCAGTGCCAGCACTTGAAACAATGGTGACAACAAACTGAACATCTGAAAGGTTAGCTTTGAACAAATGAGCTGAGCCATTTATGACAGGCAGAATCACGTTCTGTTCTCTCAGAAATATCAATTTTTGGTGATGCTTCACAGGAATTAAGAGACAACTGAAACACTGCAAGTCTGCCTTTCAAAGGAGCAAATGCCACAAAACCTGTTTCTGCATCAGAACAAATGACAGTCACTGTCCCACACACCAATCACTGCCCCAGCCCAAAGCTCCAGTGCTGCTACCAGAAACATTATTTATTTAGATAAAAATTGTAAAGATCAATCTGGACAGAAAAAATCCTCCCAGAATAATCTCAATTACCTATGGAATCAATGGCTATTCCCCACTTTCACTTCAGCAAGAATTCTGTTCTACAGCCAAGGATATTGGCTTGCAGAAATTCCCTCCATGTAACAAACAGATCAAAGAAACTTGATTCCAGCAGATTAATGTGTTTTGATACAAAACACTTCATTGAAATTCATACAGAATTCTGTATGTTCTCCTTTCTTAACACTACCTCAATATCAGAGACATTTTTCCACCTGAGAGCATCTGATACAGCATTTTTCAGACTCTGTAACCTTCCCTTGGAAACTATTTCATGGCCCATGACTGTAAAAAATGACAAAATTCTGTTCTGCATACCTCTAGCATTATGATGCATAATGCTGGGTTTGATCAGGAGTGATAAATCAGCTCATTTCTAGCCACAATGTTCAAAAGATAAATCATTCAATACTGTATTGTACAACTAGTTATTTCTTAGTTGTTTCCTGGGGATCTGTTTTATCTTCCTTGTAAGAGAGAAGGTGGGAAGTAATCAATAACTCCAAGCACAGTGGCTTTGCACACAAGTGTCAGGGGATACATAATTAATCATTTAGGAACACTTCTTTGAAGATTAAATTAAGGATGCTTGGGTATTTCTCATCATAATGCAACCACCCCTGCAAATTGACCACTGAAGCTTATGAACATGAAGAGAGTTTCAGCATAAAATATCACTGGAGAAAACCCCTAGAACAGCAAAAATAGTTCTATGTGTAAGTTCATAGATCTTCCTCCTCAAAGGCAGCTTTGTCTCTGTGGACTCATTCTCTCCAGGAAGTTGCAGGTTTATATTCACTCTGCACAAGGTACTTTGTAAATAATTTTCACAGAAACTCTTAGACAATTATGGCAGCAATTATATTGCCAATAAAGCAGGAGGATGAGAGTGACTAACCCAGTGCAAAGCCCTACAGTAGAAGAAACCATATTTTTATGCCTACCACCAACTCCTGACACACACAGATTGCACAGCATGAGCACCTGCACACAGCTAACAGACAATTTTTGAAGGGGGTTTCAAGGTGATACCACAAATTTGCAAAAGTCAGATTTTATGCTATGACTGAATTTCCTTTAAAGCTGCATTTATAGTAAATACCTACTGGATTCCAGTATAAGGTTTCCACTCCATTTGCTAAAAAATTGAACAAAATTAACTTTGACTCCTCAAGACAGGACAAATATCTCCATTTAGAGCCCCGTTTTAATAAAGAACCCGCCCAGCTATCCGCTCAGTAACATTAACCCACCTGGGTAACAAGTATAGCACTTTGTTTAAAACAAAAGCATGTAAACAAAGTTATTTACACCTCCGAAGATGGGCAACATTTCTGTTCCACTATTGAACAACCACTCAGCAGTTTCCTTGTTCAAGTGCACAGCCCAGAAAGAATCCATGCACGGGGCAGTTCTGCTCTCCTGGAAAAGTTTTCTTTTCAGCCAGCACAGGCTGAAGGCTCCCTGAGGTACAGGAGGGAGAGAGAATTTCTCTGCAGCCTTAACACACACAAGATTCATCACTGAGAGCTACTAAAGGGATTCTGATGCTCACCTGGCTGCCCTGACACGCTGTAGGGAGCAGAGGAGCTGGTTGGTGATTTACTGAGCTGAACAGGGATGTGAACCACAGACACCTCAGAATTCTCACACTTCACCCACCTTCAACCTCCACTGCCTGTAACTATCACTAGAATCAAAACACTGTGAGATCTACTAACAGATTCTTTTGGGAGCTCTGAAATAAATTTAGTCAGAAGTGTAAAAATAACGCTAGTAAAAATATAATGAAGTTATTTATCCAGTCATGAAAACACATTTCCTGACAAATACCCTAAGCACACAAACTTTACAACAGCCCAGAGGTTCAGAGCATCCCAAGAGCCTTTATCTCATCCAAAACTGGCCAGCACAGCAAAGGAACAGTAGAGAGAGCTTTGGTCTAACACCAAGCACAGCCACTACGTGTCCAACAGAGCACAGACAGTTCAAGTTTGGGACTACAAAACCAAGAAGGCCAAGACTGAAAAGTCCAGCTCTGCTCCTGCAGCTGCAGGGACAATTCACCTTTTGTGAACCCTCCCTCCCAGCAGATGGATAAACAAGGCCAGGAACACAACACTCTGCAGCCTCTGCATTTTCTGAATGGAGAGCTGCTGCAATCTACTACAAACCTGTCTCATTAAATTATGTGCATAATAAAATAAACGGAATTAATCTAAATGATCTGTCTAGACCAGCAAATGAATTTCCAATTGTAACTGTATTTAAAGGAAAGAAAAAAAAAATTAAGTTTAAGTAAGCTTAGTCTATTCTTGTAACTTATTGATCCTGAAAATGAAGACATTATCTTTGTGCACTGAATCAACAATACATTTTTAAAGAGTATAACTGAAAGTTATGGTAAGCCACATTTGACACAATCTAACTGCTTGTTGCTCTCCTGCAACTTGCTTTTACAAGCCTTTAAGGATACAAAGTAAATAATTACATCATCATACGTTTGTCTGCACAGTAATTATTAAGCTGCAATGATTGAGATAATGAATTCTTGAATTCCAAGTTCCGTGGTGGTCTATTTCATAAAATAATAAAACTCATTAAAGATTTGCCATAAAGCATAACCTCTATTTTTTTATTTTTTGCAACAGAAAGAACATCAAAGTCCCCTATCTCCAAAGTGGCAGACACAGAGTGACCAATTTGTTCCTTGCTCCCACTTTCCAATTTATTCAGCTTGGAGAAGATATCCATGTGATCAGCTGCACATCTGCAAGCTCAGCAACAACATTCCAGTTCTTAAGCACTCCTAATTTAACACATATTCTTTGCATGCCTCATTTTGTGCATTTCTTCCAAGAATTGTAAGAACCAAACATTTTAGTTACTTCACAAAGAAGAGACTAAACACTAAGCATTTTACAACACCATACCAGTGTCAAATACAGACATTTCTTATATTTCCATGAGACAGGTGACAAAATTGATGCTGAGTGAAGGACTAGAAAAATGGCACCTCATAATCAGAAGGCCTAGATATGAACAACATGATGTAACATTGCATTTGTTCAAGGACAAGCTACTTCAAATATCAAAGGTAATAAATTAACTGCTTAAAAATTCAGCGTTGTTGCAGGCTAATCTTGCTTTCAAACAACAGCAAAAAAAATCATCTGACTGGCACTACAAACAGTGATTTAAAAATATAGCCTTATCAAAGCAAAAAAAGCCTGATTGGGACGTTTTCCAGCCAACACTGAGATAACAGAAAGCAAAGCTTTCCACCTTTGTTCTAGGTCAGCATATGTGAAGTTCACACAGTAGAACTGACAAGAAGAAAGACTGAAAGAAATACCAGTTCCAGTCATAAGACCTGCCAGCAAGTACCTATCATGGAAAGCAGTAACAGTACTGAAAGTGACTTATAAAAAACCATTCAAGGGTGGAAACAATCGTCTGTGATCAGTTACCAAAATGTGTTAGCAAACAAATAACAAATAACCACACTGCTTTTCAATATTGCAACAACTGAAACCTTTAGCCCATCTAGTCCTTAACTGCCTGTGGGGTGTGTTGGCTTATCATCATTTTCTATCTCCAACTTTTGCCTTCCGTTTCTCAGATAATTTTGGCATGGCTGAAGAGCCAATTCTGGATGAAAAATGCCATATTTTTTCCTGGACAGCAGACATCTCAGCATTTCCTTTTGAGGACTTCCTCAAGTTACAAGTTCATCATGAGGTGCTGTTGGTTCAGGAAAGCAACAATGAGAATCACTGCTGGTGCTCTCCCTGACTGCCCTCAGCTCTCTGTCATGTGGTCTAACATGTGTATGGCTCCACAACTATTTTAAGAAAAAGCTGTGTTTACTGTAACTGAAAACCCAAGGGGTTATTCAGGGGAAAATCAGCACTTGGAATTTCTTGCTTCCATGCTAGTTTAGCCAGTTCTCCTGGTCCCATCCCACGGCACAGCGCCTCATGTTTGGAAGTGACCCAAGTCACTGCTTCTAGAAATTACCCTCAGGTTTCAGAAGTCCCTGAGCACGCTGGTGTAAAGTTTGTTAAGCTGATAACACATGTGGTTGCCCCCAGATGGCAAAATGAATGTGGATTTATAGAACTTCAGAAGGTTAAGCTGGAAAGACCAAATTTATTTTCCCTTGCATGCAAAGCTTTAGAAAAGGAAACGCTATGAGAAGAGTGGTGCAAATCAACACTGCAGATCTACCATGGTTCCTTTTTACTTTCCTGGAATCTCAAATGAAGGCTATGTAATACTGAGAAAATTCACAGTAAATGGAAGAAGTATCTGCTTGCACTCAACACGCTTTGGCAGCTACTTCTGAGAGGAAACACAAAGTTATTGCACACATAAAAGCCAGGAGGTGATTTTGAAACTACATTTGAAATTCTGGCCTGCAAGTGCTGCACAGTAACAAACTGCTTCCAAAAGAAGTCCTGAATCCAAACATACAGAGAGCACAAACATGATCAATAACCAAATTAAACAAATGGCATCTTATACCTTTATTACCATGCAGAAGTTCTGGTGGCATGTTATTTAAAAAAAAGCCTTTTTTCCTCCTATTTTTCCCATCTTGCTTTTCTTGTTCTCTGTAAGAGAAACATCGAGTAGGTAACTGAAAAACAAAATTAAAAATAAAAAGCCAACCCCAAATAAACCCCAACCACTTCAGCTGTGACCTAAAAGGCCCCTTGAGGCTCTGCACTGTGCTGAAAGCGAGCCCAGCACATTCCTCCGGGGACCGGGGCGCCGGAGCCTCCTTTGCTCAACACCCAGCTGCGAAAGCGATCGGAAAAATCTGGGAAAATCAGAAATATCCCAAGGCTGGGGCTGCCGGGGCCGCACTGACCGCGGCCTCTGCACGGCCCCGGGATGGGGGCACGGGGCAGGGCTGGGCCGGGACGGGATCGCGGTACCGGGGGAAATCTCGGTACTGGGTTAAATCACGGTACCGGGGGAAATCACAGTACTGGGTTAAATCACGGTACCGGGCATGACTCTACACCGGGCAGGATTCACAGCACTGGGCACGGCTCGGCCGGGACGGGATCGCGGCAGCGGGCACGGCTCAGCACCGGGCACGGCTCAGCACCGGACAGAATCACAGCACCAGGCACGGCTCAGCACCGGGTAGGGCTCAGCACCTCAGCCCAGCGCTGCCCACGCTGCAGGTGGGGCCTGCGGCCCGCAGCGCCCCGAGACACCCCGGCAGATCAAGGCCCCCCGGGCCGCCGGGACGGGAGAGAAGCGTTGAGACAGCCGCTCCACCGCCCGCCCCCGCCGCACTGACAGCGCGGCCCGCTGAGGACGGGACGGGACCGCCGAGCCGGGCCCGAGCGGGGCTCTGGGGGCGCTGGGGCCGGCGAGGGGAGCGGAGGCCCGGGGTAGCGGAACGCGGAGCGCAGCGCGGCGGCCCCAGGCCCGGCCCGCGGCGTTACCTGCACCGGCTCCAGCGACGGCACCGCGGACACCGAGGCGGAAGTGCGGCCCTGGCCGCGGTGGATTGACAGGCGCCGCCGCCAATCGCAGAGCGCGGCCGCGCCCCGCCGTTGCCAAGACGACGAATCAGCTCCCCATACCCCCTCTGGGAGGCGGGGCGAATGCTAATGAGGCGCCGAGCCTGACCGCCCCGGGCCGCGCCACCGCTGGGGAGACCGCTGGCCAATGGCGCAGGGGATATGCAGATGAGGGCGTGGCTATGCAGATGATGCCGTACCGGCAGCACCCGCGGGCGGGGACGCCTCCCCGAGCGAGTTCCCAGAGGATTTTTGGGTCCTCCCGGGAAGAATGAACACCTTGTGGCTGCTCTCACCTGTGGGATTTGTAGGGCATTTTAACTAGGAGGTGATCCCACAGTCCAGGTTTGGCTCGCCATATCCGCGCAGGAAAATATGGCATTCTCAAACAGAGATAGGTTTAAAAACCATCCTCCCCCATCAGTCTCTGGATGGTTTATCAGGGCAGGGGTCTCCAGCTGCGAATTTACCTGTAGGTGCTGTAACTAGATAAGGGCTAACATGAAATCAAGCAGGTTTGTGGAGTTATATAACCTATAAACCATCATCCCTGTGGTTGTCCATTCCTTCATCCCATCAACCTCCTCCATGTCCCGTCACTCACAGCAGCTCAATGACACCTCAAAACCCCAGAGAAATGGTCCACGGAGCCATCTATGAGTATGAAAGGATAGGAGTGAAGGACAGAGATGAGACACAAATACTTATCCTCAAAATTATCTTCTCTTATCATTGATTCAGCTCTCAGTGAAAGCAGACAGAGGGATGAGCAGATTAACTCTGCAGCTCGCTCATCAGAGGTGGATGCAGATGTTCATTACCAAGAGAATGGCTGCAAGGGCAGTGGGGGAAATCTGAACCAAAAATCATCAGGAAATCTGAACCAAAAATCATCAGGAAATCTGAACCGCCCCTTTGCTGCAGAGCTCCCTCTGGCTATCCCCAAATACTTCTGCTGTTGATTCTGGAGTGTTGCTCACCCCCAAACGGGCTGGCAGCTCCTGGCCATCAGCCACATGCTGACAGGGTAGGAGACACAAATTACCTGTGATAATGCTCCTTGCTCTGGCACAAGTGCAAACATTCAGTGAAATCCCCAGGGGGATTTCTCACACACCCTGGGATTGAGGAGTGTTTTGGGTGGGCACAGATGCCTCCAAGGATGTCTCTTGGTCCTTCTCAGCCCAGTCTTGCCATACCAACATATTATTTCACCCCTTTATTTACCCATCTTTAAGGAGTACAAATCTTGGGGACTAAAGGATAATTTGGATCACTCCAAATATGTTCATAAGGTTTTCCTGATTTGCCCAGAAATACATTTTTCCCCATAAGCTCCAATTCAGCCACCCCTCTTGGACTGCTCAACCTTATGAGTCCCAACATGAAGCACAGAAATATTTCTGCTGCATCTTTTAAGCAAAGCCCCACAAACAGAAAGTAATCAGGAATTTAAATTATTATTATTATTTTCTGACAGTGCAGGCCTTTGTCATGACTGAGCAGCTGATCTGGAAGAGTTCTCCAAAAGGACCACAGCAAGACAAATCCACTGATTAGATGACCAAGATATACTGAATTTTTGTAGCTTTTTCTGGTTCTTAATTGAAGGCATGGGCATCCTTCTCCAGGCAAGTTTGTAAGCATTTCAGCTAGATTTCCATGCTTAGCAAAAATGAGGATAATTGACAATTTCTTCCTTTGTTAAATATTCATGGGCTATTCTCTAGCAATCTAACTCCATAAAACCCCAAAACTGGACAGGGAGAAGAATTTAACTCTGTATTTGCCTCCCTTCTGCATTGGCAATGAGGGAGGAGAGCAATTACCTCCTAAAGGAGATGGCAGGGAAAATTTGCCTTGTTGGCAAAGTTTTGCAATGTTAAAGTAATTAAACAGGGGGTTTAGAGGGGAAAGTGTTGGGCAATTGTCTCAGGCATAGGTGCAACCATCAGCTCCACCTACAATAATCCCAAGTGCTTCCCTCCTGTGGAGAAACACAATCCCCTTAGAAAACTGATCCCTTGTCACTGCAGCAGATTTGGGAAACCTAAATGGTGGTACGAGGGCAGAATGGAAAACCAAAAAACCTAGAGATGTTGATGTAGAGATATTTCAAGGAAATGTGGCACGTTGCATCAGAAATGCTGATTGTCAGCAGCCCATCCATCACACATGGACACAAAGGCCTCTTCCCTCCTCCTCCTCCTCCTCCTCCTCCTCCAAACCATCCAGCAGCCAAAGCTCAGTCCCAACATGTTCAGGCAAGCTGTCCAGCTCTGGGAAGCTCCTTTTAGCCCTTGGCTCCTCGCCAGGGAGTTTCAAAACCAAACCCATTTGTTCAGTGAGGGCTCCAGCAGCTCCAGCTCAGTGCTCCTGCCCCTGCTCCAGGCTGGAATTCCCAGCCCTGCTCCTGCCCAGCAGAGTCCTCACAGCTCTGTCCACATGGAAATGCCCCCAGCCCTCCTGGGCACCCACAGCTCCACCTTAGAGGAGTGAGGGGCTTGTCCACACTTGAAAGATTGTTTGGATTGAGGGACCGTGTGAATTGAAAGCAGAATGGGAATCCCAGAATATCTCTGGGCAAAAAAGCCCCAGGTTATCAAAGCAGTTGATGGAAGGGTTTTCAAGGTCTCTGTCTTCCTGCATCCCCATTTGAGTGAGTCCAACACAGCTCTGCAAAATGGGAAACAAACAAATTTTCCATAATCCATAATAATAAAGATTTCCTCCTGCAGTCTAGTTCAATTTAAAAGACAGTAATTTTGAGTTCTATTGGCAGTAATAGATTGTTTTGAGCTGCTGGCACTGAAAAAGGGAAGATAGTGTGAAAGAGCTACAGTCACAGAAATTTATTTAATATAAGAAAATATTAAAAAAATCAGACATTGGTAAGACTGATAAGGCTGTAATGAAAAATGTGGTAATGCTGAAACCACATGAATTTTAACCAGTACCTTGAAGAAAAGCAATTCAAGAGGAAAAGGAATCTGTAAATAATGAGGAACATGGCAAAAGCTGAATAAGTAGAAATAGCCAGCCTGTTAAAAGGCTGAATAAGCATGTTCTTTGTGGTGGCATGGAAAGGAAAAGGCACAACAGGCTGGATCCTCCGCTTCAGTGATAATTTCCCTGGGAGCTGCACCCATTCAGCTGAGGGCAATTCAGGGGCTGAGCCGCTTCCATTCAATGTAAAATAAAGTTTTGAGAATCTCTGTGGTCAAAGTTGTGAAAGCTTAAAAACCTGAGAGTGCAAGGGGCTTTCTGCAGGAAGCCAGAAAGCTTATTAAAAACATCTTTTCTCACAAAGTCCAGACACAGGCACAGAATCACAGCGTTGTTAAGGTTGGAAAGGACCTTTAGGTCATCAAATCCAACTTTCAGCATTAAAACATTTCCTCAAGTGCCATATCCACAGGGTTTTGGAATATATGATGTATCCCTCTGCTGAGCCCTGAATTCTCCCAGTTCCTTGTGTGACTTCTGGTGCTGGAAAATCCTGCTCCTGGAGCTGAGATGAGCAGGAGAATTTTCTCAGGATAAAAATATTTGGGCTAAAGTAGCTCACATTCATACATCATCTTCCCTGGGATGGGAGTCCATGGGGTTTTTGGGAGGGAAGATGGGATAGATGAGATTTAACTCACAACTTCATTCCTTCACACACCTGTGTAGGATTTGGGAAGCTCCTTAGGGGGATGCTGTGGAATCCGACTTTTAGGAACTCCCTCCCAGTAAGGGCTGGTACACCTGAGCTTCAGCCTGAGCTCCAGGAGCAGATCTGAAGAAATTTGATTTTACCAATGCCTGTGCACCACTGCTGCCAGCTGATCTGCCTTCAGTCAGTGATGCTTGATACACTAATAGGTGTTCATTTGTCAAACTTAGCCACAGAAGCATCTTATTTAGAATTAATTCCCACATGTGGGTTTAGCTGCACGTGAGGCAAGTGACCCCTGCTCTCTTGGGACACATTTCCCTCTGTGGTGGCAGAGGATCAATCCAGCAGCTCATGTGAGGCTTCTTTCTGGAAACTCAGGTCAATAGAAGTTAATTATACTTATTGATGCAAGGCCAGAAATGACGTGGGAGTAAAATTTAACCTGAGTGCTTCCTTGGTAACTTCCCTGTGCCACCAGGATGTCACTCAGAGGAGGAATGAGCAGGGAGGGTGTGCAGGAAAACTCCTCACAGGCACCAGGGGAAGGGATATTTCCCTTTAGATATTCCCTTTGCCAGATTCCTGCTGCCCAGGTTAGATGTGACTGGTGTTGGCTAATTTAACCTCATTTTTCACCAAATTCAATGCTGTTGTTTCAGCAGCACAGCCTTTCCCTGAGCTCCCTCTCCATTCTGCAGCTTTGTGGATGAAGGCACAGCAATGAAATGTTCTCTGTGGCATGCACATGTATTTTCCAAGTGTTCCTGGTGACATATCTGCACTGTGCCCCCCTGGCAGAGCTGCCCTGGCACCCAGGGTGCCCCCTCCTCACATTGCATATTGACCCCAGGAATGGGCTCAGCACATTTCTGCCCTGCAATTTTGCAAAAAAAATCCCTGGATTTTAACCCTGTGACTTGTGACAACACCTACAAAAAACAAAAACAACAACAAAAAAAATTAAAAGCAGGAAAAAAAAAACCTCTGTATAAAGCAAACTGTCAGCTGTGTTTACTGATATGCCATGGATTGGTTTAGCTTGTAATTTTCCCTAGCTCAGTAAAATTAGCACCTTTGATCCAGCAAATATTTATATGCACATATTACTTTGCTGGAATGGTCTCCTGTACTTTATAATAAAGTCCTGTCCACTTGTCCCTAGGCAGCCACTAGAACAAATTAATTAGTAATTACAAATTCACACATACGCATCAAAACAAGATCCAAGATAATTTTATGGTGCCTCTGTATTTTCTGTGCTTAAAAATTAAATTATTCTAACCTACAGACTGGTTTTAAGAAGGTCTCACCATGAAATTCCACCAAAATAAAAAAGGTAATGAAGTAAATAAGATATTTCAGCATGAACAAAAAGGAAAAATCAGATCCTGTCCCAGATCCTGTCCCAGATGGAGTTGGAAGTTTGGCTCTGGATCTGAAGGCTGCTACACAAGAAATCCCCGACAGGCAGACAAACTAATGTGCCTCCCTCGTCAGCTTCTGTGTCAGCTACAGCTGACTCTATTTACTTTTTGCCCAGAGAAGGAACTGGGAGCAGAAGGAAAAGAAGAGAAACCTTCATTGATATTCACAATGCTTTCTTACATGATCAGCATTATTTTTGTCCAGGAAGCCCTTTCAGAAAACGGGAGAAAACAAGTGATGAGGTGGAAGAATGGCTGTCAGAGGGAAAGAAAGGACCCTCTTGTGGAGGAAGGAGTTTGTTTTATTTTGTATTAAAGTACCATGAATAATTTTGGTTTCATGTTTGTATATTGGGTATCAGAAGAATGAGGTGGATTCAGTCTGAAAAAAATTGACCTTTTTACTAAAGCTAAACCAAATGCAACTTAGCTAAGTGTCAAATCAGACATCTCCAACGATGAAGGCAGGTTGGTGGAAATTGCAGCTGACCCTGATGGCACAAATCCCCGCTTGTCCTCATTTCCATGCCAAATAAAGGATGCCCTGACCCCGGAGCACAGCTCTGGAGCAGGGGTGCAGGTCCAGGCACTCAGCTCTGGCAGGGCAGCTCCTGCCAGGCTGGGCTGGCCATGGAGAGCCCCAGGGCAGCAGGAAGGAGCCGTGCCAGCTGGCACACTGCTCAGCCTCCCGAGGGGGCACTGCCCAGGGCCCCTTCCACGTCCCATGGATCCAGGGATGGGAGCCTGGAAGGAGGAGAAGCTGCTTCACCTGTGCACAGCTGCTCTGGAGGCAAAGCACAATTTTATTTTCCAGCCCTGCCATTCTGAAGGGCATTTTGCAGGCCCTCTCTCCTCATTTACACCAAGTGAGGGTTTCTCCCTGGCTGTCAGAGCTCAGTTTTGGCTCCTAGCATGGCATTTACACTGCCGGGTGTCACAGACATCATTTATGGAAAATCCTTTCCTTGGGATTTTTCCTCCTGAGAAGCTGTGAGGCCTCAGGAACAAAATGCAAACACTGATTATCTGCTGCTGTGGAATGCAACAGGTGCATCTGTGATTGGTCTCATCTGGTTGTTTCTAATTAATGGCCAATCACAGTCAGCTGGCTCAGAGAGAGAATCCGAGCCACAAACCTTTGTTATCATTCTTTGCTATTCTATTCTTACCTAGCCTTCTGATGAAACCTTTTCTTCTATTCTTTTAGTATAGTTTTAATATAATATATATTGTAAAATAATAAATCAAGCCTTCTGAAACATGGAGTCAGATCCTCATCTCTTCCCTCATCCTCAGACCCCTGTGAATGCCATCACAGCCAGGAATAATGTCCAAGAGGGCACAACTGACAGGAAACTTCTAATTGACCATGGTGTGATTCACTGGGAGGCTCACACTCTCTGAGTTAAAACAGCATCACTAAAAAATAAAAATAAATAAATCACTGAAAGCCCCAGGCTGCCTGGCTATCAGGTGCCCCAGGAGCCTTGCTGTGCTGCTGTGGGATGGCCAGGGCTGCTTGCTGCAGTGCAGCTGGGCTGGAGCTGCTCAGCCCCTCACATGCAGCCCCAGCAGGGTCAGCAATGGCTCTCCAGATGCAGCCAGCTGTTTTTGGAGGTGGCTTTGCACAGGTGAGGAATAGCAGCCCTTCTGTGGGAGAGTGGAGGCAGAGGGAGTGGAGACTGAGGCAGGAAGGAGTGGGGTGAGGGAGGAACCAATGAGCCTCATATTTCCTCAAATTAGTCACAGAATCATAGGATTTCCTCAAATTAGTAACAGAATTATAGGATAGTTTGGGTTAGAAGTTTAGGTCCATTCCCCCTGCAATAGGCAGGGACACCTTGAAGTAGACCAGGCTCAGAGCCCTGACCAAGCTCACCTTGGACACTTCCAGGGATAGGACATCCATCACTTCTGTTCTGGTATTTTACCACTCTAATTTTTTTGTTATTTTTTTCATTGTAATTTTTTCCCTAATATCTCTTGTAATTATAATTTTTTTCCCTAATATCTACACCGAATCAATCCTTTTTTAGTTCCAAAGCATCACCCACCCTTGGCAGTGCTCAGATCAGCCCTGGGAGTTCTTCTAACCTGGAGAGGGATGAGCCTGGAGCAGCCCCATGCCAAGAGAGGAGACACAAGTGCCCTTTCAGCCAGAGTGAACTTTAACAGGTTTTTAGTAGAAAAAAACCATTATCTGATCACAAGAGCAGCCTTGTGAGGCTTCAGATGCTCTCAGTGCTTCAGGCAAACACAAGTGGAAGGACTTTTTCCTATCTTTTGTGTGTGCAGCCACTATTTGATGTAAATGTACTCACCAGAAATTGAATAACTCCCACACCAGTAATTTTATACCCATCCAACATTTAAATTATGAATGCAATAATCTGCAGCACCACGACTCACAAGGCAAGTCTAGAATTCCCCAGGCAAAAAAACCCTATTTTTAGCTCTTTGCAGCTGAGGTTTTTACAAGATGTAGAAATTTGCTCCCTCCTGCTGCCTCAGGGGTTAATTTGCGTGCAAAGTTTCAGGGTTCTGTTTTTCTGTCCTTCAGGGGGTCAAACCTGAAAGCAGCAAAACAAACAAGCTGCTCTGGGGGGAAGGAGGGCAAGAAGAAATCCCCAGCTCTGCCTGGGCGAGGGATTGCCTAACAGGGTTACTCTGAGGCAGAGGAGTGATGAAATTGGTTTTTCCTCTGAGAACATCCCCTGGCTGGGCTGGAACCTGGCTCAGGAGTGGCTGTGTCCTCCCTGAGCAGGGGCTGGGCTGGAATCATTCCATCATTGGTCCATGGAGCTGGCAGCAGCTTCACAGGAGATGCTCCTGACTCATATTTGCAAATGGCATTTAAAATCTTGGATTATTTTCTTCACTATGTTTCTTAAGGGTTTTTTGGGTTTTTTTAAATCAATTTCAGGGACTTGGTGTTTTACTTGTTTTCTTCTCTGTGTGGTACCAAGGAGAGACCAAAGCAGTGCAAAATTTGTTTCCCTCTGTGCGTGACAATAGCAGAGAGAGAGAGAAAAGGATCAGATGCACCCCAATAACCAGAAGCTCCATTCTGCTGGGCCCCACGAGGGATCTGTGTCACCCAGAGCAGCTCTGGTTCAGGTTGAGCAGCTCAGGGTTTCATCACTTTTTGTGTCACATAAAGGCATTTATCAGCATTTATCAGGGCTCATCATAACTGATGCATGAGATGTGGTGCTCCTTCCAAAGCAGGGCTGTAGGGTAATGTTCTCCATGCCAAGCTCTGTCTGGAGTTACAGCCTGGGGAGAAATCCCAGCCCTGGAATTCTCCTCTCTTGACAAATCTCCCCTCTGCCATTTCTTGATCAAAGGCTGCCAAAATGGGAGCTCCAACACCACCTTGCCTGCCCAAACCCAGCTCAGTGGCTGCTTGGTGGCAGGAGTTAAACACAGGAGTTATTTTACCTCTGAGTACCATCTGTGAACCATGTAGAGAAAAAGATGCTAACCCTCTGCCTCCCATGCCCTGTGAAAGGCTCCAGCAGAGTAGGTGGACATTAATCTCCTCTCCTCTGCAAAGTAATGCACTGCTGTCCCTGATGTCATCAAGCTTTGGCTGTGCTTGAGGGGAATAAAAAATATTAAAAAAAAATATTGTGGCAAATGGAGATGCAATTCTTTTAAAACATTGTATTTTTGAGAGGTAACAGCAACAAAAATTGCATGAAGATCAAAGAGAAAAGAGGCTGTGCTCAAGAATAACTCAAAAATAATATGGGGCAGTTGCTGAGCAACTCTCCAATGCAAAGTATTGCTATTTTCTGGTCCCTTCCCCCATCTGCACAGGAGGGATGGTGTCTAGTGCTGGTCAAAGAAAAGGTCTGTGTGATTGCCTGGGTACAATTAGATCTGAGGTCTTTGCAAACAGCTCCTATCAATCAGCCTCGAGCCATTGATCTTACATCTGAAGCACTTATTGAAAAATAAATTATGGTTTTTTTGATCTAATCCACTATTAAGGATTCCTTTCTTCCTTTCTGAGGTTGAGTAAATAAAATTCTTCCATCAGAACTTGCTTAATAATTATGCTGGACACACAGCAGACCAAATCTTGAGGGTGAAGCAAAGCGACGACTCAGAAGCTGAAGGCTGATTTCTTTTTCTCTGGTCTTTTCTTTTTTTGTTGGAAGAGCTATTCTTTAAGCAGGCATTGCACAGTGCTAAATGCATTCCAATAATCAGGGTATTGTCTGTTATCTGCCTGGAGCTGAGCAGCTCATGTGCCACAGGGACCTGCCTGCTGCACAGTGGTACCCAGGGCTGCACCTTCCTCCTCCCACTGTGCCTCTGTCCTTGTCCTGCTTTTGTGCAGCTGCTTCCAGATGCAAAAGTGCTTTTGTTCCTCTTGGAGGGGTTGTCAGGATCCATCCATGGGGATGCTCCAGCTTCCAGATTGCACTGAGACCATCAGGAGGAGGGGAAGATGCCTTGAAACCTCCACAGCAGGGCTGGGACCCAGCTCAGGTGGTCACCATCCCTCTCTCCTGCTGGGTTCTCTGGAGAGGTGTTGAGATCTCTGATAACCATGGAACTATATTGTGCCATCTCATTTTGAGACAGAAAGGAATAAATTCCCGAGCTCCAGCCCAGCCTGCACTTTTCCATCTCCCACTTTTCCATCTCCCTCTGCAGCAGGGCAGGATGGAGCTGTGACTCAGCACCACACTGTGCACCCCACTGGGAAGGTCCGTGTGAGCATCCTGGGACTGGGGTCAGCCACAGCTGAGCCCCTGCTCAGCTCTTCCTCCCAAGGGCTGGACCTGAGGCAGAGCAGATGCTTGACCCACAGCAGCAGCAGTGTGACAAGGCTTGCCCTGCTATTTCCCAGTGTGTTTTTTTTTTTTTTCCCAATATCCCTTTGAAAGCAGTGCAGCCAGCTCAGCTCTGCCTCTTGGATGCTGGCAGGCTGCCACCCTTTAATTAAGCCTGCTGTTATGTCTGATGCTGGTGGCAGAGTTTCAGGACACCAGCACAGAGGCTGTGGGAGTGGGAGCAGGAGATGAGGTGGCTGCAGAGCTGTGTGGTGACTTGGATGTTCAGGATAACACGCCAAAGTAGCAGTGTTGATTTTACCCTCTTCACTGGTCAGATCAGCTCCTGAGCACAGATCCAGCCAGGCCATTGAAAAACTCCTTTTCCTGCAGGGAAGAGGGCAGCTGAGAGCAGAGAGCATTGGTTTGAAATACACCCCTCACTTTGTGGCACAAAAGTGGCACAGAGAGCTCTCTGGGATCCCCTGGTACCCCTCAGCCTGTGGCATCTCTGGAATCCCTGTTACCCCTCATTGTGTGGCACAGAGAGCTCTCTGGAATCCCTGGTACCCTTCATTGTGTGGCACAGAGAGCTCTCTGGAATCCCTGGTACCCCTCATTTTGTGGCACAGAGAGCTCTCTGGAATCCCTGGTACCCAGCCGTGTGCCCCCAGCCTGAGCCAGCTCAGCAGGCTCCACTCACCTGGGTGAATGGGGCTGAGCTTCCAGCCCAGGTGACAGGGCAGGGACCGAGGGAGGGACAGCTTGAGCATCTCCCCCTGTGCTGCAGGACACACTGAAGGTCAAGTCTGAGAGTTCTCCCTCCACTTCTGGCTGCTCCACTCAGATCAGCTCAAATTCATCTTGTCCCCCACAAAGTGAGTTGTGGCTAGATACATTTCGCTGCTACAGAGCCTCTGTGCTGCGAGTCATGGCTTGACTTCAGTGCATTCTTCAGCCTCACTCCTCCTCACACAACTCTGTTCCCTCCTCTCCAGGCAGCTGCTGCCCTTGTGCAACCGCAGGGCTGAATTTCAGTGCAATGACTGCACACAGGACAGGATGATGAGGCACAGCCAGGAGGGTGCAATCCTAAATCCCTGTCCCCACAGCCAGCCGTGGATGCTTTGGAGAATCAGCCTCACGTTGGGATGCTGAGTGGGATGTGGGACTCTGCCACCACCCAGTGATCAGAGGAAAGAAGAGAGAGCAGCCTGCTCATGGCAGCACTTGGACAAGCCCAGACTGCAGCCCGGCACCCCTGATTTGTATTCTGCCTCTCGATCTGCAGCAGCTGTGCCCTGCTGCCCCTGCCAGCCCCACCAGGGCCGTTCGTCGCTGCCTGAGCCCCAGAGGCTGCGCTGCCCTGCTCTGCTCGCAGATAACCACGGACTGCAATTAACACTCTGTGCTAATGAGGAGCAGCGACAGAATGCACAATGGCAGAGCTACAGGCCAGCAATTACAGACACAATCTTCCCTCTTCCTTGTCCTTGCTGTTTTCTCCACTGCTCCACACTTGCTGAGAGCCTGACACAGCAAGCAGAGCTCTGAAGATGATGAGCAGAGTAATAAAAAATCTCTTTGAAGCACCATGAGCCCTGATCATCCCTTCATGTTTCTGCAGCCCTGCTGGCCAGGGCAGCGAGCAGGAGGTCCACTTCAGGTGGTCTGAGCTGCTAAAAGTAGTGTCATTAAAAAACCCCAACTTAATCATGATAATTGAATTAAAGGAATATTGTGGAATATTTCCTGCTTGCTCTCAAGAGGGCTTGTGCTCGTTAAAACCTTTTGAAATCCAGCTGCTGCAAATAGCAACTCATGTGCTTTCCCAATTGCTCACCTTTCTTGCTCAATACCCAGTATCTATTTAGGAACTGTTTTTCAAAACACCCTGCACTTTGCACAATTAATTTGGGGAAGTCTGTGGTGTGTCCCAATGCTCAAAAAATGCTGTGACAAGCTGAGGAGACCATGTGTATAAAGTCAACCTATAGAAACAAATAAGCACATTTTTGTACATGCAGTCTCTGGCAGGATTATGAAGAGTTGTAAAACAATGCCATAATATTCTTAAATGCCAGATGTCACATGAAATATTATTCAGAATCACTTCTCTCTCCTTCCCAACCTGCCTGCAAACAAGTGGGATCAGCACAGCCTGGCCGTGGGTGCTGGGAGCAGCATCAGCTGTGAGTGGTGCATTATTAACAACTGGAATTATTAATTCTGTTTCAGAAAGCTCTTCTGTGCCTCTACACACAGTCGTTTGCAGAATTATTTAGAAAATTAATCTTGCACCTGATCCTTCCCTTTTTTAATGAACCGTGTTGTGCTGTCAGACAAGGCTGATGGACAGCATAAAGCAAGGGAAGGGAAAAGGGAAAATAGCAGCTGCAAAGGGAAATAGCACCTGAAATGACAGGCAGAGCCTTTCCCACAAAGCACCTCACTCACAGAGTTAAAGCAGAGCAGAACAAGGGGAGATTGAAAGAGAAATTGCACCGTGGGAGGGGTGCAGTGTGGTGGGACCTGGGTCCCTGTGGGGAGGGTAAACGTTCCAGTTCCTCACCTACTGCCAAAACCTTTACCTACCAGGAAGATGCTGATTGTACCTGGCTGCAGTTTGGTCCCCTGCTCTATTCCCAGCTGTCCTGGCTCTGCTTTTCCAGCCACAGCTCCAGGAGCACCTTTCTGCTCATGGGGCATTGTTGCTTTTTGTCTCCTTCAACATCTGCTTAGAAAGTAGGAAAACTCCTCTTTGCAGTGACCAGAGACACCCCTGGGCTCCAGTGGAGCTGTGTAACCTCTGGAACCCTTGGCATCCTCACTCCATGCTCAGATCTGCATCTCATTCCTATTTTTGCTGCTCTTCTCTTTTCCCAAGCAAATTACTGAGGAATCCTCCACCCACCAAGCACCAACCCAGCCTTCATCACATAATACTGCCTGAGAAAGTTTTAAGGCAGGGATTTTTGTGTGGTTGACATTTCCAAGCTTCACAGCACCTTGTAGGCCCTGGGAAAGAAAGGAAAGAGGTGGGAATGATTTCATGCTTCCCTGTCCTGCTAGGAGGATGTTTCTCAGCCTCCACAGGGAGGATGTGTGTGAAGCAAAGGGGTAAGAGGAGTTTCTGTGGCCACTGGTTTTGGGATGAGTTTGTTATGCAGCCTAAAAGGAGATCTGGCTTCTACATCCCCCAAATTCTTTCTTCACCATGCAGGAAATTCCCTGGCTGACCATCACCCTCTGGAGGGGTTGGATCTGAGCCGTGACCCTGCTGTGCTGAGGCATGAACAGCCAGGGGGATGGCAGCAAACACCCTTCAGAAGGATGACCCAGCACCTGCACATCTTGTTTTGCTACAGCTCCTGTGTTATTCAGTCCTTTGAATTCCACTGAAAGTGATTAATGTTCCTTGTCCTCACCTTCTCCCTCCAGCACACTGCACTCTGGCTAAGCACAGGTCAGAGCCAGCAGGACATGATTACTCATTGGAGAGGGAAGGACTTTCAGTTCTTCTTTTTCCCTTTTTTTTTTTTTTTTTTGTTCCAGGATGGTCTGAACTCAGATCACAGCAGCTGTGACATCCATGGCAGCTCTGCAGTGTTTGGAGTCACCCAGGGCAGCTTTCACAAGCAGAGCCCTCTCATCATCACAGTCAGACAAAAGAGAATCCTGTTACTTAGAGCCACAGCAAACTCCCTCTCTTCAGGCCAGAAGCCTCAGCAAAGCCCAGGGTGGCTGATGAGATGGATTTATTTGCTAAAACCCTGTTTGCTGCACGCCAGACCAATAAAGAGACCTGCTGGAGGTCTCAGCTCTCCAGACCCAGGAGGGCTCTGTTTCCTTTGCCCTGTACTATCTTTACACAAATCTGACTCCAAATGATTTTTCTAGAGGTCAAACTAGCTTCAGCAACATGGATTTGGAAGACAGTAGATAACAGAAAGCTGTTACAGAAACACCCTGAGCATCACTGCAGCTTTGCCTGCAGTGAGCTGATGCTTCCTAAATGCTTCACCTTCCCCCTGTCACTGTCCCTTTTCACTCCTCTTCCCCATGCCTTTGTAGTTGGATGCCTGGCACACTCTGTTAGTCTCTGCTGCCTTGCAATGAACATCAAAAGAATGAAAAGATGATGAATTGGAGATCAGGACCCAGAGCAATCACTAATAGAAGGGAATACATTAGGCACACCACAGCTCAATAGGAAATACATTCTCCATCTGCCTTTGCTACAGATCCAAGGGCAGGCTTGCCATTGTCTCAGGCAGACAGAGATGGGGTTGAGACATGGGGTTTTTTATGAGAAAAGCCAGGAGTTAAGGAAAATCCCTGTACAGATGAAGGTCTTTCTGAACTAGAGTGATCTGGAGAATGTGAGGCAGGCTTTGGAAGGCAATGGGCAGGCAGGGGCAGCAGAATCCCTCTGGCAGCAAATTCAAACCAGGGAGCTGAGCAGAATCCAGCCTTCAAAAATGGAGAAGTGGCCACAGTGGCTGACAGGGGTGAGACAGGGAACTTGGCAGAGGTGGCTGGAAGGACAGAGGGATGGGTTACCCTCTCCCCAGGAAGGGCACCTTTCCCTGGAGAAAATGCACTTGATAACTGACACTTCAGTGCTGGACCTTCAACTTTGAGAGAGCTTTTAGAGACACAAACACTTGAAATTCCTGCCTGAAAAGGCAGCATCTCCAGAGAGAAAACAGAGATGGTGAAGGAGTGCTGCCTGGGCAGATGCTGGTGCATCATTTCACAGGAGCCACTGGAGGAGGGGAGAATAACAAGCTTCAGACCCTCTTGGCTAAACACTGTCCCTCTAACACTGCCCAGCACCTGGGGACACCATTTTTCATTTTCACAGATGCCAAATGCCCAAATAAACAAGATAAAGTCAGCTAGACTGCTGATTCTCCTAATCTCAGACACAGAGATTTGTTTGCCCTCTACTCTCCAGAGAAATGTGTTTCCTTCTATTCCATGTTGTTTATACAACCATATATGCTTGGAGAAGAAGAGTCATACAGGGAAGACAAGCTTTTGCTTAAATCCCTCAAATACTGTGCCTGAAGGACCCTCCAGCTTGTAAGACACCTGATGGGAGCCTCTGGGGAAAGCTTCTGCTTTCAACTGCCTGAGCATGACTCAGAAGAAACTCTTTTGGTCCAGTTAAGTTGGGCAGAGACAAGAGGAAAGTTGTCTATGTTTGTGTGTGGAAGGGGTCTGGTGAACCCAGGGCTCCATCATCCTCCCTGATGCACACAAAGAATTAATGGATTTGCATCTTTGTAAGGGGAAAGAGAACTGGGCCCACGTTGAGCAGCGATAATGAATTAAACTGAATTAAATTTTGATACATATTAGAGATATGTTAGTTACTATATAAAGTAATATGCTTAATTAGCCCAGGAAGTGTGTTAAATATTACATGAGGTTACCAACGAGTTCCTGCAGGAAGCGAGCCAGCTGACATTTGTAGTTCTCCTCACATGAGAACCTGGTGATAGCTCTGGAGATATCCATGGACTCCACAAATGGGCTTAAACCCTCCCCATCTCATTTCTTAGTGACCTGAAGTTTTGTGAAGTCTGATGGAGTGCAAAGGAGCCCACTGTGCCACAGCTTGAACCACGGCCCAGAGAAACCCAGCTCATTTCTCTACAGCTGCTCTGCTTCCCATCTGCCTGGGAACAGAAGTGGCTTTGATTAGAAATGTTTTAGTCCTTCCCACATCTCATTTTCTCACTCCTAACCCACACTGCTTGCAGCCATTAAGAGAATTAGAAACAAAGGCCAGCCTTGCCTCTTAAACCACTGCCTGATGGAGTAGCAAATTTAATGGATACCTTCTCAACAGAGCTCTAACATTCACTCCTCCATGTGGCAAAATGCTTCCAGCATGGTTGGTAGCAGCTGCACACGGATTTCACATCTTCATATTGAGAGCCTGCTGTCTCTCTCTGCAAACATCTATCAGTCTGAGCAGCAGCTGCCAACTCAGTCCAGGCTGACAGATGTAGGATGAGTTCTGGTTCCATTCCCCACCGTGCTCTGAAATTCTCGTTTTGAAATACAGCACCGAATTGGCCTTGACAAGAGTCAGGTGTTAACTCTGATCAGACACTTGCTTCATTACTAATGGCATTACTCATCCTGCTCTGCTTTGTCTTCCTCCCCCAAACTCAGCATTTCCCTGCTCACAAAAATGCTGTTGGATTGAACAAGGAGTGAAATGTGACTTTTTGTGGTGACAAGGTGATTTGTAAACTTAAGGATCTCGTTCCCAAGAAGCCAGAAGCACTCATGGCAGTTTGAGACAGGTCCAACTATGAAAAGTCTCTCTGTAGTAAAGGATGCCTTTTTTAACACTTTGGGAGTTTGGATTTGCAGGTTGGAGCTGGGAATGGAGAGAAAGAACACAGGAAGGAGAGGAAAGAAGGAAGGAAATGAAAAAAGTGAAAAGGTTCATGACATGTTTGAGTGCAGATGAACACACACTGTGCCCAGATGGGGACAATTCCCCTCCAGAATCTGTGATCCTGGGACATGGTGGCTTTGTGCCATTTAGAGCTCTCAGCAGGTGTTGCTTTGGGAGTGGAGATGTTAGCTTCTCTCACCTCTCTGAAAGCCGGCTCACAGGTTATTTCTTAGCATTTTCAAGAATTTTTCTGGTCATCATTGTCTTTGTTTGACATCAAACTCACTCAATTTTGTCCCCTGCAGTATGGTAAGGAAGGGACCTCCTGCCAGCAGCACAAGCTGTTCTGACACCTGGCTGAGCTGGATGCAGCACATCCAGTGACTGATTTCATCATTCCCAGCCAGGTCTGCATTGCCATGCTGGTGTTCAGCCCTAATAGCTCCCCAAGCCTTGACAGACAAGTTGTTGTTGGGTTTGTTTTTAAGAGAAATATATATCAAAGAGTAGCATTTCACTGCAAAGGCATCTCCAGCATGAGAAGCGCTCCCCTGGTGTTTTCTGTGTCCTACTCATTGGTGCTATGTGTGAAATATTTATACTGAGGGTTTGTGCTGTATCTTGGGGGTCTGGCAAAGCAGGGGCTGAAGGGCTCCTTGAAGATTTTGCCCTCAGCCAATTTGGAATCTCTTTTCTCTGCCACACTGCCCTTCTCTTCACCCAAGTGTGCTGGTAACTTGTGAGGGGATCTTTAAAACGGGAATTTTCCAAACAGAATAAACATGTCCCATGATGAAAGGCAGAAGAAAAGGAAATAAAACAAAGGTTTCATAGTCACAGATACTTGTGTGAGTGCCAGAGGACTTTCAACCCTCATCAGACATGAACACAAAGAGATTTTTTAATAATCTCTTTCTTTAAAGTTTGTTTCAGAGACAAACTGGCTCCATGGGACAGAAGTAAACAATGAGAAAACTACAACTTGTGCATATCCTCCTAGGTTTATAGAGAGCTATCTGTGGGCACGATGGTGCAGACAAGAGATGGCTTTTTGGCTGTGAGGGCAGTCTGGAGGGCAGCTGGAACAGCTGGAGGGGTTATGGAGGGTTCATTGCTGGAGATGTTCAAACCCCAACCAGAGAGAGCCCTGGGCAACCTGCTGTACCTGACCCTGCTTAGGCAGAGGAGTTGGCCTGGAAAAGCTCAATAGATCCCTTCCAGCCTGAACCACCCTGGGATCTGCCACCCCCAGCTGCTGCTGCTGCTCAGGCACAGCCTCAGAACAAACAGAAAGGAGGCTCAGGAGAGCCTGGGGCTGAGCTATGGCTCTGACCATCCAGAAGGATTCCACTGCAGATCACAGGGATTGAGTCAGGAGCTCTCCCTGCCCATGGCCTGATGCAGGGTGCTCACAACACCCTGTGTGAAATTATATAAGCACTCATGAGCACATGGGGTACCTACCCATGGCATGTGTGCTGTGTGAGCCAGCTCCAAACGTGAGCTGTCAGACCATCTGCTTGCATGTCTGAGTGTGCTCTGCTTGAACTACTGTTGTGTGATTTCCTTTCCTGAGATGTATTAGAAATACTCTTGTCCTGTCTGCTGAAGCAAGAGAGAAACATCAGGATCAGGAAACCTGTAATCTGAGCTCTATCACCTCTCATTTATCCAGCAATCCTAGAAATTTACTCTGGATAAAAAAATAACTGTGATTTGTCCACATTGTATTGTATCACTTCATAAATTATCTTAGGTACAAAGTAGGGGGTTTGGTGGTGAAAATTCTGAATAAATGGCTGGCAGCTAACAAACAGCAAACTGTTCCTGGGGATGGGATCTGCACAGCACACACCCCATCGTTTGGAATTTGTAAACATTTCCATGAACATTTCAATGAACACTAATGCTTGACTGAGTGGCTGGAGATTACAAAAAACACCAGAACACAAACAGCCACATAGTGAAAGCCGTTTGTGTGTTCATTAAACATCACGGGTGTCAAAAAATAAAAAAAAAACCAAAACAACTCTTTCTCCATCACATCTGTGCTGATCAACACAAAATTCACATCCTGTCTTGCTGGGCTGTGGTGCAATCCGGGCCTGGGCAGGGTGGATGGGAGGGTGGTTAGGTCTGATCCCCCTCGGGCAGGGCTGAAGGAGCACCAAGCGCCTCCAGGGTTAGGTGTGATCCCCTCGGGCAGTGCTGGAGCAGCACCAAGCACCCCCAGGGGTAGCTCTGATCCCCTCGGGCAGCACCAAGCACCCCCAGGATTAGCTCTCACCCTCCTCAGGCAGTGCTGGAGCAGCACCAAGCCCATCCAGGGTTGGCTGTGACCCCCTCGGGCAGCACCCAGCATCTCCAGCCGGGAGTTCTGGCCGCCGCATCCCCAGCGCTGCCGCCCGCGGCTCCACGAGCGCACAGTGACATCCTCCGTCGGGATGCGGCAGCAGCCGAGCCTCGGCCGTCCGTGGAACACCGGCCTGGGGACACTCGTGTGTCCCCGAGGAGGGAGGGGGACACACGTGCCGGCAGCTGCGGGCTCGCTGCGCGCACAGCTGGAAGGGCAAGCCCGGCTCGGAGCGCGGAGCCAGCGCGGTGTCCCGGGGCTGGCACAGGACAGGGTGAGGCTGGCTCCTGCCGAGGCCACCCTTCGGTGGGTGCCACAAGGGCCACACCCTGCGGGAAAAGCGCTCTCAGTGCCCTCAGTGTTCGGCTGTGCCGGCTGCAAGCGATTCCCAGCGATTGCAGAGCTCTCCCAGCAGGATCCGCCGCCAGCGGCTGTGGCTGCGTGTTTCGAGAGGAATTCGGTGAGGCTGTAGTAGTTCCTGAGGTGAAAATAGCTTTTGGAGCAATCAGAAGGTGGCAGATCCCCTGGGCCTTAACTACAGGCTCGTTTCTGGGTTTGCACCGTTTTCTTGCTTTGCTTATGTTCTCTGAGTTTCTCGAATTCCCCTGACAGAAGGGTGCCTGCTCAGGGTCTGCAGCCTGAACCCTTCTCTGTGTTTGCAGCTGCTGCTCTGCACATCCCCGTGCTGTTCTCCAGAGGTGGTGACAGCAGAACTGATCCTGCCCCTGTGGCAATACCTGTGGGGATGATTTCTGTCCTGCCACCTGCAGCAGGCACCAAGGACAGGGCTTGTGCAGTGGTAACCCCATTCTTCAGAATCACCAGTTGAAACAAATCCTCAGACAGAAGTTATTCTCTTTAGCTGTGAAGGGTGAACAAGTGGTGGAAGAAGGAAGAATTACCTTCCTGGAGCTGGGGCCCCAAGGACTCCTTGGTTTGCAGACCAAGAATTCAGTTTTTCTTACACAGCTTTACCTCTTCCTCCTTCTGCCCATGAGGAGCAGAGGCAAGATCATCCCCCTCTGTGTTCCACCTGCCCAGGGAACCCTCCTGGCTGATTAAAAGGCAAATGAAGTTCTGACCTCACTTCTGTTCATTAAGGCACAGATCCCGCTGGAGCAATAAACTCATGGTGGACGCTTTGGAGAGATGCAGGAATGTTGCTGTGCAGCATGCAAAGATGCTCTGGGAGAATACAAGAATGCTTCCGAGTTGAGAGGGGAAAGAGGAATTTAGAGATGTTCTAGGGGGTGGCAAGGATTCTTTGAGGTAATGCAGTGATGCTCCAGGGTTGAGAAGGGAAGGGAAATGGGAGAAGATGCTTTGGGGGGGATCAGGGATGCTCCGGGGTAATGCAAGGATGCTACCAGGTTGAGAGGGGAATGTGTGGATTCTCAGGAATGCCCTGGAGGAATGAAGGGCTGCTCTGGGCAGTACAAAGATGCTCCCGGGCTGAGAAGCTAGGTGGGATTGTGCAGATGCTCGGGGCTGCTCTCGCGGCACGCAAAGACGCTTGGGCGGATTTAGGGATGCTCTGGGGGTTTCGGGGCTGCTCGGGGGGCACCGGGGGTGCCGGGGGCCGGAGCGGGAGGCGGGAGCGGGCGGGGCGGGGAGGGGCAGCAGCCCCGCGGCGGCGGCGCGGCGGGAGCGGAGCGGGCATGGAGAGCGCCGGGGCTCTGAACGGCTCGGCCGCCGCCGCCGGGCGCTTCGCGGCCGCGGGCACGGCAGCGCTGGGCGCGCTCATGGCCCTGCTCATCGCCGTCACCGTGGCGGGCAACGCGCTCGTCATGCTGGCCTTCGTGGCGGACTCCAGCCTGCGCACCCAGAACAACTTCTTCCTCCTCAACCTGGCCATCTCGGATTTCCTCGTAGGTAAAGTGCCGCCGGCACCGGCACGGTCTGGCAGCAACTCGGGCTGCCCGGCTGCTCCTCCGGGCTCCGCTCCTGCCCCCGACACTCTCCCGCAGTCCTGGTCCCCTCCCGCTGTCCCGGTCCCCTCGCACAGTTCCGATCCCCTCCCGCTGTCCCGCTCCCGTCCCGCTGTCTCGGTCCTCTCCCGCAGTCCCGGTCCCGCTGTCGCGGTCCCGTCCCGCAGTCCCGGTCCAGCACAGGGAAGGAGCCCCCGGCACCCGCGGGTCCCCCCGGGCAGAGCCCGGCTCTCACCGGGACCGACCCCTCCGCTTGCAGGCGCTTTCTGCATCCCCCTGTACGTGCCCTATGTGCTGACGGGGAGATGGATCTTCGGGAGAAGCCTCTGCAAACTCTGGCTGGTGGTTGATTACTTGCTGTGCACCTCTTCGGTCTTCAACATCGTCCTAATTAGCTACGACAGATTCCTCTCGGTGACAAGAGCGGTGAGTCCTGTCATGGCAGCTGAGAGGGGCATAATTCTCCTCCTGCTTTATTCTCCTGATTGTCTGCAATAGTTAAAAGTTCTTTGAATCCTCCAGAAATTATGAATCTTTCAGCATGGAAGGCAATAACCATCCACAAATGCATAATTCAGCTGTGATTTCAGATTAGTATTCCTGGCATAATTAAATCACTTAAGGCTCAGTCCCCATTGTGCAGGTGTTCCCTTCCCAGGTGACGGGGTAGTCATGTACAAGCAAGCCAGGTAAGCAGACTGTAAACTAACTTGCAAGGGCTTATTATCCCCAGGACAAACAAGTGGATTGCAGTCAGACTCGCAGTTTGAGGCAGTAAATAGCACTGCCAGCTGTGGCAGGGAATGTGGAGAGGTCTCTGAGAGTGTGGGAGATCAAAATGTTTGGCCTTTTGCAGGAGGTAATGAGCAGTTCCCAGGCAGATCTGACCCACTGCTGTTTGCTCGTTCCCTGATTGCAAACACAACACAGATTTAGCTCAGGAGTTGGTCAAGTTCCCCTCCTTGGGACTGACAGGGAGGAGCTGGGACAGCTCAGTAAGTGGTGGGTGCAGACAGCTGCCAGCTCCAACCAAACCAGTACATTTCCACTTAGCAGACACCATATTTTGGAGCTGTAAAATGAGTGTTCTAAATCTTCCCTGTAAGAGTGTGATTTATCTAGCAATTGCTCCTGTTGCCTATGGCATATCAATTTGTTGCACTGCTGGGGGATTGCCTAGCAACTTTACCAGGAATGCTAATAGTCCATTTGTGAGGAGCCTCAGCCAGCTGGGGTGTGGGACTGTGTGTAAGACAAGGCTTTCCTCTTGCAGGTCGCCTACAGAGCCCAGCAAGGCAACACCAGGCAAGCGGTGCTGAAGATGGTGATGGTGTGGGTGTTGGCGTTCCTGCTGTACGGACCTGCCATTATCAGCTGGGAGTACATATCAGGCCAGAGCATCATCCCCAGTGGGGAATGCTATGCTGAGTTCTTCTACAACTGGTATTTCCTCATGACAGCCTCCACGCTGGAGTTTTTCACCCCTTTCATCAGCGTGATGTTTTTCAACCTGAGCATTTACCTGAACATCCAGAAGCGCACCAAAATGCGCCTGGATGTTCTCCACGAAGTGCACAACCAGTCCTTCGCTGAGGAGATGGAAAGGAGCCCAGAGGCAAAGCTGTCTTTGAAATGCTGTAAGTGGGAGCAGAAGGAGTCAGCTGAAACCCTCGACCTCGCTAAGAGCAAAGCTCAAGCAGCAGCCTCCACTTCCAGCCTGGATGCCAAAGACCTGCTGGAAACGAGCTCGGAGAGCTCCAGGAAACCCAAGTGTTGCGACAAAAAGAGCTGCAAAACTTCAGCCTCCACTCTGTCCTCAGAGAAACGGGTGAAGATCGTGTCCCAGAGCACAACCCAGCACTTCAGGCTCTCCAGAGACAAGAAAGTGGCCAAATCACTGGCAATCATTGTGGGCATTTTTGGGGTTTGCTGGGCACCGTACACCCTCCTGATGATCATCCGCGCTGGCTGCCACGGCCAGTGCATCTCCGAGTTCTGGTATGAGACTTCTTTCTGGCTGCTGTGGATCAACTCAGCTGTCAACCCTGTCCTGTACCCTCTCTGCCACTCCAGCTTCAGAAGGGCTTTTATTAAACTCCTTTGCCCCAAGAAGCTGAAGGTTCAGCCTCACTATGCCCTTCAGAACTACTGAGGGTGAAGCCAGCCCAGTGTGAGGATGAGACAAGCCTTGATTTACTTCTGCTGTACTGGTGTGGGACTGGAGCTTGTTTCCTTGGAAGAACCCAGGAGCAGTGGTGTGGGGCAGGTGAGGAAGGCAGGAGAGAGCCCACTAGAAACTTATTTTAGTTCATCAACAACAAAATCCCACCGCAGAGATGGATAAAGGGGTTTATTGACATTAACCACGGGTAGTGAAATCTGTGTCCGCCACTTGCAGGTGCCACAAAAGAGCTCTGCTGCCACCTAGTCAGCCTGAGCAGCACCAGCATTTTGCTCCAATAAACTGAAAACTGAAAAGAAAAAGGTAATAAAAATAAATATCTGGCTTAAATTACTGTGCTGAACTACAGCTTGGCTGTTGGCAGACCTGATCTTCCTCATAAACGGGAGAGATTTTTCCTCACACCTATTACACATAGATGATGATGATACAGAAAGAAAAGAACAAACCTCAGAAGGAAAACATCTCATTTCTATTTTTGTTACAGCAGCTGCAGCCATAATCTGGATCCCTGTTTCATGGGGTGCAAGAAGGGACAGATCTCTGCCCTAAGGAGTTTACAGCGCCAGCTTCTCCACAGGCTCCATCCTGACAACCCAAAGACATCCTCAAATCTCTCCTGCAGGATCTTAAAGATACTCTTCTGGCACTGTGTTAGGGAATGACAAGCTCAGATAGATGCAAATCTTGTGTTGTTTTTGTTATGTTTCTTTTTAAAATGTTCCTTTCAGACTTCTTAAATTTTTCAAGTTTCAGAAACCTTGCATTCTTTCTTTTAAAATACCTCACTTCATTGGAGACCTGGCTTGAGCTGATTCAGTCAACACAAGCATAATTCTTTTACTGTTTAATTTAAAATTATTTTTTAGAGCTGTCAGCTAATTAAACAGAGCACAACATTCAAGAGACCAGGGCTCTAGCCTTGGTCCTACCAAAAAATCCTGGTCATTTTACCTCTGCTTCTCATCTCATGCTTCATCACAGCTGCCCATTTGTTCTGCAGCCTCTTTGGGCACAGAGGCAGTATGACCAAAAAGCAGATTAATTCCACTGCTGGCACTGCTCAGAGATGTAGTAACACAAATAAGTAATTAGTTGCCATGGCAAATGCTCGTATTTAACAGTATTGCACAGGGGAGCTCAAGATCCTAAGTCTGAAAACTCCATTTACAAATAGAAACCCAAATATGGTAAAGCAGAACCCCAAAGCTTATGATGTTGTGATCGCCAATGACATTTTGCTGCTGCGAGCAAACTGCTTTTGGCTGCTGCTAAAAGTAAAAAGAAAATGCCATCAGACTGTATCTCAGTGATATTTGTCAAGTAGATCAGTATTGTCACCTGAAGTCAGGTTTTAAATGATGTCTCGTCTTGTGTGTGTGATATTTCAGACTTGTGACATGTTCTGTCAGGCTGTTATATATGGGTTAAAACTCACCCCTCAAAGTATGTGTGCTGTGAATTGACAGGATAAATGTTGAGCCTGCTCGTACCTTTCCCTGTGTCTGCTCCCTTCTGAAAACTTCAATAAAGTATTTTTATAAGAAGCTTGCTGCATATTTTATGGTGAAAAAGGTGTTGTCAGAAATTATAAAATCCAACTGGAAGCAGAACATCCATGGGTTTACCTGAGGAGGCAGATATACACGTCACAGATAAACCAGCTCCTGGAACAGCTGAGTGTCTCTTACCTCTGTGAGCAGGTTCCTGAGAGCCCCCTGAGGGTCTGGTGAGTGCACATCCCTCAGTTCTCTCCAGCTTCTGGTCTTTCCCAGAGCGTGTTACACGCAGCTGGGATCTGGAGAGGTTCCATCAGCAATAACTCTTCCTATAACTCACAAACCTCACTGGTTTAGTTAAAAATGACAAAGCCATAACGTGCCCAAGGCACCAGTTTCCAGCTGTAGTTCTCTTCAGTTGTTCAACAGGAGAGGTGGAACTACTAGATTGTTCATTCTGATTAAAAAAGGTGCCTGGTGTGACACCTTCCTTTCCCAGAGGGAAGGAAAGAATATATTTCCTTTTGCACAGTATTTTCATGGTCTCTGACCTCCATGTGGGCAGAATTAGCTATACTTGGCTGAAGGTAATTTTATTCATTGTTGGATTTTGCAGGGAAGATACTTATATTCCTTCCTGAAATAAGAACTCTTGCTTTGCCAGATAAAAAGGAAAAATAACTATTTATGCTTGGACATGAGGTCACACCTGAGCCTGGTTTCATACTGAAAATTTTGGGAGAGGCTCTGAAGTTGCAGAGTAGCTGATGACTAATTCAAACATGCTTAAAAGAGTATTTGAATTCTGCTGATTGTCAGTGTTCAGAATAGAAATGTCTATATGTATTTGGAAGATGCAGTGACTGGGGAGCTTCTAGGCATAAACCAATATGAATTATGAAAATGCAGAACCACTGGATGAGGCAGGGGTGCTTGTCATCCAGCCCAGCAAAACAC
The DNA here is from genome assembly GCF_047830755.1 of Zonotrichia albicollis. NCBI lineage: Eukaryota > Metazoa > Chordata > Aves > Passeriformes > Passerellidae > Zonotrichia > Zonotrichia albicollis. Next base: position 11,237,041 of record NC_133835.1, read on the forward strand.
CTGTGTATAATTTATTTTTACAGGCTAAAAATTTGCCTCTTTCCTATTGTCTTGGCATAAGCTAAGCAGGCAGGACCTGTTTACAACAGCCATGAAGGAGGACTTGCTGTAATAATTAATATGATTCAAATATTTGGGGAAGCACACAGGCTTCATCTCCACAGAGAAAAGAAACCTGGCTAATTCCAGGGAGAAGCATCCAATTTATGCAGGGAGTGTTGGTAAACAGCATTCAGGCAGCTGCAAGTCATGCCAGGGAGCTTTTTGGATAAGAGACTTCCCACAGGAGCAGAGTGGAGGTGATGCCAGTTCCCTCTCTTGATACAAATCTCCACTCCATTAACTCGAGGACATAAAGGCTGCCCTAAGGAGGTCTGTGGTCTTTTCCTCTGCAGCAGCATCTGCATATCAATAAACTATCAAAAAACATTTTTTATTTTAGCACAGCTACTTTCTTTCTGTCCCTCTAAATGCTTCCTCCCTAATCACCAGTAATGAGAGATCTCTTTGCACAGACAGAGGAACTCTGCTCCACAGCCTCTCCTCCAGCCCCTCCTCAATTACCATCCCTTATTTTTTCTCTCCAACCTGCAGTTACAGAAATTGCTCCATTGTTCCACAGACATCACTGAAGCTTCATTAGCTCAAGTAGGAGGCTGGAGAAGAAGAGAGAATGCAAGGATCTTTTGTTGAAAAACACCTGTCTGTGATAATTAATGAGATTTGCTGGGAGAGAAGGGCTTTGAAAGTAGCAAGATGTGATTATATTTTGATTTGAAAGAATGCTAATGGTTTGTAAATGACCATTCATTTTCACAGCAGAACTAGGATGGAAAGACCAGGGGTTAATATCCTTGCCAGGAAGAACTTGAACAATGTGATTTCTGTGAGAGGGGATTGATTTTTCACAACCCCATCTGTGGAGCAGTGACACCAGCACAACTTTGCAGTACAGATCTGGTCCTAAAAGAGACCTCCTGCACTCTGCAGAGCTTGTTCTGCAAATAGATGAGGCACAGTAAGGAGTGTTATCTTTCCTTCTGAAGTGAGAATTGCAGACAAGAATAAAAACTCTGAGAGCTGCCCTGGATGAGTGCCACAAAAGAGAAAAGCTCTCAATTTCTGACGCCACAAAGCCAGCCTTTCAAGCAAGATTGCACAGATGTTCCTGTGGACAGTAGGGAACTCACAGCACTTTTCTGTTCCCTTAACCTTTAAGCCTCCTCCTTTCCTCCTTAAAACAATTTTCTCCCAATACAGTTGCATTTGCAGGATTAAGGAATTATGGGGGTTTAGAACAGCAATTAGGAATTCTGCAGGGTGAAAGGTCTTACCTATAATCCAGCACCACCATTTATTGAGATTTAAAACTATTGTTGGTGTTTACTTCAACAAACCCACCACTGCCTGAGGGAGGAACGCTTGTGAGCACCTCAAAGGCAAGAAAAGCCAGCTCTGTCCCTGTACCTCCTGTTGCAAGCTCAGAATGTCAATGACTCCTTCAATCAGCACCATTTTTATTGCTAAGGATGCACAAGCATTACTTATTTACAGGCCCCACACTTTTACTCCATCATTTGCAATGTGCTTGCACAGTCTGGGTGCAAAAGGGAGCTAACACTTAATCCAAGTACCAAACATCATAGGTAGAGCTATGTGTGCACTGCTGTGGGGGAAGAACAAGACTATTTTTCCATTTTTAAAATGCTATTACCTGATTTTTATTTTTTTAATGATTCAGAGGCACTAAGCAAGAGCTTTGGTTGGGTTGTAAAGGCTTCATGGCAAAACTGGACTCAGAGCTTAAACAAAAATGTGTTCTTTTAAACACCAAAATGTGTCTGTGGTGTGACACCGACTTTGGAATTATTTTTAACACAATATCCTAGGATTTAGCAGCACAATTAACACTGAAGGAAAGCTGATTGCAAAGTAGTTAATAATCTCATTCAAGATCTCTCTGAGCATTCACAAACAACAACCTCTCTACCAGGAGGGCAACAAGAGTTCTGGCAAATTTTTTAGCTGTTAACTCACAGCTCACACACGACTTTAGCCTTTAGAAGCTGTTTATTGAAGAACAAACAATAATGGGGGCTGCATATATACCCTTGAACACAAGGCTGCAAGTACACCCTGCAGTGTCCATGAATTGAAAACAGTTTGACAAACCAATCACCCTCCATTATGAAAATAATTTATACCTTAGATTCTGAGAAGCACAAATTTAATAGACCACTATGGTTAAAACACCATTTAATACCTCTGATACAGCTTCTATTTAAAAGATACAGGGATAAAATAATATGTGTAATACTTTTATGAAGCCTATGGTCAGTGCTCTGGGAATTAAGCAGTTATCCAAGAGCTTTCATGAAAGGAACAAGGTCTTTTGTTGCTGTCATCAAAATTTTTAACCAAAATGAAGGTTGCAAAAACTTTATGGAGCTGTATAGGCAGAGGAATGCTGACACACAGCTAATTCAAGAGTAAAGAAAAGACTGAAGTCAAATGTGACTGTCATTGGAAGAATACAGCACCAGGGCAATATGAAACCTCTGCAGAGGACCAAAATGCCCAACACACCCCTCCTGAAGCTCTCACTGGGAAGAGCTCATGCAGACAGAAGCCTGCAGAAGAATTCGTCTTTATTTAAGAGAGATAAGAGCTGAAACACCTTAGAAATTCGCCCTCACAAGTCCCACGTGTTCCTGTCCTCTACTACAAAGTGACAATCTCAAAAATGAGATAATCCCTGAGAACACAGGGATTATACTGATTTCCCTTGAAAAACCCCAGAAATTCACCTTTCCTTCACTCACCTCCTGAGAGATGCTCCAGCAGTACTGAACAAATGACTGAAAGCTGGGGAAATCAGGAATTTAAGGTCATTACCATTGACTCACGTTAATAACCATGCTTTCACCTCAACAATTACTTCACTGAGAACCAGCACTGTGCACCACTTCAGAAAAGTGCCTTCCAGTCACCACTTGTAAATAGGAAATATTTGTAATCAATATTAATCACTCCCAACTGTGGCATAACAAGTTATCAAATCAGAATTGCCTCCTTCACAACAAAAGAACACAGAACATAAATTTTAGTCAGCCTAAATGCCATTTTTACAACAGACTCTGAAGAGCTATCTGTGTGCTGACAGAATCCACCAAATTCCCCTTGAAAAAGCAGGTCTATTAACTGAAAGACCAGAATAGGCATAGCATTTTCTGAGAAAATCTGAACAAGTTCTTTCTTTATTCAAGCACATTTGTGGCCCTCTGCAATTATTTTCTCGATTAATGTATGAGCACTTAGGCTTTCCTGGCATGAAAGAGGGAATATAGCTATTTTTCAGCCTGAGTATTAACTAAAAGCAAATCTTCTACTGTGCACCCATTCATCAAGTGCCCTGGTTAGCTAAATGTGATATCAGTTTTATTTCAGGCTAAATACATTAGGAAAATAACTTGTGTAGCACTAATTTAATTTAGTCTTAACATACAATTCTAGAACTGTTCTGTTGATCAGCTTCAGAAGCCACTTCAAGCCATTGAATAACAATTACAAAAATCACTATCTTTAGAACATTTAATTAGTGATAATTATATCAATTAGCAGCACCAGTTAGTAAATTCTACATGTTTCACATGGCAATTGTTGTTATCCATCTACAGATTAAGTTTTATCTACTGTGAAAGAATTTCTGAATGCTTTAAAAAACAAATAGGAGTTGTGTGAGTGAGCTCTCCTAAAGCTCCTGAGCACTGCCATGGATTGCAGTTCCATGAAGAGGGTAAAGTGGATACTGGAGGATTATTTCCCAAATTCCATGTCCTCTGTTTTGCCACAGAATTTCTGTGTGACTGTGCAAGTTGCTAGGGTCCAAATCCAGACAGATATTTTAATTCAAAATGCTTAAAATTCAGTGGGATACAGGCTTTTCCAAGCCTGGCTAAGATTGGACCTCAGCCTTCCATGATTCAGTTTCTACCACTGAAATCAGTTTAAAAAATCACTCAGAAACATAAGGTACAGTAATTGGAAAAAAAAAATTCAAACCCATGAAATTTTCATCCATCAAAACCATTTTCCTAATGGCCATAAATTAGTTAATGAAGCTGGAAAATTTTGGTTGATTTAGAAACAGAGCTGTGTTAGCTTGCCAAAATAAAATACATTTTTTCAGCCTATAGATAGAAGGGGCACAAGCACGGCTAATATGGCACCCAACCCATGGCACAGTGGGGCAAGCTTCAAACCCACAACCCCTGGCTCTGGAGTTTTTAATGTCATCAGATTTGGGGTTTTTTAGATAGAACTCAGCATTCCAGTAATTGCCCGTTTGCACCACTGCTTTAAACTTCCTTTACACGTCTGCTGTGGGGGTGGGTAAGTGAAGAGAAGAAACATTTTGTAAAGCCATGCAGTAAGAAAATGTCGATTTGTTAGGAAAATTAATCTACAAACACCAGAGGTTTATGTCCAAAAAGGAGGCAGAGGAGCCCTTTCTGGCTTTATTCCAATAAAGGCAGAGGCCATGGGGCATTCCCCTGGGATCTCTCAGATTTTTGGAGGACACAGCCTCCCTTTTTGTCCCAATTTCCCTTCTCTCTTTCCCCATTGGCTGAGGTACCTCAGAGGTTCAGACTTCCCAATACACCTGATACCAAAGATTTCCCTCTAATGTACAACTCTCCCTTTTAATTGCTAATTCTTACTGAATTTGGGCGGTTTTCTTCCCCATTGTTTCTTTCATCTTTCAACGTCTAATTTCGTTTATCAGCAAACCTAAAGCTCCAGCCTGCCTCCCCCAGGCCACACGGCTTCCCTCTCCTCCTCAGACCTCCTCACCAACCAGAACCAAAGAGAATTCCCCTGGGAGTGCTCTGCTTTTAACCCCCTGTGTTCTGAGGTGCATCCATGCCTTCTGTGGCCACGCCAGCTGCCAATATTCAAATCTGACCACTCATTGGTTTGACTACAGCTTCCCAAAAAACTCACTTCCTTGTCAAACCAGGACATTGTGATAAATGTGAGTCCTGTCTGGACAAAGCACTCTGGCTGCCCAAACTCATCGTCCTGATTTATAAGAGAGGAAAACAACAGGAAATGAAGAGCCACAAACCAGTATGATTTCATGAATAAGATAATCAAAATAGGGATACTTCATCTGTAATATCACAGATGTCTTCTTGACAACCAGTGTTTTAGCAATTACATTGCCTCATGCAAATATTTTTTGTCATAAGCATTTTCCACTTTTAGGGGGAGATTAATTTATCTGGATTTAGAGAGGGAATAGTAACTTCTGACAGCGGCTGATTAGTGTGTGCACAAAGGAAGCACTGGGTGGGGATTCACAAGTCTTTGGGAAATAATGATCTTCCAGTCTCAAAGGTAATTAAGCACCAAGAACCCAAATGCCAAGATTCAAATGAGAAATCTTTAAACCATGACGAAGCTTTTCCATATGCAAAAATTGATCCCAAACCATCAGATGCTTTCTAAAATATTGACTGTTACCAGCACATTAATTGCCTATCGATTTCTCAAGTTACAAAGACAAAAAGGCCCCACGTAGGATTTGGATAACAAAAGATAATTTGTTCAGCAGTTCATTTTCAGCTTTTCAATCAGTCTTAATATGTCTGGATCCAAAGTGTATTTCTAAACCTGCACTTTAAAAGGTGATTGTGTCTGTTTAAAACATTTTCAGCATATGTGAATAGCACAAGGATGTTTTGTGTCTTGTACTCATCATGACATAAAACAACAGCATCTGAGTTTGCTGCAGTGCCAGAGCCAGGTTCAAAGCCCACCAAACTGAGCCCAGGTCACCACTGCATTATGCCACTCACTCCGATTACATTAATTGAATGTTACCAGAATAAAATGGATTGTAAGAAAGTAACCAACCACAGCCTTAATGAAATGGAACGTGCAGACACGAGTGACTTATTAAAGCATAATCATATGGATTTGTAGTATGATTGGTCTTCTCACTCATCAGTCAGGAAATGTCTATAAAATACACAAATACACGTCCTCACCTTGATGCAGAATATAGCAACATGCAAAGAAGAGAGCTGAGTAAGGAATGCACAGTTCAAGGAGTCAGGGCTATATTTTATACACACAAGGGCAGAGAAAAAAAACCCAAACCCTATGGATGACAAATCAGATGCTGTTAAAGCCTCCTTGGACAATTCTATTTCAATCAGAAAAGAGGAGATGAAAAATTACTCTCAGTGGGGAAACGAAGGACAAACATAATCTCAACATTAAAACAAGGTTGATGAAAATCTCCCTGCCTTTGTCCTTCCACCAGCTAGGTTTTATGACTCAGAAAAATGGGCACACACCACATGATTAATTTCAGAACTGCTCAGAGAAAAATCAAGAGTGCAGCCTGAAGGGAGCTTTGTTCTGTTATCAAGAGTTGCAAAATCATCTTTTATCATTATTGGCATACAAATTTAACCTCCCCTCCAAATAATAATACTCCCCTCCAAGCAATAACTGCAGTCTTTCCAGACTTCTGCAGTGCAGAAAGTCTGGAAAATTTAATCCCTACTTAAAAAAAAACAGAAAAATTTGTTGCTGGGGAATGGCACTAGGACCTGCAGCATGGAAGACTAGCAGAAAACAGAGCTGTTCTTCAAAGTCCAGGCACACACTGACCTTGGGATGAAGTTTAGCAGTGTCAGGGGGTTGTTTTAAGTCTCACCAAAGCCACAACAGTGCACAGCCAGTGCAGGTGTTGGACAGTGAGCCCCATAAACAGGAGCCCATGGAGGACAGGACAGAAAAGCAGTTGGATGGTGGATCCGTGTCCAGCAGCCTGTACAAACTATGACCATGTGCACCCCACGTGCACGAGCATCTCTGGTTCACAGCCACTCCTGTCAGTCTTTAATTTGAATTAATGAACAGGTAACAGGTTGTTCAGCATGTTCAAGTCAAGAGTACTTATTCACTTACCACAAGTCTCCTATGATGACTCTTAATAAGGACACAGACAATAATGGAAGATCCTTCCCTAATGTAAAAAACAAAAAAAATTAGGAAAGTGCTTTAGGAAACAGTAAGTAAAGTAGATTGCAAAACATCTCATGCTTAAACACCCAGATTCAAGGCTTTAGTTAATGTACTGCAATAAGACCTCAGTATCCACATGTTTAAAAGTGCAGTCCTTTTTAATGCTTGCTTTTACATTAGCATTTGATTTTCTTTTTCCGGGCAATTGATACCACTTACATTTTCCAAGGACTTACAAAGTGGAAAATAAATAAAGTAAAATAAATATAACCCCCCTACAATTAGCACTGAAATAATGTTGCAATTGTGTACTGAATAAATACAAAGGAGTACTAGAATTGTAAAGTGCAAAACAAAATTATGGTTCAGGCTTCTCCAGGAAATAGAATTGACTGCACTTCAATTCACATTGAATTCCCATGGCTTATTGTCAGAATGAGAAATAAAATCTACCATATCTCTCTCCTCTGGCCAGCTTAAGGAGCAAAGTCACCATCAAAGGGTTCAGAAGAAAGCAAAAGGAAATAATGCAGAAGAAATCCACCAAAACCTAAATCAAAACAAGCTCACCCACCCCAGCCCCTGCAAAAAAAAAAAAAAAAAAGTGGAAAGACATCCTATAGTACACAGCAATTTCCTAAAACAATTCACCATTCAACTAATGATTTTTTTTCCTGTTTTTATAGGCAAAATGCATTTTCTTTGCAAATACTTTATTTTCAGCAGAACCAGAAGTTTCTCCTCAGTCCTGTGCTCCACTGGAATGGGACCCAAGAGATCTCCATGCAAACTGTGAAGGAGCACCCTGCAGAAACGTGATTTAAGTGGTTAAAGACTACAGGAAGTCCAAGCTTCTTCAAAGAGCTGCTCCAACAACAAAGCTGGAGCTTTTTGGCACTTTTCAGGGAGTACCTGAGGCTGCAAAGCCTCTTTGAAGCCTGTTAGGAACACGGCTTGGGAGCTTGGTGCTGTCACCTGAGCAGAACAAAGAGCCCAGAGCGGGATCAATGGCACAGAACAAAGAGCCCAGAGCGGGATCAATGGCACAGAACAAAGAGCCCAGAGCGGGATCAATGGCACATTCCGGGAGGGGTCAGGAAACCTCACACAGCAGTAACAGCGCTGCTCTCCCTGCAGGGACTGGGACACCCGAGCACTGAAGGAAGGCTGGGAGCTCCTCAAGTGTCACAGACATCTTTCCATTAAAATCCTTTCCTGAGAAGTTTCAGCAGCAAAGTGTAAACAATGGCTGTCTGCTGCTGTGGAGTGCAACAGGTGGATCCGTGCTTGGTCTCGGGTGGATGTTTGGATTTACTGACCACTGGGTCTCACTCTCTGCTGAGACACAGACCTTTGTTATTCTTTCTTTTCTAATCTTAGCTTACCTAGCCTTCTGAGAACTTTTCCTTCTATTCTTTTTAGTATAGTCATAATGTAATATATATGATAAAATAATAAAACAAGCCTTCTGAACATGAGGTCAACATTCTTGCATCTCTCTTCATCCTGCAACCCTTGTGACCACTGTCACATTCAAATACTGAGGCTTTTGGAGCAGCCCTTGGCATTCTCAAACACAGCCAGAAAGAGTGAAAAGCCTCTGTGGGTATTAAATAATCTGCTAAGAAGCTGCACCAGCTTTGATGTTCAGGCAACCTTCCCCTGGTTTTATTAAAAGTGGTTGAAAAGCATGTAGCAATAGCAGGAAGAGCAGCAGTGAAGCCTAAAAATGCTGCACAAATTCAAACAGAAGAACAGAACTGAATATTAACTTCTATTTAATTCAACTCAGTAAATCCCAGGGATGAAGCAAAACACAGGAGAGACTTTAGGATTTAATATTAGTTTTGAATTTTTCCTGATCCTATTTACACCAACATCACTGCTTATAATGCAGAGATTACTCCCCACACCTGACCACAAGTAGAAATACTCAGAATGTGAATTTAGGAGGGGTAACTACTGGGTTGGCCATAATTTATTAATCAATTCAGCCTTCCAAGCTGACCTGTACTTTTTCAGAATTAAAACCCTGCTTTTAAGGATGTTCCATGCAGAAGCATCAGACTGCCAGGGATGAAATCAAAAATGTGCAGAGAAATAAGCAGAGAGAATTATCACCTTCACTGTGGTGTATTACAAAAAGTGGTTAGAGGCTACAGCTTAGTGTTTTTCATACCCACTCAGTAATTTCCTCTGTTTCTGACAGTGTTGTGTCTCAGCACCCCACAAGCCTCTTCAGGTCCCTTATGAAAAAGTTTAATTATATGTTTTGATGAATTTTGACTTTCCATTATTAAGATAATAATCTTTTACAGAAAATATGACCAGAGTATACAGAAGCAGCTCTTCTTTCAGTATGAGGAGAGGGCAAAGATCACTGTTCTAAATTAAGATTCCTGAATTCCTAAAGTTTAAGAACACTGTCCATAAAATGATATAGTTGAAAAAAAAAGGGACACACACACACAAAGAACTAAACATTTATTTTATTTGATGTATCTAATCCTAGGATTTCTCAGAACACTGCTTGAGATTCCTAAATGGGGGAACTCAGATGTGAGTCTCAACTGGTTGGTTCCTGGCCAGTTTATTCAGCTACTTAGCTGCTGCCAGAATTTAAATACAGTAAATTATTTATATTAATGAGAAAATAATTTCAGTCATTAATTGCAGTTCTTCCATGCTCCTCCTCCCTAAAATTATTGAGCTGTGCCTCCCTCTGAGGAGAAAAATCCACACCCAACCACAACAGGAGAAAAGCTTTAAGAAATTTGCCATAATATAAAAAGAGACAAACATGGGGCCACCTGATTTTATTTTAGAACTTTGATTTGTGAAAATTGAGACTTCAGCACACTTCGTAAAATAAGCCAACATCTCCTGCAGATGCTGAATTTCAGTAATTTTTATTAGACAGCAATCTCTTCATTCCATGGTATGCCAACCAAGAGCCAGGCTTCCAGTTCAACACCCACCATGATTACAATTTTCAAGCTTTGTTGTAAAACTCCAGAGACATCTCAAAGGTGAACAAACAAACAAAACAATCTTTCCAAAGCAGCAGTTCAGAACAAATGCCCATGCTGTGCCCTTCCATATTAACAACAAAAACAACCCACAGGAAGCCGCAGTCACAGAGAGGCACTCAAATCAAATTGCTATTTTAACTTTGTTCTCCTTCCAGCACAGTTCACAACACTTGTGGCTTCTACCACTTGACTGGGCTTTGTCCTTGTGAGTGTTCTGTCTTCACATAAGTGTCATAGAGTTCTCTCAGATGCAACAGCAGCTCCTCCAAGTTCTCTCCTGTCAGAGCAGACACTGCAATGACCCTCTCAGCCACCTGCTCCCTGAGGAGCGCCAGATTGATCCTGGACTGAGCAAGGTCAACCTTATTCCCAACCACAACACAAGGCCTCTCAGACAAGCCTTTTTCATAGGCTTCCAGTTCATATTTCAAGTCGTGCAGCTGGCTCCAGGGCTGGGGCACAGAGAGGTCCAGCACGAACAGGAGGAAGCGGCAGCGCTCGATGTGCTTCAGGAAGGCCATGCCCAGCCCACGGTTCTGGTGAGCACCTCTGATTAGGCCAGGAATGTCAGCAACTGCAAGGGAAATTTCACAGTGAATCCAGCAGAGCCAATAAAAAACCCTCAAAATCCCCCCCCAGTCTTTTACTGGCCAGTGACAGTACTTTTAGAATTATATCTCAGTGCCTCAATATTAAAGCACAACTCACGCTAAGTTGTATTTTAAAACACCTCAATTTAGATTATTCCATTGCACACAAAATACAGACTGACATTTTGGCACTAAAGGTACCTACAAGTGAAAGTTAAATGGGCTTTCAGCAGAGTTTTCTTTGAAGTTCTTTAGAACTAGCAAGAACACCACAGAACTCCTGAATCTATTTCTGCAGCATTTTAAACCATTTACAAAGGTGACACAAATTGCTATCAAGGTACACAAAACACACTTCAAACTCTTACCTGCCACTTGTTCATAGTCTTGATAGTGGACAATGCCAACGTGGGGGTTTAGGGTTGTGAATGGGTAGGCAGCCACAGCTGGCTTTGCCCGGGAGATGGCTCTCAAAAGTGAGGATTTGCCAGCATTGGGAAAGCCCACCTGGAATACAAACACACAAATTTCTCAAATCTGCAAAATTCCACTAGACCAGACAGTTATTCTGCAGTTGTTGGACTACATCAAGAACATTTTGCAGCAAAGCATAACTTTCACAGGTTTGCCAGCTGGTGTTAGAATATTTCCATACTCAAATACAAAAATAGCTTAAGCTCAAAGTTGAGCATTTTTCATTTCAGAGGATGATAAACCTGTCACTAACAAAGTCAAATGTTTAAGATCTGCAAAAAGAGAAATACAAGGAAGAAACAGATTATTTGAATTTTATAATTTAGGAGAAAAAATTCCAAACCAAGAAAATATACCAATTTAAAAGAATTCTCTATACTGTAGTGTTCATCTGCAGAACCAGCAGACAAAGCTGCTGTACATCATCAGCAACCACTGATGAATCTTGTTTCTCTATGTGTGGTATGGATTTTAGCAGAAGTAGGACAACACCAAGTAGCATGAGAGTGACAGCTCTGTGAATGACTTTGGACACCCTTCTACCAAGTAACAGCAAGAAACCATTGAGCTGTGTCTCCAAACAAGCAAGCCAGGGGCCAAGAAAATGTTCTCTCACATTATTTCTTCAGTCACTCAAGTGGAAGCTGAACCAACAGAAACTCACCAGCCCTGCATGAGCTGTTGTCCTGAGCTCCAGATGAAGGACCCTCTCCTGACCTGGCTCTCCTGGAGTGAATAATTTCGGAGCGCGGTTTTCGTTGGACAGAAAGAAGCGATTCCCTCTCCCTCCAGCTCCTCCGTGAGCTGCAATGTACTCCTCTCCATGCTGGGTGAGGTCAGCCACAACTTCACCATCCTCCTTCACCAAAGTACCAACAGGGACCTCAAAGGGAAGAGGTGCAAGCATTACACTGAAGCTCAAAGCCTGCAGCAGATCCTCCAGCAGCTGATTTCAGATTTGCTGAAAATCACTCCTGCATATTCTCATGGTGAGGAGCCCAGAAAGAGAATTGTTTTTAATGAAACTCACTTTCTGAACTCAAACAGCACCATCAGACATTCACCCTCCATCACACAGGAGATTTGCACACAGTAAGGTTCTCCAGACTGAAAACCAGCCATGTACCAAGCTACCACACAGCACTTACTTTAACATACATGTGTGCACCATTAGCTCCATAGCAGTTTTTGCTTCCTCCTCTCTCTCCGTGAAAGCCCTGATAGAAGCGGAACACTGAAGCAAGAGATTTCATCTGCTGGTCAGCTGAAAAGCAAAATACACACATTTTGAACACATTGCTTTAGTAAAACAGGCACTTTTTACAGAAAAGACAATTCATGACTGTTCTTTCCCTTTTTGAATATTGCATGAGTGCACATCCTATTTACTATTCAGTGTCCCTATTTTTTATTTACTGTCTCAACAATAACATATCAGGGAAGACTAACATCAATCTAAGTCGTGATGAAGTTTAACTGTCTGTACTTAGCTGCTTAGGTTTATTAATGTGGTCATCCCAAACCAAAATTAATTGGCTAGATTAGATTTTACAGCAGAGTGGTAGCAGAAGCAGCTTTATTCATCTTAAGAGGAAAATTTAATCAGATCTTAACACAGTAAGGCAACACTCACTAAAGTATCTGCAAAATACCTCAATTTTCAAAATTCTTTCTAAGGCTCTCAGTGTCATTTATGTCCTCCTTATCACAGCTCAGGACAAAACTTCAAAAGCGAAGACATCTCATAGAGAAATAACCATTTTAACCTTTTTGCCATTTACCATCCGTGCAGCGCTGTTTTTGCTGGGGTGGGGTGTTCAACAAGAAGACAACAACACAAAACAGAACAGATTCAGTGAGGTTTACCTTTAAAAATGACATGGCCCCCATCACCTCCATTCCCACCATCAGGACCTCCAAACACTTTTCTGGGCTCACTGTGGAAGGACTGGCCCCCGTCTCCTCCTTGTCCTCCAACCACGCGCACTTTCCGCTGATCCACGAAATAACGTGTCTGCAACAAGGACGGGGGTTGCTACCGTTAAATACAATTTATCAGACTCAGCTTCCAAGAAGTTTTAGTTATTAGCCAGACCTGCTATTTTTAGCCATGATGAATTTCATTCAACAGTAAAAAAAAAACAGAACTCTGAACCAGAACTCTGCTGGCATTCACAGATCAACTAACTGCAGGGTATTGAGTGCAATAATAAAGAAAATCAGATCTCATCTTTCAAGTGTTTTTAAGAACTATTTAAAAAGCAAATGCCTAAGGCTATGCTATGCTGATATAACTTCATCTATCTCCAGAAAAGAGGCTGAAATTCCCAAGGGAAAATATTAGGGAAGTACATTCATCGACAGGTGGAATTGTTTACAGAGAAAGTATGACTGTGATCATGGTAACTTTCTAATTTTCTCAGTTACTAAGGGACTCCATAATGAGAATGGCCTTTAAGGGTCACTTTAAATAAACAGACAAAGAGTATGTGAGGGAGAAAAAGTCTTATTAATGTTATGATACCAAAGATAAGTAACTGAAAAAAAACCTCCTCTCACCTGAACTTCTGATAAGCAAATTTATACTACTACTAAAAAGCCTCCTTTAGAAAGTATTTGGCACCACCACACGGCGAAAGATTAAACTATGGCTTTTAATGGGGAGTGATTTATGGTTCATTAGAAAATAAGATTTTTCAGAGATGTGCAAATATAAAAATAAGATGAAGAATAAGTTCTAGGACCCTGAAGTTTCTCTGACATAAAGTGATGCTTGTTTGGCAGCTGACGACACCGCAAGACTAAAAAACCAGTGAGAAACAAAACAATATTTTAGATTTAAAGCTAAAACACCCTTTTAGACCTTTAGCTTTAAAAACAATTTTACTTTCTAGACTTATGGATACTTCCCGCCCAAGGAGGCCAAAGGGGAAGAGAATCGCTACTACGATCACTGTGAGCACCGCGAATATCGCGGGGCAGACTCATTTCCTCACTATTCTGGAAGTCAATTGTATTTTAGCCAGCATTTCCTCACTCCAGCAGGGCCAGCGGCGGGAGGCACCCCGAACCCGCGGAGAGCCCAGCACTCACCAGCTGCCGCTCGGAAATGGCTCTCTTCTGCCGCAAACGCCTGTCCTTGGCGCACCGGGGACAGCCCGTGGAGAAAGCGGGCGGGCTGAGCAGCACCAGGAGCGGCTTCCAGGGGCTGCGGCCGCTGCCCCCGGCCCCGCAGCGCCTGAGGGAGGTGCCCAGCCCGGCCCCACACAGCACCGCCATGGAGGGACAGGCACGGCCCCGGCCCCGCCCCGGCCTCCCGGGCGCAGCCGCTGCGGCGAAGCCACGCCCCGGCAGCCCCGACCCGCCTCAGCCCCGCCTCAGCCCGGCCTCAGCCCCGCCTCAGCCCGGCCCCGGCCCGTGAGGGCTGAGAGAACCCGCGAGGCACAGAATCCAGAATGACTTTTGGTTGGAAGGGACTTTTAAAGATCATCTCGTTCCCCCTTCTACTATCCCAGCTTGTACCAAGCCCCGTCCAGCCTGGCCCTGAGCGCTTCCAGGGCTGGAGCAGCCACGGCTTCTCTGGGCACCCTCCGGCCCCTCGCAGTACCGAGCATCCTCCTCATACCGCCTCTAACCCTGCCCTCAAACCCCATCTAACCCTGCCCTCAAGCCCCATCTAACCCTGCCCTCATACCCCATCTAACCCTGCCCTCAAACCCCATCTAACCTTGCCCTCTCCCAGCTTGAAGCCATTTCCCCTTGTCTTGTCACTCCAGGCCTTTGTAAATAGTCCTTTCCGTCTTTCTCACAGCTCCCTTCAGGCATGGGAAGGCTGCAATGAAGGCACCCCGAAGTTCCCCTAAGCAGGGTGAACAATCGCGATTCTCTCAGCCTTTCCTCATGGCAGAGCTGCTCCATCTCTGATCAGTGTGGGCCCTCTCCAGCAGCTCCGTGCCCTTATGGAGGAGCAGAATTCTCCCTCCTTGCTGCCCACGCCGGGATCAGCCCAGCACCCGGGGATTCCTGTGCTGGGGCACGGCCAGCTCTCCCCATCAGCATGCCAAGGAAAGGGTAACCTGTGCTACCCATTCCGTCTGCCACAAGGAAAGTACCACCAAATCCACTTTCAGATAATATTTAAACTAAACCATTTTCAAGCATTCTGTATTACAAAACAGAAAATGATACAATTCATGGAAGAAGTCAAAATGCTGGCATCACTTTGTTTCCACATTGATACATAAAAATGGATGACACATTAAATAAACGTTTTGTTATTAACAATTAGAAATATTAACACCAAAAATCATGTATAAATTAGGAAATAAATGTACAAACTATTTTCAAAGTGCTCTTTCAAATACATTATATACACAACATTCACGAAGTTCTTAATGTAAGACATTTCAGATTGATGTAATGTTGCTGTTTCAGTTTAAGTGTTGTTCATATTCTCTCAAAACCATTTCAGCACTTTCAAAAACCACATAAAAGGCATGTTCCCAAACTGGCAAAGAGCAATATTGCATTCTTCTGGCTATGTGTAATAGTAATTATTATAAAGGAAACAATCTTACTTCCTTTCTGTTCCTTGCTATTTGAGAGTATTTATTTGTATGAAAACACCAGCAGGAAAGATGAGAGAAATGAGGACTGACTGAAAAAAAAGTCTTCTATTTTACCAGTAGTTGAAATTATTAACATAGGAAGGACAGTGCTTGGACAACATTTAACAGTAAACTTCCTAGTTGTCCAGTTAAAGATTTTCTTCAAAGAAAAAAAAAAGTATTGAATTGAGAGATGTGTTTTCCTTGTGGTCTTTGTTTTTCAAAATATAAAGTACTTGAAATCTCATAAATAACACCAGTCAGACAAAGAAAAGGAGAAAATCCTACACAGTGCATTTACTTTTGTAAATTTGCAGTTAATCTCATATCAAAAAATGTTTGTGGGCTACACAGCCACCCCAGCTTTTTGCTTCAGAGAAATCTGGACACAGTATTTTGTTTAACACTTATATAAGCACTTTAAAAGTGCCCTTTTTTCACCCCCCCCCAAGACTTTATAAGAACATATAAAACTGAATAGAAGAGACTTACATTGTTCATACTGATTTTTACATACCACTAATTTTTCTCTCTAAATTCTCCCTCTATAGGTATTCTTTCAGTGGTTGACCCCATTAATAGCTCCTCTCTCTATATGCATAATAGTGTCTCACAATTAAAGCTGAATTTAATTGCTTGTCTGCAATAAAAATGCTTTTTTTTTTCTTTTACCTCTGAACTATTTTTCTGTCAAGCTACAATAAGAAAATAAAAGTGATGATGAGCTGTGAGAACAACAGACCACCAAATTTGACAATATTTATGGTTATAATGCTCGCTGGGGAATCTGAGCAAGGGCAGCACAAGAATCAGAATAAAGAAGGATGCCAGCCACCTGCTTGCAAAATTTGGCACAAAAATGTATATGCAAGTTATAAAATTTGGAGTAGGATATTCAAGGTGGGACTTCTGCCAGGTGTTTTTCTCAGCTAAGCACGATATGAAGCAATATTGATGTCAAGCAGGCTGACAGTGCAGGTCTCAGAGCTCCCTTCTGGTTTTCTTCCCATGACAGAAATACCTTTGTTTACATGGACGTATAAAAGGTGCCTCTATTTATTAACATTTCTATGATCATAGGTTTGGATCCTCTTTCTGTACCAACACAACAGAAATGTGGACTTATGCAAATTATTGAATTATAGGATTTGGGTGGGTAGGCAGGTATTATAGAAGTTGCAGCTATTTTTTGTCATACAGCATAGAACTGACATTTTATAAGGAATGTATCCATCCCCTTGTTCTGTAGAAGTAAACTGAAGAGCCATGGATTTTGGAGGCTGGCAGGTAATCTTCAATGCATCCATTTAAAAAAGATCAATAACTTACCACAGGGAACTTCCCTGGACTGAGATGTGACTGATGGGCTTTGCATTGGGCCAGACTGCAGAACAACCTGGCTGTTTTCCAGAACGGGGCACAACTGTGATCTAATGATCCTAAAGCTATTCAGAAACATCAAGAATGGGACAAGAGAGGGTAAAATGGAAAACTTCTGTGTTGTATCAACATACAGTACTATACACAGCACCAAATATCAAACCATTAAAGCATTGTCTTGTTACCAGTAGTGCACTGCTTCATATCCAGCATGAAATGAACACTGTTCACATACAGACGCTGCTTTGTGCTAAGGGGTAACCAACATATTACAATTAATCAAAACTGCCTGTACATCCAGTTCAAAAGATTGAGATACTATTGAAAGGAATCTGACACAGCACTGTGTTCTTTTATTGCTGGTAATTTCCATATTGTCCCTGTAAAAAAAAAAAGAAGAAATAGAAATGTTGAAGGATAATATATTGGAGGCTTACTGCAAGTTAGGCAATTTCTTTTGGTCTGTGAATTTTACAAGACCTAGTGAAGTATCACCCTTATACCTGCACCAAATTATCAGATTTATAGACAGAGCTAACAGCCAGATCTGCTTTTTCAGGGCAGAGATTTAGACAATTTACCTGCTCATAGCCATAAGGCCTCTGTTGCTGAGCGGATGGGCCTGTTTGGGAAGCTCTGTAACTTCCATATTGCTGCCCCTGTCCCTGTTGGTAGCTGGAATACTGTGAAGAGGCTCCTTGTGCAGGACCTGAGAAGACAGTAAAATCCATTACAGGCAGTAAAATCCATTACAGGCAGTAAAATCCATTACAAGCTTGATTTGCTGGAGTTTTTAAGAGCTAACACAATCTAAAACATGAATGCTAACAAAGTACGCTCTGTGAGTAAGAACTGTGAGTAAATTCTGCCCAGACCTCCCCTCTAGGTTTACACTAGGAGGTGTTAATACTAATAATGATGTAGTTGCAGCAGTGTAAACTTCAGATTTTAAACTTTGCTCAAAAAATGTCATAATACTTCTAAGTGAAGCCTCTTTGAAATCTGTATAGGCACAGCTCAGTTATGATCTCTGTGCAAACTACCTGGCCTTTATTTTAGTAACAACTGCATGTTTAAATTCCTCTCTAATCTGGCTGTGCCACCACAAGCAACAGAGGAGTGATTCTCTGGACTGCTGATGTTCTTTGTCATGTCAGTTCAGAAGGACTAGGTGTGTAGGAGGCCTGGGAACCCAGGCAGTGACCTCCTGATGATGTTTAACACAAAGTCAACATGAAGAAAATGTGTATTTTCTAACTTCTATCAAAAGAGAGAGGGATTCAGGGTGGAATGCAGTGCTATACTTATGTTACTGCCCAGAATCCCTTTACTACATCTTTGGCTAATTTTGGTACATTGTTAATCCAAGGTTAATCAAGGAAATAGTTTACAGCCTATTTTAGTTTAGGAATGGAGGCATCAGGGTGAAACACTGCAAACACTTGACTGAAAGTTCTCTTACCATATCCTTGCTGCTGTCCTGGGTAACTCTGTTGATTTGGGTATTGCTGCTGGGAATATGTTTGCTGTTGTGCAGCTCCCTGTTGGTATCCTGCCTGCTGCTGGCTGTACTGAGAATTTCCTGGAGAGGGAAATATTGGAATTGTTTGGTCAGAGATGAGGCAGGTATTTCAGTGCACATGTGGATGATGAGGAAAACAAAGGTGTAAGGAGCCTTGGTCTAGAACTCATACACAAATAGTTTTCTTAGAAACAGATGATTGGATTTTGCCAAGCAAGATGTTTATTTCTCCAGTGATCTTTAATTCTTTTGAATTGGAGAGTTACTTATTTATACACATCACTAAACAAAGAAACAAACAACCTGTTCCCTGAAGTAATTTTTTTATCCCAGAAGGGCTTCAGAAGAAAAAGGAACAAGGATAAGCCTGCCAGGGTAAATAGCTACTTTCTCAAGAAGCCCTCTCATTTTATTTTCTTTTAGATAATGATGTTTATTCACATATCCCAGAAAGACCACTTATCTAGTTGTTACTGGTATTTTTTTTTAAATACCTATGAAGGAAATTCCATTTGCTGTATCCTGAAACAACAAAACGAACAGAGGCTCTACAGAAGACATTGTTTCTCCTAAATGCCACCTTGCTTCATCATAATTCAGCTAATAGTACCAGTTAATTTAGAGTTCAGATTTCTCAGTAATATATTGAATTTACTGTTAAGATTTTGCTGTGTTTTCCTACCTCCTTCATAGTAGTGTTGTGTAGAGTCATCAAACGACCGGTCGTAGCTCTGTTCAGTGTAGGATGACTGCTGATAGGCATAATCACCATGCCCTGCAAGGAGTCACAAGGATTTGTCAGATACCTTCTTATGGGACCATAGACACGGTGTTGAATGTATATTTAATATATTTTATGAAGCTGCTTATGCACCAAGATGAGGCTAAGAGCAAATACAGACCCCACAGGGAGAATATCGAATACAAGGCAAGGAAAATCACAATGGATAGAACTCTTGTGTTTACTAATCCAAACTGGGCTTTTATAAACTGGAGCAGTTTATACAGCAGGGTGCACTGATGTGCATGTTTTGTACCAGGCTCCCATCCCCTGGGATTCTCATTTTCCAGCACTGAAACTGGAAATGAAGCACAGCATGTTTGCCATGCCCTTGGACGTGGCAGTCGTGGTGCTCTGCACTTGAGCAGTATCACAGTGAGCCCAGCTCAGAGGAATTACCATCTGGATAGTATTGCTGATTCATAGGTTCTGATGAGCCTTGGCCATGACTGTACTGCTCACTGTAATATTCCTCCTGACCCATGTACTGCTGCGAGGAACCTGTAAGGCACAAGACAAGGCAGACTCAGCCTGTGCACTCCTAAGGGATGCGTTTCTCTTATCTAATATTTTCTTCTTAAGAAAACAAAGTTTATATCTGGAAAAGCAAACAATTGAGAGCAGTTACAAAGATGTTTTTCTCACTAGGAAAAGGAATAAATTTGTATTCTCAGACAAAGATGGCTGAAATTGAAATCACAAAACAGTAACACATCCTACAATCACTTCTGCAGCAACACTGAAAATAAGGGTTGCATTTCATCTACTAATCTGAGTTATTAGAAAGCATAGGAATGGATTCCATGCTCAAGAGCACAGTCAGAATTAAATATATTTTCATTAATACATTAATTTGTTTCTTAGCAAAATTCAGTTTATTTTCGAATCAGTCTAGCAGCTTTATTACCTCTTAGAACTTTATCCAGAGATGTCTTAGAGCATGGTAGTTATCCTCTGGTGTTTTCCTTTCTTTGGCCTAATTTTTCATTCTAATTGCTGGCAAACTGTATCTTCTTTCCAGAAATGTGTTCCTTGCTAACTGTGCCATGTTAGGGCTGATCCAGCACCATGAGAAAGAATTGAATAGATTTCCAGTGCCTCGAATGAGCTGTATATCAAATTGTTTATATTTTCTTTAAAGATTTATGATCCCTTTTAGACAGAATTATTTTTCTAAACACCCAAAATAATCAAACAGATGAATCCTGAAAACAGATTCAAGTTCATCTCATTGTCATGATACTCTCACCATTCAGGATTTCCTGTGCTCCTGGGTGGGATTCTCTGTTTGTAAACGTGACAGACTCAGTGTCATCAGAGTAATGAGAGTTCTGTCAATAATCTGATTGCAGTTTTACCTTGCTGTGAAGCTCTGTAAGGGCCCATGGGTCGCTGCCCCATCATGCTGTTGCCTTGGTTGCTCTGGCTCATCATGGCAATGGAGGATTGTCCCTGGTAGTGCTGGCTCCCTCCTTGTGCTGAGTTGTAATGTGACGTTGCTGCTTGCTGGTGCATCATGGAGACTGCAATGGACGTGGAAAAGATTGTTTTGCAAAGATGAACATGGGGCAGTTCTCTCCTATAGTCTCTTTAGAAGCAAGCTAAAACCTTCAGCTAACATGCATCCTGATAATTCTGTGAATTTTCCACAGGGGGAGATGTTTTCCTACTGGATTTATTTACTCTTCTGCACTGGAATCCAGAAGGGCTCTTATTACATGGCCAGTTCTTGCCATTTGCTTCAGCAGATATTTAAAAATACACCCAGCCCTTCATTATTATTAGCTTACTTAAAAGAATGTAAACCTTATTGCAGTAGGGTTAAAGGAAGAAACAAAAAATGATGTTTGTTCCTGTCTACCTCCTGACTATTTAATTGCTGCATTTCTTTTCTAATGTATTATTTCTTCTACTTCCTTCTTCTCATACACCTGATGATTATAGAGTTTAGGTAAACTGATATACTAGGATTTATTTGATTCCTAAATGTCATGCTGCTGTAAAGAATTCTAAAGCATCAGATATCCCATTCAATATGATTCAACTAGCAAACTTTTTTTTGAGTTGTCTGCTAGTCTCTTAATGCTCTGCAAACAATGTGAAGTACCATTAAAAATAACAAAATGGGCTAGTAATGTACAAACAGTAAATGTGTTACACCCTGGCAGGTTCTTTGTGCCTGGGCCAAGGTGCTGCTCAGATCCCTCCCATGGCTGTGGGATTTGCTGCCAGGGCTATCAGACAATGCTGCTGCACCTCTACCTGACCCTCTTTTCCCCAGCTCAGCCCTAACCATGGCAAGTCAGCCAAAGTTAAAGCAAGTGTGAAACTGCTCTGAATTACCCTGGCCCCTGACACCTGGAAATTCAGAGCTGTCTGAAAGCTCTCTGTCCCTCAGGTATGTTTGCAGCTGCCTACAGGAAATATTTACAGAACAAAGTGATGTGTGGCAAACCCTGTGAGGTCAGAGGGAAGCCAGGGTGGGGCAGGAGCAGGCAGAAGGGTTACCTGGGTTGGACTGCATGTTGATGTTTGTTCGAGAGACGTAATTGCCGATGGAGCCCTGGCCCTGCATGGGCACGTTCTGAGAGGCAGGCACTGTGTGGCTGTAGCCAGGGCCAGTCCCGTGGCTGCTCACTGTCATGCTCAGAGAGGTCGTGGGCATGGTGTTCTGGCCTGACTGCTGCATAGACACGTGGTTAGGACCTGCAGAAATCAGAGAGAGCAACAGGGAAATCTCAGCTGCTATTGGTAAAGCACAGTGAGCATGAGGCTCTTCTGAAATACCTTATGATAAGGCAAAACAAAAAAACAAAATCTTCATTATTAGCACTCCCTGTTATGTACAGACAAATAAAAACTGCTGCACAGTTAGAGCAAACCTCCTCTTCCTGGCAGCCAAATCCAGGCTGTACAGGATTGCAGATGGGAAGAACAAAACCAGCAGCAATGCCCTACAATCACTTCCTTGCAGGCAGCAGAATTAAAAAATGCCAGTAATTTCAGGTTCTTCAGAAAATACACGGACTCTGGGAACATCCCAGCCTTTGGAAATTTGCCCTTTCCTTCTTCTTGTCCTGCAGTTGATTCCTTTTCCCCCTGCACACAGGCAGTGACAATGGGAAGGCACAGCAGTGCCTGACAGACACTCTGCACATTGCTGCATCCACTTTTCCTATATAGTGGATATAACTATATATAACTAGTATATATAACTGGTATATATAACTATCTATAACTATATATTTCCTCTATGACCAGCTCACCTTCTTAGCTGGGGCTTCTGAAGTTCTCTGCTCAGAGAACCAGCCTATCTCTCCCTTTCCTGAAGTTTGACTAAAAGTACCTCAGGAAGAGGAAGATAAATTTTCCAATTCACCATTACAATCCCAGTTGTTCCTCCCTTTCCAACATCAGGATGTAATCATCAGACTGCTCCAGATACATCCTGGATTTGTATCATCCTGCTTTTCTGGCAGTGTGCTTATTTTTCAGAATTCTGTTGCAGTTGAGTGGTTAATATTGGGGGAAATGGGGTTCTTATTTGTTGTTTATTGGTGGAAATAGTTTTATGAATGAGTTTTACGAAGTTGTTTTCACTGTATATTGTTACTATCCAAGCTGTGATGGTGCATATTGTTGTCTATCTAAATTCAGCCCTGTTGTTGTCAATCTCAATTAATTTAGGTAGAATGCAGAATCCTTAGAAGAGGCAGAATTATGTTGCAATGTTTAAATAATGATATTTTAATTCAGGGTTATTAAGTGTATCTGCAGTCTCTGAAAAACATCTAACTCATTTAGTACAAACCTCATTAATTAACCTTAATGGTTTTCATAGACATCAAAATTAGAACATTTGCTGTAAATGATGATATTTTCCTCTGATGAAGAGATGCAAGCAGCAGTTTCAACAAGAGATAAAGAGAGCCAGCTCTCCTGAAATCAGTGGAGATGGCTCAAAATGCTGCTAGAGAAAATTATCTCAGTGTTTTGCTCTGGTTTGTTTAAGTTGTAAAGCTGATCTGGTGCAACACAAGGCCACACAGTGTGTGAATGGAGATAGAGTTGCCTTGAGTGAGAGGTGGAGTGAAGCAAGTATTGGTAAACCTTCCCTTATTTGCATGGGAAAAATTAGAGATTCTTGGCCCTCTTTAAAATAAGAAAACAAAAAAGGGTTGGCTAATTTGTGATTGTAAGGGAAAATATGTGGATGAGTCCAGTTCTCATGGCTTCCAGTCTGGTTCCTTCAATCAGCAGTAAATTACTCCAGAGATCTGGAGGAGGCTGAGGAGCAAATCAGAAAACCAACAACAGTAGCACTGAAAATTTCTATTCTTAATAACACAATGTTTTGACTGAGTTAATATATTACTCATACTCAGTATTAATTCTTTCAAAACAAAGGCCCTGAAAAATGTAGTAAGTTCACTTTGCAGGTCCCTTATCCAATCGTGTAAAAGGTACAATAGGCTTGACCACAAAGGGATTTTCAAAAACTCAGAAGTAATTTCATGGCTTGTGTCTGCTCTTGAGTTCCCCTGCCAAGGTCTGTGATTTTACAATCAGATATTTCTATTTATAGAAACTGGTTTTGCTCTCTGTTACTCTGGGAGACACCCACAGAAACAACTGACTGAATAACTATGATCTACAACACAAACAGATTATTCATAATATAAAATATACATATTAAAAATTGTTTTTTCATTAGCTTGGTTGCATGAACAAAACCAAACAAATTATATTATCTTATTTATATGAAATGCCTGTGCAAATTCTTTCACTGTGTAGTACAACCTTCTGTAGAGGACAAAGACTGGTGCAACACCAAATGATTTGTAAGGAGAAAATGTACCCTGCAAGGTCTTTGCAGTCTGGAGGCTTGGTTGTGTGGTTAGTCATGCAAGCAATTCCATTTTACCACTTCCATGACAAAAACACTGCAACATATCATTTTTCTTACTAAAAACTTGGATTCATTTTCACTCGGTGATTTTCATCAATTAAAAAAAATTTAAAAATCTTTAATTTCCTCTGCAGAAACACAAAGCACTCTGCAGAAACCAACCTCACCCCCTGCCTGTAGCCATTTTGTGGTGATTCCAGCACGAGCCTGAAATCCCCACACGCCTGAAAGGTGAGTTAGGAGAGGTCTTTCCCAGCTCTCTAAGTATATTCCGCATTAATGATTTTGTTGCCAGGCAACAGCGAAGCAGCACAAAGGGGCCCGGGGCTCACCATTGCTGATCTGACTCGGCATGAGGGAGGAGGGAGGCAGGCCGCTGCCGATGGCATCGCTGAGGTTGCTCTGCGAGTGGAGGGATTGGTTGGACGCGCTCTGACTCATCCCACCCGGGCCCAAGTTGATGTTCTGCGTTGGTGGCTGCGAAACAAACAAGGAGGAAAAAAAGCAAATTTTTTTTTTTTTTTTTTTTTTTTGTTAGGTTTTGAATTAGAAAAATAGCAGCCCCCTAAATTAGCCTGGCTATGACTAAAAACTGCCTGGGTTAAATGCGTGTTTGCTTCGATTTTTTTGGGTAAATCTTTCTCGGTTTGACTCCTCTGTGTGAATGACATTGAGCGTGACGGAGCAGCTGACAGGCAGCAGCACAGCGAAATTACTGTGTTTGTCACAGAGTGTGGCTCCTGTGCTCGTTCCCCTGCACTCGCATGGATTTCCAAACACAACCACTGCGGGGAATGCATTAGCAAAGACAACACAGGAGCGTGGTGACAGATTGACCTTTGCCAAGCTATGCTGCAGCTTGTGTTGTGTGTGGTACTTCCCAAACCAATCCACTGGGCAAGAATAACAACATGTGTAAAGACAAACCGATGCCCGAGTGTTGAATTAGATTTTTGATGCAAATCAGCAGCATTTTTTTCCCCTCAAGTAAAGAATAGAGTAAGAACAGGTAAGAATATTGAATCTGGAACAAATGGAGCTGTTCAGATCTGCACAACTGCATCATAACCCTTGAGTTATGGGACAGAGATTAACACAAATGTCTCATAAAATATAATTTAAATGCAGTAGAAGTAACTTTTGATTGGCGGTCTACTTGGCCACTTCAAAACTTTCAGCTGGAAAAATACTAAAAAAACAGTTCATTTATAGTGATCAGTGACAGAATCAAAGAACATTTCCCTCTGGCATAGCTGATGTATCTGAGGGAAATAACTATGACATTAGTTATACTAATAACTAATTATTAGTTACAGTAATTGTACTGGTACTTACAGCAGGAAGCAAGGACTGCATATTCTGGTTAGAGTCTGCTATTGTTGCCAAGTAAACCAGGTTTCTGTGCAAGATTTGTTGGTATCTACAGAACAAGGAGTAAAGCTCATTTGGAAAGGGTTAACAATACACAAAATTCCAAGTCTATCTCTCTTTTTTCCTATTTACAAATGGTTAATTAAATTACCTTAACCCATTTTTAATCTGTCCTAATAAATAGCAGTAGCAATGACCTGTGTCTGTGCTGTCATGTTTTCCATCAAGGATCAATGTGCTCAACACGTCTTTTATAAAAGGATAAACTCCAAAAGGATAAACTTGGGGGAAGAGAGAGACAAAATGCACCCTCCTTTGAAAGCACTTTGAACTGTGCAGCTGGGACTCCATCTTTGAGCACTGATACCCAGTCAGCTGCTCCAACAATCAGACACTTCTCCCTTCTCTGTCTAACAAGGGCTCTGATAGAAATGAAACTCCACAACTCCAAAGCCCAAAACCTGTTTTCCCTGCCAGCAAGCTGAGAAGAACATGATTTTTTTTCAAGAGTGCTCTAACTGGAGTGTTTACTCAAGCAAGCACCAGCAGAACCATTTCTGCTTCTTCACAGTTCTCCATGAACTGGAAAAGCTCCTAGAAAGGAACAGGAGTGTTTCCAAGAGCAAACCAGCAGCTGTGCCACTGAGCAAAGGCAAGAGTCAGCCCTCAGGAAACATTTCTAACAAACTCCCCACTCTGTAATACTCACTGAGTACATTCTGCAGTTTTCCCCTTGCTCTGATAATCCATAATACATTGTATTAGGTGGTGATTTTCATCTAGCATCTGCATAAAAGAAATAGGACCACAACATGTTACTATGAGAATTGTATAAAAGTCCTGTAATTTGTGATTCTCCACCCTTCTTGGATGTTTTGTGCAGTTTTGTTGCTTTGGCTGTTGTAAATTACCTACATGTGACTTTATTGAGCCACAAGGTTGATTCACTTATCAACAGTCATCTTTGAAGTGTTGCTTGAAATACCCATAGAGAAGAATTCATGCACTTAGCTTGTTCCTTAAATGGCAGATAAATTCTGATGCTGAACAAGGAAAGCACTTTCACTGTGAGTTATCTCTGCCTCATCCCAAAGTATCACCCAACTCTTTCCAAAATGTCAGGTAATACTAACATACCTACTTTTAAGTAGGAAACAAACTTTCAAACAATTAAACTTACTCCTTTTCCTGCACAGGACTAGAGCATGCTGACAGCTGGACCTGATGAAGTACAAAATTTGCATCACTGCAGCTACTGAAACCATGTTTAAGAGAATTATATCCCAATATGTCCTTTTATTTAATGAGCTCATAATATGATTAAAAGCTTAAAATACCCTTTGATTTGTTCTGAAATTTCAGATACATTAGTTTGCCTCCTTCCCCCAGATTTCTTGTGAATGCAGCACACTTTCTCCAGGTGAATGAATAAAAAAAATGACACCAGCATGTAGAAATTTAGATTTGCCTCTGGCATAACAGAGCTTGTAGGTACCACTGCTATCCAGTGCTTGCAAGATTGAGCTTTTGAACCACTGTGTCATCAGGGCAGGAGAGCTCTTGAGGAAAGAACCATTTCTGCCTCAGAACTGAATTTCACTGCCCTGGAAATGCTCTTTGATGAACTCTTTTAGAGGAGCACCAGCACTATTCTATTGTTCTGACTTCCTCCATGTGAAATCTATTTTAGGAATATTTGATACTGGGATAAGAACAGCTTTGAAAGGCTATTAAAATTGAGTTAATAAATAAAAATAAGCTGCTTATGTAATATGAATGCAAATAAGAAAAATATTTTTCATTGAAATTTGGATGTGTTCTCAAAAGCTCACTTTAATGAGGACTTTTGGAGTTTAGCTTGTCTCCTGCTCTCTCTGCTCCATTTCCATTCTTGACTACAAATCCCATCCTGTGCCTGCAAGTCTCCTCCTCAGCATTGCTGTTTGTCAGAGAGAAGATCACTGCCAGCAGCCCAACACTGATGGATGGTCCCAAAGACACCTGTCAGCAAATGCACCTGAGATGGGAAATGGTTCCACTCACTATTTTAAAAGAAAGAACATTTTGAAGCTTCCATGAAGTTTATGAATATGCGAAAAGGAAAGGGCTTGAAAATCGAACAGAAGACACTTTATCTGCCCTTTGTCTGTGGGTGTGGGTTTAATTACAAACAACTCAATTATGAAATCATTCCAACTGATTTGGAGGTTAGAGGAAAACTTATTCACCGAGTCCGAAATATTTCAGTATTTCCAACAACTGGTTCACAACACCACGTGCTGCGAGAGCTCCACAAGATGGGATGTTTCCAAACAGCCTCCTGAGATGCAAGTCATCTCTCTGGGCTCTCTGGCGGCAGTCTGTCCTGCCCTCAGCTCTGCTCTGCTGCCACCGAGGGGGTTTTTGTCCCCTGCAAGTCCCAAAGTGGCAGCAGAGCACGGCTGGGCTGCCCAGCCCTGGTGACAGGGTCATTGCTGTGCTGGCAGTGGCACCTCTGCCCTGGTCACTGTCAGCAAAGGGACCTCACGGAGCTCACACCTGGCTGCCACCACACCTGAGCGGCCAAAATGACAGCAAAATGCACCTGACAAGCAGCAGTGACAGCAAAACATCACATTCCGTATTGACACTTCCAGCCTGGCTGCTCCTGACCGTCACCTTCTGCAGCAGAAGCGTGGCAGGGTCTGCTTGTGCTGCCAGTCCTGGGAAATCGCAAACAATAACTTCTCTGAGCTGGCCTCCACATGAGACCCATGTGGGCATCTCCACTCCAGAGGAAATCTTTCAAAACCTTTGTTTGTCATTAAACATCAATAAACACATCACAATAATAATAGTTTATGAAAAATACCAGTGGCTGGTGCTCCCTCTATCTTCTGAGAGATTAAAATTCTGCATCCAGATACAAAAGAAAACCCTTGCAAATTCAGTATTTTATTTCAATTTATTTTTTGAGGTTGGATTCTTTGGGGGCCAGAAGCTGACATACCATCATAAATTAATCGCATATTCGCAGATTTTATTGCCGTTTCCCAATGTATGCTTGGCAGCGTTTCCCCTTGGCGAGCAGCAGGGATAACGTGCCATCCCGATTTTATTCCCTACGTCCTTCTCTCGCTCTCTTTGCAGCGATCTGAACACCTTTGCTTTGTTCCACCTCCTCCTCCTCCTCCTCCTTCCCCCACCTCTCTCTCTCCAGCTGTCCATCTCTGCAGCCCTCGCAAATTCACGAGTTTTCCTGATCGCCCTAGAAATCAGCCTCCAGCTGCAGGAGCATGGGCAGAATAAATGTCTAAAATTGTCTGTATAAAAGCATGCTCTTTTACCTTCTGGATAGTTTGCTGGGTGACCTCCCCTTTGCCTCTTGGGCGAGCAGAAGCAAAGGCAACCGACATGGTGGGGGATTTTTATGTGTCTATAATATATCGGTTCCAGGCTCTAATAATATTGTTATTATCTGGCTGCTATTGCCGTGCGAGGATTCTCCGCAGTGCACGGCCAGGGGGGCGCCCGCAGATGGTACGATCTGCGCCCCGCGAACACCCGCGGGCGCCGCGCCCCGCGCCGCCGGGCACCGCCCCCGCCGCGCCCCCCCGAGCCCCCGCGGCGGCGGGACGGCAGCGGCGGCGCCGGTTCGGGGAGGGAACGGGATCAGAGGCGCCGCCGCCTCCCCGCCGCCCGCACATGGTGCGGTCCCGGCCGCCCGGCTCCCGCCGCCTCGGCCGCGCCGCCCGCTGCGCCAACTGCGTACGCTAACTGCGTACGTCAAGTGCGCCAGCGCGGGGAGCGGCGCGGGGCCGCTACGCCAAGTGCGCTGCAGGCGGACAGCGGGGGACAGGGAGCGGCGACATGGGGACAGGGATGGAGCAACTCTGCTGCGAGGGAAGGCTGGGGAATCGCGGCTGTTCGGCCTGGCCTCGGGGTGACCCCATGGTGGCTCTCCAGTACCTCTAGGGGACTCACAGCAAGGATGGGGCAAGGCTGTTTATAGGAGAGTGGAGTGACAGGACAAGGGGAATGGGTTCACATTGGAAAAGAGAAGGTTTGGGTTAGATATTAGGAGAATCTTCCCTGCGAGAGCGGCGAGGCCCTGGCACTGAGTGCCCAGAGAAGCTGCGGTTGCCTTATGCCTAGAAATGTCCAATGGAAGGGTCTGGGAGCAACCCGGGATAATGGAAGGTGTCCCCATGTCACGGGCTGATTTTTGGGGTCACTTCCACCCAAACCCCTCTGGATTCCCTGCGCGGTGCGTGCGCCAGTTGCGGGGCGTGCCGGGCGCTGCGCAGCGTGCGCACAGTGCGTACGCCAAGTGCGCAGCGCAGAGCGCAGCGGCCCCGCCCCCGGCCCGCCCGGATGACGGTGCGGGTTCTGCCGGAGCCATGAGCTACGACCGCGCCATCACCGTCTTCTCCCCGGACGGGCACCTCTTCCAGGTGGAGTACGCGCAGGAGGCAGTCAAGAAAGGCTCCACCGCGGTGAGTCGGCGGCCGCGGGGCCGGCGGGGCTGTGGCGGCGGGGCTGGGCCCGTGGCGGGGCTGGGCCGCGCTGCGCGCCCGGCCTGGCGGGCCCGGAGGCCGCGGGAGCCGCTGCGGGGACATTCCCGGGGGGATCCACGGTCCGCGGGGCTGCCCAGAGCCCCGAGCTGCCTGCGGGGCTCCGGCGGTGTGGCAGGCCCGGAGGGATCCTCTCCTGGTCCCTTCGTGCTGCAGATTGTGATATTCTGATATTTTGTGTTTGGGCACGAGGCAGAGTCCCGGGCATTGGCAACGCGTCGGTAAAAGCCCTTAGGAGTGCATTGCTTCTCCCGGCTTCCAGCTGTCCCAAGCTCAATGAAAGTTTTAATTCATTTAGGGGAGGAGGAAAAAGTGTTAAATTGCAAATACCGTTGTATTAGTGATTGTAATAAGTTCTAGCAATAATAAGTTTTCATTTTAAAAAGTCATAATTCTGTTAATAGTTGTAGTATGTTTTAATTGTCATTTACCAAAAAGAGAATGTACTATCTTTGGGATGGGAATGAACATAACAAGATCTAATGCCAAAGAGATTCCTCGTTTTTTTCAGAAATTAAAAATACTGTGAAAGTGGAGACAGCATGCAATATAACTACCCATCTTGTCTCTTGTTGAGTTTAATGTTTTTGGAAACATTTGGAACATGCTGATTCCCATGCCCCTGTAAGTGGGGGTGAAAGGGAAGGGTCAAGGGTTTTTTTTTCCTCCCTGATGTTGGAAAAGCTGTATTCAAGGTATGAATTAGGAATTAAAGCAGTTACAGACAGAACATTTTGCCAGCTGTGGGTGTTACTTGGCCTGATCTTCAATGCCTTGGGCTCTGGGTTGAGCAGTGCCACTGGACTGGTGGGTGTTGGTGGCTCTGGAAACACTGATGGTGCTGTTGGAGAAAAGAGTTTGTAAGAGGAGCTGAGTCTGTCTCTTGGGAGCCACAGGGGTTTAGGTTGTTGTAAACTGATGATGAAACTGCACCCTGAAATGCATTGCGATTTTTGTTACATCAGTCCTGCCTCCGGGTTGAGTGGGAAATAAAATCCTGACTTCAAGCTGAGGTAATGGTTACAGTATGGGGGTTTGTGCTTGGTTACTGCTCACTTGAGCAAAGTCTGCAGCTGTCAGGATTTTTGGACCTGGGTTAACTTTTTTACTTCTTCTTTTCATGCCTGGAAGGTTGGAGTAAGAGGGAAGGACATTGTTGTCCTTGGTGTGGAGAAGAAGTCAGTGGCCAAGCTGCAGGATGAGAGAACTGTCAGGAAGATCTGTGCCCTGGATGACAATGTCTGCATGGCTTTTGCAGGTACATGGTGCCTTCAGGGCTTTTGGGGCACCTTTGGGCATGTTTGTGGAATCTGGGAACACAAAATATGGGGTGTGACTGTCTGAGAACTGTGGGAGGCACAGTATTTCCACAGTAGCTTATTTTTTTTTTTTAATATGGAGAAATAGAGTGTCAGTGTCAATAATATTTTTAAGGGGAGATCTGATTTAACTGACTAAAACAACAGGGTTTAGGTTGAGTGTGAAGGAATGAGAGGCTCAGTTCTTTCTCCTGCCTTGCTCCCTTAGCCAGGCTCTAGGATATGTGCAGGGGTGCTCACAAACTTGAGGAAATTTCTCTAATAAAAATAAGGCTGTAAGTGAAAAATAGCAGCATTAGCTAAAAAGTAAAATAAATATTAAATTTCTTTGAAATCTTTTTTTTAAAGAGCCACACTTTTGTCAGCTAACATCATGCTGCTGTAGATGAGGTTTGCTGGGCAGATGAAACTGGACTGCAGGAGGAATAATGTGTGTGAGAATAAGCACTGCAAATTTGCTGGGATATGGAATGCTGTCAGTAATAGTCCCATTACCTGGTTCACAAACATGGCAGCTGTAAACTGAATCCTTTAGTTATTTTTGTGCATTAACCACCTTCTGCTGCCTTACAAACGCTCTTGCTCAGCAAACCTCAGAGTTTGAGCTCTGCTTTGATTTTCCCTTGCTGTTGACACTGACCCTGTGCCTTTTAGGGCCACATTGGTGTTCTGAGGTGTTTTCATGACTCTGAGGCCACTGTGTCGTTTCAGGGCTAACGGCTGATGCCAGGATAGTCATAAACAGAGCTCGGGTGGAGTGCCAGAGCCACAGGCTCACTGTGGAGGACCCTGTCACCGTGGAGTACATCACACGCTACATTGCCAGCCTCAAACAGGTACCTGGGGCTGCCACAGCTGCTGGGCATGTGTCCTCACCTGGCAGAGGTGTTCTATGTGCTCCTCTGTTAGCCTGTTAGCATTGTGTACATTAGGTGTGGGACTAGAGTGTCACATGTGTAACATGAACCACCTGGAATATCTGACACTTCCTCAAGCTGTGCAAATGTCTGTGCTCTGGCCTCTCTCCACTTACCTGCTAAAAAACACACTGTAGGTTTTTATTGAGAATGGAAAAGAACAACTGAGTGCTGTTTGATTTGAGTTTTTTTCCCCCAAGATAAAGCAATTAGTGCTTGCAAGGCCTGCACATTTCCATGTGCCATGTCATGAGGAGCACCCTGCTCATCTCACTCCCACAACACTGGGCCTGGCTCACTGTCTGTTCTTATGGCTCCTGCAAAGCCATTGCAGGGATGGGTAAGAGGGGAGCAAAGTGGTGCAATATTTAATATGTTTTGTGTTTGATAATCATGAATTTAGGATGAATTGCAGCGTCAAAATATGCCCAGCTGCATTCTGTGAGAAAATTACTCATTTGCCAGTGTATTATTCAGTGATTTTCAGCCACCAGTAAGAATTAGAGAAAATTTAATTTACTTATGCACAGATGTGTTGGAGCAGTGGTGATGGTAATAATGTGATTGTTGTAATAATCACTGGTCTGTCAGAGCAAGGCACCACTTCCAGAGTTTCACTTTGTTGCTTTATCCAATCTCACATTTGTATCTGTCTCTCTGGCACATTGACCGTTCTCTCACCCTGTTGCAAACACCCTGGCCCAGCTCCTGCTGTGGGTGTCAGCCCTCCTGGCCCTGGTGTGTGACATGGCAGTGACTTTGCTGGCAGTGTCCCAGGAGGGCTGTGACACAGCTCCAGTGTAACCTGCTCACAGCAGGAGCTGCCATGATTTCTTTCCTGTGGAATCAGTGCCAATCATTGGTGAAAACTCTTCAGGTGTCCTCCTGGGATTTTTTGGCACACTGGGGCTTGCAGACCTGGCTCTGGCTGCCTCAGCAGGTGGGGAGGTGCTTCTGGAAGCTGTAACCAGGTGTAGGAACAGGCTTGGACAGCACCACCTCTCACCTGCCTGCCTCAGGGGCTCCATGGGATACAGAGTCCTGACTAATGGAGAGAGCCAGCTAAAAGCATTTCTGGTGGCTGTGACTGCTCCAGAGTGTGCTTTGCAGCCTGGGAGCGTGTTCAGAAGTGCCTGAGATGTGTCCTTTGTGCTCAGAGGTACACGCAGAGCAACGGCCGCAGGCCCTTCGGGATCTCCGCCCTCATCGTGGGCTTCGACTTCGATGGGACCCCCCGGCTGTACCAGACCGACCCCTCGGGCACCTACCATGCCTGGAAGGTGAGTGAATGGGGGCAGGCCCTGCTGGAAACGGAACATTTGTGAGTTCATGGCTCCTTTACAGTGGCATTGGGGTAGAGGAGCTCTCTGGCCACATGGTGCTGTCTCACAGCTGCAAAAGTCCTTAATGATCAAATGTAGAGAGTGGCCATCTGCAGTTCAGCTTTCCTTGGGAAGCCTTGTCCTGCTTTCAAAGAAAACCCAAAACCAACCCACCTGTGCCAGATAACTGTCCTTGTGTGTGACAGATTATGCAATTGTACAACTTTGTTTTCTTTCTTACTCTGCAAATGAAATCTTTTCTAAACTCCCATTCATTTTCTTTTTCCCCTAATGTTTCCAGGCTAATGCCATTGGCAGAGGAGCCAAATCTGTGCGTGAGTTCCTGGAGAAGAACTACACTGATGAGGCCATTGAAACGGATGATCTGACTATTAAACTTGTCATCAAGGCTCTTCTCGAGGTGAGGCTGCCTCACATCTCTTCTGTGGCTTTTCACTGTCCAGATTCGCTTCTCAGATGTGAATATGGGAAAATATTTGTGGATGTCCCAAGGAAGTACTGCAAAGGATCTGTGAGAGCTGTTTACTGTAGGCTGTGGGTGTTGGATTGAATTCAAAGTTCAGAATATTTAGGGTAACAATTTCCATAGTTTACACAGAATTTACCAGCAGCTCTGGGGAGGAATACAGACTTCACTTCTGGGTGTTAACAGAAATGCACCAGAGATGTGCTACAGCACATGCTGAATATTTTAGTTTTTAATTGAAGTTTGAGATACAGAAAATAGCACAGGTCAGGTGGTGGGGCTGAGGTGTTCTCCATCTGCCCAGGGCACTGGCACACTGTGAAGACCCTTTTGAGAGTTAGTGCTGCTGGTGTTGAGAGCCAAGGAGTGAAATACACCCCATCCATATCTATTCTCCCTCTAAGGAGACCTGAGGGGGGTTTGTTGGAGTGAATTCCTGGCCAGGCTCCTAAAGGTTCCCTGTGCCTCACACAGGTGGTGCAGTCTGGTGGGAAGAACATCGAGCTGGCAGTCATGAGACGGGAGCAGCCGCTGAAGGTGAGGCTGTTGTTTGCTTCTCTCCCCTTGAGCCTGTCTCTGATACTGTCCTTGTTGATCTGCCTGCTCTTAATCTCACATTTTGCACTGACAAATACTTCAGTTTATTCTTAGTGGCCAAGGAATGTTGTTGTGTCTGCAGCAGGTACCTGCTTTCAGATAAACAGCAGTTCTTCCCATGGCAGAACTGGAATCACTTCCATGAATGTCTCTTAAGTTTATTGGTATCCTGAGGGTCACCCATGTTTCTGTTTTAGATCCTAAACCCTGAAGAAATTGAGAAGTATGTGGCTGAAATTGAAAAGGAAAAGGAAGAAAATGAAAAGAAAAAACAGAAGAAAACATCATGATGAATGAAATGCACCTGCTTAGCTGCTTCTTTTTAATTCGAGTGATGGGTTATTCTGTATAGACATGTAGGCATTCCAGTTACTCATACTGTGCTCTCTTGAGATCTACAATAAACCTACTGATTTTTTTTTAAAGCTGTTATTTAAAAAAAACCCTGTCTGTTCCTTGGATTTTAATTACCCAGGATGATCTGGTTGGCTACAGAACAGCAGCAGTGACCCATTAAAGGACAGAGACTTTGCTTGCATTTTTTTCCCTGGACACTTCACTTTGTTTAATGCTTCTTTTCTGCACTCTCTCAGCTCTCAGAATGTCCCTTTTTTTTACCTTAAGCAGCTGTCTTGGGGGTTGTATTATGGTCTGAACACAACTAATTTGGAGTTGGGGTTTTTTTTCCCCAATGAGCACCTTTCAAGGAGAACAGGCTGGGTCTGCCTTGCAGCAGCCTGTGTGTGTTTTACTGCTAAAGGACAGGACAGAGGGGGTTGTGTTTTGGGGGTCAGCATGAGAATGTGCTGCTGCAGGCACATGCTCAGGGCAGAGGTGCATGGCCTGGTGCTTTCAAGTCTGGTTCAGAGTAAAGCATTGCTGGTGTGGTTCCCAGGGGGGATTTATGCACCAGGAGCTGAACCATAACTATAGCAAGTGCTACATACAGAGTTGTAGTTCCCTTCACTTTCTCCTCTGGTAATTTGCCCTCACATGCTTCCTCTCCTCCTCTCACCCTGTGGTTTGAGATGTTTCCTCATCTCAGAGGAGCCTCAGGCCCCTCTCCACCTAAGCTCACACTCCCAAGTCTCAGTACTTGAAGCAATAGGAAGATGTGCTCCTTTATTGTAAAAGTTTCCCCCTTTGTACCCACCAAGTGGGTAGAACCAAACTGCCCAGGGAAGTTTGGTTCAAGACTCCTCAGTCTTGCACACGCAGAGGGTGTGACAGGGTCAGAGCAGGACTGGGCTGGCAGCAGGCCCAGCAAGGGCTGAATGTGGCCCAGGAGCCTGCAAGGGGCAGCTCTGTACTCAAGCTCCTGCTCAGGGCACTGAGGGACTCTAGGGGTGCTCCAGCAGCAGATCTCAGTGCTGGGCTCTCACACACCTCAGAGCTGTTTACAGAGAAATGCTGCCCAGCAAAGTGTGGGCAGAGGATCCCACAGGAGCCAAGGCTAGGGAAGCAGCAGTGCTGTTGCTCAGGGACACATCAGACCACAAGAGCCGGAGGAAGCAGGGTCCTGCAACACCAGGGTAATTTATCAGCACTTAGGCTGGAACACTGAAATAGAAAAAGCTGCACTTGGTTCCCTGCTCAAGTCACTACAATTGTTCCCACACTGGGAATTTTCCATGGGGAAGCTGGCAGGGCTGCAGCTGAGCCCCCAGTGCTCCTGAGGAAGAAGGGCTCACAGGTAACAATTGCTGGGGCTGAGGCACAGCCACCAATCCCCTCTGCTCCTGGACAGCAGGAGC
This sequence comes from Zonotrichia albicollis, assembly GCF_047830755.1. Lineage (NCBI taxonomy): Eukaryota > Metazoa > Chordata > Aves > Passeriformes > Passerellidae > Zonotrichia > Zonotrichia albicollis. The sequence goes on from NC_133835.1 coordinate 11,273,697, forward strand.
CAGGCCAGCACCAGCTTCACACCAACCTCAGCAGTGTCCAGGATGAGCTTATGCCTGGGATCTGAAGCTTTGCTGTGGAAACAAGGGAATTGATCCCACTCAACTGAAAAGGCACAGCTACGTGTGAATAATGGTGATTACACAGGAGCAGTGAGGATTTCTCCTCCCATCCTCTGCCAGGGCAGTGCAATTCCATCTCCACACTTAGAGCCACAGTGGCTGCTTTGCCAGCAGCAGAATCAGGCAGAGCAGCTCTGAGTGAGGCATTTCAGCACAGCCCAGCTCAGAGGCGGAGCCAGGGCCTGCAGCAGCAGCAGCACTGGCTCCTGGGAACCCCAGGGCCTCCCTCTGCAAGGCTGGAGTAACACAGCCCTCGTTAGGCTGAGTCCCAGCAGGGGAACCAGGGCAGTGCCTGGATTTGGGCGTTTCAGCCTTTTTCCAATACTGTGTAACACTGCCAGGTTTGCCACAGCTCTGCAGCCAGGTTTCTGCAGCTTGGATGGGAGCCCTGCAAGGACAGGTGCCAGAGGAGGTGTAGGGAGTGATGTTATGGAGCTATGTACAGAACACAGGTGGAGGGAAACATTAAACATTTACATGTTTATTATAATTACAATTTACATTACTCCAAAGAGCAGCCCCACTGCTATGTTCTAATTCTCAGCAATAAAGTCCTACAAAAATAAATCCAAGCTTTTACAGTAACCTAGGTCAATGCATAACTAAAAAAACTTGAGCTATGTAAGGGGTTCAGTCATCAAGGTGCTTTTTCAACAAAATTCCCTACCAACCAAAAACGGGACACATGCCTATAGCAATTTAACCCACTTATTTCATGCAAACAAAGGTAACCCCTCCCTCCCAGCCCTCTCCCCACATACAGATTTTTAAAAACAAAAGAAAAACAACTAAACTATTTACAGTATGGGGGTATAGAGGAAAGAAATTAAACATGCCCATCTGTTAAGCTTCATTATATGGTCTCCCATCCCTAGTTGAATGAAAACATTCCAAAGAGTTCCACCACAGTCTACAGAGTACAGAGAACTGTTTGCATTTGGTGCTGCCTCCAGCGAGGTACAAACCGAGGCAAACAAGTCAGAGCTTCAGGTCTCCTTCCCAGACAGTCACTACTGCCAAAAACTCTGCACATGAGTGGGGCCACTGCTCCCCTCCCACATGGTGTCCCCACGCTCCAGGCAGGAGCTCCAAGCCCCAGGCATTCCCAGCACCCTGCAGCTCAAGGCAGAGCCACGGTCCTGTGGTACCTCCAGCCCAGCAGCAGCCCACAAACAGCTGTACAGTCAAACACTACTACATGATCAACACTCCAGTATTCCCAAGTGACAATATACACAACTCCTCTGCACCAGGAATCCATTTCTCCAGATACCAAGTGCTACTTCACACCTGCTGCCAAGATCCATGAGACCAGCAGCACCAAAGGATCCATTTGGTTACTCAAAACAAACAAATTAGAGCTGGTTTATTTCAAGTGAGCTTTGGTTCCGTGTTAAAACAGCATGATTTCTCTTCTCCAGGGTTCAGAAAAGGAGTCTGACTTTGAGCTTAGACTATAGCAGCCTTGAGAGACCCAGAAAGAAGAACCGTGTAAGTTAGTCTGCACTTGAAAAACACAAACAAAAAGAAAAGACACCCTGAAGAAGGTACCCCTGAACACATTCCCTCTTCCAAAAAATATTCCAGCAGACAGTGGCTGGTCCAAAGTAAGTCCAAAATATAAGCAGTAGTACATGAAATTCTGTCGCTTGAGCAGAGACAGTAAACAATATGAACCATTTTCCCACGTTAGTGCAGCAGTTGGTTGTTTTCTTTTTATATACAGTTTCATTCTCTCGGGAGAGATGTTTGAACCTATTCAGAAAAAAGGTAGAATTAGATTTGATATTATGGGGTTCTTCTCCCACGAAGAGAAATAGCAAAGCTCACACCCCTGTATCAGTTGAAATGCTTCATTACAAACCAAAAGCTGCTTGCTTGAGCTGAGCTTTTTCACAGACAGGTGAGACCAAGAAATCAACATGTTAAACCACCCCTATCTCCCTCTACCCTTTAGAAATATTAATCAGATCCAGCAAGGAACAATTCTTGATATATCCATGAGACTGGAGGGCAAAACAGACTGCACAGACAGTTCAGGCAAGGAGTAAGAGACAAACCTGGCTCAGAGAGAGAATTTACTCTTGCTAGAGCACTTGCCTTTGAAGTTACACTCTGCCAGTACCAGCTCTGTGAGTGGTTTGGTTTCTCCTTGCTGCTCCACTCCCCCTTCCACCTCGGAATCCACCTCGGAAGCTGCGGCCGCGCAGGAAGCGCCCGGACACTCCGAAGGTCTCAGTGTTGAGCTTCCTCTCCTCAGCCCACGTGGTGCGCCTGGAACTGAGCAAGGCCGAGTTCAGCTCCAGCACAAACACGAAAGAACCACCAGCCCACTCAGAGAGGAAGCCTCAAAGCCCTGATTTTGCTGAGCTGCACTGCAACAGGCACCAGCTGCAGTACCTGCTCTAAGCCATCCCCTCTGCAGCCACAGAGCCAAGGAACCCCTCATGCTGACACCAAAGGGATGTCTCATTTCTCCAGGCACTTGATGGCATCAGTGGTGGCACTGAAAGCTGAAGCTTTTCCTTCATATTCCCAACATTTAACCTAATGCATTTCCACAGCCAGAGCTGACCTCTCTGCCCCACCTCCAGGCTCAGCTCACTGTCTGCCAGCTGCACCTTCAGTACAGCATGACCCTGATGCCTCCTCTCCCACAAGCCAGATAAGGAACTTGTTTAAAATCAATGGGTTCAAAGTCAGTACTGAGAAACAGAAATAGAAACTCCTCTATCATAGTTTAGGCAAGTGTATCATATCAGCTGAAATGCTTTTTGTTTGATTCCACTGCATGAAGCTTGGTTCACATCTCTTGTGAGCCACCAAATGCATGGCAATATTCCCTGTCTTAAGTCTATTCTAAAATTTTTAAGTAATTCAATCATGTCACATAGATTATGTCTGAAATTTTATGCCTAAAATTTCATTTAAAAATCAAGCTTTTAAAGAACACTCACCTAGATTTCAGTTCTGACGAAATGTTGTCAAAGAAAGACTTGGATTTATCATAATAGCAGTTGGGCCCCAGCAGGTCCTCCTCTGCGTTACCATCATTGTTTTGGGTTGCCACTCCAGGGTCCCCTTTTTCTTCCCCCGTCTCTGCTTTGTCATCTGAGGATAATGAAATGTATTACACCTCCTTGAGGCACACACTGCAGAGCCATCTGTTCTCTTGCTCCCTCAAACAAGATTTGAGAGGTAATCATGCAGTTTCTCAAAACCAGTTTGTCTATGCAGTGTTTACTACTAGCTCAGCAAGTCATATTTAATGAAGGCACAAACCTTTAAAGTTTAGTTTCTTCTTGAATTCTTTATCAAGCTCCTCTCTGTTGAATTGTGCATTTGCACTTTCAAAGTCAAAGTCACCTTCAAACTTTATTGTATTTTCCTTCACAGTAGTTGGTCTGTTTTGTCCTCTAGAACGGTTTCTGGTTCTCCTGTTTCCTGAAAGCAGGAGAGTTTAAACACTTGGTAACGCACAGGGAGGTTACATGGCTTGCTCAAGACCAGAGGAAACCAGGGATAGAACTCAGGAGTTTCTGGCTTCCAGTCCTGTGGTTAGGCCACACCTCTTTGAAAGCAACTTCTGATTTTGGCTGTAGAAGACACATTACAGCAACACTTTAACTTTCTGAGCAGCATTCCTGGATGTCAGTCTTACCACTAAGAGTGCACCCAACTTTCCTTCCAGTGTGCAGAGGAAGTCAGAACAAGCACTACAGCAAGAAAAGCTGAGGGAGGTGGGGAAAATTATCTGTCTGCTCTTCACCTGCAATCACAGCACTGTAATTAGCCTAAAACCCATCTTGATGGCAAAGAGGAGGCCTCAGAAAATCCAGCAAAAGACTAATCTACCCACGAAGGGAGCTTGTACTCTGTCTAGTTTCTGGTTTCCAACTGAGATGCTATCCAGTCCTTTTTGAAAAAGCTATAACCCATTCTACACACTAATTTGAAGACCTGAGAGTCTGAAGTGTTGTTTCCTGACCTTTCTTATTTTATTTGGGCAGAAACCTCTTTGAATGCCACTTTCTTCTGCCCATGCTTATACTGCCACTTTGAAATCACATTTCTGCTCTATGGAGATGAGTGTTCCATAGCTGCTCTCTGTTACAAAAGCTCTGAAAGTCTCAAACAGGCTGCCTCTCCCAGTAAATACACTTGAGGTTTCAGAGAAATCCCGTTGCTGCTGCCAAGTCACAGCATTGATTTTTATGACATACCTGCAACTTTCTAGAAAAGGCGCTAGAACTCTGTCCCTGGAATGTTCTGAACTTCTGCGACTCCAGAAGCTGTTTTGTTAGGGAAACATCTCTGGATGCCCAAAGCTTTCTCCCAGTCTTCTGTCAGTTAATCCTTCACTGAAGTTAACACCACTTGCCTTCACAGGCTGTTGAGACTGTTTAGCATCAGCTTAACCTACCCGATCTTCTCCTTTGAGGTCTTCTGTTTTCATCATTCACCTGTCCTTGGGTTTGCACAGGTGCTGCCTGAACTGTATCTACTGAACAAGAAGGATAAACTTTAAAGGAGCACAGGAGCAATCCCCAGGCAGCTGAGGGTTGCAGTGCCCCTGGGAGGCTGCTCCAGCCCAGCTCAGGGCTGCAGCAGGGTGTACATACCGCTGCCTTTGCTGCCGGCCGGCGGGACCTGCCGGGCGCTGCGCGCGATCCCCGCAGTCGCCTTCCCTGGGGGCAGCTTTTGGGAGTTCATGCTGTCAACGGGGCCAGTCTGGACAGCCTGCTCTACCATGGGGCTTTTGCGGACTGGGTGGACAGAAGGAAAGCCAGCACCTGGAAAAAATCCCAATGACTAAGTGCCTCTCAGAAAATGAGCCAACACCATTCAAACCCTGCCCGCTTCTAGGGAGAAACCATTTGGTCAGGAATGACTCAAAGCCTTGAGTGTGCATCTTTACAGGCTAAGTTTAAGTGGCACCAGGTAAGGCACCACTGCCATGCAAGTCATGGCTCTCACATCCAGAGCCTCAGTTTCAGGAAATAGACCCAAATATTTCTTAAACCAAATATTAAACAACCAAGACAAGTCAGTCTCTCAGACAGTTTATACCAAAATCTAATTTCTACATTATGCAGGATTTTACTTTACATGATAACTTTAAATCTGAAACAAAAATTCACCATTTTGAAACTGTTCAACAAAGTTACCCCACTTTGTCAAAAAGGTTTTGCAGCAAAAGCTTAACCACCTCAGCTATATCCCCTTTTGTAAGCCGCTTTTAGAAGTCCTTCAACTTCATTGCTTATTGTTAGAGCTTTCAGACAAAGAAAACCTGAAACCAGACCAGGATCTCAAAGTTACCCTTTTAAATTCCTTCTTGGTCAAGGCCAAAGTGTTACCAAGACTTCTGTTGCTCTTCCATCCAGGCTTATTTATTCACACTACAAAACATGTAAATACTTTTCATGGTTTGGTATACCTTACACCAATTATATTAAAAAGTGACAGTCTTCAGTACTCAGAAGAAACACTGCATTCTAGGTTTAATTAGAAGATTTGGAGTACTACAGGTTCATGTAGTTATGCATAAGAACTGCTTGGAAGCAAACTTTAACTGAATATATTAAAAGAGCAAGAAAAGTGAAAAGCTGAAGAGTTCACACAAACCAAGCCACTGACACTTCTGGGTCACCCAAGTCCAACATGAGATATACCCAGTAGGTCACATCATGCAGGTTCCCAGTTAATGTATACCTGGAAAACTTGCAAGGAAGACAGACATATCCTAAGGATTACTGGGTAGGACAAAGCTGATGTGCAAGTTTAACATGAGAAAGTTTCAAAGTTTAGCCAGAGTATTGAGAAACTACAGATAGATGGCCAAAAGCAAAGACTAAGTAAAAAGCTTCATGCCAACACAAGCATACATGCTTAAGCTAAAACCAGATGAAACCAATTTTCATGTTTAAATGCAGGCTGCACCTGGTCACCCTGCTCTGAGGAAGGTCAGTCTGGTACCTCAACCTTCTCTAAAGGTTTTACACACAGAAGCAAGCACCCAGAACCATGTTATCTCTGCTACTCAGGAATCACTAGCTGTTAATCATGCTTCACTAACTGGGAGTCTGGACAAGGCACAATACCCCAGCATGCATGAAATCTACCCTGATGTTTTCCTCTATTATAGAAAATAAAACCAAATTTCTGATCAGCCTAAGTCTCCAACCACAAGGCCACCCACAACTGAAGCAGTGTGCTTCTTTTTCCAGCAAAGGCTGACCAACTCCTCACCCAAACCCTATGGTGACACATGTTCCTGGACAGGATGCAGCACATCAGCATCTCTAAACTTCATCCTTCTCCTGATACTTACACAAGAGATCCACTGTCCTGGACTTTTCCTTTCTCCTGTCTCTCTAATTGATACTTCTAGGACAGGAGCAATCACACTTCACATAATGAAAGGCAAAAAAAAAGCTGAGAACAAACTAGTTCTACTGGCATTACCCATATAAGCACTATCATTCTAGGAGGGGTTAACAAGAACAGTGTTTGCAAGTGCCATGCAGTTCTTCCAAATATTTGGAGTCCTCAAACTGCTGTTACCCTTGGAAGAGAGCTGATGGGGCTCTGAAGACATGTCAGGCTCTGAAACAGGTTGTGGAGACGGAGAAGAACTAGGGCTGGAAGCAGCTGCTGATGCTGGAGGGCTTACCAATTTCTCTAAAGAGATAGAGGGAAGAAGAGAGAGCAGAGATACATGGATAAGATACAAGGTAGTGAAACATCTGAAGGACTTGGAAAGAGATACAAGATTCTCTAGACCAGCATTAGAGCAGCTTATTTACAGTCCTCTCTGGAAATACAAGTTCTTTTTACATGTGGTGTGAGGTGGGTTAGGTTAGAAATTAACTGGCCTCAACTGTCAGGTATTCCCATTAATTTCAGAAAGAAACGTCAGCTATTTAGTTTGTTTCTTTCACGTGAGTGTGAGCACATGCAAGTGAAACATAGGCCTCCTTGCAGTAAAACCACTGCACAAAGCTGTGAGCTGCTTATTCCCTGCTCCTTGCAGCCTGACACTTGGCAAGGAGTTTGGTGTTAGTTACTGTTATTTGCTTTCACAGCAGCTGCACACAAGACCATCCCTCTATTCTAGCAAGTAAAGTTTGTACTTACCTAAACCTAAGGAAGCTGCATACTGCTGGCTAAGCAAAGAGCTGGCAGCAAGCTGGCTGTAAGGTGGCATACCTCTAAACGGGCTGTAAGGCACATGTGGCTGAAAGGATGATGTAGAGGCAGAGCCCAGTGAAGACTGCAACAAGACAAAGTACATTTCCATTTACAGTGTCCAGTAGCCAACTCGCCTTGGCAGTGATTCTTTACTTCATGTACAGCATTACTAAAGCTTAAGTAAATTCTGAGAAGGGTTAGTTTACCTCTTTCTGATTTTCTGCATTCTCAGCTAGCTCTGGCTTTTGTTGACTGAAGTCTTAATGCTGCTGCTACTTTAAACATTACAACAAAATTCAGGATGCTTTAAATAATCTGAAGATTGCTGGAGACACTGACTTGCCTTTATTTCTCTGTGTTTTTACCAAAATGCAGTCCTTCAAGACTAGTCTCAGCTTTTTACCAACAATTGAGGCTAACTTACTTGGACAATGGCAGGATCTTGTGGCAGAGTATGCTGAGCTTTTGGAGGTTCACAGACAGTGATGTCTTTGATGTCACTTCCTCGGAATATAATGTACTCATAGATTTCTTCTCTGGGAGGAGCCGGTCTGTCTGTGGGCCGGTCCTCGGTCCCGAAGGATCGCACTGGAGCGTGGAAACGGTGACATTAGTGCAGAACTGCAGCGCTCTGCTAACTCACTCACACCCATGCAATCAAAAAGTATTCCTTCAACACTTGCCATTTGTAACAACAACAACTTCCAGAACCCTCAATCTCCTTCTCACACACATCTGCTCCCTCAAATGCCAACTTTTTCAGCAGCCTGCGTAAACAGTTTTGTTTACATCAAGCTGTGAAGGTAAAGACCATAGACCAGCTGGAGTGAAGAATCCTACTCCAAACCCAAGGACTTCCCCAGAGTGCTGCACTCTCCTTCCCTCCCCAGCAGCTGTCCCATGCAGGCATTCAGCTCCAGACAACTGCAGCAGACACAGGGGAGGCCCCTGAAGCAGCAGGGGGAAATTGTAGAAGGCTTTACAGCTCAAATCTGCACCTTTGGTTTCATATATTTATTATTCATACATTTTTATCAACGATAAAAAACTTCCTATTAAAATTCCCTCTCTACTCCAATGTCACTGTTTTTATGATTAATGTGACTACAAAGCAAACCACCAGTGATAAATCTAAGTGCTTAGGGAGGCTTTACTGAGTGCCAGCTACCAGAATACTTGGACAGACACTAACCAGCAATGTCACACATCAGAGTGGGGAAAAAAAAAAAAAAAAAAAAAAGACTTCAGCTGACTGTGGCAACTGCTAGGTAGAAGCATAAATTAATTTGAGCCATTAGGAAAGAAGAGGTCAGACTGGATTATTGGCACAGGAAAACAGATAGCACAGTTACATCACTGTGGCACTGACAGGTAAAAGCTTGACATTTCAGCCACAAGTTACAGAAACTCCAAAGTTCATTGGGTGGCTCCTTTCTGCCTTTGAGAGGCACTCCCAGCTCAGATGAGTACCAGCACATACTGGCTTGATGCACATTTTCTGCCAATGGAAGAATTCTGTATTGGACTCCCTCAATTGCTTCTAAGAGGTTATCACAGAAACACTAAAACACCTCCACCAGGACAAGCCACTCTTCCTGTCACACAGATGGGGGCACCACATCCTCCCAGGAAAAAGAGCACCAAAAGTGGATGCAGCAAAACTGGAACATCCTCAGCACACCATGGTGCTCCTAACTTCCAAGGAGTGTTGGCAGGTGTAGCAGGGATACCCAAGAGTGCTGTTCCAGGTGTATGCAGGGGGCTCACCTCACACCAGGCAGCACTGAGTGCCACAAATGGCCTGCACCCTGTTAACACACAGGGGAGCTCCCAAGGAGCAGGTGAATGCCACAATGTCCCTGTCACACTGCTCAGCACCTGTACATCTTCACTGGCACAAGGACAAGCTGTCAGTCACTGCCTTTCAATGGCCATCTTCCATGAGTTCCTAGGGTAAATAACCTCTCCAAGTTATTTTAGATCTCCAGCTGCTGTTTGATCATATTACAGCTGTAACCCAGTCAACCAGAAGCAGATTATAAACTGAAAGCAGTGCTTGTAGCCTTTTGGACATGAACTGTACCACTGATCTCTCTGTTCAAAATTAGATTATTACAGCTCATGGCAAGATGCACTAAAGGTATCCAGGGCTCCTGCAGGATTCCACAGCTAGCTTGGAAAGCACCATGACCAGCCCATCAACTTCCACATAGACAAACACAGGACCTGCAAAGCCCAAAGCTGCCCAGGCAGCCCCACAGTTGGTCCCAAGGTTTCTAACAAGGTGGAAAGCCAAGTCCTTGTTGTAGACAAAACAGGGCTGGAGGAGTTGAGCTTGCCTGTCCCTGCACCTCAGGTGTTTAACTGTTTGTGGCACAGCACAAAGTGCAGCTAAAGTTCCTGTGGAGGTGGGAAGGGCTGTCCACCATGAGGTTACTGACAATTGCTTACAGATGAACAGAAAATCAATCCCACAGCACTGCAGCTCCTGGGTTACAACACAGTTCCTACTCGTGTAGGGCTGCTGAGCTTAAGCTCTGAAGGGGCAGGAAGCACAGCAAGACTGACTGGAAAGCAGAGCTTACATGGATATTTTTTGTTCAAAAACTCCAATTTCTTCAGACTTCTACTTAAGGGGGAGCATGTTCCTGACAGGACAGCAGTGGGTTTAAACTTCCTTTGTTTGCAATTTAAGTTTAGCCTCCTACAAAACAGAGAACTTGCTTGTAGGGATTAATTAAGTCCATGGAATCTCCAGCATTTAAGATTCTGTGCATGTATTGAGGTTTAACAAATATAAATCAACTGAAGTCAGCCTAGCTTCAAGTGAGAGGCTGAACTAGATTTCTTCCTGAGGTTTCTTTCAACTTAAATTTTTCTTTATGATAGAACTAAAGAGATTGGCACTTGTATTGCACATGGAAGTGTTTAAACAGTGGCATCCAGGGTTTAACAACAATTTACCTGCAGTCTGGACAACTTCAACATCATGTCAGTCATTCATGGCCCTTTTGGAGCCTCAGAGATGAAATGTTTTAAACCACTGACACCACACACCGCCTTGATACTGCCTCAACTAACTTCAACATTGTTGCTACACTTGTAATTCTGACACTAATTTTGCTTTGCTATAAAGTCTCTAAATTTGAAAACCCCCTCTGAGCTACAATGAAAAGCAAGGTTTGTGATGTAAAGTTTATGGAACAGCTCTTTAGTAGGGAAAAACACGCATTCCCCACCTACTGCAACAAACACTTCTTAGGCATTCCAGTTGATCAAAACTGAACACTGAGAAACCAATAAATTCGAGAACTGCCAGAAACCTTATCCAGAGCATATACTGACTCACATCATAAAGCACTTTAATCACACATGCCTTTGAAACACACCAGCTCTGAAGAAGCAAGTGCAACGTGTAAGGCAGGACTGTGTAAGGAACCATTTCTACTCACTGCTGGGTCAAGGTTGAAGACCTTCCTGCACCTACAGGAAAGGAACTGCATCCTTCCAGCAACCTCTCCAGTACTTTGAGCCAAGCACTAACACAAACAGCTCCATTTGTGCATTTAAATAAATGGCTACATTCCTAGAGAAAAAGTGAATTTGAGAAAACTCGCATTTTTAACTTCAGAAAGCACTCTAATGGGTGTTAAATAATGTCCAGCATCATATAAACATCATTATGCTGGGTAAACACTGGGGCACAGGCTGCCTTGCGGGTAGTTGTGAATCTGGCAAGTCAGTGCCTCCTGCCAGCAAGCAGCCTTTCAAAACAAAAGGTGTTTGTTTTGTGGACAACCCCGATAGCTGGCTGCAGGCAATGAAGAACGTGTGAACTTCTCAAAACAAGGAAGGACAAAACTCAGGGCAAGGAAACGCCGATGCACATTAGCTGAAGTAGCCAAGCTGGACTTGAAAAGCAGCACAGGAGTAAGTTCATGTTTGAGGGACTAAACAAGACAGGACAGGTTGTACTGAGATGAAATACAGGAGTTCCTAGCACAGGTGACAACTGAACCCAAATGACACTGTTTCCAAGATAGTGATCAGTATTTCTACAGGGAAACAACATGCAAAGCCTCTCTGAGGAGCAGCAAGGTCGGCGAGCCAGACCCACGTGCAGGTGGCCCCCAGCGCTCTGTGCAGCAGCTCCCACCCTGCTCACCTGAGCAGAGTCCAGTTATCGAGCACGGAAGGAACAAAGACACAACAACAGCAACTGTTTTCCTCAGCGCCGGCCTGGGGCCCTCCTCGAGCCGAGCACCGACACACAGCCGGGCACAGCCGGGCGAGGGGAACCGAACCACGCACAGCGATACCGAGCGTCACCTCTCCGCGTCTGACAATGGCAAGGGGAGCCAGCGCTGCCGGCAGCGCTTCTGCCCGGGAGCTCCCGGGGAAAGCCCAGGGCTGCCCAGCATCCCGGGCCCTGCCCGCCCCTCCGGCGCGGCCCCTGTCAGTGCTGACTCACGGAGAGCAGCAGCGCTCCGGACCCGGGGCTCCAGCCCCGCCGCAGCCCCGCGGGGCGGGCGGGCCCCGGGCGCGCTCATTGTTCGCGGCACGGCGGCCCCCGCCGCGTCCCCTCAGCCAGCGCCGGCCTAGGCCCGCCCGCGCCCCCCACAGGGCCCCGCCTCACCCTTGGCCAGCGCCACGGTGGAGTTCTCGGTGTCGATGGTGTAGAGGATGCCCTCATAGCGGATCTGCGCCTTGGAGATCAGGCTGATCTTGCTGCCGATATAGGGGGTCCCCGAGCTCATGGCGGCGGCAGAGCCGGGGGAGGGGAAAGGGGGGGGGTCCCAGAGCCGCGCGGAGCCGCCGCGCCGCCCACGCGCACTGCGGAGCCGGGACCCCGCCGCGCACGCCTTATATAGGGCGGAGGGAGACGGGCCGGGGGGAGGCGGCGGGGGGCGTGATGCGATACCGCGCATGCGCCGCGCGCTATTGACCAGACGGGAGAGACGGGGTCAGACGGGGAGGGGCGGAGGGGGAACACCCGGGGCCCGCGTCACGTGACCAGCGCGGGCGAGGGTGCCACGTGCGCCGCGGGGCGGGGCGGGGCCAGGAGGGGCGGGGCGGGAGCGCGCGCGCACTTGGCTTCCCGCGCTGTCGCGGCTGAGGGGAGCGCGCGGGGAGGGGCGGGGGGTGGCTGAGGGCTTTCAGTGTCCCCCCTTGTGGCACTGAGGGCGGCTCTGTGACACTGAGGCCGTGCCACTGCCCCTTGTGTGGTACTGCCTCTCAACCGGGTGTCATTGCCCCTTTCCGCTGTCCTAGAGCTGCTGTCACAGCGCAGCTCGGGGAGAAGGAGACCATCGCCTTCCCCTCATGGAACAACCATGGCCGCCTCTGCCCAAGCCCCTTCTCCCTCCAGCAGAGCCGCGGGTGCCCGGCGGGCCCTGCCCTGTGCGGGTCGCCCCGCTCCTTTGTTCTGTGACCCGGCCCGGCTCGGCTCGCCCCGGCGCGGTCACCCCGTGCCAGGCTGCAGCTGGAGGATGGGGCCACTCCGTGCGGCGTCCCCCGGGAGCTCTCCGGCTCCCCGGCCATCTGCGGGTCAATGAGAGACAAGCGGCAACATCTGGCAGCCATGGCCACGGAGGGGAGATCACTCAGCAGCCGGAGGCTGAGGGGATCAGGCAGGGCAGTTGCGTTTCGGGCAGCGGGTCAGAGTGCACGGATCTCGCTAATTTGTGTGACTCGATAAGATTCAAAGGCAGCAGCCGGGGACAATGCAGCGGGAGCCATTGTCTGAGAGCAGGGAGGTTCGCTGGAGCTGCGGGCGCCCATGCCTTGGTTCCATCAGCGATACAACAGCGACACGCGAGAACGCACCCACAGGTTCATCCCCGCGTCCTTGCCCACCATGGCTCGCAGGGCTGTTCTCCCAAGCTGTCTGCCCTGTGACGTTATGTATTTTATATATGTGCTACTCTTCATGCTGTCTATACAGCCTGAGGAGCAGATCTCCCCTGCCTGAACAGGGCAGATGCTTCCTTTCCACTCGTGCAGTCTTCTCCTTGTTAAATTGTTCTAGCATAGAGTTCCTAAAAAATACAAAGTAAAAAAATAATACATATTAATTGGAAAAGCAGTGATTTTGAATAAGAAACTCAGCCCTTAAAGTCAGCCTTTTTAGATTTTGAGCTCAGCTTCAAGTATAACTTAGAGAGGGAAAGCAGAGATTCCTTTTTTGCTGCAGTAAACAGTGCCCTTTAGTGGGCAAATTGATGGTTAGAAACTTCCCTAATGAAAAAACACCTCTAGTTCCTCTGTATGAAGAGTGTCTAGTTTTGACTGTAGAAAAGATTAAATGGAGAAATAATAGGGAAAGAAATAATAGAAAAAAAATTAGAAAAACTGTTACTGTTTGGGACAGCCACAAAAAAATATTTATAATGAAAAACTTATGTCAATAGTGCAGCCAAAGGTAGAGAAACAGAACTCCCTCTTTTGGTCTTCATCTTCCAACTCCACAGTATGTTTAAATTGACAATTCTTATTTCCATTCTTAAAATTTTCTTTTGTAGTAGTAAATGGGTCTCCAGGTTTTGCAGCTCAGTTTATTGTTTTCTTTATGCAAACCAAAATGTCACTGGTTCATAAACACCTGTAACTTCCAGTACTTTGTTCCTTATTCAACACAAGGTATTATTATGATTGTTTTATTCCTTCACTTTTTTTTTTCCTTTTTAAACTAGAGAAGAAAGAGACAGTCACACGTACCAACAGAGTGATGTGGATCCTCCAGGAAGGCTAATTAAAGCAGTGTGGAAAATGAAAACTACACCAAGCTGGCATGACCTGTACACTGGTAAGGAGAGATATGCAAACATACAGAATTTTAGTTATAATCACCATGGCCATAAATCAGCCTGCTTCTGGAAGATACTCTTATTGTAATGAATTTCCTCAATATCTTGTGTTTGACAACAGTCAGAGATAACAAGCCATCAGCAAGAAGAAATATGACACCTGACATTTTAAGTGGCCTGTTAGTATTATTTATTCTGCTAAAAAATACAGTTCCTCATCCACTAAGTGTTGAAAGGAGGAAGCAAAGAGCATCTCTCACTGTGTAAATTCATGACAAGTGTGCTGTTCCAGGCATCCCTCATATGAAGAGGGAACATTTGGCTCTGTATGAAGATGCTGACTGCAGTTCATCATGGCTGTAGGAAGAAATTTGGCAGAGAGGCACCTCCTGATCACAGCAGACACAGGAGTCACACAACAGCCACTTGGACTGCAGGTACCTGTTGTCCTTGGAGAGTGCAGGTAGGGTACAGTCACACCATGGAACTGCAAAGCTGATTATTTACAGCAAAACCTGTGTTGGCAGAACTCAGGAGACTCCCGTGGCAGCTGGAAGGCAACTGGAGGCATTTGAGAGGGTAAGCAGCCTTGTATCTAAGCACATTTCATAGCAGGTAAACCAGAAACCTCTGACTTTCTGCAGTGATGAGAATTTGTGGGGTCTGTGATGGTGAGAGAGAGCTTTTATGGTGGATGATGGCCACATCCCTGGAAATGTGAGCTGAACTGACTCAGGTGAGTTGTGGCAGAGTTTAGCACAGAGCAGCAGTGGGCAGAACCCCTCTAACAAGCTCCAGCTGCTGGAGGAAGGGAGCCAGGCACTGCCTGCTGAAGCATCACCTCCTGCACCTGGGGACAATGGGATGCCTTTGCAGTTAGTGGCAAAAATAAAAAAAAAAAAAAGGAGGAAAGAAAATAAATAAGCATGGAAAATGGAACAGAGATCTGAATTTGGGTGTGGCAAACAAAACAAGTGGTACAAAGGAAGAGAGAAATGTTTGAGCCCTAGAGGAAGAGATGTTAGAGCAGTAATTTCAAAATAAGATTTTGGTTGTTGCAGGGAAGGAGGGAAAAGCCACCAAGTACAGGACACTGTTCTGTAGACATGTGGGGAATGGGCAGCAGAAAAGAGAGCAGGAATGAAGGAGGGACTGGAACAGGATGGAGAAACAGAAAAGATGAGAAGGAATAAAAGGATCCACTTTTGTAAGTGGGTCTACACTACACAAAGAAAAGCTGATGAAGTAGAATAAAGAAAAAAACATGTAAATTGAGCTGAAGGAAACTAAAATGATGGGAAGAGTGAGGGGTGGAGAATGGAATAAGGAGAACAAACATTGGGAATATTGATAAGTAGAAAAAATAGAAGAATTGGTAACCTGTATTTAGATAATGTGGGCTTTGTCAAGTTCTCAATTTCCCACAATCTGAGAAAAAGAGATACAATGATGTATGGAGAAAATAGTGTTTCATGATATTAGTTTGCCTTACATCTCAGGAAAAAGTGTCTACTTTATAGAAATGAGACTAAAACTCACACTCAGTACTAGACATAAGACTGAGAACTCAGCCCAAAATCCTGCCTGCTCCTGCAGTTCACTTTGTCATTGAAGTTTTGGGGAATGGAGCAGTTAAGGAAGTGCAAGTACCTTTTACACCAAGGCTTTCTGGATCTTGAATGGCAAGATGAAGTTATCCTGGCTGATAGGTAGTGATTTATTCACAGATGTGGAAGCTGGATATAAATTTCAGAGATCCTTTCATGAAGACAGTTAAATGGATAGTGTATGTGATACAAGAAACGTTGACAAAGCTGAAGTTTGCAGTTGGGTGACAAAAGTTGAAGGATGAAGACTTTTTAAGTCAGACACATTCTAAAAAAGGCATTTATGCATCTATCTCCCATTGAAAAGAGTAAGAGGATTCAGACCTAAGTTTAGAAATAATTAGGGCATAAAGAGATAGAGTTGTCTGTTTGGGAGAGGGGGGAGAACTGAACAGTGCCTAGGATACTAAGCTCCATTAGGAGAAGTTTCTGACTGGGTTTTTTGCTGCATAGGCTGCTTTTCTTTGGAATGTGTTGCACTGAAGTGAATGGCAAACCTCTGTGTATCCTCACAGATGCACTGATGAGGGCATGGGATAAAAGTGGGATTTCATAAAGTTCTTCCAGGCATGAAGTGAGCAAAAGGTGGACTGAAGACACACTGCAATGAAAGAAAAAAAAAAAAAAGGAAGTAATACATGGAGAAAGAAAGCAAAAAATTGGCTTTTAGGGATGAAATTCTGCAGAGGAGGGGAAGATTTTGTAAAGGTTCACATTTATGCATTAATTGGGAGAATAAGAATCTGTGTATTGAGCTTCATGCCCAACTTTCTGAGAGGTTCAAGAGCTGCAGTGATAACCAATGATTAAATCTACTTCTGGGCTGAAGAGAGCCCAAGCTACAACCAGTCACAACTGACCTACTTGGTACAGCAGAGACACCTGACAGTGTCTCAGAGGAGAAACCAAGGAGCAGATGGGAGAGCAGCCTGATACATCACTCTGGGACCAGTCTTTTCTGAACAAAATCGAATGGTTTTCAGAGTACAAAACACACTGCAGAGCCCTGGATATTGCAGACCAGAAAATGTCACCATTCCCTGGACAGAAATCTGGGTTTGGCTAAAATTCCAGAAAGGTTGACAGCAATGTTTCTTTAAGGGCTCCTCCTTCCCTCTCTGGACTTTTCTCTCTCCAAACTCTGGAACACATTCCAGCCATCAGTACTGAGCACTGTTTCCTTGGCACTGAGGCTTCAGTGGGGTTGAAGCAAGACCCAGCTGCACAGCTCTTGCTGTGCAAATCAAACCATAGGGCAATAATGTACATCACTGGGCTGAGAACACAGAGGAGAGAGTTCTTTATGAGATGTTTTAGCTCAGAGATCTCATTTGCATTCATTCTTCTCAGCCAAAGAATCTCCCCCTCCTTACCTGGTTTACAAATGGGTTGGAGATTGAGCTTCTTTCTGTTCAGTGAGGTGAGGGATCATTTTACCAGCCTTGGCAGTGTGCTGCTCTTTCCCTGCACAACATCTGCTGCAGCTTTCATGGCTTGAATTGTTCCTGGACTTGTTTTAAAAGTCATGTTTCAGAAATGCCTTTGAGGATATGAATTATTAGTCATTGTTTTATCTTCTAGGGTGTTCTTCATTTATCTTGGTTATTTTCCTTCTTAAAATAAGACTGAAGAGATTCTGGAGTTGAAAGTTTACAGGTTTTAATTCAGGTTCAGGCTAAAGATACCAAGAATGGTACAGTAATTCATAGCAATAGGATTTTAGTGCAGTTTCAGGAAGTCATTAATTTTTGTACAACAATAAACTGGGATTTAATCTCCTTCTTTGTTCTCCTTACCACTGTAGTATTTGTGTACACACTTTTCACAAACACGTGACAACTCTGACATTCACTGTTCCAAAGCCTTTGCATCATTTGTGCCTCATACCTCATTTCTCCATCACTTCATGTATGACAAGGTGTTTGTTTGATATTTAGTGCACTTTTAAACCACAGTGGTTTTTTTCCCTGTAAAGTAACTAAAAAAGAGATTTGGCTTTTCAATTTTTTCATTTCATTCTGATTAATATGTTTAATTGTTTTCCAGGGCACTTCACATTTTCATCTTGGACTCTGTATTTTACTCAGCATTTACTCTGCCTATGACATCCCCTGTGCCAAACTTCCAAAGGCTGTTTGGGACATACAGTTGCTAGTAGGACATTTTGGAGACAAAAGGTTTGTGCAAGTTTAATTTGGAGCATGAACAGGTCTGAAGAAAGTGACAGCAGCTTTGTTGTACTTGTATGGTGTTGGAGGAATACTGCAAGGTAGCCCAAACAAACAAAGGTAGGTTACAATAAGGAAAAACAAAACATCCCTTGGCCCTACATCCAGGTGTGTCATTTCCTTTGGGCTGGAAATTTTGCCCATCTTGTCTTTTAAGAGATAAAATCTTTCTCTGACTTGCTTCAAAACATGCACTAGTTTCTTCAGGCAACTATGGGAACACATCCCATATTTAACTGAGTTATTAGATTTGTTTGCAGTTTCCAAAATGGGCTTGTTAAAGGAATAGGGGCAATTCCAGAACTCACTCTAATAATGATAATATATTTTAGGTAGTGTAAAAAAGTAACCTAGAGTCTGGAATTATCTCCTTAACTATTTAGACTGCTGGAGGATCCAGAAAAAAAATAAACTCATCTAATAACCTTTCTAGCTGTGTTTTCATTAAGTCTGAGACAGCTCAATAAGGAAGCTATGGCATGATTTATTTTAATCAGTTATTACAGAGGAGTCATTAAAGAAAAAAACAAAACAAAAACTCGGCAAAATCTTCCTTACATACTTTCTGCATTCCAAATCCACAAAAAGTTTAGATAAAATCTCATTTTATTACAACCAAAACAAACCTCCTGTACTGGACTGGTTTCTTTTTTTTTTTTTTTTCTTTCTGTAAATGATGTTTTTATACCTCTTCTGTCTACACTGGCTTTCCAATTCAGTGTCTCTTATATCTGTTTTCTTTATAATCTCACTGAGGTTGCTCAGGAATTCTGTTGTCTCCTAAGGCTTGGTAAGAGCATTTGACAGACTGTGAACTAGAAATGGAGTAAGGGAAATAATTTAGCCATTTTTGTCATCTTAAGATGACTTTCAGAACTGCTTGTACACGTGATTATTCTTCCAGTTCAAATGTAAAAGAATCTGGATTTTGCCCTATATATTGAACATGTGCTGAAAGTTTTACCAACTTTACAGCCTGTTAGTTTTATTTGATATTATTGTTGACCTAAAAAGTGTGCATTGAGGCACACACAAAATCTTCTTTTGAAATACTCCTCTATCTTAAAAGAGAAGAACTATGGGGCTATTGAATGATTTAGATAAAGTAAGTCACATTCCCTAGGCATTGTGATATGAAATTCCATAGGACAAATGTTTTCATCTGCAGCAACTGCTGTTTCACAGCTGATGTGGCATTGGCTGTACCTGGTCCTGGCACTGACCAAGAACAAACAGGATGAAGATTCATCTTTGGTTCTTTCACTTATTTTTATTTATGTATTTTTGAAGGCCAGTGACCAGTATGGTAATCAGAACACTGATTACCATAATTGGTCAATTGTTAGATGTGTCCAGCTCTGAATCAAGAGAGGGCAGGAATCCATTACTGGAATATCCATGGTATCATGTACCATTATATTGTCTGAGGATAAACTGTTGATAAAACATCTCTAGAAGGATCATACTGAGCTCACAAAGACTCACAGAAAAATTGAAGCAAACCTGCCAAAGTCACCTTTCTCTAAAAAGAAATATTTCAAACATATTCTAACAAATCCTGACTGTAAAATGTGCAAATTGGATTTCCAGTAATGAGACCCATCAGTAGGCACATTTTCTTGACATATTCTGTCTTGGAAATAGTGATTCAATTTTCCAAAAGTCCTTTAATTTACTTAGAGAGGAAAGCATTTTCATTTTGCCCAGTCAGTTCTAATCATTTGCTAAATTCAAAATATGTGAAATAACTGAAGCTGGTTGTAGTGACCAGAAGGACCTCTAATCTTCTAATAGTATTTTTCTTTTTCCAATGAATCATGTAGGCTCACACAAGAAATTTTTCAGAACAGATAAAACACAAATCTTAGTTGACATCTCTGCTGCTTGTCTCTTCCACACACAGAATTCTGGACATTTGCTAGTAATCCCCTTCAGAAGATTTGCTTTAGAAATCTCTGTTAGCTGCTGGGGTGTGTGCTTAGAAACTTTCATTTTCTCCTATGAGTAAAGTTCCTTAAGAATTCCCTTACAGATGAGTCTGGGTATTGATAATTCCTATCTTGGCAGTAACAAGCATGACAAGCCAGATGAAGAGCAGCTGGGAGGGAAAAAGTTTTCCCCAGCTCTTTGATGCTGTAAAGCCTTGCAGGGTTTGGAACAATAATCCTTTATCCCACAGTGGATTCTCCGGGCGTTTTCCTCGGGGTGCCGGATGTGGAGCTGCGTGGACTTTGGAATGCCTCAGGAGAGGCACACATGAATAACTCCTGTGGGAATGGCATGGAGCATGTTCTGGAGGCACAGTCTTCTGTCCCAGAAATGCTTAGGAGATTGCCAAGGCAGTTGTGTGCTCAGCTAACATTTTGGTTTGAAAACCAAGCTCACAAGTAACAGACATTTCCTATGTCTTTCCTAATTAACAACTAGGTATTGTTAAATACCTTGGTTTTAAAGAGAGGATATCCCTTAAATTGTCACATAATGTATTTATTTAATAATTTTCTGCTCTACTTCTGGAGTTCCAGTAATTGTTATGCAGATACAAACACTTATTTAAGTGGGTGCTTTTGCCATTTCTCTTCCCTGGCAGCATCATGTGAGGCTTCTGTCCAGAACACTGAATTGCAGCACAGGGCTGGAGCTTCTGTGGCTGGCAGAAACAGTCCAGTACCATGAGGACAGACACTGTTCTTCAGTGGAAATATGGGTAAGTATAATTATCATAAAAGAAAAAGGGATTGTACTGTTGCTGTCCAAATCTATTGTTCACCTCTTTTTATTTTACAGTGCAAGGGTTAAGACATTTTCCTGCAGCATACCATACTTAATTATTAATATTAATCCCTATTAGGAGATACCCTAATTATGAATATTAATCCCTATTAGGAGCATTAGACTTCTTCAGGGATTCACCTAAGGACAACTGAAGTACATGGGATGAGTTGAAGATCAAGACTTTAACAATATTTTGAGATTTCAGGGAGAAGACAGTCAAGAACATAGACTTCAAGGAGCACTGAAGTTGCTTTATTTGCTTACTTGTCCATGTCTGGAGTAAAACTGCATTTGCTCTTAAAGAAAAATACTTAAACCAGGAATATTTTTCCTATAGATTTGCATTCTGGATGCAAATGAAGTCTTGCTGCTTTTGCTGATCCCTTGCTAGTGGAGACTGACACCCGTTTGCAGAAGAATCAGCACACAGATTCCCCAAGGTTACCAATGGGGAGCTTCTGCACAGAACTGCATCATCTCCAGCCAAGACTTCATTCCTTTGCTCCTAACACTCTCTACTTTCCAAATTATCCATTGAACTCCTGTGCTCCTCCAAAAGGAAAAAAAAAAGGAAATGGTGTACAAGGCAGAAAGGTAGGGAGGGATACTGGCTATAAGGTTAGAGCAGCTTTATGAATGAACCCAAAATTTTGGTTTTGCTGAACAATTTCCAGTGGAAACTGACACAAGTGTGAATTTTGCCATCTTATTTCACTGAACTTTTGAAATCAAGGTGTTACTGGTTAAATGCCACCTTTCAGTGTTTCAAATGATCCTGGGTGAGGGGCAGGAAAGAAGAGCAAAAAATCACCCATCAAAACAATAAGTCTTTAATCTATTTATTGATGGGCCTTTAGTCTTCTGATGGTTCAGTTAAGACTAAAACCATCCATAGGCTTCTCTGTTCTGTCCCTTGTCACCCCAATCCATACCTCTGTCAGATGTTTCTGTAATGAGTTCTAGACTAACTTCATTTTTAGAAAACAAACAGAAGGAGAATGGCATTACCTTAACCTGAGACAGTCTCTGTATCATGATCTACATTGTAGATCTAGGGGGGAATCAAGTATTTTAAATAATAATATATAATAATATAAAGGGAATAATAATACATAATAATATAAAGGAAGGAGGTTAAAGGAACTGACAATTCTCCATTTTTTCTGGATAGCTCCTGCTAGCTTCTGCTCTTTGAGCAGAGAACCCACATGTGCCTGTAATGTTCAAGATCTTTTGATGTAACTGATGGGTGAAATCCACAGCATTCACTGTATATCGAGTTTGACTATTTCTACACCAGCACTAATAATTACCTGTACTCCATTCCTAGAATTCCTGTGCAAGTTTCTTTTTTTGTATCATTTAAAATGGAGTAGTACAGCAGAGAGGAGCTGGAATCCCTGGGCTGAAGAATTCAGTCTAGAAACTTACTTCCAACGTCAAACAATAGACAGAGTGTATGAAAAGATAAATTATTCAGTAATGGGTCCTACACACTTATAATGCACAAGTTGTAATGAATCTCAGTTGCTCTTGTAATTTTGTAAAGTTGTTTACCTAATATGGTAGATGTGCCATATGGTACACTAAAGAGAGTGTTAGAATGAGGACGTGAAGATTTCGAGGTTTTTATTTCTAGTTTTGTAGGCATCTGTAAACTACATTCAAGCTGTCCTAGAATGAGAGCAGGGCAGGAATGCAGGCTGCTCTGCCCCTCCATGCTCACTGCTGCTGCCACCTGATAACATCCTCCATCTCTTCCTCCCCTGTTCCTCGGGCACTGTGGCCCAGCATGGGGCTGTGCCCTGGCTGGATGCCATCAAAGAAAGTCTTTCAGCCACTCTCCACCTTTAGGCTGGCTTAGTTTAAGTCAAGCTTTTTCACCCTTAATAAATCATTTGAGCAGCTGATTAACTCTTCTGCTGGGTAGGGAATGTGCCCAGGCTTCTATTCCAGAGAGTTCTTTGGTATGTTGCTTATGGAATTTCACCATAGCTAAAACTAGCAACGTGCTTGACTGAGGCAGCAGCAAAGAGGTTGGGACTGCCCTGCTCAAAGCAGCATTTCTGTCTTGTAAGAAAAGGGTAACATGACCTGCAGTGGTGTCTGCAAAATCACATCTACTTTGCAGCACTGTAATTTGTCAAAAATTGATAAAATGGGAGTTAAAATTCATACAGATGAAAAGGGCAGTTTCTTGTTCACCCTTGAGTTTCAAGTGATGACTGAGAAAAGCATTTAAGTACAAGAATAAAATATTAATATGAAATTCAGAGGATGTAGGCAGTCTCTCGGGGTGATGCCACAGGGGTAAGTGAGCAGAGCTCTGGGAAAGGCTTAACATTGTAATTTTTAGTTATCAGCCAAAGCCTAGTGCAGGTGAGAAGAGAACTTAGAAACTAGAAGAGTAATATCCCTCACTATGAGCTAAACTTCTAGGATTTTTGATTTAAAGGTATTTGCTCTATTCTTTGGGGCCTGTATGTTAAGAGCAAATACACATCAGTTTCTATGGGAATTTTTGGCAAACAGCTTCTCCCTAGCAGGTATACTTGCATATTTGGGGACAGGGTGAGAACTGGACAGTACTTGAGCACTGTTCCCATTGCTCATGGGGTCGACTGTCAAGCAGATCAATTTAATTCATGTTAGAGTACTGCAAGTTTAGTGATCACCACAAATGTGCAATGGGGGAAGAGCTGACACTCACATCTGGGCAACCCTATGTAGAGAAAACTAGGACATATTTAAAGTGATCTCCTTTTCATAGATAAAAAATGGCACTTGTTCCTCCAGGCAGCAGCTTTCAGGCCAGTCAATTCCCCAGAATCATCAACCAGCAGGTGCTCAGCCCATCCCACTACAACAGAGCTCCAGGCTCTAATGCTGCCCATTCCCAAAACATAACAGCAAAGCTTATTTTAAAATCGTGATATAAGAGGTGCTATTTTAAGCTTGCTACCCCTTAAAACTTGAAAGTTAAGTTAAATCAGGCATTGGAATAAGTTGCCCAGAGAGGTGGTGGAGTCACCACCCCTGCAGGTGTTTAAGAGGCATCTGGATCTGGTGCTGGGAGATGTGATTTAGTGCTTTAAGGGTTACAGTGGCAGTGCAGTTGGACTTGATCTTAAAGGTCTCTTCCAACCTTGATGATTCTATAATTCTGTTCTGTGAAAGATAAATTGTACCATCTGATAATATTGTTTCAATTGCATCTGGTAATACAGTTTTCTGTGGAAACAACGCCTGGCAGAAGAGCGCATTTATTGAAAGGCGGGTTGTATTTTTACATTATTTACTTCCTTTATGATGGTTGCACAACAAGGTCAAAGTGCAGGCGCCTCCTGTAAGCGATCATGTCCACCTGCAGCCGGCGCCGGCCGGGCCGGGCCGCGCTCCCCGCCGAGCGCCGCTGCGCAGCGCGGCTCTCCCCCAAGGGTTAAGCGGCGGCGGGGGTGTAACGCGGGCTGACACACGGGCGGGGATCGCCCCGCCGTGCCGGCTCGCAGCTGCGACTGGACCGTTCAAAATTGCCGTCTCCCTCTCTTTTCCCCCCCGCCTCCCCTCTCCCTCGTCTTCCTTTTCCCTTCCCGGCGCTGGGCTCTCAGCCGGGCGCGCTTTCCCGGAGCTGGCCCCGGCCGTGCTGAGTCAGACCGCGCCCCGCGCCCGCCCCCGCGGCCCGGCCGCACCGAGGGGCTGCAGCCCCCGGCTGGCCCCGCCGGCGGCGGCGGGAGGGAGGCAGGCGCGGGGGCTCCTCCTCGCCCGCTGCCCCCGCCCGGGGCTGGGCGTGTGCCCCGCCCGCCCCGCCGGTGGATCAGTTACACGCAGCTGGCACAGGTGCGGGGCGCCCTTCAGACTCGCGCCGGCGGGGGAGACCCGGACGCAGAGAGCAGCAGGGAAAACATGCAGCCATTTTGGGCCGAGGCAGACAAAGAGCCGCCGGCGGCCGCGGCCGCCCCCGCCGCCCCGCGCGGTTCCCGAACCCCCCGCAGCCGCGGCGCGGCCGCACCGAGGGGCCGCAGCCCCCGCCCGCCCGCGGCCGCCGGGGGGCCGCCGCCGCCGCCCGACTCCCAACTAAGCGTTCGCAGCCATTTGCACGGCCTTTTATAGCGCGGGCGCCGGCCAATCAGCGGCGGGCGGAATCCCTGCCCGGCCGGTGATGTGCGGGCCGGGCGCTCGCGCGTGCGCTGTTGGGCGGGGGGGCCGAGTGTGAGCGGGGCGGGGGGAGGAGGGAGCCGTGAGAGGGGAGGGGGGGGAGGAGGGAGCCGCTCACAGGAACCCTCCGAAAAAAAGATGGCGGCGGGCTCGGATCTGCTGGATGAGGTTTTCCTGAACACGGAGGTGGATGAGAAGGTGGTGAGCGACCTGGTGGGCTCCCTGGAGTCCCAGCTGGCGGCCTCCGGCCACCACCACCAGCACCACAAGGCGCAGGAGCCCCTAAGGGCCGCTGGGGGGCTGCTAGGGAACCATGTTGTGAGCAGCAGCAGTAGCAGCAGCAGCCCTAGCCCCAGCCCTGGAGGAGTAGTAGTAGGAGGCAATGCTAATGCCCAAACAGAGAGCAGCAGCGGCAGCAAGATGGGACTGAGTGCCCCAGAGATCACAAAAGCAGGTAACGTGGGCAGGGGTGGGGGGCTCTGAGGGAGAGGGGCCCTCCCCTCCCCCCACTCCCCAGCTCCCGCTGCCTCCTTCCCTCACTGCTTTCCCCCCTTTTCCCTCTCTCCTCCTTCTCGTTGTGGCAGGAGCGGGAGTGCAAAGGGTGGTATCGATCATACGGGGGAGAGCCTCCCCTCATCATGCCCCCTCGGTGTGTATCCGCGCCTCTGCTCCCTCCCCTTTATTTTCCCTCCTCGCCCGTGCTTACTCGAGGGTGTTGGATCATGTGTGGGGGCAGCCGCCCCGCAGAAGGAGCCGGCAGTGCCCGTCCGTGACTCTGCCGGTCCCCTCTGCTTTTCCTGCCCTTGTTGCCGGAGTGTAAAAGGGCTCTGTTAATCTCGGGGACTGAAGGAGGCAGAGCCCACCCCCTTGGTCATGGCTGTGCCTCCCATGCCGCCTGTGATTGCTCCCCTTCCCTTTCCAGGGGTGGAGGTTATGGGGGGGATTCCCTCTTGATAATGCCGCCTTAGCTGTCTGTGTAAATGCTCCTTCCCCTCCCCCTTCGCTGTTGCTGAAGTGGAAGGGGGTGTTATTAATCATGACACCTATTTCCTGTAGAGGAGGAAGCGAGGGGGGATTTCAAGGGGAGGAAGTCCCTCAAAATGCTTCCCCCCCATATCTGCCTGCCTTGATATTCCCCCCGCACCCCCTCCCTTGTTCCAGGGGCTTGGAGGGGGCACGGGGACCTCCCATTCCTCCTCTGCCCTCAAGGGGGGGCAGTCACAACGCCGGGTCCCGGCAAGGGGGGGAATTCAGGCCACAACACCCCACCTTGCACAGCGCCTTCTCCCACCCCCGGAGCTGCCTGGGAATATTCCCCCCTTCGTCTTGTGAGCCTTGGAGGGGGGCAGTGTGAAGGCTGGGACCGAGGGCTCGCTGCGTGGGAATGGAGGGAAGCTGTTTTTCAGGGGGATTGAAAGAAATGTCTCCCCAGAATCTCTCTGCAATTCCTCCCCTCCCCCCCTTTTTTATTTTTGATTTTGTCTTGCTGAAGTGTAAGAAGATACTACAGACCGTCTGTTATGATTGATGAAGCTCTTCTAGGAGGATCTCCTTGACCCCTTATAATGTGCATCTCAGTGTCTGCCTGTCACTATTCTTTTCCCATTTCTGTCTCCTTAGGGCCAGGACCTGGACTGTGTGTGATTGTACTTGTGCTAACACCAGGCCTTATCAAGGGGCATGAGGATTATTCAGGACAAGAAGCTACATCATCTTGTCCCTTCTGAAAACCAGCTTTGCTTTTTATTTATTTATTTATTTAAACTATCTGGGGCTGTGGGAACTTCAGATCCGTTGGAACAAATTCTGCAGCAAGGAAGAGGGGTCTTCTAGAAACCTGCTCCAGGCCTTGCAGTACTTCTTATCTTGCCAGGCTGATGTTTTTCTTTCCTTTCACTTTTCCTATTTTGCTGTTGTTGAGCCTCCTGATCTGACTGACTTACTTTGTAGGAGATGACAGGATTAGAGAGTAATGTGTGCTGGGTATAGGGAATATGTCTTAATAATGTGTTTTCCGTGGCCATTTCCCCCCCTTGAAGTTGCAGTCCTGTTTCTAAATGGGATGTCAGGGTCCAGAATGGGGAGGAGGTCTTAGATATCTTCTTACTTCCCTTGGTTCATGTTAAATCTGTTTTCCCTGTTCTGTACTGTAGTGTCAAAAGCAGGGGCGTTACAGTTAATGCTGGGTCTGCCAGTCTTTGGTGGGATATTGGAGGCTTTAAGATAACGCATTCAAAGCCATGTTCAGTTTGTACTCTGTCCTGTTTTCCTGGCTCCAGGCAGGCAGCTTGGGAGATGGAGAAGACCTGGTGATAAGGGAGAACATTCTGTCTTTGCTGGACTTCTCTTCTTGCTCATTCGCTGTGTTTAACCTCGCTGTTGTTTTGCAGGGGCAGGAGGAGTGCAGGGGGGTGTTATTAATCATAACACCAGGTCCCAGACTTCAGCTCTGGATGGAGCCACCACAACGAGCACCAGCACCACCACTGCAGCAGCAGGAGGATCTGAAGTCACTGCTGCTCCAGGGACCCTCAGTCAGGGCAAATCGGTGGTTATCAGCACCATGGCAACTGCCTTGTCCACCAGGAATGGCAAGATCGGGACCACGACGGTGCAGACTTTGAATGGGAGTAACGTGGTGATGAACTCTCACCACACAGGAAGTGCTGCTTTCTCTGGGACTCCTGTGACTGCCAACCCCGCTCCTGCACCTGCTGTCGCCCCTCTCGTTAACAATGGACCCGGATCCGTGGGGAAAGGAAACGCTGTCAATGCTGTTTTACCCTCAGCTTCTAACACTGTCATCCAGACTTCTTTCCTTAACACTGCTGTGTCCTCTGCGTCCTCCTCGCCCACAGTGATCTCCTCGCAGCCGCCCGCCAGCGTCGGCGCCGGGGCGCCCACGGTGACGCTGGTGAGGCCCCCCATCCACACTGCAGGACCCACGGTGGCTGCAGCTGCTGCAGCCACTCAGAACGGGAGCAATACTGTGATCAATTCAACCATCAGTGTGGGGAGTTTTCCTGCTGTTGCCACAGCCACTGTGGGATCTGGAGTTTCCCTCCAGACGTCGCTTGTGAACAGCCAGTCTGGTTCCAGTGTGCCAGCAGCTCCTGCCACGCAGGTCATCAAATCTGAGTCTCCTAAAACTATAGTGCAGGCAGTGTCCCAACAGCAGACGCTGGCTACTGCTGGCCAGCCCAGTACTACAGGGGGTAACATGATTATTGGGCAAACTATGCAAGCTGGGCTCTCCAATGTTGCTCCCAATCCTGGTGGGATACCTCCTGCAGCTCCTGGCACCCCCACAGGAATGGCTAAAGGCACTGCCAACACAGTGGCACAAAGTCTGCCAAGGACTCCAACACCAACTACGAGTGGAATCAGAGCAACTTTGACTCCTACAGTTTTAGCACCTCGTTTGCCTCAGCCACCTCAGAATCCGACTAACATTCAGAATTTTCAGTTACCACCAGGTAAGTCAGAGGATTGAGGAGTTTTATTTTGGAAGTGTCTATCTTGCAGGGAGGAAGGAATCCAAGTAAGATTCTGTGCCATTGAATTGTGAATTGTGGAAAAGGCATGACATGTAATAATGAGAATGGCCTGGTGTTGAGTAGTAGTAGCATAGTAGCATTCCACTACTTGGTGTTTGATTTTGGGTGACCAGAAAG
The DNA here is from genome assembly GCF_047830755.1 of Zonotrichia albicollis. Lineage (NCBI taxonomy): Eukaryota > Metazoa > Chordata > Aves > Passeriformes > Passerellidae > Zonotrichia > Zonotrichia albicollis. The sequence continues at coordinate 11,302,256 of NC_133835.1, forward strand.
TCTTTTCAGCAGTAATTGAAAATAATTCTGCCTGGTATCTTTGTTCCAATGGGAGTGTAGATGAAGCTGCAAACTGCCAAAGTGTGACAATGGAACATTATCTAATGAAATGTTGTTATTTCATTAGCACAAGAGACATTTTGAATTTTCAGGTGGTTTTGTCAGTTTGTAACCTTTATGTGCTGCTTGGCTCCCTCCTGTCCCTGCGTGCCCCCAGTACCACAGAGCTCTCATGAACAGAGAAGCAGCAGATACAACACATGAAAACTGCCTACTTTGGCTTTAAATACCTTCAAAGTCTGACTTAAAAACTCACAGATTTGAAGCTTATGATCATCTTTTTAGTCACTGGCATTCTGATACAAAGGCAGACTTCCTATGTCCTTACCTCACCCTGTTGTGTCTAGGGCTGCAGCTCTTGTAGTAGGTAGTCTCATGCTTAGTGCTGAGCATCTCTGGACAAGGAATCCAGTCCTGAACTCAATGGATGTGTGAAAAGCAGGATGAGAAGCATTTATTTGCTCAGAATTGTTCTGTCCCTCCATAAATATCCCAGATTTGGAGATTTAATGTTATATATTTGCTGTTATTCTTGAATCAGGCTTGATGCTTGTATCCACTTTGATTTTTAACTGCAAATACTTGTGTGAACCTACACACTGCTTCATAACAATACATACAAGGGCTGTATTCTTAGTGCTCACTCTTTTCAGGGCAGTATGCAAAGAACAGCTCATTGAATTTTGCTGCTAACACTGAACGAAATTGGTGATGGTTTTAGTAGGTGCTCTTAGTCAAATACAAGTGGTCTTAGTAAAATACATCTCCTGGAACTCCTGACCAACCTCAGAGCAATGCACCTGTCACATGAAGTAGATCAGGAATTATGTGCTGTGGTACTAAACTCTGTGTTTTTGTGTGATATGCTCTCTGTGCCGTGTGATGCCATGTAGTTTGATGAAGTCTGTCAAACATTCTGCATATCCAAGTACTAACTGGTATAAATATTCCTCTTTTTTTTCCTGTAAAAGATTATTCCATATATGAGTAATTAGAATGACATGTTGCTAATTTAAAGAATAGCAGTAAAATTCAGGTCTTGAAATTGTGGTGCTTGATTTGAAGCCTGTAAATTGATAGGTTGGAAAAGCCTTATTTTGTTTATTGCCATATTGTATCAAAGGATTGATCCAGTTTAGTCTAGTGCCATTCATACCTACCATTTTTTGTTAATACCACATTATAAACCTGATTATGAGGGAAAATACTAGAGTGGAATCCAGTGGGACTGTTTTTCAGGTAGCTGATGTTTTCACACTGCCACAGCATCCTGAAATGTGTTACTCCTGGAAGCAGCATTGCCAGTCCTTAAGCAAAATTGGACCATAAATTGTTCCTTTGGAGTTCTTGATAGATCAAAGTAAAACAATACAGGTTCTAAGAACTTGGATTTTTATAAAGCTTTTTTTTTTTTCTGTCCTACACTTAAAGAAATATTTATGACTTCAAAAGAATAAGCATGACATAAAATAAGCAAGTATATATGACTGGATACATAGAGAGTGGAAGCTGAGTTCTTGCATGATAAGACAGGCTTAATATTAAAAAATATTTTTTTAGTGGATCTGATTATTTTTCTTTTACATTGCTTTAGTTTGTTTTTTATACTTTGCAAAAGTAACCAGCATTGAAAATGCCTTGCAAAAACCATCTCTTTCAAAATCTTAAGAATTGGTGGGTGCTGGGCTCTTCCAAACATCTCTCAGAGCCCAGGTACACTCATAGTGAGAGGAGAATGGGTGGCTGTGCTTGTGAGGTTGTATTTTAAATACAGGTTTTTGGAGGCAGTTTGGTGCTGTGAAGCTGCAGCTGCAGTGCCTGTGGGCTCTGCACCTCCTGCATTCATTGATTGGCATTCACAAGTTTGTTTCTAAAAGTTAACAGTAAGAGTTTCTGTGACAGTGCTTGAAGCAGTTTGAAATCATACACTGCACACACACAGCTTTTTACACCAAGAATTACAAACACTTAGAAAATTCTGATGGAGGGTTTGACCATGACAGCACAGGTTTTACTGTTATTTTCTTATCCAGAATTACTGTTTCTAGCTCTCCAAAATACAGTTACAGTGTCACATGTATGGAAAGCAGAATGTAAAATGTCAGCAGGAGTTAAAAGCTGGGACTCGAAAATTAGAAACCTTACAAGGTTTCAAATGTTGTTTTTTTGAAAGACCCTGTGGAAAATAAACTCCATCAATGGTGTTTAAAATATATTACTATTAGAATAATGCTTTGTATTGCATCAAGGCAGTTATGCAGCAAATCTTGACTGACCAAATTGGAGATGTTTGAAGAGCCAGTGGGCCATAATTGTTGTGACCTTACTGGATTTTGGTGTATTTCTTCTCCAAGGAGCTGAGCTATTGTATCTGTGTATTAATGATGGATTTGTGTATTAATGATGGACTTTGGCATCTTTGAGGAAGAGGATTGTTGTCCTTAGTCTTTTCTTCAGGAGCCTGTGTTTGGGACTTTGGCTCCAGTTGGACAGATTTGGGTAATGATGCTCCCACAATAACCTTGTTCACACCCTCTTAGAAAAGAGATGGAAATACTGTGAAATAATTTTGTAAGGGGGTAGGAACAAAAGTTTACACAATATTGCCTTAAGGATGCAGCACTGCTGAAACTGGCTGGAAATGAATTGAATGAAGCTTGTTGTTTCTGAGTACTTCAGTAATGAGAGATGTGTTATGAGCAATCATATGGTAAGAGGTAGAAAATCAGTGAGTTTGTTAAAGTGGTAAGTCAATGTTCCATGGTTAGAGGTGCTCAGAAAAGTATAACTGGGATTATGCACTAAAATTTATCTTTTGCATTGTAAGAATGTGTGAAGTGTTTGGAGGTCATTGCTGACACAGGGTAGGATCACCTTGTAAACTGACAAAACTTGGGTACTTTAAAATAATTTTTAAAAACCCCACCTTGTCCAGCAGTGCTGTAGTACAGGCCCAGCATGTGTGAGTTTGTGCTTACCTAGCACTGCTGTCAGCTTGGGGTTCAAAGATTTGATTTCTCTTCTTGCAAATTTGTGTTGCTACTGTCTTCTCCTTTATCTTTATGTACAAACACCTCATAATAAATTTTTAAGGTGTCTGCTTAGAGAGAGGAGCAGATTGGTGAGTGCTGAATGTATGCAGTGAGAATAGCATAGAGCAGGTAGGTCTGAACAGTTTTCTCCACTAGCTTAGGTGAAATTGAAATCTAGAAACTTTCACTTCCCTCTGTCCCTCTCTTTTCTTTTACCTTCTGAATGACTGTTAGTAGTTATGAAAATTTGGTGGCTAGATCATAAAGACTGGTATTTTCCTGATTAAATATGGTTTGGTGACATGTGCTCCTGTTTGAAGATAGCAAATAGGATGGCCTGTCATCATGGGTTTGTTTTTACTTCTACAGTCATCACCAGGCTTCCCACTAGCAGTGGTGCAGTTCTGCAGCTGTTGTAGAAGAGAATTGTTTTGCCTTGTATCTAAAAATAAATCTTCTTTATTACTTTCCCAAAACTCACTTGGATCTGCCAGTAGCTGATGGTAGGGGATGAGACTACAGATTTCTTTGTTGCTTTCTTTCTGAAGGGCATCTCGTGTGCCTTTTCTGTGGTGAGGGCAGGATGGGCCTTTTATAGATGAGAAAGTGCTGTTAAAGAGGCCCCTGAACAGTGGGATGTTCCAGAGTTCTGAGCTCCAGCACTGGTTAAAACTTAGCATTGATGCTTCCCAGGAGCAAAGGATTCCTGAAGGAGCATCAGGGCTCTGCATCTGCACATCCTGGGAGATGGACAAACATGAATGTGCACACCCAAGGGTTTCCTCATGGCCTTAGAGGCTCAAAAAATTTGGTATTAAATTTGTCCTTTTTTTGTAGAAATATATTGGTTTTTAGCTTGTGAATCCTATCCAAGAAGGATTCTTACTCAGGCCATGGTTATGGTGGCTTTAGGATGGGAAAACTGCCTGAATAATTTAAAGCATGGCTTTGGGTCCTTCTGACTTTCAGGACTGGAGTAACTGAAAAATAACTTCTGCAGGAGTAATTCCATTTCCTTCAGTTGGGAGTTGGGGTAGTAGGTGGTTGGGCAAAGGAGAGTGGATAAAAATGTAGAAGGGTGGAAACTGAGAAGAATCAAAGCGAGCAATTTCTGTAACTTTTTCATACTGAGCGCCTCATTCTTTGGGTTGCTTTGTACTTGAAACATGTACCTGAGCAGTCCCTGAAGGAATTAGGATGTGGATAAATGAGGAAATCATCAGAACCCCATAAAATAAGGAACACAGAAAGGAACAGGGGAAATACTATGAAGTAGTGGAATGTGGTTGTTTCTATTTCTCACTGACTATAAGCGAGTTCAAACATATCCTCATTACAGTTCCCTGTATGTTGCATGTGCTGCCAATATTATGCCTGTTAAGTGTGTTGGCATGGCTCGATTTTGTTAAAAATAATGTCTGCACTGCACCATGACAATGGGGGTTTCTTAGAGAACTTCCAGTATGTTTTACTTGCAAAGCATTTTACAAAATGTTTTAATCCTTGCAACCTGCCTGTGTGGCTGCTAAATGAAGTAGTATAAACTCTGCTTTAGAGCTGGGGGAAAGAGCAAGTTAGAGAAGTTCTGACTTGCCCAAGGCCATGCAGGAATCAATATTTTGCCAGGATTAGAGCTTGGGAGTCCTGTACTTGGCTTGTAAAGCAGTATCTGTCTTTCTGGAAGATGACCATGGATCTCTTCTGGGTGCAGGGTGGATTTTATGTTCAAATCATGCATCAGCAAAAGGAACATTCTGCTTTATTTGGGATCTGCTCCATCAGATGTGCCATATGTCACCAGCCTGAGAGCTGTGTTTGTTCCCATTGCACCTTCCATAACTGAGGACTCCTGAGTGCTTGGCTTTGCACCCCAAGGAGCCTGAGAGGGCTGTGCAGTTGGGGTTTCTGGTTCTGTTACAGTCTCTTGATGTTGTGCACATCTGATAAGGCTGTGTCTTTAAGTGATGGGATCTAATGGGACTGTAATTGTGATTCTGTTAAGCTGTGAAAGTTGTTAACTCTGATTATATATTGTTCACTTCTGTTATGGAAAATACTGTTCCCAACAGCCTTTGGAAGTGTATCTATGGATATGTCTGTGTGATCTTCAAATTGTGATCTTCTGGGGATTTGGTATCACTAAGCTTGTGGGAAAGGTTATTGGTCAATAACCAGAAGTGATTTATTTCTTTTGAAGTGTTTTGCACTCTGCACAAAGTTACATGTTTTCCATCTCTGGAAATTTAAGCAGGTTGCTTGTGAAACCTTCTTGGTTTGAGGACCCCAAATTTGAATGTTGCCCAGGACTTGAATCCCTTACTAACAGAGAATGCTGCAGCCCTGTTAGCAAAGTGAGGTGGAAATGCATGAGTTTGGGCCACTGATAGGAGACAAATTATATCACAAACTCTTCAAATGAAGTATTTTGGTGTATGAGAACTCTTACTCTGTCTTCCCTGTTTTGAGAAATTATATGTAAATATAATTCTAAAAAATTTTCTGAAGTAGTTCTAGAACACAGTTGAAAATACTGATATTTAAACTATCTGGGCTCAAGGAAAGAGAAAGTGCTGGTGTGTGGAAAGGTTGCTTTGTGTAAAAACTGTGTGATCAATACTGACTCTGCTCAGAAGGAACTGGACACAGAAGTCACTTAACACATTAAACATTTTTTGTTACTGTGTTCATTTTTTTGGTCAGAAATCTTCAAAATCATAATTTTTACCTTAAAATAGCTACTCTTGTCAAGATTATTTTTTGTTTTGAAACTTTATGCATGTTTGTAACTCCATTAATCTGTCTGAAACTTCTCTTTGAATCTGTTACCATTGCTTTATGTAAGGAAAAAAGGAAAAAAAAATTTGCTAATTGGAAGACTGTTAGGAAGTTTAGCTTTATTAGGCACATTATCTCTTGTGAAAGAAGGGTTGGAGAGGTAGAATTTTGAAAATAGAGTTTTTCATAACTGAGGAGAAATACTGTATATTTCTGTATCTGTCACAATGGTAGAGAGGAGGTTTTTCAGTTATTTCATGTTATGAACCCCAGAGCTGTGGGTGAAGGAAGGCCAGACTAGGCAGAGTGGTGCTCCCAGGTGACAAAGGGCTTTTTCTTTGCACAGCCACAGGTCTGTTCCTGTGTGCAAATAATTGTATCAGCTCTCTTGGATCTGCTTCCTTGTAAGAGAAGCAAAATTGCTGATACAGCCTGCTCTGTGTACAGGTTGTAATTAAACAGGTGTAAAGATTAAGTGATCCTCCATATTTCAGATTAAATGAGGTGGTTTGTTTTATTTTTTTTTTTTTTGCCATAGACACGTGAATAGAGCTTTTTGTTTGTTTAAAACCTTCTAGGACAGTTTTACCTGAGCTTACTCTGGAAATTTTTACACCAGTTCTATTCTGTGGGAATTTCTTCCTGGAAATTCTGGTTGTCTTCTGGTGTCTCAACTGAGAGCCAGTTTTTTACCACAAACCCTCCTCTCTTGGAGTAATTCTCTTCAGGTGTTTTTAGCATAAAATTTAATGCAAAAGATAATAATTGTCCTTGAGGTCTTATGTATGCCTTTAAGGGTTTTTTAAAATACAGAGTGTTTTTTGTGAGAACAAAATGTTGATTGTTGTCACTGGATAATGGTATAGATCTATCAGTAATCAAGAAAGAGGTGATAATTATAAGGAATTGATACACCTGCAGTGAGATCTGTTCAGCACCTCAGTAGAGCTGTCTTAAGGTGTTGTATAAATATATCTGATCTTTGGGTCTGTAACTGTTGTCAGACTCAAAATAACATTTAAAACTATGGGTTTCTGTACTTAGATTGCCAGTAATCAAAAAGTTGCACTTTCAACATCAAAATGTTGCTCAGCAAAATGTGTTATAAAATAGGTTAAATAGGGATGGTGCTTTTACTGGTATTTGTAGAGAATTTAGTGCAAGATCCAGTTTGATACCAAGCCCTTTTTGTGGGATTTGGAAAAGAATGTTGATGAAAATTAAGTAACTTTTTGCCATGCTAGATCTCTGTTTATAAATTTGACTTGTAACTTATGAATGCTATGTATATTAATTTTGATGCTTTTCCCTTAAAATGCCTTACTAAAATGTGTTTTTCACTTAAACATACCCAGCACCTAGACAAGGAATAACATGAAACTCACAGCAGTGTGTAATATTATTTTCCATGACTGACATGACTGTCCTAAGATTTGTATTGAATTGAGTAAGCCTCTCTTGTAAAAATGGCCTAACTTATGATTATAACCTGATTAATAGATGCTTCTGAGAGTAGTTGAACTGTTAAAAGCTATCACAGTGCTTTTGTGCAGAGTAAAGCACCTGCTGGATAGACTGTGCTAACAACCAGTGCAGGTGAAAAATGTGTGCTCCAGATCTCAGAGTATAAACAAAAGGCAAGCAATGAGGTGTGGTGCTGTGCTGGAGTGTTTCTGAGAAGATTTGGGGGCAGCAAGGCTCTGCTCAGTGTCTGCACACCCTCCTGCAGTTTATTCATCAGACATTGCTGTAATGAAGGGAGGGCTCCATTCAGAGCCTCTCTGCCAGTGCAGTCACATCAGGTGCTTTTTGAGTCGTGGTGTGGCCAGTGGGACCAGTTGTGCCCTCATGAGTCACAGGTGGCAGCCACAAGGAGCAGCACTGGGCAATTGCAGCACCTGTGGCCACAGAGTCCATGGAGGGAGCAGAAGGGTTTGTGCAGGGATCCGTGGGGAGAAGAGCTCTGGAGGGAGCTGACAGTGACTGAGCTGGGTGGAAGTTAAAAGACAAGCATGAGGAGTTATTAGTTTTTAACAGACACATGTGCAGTGGTGTTTGCAGTGGTATTAAGGGTGGATTGGAAGAATATACAAGTGTTCTTGTATATTCTTGTATATTGGCTTCACTGCCTACAAATCCTCCCTGGATGGAGGCAGGAGATGCCCCTTCCCACAGGGATTTGCATCCCCATGGGGATGAGGCCACACTGCTGGGAGAGGGAGGAAGAGGGAGCTGCACATCACTCCCTAAATCTGATTTTTGGAGCAGTATTCCCTCTGGAATGATTTCACGAGGTAATCGTGAAAATTTTCACGATCTCAATCTCATGCATTGAGATCAACCTCTTAGTTCCTTTCTTCCTTCCTTTTTTACCAGGGTATCATTTGATTTTCTTTCCTTCCCTGTCCTCCATGGGGGAGGGGGAGAAAGGCACTAATTATTTATAAGTGTTAGTCATACCCAGTCATTAAGCTTAGTCATTACTCAGGACTGTGCATTTGATGGTTGGTAAAAATCAAAACGAAACCTGATTTTGTTGAAAAGCATTCTGAATTCAAGCTTACAGGTGTGAAAATAATTCTCCTCCTGTGTTCAGACTAACTGCAAAAGCAGAGCTACTTAATAAATGTTGCTATCAGCCAAATGGCATGTAATATCATGTCCCAGTTGATGGTTTGTATTGAACTTGCAGGCGTAGTGTTTGGCATATTCTCAAAGCAGGAGAATTCTGTATGGGCAGTGAGAGGCGTGAATTCCCAGAGGAGGATGTGGAGGGAACTTTTGTGCTGAGGCTGCCCTGGGGAGCTGGCAGTCAGTGGAATTGTCCAGCTCTGGGTCTCCACAGCTTCAGCTGGAAAGGTGGCAGCAGCTACAATTACAGAGAGTCTATACCTTGAGTAGGCCATTCACAGTGGGGACAAATTAAAAGAAATTTGTTCTTGGTGGCTTCTCATGGACTTAGTTGGTTTAGGCTGTTGCATTCAAAGCATTGATTTAAAGCATTACTCCTCATTCAGTATTTCTGTGCAGACTCTGGTAATAAATGCAAAGTAACTCAGCCTTCCCATTTCTTCAGGTGCTTGAACAGCACTAATGTTGACACACCTTGGTACAAACAAACTGTCACAAATAAAGACAGGTTGAGTTTTAAAACCTCCTATTTAAAATAACAGACGTAAAGAATTAGTGACACTTCATTTTGTGTCTTCCTTTCTCAAACCCAAATCTGATTTTGGTATAATTGCTTTGTTGTTTGATCTAAGTATATTGAAATTAATGGCAGAGCTGCATCTGAATTGCTTGGAGATCAATAATTAAAGCAATTGGTTTAGCTCTTGATAGTGTTTTTCTTAGAGCTGTTTCGACATCAGACAGATTTGTGTGATGATTGGGCTGCAGTTTGACAGAGCACTCTGGTGTTCCAGCTTTGTATCCTTGACTAGAAAGGAATGTTAACTCACTTTCAAGGAATTTAGCTTTCCAGAGAAGTCAAAATAGTTGCAAATCACATTGTTGTTGAAGCATTTGTCAATTGTTGCTGTATAAAATGATGCATTTTCCAGAACAATTCTTACACACCTCTTCAAATGAGCAGGTGAGATTTTTTACATATGGGATCACTCTTAAATGCAGTGTCTTTTTGGCATTCCAACATGACATTATCCCTTTAACTATATTCTTAAAAGGTCTGTGAATCAATACTTTACAAATGATTCACTTCTTTACCTTTTAGACAGTTCAGTTGTGTTGTTTGAAACAGAACTCTTGCATGGACGAGTAAGCAAAAGCTTTTAAAATTAAATCGAATTTTTTGTCTATTGACTCTTCTGTAAGAAAAAACAAGCAGTTTTTCATAATGTGAACTTTTGTACTTGGTCTGTAGAAAATGCAGGATTGTTGAGGATATTTGCAAACATATCTTTTACCTGTGTTGACAACAATCATAAATCAGCTGTTGAAGAATTGATGTTTCTGAGACCATAATGGCTGGTTGGAACCTGTGTGTGCAGGCTGGATAGAGCAGTGGTAGCCAACAGTGCAGTGCTGCTGTTGTAGGTTGTATCTTTTAGGTGCTGTGTCTGGGTAGAATTCTCCTTTACTCCAGAGTGACATGAGTTGAAAAGGAAATGGAATTTGCTTTTGTAGTTCTTGTCTAAAACTCTATGCCATGCCAGTCTTCAGTGCCTGTTGGGAAAAACTCCAAGTATTTTATATTAGAGGTGCTCTGAAGCAACACCTGGCAATCATGCCATGTTTTTTTCATGGTGAGTTGTAGCACATCTTCAGTGCAGCAGGTGCTGAGCATTGAACAGGTCCCTTTCCTTGGGCACAGGGTGTGCTGTGTGCTCAGCACAGCTGCGTGCAGAACCTCAGCCTTGTGGCTTTGGGCTGCCCATTGCCCTGGAGCAAGGCATGAGGGCATTGGCACAGGTTTGTGCTGTGTGCTGGACAGCTCTGTCACTGCCTGGCAGTTTTGTGGAGCAGCTGCAGTCTCACATGGGCATGGGGTCATTTCTGATACCTCCTGATCCCTGCACGGGGGAGACTTCTCCTTAGGCACTGTGCTCATCCTTGTGGAGCTAAGGTGCCTTTATAGAAATCACAAAATGACCACGTTTGTTGATGAAACTTGAAAGCTCAGATTGCTGATGAGGCCAAAGGCTTTGGCAAGAAAGTTCAAGTAGGATTTTTTCTGGATTTGTGCAGCACAGGTCTCCTGAGGTTCCGGGTACCTAAACTGAAGTGTATCTAATTTATACTGAACAGTGGCGCACATTTCTCCTCAAGTACAAAGTAGTGTGTCTAAAATAAATCTAATCTGCACTTCTGTTACCATTGACAGTTCTGTTCTACCTGCCTTGATTTGTAATCCCTGTTTCTCATGAGTTGGTCTGTAGATGGTCCTTAGTGAGCTGCTACTCATCTGGTTTGTTACAGAGGCTGCTCTTTAATGTGTGTAAATAATTCTAAGTCTGCTACAAACTGTCTATTGTTAGGGAAGATTTCCTTAATGACTCAGATTTTCACAGAGCTGCAGTGGACTTGTAGACTTCAGTAGGTTCTTGCTGCTTTCCTGGGGCTTTCATTCCTGTAGAGTGGGAGTTTTCCAGGTGGATCAGTTACTGGTGGATTGTTGGACAGCACTGATGGCAGTACCAGGTTATCTTTCCCTTTTCTGCAGTAAGGACCCTGTCACATGTACCACTTATTCTGAAAGCTCTTCCTGCAGCTTCTACTGGCAGCTGTTTTCTCCAGCTCTCACTCTGGTATTCCAGCATTCTTGTATTGGAAAAATCTTAAAAACTTTGTCCTTTTATAAAGGTTTTGTCATTGTGGGTTTCTGAGTAACCTGATCCAATCAGTTGCAGAGCAGGGACTCAGCCCCTTGGCTTTACATGGTTTTTGTGGTATGTGTGATAACTTGCATAACCTTGCACACACATTCACTTTCTCTTTTCTGCAACAGAATCTCTTCTGACAATACCAAAAGGATTCTCTCCTAAAGCTTTCTCCTGCTAATATGGCACAGCCCACTCAGGATTACTGTCAGATTTTTCTGCCATGTCAAATGTTTGCAGCATCTTGCCACAAATGAGTGTGTGCTCAAGAGCTTAAGGCCCAAAGGGCTTTGACGTGAAGATAACCTCCTAGTGAACTTCCCTGGCAGATCTAGCTGGGATTTGAAGGTTTGTCAGGTGTCAGTGCATTGTATGATCAATAACCTCCTTTTCTAGAGATGTTTGTAGGGATTTTTGGTTTTCTACACCAGAAGTATCAGTCCTCTAGTTATTCTTTCAGGCTTGGCCATTCTTTCTGAACACCAGCATGTGTGCCTATTAATTCTTTGCTCCCTGACCCCAATTGTTTTTTCTTGGGAAGTTTATAGTTATCTTTTTACTTTAAGAAGAGAATATCCTCAGGAGACTAGGAAAGGATATTCTCCATGCACTTTCAAGATCATACATCCATTAATTCTTCTGTTATGTCTCAGAAAAAACCAACTTATTAAAAGTCTAGATTAGTAGTGGTTCTGACTTGATCTGGATTAACCATGGACTACATTGTGGATAACAAGCAGTATCTGTAAGCTTGAACCTTCTGTTTTGAGTGTGTGCATCAGAAAGAGAGATAATGTCACTTGGGATCAGATGGTGACAGATGATGTCACTGGGAATCAGGGTCCTGTTGGGGTTTGTATTTCACAGGTGGGAGTTTGGTCCTTGTACACTGTCAAGCCCTGTGAGAAGCACAAGCACACCTTGCTGTGCCTCTGGTGAGGGGCTTGCCAGCTGGAGAGGGAGTCCCTCAGTGTGCCCCCATGGTAGGGCTGGAGTCCCTGAGGCATGGAGGTGTGACACTGGGACATGGAGCTATCCTGAGGGGTGACACTGGGACATGGAGCTATCCTGAGGGGTGACACTGGGACATGGAGTGTTATCCTGAGGGGTGACACTGGGATATGGAGTGTTATCCTGAGGGGTGACACTGGGATTTGGAGCTAACCTGAGGGGTGACACTGGGACATGGAGTGTTATCCTGGAGGTGACACTGGGATATGGAGCTATCCTGAGGGGTGACACTGGGACATGGAGTGTTATCCTGGAGGTGACACTGGGATATGGAGCTATCCTGAGGGGTGACACTGGGACATGGAGTGTTATCCTGGAGGTGACACTGGGACATGGAGCTATCCTGAGGGGTGACACTGGGATATGGAGTGTTATCCTGAGGGGTGACACTGGGATATGGAGCTATCCTGAGGGGTGACACTGGGACATGGAGTGTTATCCTGAGGGGTGACACTGGGACATGGAGCTATCCTGAGGGGTGACACTGGGACATGGAGCTATCCTGAGGGGTGACACTGGGACATGGAGCTATCCTGAGGGGTGACACTGGGACATGGAGCTATCCTGAGGGGTGACACTGGGACATGGAGCTATCCTGAGGGGTGACACTGGGACATGGAGCTATCCTGAGGGGTGACACTGGGACATGGAGTGTTACCCTGGAGGTGACACTGGGATTTTGAGCATTACCCTGGAGGTGACACTGGGACATGGAGAGTTATCCTGAGGGGTGACACTGGGACATGGAGAGTTATCCTGAGGGGTGACACTGGGACATGGAGAGTTATCCTGAGGGGTGACACTGGGACATGGAGAGTTATCCTGAGGGGTGACACTGGGACGTGGAGCTATCCTGAGGGGTGACACTGGGACGTGGAGCTATCCTGAGGGGTGACACTGGGACGTGGAGCTGTCCTGAGGGGTGACACTGGGATATGGAGCTGTCCTGAGGGGTGACACTGGGACATGGAGCGTTACCCTGGAGGTGACACTGGGACATGGAGCTATCCTGAGGGGTGACACTGGGACATGCTGCTGCTGGAGTGGTTCCTGCAGGGTGTGGCTGTCAGAGGTGACCCTGCTGCACTGCCTCAGAACACTGATCTGAGGGTGCTGCTGTGTCTGCAGGTGGTTTTATCTCCCTCACTGGAAAGTCCAGCTGCTATAAATATTACTAATCAAGATCTACCAGTAAAAACTGATAACAAATCAGGAAACTGTTTTAGTTTGGTTTGTTTTCTGCATGTAGGGGTTCTCTAGTAAGCAAGTAGTATGTGTGTGATATTACACAGATACTCAGAGTGGTGTGCAAAGGCTACAAAATATTTTATTAGTCTTCCTTATCATTCTGTTATTTTTTTTCTTTAGTCTTTGTTAAGCCAAACCATGTTTCAAAGAAAGAAGGAAGAGGGAAGTATTAGAAAAAATCATCTGATTTGTGTTTTTCTGTTGTGTCCAATGGCCAGAACTCTTCACTTTTTATTCCAGAGCATGATTTTACACATTTTATTAATTGAAAAAACACTAACAAAGAAAAAGCCCCAAAGCACAACACTTTATAAATGGAAATGTCATTAACAAATGGAATTACAAATAAGCAAGAGGCAAAGATGACCCTGCAGAATCATGCAGCTACATCACATAATGATGGCATTTTCCATCCTGGGCATTGTTGTAAACAGGATTGATCTTCACTGCAAGAACATGTGGGATGACCATTGTATTGGTCAGGAGCACAGCTCTGGCACCAGAAACAGCCAACTAAGTTTGTTAATCCTTCATTTGGAGCCATGATGAATTGTTTAATTCAAACTCAAATATGAACCTCTTTCAGGATTCTCTTAAGCATCTAACTTCTAACAAAAATGGTAATTAATTTTAATTTTAATTAGTTTTTTAATGAGAGACTTGGAAAGAATTCTTGAATGTTTGCATTTTTAATAGTGAATATGATTTTAGAATACACATGATCAGACTTTCTAGGAAAAAGAAGGCAGAAAGATATTTAAAATGGCCAGGTTTCATTGTCACCTTTTTCTAATTGAATGTTTCCAGTGATGTTGATTAGCTGTTTGATCTCAAGCAGTAATTAATCCATTAATCCAGGAACAAAAACCTGGTTGATAAAACACAAAGATGTTTTCCATCTTTAAATATGTTGCTGAATTTAATTGAAACAGTGAGGTAAGTTACACAATTCTAGCTGAATTCTGGTACCTGGTACTCAGTTCTGACCTGCTTCATTCAGCATTTGCAGCCTTATGCATTGGAGCTTGAGGTTATGATACTTAGCTGTGTTTAAATATTTCAAATGGAAGTTTTGGAAAGAAATTTCTTTTTGTACACATGTGGCTGTCAGCCCTTCCTCTTCTTCATTGTCATGAATTGTTAACTGAGATTCGTGTATGGATGGGGAGAGGAGGTGTTACAGTCCCACAGTTACTTTGTTTAGAAGTAGGAGGTAAATGGGACTTATCTCCAATGACCCCTCTGAACTTCACTGAAAATCCACTTAAAGCCAGCTTGGGTATAGTTTTGGGTTAGTGAGTTCCTTTTTTAGCTAACTGGGTTGGAAAAGTTTGTAGTTGGAGTGTAGGGACAGAAGCTCAGAGAGCAGCTCCATCTCCCTTTTTAAAGAATCCCCATCAAGCTGGAGGGGTGTGTTGTGTTCCTTGCCTGCACACTGTAATATTGGAGAATTTCTGCACACAAATTTCAAGTTCATCACATTCTGAATTTTTGCACCTTTTCCAAAGTCACCCAGCCACCACTAACATTCCAAGCAGTAAAATGTCTCATATCATCATACTGTGATTAAAGTTTGTGCAGATGGTAGTAACTGTCTTTATGTTTGTATGTAGCCTTGTGTGTACAGGAATTTATCAGTGGTAGAAGCTGACTTAATGACATGTTAGAAATTATATAAATTAAAAATAACTGTGTATCAAATTTGAGTGGGAATGAAAGAACTATTTAAATAACGACAGATATAAATGTGGCTTTGTATGAGTTACTTTTTTATTATGACTTCAATACTTGAAAGAAGTACTTCAGACTTCCTGGAGTTAGAAATCTAACAGGGTAGTGCTTAGAGTCAGGGTTTGAATTACAAATGATTGTTTTGTCTGTCTGCTGCCAAAAATTGCACTTTCTTGATATGTTTTCTAAAGCTCACATTAATATGCTTTTCAACTGTCTGTTTGAGCAGTTGTGCTATGTTAATGTGTAGGCATGTTCTAATTTTGCATGTAGCTCAGGGAGAATGTTTCATTGTTCAGATGTTGTGCTTGCACTTCAGGGGTTTTGAACCTTCACTTTGGGGTTATTTCCCATCTTTTCTCTGTCCTCATTCATATTTTGGGGTGCAAAGCAGTAAGCTGACCATACTGGTGTGTGGTGCAGACACATTGCTGAGCTGGAGACAGGAACAGGTATCAGAGCTCTGGGCCATGTGGAGATCTCATCTGCAGGGGAGCTGCTTTGCCTTGCTGCTTTCCAATGACTTCAGTCACTTTTACACTGAGAAAGAAGTTTAAACACATCCCCTCATCCAAAACTAGGTTTAGTATTTCTCATGTTGCTTCTGTAAGGAGAAAAACACATAACTCTTTGAAGAATTTGGATGGCACTTTTACTTTAGGATACCTTAGGGAGTTCCCAAACTGGTGAATTTTAGGCAAAAGGGTTTGTTGTGGGGTGTCAGTGTAGTTCTGTGGCATTGGAGGACTTTTGAAAGCTTGGCCATAGGGAGTTCCATGGGGCCTTTTCAGCTGCTAGAAACTAAATAAGTACTCAAACCCCCTTAATATTTGATGTTGACTTGAAAATAGCTCCTCTAATCAGATTTCCACAGTACTGATGATTTAGTTTATAATAATATTGAAGATTTCAACTGATTCAGCATTTAGCTGCTTCAGCTGATCATTATGAGAGATGACAAAAATGGGCAATGTGAGTTCATTTCCTAAGATTTTATGTTTGCACATTGAAGAGGATGCCAGGTTCTTTTGGTGCAGGAGTGAGGTTGATGTAGTAACAGGTCATTCTGTAGTCTGTAAAATGTTCTATTTCTGTTTTTTTGTCAGTAGCCCCCTCCCCACAGTGTTAGGCTGATGCTGAGAATGTGGTGATGGTTCTGATGAGCAGCCCACAGCCCCAAGCTCTGTGTTCACTGTTAAAGTGTTTAAGTTCTCCTAAGATGTGGTGTTGGTGGTGGTGTGTGCCTTTGCTGTTTTAAAGGAAATACTTCTCCCTACATAAGTTACAGGAGAAGAAACTTTACTTTTTGGAATGGCTTGGAAAATAGTTTTTTGGACCTGACAGCTAAAAGAAGAGTATTTACTTCCTACAGTCTGCAGGATAATAAATAAGTTTCTCCCCCTCTTCCTTTCCTACAGAAAAACACTTTGAGGATATTTGTTTCTAGATATAACACTTGTCCCCAGCACTTTGTGGGTCCCACCTTAACACTTTTAAATAAGTTGTGATGGAAAGTCACATTTTGGATGTAAATAATTTAACATCTCTGTGTGACTCTGCTTCATTAATGTAGAGACTGTAAGGAAAAAATTAGGGGCAAATCAACGAAGGCTTTTCTTTTGAACTCATTTTTGTAGAAATCAGTATATGAATTTTTGCAAAACTGCCCAAGAAAACTGTTTAAGATGTTGTCTGTAAACATTTCAGCACTTCACCAGAATAGAAAAGCAAATAAAAGCTTGATTCTTTTGAAGTAGTCATGCTCTGAGATGCAATAGACCACATCTCCAGATACTGTTGGGGAGTGTGTATGGGCTTTTGATTCACTGAACAACACTTCAGAAAAACTTTCTGATTTCACTAGTGCCTCTTGATTTTCATGGTGAAGGTTCTTCCTGTAGCTGCTCAGAAAAGCCAACTCAAAATGAGTGCCCAGTTTGTTTCCTTAGGTGGCTTTTTCAGAGCTGATGAGGTCCTGAGGCTCTGGGGGAGCGAGTGAGGCGAGCTGAATGAAGCAGCTCTTGGCACACAGTTCATGCTGTCCAGATCCTGTTTGTGCCTTCAAGGAAGAGAGAATCACATCTGAAATCCTGCCTGTTAAATTCTGCTTCCCTACAGCTACCCAGTGGGGTTAAGTGTATTGATCTGAGTGACTGAGCAGGGAATGACTTCCTCATTTCCCTCTCTGTTTTATTTTTCATTTGGGGTGTAACATGGCACAGTGCAGTCTGTTGCTGATGCACATGAGAGAGATTATGATTTTATAGCCACTTTCATTACTAAATTGGTTATGGGAAATTAATTTAGGACTTAGACAATTGTGTTGCTGTTGATGGTGAAGCCTAGGTTTGATTATTTTTCTTCCCCTCTTAAAGACAAACTAACAGGCATCTTGCCTAATGGCAGGATTTTCTTCTATTTGTAGTATCTCATAAAACAAATTTCTTAGTAAAGAGCAGGTAGGATTTTTACAGGATCATTTTGACTTCTGTCACATGGAATATTTGTGGTTGGGGCAGATACACCTCACTGTGTTCTGTACACACCATACTGAGCATTTAGATACAGTATTTCTAAAATTAAGTTATTCTAGACAAAATACAGTAATGCAGCTGGGTATTTGACTTTTATTCTAAACCCCTCTTGCTAGCTGCCTGGTCCTTGAGCTGTACATTAATTCCATATGTACCCAACTTGAATTAAAAAAACCAAACAGAATGATATGTTCTTTGATGTTTGCAAAGCTGTGTTCTTGACCGCTCTGTTTTGCAGGCATGGTGCTGGTGCGCAGCGAGAACGGGCAGCTGCTGATGATCCCCCAGCAGGCCCTGGCTCAGATGCAGGCCCAGGCACACGCCCAGTCCCAGCCTCAGAACACTCTGACTCCTCGTCCTGCTACACCCACCAGTGCACCCCCAGTGCAGATATCCACAGTGCAGGTCAGTCCAGCTGCTGAAAACTGTTCTGTGCAGAGCACGGGAGGAAGTCAGGTGTGCTACTAGTGAAGAAACCATGGATCTAACTGGGATGTACAGACTGTTTATAGATTCACAGAATCTCAGAATTGTTTGTGTTGGAAAGCTGTTGGAAAGCTCATCCAGTTCCTGACATGGGCAGGGCCACCTTCCCCTAGACCAGGTTGCTTCAAGCCCCATCCCAAGCTGGCAGAGTCCACACCTCTCTGTGCCTCATCACCCTCAGAGCCAGGAATTTCTTCCAAATAGCCAATCTAAATCTACTTTCCACAAGGCATAGGCATTGCATTGTGTTCCTAATTCTGTTACAGCTTGGCTGTTACTCATCAAAAATATTTTTACATATCTGAATCTCATTAAGTTGAAAACTTTGATATAAAGGAGACCATATATGGTTAATGTGTACAACTGTTCTCCCCAGAATAAACACAAGACTAAAAGAAAAAAATGGATATGGATATACATACACCAAGATTTTGACAGTTGCATTAACTTCAAGACTGAAAATCCTTCTTGGAGTTCCATAGTGCTTCAGATGCATTCTTTGCTATTTGTAATAATGCAGAATCAGAACACCAGCTAGAGCAGGTGGTATTGAACTCTAGGCACTGATGTGTTCATGACTTTTTTTTCCCCTCTTCCCCAGGCTCCAGGAACACCCATTATTGCACGACAGGTGACACCAACTACTATCATCAAGCAAGTGTCTCAGGCTCAAACCACAGTGCAACCCACGACCACGCTGCAGCGGCCCCCGGTTGTGCAGGTGGGTGTGTGGGGAAGGGATGTGTGCCTGAGACTGCCAGGCTCACAGGACATGCAATTGCTCAGTGCAGGGAAGAAATGCCTTCTGGATTAGCCTTTCTAAAGGCTAGTTACATGTACATTTTGGATGTACAGGTATAATTTTTATATGTATATTGGTATTATTTCATATTACACCTGTACGTATCTCCATTTCAAGGTATTGTGTTTGTAGTTTGTACAGTCACAGAGCTGACTGAAATGAAATACCTTTATGCTTTCTGCTTAAAGGAGGTGACAGCAATTCCCCTTGGGTTTTGGGCTGTGGTGTTATTCCTGTGGTGGATCTGCAGCCCTCTGAATTCTGCAGCAAAATTTACAATTGCAAAGATGACTGCACTGGCAGCCTTCTCTTCCTGAAGCCTTCTCCCTTTCCCATGAGTCTGCTTTGGTCTGGGTCCTTCTGGAGACTGATAACTCACAGAGAGACTGATGTCAGTCTGGGCTGGCCTCAGTTCATTTTGGGCCTCCTTGGACATTTTCTTAGAGATGTCAAGAGTTTAAAAACCAGTGCAAGAGTGTGAAATTCTCCACATGGCTTCCAGGCAGCTGTGATACAATATGATTGCTGTCACCTAATCTGTCTCATTGTGCTTTCTTCATCCTTGGAGTAGACAGGATTAGAGAGTTTTAATTTAAAACATGCAGGTTTTGCTATGCATCCAGTTAACCTTTTTCCCCTCAGAGAGCCTTTCCCTATGCCAGTGATCTTTCTAGATCTAAGAGTTAATTTACCTAACTGAGTCTCCTTAATTTGCTCTGTTGTTATACAGGACAAAAAAAAAAAAACCCACCATCATTCCATCTGCATATTTTGTGCTGTAATGAGCACACCATGGACTTAATTTATCCTGATTTCAAAAAAAAAAAAAAAGAGACAAATGAAATCCTTATCTCCCTTAGTTTCTTCCAAAATACCAATAAAGTTAGCTTTAGCAGCAGGAGAGCCTCTTCTTTTTGGTGCATCTTTATATAAAGACCAAGTTTACAAATGATTTCTGAACATTCTGAGTGTCAGTTGTAGCTTGGTAGGAATTTGTCTCTCAGTCTGGGTTGTTGTTAATAATTAGATTGTTGGAAGCCCATGAATGAGCTGTGTATGTGAGAGCATCTTGCTTGTAATTGTGATTCGTTGGAGCTGTTATTTCTACTTCAGATTACCAATTTGTCTACAAAACTAGGAAAATGTTTTGTCCTGTTGTTTATCACAAAGACCTCGATAAGACCAAAGCTTTTGTGTCAGTTGTGCCTTTGTAGAAATTCCTCTCTTTGGAAGTGGCATTTAATGAAACAGTCAAAAGGATAGATTGAATTCACAGGAATTCAGCACTTGTTTTAGCTGCGGCTTGGAACCCCACTGGCTGAGATTATGTTTATGGTGTTTTATTCGGTGACCAAAAATCGCGCAATTTTTAATCAACTTTCGGCATTCCCGTTCCGAATGTTTTTAGTGCCATCTGGTGGCCGTTTCCTTCCACTGCACCAGAGCATGAGCAACTTATTTATAGCAGCTGTGAAAGGTGTTCCACTGCCCTGTGCCTCATCTTCTGCTGGATGGCTCAGGAAAACAGGCTCTTGGTATGTTCCACATAAAATAATCTTGTGGTTTTATTCTCTGCAGCCTCAGATCGTTCTGGGTGGTACTGCACAAACAACCACGTTGGGGACAGCAACAGCTGTACAAACTGGAACTCCTCAGAGAACAGTGCAAGGGACAACAGCCACCTCCACTGCTGCCACAGTAAGATTCTGAGAAATGTAACATCTATTTTTGTCCTCTCACATATGCATGGTGTGCATATATACACATACTTGTAAACACAGATGGGAGTGGAGATTAGTAAAGATGCAGGAATCCTGTGAGCTGTTGACCTTGAAAAGGTAAACTTTAATAGAACCATATAATTTACAAGGTGTGGGTACAGGTCACTTGAATTTTGATAGGTGATAAAGTGTTTTTGTTTCTCTAGGAGTATTAAAGCACTCATTTAAAAAATATGTTAGATGTATTTAAAGAACAGTGAATTGTTCAGCACTGTAGAGGAGAATCACTATAATAAAGGATAAGCAGTTGGCACTGATTGATTCAAACTGCATGTTTCCAGGATTGCAAAATCCAGGGAGAATCCATGTACTGTGCACTGTGAAACAACAGCTTTACTCTTTTTTGTCCTGCTAAAACATGTATTTTCCTATGTACCATGTGCCATTCTTAAAATACTTGGTGTTTCCTCATTTCATGAAGAATCACAATTTCTTAAATTTTGGTAACAAAAATGTACAATATATATGAGTATATGAAGAAAAATAATAATCTCAGTCTGTTTATGTTTTAGTGTGAGGGCCATGTATGTATAAATATTACTGAAGAGTCACAATTTCTTAAATTTTGGTAACAAAAAATGTACAATATATATGAGTATATGAAGAAAAACAATAATCTCAGTCTTTTAATGTTTTAATGTGAGGGACATGTATGTATAAATATTACTCTGTACTGATGAACTAAAGGACTTTATTTCATGGAGTATATGGTCGGATCATTAAGAGGAGTTTGTCTTCCTTTCTCTGATTGTTTTCCTTTTACCCTTCCTTCTCAGGAAACTATGGAAAATGTGAAGAAATGCAAAAACTTTCTGTCCACATTAATAAAACTGGCATCATCTGGAAAACAGTCCACAGAGACTGCGGCTAATGTGAAGGAATTAGTGCAGAGTCTGCTGGTAAGAAAAGTTCATCAGAAGTTGTTAAATACAGCATCTGGGCAAATTCAGACTCAAAACTGGTTTTTTGTGGTTTTTTTTTCTTTTTTTTTTAATTCAGTGGCTGGAGTTTATAACATTTGAGCTAAATCAAATCCTTGCCTGATGCTAATATAAAAGCTTGACATTTTTAATATTTATGGAGTGAATGCTAGTATTGCTTAGCCTACTTGTTAGCAACCTTTATGGTTTTGTGTATTCCATCATGGAGTAACCAGAGATCTTCAGATCTTATTACTTGAAATTTGTAGTAAAGTTGGTTACTACCATAAAGCTGCTGGTAACTAAAAATAGTGAGAGATGATAAAAACTCCTAATTTCAGTGTGTTCCCAAGTCTTAATTTTTTTTTTTTTAGTGTTGGATAGTTATAAAAATTAATTTCTACAAGTTTGTTCATTGGAGTTTTCTGTTTTGAAGGATGGAAAAATTGAACCAGAAGATTTTACCAGTAGGCTCTACAGAGAACTTAATTCTTCACCTCAACCTTACCTTGTGCCTTTCCTGAAGGTAACTTATCTTCACTACTCTTCCTTTATCTCTGTGCTTGTATGTCAGCTGCAATAAATACAAGCACATCCTTTGTCATTATAGGTGGAATTCCAAAATTAAGTTAAAGGAAGTTTTAAATGGTGCCTGGTTAGGCTTTTGCTCCCTTAAAAATACTTTTTGTGTCTTAGTTCCTAGAGTTTGTTACTGTGATTCATTGGCCCAGTCAGTAATGTAACTTCTACCATGGTGACACATAGTAGCTCTTCTGAGAAATCTGGAAAGTTTTCTTTCTGTGACTTAAGCCACAAACCTATGAATTGATTTATTGCTCTCTTTTTAGTCTTAGAAAGCAAAGGGATTCAGTGATATAGAAAATTGTACCTTCTGGGGAAGTTTTGCCTGTGCTGTAAACTGGTTTGGAGAAGCAGGAAATTTGTCATCTCCCAATGATAAATCACATTTGACATAAATTTTATAGTAGTTCAGCAAATCTCAAAATAGTATTTATTGCAAAACATTTACCATCAGTGAAATCAGTGAAAATACAACAGCACTGAAGCTGCTTGACTAATGTATGATTATGGGATGGAGTTGTAGGTGTGTGTTGACATTTCTGGGTTCTTAAATGCTTGTTCAACCTTGAGCTGTTCCTGAGGACAAAAACTGTTGCCATAAGAAAACGATTAATTTAAGAAGCCACCAAAACACTCTGGTCTCTGTTGAGCTATTCTGAAATCTTCCCTGGTGTTCAGTGTGACTCTAAGCTGTAGGACAACAGTCAAGGAAGGCAGCATGGGCTTGGGTTGTTAAATACATACCAGGGGCTCCAGGTAGGCTGCACAGCCTAGATGCCCACGACATCCAAAGGGTATTGTCCCTCTGTCCTGCTTATTCAACAGGAGCAGCTTGGTGTTCTGTGTGTGCACAGACCGATCCTATGCACTGAAACAAAACACAATGCCTCTTGACAATTCATATTAACTCAACCAAACTCTTTCCTTTCCCCTTTTCAGAGGAGTTTACCTGCCTTGAGACAGTTAACACCAGACTCTGCAGCTTTCATCCAGCAGAGCCAGCAGCAGCAGCCCACGACACAGGCGACGATAGCCACGATCCCGTCGGTGACGTCCGTGCTGCTGAGCTCCTCGGTGCAGCGCACGGCGGGCAAGGCCACTGCCACTGTCACCAGTACCCTCCAGCAACCCGTCATCAGCCTCACTCAGCCCACACAAGTTGGTGTCAGTAAACAAGGGCAGTCCACGCCACTGGTATGTGAGCTGGAGTGCAGCGTTGGTTGTTGCACAGGGGGTTTTTTGGTAGTTCTTCTTAAGGTGGTGGTTTGGCTCAGTCAAAGATTTGATAAAAAAAGTGCGCTCTTAGTGTTTACAGTTCTTTTTTTTTTCCTTATTATTTGCAGGTAATTCAACAGTCTCAAAAAGCAGGGGCATTGATAAGGCCTCCACAAGTAACGTTGACACAGACACCCATGGTGGCATTGCGGCAACCACACAGTCGTATCATGCTCACCACTCCTCAAATCCAGCTGAATCAACTGCAGACAGGTAAGAGGTCAAGATACTTCTGATGTGCCATATTTGGTAGCAATCCCTAAACCACACCTCAGGTAATGCTTGCCCAGAGAAGTTGTTGATACCCCATTGCTGGAAGTGTTCAAGGTCAGGCTGAATGGGGCTTGGAGCAACCTGGGCTAGTGAAAAGTGTCAGAGGGGTTGGAACAAGATGATCTTCAAGGTCCTTTTCTGCCCAAACCATTCTGTGGTTCTGTGAATGTCAGTTCATAAGTGCCCTTTTTGTACTGCTGCTGAAATGTTTCACTGTGTAGTGCCATAGTGACTGAGGGTACAGATCTGTCTGGGCAGCATTGACACAGAAATGGTTTGGCTGCTGGAATTGTGTGGGAAGGGTCTTGTTTTAACCTGGGTGAAATGCTGACAGAAACTATAGAGGTCAACTCTTTGTACCAGATCCATTGCCATAACTACTTGTGACTGGCTTGCACGTGTGAACTGTTATTGATGGATACAAATCCTGTCTGTCTTCTTGCAGTCCCTGTGGTAAAGCCAGCAGTATTACCTGGAAACAAAGCTATTGCCACTGTTTCGACACAAGTAGCTGCTGCTCAGAAGAATAAACTGAAAGAACCTGGGGGAGGCTCTTTTAGGTGAGGAACTGTATGTTTGTGCTTGGGCAGCTGAACTCAGACCTTCCTGGTGCTGAATCCATCTGGGGAAACTCACAATAAGCCTGAGGTGGATTTTCTGGGGGCAGATTTGCTTATTCATTAAAGACTTCAACAAACAGCACTGGACATACTCGTGCCAGACTGGTTTTGGCATTTAGCTGGCACTAAACCTCATAAACAATTCCTGCCCAGACAAGCAAGTGGAATTCATTCCTTCACTTCTCCCAGCTCTGGCTGAGTTACTTGAGGTACAGCCTGTCTTGGTGGTGAGGGCAGATTATTATTGTTTTGTAGTAGTGATTCGTCTGGTCTCTTGTTTCTCAAGCTGGTGGAACATTACATAAGAAAGGAAAAAACAGGAAGTACAAAATTAGTGCTCTTTGAAGTCAAAGCAATAATTTCTCATTTACAAACAAATGAGTTGTATTTTATTATATCACAAAAGCAAATAAAATGTAAAACTAATTATTCAGGTTTATGGTGGAATTCATTATGTGCAGCTGTGGTATCATAGCAGTGTGTGCAGATAGGCACTAAATGTTATGATTATAATAAATTTTCCTTCCTTTAAGGGATGATGATGACATTAATGATGTTGCATCCATGGCTGGAGTCAACCTGTCAGAAGAAAGTGCTCGGATATTGGCAACAAACTCTGAGCTCGTGGGCACATTAACACGGTCCTGTAAAGATGAAACCTTCCTTTTCCCAGCACCTTTACAAAGAAGGATATTAGAAATAGGTATGTTCTTTTATCTTGAACATTAATCAAAACAAGTTTCACTACTCTTAGGTTTAATTGAAGACATTTTCCAAAGAAATTGGTTTGAATAATTAAAAGTTGCTGGAGTCGTTACCTTCTGGTATTTTCTGGTATATTCAGATACTTGTGGGAAATCATTTGTCTTATGAAAAATCAATAGTGTCAAGGAGTAGCAAACATAGATTTGCCTTCTAAAGTGATGACAATTCAACATCAAAACTACTCAATCTGGCTGAAAGTCTGAGTGTATAAACTAGGAAGGTGTATCAAGCATGACACAAACAATGAAATAAGTCCAGAAGCACTTTTATCAGCTTTACTTAGTAATTTAGAATTGATGGTGGAACAAAAAGCAATCTTGAATTCTTTGTTACACTGTAGTACACAGCATTTATGAATAGATTGTCAATTTTGTTAAACTAATATGAATTTTAATATGTGTGTAATTTCCTGTGTAATCCTTGGCTGAGAAAAACCTGCAAATCATATTTAGAAAAGGGGATTACAATTTCTATGACTGAGATTTTACTCATATTTAGTTGTATTGTAAAATTATTTTTTGCAACCCACTTGTGGTTTTTTTGTAGGTAAAAAACATGGAATAACAGAAATCCATCCTGATGTAGTTAGCTACGTATCACATGCTACACAACAAAGACTACAAAACCTCGTGGAAAAACTATCAGAGACTGCTCAACAAAGGAATATTTCCTACAAGGTAAGTGTATTTAATTGCTCAAATCAAATGGCAAAATTGCACAAATTCAGCAGGCTGTGGTGTTGACTGTAATGCAGGAGTTCAGGTGCTCTTTTTTCTGTGAAATCAGGTTGTTTATTCTCTTTGACTGATTCACCTTCCATTAAGATATTAATACACATGGATGACTGGAGCTTTTCAGCTTGCATATACAAAATGGTTTTAAAACAAATGCAGAGAAGCTGTGCCCTCCCCTTTATTTATTATGTCAAATGTTTAGTGTGTGAGTGACTGGAGAGTCAGACAGATAAAAGCACTGCTTTGAATTCCCAGGAGACTGCTATCTGACAGATGTGTGTTCCTAATAGATGCAAATGCCTGAGCAGTGGTTAAAAAACCACACAGCTCTGTGAAATATGTTTGAGAGGTTAAAGCTGTGATGATATTAGTTTAGAAGTCAAAATCTGATGATTCATGGAATAGAACAAAATGCTTTTACGAGTTCTAGCTGGTTTGACTGGTGTAAATATACTGCTGCTATTTGTCTGAAAAGGACAAAGTGAACATTGGAGCTTTGAATGTTTATGTTCTTCCCCAGTACAGTACAAGTTAACAGCTTTGTTTTTAAGGGAGTAATGAGAAATGTATTTGCTGTGTTTTCAGGATGATGAAAGATATGAACAAGCAAGTGACGTTCGGGCACAGCTCAAGTTCTTTGAACAACTTGATCAAATAGAAAAGCAGCGTAAAGATGAACAAGAAAGGGAAATTTTAATGCGCGCAGCAAAGGCAAGTGCTCGGCTTTCACACGTGTCTGCAAAGTGTCACTGTTGACATCAAAACTGCAGAGTTGCTTTTCATTCTAATACACTTGCAATGAAGGGGAAGGCTAATCTTCAAAGATGGAACTTGATGAATGTGTTCTTAACTAGAGCTCAGTTTTGCTTTCCATTGTAAAGCATGGGAAACAGCTTCTGTGCCACTCTCATTGCATAGTCCCAACCTAAAAGGAGTCTTGAAATTTAGTTTTTGCATTTTGCATTGGCGAAGAAAGATGAATTTTATAGCTTAGTGGGATTCTTAAATGTAATAGAGAGAGACTAGAAATAGAATTCAGAAAGATTGTTACAACTTGGAGAAATACAATAAATAGGAAGCAGTTGATGTAAACATGAATGTGAATATTAAACTGTGGTTTTACTCAGTGAATACAGAATGAATGTGATTAGATAAGAGTACCCTAGAAATAATTCACAAAACAACCTGTGTTTTCTGTTAGTTTTGTGATCCAGCATGAGTTGACAATGTCAAAATCCAAATTTATTTTGTTGTTGGCCTAAAGAATGTAAGGGATTAGCAACACTCAGGATTTGATAGGACGAGAGGAAATGGCCTCAAGTTGCATCAGGGGTGGTTTAGATTGAATATTGAGAGCAATTTGATCTCTGAAAGTGTTGTCAAGCCCTGGAACAGGCTGCCCAGGGCAGTGGTTGAGTCACCATCCTTGGAAGTATTGTGTAGATGTGGCACTTGGGGGCATGGTTTAGTGGTGGGCTTGGCAGTGCTGGGGAAACAGCTGGACTTGATGTTCTTAATGGTCTTTTCTAATAGAAATTATTTCATTATTCTGAAAGTATGACACACACAAGGAGTGCAGGTGCCCAGTGAAACGGGCATTGCTGATGTAAATGGTCTTGGGTCACTCAGGTGCACTTTTTTCAGCCTGCAGCCTGACCTGTGTGTGTAGGTGTAGCAGAAAATCAGCTCTGAGTAAGTGCTTGGTTACCCAGCAAGGGGAGGAATTGTTCCAAAAAGTGCAGGTCTGAGTCCTTTGTTCATATGCAAAGTTTATAATTCAGTTCACAGATCTGTGTAATTTGTGTCTTGTAATTTGTGTCTTGTAATGATTGCATTTAAGACATAATTGTCTGGCTACTCCTTGGCTATCTTTAACAAAGCAGAAAAATGGGATGCCTTTTTCAAAAATAGAATTGTTAAGAAAAGCAAAACTTTTACTTTCTAGAAGTTGTTTACCACAGTTACCCTCCGTGGGAGTGATAGGTGTTCCCCACTTCCTGCTGAAATTTAAGAAAAGCTTTCATATGTAATCTTTAACTGCTTTTGTAACTGAGTTATTTTTTCTTTGTTTTCCTCCACCCACCTCCTGCTCCCCTTTATCAACACAGTCTCGATCTCGACAAGAAGATCCAGAACAGCTTAGGTTGAAACAGAAGGCCAAGGAGGTGAGTGCTGAGCTTAACATAAACTTTTCTTTTGGAAGTTGAAAGAGAAATAATGACCCATCGTTGTTGTGGCACACACAGATGCAGCAGCAAGAGCTAGCACAGATGAGACAGAGGGATGCCAACCTGACTGCGTTAGCTGCCATCGGGCCCAGGAAGAAAAGGAAAGTGGATTCCCCAGGATCTGGATCAGGGACAGAGGTACAGTATCATTGTCACCTTTGGTTTTGCTGCCTCAGCCTCTGTGCAAACCCTTCTGTTCAGAGCTTTTCCCCAGTTTGTGGAAGCTCCCTGAGTAGCAGAAGTGTTTCATATTCAGATTTGCTCACTCCAAGGCCAGGATCAATTTTTAGCACCTGTAGTGGCATAGGGGATAGAATCTGAGTGGTCATTCCCTGATTCATGGAACTGGAGGCATCTTAGAAAAACCATCTCTGATCTAACAAGTCTCAGCTTTTTGGCCCTCCCTAGTTTTGAAAGAAGATTTTTGTGGTTATAACCAATCTAACTTGAAGTGCAGAGTAATGCTGAGGTAGGTGGGGTGAATTAAGGCACTGCTAAATTTGACAGCAGGAGCTTCAAGTTACAGCAGCTTACCTAATTTTTCTCTTCAGCAATTGATTTGCCTTAGTTTTAGTGTCTCCACAACAGATCAGTTTGACCAGTTCCATCTGATCAGGATGTTCTTGCACATTTGTATATTCTTTCTGTTGAATCTGCCTTTTAAAAAATTCTCTGCAGACTGGGTATTGGAATGCTCAGTGTCGGATTCATTTAATTTACATTCTGGTACATGATTATCTGCTGTATTTCTAAACAAGTTAATAAACAAGAAATGGTATAAAATTGCTTTCTGCATGAGACATTCAATATGGGATTTCTCTAATGTTTAAAAAGAACAAAACACTCTTGAAAATTGTCATTTGTTGGACCAAAAGCTCTCTTCATAATTTGAGGATTTTCCCCCATGGGTTTTGTGTCTGATAGCAAGTGACAGAATAGTAATAGTTTAATAGTCCTGTTTATTACTCCTTGAGCATTCTGAACTTTCATTGCTAAAGCATTTATACTGCAGAAAAGCCTCAGAAGAGTTCACCTTGTTTTATACTGAATTGCTGGAAGCAGTAATTTACATGTGCTTGATATAAAATGGTAGAGAAAAATCTGAATACTAGTAAATGTTATTTTTGTTTATAAAAAAATCAAGCCTCTTGAGCATCTTTTAAAGTAATTTTAAGTTTTGAAATTTACTGTCTGCTACTGAGAATAAGACTTGTTTTTATATAAGCTGACAAATGACTCTATTAAAGGTTTATAGATGTGGTTTAAAATTATGAAAATTACAGAATGGGGCACTTTGCAAAGATAGATGTGTACACAAATGAAGTTGTCTCAGAGGAATGTGCTGAAGTACCTCATGCAGAGTTAATGTTGGTATTGCTTACTCCTGCATGCTCAGCTGTGCCACCTTAATGGTCTGTTAATGTCACTTAGGTTATGGGATGTATTTTGCATCTCCTGTGAACACTTGTTTGTATTTCATCTCAGTCTGACTAATTTAGTTATCTTGGATTAATCACTGGTTAACCAATTAACTACAGGTTCCCTGGAAATCCAGTCTTTTTGTCTGCTTAATTAAGAAGCAGCTGCCTTTGATCTGATACTCACAGCTGTGCTTTTGCTGCTGTGTCACTTGACATTTTTAAATTGGGCTCCACTTGTCACCATTTGTATGCAGTTTGTGGTTAAGGCATATTACAAGAAGTGCGGAAAATAAGGTTTGTTGTTACTTAGACACAGTTTTGTAAATGGAAGCTTTTGATGTCTACAAATTCTGACTCTTAATTACATGTAAAATCACTTCTGAGTAGTAATTGCACTGTTTTGTTTCCAAATCCAACAAAACAGGTTGCTGTCACTTTGAGAGTTTTATATCCATGTGATTTTATTGAAAGTTACTAAAAAGCTTCTTAACTTATTCTATACATAATTCTGTGTCTTTAATGACTCCTGAAATTTTACCTTTGCATTTCAAGTATTATGGTCTACATAACAGAGCTATTCTTGAGCTAAAGAATATTTTAAAAACAAGAATAAAAGCCCTTCCAGCCATTCATTCTGTCCTCTAGCAATCATATGTATGTGAGAAAATTTAGTTAGCATCCAATACTGTCCTGCATCTCCTAATTTCCTCTGAAGTTGGTGAAAATTTGATGACCAAATAGTCCAAGTGCCTTGAAATTTCCCTTGAAAGTCCAGCATTTGAGCAGCCCTAACAATAGAATTTTAGTGATTTGGTGTTTACTGGGTCACCAGAATGCTTGAGAATCAAAAATCTGACTTTCCTGTTAGCACTGTGGTGAAGCAAATTCACCTGCACTGCCCAGAGTTCTGCTAACCCAGAGTGAACATTTCCAGTGCAGGTTTAGGTTGGTTTGATCATCAGTAATGTTCATTGATTAAATACATTACTTTCACACCCTGTTAGTGAGAGCCTCAGCAGCTTATTCACATGGCTCATGCACCACTCTAAATTTGGGCTTTTTTCAAGTTTGGGGTGTTTTTATTAAGAAAAATTGTTGAAAATTCTCCAAGCACAATGGCTGATAAGTATTCACTGCTGGGGCGTGTTTGGTGTCACGAAGCAGAAAAGCTTAATAAAAAAAATAAAAGATAACATTAGTATAATAAATTAAATTGGAGGGGGAAATGAACGTGTAGCTGAGCCTCAGAACTGGATCCCGCTGCCGGAATAATTCTTTATTTGGGTAAATCCCCTGGCAGCGCACGGAGGTTCCGGCTGGAGCCGGGCACTGCCCGCGTCCCGCTCCGTGCGCGCCATCTGCCGGCCACTGCGCGGAACTGCAGCTGCGCTCTGCTCGTTTGTTCCCTTCTGCTTTTGCTTTCTTCTTCTTTTTTTAAACTGATTGATATAATAATATGCTGCCTGTTTGTCCTGCCGCTCCGGGAAACTCCCACTGTGGGCCAGAGGGATGAGTGATGCTGAGAAATGGAGAGGCATTCAGAGGTCATTAGGGAATTTGTGACTGTGCCTAGAAAAGCTTCTCCTAAATTGAGTCCTGAGCTTGGTTACAGCTGTTGCCATCAGAAAGGAGCACCCTGCCATGGAGATGATGGATTCAAGGCTTCACAGTCCTGGGAACAGGACTGCTCCCCAGGTCATCCACAGCTCCAGGGCTGCCCTTGGCATCTGTATGCTGGAACTGTGAAGAATCCTGTCCTTTTGTTTTGGTTGTTGGGATTGCCTGTCCTTAGCACCTTCCTAAAAACACAGGCAGTTCTTTGGGGTTTTATTGTCTGTATTGAATGCCACTGAAAACTTGTGATTTTTCAACTGTTGTTAACAAATCAGAATTAAAAAGGAATCTCAAATCTGGTAGTGCACAGCTGCCTGACTGTTACTGTAGGACACGGAATAACACAACATGCACACACTGCTGTCCTTAAGGTAAAAAAGGGGAAGTTTATTTTCTGACTCTAATTTATAGATTTCCAAAAGTGACAGTGGATTGGAGGGTGCAAGTGCCACCTCTCTGATAACACTAAACAAACCAACATCTGTCAAATTTCTCCTCTTCCATAAAAAAATGCAAAACAATAAGTTATTCACAAAAAGTGCGTGAAAAAGTTTGTTACGAGAATCAGAAGGCTTAAAAAATTTTAAAAACTCAAAGCAACACCTGACTGTGTAGAGTTTTTAGGTCACCCATTTTCTCTGTAAAGTTTTGCAGTGCTTTCAGGCATGGACTGATTGACCTGTTCTTGTGCTTCTTCCCAGGGATCTGGTTCGAGTGCAGCAGTCCCAGGCAGCTCTGGAGTCGGAACAACCAGACAGTTTACGCGACAAAGGATAACGCGGGTGAACCTCAGGGACCTCATATTTTGTTTAGAAAATGAGCGAGAGACAAGCCATTCACTATTGCTATACAAAGCATTCCTTAAGTAAAATGGAAAAGATCAAGGTATTTTTGACGGAGAGACGCCTGAGGACATTTTTTAATATATTTGCAAATGACGCCTTTTTGTAACGAGCGAATGGGATATTGTTTAAAAAACAACCACCTCTTTACATGGAACAGTTTTATATTCCTGTTTATAAATAAACTCTTCAGTATAAGAGAAATACATTTCTGTAACAGTGAGGATACTTACAAGGCCTGTGGATATTATAAAAGGACAATTAAATTTTAACTCATCTCTTGATTGAGTGGCCTTCTTGCCAAACAAGCCATATATAAAGACTGATGGAATCGTTTAGCAAATAACTAGCTACCCTTTGTCAGCCCTGTAGCAGTTTCAACATTAATTGTTCATTTTAGTTCAGTTTTATTCAACTAAATCCATTACATAGGCATATGTCTACAGCAAATGACCTCATTTCATTTAGCTTTTTTTTTTTTAAAACAGTCAGTTAGCAAAGCAAACTGATTTTTTAAGAATATTTATCTTTCCCCCAAATGCTCAAAATCTAGAGGGATATACAGTTAATTTTAAACATAACCTCAATTTTAATCACATTATTGCTTATTAGAGGCCCTGAAATCCCATAAAGGAGGGTTACTTCTGAATGTTTTAGCAGCATCTGTAAAAATGCATTTTATTTGCTATAGTTTGTAAAGCTGTAAAGTTAAAAAAGGAAAAAAAGGAAAAAAAGAGAAACCTTTTCAGCATAAATATATTTTACTTGCACTGTGTTTTTTAGCTAAAGTGAAAGCTTAGATTAAATAAAATCAAAAGTTGAGAGGAATCATCGAAAGACTTTCTCAGTGTGAATCAAGTGTTGAAAAATGGTTGGTGTATTTTGTCAGTAATTGTACATAATTTTTGGCACATAACATAAAAATGGCTATGTAAACTATAATTATTTTGCTAAAAGACTGTATGCAAGCTGTGGGCCTACTTTAAAGATGTCCAGAGCAAAGTCCCTTCTTTGTACCTATTTTTTTATTACAAATATACTAATTGGTTCTTTATATTTTCAGAGGTTATTGTATTAAATTGTCTATTGATAGTACTTTTATGACTGTAAATACTTTGGCTTTCTTTGTGTGAACTCTCATGGTAGAATTTAACTCTCTTGCGTGTAAACTGAATGCTGATCAGTATTTTTATCAACACCTGACAACTGTTACACCCCTTTTATTTTGTCTCTTAGGAAATCCTGTCTTTCCATTTTTTTTTCATGTAAATTTTGCACAGTTACTTGTTCATATGTAAATATTTTACTTTCAAAAATGAAGTTTTTAATTGCTATTGTTTTATATAGGATTGAAAGAAAATTAACTCCTTTATTAAAAACAAATTTATCTGTATTTGCTAATGTATTTTTCTCTCTAAATCTTTTCTCCATTTGGATTTATTTTTCTTGGTGCAGTAAAAAATGAGTCTACTTGAGGGGATGCTGTTTGCTAAAGGTGCACTTTGGGATGTTTTTATACTGTTTAGTTTTATCAGTATTTTGGATGTGTGTGATTTCATGAATTTTGGCATTTGATTGTTGTCTTAGGGGTCTTGGGGTAGCATCAGTGGGCAGTGGGTCTGGTCTGGTTGGTTTTAAAGCAGGGAAAAGTGTCTGAAACATCTGAAATATTTTGTGTTTGTCTAGTGAAGATTTAATGAAACAGCCTCTCCTTGAGGGCAGCCTGCTCCCTCAAACACAGCTAAAGTGGTTTGCAGAAGAAGCTAGGACATAAAACACAGTTTGGAGCACAATTGTGAAAGAAAATTACCAGGGACACTTCTGATTATCAACATGAAAATATGAGAAGCATCTCTGATGTTCTGTACTTGGGTTGTATTTTTTTTTTAATTTCTCTTCTCATGGACCAATTAACCTAATAATTTTGAGGGCCTAATCCTGCTAGTACATTAATTTGATGATTATTCCTTGCACACAGACAAATCTGTCCAGAGGCTGCTGCCCCAAGCCTGCTGTGAGCAGGCGCTGGCTGCAGGCCCATGGGAGATGAGTGTGTGTGAAACAGGATCAGCTCCTCCAGGGATGTGCTCACTGACACTGTGTGACACTGACCCCAGACTCTGTGTTTGTAAACTCCAAACAGCCTTTAAACCGTGTCATTGTGCTAAGTGGAAAGAAACACCTTTGACTTTTGGCCAAAACACTGTCAGAGCATCCCCTGAATTGTAGCAGGAGCTGGTTTAATTGTTAATCACCACTGGCCAGGCACTGCAAAGCTGTGGCAGGTAAGTGGGGAAGAAACTGAAAAATTAAAGTTATTCCATGGTGTGCTTTCTTTGCTCTCCCTGCTTGGTAGCTTAGAAATATTTTAGAGAGGCCAAGGGAGGAGGGAGGGATCTGTAAGAGGAGAGTTCTTGGTTCTGTTTTAAATAACATTGGTTTTAAGTGCACAGGCAGCTCTTCACTCCATATAATTTTTTCTCAGTTGAAAGATAAATGTTCCTGTTGTTAGTCAGAAAAACTGGCAACATCCATCTCCCTCCAGCAGTTCAAATTCATGGAGTTTTGGACTGGGGAATTGGCCAATTATTGTCAGTACACTGGCACTGTGAGGAGTTCTCACAGCAGTTGAAGGCTTTTGTTCATTTGCTGTTGATTTAGTTTTTTATGATAAAACCAGTACCTGTTCTTGAAGCTGCTCAGAAATTTGACATTTCAAAGTCACAGCTGGGGAGGGGTGGCATTCACAGGGCAATACCTGTGCACAACACACTCCTCTTGTGTGTTAGTGACCTGGAGAGAGAGAAATTGGGATTCTTTCCTGGCCCCAAAGCTTGTGCAGCTCCACCAGAGAATTCACAGCCCCTTGCTTGGATCTCTGTACCAAGACTGAGGCACCTTTGTTGTAAGCACCCCCAAAACTGCAGTTTGCCAGCTGGGATGTTCTGTGTGTGAATCATTGAGGGTTTATTGCTCCTTTATTTTAGCACACTCTTTCAGCTGGGTGTCAGGGACAGGTTCCTTCTCTCTTGTGAGTCTGTGACTTGTAATGGGCTTTCTGCCCTGTTTTACAGAAGTCTTGATGTCTCTCTATTTTTTTAAACACCTCTGATTGGGTAGTGCATAGCTCTAATGTTGCTTTAACTGTTGATATCATTGTTTTCCCAGGAGAAAAATTGATCAGAACAAGTAGGATAGAATAAAGCATTCTGAATTTAGCCTGCTCTTATTTCACAGGTTTATAATTAAATAAATATGTTTTCAGGAAACCTTTTAATATATAGTGAGAGATGCATGCATGATAAATAACACCAATTTCACAGTAATTAAGATTTTATTGGAGGTTTCCCTGTGATCCAAGTTTCCCCACATTTCTGAGATTGTCTAAATTACAAATTTAAAAGAACTCCAATGACAATTTTAACCCTTTTCTTAGGTTTATAGCTGTTTGTCCATCTGCAGAGAAGAGCGTTGACCATTGGGGTAAGTGAGGGAGGGTGGTGGCACCTCCAGGAGTGACATTTCCCTGCAGTGTGGGAGTGTGGATCCACCTGCCCAGGTGAGTGTGCAGGGTGGGAGGGTCTCTTCTCCAAAATCTTCAGTGCTTGTGCCAGGATTTTTGCACAGCAGGGCTTTAGGCAACGAGCTGATGTGTTAGAATGTGGTGTAAAATGCCAGAAGGAAAAGGTTTAGGCAGTGTGGGTTGATCCCAATCTTTAGATTTTTGGGAATGCCATGTGAGCAGTCCCCATGGAAAGGATTGCTCCTCAGTATTCGGGGAAGATTTTAGCAAGTGACATTTCCCTGTCTATGGAAGTTGCCAGACTGATGAATTTGGGAGATGTTTCTTGGAAGGATGAATAGGGAGGGCAGCACCTTGAGGGCTGCTCTGCCATGCCTGACCTGACTTTTATTTGCCCACCACAAAAGCTTCCCCCAGTTAGGATATCCCACAGGATGACAAGTAGAGGTATTAAAACTGCATTTTAATAGCCCAGATCTGTCCCTCCCCTGCAAATCTGTGGCCAAACCCTGCACTCTCCCCTCTCCCATTGGAGTCCAGGGAATGGTTGTGACAGAGCCCAGTGGGAGCAAGCCAGAGCTCCTTCATTTTGTGTTGTTATTAGATATCATAGAGCTGTGAGAGAAAGGGAATACATTCCTTAAAACTTGCTTTTAGGAATTCAGTCATGTTTCCCTGTGCCAGCTGAGGGAAACTTGCCCAGTGCTGCTGCAGATGTGGGAAGGTGAGGGGAGCTCTGGGCACGTTGTGGGGAGGCCTTATAGCCACTGCCTGATCTTACTTTGTTCTGCCCCTTCAGAAATAACTTTCCTGTGAAACAGTTTATCTTCCCTTTGTTTTCCTGCTCAGCTTATTTACTGTTATTCTCTGGAAGCAGCTGGGTTGCACCCTGTCTGGTTTCCTCCTGGGAGTCTCCCTGTTCTGAAGTCAGCAGAGGACTTGTACGAACAGCACAAGCAGCGTTTGGGCTGTGATATGGTACCACACTGCTGTGAAAGTGCTGCATAAATGCATAACAAATCTGGCTTTTACTGCTCTGTAAAAGTACTGCATGCTTTAACTTAAGCACTTATGTACTTTTGCAATCCAATAACAAAATCAAGTTGCCAAAAAAAAAAAAAAGTTGTGAGTGCTTTCTAGTTTGCTGTGATACATTTGGTGCTCTAATTTTGAGAGAACACGTTGGAGAGTTGCCCAATTATGGCAGATTGGAATATGAAGAACAATATATCTAATTTCCCAGGAGAGCAACGTGCTGATGTTTAGGCACAGCCTCTCAGTGAAAATGAAAATCCTCGTGTCGTGTTGAGTGTGTCACTGTTCAGATCCTTTGCTCCACTTTGAGAGTGACAAGAGTAAAATCTGGCTAAGTTGTAGGTAAGACCCTTCACCTTCAGGTGGAATTGGTGGGATTGATAATTTTTATTTGAGTAATAACAGTTAAGTTCCTTTAAAAAAATAATATTCTCACTTTTCACACTGATGCACAGCAGTGGTGTGTGATTTGAAGTTGTGGGCTTCCTTCCTATTGGGTTTTTTGTTTGTCCTTTCAATCCTATTTGTGTGGGGTGAATTCCTACTTTTACTACTTACTCCTACTTGAGTGGTGAGAATAGATTTTGTGTGTATTTGCTTGTTCTTGATACAGATATTTCAAGGTCTCCATTTAGAGCACAGCTCTAAAGCAGCTGTGCTGGTGGAGCTGAGTGTGCCAGTGGAGATGGGCACCATTCCCATCCAGCCCTCTCCTCCCCAAACCAGGGGAGGCCTGTCCCTCCTGTCCCTCCTGTCCCCGCAGCCTGATCCCAGAAAAACCCCAAAACCCAGTTCCCTGATGGAAAAATGCCCAGGAGCTCATGTGGGCAGGGTGAGGGCAGGAGCTGATGGCTGGGAAGGGGAAAATGGGAGACCTGGACAGCCAAGGTGTGAGGCAGCGCAGGGTGAGTGAGCTGGAAGCTCTGAGCGCATTCATCCTGTGGGAATGTGCCTGGCACAGCCCATAATTTTAAAAAATAAATACCCTAAAAATAGCAAAACCTGATACCTACACAACACAAAGCAGGTCTGTGTGAGCATCCCCATCTCCTTGGCAACAGAAGCAGGCAGGGAGCAGGAAGGTGGAGTGTGGTGGGTGAGTGTGGTCAGCATGGCCCTGGAGAAGATGAGGGCTCAACCCCCAGTGCCAGCATCACATTCTGGAGATTGGAAATGCTGTTTGGAGGGTTTGTAGGCTTGGATGCATTCTTCTGTGAGTTTGTGAAGTTGCTTTGTGAGCAGAGGGAAGGTCAGGAGGTTTGGGATCCCCCAGGCTCCTCCTGGTGTGAGCTGCCCCTGCTCCCAGCACACCTAAATTATGGACAGATAGGTATATGTACATGAAATATGTGTGTCTGTAGATATATTTGTGTATAAATACATGCATGTTCAGAGATATTTGTAAAAGTCAGCTTTATATATAAGAAAAATGCACATTTTTGAAAAATGCAAGCAGGGCTGACCCTGTGACCCACCAGCTCTCCTGTATCCCTGATCCTGACAAAAGCTGATTTTGCAGAACTGGGGAGTGTAAGTGTCACTCAAAGCTGCTTAAAGGTGTAAAATGAAATAATTTTATAATTGTCCAGCAAGGAGCCTCCTGGATATTTCATCCTGCACATGGGAACTGCAGGGGAATGCTGTCTTGGAGGATGGGGATGCTAAGGAAGGTTTCCAAGGAAAACTCCTGGGGTGTTTTTCCCTTATATCCAGCGAGCACTCTGGTTGTAGTGTATTTTGTGGCTGGATTTGGAAAGGGAGTGGTGTGAGGAAGTGTGAGAAGTTGAGGGAAAAAAGAAATCCAAGTGTTGACAAAGTAGTTCGGAAAAAAGAAATCCAAGTGTTGACAAAGAAGTTCAACTCTCAGCAGGAGTGTAATGGCAGAGAGCCGGGGCAGTGTGGAGCCGGGTGGGGGCAAGGAAAGAGGTCAGTGCTGGGCTCTCCCTGCCCTGGGGGGCGAGGGAGAAGCAATAATGACTCCTGGGAAAAATAATACAAAGAGGTGAGAATCGTGGAGGCAGCTGCTCCTTGTTTTCCCGAGCCTCCACCTGTCAGAGGGGATTAACACCGGCTGCATCCCTTCCGTGCCTGGGCTGAATCCCCGCTGAGGGAGGGCACGGAAACCCTCGGCTGGGAAACGCTCAGTAATTGCTGTTATTTCATTAGGAAGGAGCCGTATCCGCTTTCTCCCCGCGCAGGGAAAGGCTGGCAGCCCGCACGGCCGGCTCGCCTCGGCGGGCGGCAGAGGGTGCTCTGAGCCCGGCTACGCCGCGTTCCAGCGCTCCGGCCCCGCTCCGGCTCCATCTCCGATCCGGCTTTATCTCTGATCCGGCTCTGGCCCCGCTCCATCCCCTCTCGTCTCAATTCCCCGCTCCGGCTCCGTCCCCGATCCGGCTTCATCCCGGCTCCATTCCCCGCTCCATTCCCGGCTTCATTCTCCTCTCCATTCCCTCTCCACCCCCGCTCCATTCCCGGCTCCATCCCCTCTCCATTCCCCGCTTCATTCCCGCTCCATTCCCCGCTCCATTCCTCTCTCCATTCCCGGCTCCATTCCCCTCTTCATTCCCGCTCCATTCCCCCTCTCCATCCCTCTCTCCATCCCTCTCTCCATCCCCTCTCCATCCCTTCCCCATCCCCGCTCCATTCCCTGCTCCATCCCCTCTCCATTCCCACTCCATCCTAGCTCCATTCCCCACTCGGAAACACAGCCCAGCCCAAACCACGGCCCGCGGTGGGGGCAATGCTTTTTTCTGCTTAATGCGAAGTATTAATTATTAATTTGCTGACTGTTAAATAATAGAAAGTGGGCAGGGGGAAAAAGGGGATGTAGCTTGGATGATGCTACATCATCCCTCCCCCCGCTCTCCCGCTGAACTCCAATTAAAAAAAAAAATTTAATTTAAAGGAAGGGAATGAGTGCTTCAGTAGAGTTTGATCAGAATGGCTGCCCCAGACTAATTTAGTATTTAAGTCTTTTTGGGAGGCACAGTCACTGAGTGGAGCAAATGTCTGTGAGGTACAAGAGCAAAGGCAGGTACAAGCTGAGGGAAAAAGTACAGAAGAAAATGAAACTGTCGATTAGAAACATTTACTAACAGGACAGAGATGTTCAAAGGAAACTCCTGGTGATGGCAAGATGTAAGAAAATCGGTGACAAGAAGCACAGCACACACAGAATCAACATTTTAACCATTGCTTCTTAATTTCCCCCTTTCTTTCAAGCGCTGCAATTCCTGCAAGTTGCAAAGGGATGAGGGTCCATGTGAGTTGTGTTTGGAAAGGGTGGAAGTAAACTGAGCCAGGGGCTGTGGGTGCTGGAGGTAAAAAATCCCAACTATGCCAGGAATGTGCTTTGGGACTGCAGGGTCTGTCAGGGTTCCTCTCCTTCACTGCTGCCTCCTGCCCTCACCCTGACCCTGGCTGCTGCAGGGAGGGACAGGCTGGTGTGGGCTTCCAGCTGCCTGCATCCAGCCAGGATCCCTGTGGCACTTGGCCCTAAATCCCAGTTA
The DNA here is from genome assembly GCF_047830755.1 of Zonotrichia albicollis. Lineage (NCBI taxonomy): Eukaryota > Metazoa > Chordata > Aves > Passeriformes > Passerellidae > Zonotrichia > Zonotrichia albicollis. The sequence continues at coordinate 11,342,396 of NC_133835.1, forward strand.
CTCTGTGCTGAGCTGTGCATCACAGGCATTTCCCTGCCCTCATCCATCAGTGAGGGATGCAGTGATGGGGAGAGATGGGCGCAGGGCCAGGCTGTGGGGACAGCAGTGGGGTGACCCTGCTTGCATTCCATCCATCCATCCATCCATCCATCCATCCATCCATCCATCCATCCATCCATCATCTATCCATCCATCCATCCATCCATCCATCCATCCATCCATCCATCCATCCATCCATCCATTCCATCCATCCATCCATCCATCCATCCATCCATCCATCATCTATCCATCCATCCATCCATCCATCCATCCATCCATCCATCCATCATCCATCCATCCATCCATCCATTCCATCCATTCCATCCATTCCATCCATCCATCCATCCATCCATCCATCCATCCATCCATCCATGCTGCTGGCAGCAATCAGAGGTTCAGTTTGTTCCTTTTCCCATCTCCCTGGGTGCCCAGGTCACTGTAAACCTCCAAGATGCTCCCAAAGCCACACTCCAATGTCACCCTGTGGCTCAGGGGCTGGCTTGCTCCTGGCTGGCAGCCCTGCCATGTCCCAGCCCTGGCTGCTGTGTGGATTCCAGGTCACACCACCCCATGGGCAGCCCCTCTCAGGGAATCGCTGTTTTCTGCTCGTTAAATCCTTCGCTCTTTAATTCTTTGCCTCCTGAACACCCCCAAGGTATGTTATAATCACCCCAAAATGCAGCCACTAATTGTTTGGTGTCCCCGTGGGGGAGGAAGAGCAGAGTCATGTTAAATCACAATAATCAAGAGCTTCTGTAACAAATGAACTCGAGCCTGCTTGGCAGGAGGAACCGCGCGCTCCGCGAGGGCCGTGTTCACTCGTAATCTTATTTGTAATCTAATCAATATGTTTACTGAAGGAGAGAATATCATCAGGTATTACTTTAAGACACTTAGGGGATGTGACACCGTTCCCAACTCGAATGTAAACAGGTTTGCTGGCTGTGTTTGCTGCAGGAGGAAGGTGCTGTGTTCCGGCAGGGCTGGCAGAGGGGCTGTGCGGGGACCCTGAGAGCTGCTCAGGGATGGGATGGGCTGGGCCTGAGCCCCTCCTCAGCTCCCCATCCCACCATGGCTGTGACACTGCCCAGGCCCCTTCCAGGCTTGTGGGCAGGCAGTTCCTCCAATCTTTGTGGCTGATGCTGAACCTGCCCTGCACAAAGCCCAGACATCCTCTCCCATGAGGCTTTTTAGTGTGTGTGAGCCTTCAGGAAAGTCTGGAGGATGTGGCTGATGGTGAACCCTGCCCTGTGCCAAGCCCAGGTGTCCTGTCCAACCTCCTTTCCTTCAGGAAAGTCTGGAGGTTTTATTAAAAACTCTCCACATAACATCCATAACAAACAATTAGGCTCTAATGCACCCAGTGGAGGAGTTCCCCCTTACCCCAGGCAGTTAAAAGGTGCCTTTTACCCTGAAACATGAGGGTTGGACATATAAAAGTGCATATAATGATTCCCTTATAAAATTTTTATCCTGTCTAATGTATCCCAAAGCTCTTTAAAAACTGCAAGCAGGAGCTCTGGAGGTTTGGCTGCAGCTCTGGGGAAAGGGAGGGGAATGGAGAGGGCTGTTCAGGTAAATGCAGCCCCTGCACACTGACAGGGGGGACACAGAGTGGGGACACTCTGTCCCAAGAGGGCAGAAACATCATCCAAGGCAGGCAGGATGGCACTAATCCCATGGGCCTTGGACAGATGTGCCAAAGTCCTGAAGCATCTTTAGGGGTTCAGAGCCCATAGCATCCCACAGACATGGCTCAGCTCACTGATAAAAAAATCACATTACCTGTGAGTTAAACTGACAGGGAAGCTGGTAGGAAAATTAAAATGACAGGAAAAATAAATGCTGCCTGCTCAATTACTTGAATTAAGACTTATTTGACAGCTGTGCTTACAGAAAACACCCACATTCCCCTTTATATTTTAAAGAGTTGAGGTTAGGATAAGGCTTAGGATTAAGCTTGAGCCTAGAAGAGTCTTGAGCTCCAGGAACACTGGTGCTGGAAAAATGAGTAAAAGTGGCACTTGACAACAAGGTTTAGTGGGCAAGGTGGTGTTTGGCTGGACTTGATGATCTTGGAGGCACTTTCCAAGTGGAATGATTCTGTGAATGCATCTGCTGCTGCTCTCTGTGGAGCTGGCACAGGGCTCCTGAGGTGGCTTTTTTTGGGATTTTCGTTATGTTTTTCTTGGAAGTGGCATGGTGTTTTTTAAATAACACAAAGAGTGATTTAAAATAGAGCCCACTCATCACAGATGACAGGGTAGCTACAAAATCCAGTGTTTCAGGGGAGAAATGCCAACACAACAGCCCAAAGGCACTTGGAAAATCCAATGGATAAAGGGTGGGAGGCTGTGCTGGGGCTGGTGCTGGCACCCACCAGGGCTAGGAGCTGCTTCCCCCTGGCAGGAATGGGGCAGCAGGGTGGGGATGGCACTCCTGGCACAGCCAAGGGAGCCCAGGGGCCTTTGGGTGAGTGGGGTGTGATGGGAGAGAGGAGAAGCACCAGGGAGGGAGGGAGGGAGGCTGGTTTGCCACCCCAGCCTTGCAGGGATGCTCCGGGGCTGATGGCCCAGCCAGGGCACCCCCTGCCAGCTGCCACCTCTCCACAAACACAGAGCAAATGCTCTGGCAGCTCATCCCCCTGCACATTTGGCTGCTGCTGCCACCCGAGCCAGCGGGTGCAAGCCTGGGGGTGCTGGTCCTGTAATTTAAGGGATACTGGAGAGGAAAATGCAGGAGAGATGCTGTTCCAGGGATGCTTTTCCAGCAGATCAGCCAGGGGCAGGTGGTTCATTCCCCCGTGCTGGCTCAGACATTCTCCTCTCCCTGCAGACTGAGCCTGCCCCTGGAATGGTGGCACAGACATCTTTTCATGGAAAATCCTTTCCTTAGCATTGTTCCTCCTGAGAAGCTGGAGGCCTCAGGAACAAAATGTAAACATTGATTATCTGCTGCTGTGGAATGCAACAGGTGCATCTGTGATTGTCTCATGTGGTTGTTTCTAATTAATGGCCAATCACAGTCAGCTGGCTTGGACAGAGAGCCAAGCCACAAACCTTTGTTACCATTCTTTCTGATTCTATTCTTAACTTAGCCAGCCTTCTGATGAAACCTTTTCTTCTATTCTTTTAGCATAGTTTTAATGTAATATATATATATCATAAAATAATAAATCAAGCCTTCTGAAACATGGAGTCAGATCCTCATCCCTTCCCTCATCCTGATCCCCCTGTGAACACGGTCACAGAACGGGGCCCTGCAGCCCTGAGGGATCCCTGAGGAGCCGCTGGCATCCCCGGGATGCAGAGCTCACCGGGTGTGTTCCTGCTGCCTGCAAGCAGGGAGCACTGTCCCCACGCTGGAGTCCCTGCAAACCTTTCTTTGGTGGCTCTGCCCCATCAGAAGCTGTCCCTGGGCGCTCTGAGCCCTGTCCCATCCTCTCAGCTCTGGAGGAATCCCCCCAGAGTTCTCCTGTGCAGGGACAGAGCTTTGCTTCCATTTGTCATTATCAGATAGACTGAGTCACACTGAGATAAATCCTGCAGATATCACAGCTTATTTGTGCCCGAAAAAAAAAAAAGAAAAGATGTATGTGGATGTTAACATTGCCAGTTGTCACCATGCTGTGAGGGATGTTGTGGAAATAGAAATGGAGAAAATATAATAGATACTTCAGATTTGCAGCCTTAATAGCTTTACAGCACATCTAATTATTATATATCTATCACATCAATATACTGCAGCACTCGTGGTATTTTTATTTAGCTCCATCTGGTGTATGATAACACAATTCTGGCACCAAACAAGCATGAATTGGAAAGGAATTTAATACCTAGTTCTGCAGAGAAGTCCCTTAAAACACATCCCAAAGCAAGCACGTGTCATGCAGAACCAGTACTGCAGTCTGGGCAGAGAAAGCACTTCTGGGTGAAAAGGAGGGGTGTGACCATTGAAGGGACACCCAGGCTCTGTGTGACCATTGAAGGGACACCAGGCTGTGTCTGACCATTAAAGGGACACCCAGGCAGACACTGTGCCCAGGATTTGTGCCTTAGCCTGTAAATCTGCTGCTGCTGCTGTTTGCCCATCTCCCAGCAGCAGAGGTGTGGGGTGGTTCCAGGTTTTCTTCAGCTTTGGGAGAGATACAGGGGTGAAAATGACAGGCACAGGAGCACTGGAGATGAGAGGCAGAGGCCAGCAAAACACCCTGTGGGTTGGGAATGGTGGGAATGATGAACACTGAGCCCTGCTCACTTTGCCAAGACATTCTGACTTCCTCAGCTCTGTGGAAATCACTTAATGGCAAAACCAACACAATAAATTCCCTGCTTGCTTTCCCCTCTGCTCCTCAGACAGGGGGCAGAGGTGAGAGGATGTGCCAGACATTGTGGCCCCATGAACTGCAGATGGAATAACACTGAGGGATCCATCCACAGAGAGAGGAAAGGGGCTTTGTGAGGGGAAAAATCCATTCCCCAGCTGTGGGATGCGAGGGAGATGATGCATGTGCTGCCAGCATGCCTTGCTGGAGAAACCACCTGCAAACCCCTGGGATGCACCAGTGCTGAAATCCTCCTTCCTGCTGCTCTTGCAGAGATTCACCTTTGCTCTCCCAGATGAGCCCTAGAAAATGTAATTGCTCTCAACAACTGCAGTAATGAACTCCTGGTCTGCAGAGAATCACTTTATAGCCAGGCTGGCCATGAGCAGGTATTGAAAACCTGGCTCCACCTGAACCCCAGGTGCCCCAGGGTGTGCTGGCACCATGCACTGACCCTCCAGGTGTGTGGATACCGTGAACTGACTCTCCAGGTGTGTGGGACCATGCACTGACCCTCCAGATGAGTTGGCACCAAGCACTGACCCTCAGGTGTGTTTGCCCCATTCACTGACCCTCCAGGCTTGGGGCTGCTGCAGGAGGCACTGAGGAAATGGGAGCTGTGTCCTGGAGGAGCCACATGAGGCTTCCAGGAGCTGCAGGTGACACCAGGTGAGGATGGAGGTGACACAGGCAGGTGAGTGATGGCCTCCCCACTTTGGCATTTGGAAATTCAAGTTGAATTTTCCAGGGAAATCTGCCTCTGCCTCACCAGCAGCACATCAGTGACTGCAAGCAGCTCTGAGGCTGGGAAGGACAGCCAAGCTGCTGTACAGAGCTGACCTGTGGCTCCATGTCCTGCACTGGAGGCACAGATGTGCCTGACTAAACTGTCCCACAGCAGATTTACTGTATTTACTGCTGGATTACTTTTAATCATACATTTTCCTCCAAATAAAGAATTGCCAGCTTGGTACTTAGAGATCAATGCATTTTATTTATCATCTCCAGGCAGGCACTGCTTCCTATTAACATTTTCCACACTTTACAGCCTAATTAAGGTCATCTGACCGGCAGAATGTTGCTGTGTGTGTTTTAAACTACTGTACCTAATTATTTCTTTTAAACCTTCCATGGAGCAGCCTGTGTCTGACCAGCAGGGCCCTGCTGCAGGCTGGGGCTCAGCACTGGCTCCCTCCTGCTCCTGGGCACATGTGGGGACATTGCACCTGTGGGGACATTGCACATGTGGGGACATTGCACTCGGTCTCTGATGCTTACTTTTTTTTGTTTGTTTAAAGAATTTTCTGTTTGTTTGTTTTAAGATTTGGGAACTCAAAAAAAGCTCTGAAAATTGCTTGAAATGGACTCAGACTCCCAGCATGAGCAGCACCAGAGCTTCTTGCTGTGCTGTGACCTCTGAGCAGTGGGAAGGTCCCACCTGAGCCCAGCCCAGACACACCTGAGCTAAAATGCATCTCCTGCAGGTTTCCTTGGTGTCATCCCCCTGCTCTCAGCACTGCCATCACTGAGCTTGGCTCTGTGTCACATCTGATTTCACTGCAAACAGCCTCAGAATTCTGTGGAAGGCACAGCTTCCCCTAAACAGACTGTGGGACCTGCACCTACCTCCCTGCTACCTTTAAATCAAACTTCTGTGAATAATTGCACTGCAGAGCCATATGTTCAGTGCCACTTCCCTTGGAGTGCCATCTCATTCACTGGCTAGAGGCTCCCCAGAGGCTCCCCAAGATGTGTGGACATTGCCAAAAATGGGGAATGCTGGACCAGCCCTCCTTCTTCCTCAGCAGAAATGTGCTTTCAGCTGCTGGGGAAGAGGGCAGCTGGAAGTGGGCATGGGGTGGGACTACACAGGAGAAAATGCCTTAAATTTTGTTCTGCAGACCCCATCCTGTGAGTGCTGGGAGGGAAATCCTCCAGCCCTGTCCCACTCAGGATTTTCATGGCTTCCAGTCTGCACTTCTCTGCTGGACAGAGAAATTGGAGTGTGCTGAGCAAAAGGCATCAAGAGCATCAATAAATTTTCACTGCCGTAGGGGGACAAAGGTGCTCCATTCACACCTGAAGAGAATGGGATCTGCTGAAGCTCTGGCAGGTTTCATCTTCATCAGGGTGAGCAGACTCAATGGGATCATCAGTTCCCTGTCCCCATGGTGTGTCCTGCTCTTCTTCTGGTGTCCCCTGTGTCTACAGCTGAGGCTCTCCTGGTTATATCCCACAGCCTCCTTTATCCCACCTTGGTTTTTGGGGTGGAATGAGCTCTAGAGCTGAGGTTGTCCTGGGTTCTGTTCCACAACCTCATTTATCCCATCCTAGTTTTTGGGTTGGAATGAGCTCTAGAATGGAGACTCTTCCAGGTTCTGTTTCACAGCCTCCCTTATCCCACCTTGGTTTTTGGGGTGGAAGGAGTTCTAGAGCTGAGGCTCTCTCACGTTCTGTTTCACAGTCTCGTTTATTCCACCTTGGTTTTTGGGTTGGAATGAGCTTTGGAGCTGAGGTTGTCCTGGGTTCTGTTTCACAGCCTCCTTTATCCCACCTTGGTTTTTGGGTTGGAATGAGCTTTGGAGCTGAGGCTCTCCTGGGTTCTGTTTCAGTCTCCTTTATCCCACCTTAGTTTCTGCACCTTTGCCTGGGTCTGCCAGTCCCTTTGGGGCTGCCCAGGCCCTGGGGAGGTGCCAGCCCCCAGAATGGCCCCAGGAGCTCCTGGCTCTGTGCTCAGCCCCTGTCCAGCACTGCCAGGCCCTGCTGGACGGGCACTGCTGAGTGCAATTACAGCCCTGGAATGCACTTGCCTGTGAATCCCTTCCAGGCCCAGCTAATATATGCTCTGATATTGGCACTGCTCTCGCTAATATTCCTGCCAGAATTCTCTGCTCTGCTTGAATATTCATGGGAAGTGAATGTGAGGAGAGGAACAGCCTAAATGAGGTGAGTACGTTTAAAAATTCAGCTTCCAAATTCAGTGGCTATTTCTTGCAGTACTCACCCAAGCGTTAGCTCCCACACTATTAATTTCAGTCTGTGTTTCTTCAGACTTCTGAGCAAATTTTCTGTGTTTTTCGCTCCCTGGATCTGCAAACTCTTCCCTCCCTTGAGATCAGTAGCTTTGTATAAAAACAGCAACTCTCCTTGATGAACTTTGCAGTCAAAGAATTTCTTTTCCCTGACTTTTATTTAAATTATTCTGCCTTCACCTCCCCGTGCATGGTTCAGAGACGATGGTGGCTCTGTGCTGGGACTGAAATGATTCTTGCTTAGGCAAACTCTCATTTGGGCTCGTCAAAGGGGTTCGGTGTGTTTGTAATTAAGTGCTTCTCACACCTTCTTTAACCTCGCTTACAAGGAGTTAGAAAAGCCTGCAAGAGGCAGGAGAGGCTCATTTGCACCTTGAAATGCCAATGTTTTGGGAGATCAATGCTGCCTGTATGGAACAAAACTATAAGCAACTTTCAAGTGTTTTATTTTTTCTTTTTTATCGCAGTGTCCCCTTTGCATATGGGCTCCGTGTCTGATTATGGGGTGAGTGAGGTGTGAGATAAGAGCAGAGCAGCCTCTGAAGCACCGACTCCTCCATGTGTGCCCTGGCTCGACACGGCTCGGCTCTGCTTCCTCTGTGCTAAAAACCAGCACAGAAACGCTGCTGTAGCCGAGCCCAGCGTGGGAGGCTCAGCCTGTACCACAATTAGGGTAATTAGTGCTTGCATCAGGCGGCCCCCAGCCCCACAGGAGGCTCCATGGCAGGGAGGCACCAAGGGCTGCTCTCCTCTTCCCCCAGGAGGTGACCCCAAGGCAGCATCGCCACCTTGTCACCGGTGGATAATGAGGTGATTGGCTCTGGCAATTAAAAGGTAACTGTTGTGTGAATATGAAGAAAAGCTTTAGTGATGTGCAGTTGTGGTATTGTGGTTTAGATGTCTCTCGAGGTCTCTAACTGGTCAGAATGACCCCAAGATTGGTCAGAAAGTTTCTTTTCCCAGCCTGGTGGTCAAAGAAGGAGTCAGAACTCTTCTGGTCTCATTCTCAGGGTTGTTTATTGTTTCTTATCTATAAAATTCTTTCTCCTGTCCAGCCGAGGTCCATTCAGCAGGACAGTCAGAGGCACTCTGACCCCCTTGGGGCTGTGTTATATTTTTGTACCAAAAACTATGTGTGCAATATTTACCATAACTTCCCAATACCTATCACCTATGTTGGACAGTGAGTTTCCTTAAACCAATCCAAAAGTGCCAACATCACAGCAGAAGATGGAGGCCAAGAAGAAAAAGGAGAAAGGCTGGACACGCCCAGATTCCTCCATCTTGCCCCCTGAACTTCCATTCTAAAAACCCCAAAAAATCTATTTTTCACCCTGTGACAAACTAACTATTATTCTACTTAGACTTTCCTGGCTTGCAGATCCTCATATAATGTTGGTAATTTTTTCTATGGGTCATAATCAAAATCACAGGTGCTTTGTGCTCTGTGCCAGGGTCTCTGAGCTCCCTTTTAGGGGTTCTGGCAATCCAGGACAGCCAGAGGGGTGTCCTGAATTCCAACAGATGTCCTCTGCTCTCCCCACTGTTCCCTTTCCCCCTGTATTGTTGCCATCACACAGCCTGGGCTGTCCAGGACAGGTACAAAGAAGCTGCACAGGGGTCCCTTGCATGGGGCAGTGGGAATGGAAAAGCTTGGGGGTGCTCAGGGGGTGGGCATGGCAACACCTGACCCCCAATCCAGTGACAAGAAAGCAATTTACACTGCTAAATGGCAAAGAAGGGCTGCCTGACAGACTTTGGGAAGGGCCAGGGCTGGCTGATACACCCCCAGGGGTATAAAAACCTGAGCATCCATCCTGAAGATGAACCAGCCATGTGCTATCCATGAGAGGCAGTTCCCAGCACTGCAGCTTTTTCCTTATGCAGCCCTTTGCTGTATTTTGGTTAAGGTTTAATAAACCTTTTTAAATTTTCCAAGTGAGCAGTTGTTTCTCACAGCCTGACCTTGCCTTGCTCTCCATCTCCAGGGAGCTCTGAACCATCCCACATCCCTGCACCCCTGGGGCTGGAGCGAGCAACCCCAGGCTCTGCCCAGCACTGCTGGGGTGAGCAGAGCCAGCTACCTTGGTAATCATCCCTGGGCCACTCGTGGAAAGCTGTGAAATTCCCAATTAGCCTGGAAAAAAAATGTGGATAAGCGTGTAATTCTCAGCCCAAATTAAATCAAGCGTCCAGGCACGCTCTCCCCTCTCTGCTGTGCCTCATCCAGCACCACCTCCCCTCTGCAGCCTTCAGCACTGCACATTCTTCTTTTTAATTGGTGGCAGGCTTTATCCTTGGAGTTTAAACTTTGCCAGTGGATGGAAGGAAGGGGCTGTCATCTTTATTGGATTTAAAGACGGGCTTTGCTGCTGTGAGGATCTAATGCAGGAGCTTTTTGGGGGTTTCATATCCACTCCCTTGGCTGTGTCAGGTTGGTCTGGTGCAGCAGAGGAAAGCAGGGAGCTCAGTTTGAGATACAGGGAGGGAACCTGGCTCGTTTGGGAAGCTCTGCCATACTTTAGAAACATGTTGACACTGCTGAACATGGAAAACCAAGGGAATACTAATGGTCCATTTATTAAATATCTCAAAGTCCATTTAGGATCCCATAGAGACCTTGAGTAAATTAGAGTTCAGGAGGCAAACTGGTGCTGTTGAATATGCAGCAGTGAATCTGTGCGTCCAGAGAGGGACATCCTCCACTGACAGAGCCTCCAGGAGGGGCAGATTCCAGCGTTCCTGTGCCTCCAACAGCTCCCAGACAAAGCCCTGGAGATGCTGGGCATGGCACAAATTGGAAAACGTGTTAAAAAATAAAAAATGATGCATCAAGCCATGGCTTCCCCCAGTGGAGCAGTGTTTGGGTGTTTGAGGGTGGCTTTGGTAGAGGTGGACACTGAAACTGTCCTCAGTCAGGGCAGAGTCATCCTGTCCTTCCCACCTGGAGTGTCCTTTCCCAGAGCTTTCTGATGCTTCCACCTTTCATTATTTAGCAAACAAAATTAACACAGACCCTTTTTTGTTTACTTCTATCCCCATGTAAAACTGTGGAAAACGCCCAGATCACAGGGATGGCCAGGGAGCTGTTCCACCCCAGCTCAGGTGCTCTCCCAGTTGCTTTTCCAAAGAAACACTGATTAATTATTTTTCTGTCTATGCAGCAATTGCTCCTAATTGCTGCCTCCTTTGTGTTCCTTCTGGTTTGGAGATGTTTAGTGGGAGATTTGTGCTCATCTGGAAAGATGCTGGCTTTCATGATCAGGGAGATGGAAGTTCACAAAGCAGTGCCCTTATTTCTGATTTCCAGTGTGAAATCCCATCTGCAGCTCCTGCAGTTTAACACTGAGGGGAACCCAGAGCTGGGCAGAGCAGAGAGGTTTCAGAGTTGTACCAGGGCAGGTGGGAGGTCAGGCAGACACAGAAATCATGGACTCATAGAGTAATTATGGTTGGAAAAGACCCCCAAGCTCAAGCTCTGCATGGACACCACTAAACCACACCATTCTGGTGTCTGCGGCAAGGACTGGCTCGGGCCATGTGGGTCCCTTCCAGCTCAGGTTATTCTCTCATTCTCTGAGTCCTTCACTCCACCAGAAGCACCAGACTCCAGCAGCTCCTCAACTTGCTGCAGAGCCTTGGCTTTGCTTCAGCATTTATGTGACAGCAGGAGAAACCCAAACCCTCTGAGAATGTGTCCTGTGCCCAGAAAAGTCCATTTTGAGCCAGGTGGGAGCAGAGACAGAGTGTCCCAGGGTGGTTTTTGGAAGGGAGAGCAGGGATGGCTGTGGGTCATGGCCGGGACAGGATTCTGAGGGGTTCCTCTGTGGCTCCACAGGCAGCACAGGACAGATGGAGTGGGATCAGCCAGGCACTCTGCAGGCAAAGCCTTGTGGTGGATGCACAGGGATGCTCAGCTCAGTGCTGAGCTGGAGGAGAGCTCACAAACACCTCTGTGCCCCACTGCTCCTTCCAGCTGTGGGGCTCATTTGGTGGGTTTGGACATGGGGCTTTGTCCCTGAGGTGGGACAGGGAGAGGCTGGGGAGGGGCTGGTGCTCTCATCCCTGCGCCAAAGGGACACTCCTGCAGCCTCACACCCTGCTTTTGTTGTGTAACTCCAGGGAAATGGGAATGATTGGCTGTGATTAGATGGGTTTGGGGGCAGAGCTTTGATCTGTCAGCAGAGACGGGAGAATGATGAAAAGAGAAATGAGTGCAAAGAAAGGAGAGGGGAGGAGGAAAACACCATCAAGATGGTCCTGACAGACGGGGAGGAGGTGAGGGATGTGTCAGGAGATGTTTCCCAAGGCTGCTCAAATAGGCAGGGGGAGGACAGGAGCTCAGGCTCGCTCTCCGGGAGAGCTTTCTCTTAAACCCAAAGCTGTGATTTCCATTGGTGCTGTCAGATCAGCCCAAAACCTTGGCAGGAAGGGCAGTTTGACATCAATTACTGCAGCCCTGTCTCTGCCCGCTCTGGCAGTGCACTGTGCAGGCAGAGGTGTTTGCCTCGCAGCTGGGATGCAGGGCAGAGCATGAGGCAGTGCTTTGAGCTTGGGGCTGCTCTGGGCGTTTCAGTGAGAACCAAGACCCTGAACAGGCTGAGTGCAATGGTCTCACTGCCCAAATCCCTGTTTGTGAGGCAGGGGTCCACACACAGAGCCACAGGGAGCTCTGGGGGTCTGGAAGCACTCAGGCACAGGCTGGCAGTGAGCAGGCTCCATCTCAGAGCCACTCACCCTGAGCTTTATCAATAAATCTTTATCATTTTTTACCATCCCAAAAAGCAGTGCCAAGGAGCTCCAGGGATGCAATTCCCCCGGGAGCTGAAGGGAAACCAAACCCAGTGCATGTGACCCTGTTCACAGGGGTTCTTGGATGAGGGAAGGGACGAGGATCTGACTCCATGTTTCAGAAGGCTTGATTTATTATTTTATTATATATATTATATTAAAACTATACTAAAAGAATAGAAGAAAGGATTTCATCAGAAGGCTGGCTAAGAACAGAAAAAGAAAGAATGATAACAAAGGTTTGTGACTCGGCTCTCTGTCTGAGCCAGCTCACTTTGATTTGCCATTAATTAGAAACAACCACATGAGACCAATCACAGATGCACCTGTTGCATTCCACAGCAGCAGATAACCAATGTTTACATTTTGTTCCTGAGGCCTCCCAGCTTCTCAGGAGGAAAAATCCTAAGGAAAGGATTTTCCATTAAAAGATGTCTGAGACAAGTGCAAGGCAATATCAGCCCTCCCTGCTGACCTTCTCTCTTTGCTGGGCAGTGCCGTGTGTGGGGTCTCACCTGCACCTTCCTCCCATCCTGCCACCATCCCACCTCCCTCTCGGCCTCCCCATCCATGACAGATCCCAGAGGATGAAGGAAAACTTGTCTGGATCAGATATTTTTGTACACACAGCTCTGACACCCCCACGCTTTAATACAGCGCTTCCTGTTCTCTGCTGGAGGTTCTGTCGTGGAGGCTTCTAAAAAAAGGAGAATTTCTGGCATTATTTACAGTTAAAAAGATTGGCTTTGACATATTTATGGCTGAGACAGTAAATATGACTTATGGCAAATCAATTCACTGCATTTGCCTGTGACATTGGTGCTGCCAGGGCTTTGATTGGGGATTGATGGGGTTGTTTGCCAGGGGGCTGGGAGATGCCAGGGGTGCCAGGGCTGCCCAGGGTCCAGGATGGAAATTGGGGCTCTGGGGCATGCTGAGAGCTCAGCCCACCCTGGCCCACCCTGCCCTGCCTTTCCTGCTCTCCCCAAAGCCCAGGAATCAGCACTTGGGGCTGATGCCATCTCTCTGTGCTGAGCTGGCATTTCCACAGCTCTGCCAAACTTTGGGGTTTGTTTTGTACCATCCCCCTTTTCCTCAGAGTCCATTTGGATGTCTGAAAACAGAGATGTTGGAAACTGAATTTATGCTGCAAGGAGGAGCAGTAGAGATAAGGGGTGTGTGTGTGTGTGTGGGTGGGTGTGTGTGTGTGAGGGGGGGAGCTCTAAAGGCAGCTTTTTTTATTTTTTTAAGATTTTTTTGCTGATGGCAAGTGGTAAGCATGTTTAATTTATGTATTCTGAGATCCTCCAAAGTTCTGTCTTTCTCCTGACTGATGCCTTGGCTGCAATGACAGCTTACACTGAGCTGCTGTGCAGGAGCCTTATTTACCCTGCAGAGACACCTCCCTGAGACTGGCACTGAATTATTCTGCACCTTGAACTGCTCCTTGGCTAATGCAATGCAAATTTGGCTCCTTTGTTAATAAGTTTTGGGTGGTTTTATTTTCTTTTTCCAAATGTGCAGATTATTTTTTTCAATGAAAAGGGGCTGGAGGCCTTTTTGAGATGGTGAAAATGAGGCATCTTACTAAATTTTTTGTGAACTCTACTTTCCACCCTGACTATGGTGGGGTGGTTCCTGTGTTAGGTGAGAGCTAAAGGATGGGGATTCCTTTCTCCCTCCTCTTGCTGCTGGAGGAGTGATGGGTTTTGCCCATTTTTTGAGCTACACTGTGCATTCCCAGTCCCTGCTTTTCTTTCCCATTACATCTGTGAAAACTCATCTGCCTGCTTGTCTCCAAAACACTTCTTGGGGTGGCCAAAACCAGACCTGAGCAAATAGGTGTAAAATCAGGGGGAAATTAGGGGATGCTCCTTCCATGTGTCCACGAGCACATGTGTGTGTGCAGGAGGAATTTTGGCACCAGGAAAGTTCCTGCCAAGGCTTTTTGCTGGTCCCAGGCAGCTCTTCCTGACAGAGCACAGCCCTGCTTCCATCCCAGCTGGGAACTGCTTGGGCAAAATTATCGCTAAACGAGGTTTTTAGCAGCCTGTGGTATGGAAGGCATCCAGGATTGTGGTTTTCCAAGGTAACAGCTGAAGGAAAGAGAAAAAAAAAAAAAAAAAAACCAAAACCAAAAGTAAGGCTGAGCTTTTGTTAAGTAATTAAAGAATTCCGGGTTGCTGGAAAGCCTCAGGGCTGTGCTTCTGTGGCTGATCAGAGCCTTTGTTTGCACAAGGCTGGTAAACAATTTGCAGTTCTTGGCAATAACCTGAATTATGTCCTGCCATTAAAAGAAAAAAAAAAAAAAGGAAGAAGGAGTTGAAAACGCTGGGTTTCTGTGTGTTTATATCATTATTTCAGGACAGGGAGAGGAATGAGGGAGGGACTTTGGGTGGGCTGGCATTTACTGAGGTCTGTGTGGAGATTCCCTCACTTCTCCAGCTCCATCCATGGGGTGCTTTTGGGTAAATAATAAAGTTCAGCAAGAGCAGAGAGCCCAGGACTGCTCAGCACAGGAGTTCCTTCCCTCAGACTGGGTTTAGCCATGATTTAGGCAGGGGGCTCAGTGCACAAAGCATTAATGTGCTCCCTGTGCGCCCTGGCTGTGCTCACAGCCAGATTTGCTGTGAAATCTCTGCTCCTGGAGCCTCCACACCCACATCCTTCATTAAGCAGTGCCCCATGTTTCTGCTCTATAGAATAAGTGAATATATGGATATAATATAAGGATGAGTGAATATATGGATATAATATAAGGATAAGTGAATATATACAGTTGCAATGGACAGCAGAGAATTTTGTCATGGTTTTGCTGTTGTTCAAGTGAGGAGGAAGTTTGCTTTGTGGGTTCTCCTGACCGCCAGCTACACTTGGTTGGAAAAATTCATAAATAAAAGCAAGATGCAATTTCCCATCTGGGGTGAGCTGCCAAGAGAAAACCTTCACTCCAGCTTCAGCTGGGGGTCAGGGGGGCACAGCCCTGCTCCCATCTCTGCTGGCAGGGCCAGGGTCACCCTCACCCTGTGCTCAGCCTGGCTTTGGGGTAGGGCCAGGGGAAATGGGAAAATTGGAATAAAACCAAGGAACAGATGTAAAATATCCCTGTCTTGCCCAGCCCTCTGAGGGTGAGGTCTGCAGGGGAGGATAGAGGAGCACATGGGGAGCACACAGGGGAGCACATGAGGAGCACATCCCCCTGAGCTGGGATTGCCTGTAGGTTTTCCAGCCCTCTGTCCCTGTATCCCACTGTGCTGTCCCCACCAGTGCCTGGCCTGCTGCCATGGGGATCCTGCCTGCATCCTCACTGCATCTCCTTCAGTCCTGAAAACACACTGAGAAACCTCCCTGGACCCCTCCCAGGAGGAGGTGCTATTAGGGGAGTGTAATTTTTAAACACTGTTGACCCTGCCCAGCCTTGGGTCAAGTGGAGTTTGATAGTGTGGGAAAGGACACATTCTCTGTGGCCTTTGGGAAGCCACAGGAGATATTTTTGTATTAGCCACAGCCACTGAGACTGGGAAAAAAGCTTCTAGGAGAGGCACCCTTCCTCATCGTGCTGTGGGAGAGACCATCTGAATTAACATGAGCTCCTTGGCTGTTAAATGGAAATTTTAAATGGGGAGAAAATTCTGCAGTGACTGCTAAATTGTGTGTCAGCAGAAAGGGGAAAAAGCAACGTGTGTCATTGCTATTATCATCTGGAAATCCATCTTCCCTCCACGCCTTGAGGGTGGATAATCCCCGGCACACCGCCTGCATCGCTGATGCTGCAGAGGCACATTCCTGCTCTAGGGAGATTTTGCTCTGCATATCTTATCCCCCACCTGGAATGCATGGCCTGAGGTGAGCACAAACGCTGAACACGCTGCTCCTGGGGCTGAGCTGTGCCACTGGTGGCAGCAAAGTGGCCTCTGAAGCCCAAGGAACCGAGGGATTATTGGAATTCCCAGTCACTGCTGGTGTGCTCTGTGCCTGGCTGAGGGCTGGTCCTGCTCACAAGGACAAGGACAAGGGGTGTTCTCACACCCGGAAAATTGTGCCAAGCCCAGCCAGGGTGAGGGCAAAATGGCCAATGTGTGTGCCCAGGGCTGCAGGAGCACATCTTCAAAAGGAAGAAGAAAATCTGTGCTGCTTCTTTATTGCCTGTGGAAAAGCAAGGAAATCAGACAGGGATGCCAGGGCAGGATAAATTTAACAACACCTGCACTTTTATAACCCCTTGTTGCATGAGGTGTGATCAGGTATTTTGCTGTGGTGGGTTCAGATGTGAAATGAGGGTGGGGAAGGGGTCTCTGCTCCTGAGGTGGGGCTGCATCTCCTGCAGCTTCTCCTTTGGGAGGGGATTGGGGCTGTTGGTGGCACAGCCCAGCTCCAGCCTCCCACCTGTGGGCTTTGTCATGGTCATTACCTGAGTGGCAGGGGTTGGACAGGCTCCTGTTTGTGGGAATTTAAAGCAGGGCATCACAAATGAGTGCTAATGCAGGGTTTGCCAGCCTTGGGGATCAGCCATGGCCTGGCACGAGCCAGGGGGCTGAGGGAGGTGGTGGCTGTGATCTTGGTCACAGCTTTGGTTTCCCAAGCCAGGTTTTGGTGTTTCCATGGTGGGAGTGGGCTCTGTGTGCCAGGAATCTCTCAATGGAAGGTTTTGGTGTGCTGTGTGTGCCAGGAATCTCTCAATGGGAGGTTTTGGTGTGCTGTGTGTGCCATGGCTTTCCTTTGCTGCCCCCACAACCAGCCCTGGGCTGTGGGAGAGGAACTGGACTGGGTTGTTTGTAGTTGAGGAGTTGAGACCCAGGAATGAAGAGAGTGGTGGAGACCCAGACCTTGTGTGTGCACATTTCTTTGCATATGGCATGGAAAAAAATCCAGACCAACTCCCTCCGTGAGAAAAAGAGCCTCAGCATTAATAAATGTCCCCCTCCAGGTCCCCATTCCACTTTGCCTGGCATGGGGAGGAGAAAAGCACAGAGGAGATGTGATCCAGGGTGAAAAAACCCAAGCTAATGATGTAGACATTTGTGCAGAGGTTAAAAATGAAGCAATAAAACCTTTACACAAACTTCCAAATGCTTCAGCAGCCACAGGCCGTAGCTCCAAGTGGGGAATAAATAAGGGCAAGGCTCAGGCAGGCAGAGGGAGGCTGATGGAGCCATCACTCCTCAGTGGCAGCCTGAGAAATGTCCCCATGGTGTCCCCATGGTGTCCCCATGGCCACTGAGGGGCAGGAGGGGAGCAGGGGAGGCTGGGGGTGCCCTGGTGGGTTTGGGTGATGCTGTGGGGAGCAGAAGGGCTGAAACACGAGCTGGACTTGCCAGGTCTCTGGGGCTCACAGCCTGGCCTGCAGGGTGGGTTTGTTCCCTGGCAAGGGCAAATAAAAACCTGTGTGTGTGGGATGGAGAACTTGCTGAGCACCTTCCAGAGGGTCTGTGAGAGGTGAAATATCTGCTCCTGGAGCCACATCCAGGGTGCAGGAGGGACATGGGGGATCCTTCAGCCCTGCCTTGGCTGTGCCTGCAATGGGGGTGCTGTGGCTCAGAGCTAAAGCCCAGTTCAAGCCCAGCTTTCCACTGGTGCTCAGCAGCTCTGCTGGGTGGGCTCCCCCACGGTAGTGCTGCCCACACTAAAAAAATAAAAACAAAAAACAAACAAACAAACAAAAAACCCCCACCAAAATAGGGCAGGGGAAGCAGGGAGCAGCTCCTGGGAGGACAGGGACAATGCCACCTCCCATCTCCCAGGGCTCTCATGCTGTTTGCACTGACAACAGGCTTTTCTTAGTCTCTAAGAAAAGGCACAGCTAATTCATCATGGGGTTTCAAAAGCAGAGATTTGCTGCTGGGAATGCCCATGGACTTCCCAGCCTCCCTCCTCCCATCCTGCTGGACTGATGGTGACCAGACATGGTGCTACAGCAGCACGAGGCTGCCTGCAGAAGGGAGAAGGTGGAGAAAGTCTATTTATCCACATGAGCTTCAGTTCAGAGCCAGGGGGTCCCTGGGGAAAGCTCCTCCTGGAGCTCTGGGTCATCCTGCCCTCCCTGTCCCTGTATTGGGGCTCCTGGCTGTGAGCCACATCCAGCACTGACCCTTTGCTTTACAAATGAGTGTGGAGAGGGAATGTGAGGGTGCTGCAGCTTCCCAGGGAGCCATGCTGCAGCCCCTGCAGATAGACTCACTGTCTCCTTAGCTTAAGGCCCGGGTAAAGAACTAATTATTTGGACCTAAGCTTAAATCTGTATCCACAAAGATGGATTTGTGGCTCTTGCCAGCTTCCCCTAGAGGATTGCAACCTCATTTTGTTCCTGGTGAACGTCTGCTGAGGTGTAAAATAACAACAATCCCGAGAGCTAAAATCGCTGAAGGATGGATTAAATTATAATGCAATCAGTCCAAAAGACCTTCTGTCTGCAAGGAGCAGCACTGGGCTGTCCCAGAGCAGGCAGCCTGGCAGGATTACCCACCCCACTCACCTTGTCTCCACCAGGAGCCTGCATTTCCTGGGTTATCATCTGTGAATGCTCCTCGGGAGCCTTGGCATCACCCTGCCAGGGCAGGGCTCTGAGAGGAGCTCTGTGCACCCAGGACAGATGGCAATGAATATTTTGAGGTCTGCAGCATATTCCTGGGGAAGGATTCCTTCTGACCTGCCATCTCTGCACAGACTTTAAATCACAACTTGAGCAGCAAGCCCGGTCTGGGGTCTGTTAATTTGTGTTTGGAGAGGATTTCGCGTAGCAGGGCTCCAATCCCCACTGAGATTTTCTGGAATAAGCTCCTATAAATAGCCAGGATGGAGCCCCTGGGATGGTTTTCAGACATTTGAAGCACCCTGGGCCGTGGCCTGGCAGCCCTGCAGAGCCCAGGTGCAGCTGGGGAGGCAGGAGCTGCCTGGCTGGGCCTGGCCCTGCTGGTCCTGCCCTGCTCCCATCCCGGGGGGGCATTCTGCTCCTCTGCTGCCCTGTGCCACCTTGGCCAGCTGGCAGGAGGAGCAGGGCTCGTGCTGGGACTGCAGGCACCTGGTGGGGGGCTGGGCAGGGACCCCAGAGCACACAGGGCACCTCACAAGGGCCACTGCAATAGATGGGTGTCACAGACATCTTTATGGAAAATCCTTTCCTTAGGATTTTTCCTCCTGAGAAGCTGAGAGGCCTCAGGGACAAAATGTAAACATTGATTATCTGCTGCTGTGGAATGCAACAGGTGCGTCTGTGAGTGTCTCATGTGGTTGTTTCTAATTAATGGCCAATCACAGCCCAGCTGGCTTGGACAGAGAACCGAGCCACAAACCTTTGTTATCATTCTTTCTTTTTCTGTTCTCAGCCGGCCTTCTGATGAAATCCTTTCTTCTATTCTTTTAGTATAGTTTTAATATAATATATATAATAAAATAATAAATCAAGCCATCTGAAACATGGAGTCAGCTCCTCGTCTCTTCCCTCAACCAAGAATCCCTGTGAACACTGTCACAGGTGTGGAGCTCCTCATAGTTCCTTGCAGCAAGGCCCCTTGGAGGCTTTATCCCCATTCAGGGCAGCTTTGAGATCTCCTTTCCTGCCTGGACAAAGCTAACAGAGGATGCAGGGCTTTAATTATCTTTCTGTCTTTGTCCAGTTTAGTTTCTCTTTGCCAACGAGTTCAAGTATTGTTGTGGATCAGGGGGAAGGAGGGGAGGGGGTGCAGGCAGAGCTGCTTTTGCCTAAAAACCCTTCTAAAATGTCATCTCCTTTCTGGAAATAACCCAGCACTGCCCTCTGCTCCACGCTCAGCCTGCTGCAGCCTCTGTGCTGTTGGGCTGTGCTCATTAGGATGCTTTGAGAAAAGAGCTCCTTGAGGAGCCTGCCCTGATACTCCCCTGCTCAGCCGGGACTTGACCCTTTGCCTGCTCACCTAAGCTCTTCTTAGGCAATGAAATGTGGAGTTTCTCTTAAAAGGAGCTCTCTTTTTCTTGGGCTGAAATCTGTAGGTTGACTGCGATCTCCCCCTAGAAGGAGAGAGCCCAAATGATGGGGACAGAGCTCCATTTGCAGAGGGAATTCCCAGTGACTGGACACGATTTCCAATTTGGCTGAAGCCTCACTTGTTGTTTCTTTGATAAGTCTCAATGAAAATATTTTGATTCTTTTTTGTTAGTTTGTTTTTAGGGTTATTTTGTGTTACCTATTTTATTTTTTTGGGGGGAGGGAGAAGAGGTTGCTAGGCTGAAATGGATTTCTTTGTAAAATGCCAACTTAAGCAGTTCCACCCCTCCACCCCCTGCACATACCATTGCCTCAGTGCCACCAGGGTCCTTCTGCAGCTGCACAAGTATAAGAACAAATGGGAGAGACAAGCATGAACAGAAGCAGAACAAATGGAAAAGCAAGATGCTCAGTGAAAAATTTAGAGAAGCGTTTTAAGCAAGGAAAAGGTTGTTCCTTTTCTATTTGCTACACACCTTGGAAGTGAGGCACTGCCTGCCTGCAGGGGCTGGCACCTGCAGCAAAGCCCTGCTCTCCATTTGCACGTTCCCTTGCATTAAGGCAGGGAAGATGATGAAAAGGCACTTAAATAGCAGGATTCTCTGTACAATCACGCTGTCCTGCCCTGGTGTGCTCAGGAGTGTGTCTCAGGCAGGGCCTGGGGCTGTGCACAGCACGAGGCTGTGGTGGCATCCTGCGCTGGGGCAGGAGGTAATGAGAATTTCTTGTCAGGCTTGTCCCAGGTCCCCTGAGCCAGCATGGCCGTGGCACTGCAGCAATGTTTGGTTGTTCTGGGATGGATATTTGCTCCTGGCTTCATGCCTTTTACAAGAGCACAAATGTAATGTCAAAAGAAGCCACTTTGGTAATGTACTTAGAAGTTAAATATTTTATACAGTACTATGGTGATGTGATGTATTGCCTTCCTGACGTTGCTTTTTGCCTGAGGTCTGGAATTTGGGCTCATCTGTGGGGCTGCATTCCTATATCCTCTCCTCTGCGGGCCTTTTCCACAGGGTGCTGAATTCCTTTCTGTCCCTACAAAATGCTAAAAAAGCAGCTCAACCCCAGTTTGTGGTAAAATGTGAATTCTGATCACCCCATGGTTATTGTCGGAGCCCTCAGGATCAATAGCTCTGTATTACAGCAAGGCACTCCCTCCTTCTCCAGGCACGAGGTGAGAGGAGATTTGTGATGATGAATGTGGGTCAGTCTGAGCTGGCTGCCAGCACTCAGCACAGGCCAGGGACCCTCACTCAAATGTGAATATCTGCATGTCTGATTTGCATCCATCCCAATCAATAAGGTTTTCACACACCAGGATTAGCTGGGTTACCCTTTATACCCTGAGGTAACTCAAACTACTTCATCAAGTAATGAGTTTGGCTATAGATAGCACAGGTTAATGGCATGGTTGTTATGTACTCAGTTACAAAGCTTCCATGTGGCCTCAGGTATCATAAATCTGCTTTATGAAGATTGGGAGTATTGACAGAGACCCGATTCTGACTTATTCCTTCTGCAGCCTGCCAGGGATTTTTGACAATCCACTTTTAGCAGCTTCCAGCACAGGCAGAGAGAGACTTTATCTCTCTGAGGAAAACTTCTGGGTGAACACCAACTTGTTTTTTATTTGCCAGCATTTGTGTGTGCTTGGAGGGTAAAACAGAGCCAGGACAATCACAAGCCAGAGGGGCTGAGCTAATTCTCCAAACCAAGGTGGGTTTGAACTCTTCTGAATGACACTGGCTGGACAAACCAGCCCAGATGTCTGTCTGTCCTTCCCATCTCACCCCCAGCCAATCCTTGTGCCCAGCTGCCCAGCTCAGTTTAGCAGCTGCTGAGCATCAAATGATGATTCTTCTGCATTTTTATTGCCAGGTCTGATGATAGATAGAAGGTGCCAGGGCCAGAGCAGCACCAGCCTCAGGGAAATCCATGGCACTGGATCTTGCCCACCAAGGCAAACCAGGAGCTGCTTACACAGAGATTTAATGACTAAAATTGGCTCAAATGGCAGCTGCTGCTCTAAATGCACTCCTTGCAGGGTCAGTGTGTGGTTTGGGGTTCATGGCCCTGCACACAGTGGGAGCCAGGCCCCAGGCTGTGAATGCCCAATTAGCTGGGGAGGGACCATTTTCCCTTGGCTGCAGGTGGAAGTGACCCTTCTAAAGCCATTGATCACTAATTAATTAAGGCAAAACCTTGAAGCAAAGTTTCCCTTCCAGCCCTGTTACTGAGTGCAGCTCACCAAGGCCTCTGGACCTTTCAGCAAAGGCTTGGGGTCATGTGGGTTAGGCTGGCTTACAAACCACCTTTACAAGGAGGTGGATGAAAGGTGTGGATGGGGATGTCCCTCCTCCCCAGCCCTCTGATCTCCATGGACAAGGGGATGGGTGAGGGCAGCAGCAGGGAGGGCAAAACCCCAGGGGTAGCCAGGAGGGTGTATTAAATTTGTAACTAAATTCTATTTCAAATTCTGATGTATGACTTGGGGAAAAAAAACCCCAACCCAAGTACCTATAATAAGAACTGTGATAGTAATTGTTGTTTTTAATTTTGGTACAAAAGTCTCTGGAATTAGGGGAGGGCAGCTGTTTCCATCCGCTTAGGAAAACTATTCACATGGTCAAAGTTAAGCATGCAGCTCAATCATTTGAGGAACAAGACTTTGTGCAGGCAGATAAGAGCCTAATAACACGATGATGAGAGCCCAGCCTTCCACTGATAGCAGAAACTAATATTTGTGATGCAACAGTCTTGCATTATTCAGTGGCTAAAGATAATTCTACGAAACAGAACAGCTTGAGAATTAGCAAAACTAGCAATAAAATATTCTTAGCTGACTCCGGGGGGAAGTAAATTGCCGTGTACAGGATTTGCATTCATCTTAATGTTCATTAAAAACGAGACAGCGCTGCCTTGCGCACACTTGGCCAGAGCAGCTGCACAGACCCCTGGAGTGTGACCTGCTGGCCCCACTCAGCCCTGGGCCCTGCTGAGGACCCCCCATCTCGTGGCATGTGTGGGCTGGGGCTGGGGTGAGGGATGGAGCCCCAGGTGCCCCCTGGACACGTCCCCAGGGCGCCCTGAGTGACGGCTGCCAGCACTGATTGCTAATTGTGCCCAGCACTAATTGCCAATTGTGCCCAGCACTAATTGCCAATTGTGCCCAGCACCAGGGGGTTTGTCCCTTCTCCCAGGGGTGAAACTGGCCTGGAAAACAGCTGCAGAAAAGCAGGAGTGTTGGCCCTGGAGGAGATGTGCTGCTCACACAGCAATGCTGACGTGAAGGGTTTGCACACTCACTCACAGCAGCATCTCCAGCCGTGACTTTGCTCATACACTTGCAGAAAAGGTGGAGAAATACAGCTGGGAGAAGCAAGCTCAGGTTTCCAGCAGGCCATCAGCTGGCCCAGGGTGCTCAGTTGTTCCTCAAGACCTTTTTGGACCATTCCTGTTCCCTGGCAGTGGGCAGGTGGAGGGGCTGGATGCCCTGATGCAGCAGTCAGGGGTGACCAATGTGTTAGCATAAATTCCTGAATGCTGGAATTGCGCTAAAGCACAAAGATCTGGAGCTGCAGGAGTGAAATCATCACCCAACTGATTTGCACCAAGAGCTCAGTGCAGCAGAAATGGATCACTTTGGGATGTGTGAGGAACCTGCATCACCTCAGCCATAATCCAAATAACAGAGGGGGAGCCCCACACTCCTGCCTTTAATGGACACAAATTACTGCAGGAGCACCCAAGATCTCCAAAAACCTCACTGATGTTTGTGCACCTGCAGCCAGATGACCCCTTGCTGGCTCATTGTGAGTATAAGAGCCACAAACAGTGACTGAGCTGGGGTGGACATTTGGGGAACAAAAATGAAAATAATAATAATAATAATAATAATAATAATAGTAAAGCAAGTGAGACTATTCAAAAGGGGGACTTTATTTTTATTACACTGGAGCCAGGCGTCAGTGCGCCAGTTCAGCTTTGATACACAATAAATCAGCAAACCTGTCACTCAGTTTGGAAACCAAGATTGCAGTGGCACTAAAAACACATTGAAAACATTTACTTTCTTCCCTTTTTTTTTTTTCCCTCTTTTGTTTTTGGTACAAAAATGGTACAAACAACAATACAAAATATTTGTGCTGTTGGCGGTTACAAAAAAAGGTTTTTGAACTGGGTCAACGGACGCAAACTTTTGCTTTTGTTTCAGTGTGAATACAGCAGAACAGCAGAAGTCTTCCTTGAGAACAACCACAGTCATGCGGGCTGCTACACAGCTTCTCCATCAGAAAGGAAACATGCAAAATCATCATTAAAATTAAAATTAAAAAAAAAAGTGCTCCAATTTTACATCTACATGTTGTTGTTGTTGTTTTTACCCCTATTAGGTTTGTAGCTTCAAGCACTAACTACATTATGTACACTGTGTGTGAACAGTTGCATGTGGGGTTGGTGTGGACTGGAAAGAACTTTTATTTTCCCCATGAAACCGAGTTAATTTGCATGGGAGACACCTACGTTGTCTGGCTGCTGTTTTAAACACTTGCATTCATCGTGGCACAGCGTTTCCCCCCCCCCAGTATTTTTTTTTCACACTTAAAATGAAGAGCTCCAAAAGACATCACAAATAAAAGACCTGTATTTTACCTTTAATATGTATTTTTTTTTTAGGTTAAACAAAATTGCAATCTTGGCATATTGTGTGGTACAGACGCTGCACTGACCATTACTGTTCTTCAATGCCTGAGCGTCCACCCTACGTGAAGCAGTCACAGCCACCTCTGAAACCCCACTTCTGAAGGCTGGATTTGGACCTGACTGTCCCTAAAAACCCACGGGAGCAAACTCCCCATCACCATTGTACAGCTGCCAATGCCATTGCCTGGTCTGGCAAAAAAGGGGGGAAATGGAAAACACAAAACTAGAAGCGAAACCATGACTAGAACGTGGGACACCTAGAACAGACGTGCCTATTTACTGTCATTAATGACCTGCTGAATCTCCTCCTTGCCTTGCAAAGCATTTCTGTGACTGATGCTGCTCCCAGTTTCATGTATGTGACAAACCGACCACCAGGGCTGTGGGCCATGCTCTGCCAGGGGTGGCTGTGGGTACCCAGTGACACTGGACCTGCACAGCCCTGCCCTGGGATGTGCAATCCTCATCCTTAGGAGGAGGGGAGGCCACCCTGTCTGGCCCCAGTGCCCTGGAACTCACTGTCCCCAACCCTTGGACAGCAGGGAGAGCTGTGGTGGTGTCCCCTGGCAGGGCTGTGGGGTAACAGGGTGGGACAGGGTGTTTCAGGGACAGGATACCCTCCACCTGCCTGAAAGCGAGTCCTTCC
The DNA here is from genome assembly GCF_047830755.1 of Zonotrichia albicollis. Classification (NCBI taxonomy): domain Eukaryota; kingdom Metazoa; phylum Chordata; class Aves; order Passeriformes; family Passerellidae; genus Zonotrichia; species Zonotrichia albicollis. The sequence continues at coordinate 11,367,892 of NC_133835.1, forward strand.
CCACTGCCTTGAAGGGTACAAAGAGTGGGGATCACTTCAAACAGTTTAATGTTTTAGTTTAGATTAGTCAGGGAACAGGGACTCTGGTGTCAATGCATTAACCCCTCCTGTGGCCTCTCAGAATGAACAGCAACTGCAGGCTCAGCCAAGGGGTTCTTTGCCTCAGCACAGCTCCTTGTAAGTCACCATCACCTCCAGCTGCAACTGGTTGTCACTGTGTCACATCCACGAGGACCAGAGAGGGACAGAGTGATGACAAAGTCACCTTGTCAATGGGACCCCGTGGATTAATGTAAATTTTCTTAGCTGGGTTACAAACCACCAGTAACATCAGCAAGCAAAAAGGTTTGTAAAAATGTTCTGTTTTCATTGCTGGATGTGCCCCTTGCTTACCTTTCATGGGTCCCACTGTGAGAAAAGTGGCCTGAGGCTGCTGCTGCTGCTTGTGGGGCAGTAAATCTCAGAGAGGGAGTATACAGGGAGGAGAAAGGGGAAGAGGAAAAGGGGGAAGAGGAAAAGAAGGAAGAGGTCCTGCAGAGGGAGACTGAACAGAACTGGGTCAAAACACAATAATCTGGTTGGTTTGATTTATAGGCTCGTGGTATTGGAACGGCTGGATTGCAAATGCTGCAGAAAAAAAAAAATCTGCTGATTTAAAAAAAAAATCACCAATGGAAACAGGTTGGTTTATTTTTAATCACTCGTCGTTTGACTTAGGTTGCATAAATTCTTGAAAACCTGAAATGTTTAGACAAGCTGAAGTCAGACAACATCCCCTTCATGGCTCCTTTCACTGCTGGGGAGAGTGTGCACTGCTGATGGCCTGGAGCTGCCATCCCACATCCCTGGCAGCCCTTCCCTACCTGAAACCCCTCATCCCAGCCAAAACCACAGCAGATGTTAAGCACCAAGCGCTCTGGAGCAGGGACTGAGCTGCTCTCCCAGGTAAGCAGTGCCAGGTGGATGGCAGGGCACAGCTCACAGCAGAGACCTGGCTTTGCAGGATCCACACGAGCGTTCCAGGAGCTGGCAGGCAGTGGCACAACCCAAGGGATGGAGAACCATCAGCATCACCTGGCCCTCCAGCTGAGTCCTCCTCCCGTGTCGTGATGAGGCTCCGGCGACGGACACCAGCAGCAGGAAACACCAAGAGCATTTTTATTATTCACTGTGCCTGTGCCCAGGCAGCTTCTGCAGAGGTGCAAAGCCCTGGTGGTGAAATTTTCCAGCCTGTGGCTTTTCCAAAAGAAACAGGGAAGAACCAAGAGTGCCATGGGTAAGGAAGAGAGGCTGCAGCGCCATGCAGCCTCTGTGCCAGGGAACAGGGGCTGTGAGGTTTGCCAAGAGGAGGGGGACAGCACATGGCAGAAGCAAACCAAGACTTTCATGGTGGTCACACAAGATGACTGAGTTCACAGCAATGGAATGGGAATCTGGAAGAGTGTCAGGTGCTGCAGCCCATGCCTGCCCGTGGTGTGACATCCTCACCTTGCTGCTGCCATCAGCGCCGTCCCTCTCCTCTCAGGTCCACACTATTGCCTCCTGGTCTCCTCAAGAACCTTGGGTGAGAGTGAGTTTGCTCTCTGAGCCGTGAAAGACAAACTGACCCATTGACTGGCCGACCAAGACAAAAAGAAAGATGTCACCCTTGGTAGTTGATAACATCCTGGTAATGCTGAAGTCCCCTCGGGCAGACTTTTACCATATTCCACTTCATACAAGACACATTTCAAATGCTCATTAATTTACAGAAATTGCATTTTATAGAAAATATGATACAATGAAATATAAAATGCACTAGGAGCATTTCAAAAATCTATAGAGACGATCTTGCAGCCCAGTTTACCCTCTGAAAGGCGCCCACTCATCACCCCAAGCTCTCGTCCTCTCATTCTCGCTCTCATGTGCACGCGCTCGCTCCCCCCGCCTCCCCCCCTTTAACTCTTAGCATTCAACTTGAGAATCAATAGAGATATCAAAAAAAGCGTGATTATCCCCTGGATAATCACCTTCCAATACTGTGCACATTCTTGGATTTAAAGGAAAATATATCTAAGCACTTTTACAAGTTTTAGCGAACCCACTGCAAAATCGTCTGCAGAATATAAAACACAGGTAATCCAAGATTTCATAGCACATTAATTAAGTGGCTCATAATCCATTAAATGTGGTTTATATTACACATCCATGCAGTCTAAATCATTTTACAAACATTAGACATAAACCCACTAGTCCAAATCAGTAAAGGAAAAATGTAATAAAAAAAGCTAATAACTATTTGTTATTGGTTAAACTGACCCTACATATAAACTAGGTAGTTTGCTACCATTTATAATACTGATGTTGAATTATGCCTGGATGCTGCGAAACCTCTTGCTTACTTGGCAATGCTTGAGCATATTAACCACAAGATACTTAACAGGCCCTCGTTGCACTTCTTCTCCAAAAAAACACATTTACTACAGATAGCAGCGCCTACCCATCGAATAGAAAGGACACACATTAGCTGAGTTACACGATGTTGTTGAGCTTTGGCTACTAATGCTCCAAGGCATTAATGTGGAACGAGACTGACTCCAAACTCAGGGATGGGAGCAGTGTGGGTAAGCTGTCCCTGTCCTTGGCACTGCCTCGGCCGCGAGCGCAAACCCTGCCTCAGCCCAGGAGAGCAGCACCAGTGCTGGGCATCCTCAGGGATGGGGGACACCACCACCATCATCACCATCACCATCACCTCCTCCTCCTCCTCACCCCGCCGGCGTGTCCGTGGGAGCCAAAACACGGCGATAGCAGAAAAACAAACAGATGGGCCTTTGGTCATGTCACCGTTTACTTCGGAGGGTTTAGGCAAGGGCTGTCGGAGATTTCTGTTGCAATAACCAAAGGCTTTATCAATGCTATAGTTCTATGCAGCTACATTGAGTGTGACCAGGGGCCAGCAGAGCCCTCTGGTCAGTATTTTGCATCTGATAACACTGAATTATATACAACATGATGACTAGTTCACCACCTGCTGAGGCTTAAAGATGGCTGTTAAGATTTTGACTCAAAACATCTCCCCCCCCTCCCCACCCCCCCCATCTTCTTCCACCCCAGAATGAGTCACCCCCTTAAAAAAAACCAACAAAATGAAACAAAACAAAAAAAGGCAAAAAAGAAACAATCTCCACAGTTCCTTTTTGTTAACTCCTTCCCAGCTAGAACTGGCTTAGGGTCACAGGGAGTGCTGCCCAGGATGGTTGTATGTTTGTTTTCATCACTCCTGAGATTGAAGGGAATCTGACACATGCACCAAAAGGCACTTTCAAATATATATATATATATATATATTTTAAAAACAGTGCTTCTGTTCTAAGAAATTCAAGTTAAGACAGAGTGCCTTTCACTCTCTTTAGTCATAAAGCAGGTAAACGAGCAATATCCCAGCTGACATTAAAAAAACAAAAAAAAACCCAAAAAGAAACCTGCAGCAGAGACAAGTGTTCATGCGAGACAGCTCAATATTCTAGGAAAAAAAAATACAACAGAAAAAAATGAAAAAAAAAAAAAGAAACCTCCTATATCACCACTAAAAATAACAATACAGTCAGCAGGGGATATTAATTAAAAAAGCTGCCACATCTGTACAGTTCTTGCTCCTGCATCGGCTCTTTTCGTTAACGTTGTCTGTGGGTTCGTTGGTTTTTTTTTGTTTCTTAATTTTTTTTCCTCCTTCTTTTTTTTTTTTTTTTAAATTTTTTTTTTGTTTTGTAACAAGATGAGGTCAGTTTAATCTTCCTCTCCTCCCCCGTACATGTCAGCCAGTTTCTTGAAGCGGGGCCCCCAGTCGTTCAGGTAGTCGTAGTCCTGGTCCCCGGAGCTGGAGGAGTTGAGGGAGCTGACGGAGCCGGCCGTGGAGCCACTGCCCTCGTAGTCAAACACCAGCAGGGAATCGTAGGGGGGGGCTGTGGGGTCGTTGTCTGCTGCACGCAGGCCCTGGGGGGGTGAACGCATGGATTAATGCCCACCGTGGGGTCTGAGGGATGGGGGGATGTTTGGGATCCCCGCAGCGAAGCTAAAAGGGAAAAATTACTGTCCTGGGGCTTCCTGAGTGCAACTCCAGGTAGAGACCTCTCAGCTGCCCCCACCACAAAACCCAGTAGCCCCAAGTCTCCCTAAAATGACTCATTATTTCCAATTGTTTATTTCCAATTATCCATTCTGGCTCTAAAAATCTTTGTCCTGCCAGTGTGCCCTTGCTGGGGCTGCCTGTTGCGATTTCCATCTTAGCCAATACACCAAAAACCAGCACCCTTCCTCCCCCACCAATATTTAAATTCTGGTGTTTTTCATTACTTTAGGAAAACAAAATATAAAAAAAAAACCACTCCTGGCAAAATTGTGCAATTAGGACAGACGTGGGGTGTGGAATCTTGGGCAGAGGGCTGGGGAGCACTGCTGCTCCTGTGCAGCGTAGGCAGCAGCGTAGGCAGGCCATGGAAATGGCCTCGGGATATGGAGAAAAAGAATTGCTTTGCTGCAGAGCCCAGCGTCAGGAAAAGCCTCATGGAACAGCCCTGCAATAAAGCAAATGTTCCACATTCCCACCTTCAGAGGCCCTGACCTCAGCGTGGGGAGATGGAACCGGTTTCAGCAACAGGGGCGTGTGAGGAGAGCGAGTCTTCATGGATGTGTGTAAATGTGAGAGAAGGATGGGCAAAGGGACAAAGGAAGAAGGGATTTTAATGATGAAAATGAGAAAAGCACAGCAGGAAATGCATGTAATAATAGAATTAAATGGCTGTAACATTTATTTTTCTGGCTTAGGAAATGGATGGTGTGCTTTGTCTCGGAGGAAATAATGCATTGATTGGTTTGTAACCACTCAATCACTCAAAACTAAAAATGAGATAAGAAATACAAACTGGATAGATATTTGTACAGGCAGATAAAGGAGAAGTAATCTAAGATAAAATAAAGAAACTCTCTCTGATCTGAGTCTCTCTGTGCTGTGAACTCTTTGAGGCTTTACACCAAACAGCTTACGAGGAAGGCACAGACTGCTGAAATAATTACAAGTCCAGGAGCCACAAATGGCTCATTCTCCCTGGGTTCTGAAAAGCATGGTGTTTATGACACCCACAAGACAGAAATCTTGGGCTTTTTGCTGGTTCAATGCCTTCATTAGGCCAAGCCCTGCATCCTTTGCTCGTACCAATCCTCAGATTTCTGGCCTGAGCAGCTGCACTGCTTGTCCCGTGCAATCAGGGAAACCTGACTTTAGCTGGCTGCTCAAGCTTTGAAGATGTGACACAGGACCCCCTACAGCACATACCTCGTTAATAAAATCACCAATATCCCCTGGATGTGGGATTACTGGTCTTATGGGATACTGTGGCTCAGCACCAATAGGTCTCTCATCCACCCTTCTGACTCCAGGTGTCTTGTTCAGCACGTGATCCATGGTCTCTGGCTGCTGGAGCTGGCTTAAATCGTAATCCTGTGACAAATGGGAAGGCACAGTGTGAAACCCAGAGCTTTTCCTTCAGATCACCTACTCACTCCATGTGCAAACAAGTCAAGGGCTCTAATTCTGTTTCAGCTGAAGTTTGATGGCAAATCTTATCCCTGGGTATGTAGCACTTCCATCTGAATTACAGATGAACCTGACCTCTGAGGAGCTCATAAAATTGACTTCCTAAGAGAGTATCTTATAAGTTAAATTAAGTATTTAAATACTTTCTGAATATTTCACACAGTGTCTAAATATTTGGGATGAAACCCTGGCTTTTGTTTGTGTGTGCACAGATGTACACATAACTTTTTTGATACAATAGACAATATAATGTAGAGACACAGAGTTAGTAGACATATTATTGCAATTACATTTCTACAGAAGTAAAAACATTAAAATGTGTATTGCATTTATGCATGTAGACCTTTCAAAGTAATTATGTTCTTTTTGCTTGTGAAAAATCCCAACAGAATACGTTTCCATCATGAAATGAGAACCAGGTAATATTTCATTAAAAATGTATTCATGTAGGTAATGGTGTTTTGCTGCTTATCCTTTTGCTGTTATTTTTAATGAATCCTTCCTAAAATATTTAAGCCCACTGTGTAGTTGCCTGAAACCAGATACTTCAGCTACTTGGAATGCTTAGAACAGTGCTTTGTTCTACCAGGAAAACTATCCTTGTGCTCAGATGGGGATGATTGAATCTCCAGGAGCAATATTTATAAGTAACCTGACAGCAACAGGAAAAAAAAGAAATGTTAATTGCAAGGATTTTTCTGTGGAATAAGAACTTTTCAAGGTTTAGGTAAACTCCTGCCTCAGAGTTTTCCATGGCAGCTCCCACTGGGCTCACCTGCTCGCCACCAGGACCTCCATGGCAGGATGTGCTGTGGTGGTTTTGGGGGATCCCTAAGCACTGACCTGGAACCATGCAGGCCAATTCAACGAGCAAAAATAAAGCCATTACACAATGTACAGCCACATAATCTGCATGAACATCATATCTGAGAGTGTCCTGGGCTTTTTACTCGTGTTTGGTAGGAGTAAAAAACTGGCGACTTCAACATGAGTGACCCAACTTTGCTATTTTAGCTGAGGAATGGGACAGGTAGCAGTGGAAAAGCACATCCCAGGAGTGCAGGCCAGGGAGGTTTTCATGAGTATCAGCACTGGTGTCTGTAGGAAGAGCCACTGGAGGAAAGCTGACGTGTTCAGGCAGCCTGTGGCTCAGGGCTCTGCCACCCAGCACAGCTTTGCCACTGCGCGCTGCGTCGCGAGAGAAAATCCCCAAATCTCTTTAGACGTTTCTCACAAACCATGTCCAGAAATTAAAAGAAAATTAAGGCACATTAGAGATGATTAAGTAAATGCAGGGAAAGCCCACAGAAGATCAAGCAAGCCACAGGGGTGGGCAAGGCTGTAGCTGCTGGCTGGTTTTACAAAGATCTCTGGTAAAACACACAATTTTAATGACTTAAGTAACAGAAATGTGGTTTGAACATGAGTGTCAATGCAGCGATTTATAGTTCGTCTCCAGGAAGGTGCCTAGGGGGTAGAAAAATCCTTATGGCACTGGCCTCCTGGCATTGTCCTGCTTGCACAGGAGGGTGTCCCACTAATATCCTGAATGTCCTGGACCTGCTGTCCTTCCACCACATGAGGGAAGCCAATAAAGCTGCCTGGTCGTAAATAAAAGAACACAACCCTTTGCATGTATTTTACTAAAAATAATGTGGTTTCTGCGTTTTTTGAGAGTACAGATTGCCCAGCAGCTCCTTGGCCACAGCTCAGGGTCTCTCCTCACCTGATCCTCCTCTCCACCTCCCTCCTCATCATACTTGAGGATGTTGTCCCTGACGTCGTCCTCGGGGTCGATGAGCAGCTGCTTGGTGTGCCGCTCCTTCTCCCGCCGCTTCATCCACACCACGAACAGCAGGACCATGGCTGCAAGGGGACAGGCTGGGTCAGCTGGCACCTCCTGCAGCACCAGGCCAGGCTCAGGGTGTCCCACCTCCTCACCTACCCCCGCCCACTGCAGAGAACCCCACTGGCTGCTGGCAGGAGGAATAAAATGTTAACCTATTGTGTGGTCTGGTTTTTAAACGAGAGATCAGTGAGAGCTGTAAATACTGTGACAGATTCTCACTACAAACATTTCTTTAAGATCCATCATCAATGCTGACTGAGCTGATATTAATCAGGAGTAAGACACACAATCAAAGGAGAAGAAACCAGAAAGTGTGAAAACTGCAGCTCTCTGAAAATATTTGATCTGAATCCTGAGGTTTCAGGATTAGATTTCCACCTTTATTTTATTCAGGGATATAAAGATGGAGGGAAGAGAGCTGCAGAGAAGGAAACAGGTGCAGATACCAAACATTTGTGCACAAGGGGATTTTCCAGCAGCGTGGCACAGGTTCAGCCCGTTCAGGTCATGAGCCCTGACTGTGACAGTCTCTGCTGTTTTCTGCAGTTGGCCAGGCAAGACTGATCTGGGGAGGATGCACAACACTGAGTCCTGTAATCCAATTTGGCCTCCCTCATATTCCTCTTTGGTCCATGAGGGAGGCTCTTTAGACTTCTGAGATCAGATTAGCCAGGACATTAGCACATGCATTTGGCCATCGACTTGGAAAGCAAATCTCAGATCATCTGAAATCCTTTCAGAGAGCAGGGCTAGCTTTGCAGAACGAGGGAGAGCAATCTGGTAGCACACAGCCAAGCTCCTCAGGCATCAGCATTTGCATGCCAGGCTTGGCCACTCTCTCTCAGCACAGGAACAGCGGGAGATGAGCAGTTCTTGAATCATGAGAAATTCTTCCCTTCTAAAACAACTTTACCCACAGGGAACACTGGACCACTGCTCCACAACCTCAGCCTTCAAAGGGACACCCATGCCCCAGGGGCTGGCTGTGTGCTCCCTGTGAATTACTGCATGAATATCTGGGAACTCAAGTCTCCACTGACATAAGGCAGCCAGATCTTCTCTAAGAACGTGTTCATACGTTTGTTTTCATTCTTGTACTCAGTGGCTGCAAATAAAGCCCTGAAGAATGAAAGTTCAGCCTGGGCGGGTGCTGCAGCCACACCTCCCACTGCCTGCTCTCCCCTCCATTCTCCAAGCAAGCCCCTCACTGAGCTGCAGTGGTGGCAATTTGCAGGAGGAGGGAGCAATGGATGGACAGTGGAGAAGGGAAGAAATGTCCCAGGTTCATTTCACCTCAGTCAACCCTCAACTGTGCCAAACCAACTCAGCCAACCAAGCAAACTCAGGCAGGACGTGAAACCCCAAAATTTGGGGTTTTTAGCTGAGACCAGACCCTGATAGGCTGTCCTGCAGGAGGATGAGGCTGGGAGGATCCAAATTCTTCCTCCCAGCACCAAAGTGTTTATACCCAAAAGGAATTCAGAAAAATGAGTGAAGAGGATGGGACAGCTAATTACTGCCATTGAGTGCCAACTGGCACATCCCTGCCTGCCAGCTAACAGAATTGTTTTCAGATAGTTCAGCATTTCTTTAATGCTTATCCCAGATCTATTCAAGAAAGAAAAAAAGAAAAGGAAAGAAAATGTAACTCTCATCTGTAATATAAAACCTCAGCTATTTAGCAGACTATTGAAGTCCTTTTTTCATTGTTCCTTTTCAAGTCTCTCACAACAAGATACCTGACTGGTCCACAAAGACAATATTATAATGGTTACTGGGGTTTATCTTTTTATTTCCTCTTTTTTTTTTTAAATGATACTTTTTCATGCACTTGTGGAAAAAATGGTGCCATTAATGCCTTTACAGCTACCTTGGAAAAAAAAAACACCTTCAAAGTGTCAATGGTGGATGTAGTGCACTCTCCTTCCTTTTATTCACTCTGCAGAATGGGAAGTGTTATTACTGCTGTTAGAACCATTTTTGCTCTGCATGTAGTTTTCCTTGAAATCTATTGTCTTCACCCTTCACAATTTTTTACTGCATTGCTCTTCTAAATGTGTTATTTGTGCAGCTAATACATCAGGTAGCAAGAAGAAGAAAAAAACCCCTTTGAGCAAAGGTAAAGGCATAAACTTCCTTCACAGGAGCAATCTTGGATCTGTCCCCTTGTTTCTTCTTCCTTTTAAAGTCATCCAACTTTGACCTGCTGACTCTAAAATGGACAAATAGCACAAGAAAATCCCTCTTCTGCCTTTTTCTAGGCTATTGTTTAGAGGTCATGATATGAAACAGACAGAAAGGAGGCAAAACACTGGAAGGATGTAACTGTAAAACTGCTCATTGCAAATTACATTTTTCATCACTGATACAGTGCTTTGCAGCTCTCCAAGATAAAAAAAAAAAGTCAATTAGAATTACAATGAATGTAAAAATAAGCTTTTGTAATAAAACCCGTAATTTAAAATGGGATAATGTATCTGAAAATGGAAAGAGGAATCTCTTAAATCAAATGTCCTTCAGCTGAAGTTAATTTCAGTCAATAGGATTTTCAACCGTTTTAAATTGTGTTTTAGCACTGGATTTATACAAGAGCAGCAAAAAGAAGACCTGTGTTTAATCACCTCTGGGTGAGCTCAAACTTTGAGCCCAGGGGCAGCAGCAAACCTGCACAGCAAAAGGTGAGGCTGATGAACACCTTCATCTTCATCGGGGTGTGCGACAATGGTGCCCCAACAAGCACCCAGGCTGAAGGGAGCAGCCAAAGCTGGGAATGGGGGCAGGAACAGGAGCAGCCAAAGCTGGGAATGGGGGCAGGAACTGGGCACCATGTCTGGGCACAGGGATGGATGTTCCATCAGCTCAGCTGGGCTGGGCGAGGAGCAGGGTCTGCACAAACACCCAGCCCCTTCCTCACCCTCTGCTGATCCAGCAGATCAATCGCACACCAATGCACTCCCAGCACCAGCCCAGGATGTGGATGAAGCCCAGGGTGACCCATTCTCCTGCTGTACCCTGTCATGGCCCCATGAGGTGACACTCGGAGCATACGTTGCTCTGTCTGTGCTCTGTTAAAACACACTGAGGGTAAATATTAAATGTGACTTAGCACCATAACTCCCATTAGCTTTAATGAGAGTCCCATGGATTCATCCTGTGTTTCTTGATTAATATTTACCTCATTGTTCATTTCAGCGCTTGTTTTTATCTATTCCTACTGTGCCAACTCCTGCTTGAAGTTATAATGATATAATTTTTACTTTTTAGATGTGCACACATGGTTATTGGTAATGCTCATGGAAGCTTGGGACTCCTGGGCAAAAGGGATAATTTTGCCTCAAGGAAAGGGATGGCCAGTCCTCTGTGATGTATCCTCCATAATTTCTGACAAACTGAGAATCCTTCCTTTAAAAACACTCAAAATCTCCCTAGTCCGAGGTAATTTTAAAAGCAATGGGAATAACTACCATTCTTCTTTTCCTTGGAACAACCAGAAAAACACAGTTATGCACTGGCTCTGCAAGGGCCTAGGCAGACTCTCATAACCAGTGCATCTGGTACTGGGAACCAGTATATCCACAGCCAGACAGACACGAGAGCTGTGGGAGAATCTGACAGAGAAATTTGGAAGGAGCCTTCAACCTTTTCCTGCAAAATGTGGATGATCCTATCACACTCACTACTTACAAGTTGTTGTCAGGTGTAATAATGTTTGCAAAGCTACTGGAAGTCTTAGAAAGACAGGTCTGACACAGGCAGAGCTCATTTTGCTGATGCTGCAGTGAAGGAGGTTTGAATGCAGATGTGTGAACCACCTCCCCAGCCCAAGCTCAGGGACCTGCCCTCTGCATGGAGCTTGAAAAATACAAGCCATAGGAAAGAACAACAGGGAAACATGAAGGAATGTAGATTTAGGGCAGATTTTGGAAGAAATTCCTTAGTGTGAGGGTGTGGCACGGGTTGCCCAGACAAGCTGTGGCTGTCCCATCCCTGGAAGTGTCCAAGGCCAGGTTGGACAGGGCTTGGAGCAACCTGGGATAGTGGAAGGTGTCCCTGCCTGTGACAGGAGGGTTGGAACGAGATGAAATTTAGGGTCCCTTCCAGCCCCCAGCAGTGTGTGCTTTCAGGCCAGGCCCTGTGGTACTCACTCAGCAGGATGATGATGCAGATCAGGATGGCAATGATGGCCCCCGTGCCCAGCCCCGCGGCAGCCACGGCGCCGATGGTGGTGCAGTCGCCGTTCTCGTCACACGGGCACACCTTCACCTTGATGACCGAGGTGTTGTACAAGGGGGGGTTTCCTGAGTCTGTCACGATGATGGGCACGTCGTACACTCCTGCTTCCAGGTACATGATCCGCAAACTGAGCTGGGCATAGTCCCCTGGAGACCGAGACAGACGGACAGACAGATGACAGGCACTGGTAGAGCCTTGCAGCCACACCTGTGCAGGCTTCTCTGCCAGAGCTCTCTTCTGAGCCCTGCAGAAGAGCTTAGCAACATCACACCTGGGCAGGACAGCTTCAGATCTCTGCCCCAACAGTTTGGCCAACAACCAGGCTGTGCTTTGCCAAGTTCTGTGGGCTCTCACTGCTGCACTCAGCTACCTGCATGCCATTTGCAAACCCACTTGCACGTGTTCAAAACGGCATCAAACAGGAACACATGGATATTGCTTCCTGAGGCTGGGCTGCCCCTGGCCACTTGTGCAGGTTCTGTACTCACTCACCCTTCCCCCTGAGGATTTTGGGAACTCACTGATGGCAGGCACAGGTAATCCCGTTGTGACTGAGCCCTCAGCCCTGAGCTGTTGTCCCTGGTCTCTGCCAGACCTCAGCGAGAGGGACCAGCATTGAAGCCAAAACCAGCCCAAAGCTCCATGATATTTTCCATCCTCTGCTGAAACTGCCAATAAGCAGAGCAATTAGGGCCATTTGTGGTTGCACGCTGCACTATAAAAATCCTTCACATACTGGTAATCTTCACACTTACCTAGCCCTCCTGGTTCCATGGTAAATTAAAAGGCTGCCTTTATGCAATTATGGTCAGAGAAATGAACATTGATCCTGATTGTGGCTTATGACAATTACACTGGAGGAACATAAGGAAGACTGATAATAGCTTTTTTCCCCTTGGCCATTATGGATGATTTATACTCTGTTCACTACTGATAACTGTTCATAATTATGAACTGCATTAAAAAAAGCCAAGTGCCAAGGCTCTTAGAGTTATACTGCAGGTCTGATACAAATCATTCCTGATTAACTATCTTGTCTATAATGTCAGCCATAATGTGCTTTAAAAAATACAAATCACATTTTAAAAAAGTGGGAAAGTTTTGAATTTGGAAGCCGCGCGTGGGGCTCATCAGCGAAGCGGAGCCCAGATGTGATGCAGACATCTCTTCATAAAAATCCTTTCTTTAGGATTTTCCTTCTGGGAAGCTGAGGCCCCAGAAAAAGAATGTAAACAATGGTTATCTGCTGCTGTGGAATGCTACAGGTGCACCTGTGATTGGTGGATGTGTATAATTAATGGCCAAACAAGGACTGAGCTCTCTCTGGGACAGAGTCGGAGACAGCTCCTTTGTTATTCATTCTTTTCTATTCTATGCCTAGCTAGCCTTCTGAGAACTTTCCTTCCATTTCTTTTTAGTACAGTTATAATGTAGTATAGATATCATAAAATAATAAATCAAGCGTTCTGACCACGGAATCAACATTCTCGTCTCTCTCTTCCCCTCAAAACCCTTGTGACCACGGTCACACGGATGAGCTCAGGACTGCGTGCCCCGTTTACCATTGAGCCTGGAGATGGTCCAGTTCTTCCTCACTGCAGAGGGCACGCTGGGCAGCTCGAAGACGAAGGGCCCCACGTTGGGGTCGATGTCGGCGTCGGCGGCCGTGATGTTGATGACGTTGAGGTTGGGCTTCTCGCAGATCTGCGCCTCCTTGGGCAGCAGCTCGGGCGCGTTGTCGTTGATGTCGATCAGGTAGATCTGCAGTGTGCCCGTGCCGCTGGCTGGGGGGATTCCTGCACGGGAAACACCGACCTGTATTGCCAGGAGGAGCTTGCCCAGGGACCACAGAGACCCCCTGGCTCTGAACTGAGGCTCATGTGGATAAACAGACTTTTCCCACCATCTCCCCTCTCCAGCCGCCTTGAGCTGCTGTAGCACAATGTCTGGGGCTGTAGGGTGACCATCAGTCCAGCAGGATGGGAGGAGGAAGCAGAGGGATTGGCAACACCACACACCAGCCCTCTTTCTGCCTTCCGGGCCAATAAACCAGGATTTTCACCTTCCCTCCCTGGACCTCATTAGGGACATACTGCACTTCCACGGTCCCTTGCTTTATGTGGTATAAAACTTCCCCAAGCCTCCTAATGTTGCTGTTTTTCACTCCTGCAGAACAGGAGGTTGAGTTCTGCAGATCTGTAGCCTGCAGCAATGCCCCTAGTCAAACTAAAACTGCAAGCAGGTGATGCCAAGCTGCTCCTGCAAATCTTGGTAATGGCTGTTTTAAAGAAGAAAAACCATTAGAAAGAGAGCTGACAAGACGAAGAAGAGGGCTTGGAGGGGAGAAAAACCTACATAGTGTAACTCATTGGTCAGCATTAACTGTAGCACTTGCTGGCCAGTTTTCAGCTTTGCAGACCATTACTCTGCTTCAAAGAAAGCCCAGCATTGTCCCATATCCAGCCCCAGCTTTAGTGGTGAGAGGTCCCTGCTCAAAGCCCACAGTATGAGCCACCACCAGACCTGCTGGGTCACTAACCCTCAGCAGCAGTGTTAGGCCCCACCACACAATTCCCCATCCTCTCCATGTCTGTCCCAACCAGCAGGGATGTCACAGCACAGCAGTCCTGGCCCTCCACCTCTTCCTGATGGAGACTCGCATTTGTCAGACTAATGACTACTCACACGAAGTAGTATCTGCCCTGGCAGGAGAGAACGGCCTTCCCAGAAATGGCACAGTGTTTTTCTTTTCTCTCCCCACACATTTATCTGGCAGCTCCCTCTGCCTGCATGGCTTCAGCAATTCTTTTTAAAGTTTGTGTTTCAGTCCTGGCCTTTCCTCCCAGTGCTAGATACAAAGCTACACAAACCACTTCCCCATCAGGCTTCTGCTTCCACAGACCTTCCTTCCCACATTCCTTTCTCCATGTCTCAAGGGAGCTTCAAAAACTCTGAAGGAGCCCTGGATATCCTTTTTTCGTGGTTCCCACATAAGCTCTTCAATCATGGACTCCTATCCTTTCATCCTGTAAGCATGGGGTAGGTCTCCCTCTAAAACAATGTCTTTTGATCAGCCTTGAAAGCTTCTGGAGAGGCAGACAGCTCACCAGGATACTGGGGCTGGACATGAAAACTGACTTTTGGGACCAAGCAAAGTGATTTTACTGCTTTCACATTACCCAGAGTATCTTCTGGGATAAAAGCACTGTAACCTCTGAGACAGACTGAACACAAACCCTCAGTCCTGAGAGGCACTAACTGGCACGTGGCTGAAATAACCTGCAATTGCTGCATGTACAAATGCACTTTTGTTGGGCCATTGAGTATTGTTGGGATCTGAGTCCTGGTATTTTTGTTTCTTTGTGTCCCTGAGTGCAATTCCAGGCCAGTTTTATGAGAAATGAAAAGTAAACAAAGTTTTAATGCCCATGTCCTACAAACTACAGAACATTTCAAATTATTTCAGCTGTCTTATATGGAGAGAGCAAGGACACAGAGCAGGTGCTGATGTGCAGTGAAGGATCCTTGGACTTTATCCTCAGGAGATAAAATAGCACCACTGACTCCAGTGCAGAAGCTGGTCTGATCCCTGAAATTAAGACTGAAATACTAATGATAAAAGGAAGAAGACTACAAAACTTCTGCATCTACATTTAACTGCTGAATTCACCATCACTGCCTTTTTCACAGGGCCAGTGTCTGCATTCCCACAGCAAGGTGTAAGCCAAGGTTTTCATGCTCAGCTCTTTGTTTCATGAAACCTGCTGGAATATGATACATTTAAGTTCTCAGCTTCCCTGGGAGATTGGCTGAAATTGGCTGAGGGGTTCAAACACTGCCAGGCTCCCCTCTTGTGTGGACACAGTGTGATCCAAGGGACTCTCACCTCAGAAACCAGGTTAAAGCCATGCTCTTGATTAGGATTCCCTTTTTGCCCTCCTTACACTGCAGCCAAGACTTTTCTTAAAGACAGCATCTCTACACTGGAGCCCAGGGAGAGAAAGAAAGCACGTCCAAGGAGTATTGGCTAAACTTCTTTATCATGTACTGAGAACAGCAAAAAGAACTTCAAGGAAAGAAGATGCTGCTGCTTCTTCAAGAAAGAGAGAAAAATCCCCAGCAAAACCCTTGACCCAAAGCTTTTCTTTGATGCTGGAGAACCTGGAACTTGGGAGCAATGTGGTAAGAGTCTATTAGCCTAGATGAAACTTCAGCTGTTATCCTAAGCACTCTAGACAGAATTTTAAATAAGGTGTTGCTTTATGTGCATTTTAATGGCAGCAATATACCAGTGATAGATTAATTTTTCAGAATAAAGAGATTTATCTAGGCCCTCACTTTCTGAGCTGCTGAATGATGGATGTGGAGGTGCTGATGCACTGCTGCATCAGCATCACAGCCAGGGAAAGGGGTTAACTCCACATCACATTGCACCAAGTGCTTGAATTTGCAAGGTCAGATGGTGAGGATTAGGTTGATAGGTTCAAACTCTACCCCTGCACCTGTGAACAGCCCTGGCCTCCTCATTTGACCTGTTTTGCCCTGTGGCTTTTGCAGATGAACACCACTTGACAAATTTGAGAATATTCTGAATTTCCCTGTCCTGGCTGCCTTCATGGAGGGAAGCTCAGGACGGGGCTGTGGGGTGAGTCCTACTATCCATGGCACAAAGAAGGGGCAAAATGCACTTCTTGGTTCAGCTCCTCTGCACTGAAACTCCTCCATGAGTTTCCCTCACCCCTGTCACCTGGGATGCAATGACTGGAGTGATGCACGGAGCCCCAGAGGGAGGAAGTTTTCATTAGCCCTGCAACCACCACCAAATCTGCTCATAACGACCAGGGCACCTCCAGCCCGAGGGATCTCACAAACACTGCCCTGGAAGCACCTGCAGAGTATGAGAAATATATTGAGGTGCTCACAGCCAAGCCCAGACTGAATTGTGCTGCTGAAGCAGGGCTCTGGTTTGAGAGCTCAGCACCCTGCAGTGGGAAATGAGGGTGGTGAGGGGGAGGAAGGCCTTCTCCTTGTCCTGGGAAACTCCTGAGCCTTTTCCAGATGGAGGAACTGAGAAATGAAATTCCAGCATGGCCACATTTGGGTGTGGTTAGTACAACTCATCAGTTCCTCCCAACCAGGATTAGGAAAAGCAGAGCAGCAGCACTGGGTGCCTGCCCTTGAGTGAGGCCAGTGCAGCTCTCAGTGCTGACTGGACCAAAAGCACTGAGTGATCTTCAATGAGAACAGCAAACAAGACTTTTCCAGGAGATCCGAGTGGCTTTGGTAACAAGCACAGCAGCACCCAGATGATCTGATGACGGCTGCACATTTCAGGCAGGCAGTGGCCAGAAGGAGCCCAGCTCCAGTGACAGACACACCTTTTGTGAAAGCCACCATGGGTTCAACAGATGGGCTTATTTTCAATACCCTCCTGCCATCCCATAAAATTATTCCTGGCTTCCTGATGGAAGGCTTCCTGAATGCTGTGATCAGTGCCTTTGGGAGGATTACCAGGACCTGTGTGCTCGGCAGCCCCTGGAGAGCACATCCCTCTGACACTTTTTTAAGTTCAGGCTACACCGCCACACTGAACTCCCCAAATCAATTTTCCATTTGTCCTCCCTTTCCCTTAATAACACTCCCCGTATACTGTGCACATTTAATTTACTCCAGCAATTTCCCGTCCCACTTTCACATTTTTTGACCATAAAAACCTGGGAAAAAGATAACTTATACTGACAACTCTGTCAGGGCATCATTTCTCTTAATGCATCACATTAGAGTCTTATTGAAGCATGAACAATGTGAAGCCTGGGCTCACCGTTGTCAGCCGCCAAGAATGTGGCCTCGTAGACATTATTCTTAATGTAGTCTGACTCTCGATCAAGGACAGCAGCAGTAGTGATCTGACCATTTGTGGCATTAATGTTCAGCCAGTTTGCAGGATCTGACAGCTTAGAGTATCTACAGAGAAAGGAAATAAATACATGGCAGTCTTTTCACTGACATATCCTTAATATTGCTTGAAATACGTTTTTTTTTCCTGGACTCCTGACCTGTGATTCAAAGGACCTTTGGATAACTGGTTTTGTTGACAAACACAATGCTAATTGAGTATCCGGTTTTTGACCTTTACAATTATTCAATTTTTCAATTACTTTAGTTTTAAAGGTTTTTCTTTCCACTAAGTGCCACTTACATGCCAGTTTCCTGCTGCTAGGAGAGGGCATTTCCTGAGGTCTCTGCAGCTGAGCACAAATGGGGTCTGCAAAGACCATTGCATCCATATGCCTGAATTAGAGGATGGATTCCTGCTTTCTCCTGCTCCCAACCCTGCCCTTCTGAAAACAGCTTTTTAAAGTCAAAGATATTCCTGTTTTCTCTCCACCACTAATAAACAGCAGTTTGGGAATACCACACTGTCAGAGTTACCTCTCAACTACTCAGTCAATTCACAGCTGTGTTCTGTTCATGTCCCATGCTGAGAATATGGGGGGTTTTTTGGGCAAATTTTTCCTCTGTTCTCCAGATCAGTGTGTTCAGTTCATCCTTGCTCGTCTTCTTGCTTTTCTGCCTCCCAGTTTTGTACTGTTTGAAGTGAGATGGACCATAACTATCCAACTGGAAGCTAATAAATGGCCAGACTATAAATTACTGAAATAAGCAAAGAGAAGCTGAGCTTATTTCATGGGTAACTCAGACCTGCTGATAGTTTTATATAATTTGTCATTAGATATGCAGGTGAGAACTTTACTGGCTTCTGGTGAATATCTCTTTCCAGAATTGGGCTGTTTGAAGCAGAAACTCAAAGGGAAACCTGAGCTGAGTCAATCCATGTGAAGAGAAAAGCAACACACAGCTGCACAAACTCCTGCCAAAGGAAAGAATTACATTTCATGGAGCTAGACTCTTTGGGATGTTTTCATTTCAATATCACTGCTGTGAGGCTCCTGCCCTTTCTCTGCTGAATGACCAGGGATCCAGTTTCAAAGCTGGCTTTGTGAATGTGTCTGTGGCTAATGAGGATAACCTGAGGTGTGACACTGCCCATGCCAAGCTGTGCATTACTGGAGATGCTCCTGCTTCCTCATCTTCTATTTGTAAAATCTCTATTTCATCAAAGACTATTTAGAGACTGAAATCTGTATGCAAGGCTCTAGCAGCTGGATCAGCTCTGCAAAGTGCTTGTCATGGATCTGTAGGTTTAGCCTTTTGGGTATCTTTTTTCCTAACTCACCAATGCCAACTGTGAAGTAAAAAATAAAATATCTTTTTTACATCTGACAAAGACAGGACCCCAAAACCACCCCACTGCTTCCTGCAGAGCCTGGGCATTGGCTGTCTTGATGCAAAGGGAGAGAGATTCCAAACACTGGGGTTTGGAAATGCTGGTGGATGCACAAAATGCATGTCCTGGAAGCCCTAGAAAGAAACAACCCAAGTAACTGGCTGCTCATACTCACAGGAAACTTTACAAGACCCTGCACATGCCCTGTGCAATGACAGCAACAGCAGGAACTCGTTTGGATTACAGATCACCCCTGTTCAGGTTAGAGGGAGTACTCAATCACAAATGAGTTGTTCTCTCCTCTGAATGCCAGCCTTGGTACAGACATCAGGGAAATAAAGACCCTTCAAAGGCCAATATTTCAAAAAGAACATAAGAAAAATGGGCTTGTTAGTTAGGATGGTCTCTTTCCTCCAAAGTCACAATCCCTGTCTAAAGACAACAAGATGAGGCAGTGAATAAACTACCATTTTCTAGACCCGACAGCTCTGTGCCAGGTGAAATATTTCAAACTCTTCCTGACACAAAATGTCACAACTGATGCAAGTTTAAGTGGCCTCAGCCGTGGTCATGTCGTATACTCAGGTTGCCAAAAATACCACAGCTCTTACAGACTGGGAGCAAAAAAGAAAACAATTTCTGTGGATGTAAAAGTATCCAAGATCAGGAAATGCATTTCCTCTCTGCACAGAGGGAGCTGAAATAGTTGTGAAAGTGTCACAAGGACTCATTCTCACCTACACTTTTCTGCCAATTATTTCCTGCTGGGGAGGTGTGTGAGCTGGGGTCCTGGACCCTGCATTCAGTCCCTGCTCTGCCCAGGTGGGACAGAACAGAGTGAGTGACACCCCCGGGTCACAGCACGAATTAAAAGTGATCTTAAGCTGCTTGGATGGAAATCTGACTTGTACAAGGTTAAAATTTTGCCAGCTGAATCCCATTCATAGGGAAAGCAGCTAAGGGAGGTTATGTTAGGCAGGTGCTCTGAAGAAAAAGGGAAGTTTGGAATAAATTGCACCTACTGGGAGCAGGCAGGGGGAACACTGGTGAGATACAGACCAAGTGCCAATGGCCTGTGAATGGGTGTTTGACTGCTCAGGCAACACTGAACAATTTGGCACTTTAGAAGCCTGCCCAGCAGCTGTTTGTAACCCCAGAACCCTTGTTCTGAACTAGTCACAGCTCCTCTTGCACTGTGCTTTTAAGCAAGGTTGAACCTAAATGCTCTGTAAGCAACACAAGGCATGATTAAAAATCCCAGCCATTCCCTTTGAAAACCCAGGCCTTTCTATGCCTCAGTTTTCCCCCTTAAAACAGAAATAACAAAGATGCCTTTTTCTAAACCTCTGTGTTTATGAAGTGCATGAACCACACAGGTCAGAGCACCCTGGGTGAGGAGAGCCAAAGACTGGGTACAAAGAAGCCCTGATCTCTGTAAGAACACAGAAATCTGCTTCATTTGAAGGTGTGATCTGCCCCACAGCAAGCCAGTAACCCAGGCTCCAACTCTGTCTGCTCTCCTTGACCCAGCTGCTCAGAGCCTGCCTTACCTGGAGCAGGGGGCTGTGAGTTTACAGATACTTGACTGCAGGTGCCACTCCCTGCCAAGATCTCATCCACATCCCACCAGCCAGTCTGGAAATCAGCTCTCAGCTGTTTGTCCCCCCAGATTCATGCAGCTGAGCCCCCCCAGCTGCAGGGGAGCCCCAGGCTGCCTGGTGTCCCACCTTACTGCCTGCTGCATGAAGCGATCGGGATCCACCGCCGAGAACGTGGTCAGCACCGTCCCCGTGGGCACCCCTTCCTCCAGCCTGATCAGCTTGTGGTTGGTTGGGAAATACGGGGCCTCGTTGACATCTGTGACCGAAATGGTGACTCCTGCTGTCGACTGGAAGGACATCTGGATGCCACTGGCCAGGGGAGCTTGGTTTGACACCATCACTGTCAGCATGAAAGCTCTGTTCATCTCGTAATCCACTGCCTGAAACAAACAAACAAGCAAGTGTAGAGCCAAGCAGAGAATAAATTCTACCTTCTGGCTGGGAGCTGCAAGACTGGAAGGCAGATGATATCAAAGTCATTGCCTGATCTTGTTTCCTCCTGAGCTCAGTCGTTTTGAAGGTGTAAATCCAGAGCAACTTCAATCCAGTGGAGGATTTGGCCTTCCAATTTTTGGAGGGTCAAGTAGTTAAAAAAAAAAATCCACAAAGGAAAAACTGCAAACAGCAGGTAGCATTTGCCCTGTATTTTGTTCCAATGCCAAGTGGTTTCCAAAAGACAACCAGCCTGTGAGAGCTGAGCATCAAATGAACAAACCCACCCAGGGCTGCTCTAATGCAACAGGTGGAGCCTGTTCAGAGGGTTGGGACGAGCACTTAGCAGTGCTATTAGCACTGAAACTGCTGACTGTGGAACCAGGACAGTCTCTGTGGACTCATGAGCCTGAAGGGCTCTTTATTTTCCCTCTTAAATGAGTTTAGAAGCAGAGGTGGAGCTGCCAGGAACAATCCCTGGTAAGGTTAAGCAGGTGGTCCTTCCAGTGGGACCTCTCATCCTCCTGCAAGGCACCTCGTGGTCTCTGGAGGTTGCCTACAGCTCTTACAGCTGGGTTTTGCTGCTGGGAGGCCACAGATCTCTGCTCAACACACACATGAAGACAATGTGTCTGTCCCAGGAGCCAGACAAAATGAAAAGCCTTTGCTGGCACGACTGACTGAGCCCAGTATAATAACAATTTCTAAACCATCCCACTAATTATTACGAGGGAAGTCGCTAATCATCTGCCAGGGAGGCTTGAGTTATGCAGGATCACACCTCTGCTTGTTAAAAACTGCTTTGCCATGATTTATAAATTTAGAAGCATATCCATCCTCCCTAATACCTTCTCCAGCGCTGAGTCTGCAGAGCACTCACTCAGGGTGTGAAACACCACAGCTACACCGACTTGGACAGGGATTTACAGCAGCAGGAGCTGCCTGCCATGTCCTGTTTAAAACCCAGTATTGTCAGGAGGGAAATCAAATCATAGGAGCCTACATGAGACAAACAAATTTCAGGGGCAAGAGGTAAACCAGCGGAATCTCTCCTCGATTGAAGTGCAAATGTTCCCCATGCTAAATGGCTTCCTGACAGGCAGGGCCAACATTTAATAAATAAAAGGAAGCATAAAGATTCCCAGTACACCCACCCGTGCTGACTCACGGACTTGTGCTGCATTCAAAACCAATGCATGCTAAAAGTTCCCATTTAAACCCTATTCAAGGCCTTGAAACAATTTGACTAATGCATTTCCTCAATTTCTTTTCACACCCCCTCTAATTTATATTCCTGCAGTTTTCTTTTTTTTTTTTTTCCTTTTTTTTTTCATGCTGCTCTGTTTGCTAGGCTGTCCACAGCCACTCTGCACCCAAGGGGGCTCAGAGGCAGCTGGGGGCTGAGCAGCTCCATGGGGAATGATGTGGGCAACTCAGGACACAGCTCTGCTAGGATGTGGCCTGATGTAAAGTAGTGGGGTTTTTCCCCCCAAAAAATGTAGGGCTGCTCTCTCAGCTTCTTCCTCTTTCTTCTGGTAGCAACAAAACTTGGGCTGCAGAAATAACGTGCAAGGAGCAGAGCTGGACCAGGATCAGGCATCCCAAAGGATGTCCAGGAGGCATCAGTGTCACCAAACAGTGTCCACCACACTTCAGTCAGCAAGGCAGAGCTTGTCTGCTCATCTCTCCTGTGTCCACCAAGTCCTATTTCACATAGTTTTATATAAAAAAAAAAAAGGTAAAATCAAGAATCTGTGCTGTCCTCACAGTTTGGGCTATTGAGCCCCATGGCACAGCAGCCCCTTGCAGCCAGACACTGTCAAGCCCTAAGGCAGAACTTCTTTCACACATTAATAAGCAATTTATAGCAGAACTGTTTTTATCTCTGCTCCCTAAACCTGCCTCCCTCTGAGGATAATGGAGCACAGAGCATTCAGTGTTCCTCACACCACACCCACTCCTTGCACCTCCTTGCATCTCACTGGAAATGCTCTACACTGGTCATTTAACGTGGTTTTAGGGACACAGTGTCCTTGGCATTGCTAGGTTAACAGCTGGACTTGATGATCCTAGAAGTGCTTTCAACCAAAATGATTCTTTGATTCTATGACAGCAGGATCCTGAAAAAGCCCACAGAGCCACTACACCTGGGACAAGGACCTGTGGGACTCTTGCATACTTTGCACTTGACATGAAATTAGAAAGCAGCACTTTTGCAGGTACTCCTTGCTGGATGTCTGGTGTGTGATCTGGCTGTGAAATATCCCCTGGAGCTGCTGCACATCCTCCTCCTTCAGCAGCACCTCCAACCTGGCTGCAGCAGAGTGATGCCGAGGGCTTGCCACGTCTCCTCCTTTTCTTGGGGTACTCTTAACTGAAGTGAACAAATCTGCCTGGTGTTATAGTTGAGGCAAATAATAACTGAAGCTTCAGCAGCATCTCCATTACAAATTCACAGCTCTGATCCATGCAGAGTTTATAATAACATTTTACTTAGCTGGCTGCCACAGGGCAGCCACTGCTGCTCTGGGAGATTGTCTTCAGACTCTGCGGTGTCTCATCTGAGTGGGAAGTTTCTCTCTGCCCTTGATCAAGGCTTTCTTTGAAGATTAGGGTCTTGCACAGTTATGGAAATGGTTTGGAAAGGCAAGAACAGAAAAGGGAAATGTTATACTTTTGGTGATCACACTGGAGATACAGATGGGGTTTTGCTGAGGGCAGCTTCAAAATGGCCCCCATGAGCATAATCTGAACTCCAAAGGGAAATCTGGCTTGGAAGAATTTCTGTCCCTCCATTTCAGGCCCCTGAAATGGTGGTGAAGTGGTGGGATTCTGCACAGAGCCTCTGTCCCTGTGCTGCTGCTGTCACTCCTTTGCTTGCAGCAGGAGTGATCTGTGAGTGGCTTTGAAGAGCCACATGAAAATCCAGTCATGTAGGGTCTGTAAATAAATGTTCATTACTTGACTTTAATTTTTTTACCCGTGTTTTCTACCCACATCAGTGATCAAACCAGCAAGAGACTTCTCCAACACACCAAAGAACAAGCTCTGACTGGCCACCCAGTCTGATGAGAATACATCCCCCAAATCTTTAAGCATATTCACTTATTAACAGAGAACAAAATATTTCAAAGAAGGTGGAATCCTCAGAGTCTTCTCTTCTTCACCATGAAAATTTAATCACAAGCAATTTCACTCATTCTCCTTGCTGAAAATACACCAAAAAGCCTCCCAGCCAGACAGGGGTAGGGAACCCTGTGCCCAGGAGGATCAGGTGAGGTGATGTAGAGAAGACATCCAATGCAATTTCAAGCTCTGAGCTCAGCTTGATGAGATAGATGGGATTTTCATGTGGTTCTCTGCTTTGTGATCACTGTGGGTTACACAGCAGTGGAAAATCAACACCAGCATCAATGGTGCCTTGACAAATCTGCCCTGCTTTCTGCCTGCAAGTTGTGAATAAGGGAGGGTTCATTATGCACAAGTCCTCGTGCAGCAGTGTTGATCATGCAAATCCCCTGTTGTTCACTTTGATGTGCCTTTAAACTAAAGTCCTGACACTCTGCAAGATTAAAAATAAGGGGTCCTCCCCTACTTGCAGTGGAAAATGTTGGCATTTCAATTTCAGACTGGCTGCTGATGTCAGTGGAAGTTAAATTTTTGCACTTTTCTTTGTTGAATGTTTTCTGTTTAAGCAGAAAATATAGATTTAGATATGTGTATGCTTACACACACACATGCAACCATATACTCATGTCTAAGCTTGAAGAGGTTTCATAGTAAGGCTGTCAGCCATCATCACAGAGCAATAAAAAGTGATAAACAAGAGGACCCTGCTGAAATACCATCTGGCAGGTAGGATGGTGTGTCCCTTGAAGTTTCAGCAGAGCAGCATCTGCAGAAACACACACATGGCCCAGGGGTCAGGGAACAGGACAGGATCACACATTCCTGTCAGTGTGACCTCACTGGCATCCCAATGATGCCATTTCTCCAAAGACACAAACCACACAATAGGAATGACTGCAACTTGTTTAGCTAATAACAAGGAAACAGGGCTCAACACAGAGCTATCCTTGAATTATGCTGCTCTTTAAACTTAGCATTTCTACCTATGTTGTTGATTAAAATTTTTTGCGAGGGAAGGACAGACTTATCAGAAGGTGCTGCCTTTATCCACCCCATTAATTCTTCCCATGTGCAGTGCACAGTGTGTGTTGTGCAGCTCCTGCACATCTCAACAGCCTCTGTGTGATGTCTTTGCTGTTTTTTGTAGTCAGAGGGAGCACCCACAGGCATCTTATCTGGGAAGAGCTTCAGTGAATGCTGAGGGATCCAGTGATGTCCTGGCTGTGTGTAATGACTGCAGAAACACTCACTGGCCTCACAACTGAAAGAGAAGTGAATGCTCCAATGAAGATAAGAGTCATGTTCTTTGGAAACATGGAGGCAAGGAAGGAAACACAATTTGGCACTTGCTGCAGGTATCTTGAGGCTTCCAGCTCTATCAGCACATGGAGGGAAGAAGGGGTGGTGGATATTTCTGGTTTGATTTCTTGGGAGTCTTTAGACAAGATGTTCTGCTGATCCACCTGGGGGTGGCTTTGAGTGGAGCTGTCCTGAATGGAGGAGCTGTCCTATACTGTGTGTTTATCACATAATACCAGGAAAAGGAAAATCTCTCCAACAGTTTTGCTGCCAAACAACTCAGTCAAAAGGAAAATTTCCTTCCCTTCTGTTACCAGAAAACTCACTCCTCCTGAGGTCTCCGACACTCCCTGCTTTCACAGAGAACAACTTGACTGACCCAGTCAGTGAAACAGTGCCCTTGATCCACAGCAAACAGGGGCTTTTCTGGCTCAAGAGGGGCAGGGCTGCCCAGCCCAGGCTCATTCCCTCTTACAGAGCTCAGATCCCAGGAGAAGCAGGAGGTGGAGGTCAGACTCTGGTGCTGGGAATCTCTTCAGCATGTGAGGCTTTCTGAAAACTCAGAGTGGGCAGGGCTGAGCTGGGAAACCCAGAAAACCCAGAACCAGAGCCATATGCTGGAGAGTACTCAGGCCTCCTACACACAAGAGAGATGGGGAACAACAGATCCAAACACTCGCACTTGCAGCCAGGGAAGGCACGAACAACTGCAGGCTCCTGGCCATCCCTGCAGCTGTAGGGTGACAAACACAGCGTCTCTGGCTCCCCCTCACCTTCACCACGGTGACCATGCCCTCGTTGGTGACGGGGTCGGTGCGGATGGTGAAGTGGCCCGAGGGGTCCCCGCTGATGATGCGGTAGATGGCGTTCCAGTTGGGAGAGTGCGGCTGGTCCCGGTCCAGCACCGTCAGGTTTGCCACCACCACCTCCACTCTGTTCTCAGGCACCTCTCCTGAGTACTGCAAAGAAAGACAGGGGTGGTCATGGAGGGAGCTTTCTGTCCACCCTCACACCTGCCTCCCCTCTCCCCTCCATCACCATGCCCATTGAGATGCCAGTCCTGTGAAGAGGACCATCTGTAATGAGCAACACTTCTCTTTCTCAATTCTGCTTTTCTGTTGGAACCCTGGTTACTGAGAATTTTAAACTTTTTGTGCTGACAGGCCCTGACCCCCAAGAGAACACTGCACTGCCTTTCCACTGCTTGAGTAAAGCAATCTGTGAAAGAGGTGAATGGCTCAGATATTCCCTGCTTTACTTCTGTATAAATGCCCTCTGGGATTCCCGTAGGTTGGATTTGCAGAATAGCTTTCTGAGCTGCTTCCTTGATATCTGAAATCACATCTCAAGGAAGATCCACAGCTTGGTCCTCAGGTTTATTATGAGGAAAAGGCAAGACTTTTCCTATTTTTTTCCTTGGAGTATTTCCCAAAAGCCTAACTTCACCTCTCAGCCTGAAGGAGAAGAAACCCACTATGGCACAGCCATGCACAAGATTCAGCAAATGATCCAAGGAATCCAACAAAAAAACATTCTTGATATTCTTGCTTAATTACAGCAACCAGAGAGTTAATTGTCAACAGCAGGGGAAAATGGCATACTGAAATGTCTGAATATTTAGCATAACTATCTCCGTTTATCCCAAGGTATTTTGCCTCACTCAGATTTCAATGATGGCATTTTATTGCCTCTTCAGTGATTTTACTTCATTTTATTTCTTTCTTGCCCCTGATTTTGTCTCATTATTTGAAGTGTTTCTTGTGATTTTGCCACAGCCTTTCCTGGTGCTTAATTCTCTCATTTAGCACTGATTTCCATGGAGCATGTCCCGTTCAGGCACATCCTGACACATTAACTGCATTCTTTCCTGCGTTCCAGTCCCTGATTTATCTCATGGCTGATCAGGGATCCTGGCCTGTGAATGCTTCCAGTGTTTGGGGCTCAAAAGCTGCCAGCAAGACACATTCCCAAATTTTCAACTGTCCTCATGTCTCAGCACTGCCTATTAGCAGCACTTGCAAATCAACACTGTGATTGACATATGGCAAATTAAACACTGGGGAAACGCCGGGAGCGGCTGGCTCCGAGTCTGCAACTGAAATTCTGGCCCCAAACTGCAGGAGCAGAGCACTTCTAAAATCTGGCCTTTGGTGTGCACAAATGCCAGGTTGTGTGAATGATAATAAATCATTCCTTTGTTAGCACAAGAGTCCGTTTCCCCTCCTAACCCATCCCCATCCTTTGGCATCTCTCTGGTATGGATGCTTGTGTTTAGTATATATTATTTCACTGCTGACAGCAAAAATATTCAATCTGCCTTATGCTAATGTGAATTTAAATTTGCCCTTTAGTGCTATCCTGAATGGCATCTTGCCCTCTTTTCTGCTATGCACCTGTCCTAAACAAGTTTTCATTAGTGAATGCAGATGGCATCTCTTTCCAGCCATGCAGAGAGGTAGGGAAGAACAGTGGGAAGCTGCAGGATAATTCTTATTCTGATACATGCTACAGCTCTTCTTTTCTCTTTATTTCCCCTGATTTCACTTGTTCTTTACCCATTCTCTTGCCCAATTTGGAGTCTCTGCGGCACACAGCTTAAGCAAGGGAAATATATGGAAATTTATCAAAAGCCTCTTGAAAAATCCATTAGATTATGTCATATGTACACTCTACTATCAACCCTGTCTGAACTGAAGCAGATTAGTTAAACAGGATCATCTCTTCCTAAATCCACACTAGTTATTGCCCATTACATTAAATTAATGTTGTATGGCATGGCAGCAGTGACAAGCTGATGAGCCCCCAGGCTGCGCTGCTGACAACAAGGTATCATACTGTAATTCCAAAGGAGTTAAACACTCTGTGAAACCACCTCAAATCTTCAACTCAGGACCACAGATTTCATCTGTCAATCCTGGGCTTATGCCCTGCAGAACCGAACAGAATGAAGTCATCAAGAACAAACTATCAGCTGCATGTAACCCATTTAGGAGGGCCAGTCCTAAACAATCCCTGAACATGTTCAGTAGGTCACAGCCCAGGTGCTGCCAATGAGTTTGGGTCACATGGAAAAGCCCCTCACAGATTTTACAGCAGCTCCTCTAGCAGCCATCACAACATCTATTTTCAGCCCACAGTGACAGAGCTTACACATTTGAAAACATGAGGTTATAGTAAAAAATATAAATATACAAGCACAAGCCAATGTAAAGCCTGGAGGAAGATCACAGCAGCCTATAAAGCTTTTCCCTGGGGCGAATATCACAGTGCTCAGCACATCCTGGGCAATCCAGGGGTTCATCCACTTGTTGTTGACCTCTGTTAGGTACAGTTAGGAAATTATCAGTCCTAAGCAGAATTGAGAGTGGATACTGCTTACTGTGCTTTAAAAGCAAAGTATTATTCTGAGGAGAACAGAGCACCTTCACTGGAATCAAAGGAGCCATCCAAAGCTATTCAGGGTAAAAAGCAAATCTTGGAGAGATGTGCCATGAAGAAAAGAGGAATTTTCATCAGCTACAGATCAGCAGCTACAGGGAATTCAAACTGGAGTCTGCCTTTCCTCCCTCTCTCACTCCCCCACTATCATTATTATAGGTAAATGCTGTAATGTGTATTGTCCACAATTGTCTTTACCTTTAATAAAATTAAGTAATGACATTAAATTACACCTGCTAAAGGAAGGATGGCAGCTCAAAGCTACCCACACTTCTTTAATGTCATTCCCTCCCTACCCTGGAGTAATTCAGGATAATGAACATCTTTCACTATGCTGCTTTCCAGCATTCCCTCTGCTCTAAGTTCTCTTTCATAAGATTACAATTGATTTTCAAATAAAGAGAAGCATATCTATTCAAACAAGGTAAAACAATGGGCAACAGAGGAGCTGCTGGAGTAAACACAAGATTGATAAAGCAGTGCTTGACCTATACCTGTAGCATTTATTCATATTCCCCTGTATTTCATTTAGCCTCACTTTCAATTGTTGCATTAGAAGTCCTTGATTTCCAGAAAAATTTTAAAGACCACTCATAAAGATTTCTCTGGCTGATTGTTACACACTTCCCTTTCCTTCTCAGGTAGGGATTCATTCTGAAACTGTCACGTTCTTAAATCCCTAAATTCTGCAGGTAATTTTTTCTTCCCCTCCTATAAAGGGCTGTGCTGGCACAACTCCTTCTCCCACTCCCCTTGAGCTGGCCCCTCTGAAGTTATGCCTTGCTGAAAAGGAAATAATTCATTCTGATTTTTGGGTTGGTACTAAAATTGGTTAATCCCAGAATTTGTCTTTCATGTCATTTGGACCTGACAGCACATAAACACACAGACAAATATCAGTGCAGAGGAGAAAGGGATTGATGTGGGGGACAAATGATGAATTCACACCATGACTTGACTTTGTGCAATAAATCTGGAGTCTGGCCAGTGAAGCCATGCACAGCTGAGTAAAACCAATTAGCTACTGCAGCCACTCCTAGGGAGGTGTGGGACTGAGACAGATGAACACAAGGATAATTATTCCGGCTTCCTTCTAAAGGGAATTCCTTTTTTTCCAATGTTCTTACTTCTTTCCCTGGCTGGTTTTGCTAAAAAGCTGCAAAGGCAAAGACTTGTTCAGAGGAATGTCTGCAGGAAAGATCTTTCTGTTGCCTCCAGTGATGACCCAACATTTGTTCCAGGCAGCAGTGGTTTATGAAGGCTGAATTGCCTGGACAAACAGTGTTTCATGACCTACAGCTATGGATTAACAGAAGAATAAGGGCATCTCAGCGCTCTTAGTGGACTCTGAGCCCCTCCCCAGACAGATATGACTGCTGGAAAGTGTTGGATCTTCTCTCCAGGTCCATTGGGCTGGGAGAAACTGAAATGACAGTGAGTGTATGGGGTGGTGGGGGATCCCATCCCTCCCCAGTTCCTGCTGCCAGCCTGCCCTATCAGGCTCTGGAGTTGAGGTGATGTGCAGCCAGGGATCCCAGCACTCAGGGGGCTCCACTGGCTGAATAAAACCCACAGCTCCTCACACCTCAGGGTATCCCCCCAACCCCATGCTGGCATCCCAGGCAATGGTTTGCCTTTTTTGCCAACAAAGATTCTTGAAAAGCAGGAAAAATTAATAAACAACTGTGGTCTGGTTGCAGCAGTGTGTGTAAAATGGGCTGGGGGGGAAGGAGAAAATCTCCTAATAAATCATTAATTGTGATGTGCCTGCCCAACTGCAGCACGGAAACAAGCAAATGCCATCCTAATTGATTGCTTCTTATTCCATCTTTATAGGCCTGCATTTTTTATTGTGTGGGTTGAATGAGCCCAGAGGTGTAAAAAACTTCTAGATTGTACTCTGTGTATCTGCCAACTTGATATTTAGATCAATAATGCTCTTTCCCCCCCCTCCCCTCTACTCCTACTACTGGTAATTTAGCTTTTCTTCCTAGCAGACTAATTGCTGTTTTCTTAAGCCTTACTATCAATTCTGTGACCTTTAATTTCCAATATAG
This sequence comes from Zonotrichia albicollis, assembly GCF_047830755.1. Taxonomy (NCBI): domain Eukaryota; kingdom Metazoa; phylum Chordata; class Aves; order Passeriformes; family Passerellidae; genus Zonotrichia; species Zonotrichia albicollis. Next base: position 11,398,793 of record NC_133835.1, read on the forward strand.
TTTTCTGTGGGGATGGCTGTGCTGGGCTGTGAGTTATCCCAGCTCTCAGCTGCTGTGACAGTCACACAGGGACTGCCAAGGTCTCCCTCCACTGTGTGCAAAGGAGACCATGAGCTTGCTCAAATCCCCACAAAACCCCTGTAAACTCTGCCTTATTTTGAAAGCCAGGCTTTGAGATGCTCATTTCTGGTTTTATTAAACTACTCACTCTGGTGAGGTCTCCAGTGATCACCACTGATGTCCTCATTGCTTTTTGAGGCTGCTCTGCATTGCACCAGCTAGCAGCCCCTCCATAAACCTCTGGGCTGTTGTTTTTTCCAGGTTCATGGCCACAAAATCCCCTGCACTGCTTCAGTTTCACATCCACGTGGATCTCCTCCACAGCCCATCCATGCATTCACACCCAGACCCTCTCAAAGGAACTGCCTGGGCTGCAGCATCACCTGGTGGTGCTCAGGCAGGGCTCAGCCCTGCCCAGCCCACCCAAGGAAGCGCATGACAATGAGCCCACCAGCTCTGAAAAGATGCTTTGGAAGTTCTGCCTTTGTCCTCAGCAGTTTGTGCCATTACAGCAGCTCCCCTGCCTGCAGAGGAGCCCTCTCAGCTCTGAGCAGGCTGTGCTGCACACAAGGCACCCACCTGCTCACAGGAGCTTGTGCAGGAAGCTCCAGTGATGCTCAGCATGGTCTCCATGCGCTGGTTTATTTCTCTTTGGAAGAGCTTGAGAAACAACAGCAAGCCCTGAAGTTTGGTGCTTGTGAAGCTGATCTCAGGCTGGAGCACCGACAACCTCTGTGGTGCTCCTGCCACAGGTGACAGCCACTGGCTTTACTCTTTGGTGTCATTTTTTCAAAATCTCAAGAAATTACTGACTCTGGATCAACATACAAATTTTACTCTTTGAATATGAAGACAAAGCTGGAGCAGAGGAGAATAAAGCAATACCCTCTCTTTCAGAAGCAGCAAAAGAAAACCCTCTTACTTCAGACTCCGTGTGAGGAAGGAACATGTGGGTTTCACCTTGGTTCAAAGACTCTTTGAGTACTTGCCAGGAGTTCAGAGCACATAATAGTAAAAGGATATTAAAAAAAAAAAAAAGTAGTTTGCATATCTAACAAAGAGCACTAATTTTTTTCATTATCAGATGTTACATTCTTTTGATAGTATGAAAAGATGCTGCAGAAATGATGACACAAGACACCATTCTGCTGCAAGATAACCATTTCCAAATAAATATATCTTAAGAAATGAGGTCTGAAGTTTGCATAGAAATTTAGATATTTTATAAAAATGCATTACAACACAAAGGAGCTTTTTACAATGTTCATATGAAAGGTTTAAAAAGAGATTAAATTATGTCCTTGCAAGGCATATAGCCTTGTCAAGAAAAAAAAATTCTACATTAACCCGTGTAGGAAAGTTGTACTTTATCTCTATTTCAAAGGCTATAAAGAACCACTTTAATCAACCTACTTGACTTTGGGGACTTGCACATCTCACTGAAACTCATGAAATCTGGCATAGTGTGGTTTCCAGAACACAAAAGCCTTTAATCCGTAAACCGACACTCTTGTACATTCAAATCCTGATACTATCTCCTTGTTAGGAACAAAAATTGTGAATTTATCCAAAATGGGATCTCATCTCCTCTAAATGATGTAGCCTTTGCAACAGTGACCTTTAACAATGGTTATACCCAACAATGAAAGATTTTATGTCAGGAACCAGTGGAAACAATATACATTCAAATTCTGATCTGATAGCACAGCCCTTTATTTTTCAGTTTTAGACAAGGATCCTTTGAACATTTCATTTGCTCTCTTGTCTAACATACCTTTGTTTCTTGCCCACGGAATGAACAGCAGGAAAAGGTGGCTGATACTTTTTCTGCAGACTATTTGATTGTCAGGTGTAATTAGCAATGCTCTCTTTAAAATAGAGACATAGATTTTAAAACAGCTGGAACTGCCTACAAAGCCTCATTCTTAAAAAAAAAACAAAACCCTTATATACATACATTTATATAACAGAACAGTTTTGAACAGATACATCATAGCTCTACAGCGCTTGACAGCCCTATGCTTCCCTTCAGCTGCAGAAGCAAAGGCTGAAGTGACTTGTGTGTCTCCTGAGGCAGCTGCAGAAGGGGCTGGAGCCGTGCCCTGTGCTGGGGCAGAATGCTGAGAAAATCATTAATTCATGTGTTACTGGACAAATCCATCAGGTCAGCCTGGATTAGCCTACTGATCTCCCCAGCGCATTGCCACAGAGCCCTGTGATCCTGGCTCAGCTGCCAGGAAAAGCCCCAGGAAGGCTGGCAGGGATGGGATGAGCTGATCCCAGGCTCTGAGCTCCACTGGGAGCCCAAACTGGTTTGTTTGGGCTGGGGTGAAACAAGCCAGAAGAAACTTGGTTCTGCTTCCCAGCTGGGAGGCTCCACCAGCTCAAATTGAACCACCATGGTCTCTCCAAGGCCAGCTCTGGGTTAAGGAGGAGAATTAGGGTATTTTGTATAGAAACAAAAAGCAGAAAGAGGCACAACATCTACAAGAAACAATTCAAATCTGGGGGAAATGCTCCAGGTGAGAAAATGTCAGACAAGAAATGTGGATAGGTATGTGATACCCTGACCTGGAATTGCCAAAGCAGTGCCCCCTGCATCCCCCCTGCTGGCTCTCCAAGGCCAGCTCTGGGTTAAGGAGGAAAATTAGGATATATCATAGAAGAATTAGGATATTTTGTATATAACCATGGCACAGGGGAGCTTTCCAATGTACTTTTACTCTCTACAACAATCAGCTCCCTAAAAAGAGGATGCAATCAATTCATTTGTTGGCATGTCAGGCCTCGCATTTCCTTCTCCTGCAAACTGCAAAGAAGCAAAAAACCACACTGCTTTGAACAACAGTATGAAAACAAGATTTTCCTGATTTACATGCAAACCAGAGCAGCAAAAATTGAGTGAGATAGCTCAGCTCCTAAGTGAGCAAAATGTACTCCACAGGTCTGGCTCTGTGTCTCTTGGTGAGATGTGTCTAGAAGCGGATGTTTCAATTCAGGCACCTGTAATAAACTTTCATAAAGAAGGGCCTTAAGCTGATAAGTCTGGTTTAGGATTTTCTTATTAACTGCCCATTCCCCATAATGAGTTTTTAATTTAATTTTTTCAGATTTTAAGGCATATGAAAGCTGCTCATGTGCCTCTGGGATCTCAAGATGGGTATTTGGGAAAGGAAGAATTATGAGAGTACTGAAACTGATTTTTACCTATGCTATAATCCTGGTATTGAGATTTTTAACAAGTTTCCTGTGCAGCACAGCTCAGCCCTTCTGCACACTGACTCCTGCTCAAACTTCCTCAGCAGTGCAATTGGAATCTCTGTTATTTCCAGATTAGTCACAGAATTAGCACACAGGGGGATTTTGGGGTTTTTTAATGAGCAGGTTGGAACTCCATCATCAGGCACTGAAGACCCTCTGTTCTGGCCAAAAATAAGGGTTTCTGACTGGATGGAGCAGTCTTGCAGGAGAAAGCCACTGAAGGTGTTTTATTCTGAAAATGTGGTTTATTCTGTGGTTTAAAGACACGATCTTCTGCACTGGTGTCACAATGGCCATTTCTTTATGTGCTTACTGATGCCAGTGGAGTGAGAACCTGCACTCACAGGGGATTTGTGCCAGGGCTCCAAAAGGCAAGGATGGAGTGCCTAAAATATCAGAATTACAGAATGGTTTGTGTTGGAAGGGACCTGTACAGGTCACCTAGCCCAGCTCTCTGCCACCTTCACCTAGGTGAGAATCTGGCATTTTAGAGAAATGCCTGCCTGTTTACAGTAACTCAGAGCACAGAAAATACTACATTAAGTACTGTGTAATTAATCAGATTTGCCAGGAAAAAGAGGCTTCTTGCTGAAATTTTTGTTTACAACATTTCCCGTGGAATGGAGCAAGAGGAATGCAGTGAGAAACACAGGATACTGGGTCAAAGAAAAGATGGGTTGTAAATTCAGGAAAGAAAAGACTATTATTTCTTCTTTTTTATTTTTTAGCAATCAAAACCTGTTATTGCAGTATGCTGAAAAAACTTTGTAAACCTTTCACCCATTCTCTGATTTTAACTGGCTGCTCTCTGTGTTGTGACCCTTTCTTCTACAACTGGGAAGCTTTGAGACATCCTGGACAGTTAGAAAGATTTGATAAGAGAAAACTCACAGCACTCCCAAATCCTTTGCTAAATCTCCCTTTTTCTTCCCCCACAGCATGTCACTAAAGATTTCCTAAGTGAAATGTACTTAATGAAGTTCCAGATATATATCCTCTTAAAATGACAGCCCTCAGAAGCAACTGTTTTTAAAGCAGAAGAATATTGAAGAATTAAAAACCTGCCGACCCAAGGAAGTTAGCCAACCCCAGGAGGGGATTTATTTCAGTGCTTTCCAATAATGGAGTCATAGAATGTATTTAAATTTCTCAGCCTCACACCAATGCCTGAGATGCTGAGGACTTTAGAGATAATGAAGTAATCCAGCACAAATGGGTGTTTGCCTGGGACATGCCAGGGCTGTGTGGATATCCAGCCTAACCATGATGGTGCTGGGTGTCTACATTCAGACAACTCAATGAGGCTCTCCAAGGCCAGCTCTGGGTTAAGGAGGAGAATTAGGATACTTTATATATAACCAAAAAGCAGAAAGAGACACAACATCTACAAGAAACCATTCAAATTGGAGGGAAATGCTACAGGTGGAAAAATGTCAGACAAAGAACACGGGTAGATATGTGATACAGGAGCATCAATGTCTGATTTCTCATTAAAATTGTAGCCTGAGTGATACAGCAGAGATGATGGGAACAGCATACACGGATCTGGTGGGGCAGCCCAGGGTGATAACAAGGGCATTTCTGGGCATTTCCCTCTGCATCTCCTGTGCCTGCAGAGATCCTGCCAGTGCCACGTGGCCCTGTGACCCCTCCCTGCACACAGGGAGCTCACACCTGCCTGGAACCTCCCTCCCACTGCACAATTCCATGGAAAGCACAGGGTGGGGATGTGGTCTGGGGCTTCTCCCTCCAGATCCTGCAAAGATTGAACAGGGGAGGAGAGAAATCCCTGTTAAATGAGACACTGAGCCAGGAGACAGCTCTGGAGATGCTCACATGAGAGGGCTGATGACAAATGGGGACAGTGAGCGATGGCTGGCAGGCGCTGCCGTGGCTGGGGGTTGTCTGTGCTTTGATAATATTAGATGGTATTTAATATTAATTAAAATTTAAATGATATTACTAATATAATTATTCTGTAATATTAATTATAACATTAACCCAGCTGCACAAACCAGCAGGCCAGAAAGCCAAATGCCCAATCAGTGGATGTGTCCCATCCATGCACGGCTGGGGATGGATGTGCCACTCACCCTGTGAGTGACAGCACAGAGCACTGCACAGGCAGGGGGTTCCAGGTGGAACCCCTGCAAGGATGGCCAGCACATGGAATCTGCTGCTCCTCCTGCCTCTGCCTCCCGTGAGGAGCTGCAGCTGCAGCTGACTGAGAGTGCACTCTCCAGCATGGAGAGGAGCTTGTCTTATTCTTGATTTTACACCAAGTACTACATGTGTCCAACCCGAGAGAGTCCAATACAATATTTTTTAATATCTCCCCCCACACCTTTTTTTCGTGACAGAAAATTGTAATGGAAGTATCGTTCCTGTTTTTTTTTTTTTTTTTAATCACTGGTCTTTGGCAATTTTAAACTCTGAGGTCTGAAAAATTCATTACCACTAACTTCCATCAAGGGTGTTCCTGAAACCAAAATTACTTAATCAACTCAATTTAGCTTCTTGTGTAGACCTAATTCAGAAAAACTTTATCTTCTTGAATTGTTATTGCAATTAATTTCCCCCCCCTTTTTTTTTTCTGCAGCAGACGACATTTCAGTAATTAGATATTCTATAAAAATGAGTTATTCATTCAGAAGAGCTTCACTTTTATATTTGATTAATCACATTACCACTGAGGTCTGGGTTTTGTCTCCAAGGAAAGTTTAATGACCTCATTTTAATCCTTCTTTTAACCACCAGGCAGGTATCAATGAGAAGAAAAAAAATTATCTTCTTTTTTCTTTTTCTCTGCTTTATTTCGCAATCTCAAGATTACATTTGATGCTTTTTCTGTGTGACTGACCCATTTAGAAGGAAGAATCTAGCTGATTCCAATTAGGTTCAGGGCAGAATCAGGCTAAACAGAGCCTTGAACTGTGCCTTAATAACTAATGCTCAGTGTAATGGAGAGGAACCAGAACTGCTTCACCACGTGGAGCCAGTTTAAAGCTCTGTACATGATTAATTTAGTGATAATTTGAAAATGAATGTACTGAAAGGAAATACACAAAACAAAAGGCACTGTAAATTTAGGTTTTGATTAATGGGGTCTATTAGGAAGAGACTTCTATCAAGAAGATGACTTTTTTTTTTTTAAAATCAATGCATATATACCCACACAATGTAATGGAATAATTCATATAAACCACAATTTAGCTGTGAGTAGAGACTTGGAGATGATTGATGACTGTTTCCCTGGCATCAGCATCTATCTGTGCTTTGGATCCAGCAATATGCACATCTGTATTTGGTATTTATACATACACATCTCTGTATCTCTATCTGCTTGGCAGTCTCAAAGGTATCTCATCCTTTCTGTCATGTACTACACTGGTGTAAAGGCTTAACAGACATCACAGAAGAGGCTGATGCTTTTTTCATTAAGACATGAGGAATTATTGTTTTCTCATAAAGCGAGAAATAGCTTTCATTTTAGATGAAAGAGGTGCTAAAATAAAGAACAGAAGTTGAGCATCCACAAGAGAGCAGGAAGTGTTTCCTGTGTTCCCTGGCATGGCACTGGAAGGGCCTCCAGGCACTCAGAGATGCTGTGCTGGGAAAGCCCCAGTGCTCCCAGGGAATCTGCACTGGAAGTGGCCATCACCCTCATCTCTCACAGAATTAAACTCTGTGGGCATCCCACATCCTCAGCCCCACTGGACAGGCTTTGCACTGAGGTGGGGATCCATCTCCAAAGGCAGATCCAGTGTAAATAATTCCCTCATCATGGTTAACCTGTGTGTCTACAGCAAAGCCCTGGAATAATTACTGTGGTGAGTTCAGCACAAGGCTGCAACAGGATGGGAAGAATGAATATTGTTTCTCCTTGTGCTCTGTTTGTTATTGTTACCTCCCATCCTAACGTTCTTAATCTAAATTCATTGTTCATGGCAAAGGTTGTCACCGGGACATGCAACGAGAGGCAGAAAGCCCATTTCAATTTATAAGCACTGGGGTCTTATTTAGGAAAACTAGACTGATTTGTGGTTTTTAAGACTTCACTGACTGTATATTTAATGGAAATGCACACAGAATTAGGTAGATGCTCACATACCCAAATGCTACTGGGCATATCTGATTCACTTGAATATAATAATTTATTTCAGTAAGAGGCTGACAGCTCTGTAACAGCCCAGGCTTTGCTGCGTACTTTGGCTGAGCCTCGTTTTGACTGGAAAATTGCAAGTGAACACAGTCATTGGGGAATTTCCATGAAAGCATAATTGATTTTTAACAATAAAGCCTGTCTGCAGGACTGTACAGAACTCAGGATTTGTCTTCAGCTGTAAAACAGCACAGTCCTGCACATTCCCTCACCACAGCACTGCTCCTTCCCCTTGCCAGCTCTGACCTGTGCCATCTACCTCAGCTCTTGTGTGACAACCGCCTCTAAATTATGCCACAGGCACAGTTTTGATGATTTAAAAACGCTGTGTGATCCGGGCTAATCTACATCCAAATGTCACTGCAGGCTTCCTGAATGGCACAGGTGTAGAGACAGGGACAGTGAGACCTGCATGGACAGCTACACATGCACCCTCAGTCTGTACACTGGCAGGTCATGTACACAGGGCTCAGGATTTAAGCCCTTAATCTTTTCCAAGGTCTAGAAACAGGGAGGAGGCAGATGGACACGTGCCAAGGTCCTGGGAGATAGCAAGCTATCCACTGTCACCAGTTTTTCTTGGATCAGCCTGTTAAGATCTCTCTTTTTAGGAAGCCCTCAAAGGGATCCTGGTCCAATTTTCTGTCTGTAGGAAATCCCAGTGACATCCCACTCCTGCTGGGCTCTCCCTCCACACTGTAAGAGGAATTTGTAAAACATGAGCATGCATGTAAAAGGGATTTCTCAGAACACTCCCATGTTCCAAATGCTTCTGGGTACATCTGCCTGTAAATGTGTTTAGGAAACCCCAAGGCAGCCTGATGTGGATGCAGATTTTGGTTTCCTACGACCATTAAATATCATTTCTCCAAAGCAGACCTATTTGCATCTTTGCATCCCAGTCACTTGGAAGTCACAATCTCTCAGCCTGAAGGATTTTTTTCCCTGCTTCTTTGCTATTTTGAAGCTCACCGTTGCAAATGGAGCTCAGTAGGATCTGACTGAGGGGGCTGGAGCCCAGGCAAAGCATTCACCCCACTTGCAAAAAAGTCACATTTTTACAGCTCACATCAGCTATTTCTGTGCAGTGCTGCATAGGTTGATGCACAGCTATTTCCTCTCCTCAAACAAACAATGAATGTGAGAACAAACACATTCAGAACGGGGAATACAATTTTAGGTTATGCTTGTTTGCTTTGTTTCCACAATTTTGGCGAGTTCACAGAGCAGGAGGCTAAGTGAGAGCTACACCATGGCTGTGAAAAAGGAAATACTAATGCCCTTGTTCAAGGCACTGAAACTGGATTACTATATCCAAACTGGGTCAGAAGAATGAGAACTGAGCAGAGCATGGAGCACAGCAGGGGTAGCAAGATAAGCAGGGAAGGGAAGCTGTAAAGCAGAAGGGGTTGGAGGATCTTGGCTTGTTTTGCTTCATGGAATGAAGTACAAATGTACACTGGTAAATCACAGGGGAGAGAAAATGGGAAGGAAACATGAGAAAGGGAGAAGGAAGAAATATTTCTGGTGAAGGCAATGCCAGCAGGGCAGCGATGCTCCAAGAGCATCTTCACTCTCAGATTCCAAAGCTCTTCTCAGAATGGGCTCGTTAACATCTCCCACAGCACTTGAGGAACCAGAACACCTGCACAGAGAAAGGTCACACAGTTTTGGCAGTGTGGTGCCAGAACCAAGGAACCCTTTTAACTTGGGTCTGTCTCTGTGTTCCTTTGTGCAGGGAGCACTGAGCTGTTCTCTGCAGCTTCCAGCACTGCCTGACCCAGCCCAGCACGGGCCAGGCTAACCCAGCCTCACTGCAGCTGAGCCTGCTCCCACAATATTCATTAAATAGCCAGGTAGAAGAAACTGGCAAGAACTGCTTTTCCCAAAGTGCTTGCAACAAGGACTTGCTCCTTCACTGATTAGCCAAGTCCATGTTGTAACCACATTAACCTTACCCAGAAACAGCCCCAGCGCAGCCTCTCTGAATCCAGGTTACTCCAAACCAGCAACTCTGCTTTGAGTTCAGCCAGCCCTTGGCCAGGCAGCCTTTTCCAGGGCAGCAGAGCCCAGCACTGCCCTGAGAGCTGGGAAGCACCCACCCATCCCCAGCAGTCCAGTCCTGAACCTTTGGAGCTGCTCCTGACTCAGAGTCAGGATGAGCCAGCGAGGCAGGGCAGGGGATGCTGTCCCAGAGCTGCCTCTTTAAACAGGCTCCACTGGACTCAGCTTTGGAAAAGGAGATTCTCAGAGCAGTGACAAAGGGCAAATTTTAAAGTAGCTTAAAATAAGACCTCCTAAGGCTCAGGAGATTAAAGAACTTGAATAGCCCAGTTTCTTTCTTCCCTTTCTTTCCCTCCAATTTTTTTTTTGATTGCCAGGCAGGTTTTCCCAAGAATTCACAAACTCAAGTAATCATGAGCACTTTAGCCCAGTGAAGTAATATTTTCCTTACATGGGCTACTATAAAAACAAGTTCTGCACAGAAGGCAAATTTAAAATAACTTTTAATTAACATTTCAGACACAGAAGTCTGATCATGCAAATTCATCTGCGTCTCCTCTCTGTGCCTGATTGTTCCTGATTGAATATGATAAAAATAGACTTTGAATGAGTCAAGTGTGGGCATGGATTTCTTTCACTTCTCCTCCCCTCTGATTATGCATTTTCTCAGATAAAGTGGAAATCCTTGAATGGCTATTAACAGTACCATGGGTCAGACTGGAAAGGGCATCCTGCCTGAGAGGAGTTAAAGATTTCACTGGAATTAAAGGTGCTCCTCCTGTGAGCAAGAAAGATGCTTCAATCTTACATAAACCTCACCTGAGAATATCCAGCATTGTTCTATCTCAGCTGACTTTAAATCTCTGAAATACCAGCTCTAATTTCACTGCATCCCCTGTATCTGAGGTGAGCATCTGACCAGAGCCTATGGATCCACATTAATATGGAAAAACCACAACGCACTTGCACACAGGAGATAAATATTTGAAGGGAGACTGAGGAATTTCCCCATAATTAAGACATGTCAGAGGACATGACCCTGTTAAAAGTAACAAGGACTCTGGATAATGGAGGGCACAGTGATACCTTCATATTATAACAGCAAGAGAGCCAGTAAAAATTCCTACAAAGCCTTTGTAACACAGTCCAGTTAAAATGTCAATATTTTACAACAGCTGGTGACTTGGCAGGTGCAAAATCCACGAAAACTTCCACAGAAATGAATGAGTCACAGAGAACTTGGGCATGGGGGACTAAAATACCTTCTCCTATGGCATCTGACCCAGAGCCTGTGGGCATGGGCTGGTTGGGCACTTTGAGGAGTCAGTGCTACCTCTCCTCTTTGGCAGAAAGAAGAGTTGCCTCCCTTCATTAATTTCTGCAAGCAGCAATGTCACACAAAGAACACAACACTGTGGACAGGCTGAAGTCCCTTAGATAGCCAGAAGAGCATTCCCTGGGTCACAATCCTGTATCAAACCACTAAAAATGCCCCAAACAGCTGCCTGTGATGTTTATAGTGTTTCAGGGGATGCTCCACTCCTGTGGTGTCTCTCAGGAAACACTTCCCCACTGCTGGCTGCTCTCTGATGCTTCTCAGCACAGGCACAGGTAGCACTGCAGATCAAAAAAACCATTCACCATCACAAAAAAGAGCTGGAGAGGACCAGAGGAGGCACCTGGCCCTCGCTGTGCCCAGTGCCTTGCAGCTGGCTGCAGGTAATCCTCAGGACTGTCAGGACTGGCCATGCTGATGGAGAGTTAACAGCAGACTTGAGCTCCAAATTGTTTCATCCAGAGACTCTGATTTCCTTCCTCCCATGTAATTTCAGACCCCTTTGTTTGAGAAGGTGGAGTTCCTTCTTCCCCTGCCTTTCAGGTGATGGACCAAAGGATGTGAAACCCACCAACATCAGTTTTCATGGAAGCACCCAGGAATTCTGGAGTTTTACTTTACAAAATCTTCATTTTGTACCTTTAAGGATCTTCTTTGTAATTTGATTGCTCTTTTACCACCTCTCATCCAGCAGTACACTTTGAGCCAGCCCAGCTGGTATTTTGGATGTCCGTTCAGCACCACACCTCTGCTGGCTGTGCCACTCTGGCATTGCTGTGCCTGAACCCGCACGTGGTCCCTGCTCTCAGCTCCTTCCCCTGCCCTGGGCCTGGCTGCAGACGTGCCCTGGCTCTCTTGACCATCACAGGGAATGCCCTCCTCTCCCCCATCCTGTTGTTAGATTTTACACAGCAACATTAATTCCTGCTGCTGAATACATGAGCTGTGACACCAGCGTGGTGCAGGGTCCTCCTGAGCTACATTCCCATCCAGAAACGATTAAGCCTGAAACCACCCTGGCTGAATGACAGGTAATTTAAGAGCTCCATAGGGTGGGCCTCTGTATCTGTCTGGGAGGAATACAGCTCCTGAGCTCCTCTCATCTGGCTGCTTGCCAAGAGCAAGCCACAGTTTCAGTTATTCAGTCTATTTTTGTTTTTACAGCAGCATCTCAATACAACTATTTAAAATAAAAATATACAATATCTCTCCAAACAGTCCGCAGACTTAAAAGAGACCATGGGCTTTCTCACTCTCTGAGGAGCTATAGATCTCCTGGAAAGTGATTTTTGCTATTTTTTTTAGAGGTGTTAAAATGCAGATCAGACTATTTGAGGACAGCGAGGAGATTCAGCTCAGGCTTAAAGAAACTCATCAGCCTGATGCTGTTCCCTCTGCCAGTAAAAGAAAAAACATATTATACTTTCATACTCACATGAAATTCAGCCTGGCTATACCCAGGAGTATATCAAAGATATTTGTTTCCATAGAATCACAAAGTATTATTGTAAAACACCCTTGGTTTTCAACTCTTTACAGAGAAGTCCCATGTGCCACTGTGTAAAGCCCTTTGGCCCTTGCAAAACTCTTTCTTCAGTGATTGAAATTAGAGAAATAATGGTACACATCAACTCTGCTTAGAGGAAGAGTAGCATTTTCTAATCCATTTAACACAATTCTGTGGGTAATTCTCCTGATGGCTTTTATTCCTTCCAGGTTTAATACACACCTCGACATTAAATACTCAGAATTCACCTGAAAGAAAATTTCCATTATCCCACCTTCCATCAGCTCTGAGAAGTGCCATTAAAACACAGCACATCTGGAGGGGATGCTACCCTGCAGAAGGCAGCAATGTGCTCGTGCAAGGAGCCCTGACCCAGCTCACCCTGCTCCCCAAAACCTCACCCCACAACCTGCACTGCAGACACGACCTGGGGCATGGGAACAACCTGTGCTGAAGCGACATGGCCACTAGATGTCATTCCTTTTTCACTCAAAGGGAGGGCAGAGAAGCATTTTCCTGGCAGAATGAAGTCCCCCCACACACCAGGGAGCTGTGGCAGTGCTGTGGTGCAAGGTCCTGCAGCCCCACAGGCACAAATCTCATTCCAGAGTAAATAATTCTGTCCTGGCAGGAGAAAGGACCACACAGCCCAAGACCTGTGCTGTATTTTTATGGTTCTTCATAACTGTACCATACTGAGGGAGATGTTTAACCACAACTTTACAGCAGAAAGATTGGAGTATCCATGATGGGCACAGAGCACACGTGTGCTGATAAATCCACTGGAGCAGCAGCACAGCCTGGGGATTGATGCCCAGACCTGAAAACATGTTGTGTGCCCACTTTGCTGAGACTCAGGAGGAATTCAGTGCCTTTTTCTTCTTAGAACCCATGTTCAAGCCACTGTGTGAGAAAATGCTGTCTGGGAGCTGAGCATGCCACAGCCCCAAACTCAGCTCCCCAGGGAGATGGGAAGGATCCAGACTCCAGAACTGACATGAATCCAGCTTGGGTCCACAGGGGCATAACCTGGGCTCTGCATGACTTCCTGGAGTTCTGTGACATGCCTGCAGTTTGTAAGAGTATAACTAAGGGGAAACTTTGGTCCTATGCTAATAAATATTTAGACACCCTTTAGGACGGAATGAAAATTCAGAATTATATAAATAATAAAAGCACTCCTCCAAGGATGTTCAGTGACTTGAGCACTAAGAAGTTAGGGCACCTGTATTTGAAAAGATTTGATGCCTATTTAAGATACATGACTTACTACTCCTTGTTGACCCTCATATGAATACAGACAGGGGGTGAACAAGCATTTCTCATTTATTAGCATATAGACCTCTGCACTGCTCTGTGATTTCTAAATTTACCATGCACATTTCAGATGTTCTACATCTATGGATTATGAAGTCTGGAATGAACCAGACCACATCATTTCACCTTCCAAATCTCCATTTTTACCTTAACCAGCTCTAAAAATTTGTCATTTGCAACATCTGTTTTTTTCCCCTTGCCCTCCAGGAATACCTTGGAACACAAGAGAACAGAACAGAAGACTGTGCTAATAAAACAGAAGAAAAATCTTTAACTGATTAAAACCAGATGTACTGAAGAATGTCTACACATTTACTGCCAGCACTCACAAATACATCTGTTAGAGCTATCAGTGAAATACAAATTTTACCAGCTACCTGCTACCATTTACAGCACTTACAGCCCTCTTGAAATCATATCCAAGCCATAAACCCCAAATATCTCTCAGTGCTCAGGATTTCACTCAGAAGTATTAATAACTCTGATATGTCTACAGCCAATTGCTATGAAACAACTGCATCCTCTTTGGTGCAATCAGACATGGGCTGCTTGCCACGTTATTTCTGCTCCTTCACTGCCTTGGCCAAATCAGTCACCAAACAATTTTGCTGGTTCATGAATCAATCTTTTCCTTTTTCGTTTTTCTCTCCTGAAAGTCTTTATTTCCACAGTTATCCATCAGAGTTCCTCCTATCTGCCCATGCAGCTTGGAGAGACAGCAAACACCAACACCCATGAGCTAAAACCATTGTGTGCACGCATCACCCTGTGGGTACTCACAGTGCTGGTGGTGAACTCAGGGGGGTTGTCATTCACATCTGTCACTGTAATGATGGCTGTGGCCGTGTTTGAGAGACCATAGTTCAGATTTCCTTCCATATCTGTTGCTTGAACAATCACTATGTACTGCTGAACTTTCTGGAAAAAAAAAGAAAAGAAGAAAAGGTGAGACAGAAAAACACACCCTGTAAAACACCTTGGTTTATTTTCCATATACAAGTGTGATCTTTAAGCAGACTAAGAAGTTAATTGGATTAAAAATATTAGTAAAAAAATTCATTTAATTTTTCTGCATCGTTTTTGAAGTGATTTTTGCACAGATTCATGGACATCACCTGTCTCATGGGAAAATAAAAGTCTTATGGGCAAAATTCCCTGGTTGAAGATGACATTTTTATTAACTTTTAAGTACTTTCTGCAACATTAGCCTTTGTCTTCTGAAAACCAGTAAAAGTTTTGTTCCTGTGTTTTCACTGAAAACATGTTTCACTAAGAACATTATACCCCCAAAATTGACATCAACATTGCCTGGCAGCCCTCCAGCTCGTTCTGCTCACACAGTTTGATGCCCAAAAAGCATTAAAATGCTCTTCGCGTTTCAATCCTTACCACAATCCTGGTAAATAAGGAGAATTTAAGTCCAGTATGGAAGAAAAAAATAATTCCGCGCAATAAACAGCAGTTCAGCAGAACTAATTTAAATTCCTGAGCACCCCCTACCACACAGCTCTCAAAGGAAAAAACCTCACAGAGCCAGCCATAAAAATCACACAGCGAAGTTCTAAAGGATGCTGTAAGTCAATGCAAGTGGAAAATAAACCTGAATAAAAGAGGAGAGGCCATCTGATGTTGCATGTGTACAAATCTTCCTGGGATCTCTTTACTTAGGAGTATCTGCCTGCATCCAGAGAACTCTCCTGATCTTTAAACTGGCCTCAACAATAAATTTTCATTTAGACCTGCAGAATTTACTACTGATTACTGTCATGCTCACAGAGCACTTTAGAGGCAGATGGGAAAGCAAAGCTCCACTCCTGGAAATCAGGCAAAGGGAGGCACAAACACTAGAGAAGGATCCAGGCAAAAGCTCAACTCAGCCCTGCTCTTGAAGGCTGCAGGTGGCACATCAGAGAGCCCCGAAGGGCTGTGAACCAAGGGGAGGCAGAATTTTATGCAGGAAAAGCTTTTTTGGGAAGTCAGGTGGAAGGACTTTGGTGCAAGGAAAGACCAACTGCCCTCAGAGCACAGCTCAGACACCAGGGCTGCTCCTTCAAGGTGCCAGTGCTACAAGTGTGTATAAAATGTCCTCTGAAGTTTCAAAGGGCAAGAATTAGGTCAATTAGGTCCCTTTATTCCCATATAAACATCCTTGAAGTGCTGTAACTGTCTCAGTTCTTTAAATCTTCTGAGTTGCCAGAATAAGAGATCTGCATTTTAGCTTTATCTTGATTCCAGGGCTTTTAATTGACCTGCTAAATTGACAAGACATCACACTTAGGGATCCATCAGCACCTTGCAACTGGAATATATTATGGAAATGCACTTTCATTATCTCTTCCTATCTTGTATAATAAAACATGAGGGAGAAACTATTGTTAGCCCTTGTTTTGGGCTCATGCAAGAAGGCTCTGTTCATTACTCCATTTGTAAAGCACTGCACAAGGCTGAAATGTCCTTATTAGTGAATGTAATTTCTATTTCATATCTAGCTTTTCCTTCCTTATTCTTCCTTATAGACTACCTGGGAAGCTGATGGAAGTATTTCCTAGCAGGCCAAATGCTCTGGTTTAAATAACAGAAGGTTTAAATCATAGAAGTGGGGAGGATACTTATAAAAGTAGAAGCAATGAAATTTCACATAAATGAGAAAAACACATCTGTGTGCGTGTACCCACAGATTTACAACAAAATTACTTTCTTTAACAAAGCACTCTTCACTGAGCTCTGTAATGTTAATAAAAAAACCCACACACAAATTCAGAGCACTAAATTAGAGAAGTTTAAAAGAAAGATGTTGATCAGATCATACAACACAAAAAAAAAAAAAAGAGAAGGAAAATGGCCAGAATTTATTAGAGTGTGCAAATGTAGCAGCCACAAGGAGCTGGTGTGGAAGGAGGGAAAGAAGGGAGGGATGGCAAAGGAACACAGCATTTGTGCAGCAAGAGCAGGCAGTCCAAGCCAGGTGAGAAAATGTGGGAATTACAGCAGATCCCAAAGGATGGAGTGATCAGGCAGGACCATGATGGGAATGCACACGTTGGGGAGCTGCTGGATCTCAGGATAGCACTGGGTACACATCAGAAATGAGCTGCTGGGGGAACCCCAGAGACACCCCCAAAGCTGCACTGATTTCCATCTGCTGAACACAAAATTGTGTTTAGAGCAAAAGTGGTTTTTGCCATGAAGAATGGTGTGGGGAGTTGTACAGAACTCAGACACAGGAAATCAGAGAAATATCGAGGTTAGAAAACACCTTTAAGATGAAGTCCAGCCATAAAGCCAACATTGCCAAGTCCACCAAATGGAAGCAGTCTGAGATCTGATCTGCCAAACCTTCAGGTTTCCATCCACATCCAGCTCCAGCCCAAAGGCTCCAGCACTGTGGGCATATAGGGGTGCTCCTTTCAAGTGCCCAGTTTTAGTTTATAACTAATTTAATCTCCGGTGAGATTGGTCCCAGCAGATAACAAATTACTGATTTTTTGTTTTTCTCTAGCTGATCTTTTTGCTTTTGTGCATTAAGCTGATTTTATTGAACTATTCAATCAATTTCAATTTCAGCATGTCCTTCCAATTTGTCACATCATCTCCAGGGGCATCTCAGTTTGTTGTCCTAATAGTATTATTATTGTTACGACTATTAGGAAAAAAAGGCAGTCTCATGCCCCCAAGCATGAAAGACATTTTCTTGATGGCATTTTGATCATACAGAATAATTCTCCTATTCTCTTTCTTTGCAAAAATGACATTTTAAATAGCACAGGGCAGAAATTACAGCATAGAGGTAAAGCAAAATGGTTCTAACATTTACTGTATGTTTGCTCTGATGGTGATGCTGGGGAGCTCAGGAAATGAGCCTGTGGCCCAAGGGGGTCCAGACTAAAAACCCAGCCCCACTGAAGCCTGTGGGAGCTCCTGTGGCAAGTGTTTCTAATAAATCTAACAGATCTTCATGCTACAGCAAAGCAAATGTGCTGTTTCTATTCCAGCCAAGGAAAAAAAAACCTCATCTTGATAAGTGCAGAGCTTTTAGTCTGACCTAAAAACTAAGAAGGAATTTTAAAGGAAAAAATGATGAAGGAAGGAATAATTAAAGGGAATGTGGCAGATCTAATCTGTCTGCTCTTCTGTCAGTCATCTGACACAGTGCCCCAAAGAAACACATCAGCTGAATTCCAGAAGATGGGAATTAGTTGAAGGAATTTGTTAAGCTGGCTAATGGGAAATTAGTCAGGGGCTTGGTTAAAAAGGTGCCTTGTACAGGAGAAATGGCAGCTTGGAAGAAGGGCAACTGCATAATAGAAAAATGCGATTTAGTAACACAAAATACAGGAAAATGCAGCAAGGCACCCATAAAACAAAACTTTCCTGGAAGCTGTTGTATCGGACACGAGGCGGGATGGCTGTCCCCATGTCCCACCTGCTGCCCAGCAAGGGGCAAACACCCCGTGTGCAGCTCTGAGCAGGGCACAGCTGGCAATCCTGCCCCCTGTGCCAAGCAGGGCTCCTGGGGATGCTGGGCACCAGCCAGGCCCTCGTGCTCGCTGCTGAGCCCCTGGATCCAACCAGGTGCTGGCACTGAAGAGCCCATCACAGCAGAAGAGCCTGGCTTGTTTAGTCTAGCAAAATGAAGGCTGATAGCAGATATGATTGCTGTCTATAAATAACACCAGGAGGATAAACACTGGGGAGGCAAAGAAGCAATTTAAACTAAAGGACAATGTTGACACAAGAACAAATGGGTATAAACTGGCCATGAATAAATTTAGGTTGGAAATTAGTAGGTCCTTTACCAATAAAGGAGTGAGATGCTGGAGCAATCTAATACAGGGTCTGGGGAGGAAAAACGTTCAAAAGAATATATTAAATTAGGGCTAAATCCTCTTGGTTTAGGTAGAAACTATGACAAATTGAGCTAAAGCAGAAGGCAGATCTCTTAGCATTCTCTGTGTACAAACAACTTTGTATAAAAGAAAAAGAAAAAAAAAACCCTTTCAGTCCAAATAGCACAGACTGTTCATGTGAAAAGGCTTAACACTGATGGTTATCACTGAACCAGCCCATTCCATTGGCACACACAAAGGACCAGGTGCCCCAGACAAAATTACAGCACTGCAAGTGGCTCTCCCCATCGAGACAGAGGCTGGCATGGAAATGGCTCAAATCCCTGGCTGGGCTGAGCAGAGCCTTGCTGAGACAGGGTATAAACAGGAGTAAATCGTATTCAGAGACAGACTAGAAAACAACAAAGTATTTTAAAATGAAGCCCTAGTAATGGAGTGCTACCTGTGATCCCAATTTTCAAATGTGCACGCACGGTGTTTGAGAAATGTGGCTCTTGCCAGTTTACACAGGCAATTATTATACATCACACATGAGCTGGGGAACTGTGTATACCAAAGTCCAGAAATGCAGTAATTATGTGATTAAATTAATCTGCATTATGGACAAAGGGTTTGCAAAATTAGGAACTACATTTTCAAAGCCCTGTACAAATATTGTCCAATTAATTACTACTTCCTGAGAAATGTATGACTAGCTAATTTTAGCATCACGCCTGGTAAAGCAAATAAGGTTACCAGGATGTAGGATGTATTAGCAGGAATCCATTGGTGAAGGAGAAAGGAAATCTAAATTCTATTTCTTCCTGTGGTTATCCTCACATCTCCTTTATATCTATGTTTTTTCATCTCCCCTTAATTTTGCAACACCAATGAGATGAATATGAGATGTTCTTGTGATTTGTTTTCTAAATAATTTTCTTGCATGCTACTGAAGACTTGATGTTCATGTTTTTGGGTATCAGAGATGGCAAACACATCATTAATAAATACTGCACCAGAACCAGGAAAGGCAATCTAAAAACAAATAAACAAACTACCCCCAAACATTCACTTAACTCAAGCAAAAGTACTTTTTCCAAAAAGACCTAAATAGCCACCATTTATACAAAGCTCACAGGAAAAGCTTTTAAAGCATCTATTCTTTAATACTCCCTACTTAGCCTTGGTTAAATAAGAACAGATTTCCAGCAGAAAACTCTCTTCTGGAAGCTCTGGGAAGAAGGCAGCTTTCACAGGACACCCAGGGAAATCCAGCACGCCTGCAGCTCCCCCAGCCATGGTGGTGCAGGGTTAGGGTTAGGGTCAACTCTGTGCCACAGTTGAGCAGAGTCTTTGATAAACCTTGACTTTACATTTCTCACATCCAGCACAGCATCACGCTGTGGCTGCAGAGTCCTCAGCAGACACCAAGCCCTGGGCCTGGAGATCCCAGTGCACAGGTTCCATCACTGCCTCGCTGCACAGGACCAGCTCCTACCTGAGGTGCCCATGTTTCTGCTAAGACAGGCATAGAACAAGGCAGGAAATGCTATTTTTAAAACCAGCTGGGGCACTTGCTCAGTGCTGCACAGCCAGACAGGGAAGCAAACAGCCAGGGCTGTTTTCTCCATTTGGCTGGGGCTACATTGGCTTTTCAGCCAGCATGGCAAGGTGTTCCCTTCCACAAGCCCCTGGTGTTTGATTTTATGAGCTGCCTGTGGTGGCAGAGCCCCATCAGGGCTGGTGCTGGTCTGAATCTGCCCAGCAAGGCAGAGTTTGCTCTGCTGGGAGCAGCCCTGTGCTCACCAGGCTGCCTTTCCTCCTAGCAGAGGTGGTGATGTGACACCTGGCCTGTCACACCCTGTGTGTTCCTGTGACCCTCTGCCCAAACACCAGTGAACTCCTCTGTGCCAAGAACAGCCTCAGTCCCAGCACCCACAGCAGTTTCATCCCCACCTCCAGTCTGGAGGAGCTGTTCCACTCCCCTTCAAAAACCATTTTGTCTGGTACAAATGAAGGTCCACAGCCCAGCTCATGATTTTCACTTTGCACTGGAGCTACATTGATATCCACCTTTAATGGCTTTCTCCTGGCAGCCTCATTAACA
This sequence comes from Zonotrichia albicollis, assembly GCF_047830755.1. Taxonomy (NCBI): domain Eukaryota; kingdom Metazoa; phylum Chordata; class Aves; order Passeriformes; family Passerellidae; genus Zonotrichia; species Zonotrichia albicollis. The sequence goes on from NC_133835.1 coordinate 11,419,373, forward strand.
CCCAGCAATTAAACTACTTAACATTTTCCTCTCTCTCTAAGACCCATAACCTGGGGGTTCTCACACATTATACAACTTATCTTATTCTCTCTTAAGCTACTGCACTTTATGATAGCAAATTAATGTGTTACAATTTACACCTTTTAACCCGTTTGGAACCACCAGACACACCATTAACTGTTCCAGCTTCTCCCAGGGTGGGTGTTGAATCTCCCACTTAAGTGTAAATGGGACCTGCTCCAGCTTTTAGCAGCTCTTTCCTCTTTTGTGTGGCAGCTTCTGAAAGCAAAACAGCCTCTGGTGGTGGGTACAACACCCAGCACTGGCAAGCTGAGCTTTCCCATGAAAGCAGGAGGAAGTTCTTTAAAAGTTAACTGGAAGAAAGTGAATATGATCTTTTTTATCACGCAGAGGTTACAACATCAAAGAATGCCAGAAAGCCTTTCAGGAGTCTACTGTGTTTGGCCTTTTAGTAGCATGAGACCAAACAGTTCAGTGGCTGCTGCCTTTCCTTGTGCCATCCAGGCAGGAAAAGTGCTGAAGTGGAAACTGTTCCTGCACTGGCTGCAGAGCAGACCCCAGCAGGCTCCCAAAAAGCCTTCCAGCATCCTGGCCGCCCCTCCCTGGAGCCTCCCAGACACAAGGAAGGTCTGTGACCCAAACAGAATTGCTCAAGCACCTCATCTCATGGTGAGCGCCAGGATGCCGCTGAGCTGCTCCAGGAGCTCAGCTCAGCTCCAGGAGGGATCTGCCAGTTGTCAGGGATGCACAGGGAAGCTCACAAATAGAAACTCCAAGCATTAAACAGCCCTGAGACTAAACCAGGAGAGAAAATAAGGAAAAAAAAAAAAAGAAACAAACCCAACCCACAGCAGACAAATAACTGGAAATGGTAAGACAGACTGGGGATCCTGATGGATCATTTAAATGATTCTCTTAACAATGCCTGGTGCCAGCAATACTGTGCATAGGAAGGGCTGCATTAAAGTGGAACGGAGGTGCTTTAAGTGCAATATGCTGCCACCACATTCATCTGACATAGATACTTCTTTCTTTGTTTTTGGAGTTTTACCCCAAAGGGATTGGACACCAAGCCTGGGCTATCAAGGTTTTTGAAACAACACCCAAGCTTCAGTAAAAAATGTGGGATTTCAATTTCTGCCCAAAGAAAGGGGCATGCAGGAGAATATATCCACCAGAACAGTGCAGTGACACAAACACACCTTGCAGAGGGTTTGCCAGGCTCTGAGCCCAGCTGGCCAGCACTGGTGGCAGCAGCACATTCAGAGCTGTGCTGTGTCCAAGGTTAACAGCACAGCAGGGCTTGTCATTAACCCCCACACTTGTTCTGTAGTTCTACATTTCCACTTGCACAGGGTGGGCAACAGGGACCACAACATTTCTTATCTGATATTTGAGCACAGACATTTCTCAAAACATGATTGAAGTGACTCAGAGGCTATGAGGTGACTTCAGAACTATTATCAGAATTATTATCAAAATTATTGTCAGAAACCCCATTGTTCCAGTATCACTGTCCTTGGATCAGAGATAAAAAAAAAAAAAACAGAAAAGCATCAACTTTTCTGTTTAGAAAGACTAAATGACTAAACTGACTAAACATCAGTTAATGAGCTTCTCATGGTTATTCCATTTACACCAACACTGGAATCACAGCACCACTAGGAATGGGCATCTCTCTTTTTAGTGATCCAAACTCCAGATCAGATGTAAGTCCACAAGGAGGCAGGGGAGAAATAAGAAAACTGAATTACCTGCTTCTGACTGTCATACAAAGGGATGGCAGTGAGCTGGCATGAGCTACTGATAAATTTCACTAAAAAAAAGAGATGTGATTAATATCTTGGATAATGTATTTCAATTCTGACTGCAGCCACTGTGCCAAAACAGAGGAAGGTTGTGATTAAGGCTGCAGGCTGCAGCTTGGAAGATCTGGATTTCTTTAGCATTTTCCCAAACCCTCCCCAAGTGACCTTTAGCAGGTCATTTAATTTTTCCGTGCATCAAAGAAATTGAAAATAACGCTTCGAAATGAAATTAAAACTCTTTTTTTATCTAACAGTGATACCACGAGAAGAGAAATCCATTTGTTGGGCCACTGGGATGAGGGAGGCTGCAGGACAGAGCTGTGTGTCCATCTGCACCCCCAGGAACAGGAACCAGCCCCAAGCCAACTCCCACCAACACTTTCCAGCCTTTATGCCCCACAGATTCCAGGGCATCTCACAAAGAGCACTCAAAAGGAGACCTCAGGAATAATATGCCTTCTAACTTTTGGCTGAGGCAATTTCTGTAAAACCATGAAAATTACATTTGGCTTTTCCTGAGCAGGGAGAGAGGAGCAATAGTTCAAAGTCTGGGTGGTCACACAGCACCTGGTGCTGCACAGAGGTGCCCCTTGGTAAATATGCCAGCAGTAAATTGATGCTCCTTCCAGGTGGTTTCTGCCACTTACTGACAAAAGCAGTGAGTGCTGAGACAGAAAAAACTCAAAATCACAAGGCAGAGAAGGGAAAGTAAACAACAATCTCAGAAACATTTATTTTTTAGGTAAAAAACCAACCTTCTTTGGACTTGCAGAAAGCAAATTCCTCCTGCAGCGTGTAACTTCTTGGTGATTACCCAAAGGCCAGGCTTTAGGATAAAAAAATATCCTAGTTATGTCCATTGCACTCTTATAATCCACAAAACCTTTGCTGTCAAATGCTGCCAGAGCAATTTAATAAACAGGGAAAATGCCTTAATGTATTCTGAAACCTGCAAACCACCCATCATTAGCCCCACATGCTGTTTTCCTACTTTCTCTGCTTTAAGCCATTTAGCTGCTACAGCTGTTTTTCTTGTAAGTCTGGCTTCTGTTTTTATCAGCCTGATTTGTTTTCTGGTATATCACGCTTGATTAGAAAGAGGAAGAAAAACCTTTCACAATTCAGGTAAAACTGCCTTCTTCTTTAAGCTCTGTCAGGCTGGAAGCTTGAAAAAGATCATCAGGAGGATCAGTGTAGGTGAATAAATATTCATAATATTGCTCATTACTTATATTTGGTCTCATTTCTGCAGAAAGCTTGAAATTCCACACTCACGACACCACTGATGTAGCCAGACCTTTTTATTCTGAGGAACATGAGGTGTTTTAAAAAATCTATCAGTGCAGCAACTAAAAAAAATAAAATCAATGTAATATATTCAAACCATTTTGTCTAATCCTATATGTATACACGTGGTATGAACAACACTAAAATCCTGGATTTTAAAATTATTGGCAGTCAGGAGCACAACACAAGTCTGGGGCATCTGTACTGTGTTGACTCCTTATGGTCTGGATAAAATAAACTCATTTGGTGTCATTCCTTATTCATTGCTGAGAATTATTTTAAGAAAATAGCTTGGCTAAGTCCCTGCTGGCTGCATATCATATGTGCCTTATGAATTGAAGGGAATGTCCAAACAGAGAAGGGCCAGGTTAGAGCCACAAAAGCAGCTGATTTAATTAAATTTGGCAGAAGGAAAGGTTAGTGGAAAACAGTCAAATAACAGAGAGGAGAGATTAATGTGAGATGCTCCCTATTGTATTTCTCTTAAGAGCTGTTTCACCCACCGTGGGCAGGGTCATGTTGTGCTGATCTGCTGAGGGAGAATGTGATTGACAACTTCTGGAAAAGAAATTCAGCTTGGTAGTGAAGTTGGAAATAGCAAAGGGGGCTTTTGTCAAAACCAGCTCTGCCTGCAAAGGCTTTGTTTCCCTGCCTTGGAAAAGGGCTACATGAAAATAGGTGCAATCAAAAAGATCTCCAGTGCTGTGGGAAAGTCAACTGAAAGCTTAGCCTGTGAGTGAAGGATTTTTATTTCTTTCTGTCTGGAAATTCTGACCCATGACAAGAAACAAAGGCATTTGAACATGAGAAATATTTGATCTTGCTAATTTTGTATCTATATTAATAATGTTAAAGGTGTAACACACAGGAAATAAAGACATGCAGTTGATTCAATATTTGACTTGTACTATGTCTTGGTGTAGAAGGACTACAATTCAGCCTCAATCTGATGGAAAAAACACTTAGGTCCAGAGCAAAATACAGTAATAAAGTTTGTGATAACTTATCAAACGCTACACAGCTACAATTACTCCAATGGTACAAATAATTCACTGAGCAAGGTCTAGAATTAATGGAGGATAAAGTGATGCACTTTTCTGAAGGAGGCATCTCAGCTTTTTTTACAAGCCACTGATACTGATGTTTATATCCAGTTGTACTAGACAAATAGAAAATAAGGATTTTTTATTAAACATTGTATTAATGGATTTGAGAGAAGTCACAAGTGGGTAATAGTGTGTACTCTCACAAAAGAAAGGGCACCAAAATGAATAAGTATTTTCAGAGAGCAGTCTTAATAGAACAGAGATTCCTGATGGCTATCAGCACTCACTGCTCTCTGGGCTACCTAGGGAATGAGACACAGAACTCCCACCTGGGGAATGAGATCCCAGGAGAATATTGACTCTCTACTGACCTATCATGGGCTTGCCACAGGAAGCGGCTGCAGGGCATTTGGGCAAACTGAGTTTTGGCTTCCATTATAACCAAAAAGCCAGCATGGAAACAGCACAGTGAGGTGTGAACCCCAGCCTCTGGTCACTCAGATTTTGCAGATGCTTTCCAAAAGGAGCCTGCTCTGCTTTGGAGAGTACAACTCCCTGTCCTGCCTGCTCAGAGGGCTCCAGACACGAGATAAAACCAGGCAAGCGAGGAACAGGAACAAATGACTTCGCGATAAAGGGGAAAACTGCTGATAAACGGAATGATTGAGACGCCAGGCTGGCAGAGAGCCACTGAGAGAGCTGCTGTGATGAGCAGGGATGTTCTCCTTCCCATCCTGAGCCTGTCAGCCTTAATCAGATGTGCCTTAGCAGAGTCTCTTACAGCCAGGTGAGAGCAGGAGGGAAACTGCTCCATGCCAGGGACAGGAGAGGGTCTGGGCAGAGCAGAGCTCCAGAAAAAGCAGATTGATATATGGAGTAAAATTAAATGCCTTGTTTATTAACTTGAAAGAGGAGGGAGCAGACCAAGAAGGATTTTAGATAATCCTAAATTGTCCCAGCTGTACAGCGAGAGCTTTGGGAGGGTACCTTGGGCCCTTTCTGGTGACTGTGTATGACAAGAGGATGGAGCAGCAGCCAGAAGCCACTGCAATAATTGAAGGCAAAATTTAATTTTCCCAGATCAGAGCCTTAATCAAACAGCATTTAATTTCTATGCTTTTTTGTCAACTAAGGGATGTGCAGGATCTCTGCAAGTGTCAAAGGCCTTTGGGTGACCAGGGGCAAGTTCCATTGCAGCAGGGGAAATTTTATAAAGGAATTGGCACTGCAGAGAACCCCCTGACAACCTCCCAGGTTCCTGTAATATGGAATTAACTTCACATTGCCACCAGGAATGAAAGAGGAACTTGCCAGCCACCTTTATGTGATGAAATGCAGTTCCTGAAGTTACAAAATTGTAGGAATGTAGCAGTTTCTTGGCTATTAGCTGCAAGAGGGAATTTCAGCACTTCAGCTCTCCCCAGCTCTGGCTACATTTCCGCTTAAAAAACATTTATGTAGGGAAGTCCTGAATTTCATACAAGGAGCAAAATGACCCTGAATTTAGTAGGCTACATTATCAAATACTCAAAAGTAACAGACTGAAATGAAAAATTGCAAAGCATAATTCTGCCAAGATAATTAATCCTTGTTAACCCATGACCTGATCATATATGATGCTGCTCTGACGAGCTTACTGAAACGCTATAAATAATGCCAGCATATTTTATTTTCTTTGTAGGCATAAATATTGACAAATTCATCTCATTAAACTTCTGCAAGATGAGAATTATTCCTGGTCCTCAAATGGGGAACAGGCAGAGGAATTAAGGGTTTTTTTTTCAGAGGGATTCATTGGTTTGCAGAGTCCAGTTGGAGATGCTGAATGCAGTTTTAAGCCTTTATGCACAGAAGTAAAACTGTATTGATTAAATCCACCCTCACAATGTTACTTCTTTTCTCCCCACCCTCAGCTCAGACCTGTTTCTATGCGCAAGACACTCCTTTTGCTGAGTTACATCAGTTCCCTGAGCAGAATTATTCCAAAAAGAAACTTCTTGTGCATGTAGATAAACTGGCTGTAAGTTCTGGGCAGTAACTCATCAGTGACAGAACCAGCCCAAAAATGTAACTGCAGACTGAGGATAGAGGTACATAAAAATTGTTGTGAGACAAGCTGGGGTGTGGATTTAGAGTGCTTTAGTCCCTCCACAGGATGGTTTCATGGCCACCCATCACCTGCCATAAACCTGGGGTGTCTTATCCTCTGAAGGGTACCACGTGTGAGCTGGAATTTTTTCAGGCTATGTTAATTGCAAACAATAGTCCTTATTCCAGTACCGCTAATCTCTGACAACTGCAAAGGAAAACAGACAATGTAGGACAAAGAACTCCCTCAAAACAAACTATTTTTGCTTTGGTTGAGAGTGGAATTCAAATGAAACCATCTCATCTATGGTCCATGCTCCAAAATCTCAGCTGCCTGTACAGTGCAAGGGAAACATCCCCAAAACTGCATCCCTATTTTCTTCAGAATCCAGTCGAACAACTTAGCCCTGCAGCAGATTTAGGAGGAGCTGATGAGGTTCTAAGTTTAATACTCTCCAAAATACTGGTGAGACATGTACTTTTGGAAAAGCAAATTACCATTTTTCCTGCTCCTACAGTAGTGTTGAACTCCTGTGGAGCCTCACCTTGGGTTCAGGTGTATGAACTTACATATATATGTAAATGTTTTGTGTGTGTTGCTGTATTTCCTCCACTTCTCAGACAAAACCATGCTGGGAAAGGAGAAGAACCAGGAGCTGAGGTTCTTCACTGCAAGAAAAGCAGGGCTGTAGGACCAGGCTCCATGTGGAGCTGGTGGGACCATCCTCTTCAGGCAGAATGCAAAGGGATTTAGGACTCTGCTCCTTGGTCTCTCTCAGAAGAAGCTGGAGGCTGGGATAAGGGTGTCTCAAGAATTTTGTGAGATGGATTGACTCCCTGTGGGGAGTACAGTGAGACCATGAAATGTATTTAATTTTATCCTAAGTTGAACTCACATTTGTGTCCCAGAGTGAAAAGGTTTTATCTCACCCCACGCACAGCAGTGTTTGCCTCTCTCTCTTGGTTAATGGGAACTGTATGGATTTTTCATTTCTTTTTTCTCATAGGAAATGTAAGAACAGTGCAGATTTAGAGATGTATTATCTGCCAGCAGAAACAAAGTGCTGTCTCACACCAGCTGTAGCAGCTCCTTACTCTGGGTCATTAAGGTTCTAACGAAGCCATTAGCCCAGGGAATCACTGATGGGAGCCCTTCCCATGGAAAACACAGCACACCTCACAGAGAGCCCACTCTGACAGAAAATACCATCCCAGGCTGCACCTTCTTTGGTCTAGCTATTAGAGGGTGAGGTCTGAGGGACAGGGGTTATCCCAGAGATCCTGCACTGCCTGTGGAGAGATGCCATGGTCTGGGCATGCTGAGAGGGCAGGGGCAGGCACAGAGGGATGAGATGGATGCAGGAGCATCTCCTCAGGAGGTTTTCCCACCTGCTCTGCTGTGGGCACGGAGCAGAGCCCTCTGCCCTTGGCTGAGCACAGCCCTGGACAAACAGGGAATTCCTGCTCTCACAAACCCTCCTGTCTCTGCTGGACAGCTGCAAACAGAGCTCTGGCCACACTCCAGGAGGGCTGGATGCAGGGTTTATGGGTTAGCTCCTGCAGTGGCAGGTGGGGTACATCAATCTGATGTTGTTTTTCAGCTCCTTTTCCAGAGGGAAGGAATGCTGAGCCTGTACCCAGGGGCTGGGTGTGCAGCAGGACTCGGCCTCGGGAATTTCACAAAATGGGAGAAAAAGCAAACAAAGACAATCAACAGATGGAAACCCTCAGATGGAAGGGGACATAGTGGCTATTTATTTAAAGAGCTGTTAGGCCCTAATGGAAATTTTCAAGAAGCATTCCATTTAGAACTAGCAGAGGTTTATTTAGCCCATATTTTCTGTTTGTTTTCACTCATTTTTCATGCTAAAGAACATTTGCTACCAGTACTCATCTCCAGCATCTTCAATTGTGTATTCCCCAGCATTACTCTGGTTGCTATGGAGACAACTGAGATGCCACAAACAACAAAAAGCTCTTCTGGTGCAGGAGCAGTGCTCCAAGGAAAGAAATAACCCTGGAAAACATGATTTCTACCAGCCCTTGCACACAAGCATGGAAAGTGGGGGACATTTGTGGGGCAATCAATATGCTGGACCCTAACAGTAAACAAAATACTTCCCCAGAGCTGCTCCCCTGTTGCCAGCTGCTTTTCAAGCTGCACAAAATCACAATCCATATTCCTCTAGACTTGATGCCAAAGAACATTTTCTACCTGGATTTGAATAATGTGAATACATTAATTAAAGTTGATAATGGCTGATAATGATTTCCATCAGCAGCAGAATGTTGCTATATTTATCATTATTTATGAGATCACCGTACCTCACTGTAATTTATACAGAGAAGACTTGAAGTAACGTGACTTGACATCTTAACAACTTTTCTGATCACACCTTTAAAGCCACAGAACGTTGTTTTCTCAGACAACCAGATCATAATGGGAAAGAAAGGGAAGAGATCAAGCCCCCCATGTTTTGCTTTGATCAGCTTACCCTTGGAAAGGAGCTGACTTTGGGACTGGCCACAGCACTGGCAGAAATAGGGGACAATTTAGGAGACGATTGCAGATACAATTTAGCATTTCTATTAATTGTGGCCATTGCTTTGCAGAACTCTGCAGACAGAAGTGGAGCTTAAAGTAAAGAAATGTGGGAGGGAGAACAGAAACTCTGTGTCTTGTCCTTTCCAAAACCCATCAGGAGCTGCCCCCGTGTTCCCTGGCCTGAGCAGCAATGCCACAGGGGTCTGGGGCTGGCAGAAAAAGAGCATCTCCCCTTAGGGGCCCTTCACAATGGGAGCTTTGGCAGCAAATTGGGAGAAGCATCTTGCAAAAGCCAGAGGAGGCAGCAGGAGGCAATCTGGAAGGTGTCTGCTCAAGCTGGGTGGGTGGCAAAGACTGAACCCTCGCTCAGTGGGGAAGAGAAGGAATGATCCCACCAAGGAAGCACCCAAATCCTCACACAGGGGTGGATCAGTAAGCTCTACAGCCCCGTGGGGTGGAACTCAGGGTTGCCTGGTTCCCAGTCTGGATGCAGGAGGAATTTTTCCTGTTGCTGCTGTGCTGGGCTCAGTGGGGCTCCTGGTGGGGAAGAACCTTCCAGAAGAAAAATTAGAGAGTCAGGCACTGAACGTCAGTGCTTCCATGGTAGTATAAGCTAAAATCAGCTGAATTATATCTGACTTTAAAAATTCTGTTTTATATCAGGTCACTGGTTACAGACATGCGAGTGAAAATTCTGAAAAAACCCACCAAAATATCAAAGTAAGCATTTCCTATAAAGCAGGTCCTAGTGATATAAAATTTATAAAACATGAATTCATAAAATATGCAAACCAGATTCACTTTTAGCTGGCATGGCCAAAACTCAGAAACATCAGTAACTGACAGACTGAGGTCAAAACAGTTCAGAAAATACAACAAGGGGGAAAACCATCCAGAAACCCCCAAATCTCTCAAAGCTGCTGACATCCCTGCTTTTTTTTTTTTTCAGCAGACCAGGGCACAAAGACAGAACAGCAGGAATCTTCTTAAACAGTTGTTGTTAAGGTAAATCTAAAATGATTGTCTAGCACAATGTTAATTACATTGTACAGCAATCAAAACAGAGACGCCGAGTCTAATGAATCCCTGCTCTCACCTTTGGAGCTGAACTGGAGTGTCTTGTTCACCTCCTTATTAGCCCATAAATATTCTAATTAGGAAGCAACTCCAGATGAATAGGATTAGCAATAAGGACATTTTAGACTAGGTACACAAGAGATACTCAAAACTCTCATGTCTTATCTAAGGCTCTCCTGACATTTATAATCATGTAGAAACGCTAAATTTACATAGCTCTGCCTAATTAGACATGCTTGCAATTATGTTTGTGGGCTTCCTTTTTTTTCCTGCCCAAGTATAACTTACACTGTCAACACAGGAAGCAGGAACTGAATAGAAGCTCAGCAAGAAATAAAAGTGTTTTCTGCTATTTATTTTTTCCTGGTTTTAATTTGAAATTCATATTTCTATGCTTTTTTTTTTTCAGATTCCAGGCAAGAATTGGCTGTTATGGATCCAAGTCCAGACCGCTGCTGCTTTAGATGTAGGAAATGTGATTTTTTTTTTTCAGATCATCAGCATCCCAAGAGCAGGCACTGAACCAGGGAAAATTCTGCAAAAGGTGACACTTTTGTTCTGCCTGCAACAGGTGGGTCGCTCGTGCTCTTGGTGACAGCAAGAAACCAAGAAACTCCTTTACTTTGAGGACTATAAGATGCCTGAAATTCTTATCCTGCTCATGAATTTTCCTAACTGCCCTGGGGTTTTTGATTTCAGTCTTTTTCCCTAGCCTGAACTTGGCATTTCTACAAGAATCCTGTGTTTATCTTCCTTGGCCTTCCGAAAGCTGGTGGGAAGCAGGTAATCCATCACGTTGTATTTCTGTGCAGCAAGCGTTGGCATTATTGGGCAGAGATTTGATAAATGATGTGTACATTAGAAAACTGAATTTCAATATATTGTCTTTGATGTCCATAATCACAGATAGAGTTCTTTCACCTCAGCTCAAATATAAATCAAGGTAAGTTACATGCACTCAATTCAACATGCTGACAAATTCCTCTTTCAGAACTGGAGCACAATCATGAAGCTCACCTGTGTCAGCAGACCCACCTGCACAGCTCAGCCTGCAGCCAAGGCAGGTGGAGATGCCCATACATATAAAAACCCTCAGGACTGGGAAATTAGGGAATTCCCAGGACAAACATCCGCAAATCCGTTTTCCTGACTGCTAGATGCTTAATTATCTCTACTCCTAAATATTTTGTTTATTAGAAAACCAGGGTCTTTGACTCCCACATCACATTTCAAGCTCCATGCCAGTGATCATGGAATCATGGAACAGCCTGGGTGGGAAGGGATCCTAAAGCTCATCTCCTGCCCTGGGCAGGGACACCTTCCCCTACCCCAGGTTGCTCCAAGCCCTGTCCAACCTGGCCTTGGACACTTGCAGGGATGGGGCAGCCACAGCTTCTGTGGGCAAACTCACCACTCTCACAGTAAAGGGTTTTTTCCTAATATCTACTCTAAATTTGCTCTTTCAGTTGGAAACTATTAAATGGCTCATGCCAGCAGAGTCACAGAGCCCATGGAAGCCAGGCGAGGTCAGTGGCTCCAGGCAGAGCAGGACTGAAGAAAACTGTCTCAATAAAGACTCCTGAGGAATGAGAGAACAACCAAAGAACAGGATGAAAACCTCCTGTTTCTAGCTTCACTGCTTGGAACGTGGGAGAGGTGGAAAAACAACAGTTCTGCTCCAGCAGGTTTATAGAAGCCAAAATTAAACAATTAGGAAACCAAGTCTCCTCCCTCAGCAAACTGAAGGGAAGCAGATCACGCAGCAAAGTGACCCTGGTGAGCACTCCAGGCTGCTCCTCACAGCCCACGCTGAACATCCAGCAAGGCCGCCCCAAAGCCCAACTGCAGCTTCCCAGAGAATTCCACACTCTGGCTCCATGGAGCTCAATTCCACACTACATTCAGGACTGCCCCTGAATATCTGCTTCTCAAAGGACATACCCAGCAGGTTTTCTCTGGCCAGGACATCAGCCCCGTGCCTGCTTCCTTATCAAGCCTTCTTATCAGGGCTTGTATAGGTCAAGGCAGTCGGATCTGAAAGTCTCTGATGACAGCCCAAGGAGCTGAAAGAAAATCAATAACCATGGAAACCCCATCCCATGCCCTGCTCTGCTGTATTTAAGATCAATCAATATGCATAAACGACCAGTGCCAGGCACATCTGCACTACTTGTGCACATAATCAACTTTGTCTTGTCTCAGCTTAATACAATTTTCCACCATATTAGCAGCCTTTATGATATCCTGTCTTCTCAAATAGACGCGGTTCGGAATCACTGCATAGTTCAATTGGATTACTGGAGTTGCACACAGACCCACACTGTCACACTTCCCCCCCAGATACACTCTTGGTGACAGCCTCTCCTTGCTCCACTGAGGCTGGGATTAGAGCCATGTTTGAAGTATTTGCAAGGAGGTGACATCCGTGGCCACAGCCAGCTTCCACCAAAACCTCTGGCAGAAGAATGTGTGTGTGTGTGTGTATGTATAATTAACAGACTGGGAAAAGAAATGAACAAACTTATCAAATGCCATGCTGAAGCATCCATTAAAAACCGCACACACTTTTAATGACTTGGGTGAGGGTTGCTGTTGCATAAATTTATTTAACGTTAATGTCCCTAGTTTGCTGTAAATTTCACACTGTGAAATTACCAGGGCAGTTCTAATGGAGCTGAAGACTCCAGCTGCACTCCATGATAAAGGAGGAAATAATTACGAATTCCTCTGGGAAGCCAAAGAAAGTCAAAGATCTCCTTCGAAACTGCTCCCAGCTGAGCTGCTCATCAGCCAGCTGAGGAGGTGCGGAGCCGGGGGAAGCGGGATGAGCAGGGCGCTCCCGCTGACGGCGGCGCTGCCATCAACTGACATTTAATTTGGAAGGATTGAAAGCTGGTGTCTGCAGCAACTTCTGCCAAGAAACATTATGAACAGTCAAGACAGAGCATGGAAGTGGTTTCATGCTCCAAGTTGGGATGATACTGTGTAATTTTACATCTAATCACCTAGCGCGAGACAGAACCGGCACACGCAGCTCCAAGAGCTCGTGCCTGCAGTTCTGATAGATGCCTGGATCGTGAGAGGATGCTGCACTGGGTGTGTTGTTCTGCCTAGGATGGCATTCTCTATAACCTTTCATATCCAGAGCTAACAGCCTGCAAGAGTTTACAAGAGTGGAGAAAGTAAACTCCTTGCTTCCACCCTCCTTAATCTCCTATCCCTACAAATGTCTCTTTCTTCTGTTTTTCTGTTTCTCCCTTTTATCTTCCTGTTCCCTCTTGTTTCCTCCACGCCACCATGGGCTGCCCTGGCCAGCAGTGTCTCCCTGCAGCAGGACAGCCCACCTGGACAGTGAGCAGCTGGGGCACACCTGGAGACCCCAGCCCTGCCTCCTCCCCACCACCACTCGCCTTGCCTGGCATCCTCCCTTCTGTCAGCTTGGAATTCAGGCCCCCACAATCATGGCTCACCCCTGAGTACACCTCTGAAATGATAAAACAACTCATTGCTGGTAGAGGAATCAGTGAAATGTAAGAAACAAAACCACCTAATGGGGCAGACAGGCAGTATTTATTCAGTTCCTCCCGGTGCATCACTCATAATAACGTCTTGCAGTGTACTTCAAGCTTGTTCCCCAAGAACAAATATAATTCTTATTTATAATGCAACAAAGGATAAAGCAGGTTTCCTGATTCTGATAAGTGACTCTCTGATTATTTCTTCAATAAAAACTGTCACATCTTTCAGATTATTCTTTCATGTTTTATTCTGGTTTGGAACAGAGACAGCACAGACGAGCATTTCTGTGCCTTGAGTCACTTGGTTTATTTCCTCATTTATAGAACCTTGGGACCTGCTAGAAAGAATTTCAGTGGTGCTTTAAGGAGTTCTGAACTTTGTGGACTGGACTTGCAGCTGTGAGTAACCAAGGCCTGGCCCAGGTTCACCCTTTGTCAGGTAATTGATCTGTGAGATGAAAACAGAGGTAGAGGGAGTGAGGTGTTATCACCTTGGATGGTGACGAAGGGCTCTCCTGAAACTGCAAACACCAGCCCTTCCCAACAAACAGCAACCCAAGATGCTGCTGGGGAGCCTGTCAGCAGAATGCCTGCTCAGTGCCTCAGCATGCACCAGACATTGGCTTGATGCACCGAAACGGGGTGAAAAACGTGAAATGAAATGTGATCACCCCTTTGGACTCTCTGCTTGCATTCCAATTTCTCTGCAAAATACATGCCATATTATTTACTGTGTCTTCTTTTAAGGTAGCTGTCACCATATGACTTAGAAACTCCAAACATACTAAGAATGGGATTTTCTGTGTCAAAATGTCCCATTGAAATTCAGACACCTCCTTCTCACAGTCTGTGCAACACTGCGAAGCAAACAGGGCCCAGACCTTATTGGGAAAAAATCCCCAAACAAATGTTGTGTTTATGTAACCATCTATTTATTTAGGGCCACTTCAATCAGATACAGCTGGTTAGACTTGAAAATAACTGCATGTGAAAATGCAAACAATAATTTATGTAACTTTAAATGAGTTTTTGCAAGATGTTTTTGATGCATTTTCCTTGAACGCTCCCCTGCACATCTGGATATGAAGTCTGTAATTCAGCTTCCCTTATCCCCTATGGAACTTGGATGGAAAGGACTGTGCCCCTCTGTGAACTGCCCTGGCACAGAGTCTGGGGTCAGCAGAGTAGCACAAAATCCATTTCTCAAACATGTCAGTCAGCCTTTGAAGATGCTGATACTGCAGGCAATGGTCACTCCGAGTTACATTAGCAGCTCTTACTGCAAACACTGGAATTAGTTTTCAGAAGAACGTCCCTAAATACCCATTTTGATATGGTTGGATGACAGTAGTGGCAGAGACCATATAGAGAACTGAAGGGGCCTGAGGATGAAAACTGGTGGAGAATATTATGACAAAATGGTTTTTCATCACAAGATGCTAAGAGTGAAACTGCTCCCAAGGACGGGCACTTGAAAGCTCTCCCTCGCTTGGAATTTATTTTTACTTTGCAAAAGAGTCCTTTTAAAAATGGTTTTAATGGTCTGAGCTAAGTTTGACAAAAATTGATCTTTCAAAATGTCAAACATCACTTTAAAAGACCAATATCAATGCGACATTTTTGCAGCTATTAAAACAAAAATGCTAAATCTCTCCAGATTTTATTTTCTGACTGGTAATTACAATTCTAAAAAATCATTATTTTGTCCTAATCTGGGGGTGGGGAAAATGTTGTGGGGCGCTTCCTGCTTAATCAGGATCATCTGCATAAATGATGGCTGATGCTTCAATTTCTAATCTGATGGATAGATGTGAGAGATTGTCTCACTTTTTACTTTAGGGGTTCTCAGGGATTTGGCCGTGGCCAAAGGAGCTGGGGGTGGGCTGCCTACCCTAAGAGCCCTCTAATGCCCTGCAGGCTCTTTTTCTAGGGAATTTTGCTCAATTGCTTTGTCAAGAGCTGATACCCTGAAGTCATGAGGCCACCCAGCTCCTCTCCAGCACTCACTGGTGGAAGCTGCTCTGCTGCTCATCTGTGGAGCAGATTTTCTGATGGTGCACAGCACTGGTAACCTTCCAGATTGTCTCTTTATGCCCAAATATGCTTTCTTTCAAACCACATCTAGCTGCTGATTTAGCAGCAAATACTGTTCATTATCTTCTCTGTCAAACATCATCTTCTAATATCAAACATAGGAGGGGGGGGGAGGGAACTGCACATAATTTACAAACCCAGTAATGCATTTCCTATCACACTCCTCTCCATTGCCATGGCCACAAAAAGATGGGATCAGCCAAGATGAAAGCATTTTCAGGGCTGAAGTTTAATGGCTAGAATAATTGCAGAAACATACACATCTCCAAAACAAACCACTTCCAGATGAGTAATGCGTGGAGTATCCTCTCATCTACTACTCCACATCAGCACAGGCTGCCCTGTGAGCAAAACACACCCAATATAGGGTTGGGTGTTTTTATCACAGCAGATCTCTGGGGCTGGGCCAGCTCCACTCTGCTGCAGGCAAACCACAGGTGCTGCTCTTCTGACCCCTCTGAAATTCACCTGCAGAACGTAACCACTATGATTTCTAAGTAGGCATTTTATTTGGCATGTTCATGCTTGGGGGGCATCAAACCCTCCCTTTAGAATAGCAGATACCTGGCAGAAAAGCTTCCCACTTCTGCAAGAGTCATTTGCTGCTGACTTACAAACCCTCAAATTTGAGGATTCCCATCCTCAAACAGCTGCAATCAGTCTGGTCAGTTCACCCCTCCTTGGGCATCTGCCCAAACCTTAAACCATTAAAACAAAATCTTTCCCTATAAACTGAGGTGAATTCCATGTTGGTATGAATAGAAAACTACAATCTATCTTTCAGGCATGTATAAGTAAGTTGGAAAGACCAACTTATTGAACATCTGGATAATATGAGTCACTGCATTTTTATGCAATTAGTTCCTCGTCTCAATTTGAGCCATCAGATTTAAGGTCACTGAGTATGTGACCTGTTTACTTTAACTGAAAACCACATTTATTTTTCTGGAGAGGCATTTAGAACAGAAAGCATTTTAAGTGCAAAAAATGAATAGCTTGAATAAAACATGATTGTACTGACATGTACTCTATTTAATGAGGATTTCTTACACAAAGTCCTCAGAATTTTTTAGAAAACTGGAATAACAGAACAACAATAAAAGGAAAATATTTAGCCTAAAAATTAGAAGAAAAATGGTGAGGTTACCATGACAAAAGAACAAACTGCCTCGCTGCTTCAGCTCTGCTACTACAGGCTCCTAGATGCTTTAATGTGCATTTCTGGGAAGAATAACACACAGCTCCATCCTGCCTGCATGTGCCACCTTGCTGGCCTTATCCACGAGTCCCCTCTCAGCCTGCAGTGAATGGAGAACAGCCCAAACCTCAGTACCTGATGCTGTGATTATTTATAGCCAGATCAGCGATGCTCACAAGTGTCTAACAAGAACAGTCCTCCCCTTCACAGAGCCACCTTCTGCCACCTTTCTGGGAACTAATTAGTACAGAACTCAAGGAAACAGAGAGGATTCGTGATGCAGAACAGCAAACACCCACATTTTGGTCCCTGTGCACACATTTCTGTATTTTTGGAAGTATTACATCCTCTGCAAATACAAACGCCACGATCTTGACACTGTTCCAGATGAGATGTACTATAAAAACTCCAGATACATCACAATTTAAATTGTACTTTACAGAGCATGTAACAGCCTCTCCACTGTTTACACTGAGAACTTCCTATTTTAAGAATATTTCAGAATACAAGAGACTGTATTTGGTCTTCTGACAGTCACAGTCCTTTGCATTCAAGCTGCCTTCTTCTTATGCCCAGTTAAGAAAAGTAACTGATGCAGGGTGAAACATCCCACAAACTCACTCATGCTCTGGCAAATGTGTTGAAGACAGTACTTAAGCAAGAAATAGAGCCAAAGATGCTCACAGGAATGAATCCTGCTATTAAAAAAATAGTACTAGGTCTAGGAAGAAGGAGTTAACAAAGTCTCTCTTTAAAATGCTAATAACAGACAATGGTCTGTGGATAAGTTAATTAGTGGAGCCAGCTTGTGTTTAATTATTTCACTTGACCCGGTGCAGATTTAGACAATAATCCCTTTAGAGAGGGGAAGGGGCTGTTGGAAAGTATGTGATGTACCAAAAGCAAAACTTTAAATCTGCCTGAGCTGAGCAGGTAGTCTTCTATCTGAAATTGGAATGATACACTCTTCTCCACTGTAAGACAAGCTCAAATAGAAAAAGAAATGCAGGTCTGAACCAGAGAGATTATGCTAAGGACCTGGTGAGCTTTCCACTCCAATACTTAACTTTTTTTTTCCTCCTCCCTATTCAGCTGGGATTTTACTACTGAATAATGTATAAACCAACCCACTGTAGTCAGAGGTGGGATTTCATGAGGAACTTGAAACAAGTGCAACCAGACTGTACCAGAACTCTCTGAACATATTAAAATGTGTGTGAAGAAAGAAAAGGATCTATAGCCTATTAGTATATGTGGAATTTTCTTACTGGAGAGGCTCTGAAGATTTCCATATTTAAAAGAAGGAAACTGATTAGGTGGGGTGTCAGGATTCTTGCTTGGACTCTATAATCGGATCCAATTAAACTCAAAGCTTTGTTTTATCTGAGTAGTTCAACCCCAAATCATGCAGCTTTTCAATTTGGTAATATCTCTTCAATAGCTCACCCAAATATGAATAAAAAGCCATTACAGCTCCACATGTGAGTCAGTACAGCCTCCTCCAGAGGCTATTGCCATCTAAATGCTGGCAATACTGAAAGCAAGCCAGGTGTATGAAGAGAGTCTAAGCCAAATGGGAGAAAGAATTTAAGAACCAAATTGGGAGCTACTCTGGCAGGCAGTAAACAGTGTCACAGGCACTGCCTGAGTGCGAGGAAACTCTTCCTTTCAGCCAAAGGGCAGGACTCACTCTGGGTGGAACTGGCTCCATGGGGGATGCAAACTGGCTGCAGGTTTCCATTTACAGCCCAGTTCTGAGGCTGGAGCATCCTCCTGCGCACATTTCAGGAAGGACACATGGTGCACTGGGACCAGGGCTGACAACCTGCACAGCAGAGCAGTAAACCCAGCCCTACTGCTCTGTTTGACCTCCTTTATTAAAATGCAATCTGATGGGGAGTGAAAGGCCTCAGGACAGGACAGGGCCGAGATGGGTGCAAGCAGATCCCACAGCCAGGCTGAGCTCACACAAACCCACAGCCAAACTGTGCCAACACAGTCTCAGGCTGGACAGCCAGGTGATCTCCAGCCTGCTACACCTGTGTCCTGGTCATGCTCCTGGTACACATCCCTGGTTACCTTTATGGGAGATAAACACCATGGCTGTTTTGCTGTCTGCTCACAGGACTCCCACAGGTTTCAAGCAATTTACCAGCCTCTTTCTTTGGAAAGCTCTTTTGTTCTTTAAAAGTGTCTCCTACCATATCCACTTTTTTTCCTTTTTTCCCAACTCATGCTATTTTCTTTCAAGGCCATGGCTCAGAGCCCTTCCTCTATCAGTTTTACTAGTCTATCTAGCTATCAGGCTTTTTTAAAGTAAAAGTAATCAAAAAACCCTTTCCATATACAGGAGCTCTAAAACTGATTGCCAGCTCCTTGTTTAGAGAGTTGCAGCAATCATGCAGAAGAGCAAAAGGTACAGATCCTGCAGAAACACGCAGAAAAGACCCACCAGAAAGACACACAGGCACTGCCATTTGAGGAGCTCAAATGGGGAGACATTCCTTCTGGGAATTGTGACAAGGTTTCAGAACCACTGGCATTGTTCCCTTCTTAATTAAAACAAATGGTGTGATTTCTGTGACAAGCATTTGCTCACATCTCTCCCACCCTGCAACAAAGCTATGAGGGATCCCTTTAGCAGTGCTGGACCAACAAGCAGATTTGAGCCCTTCCCCTCTGATAACTTATGCTATCTCAAATTACTGCAAGTGGCCCTCCACTGATTACACAACACACTGGCAAAGCACTAAACAGGGTTAATAAAATGATTCTTCTTCACTGATGAGTGGTAGTGCTCCTCACCATAATTTGCTGAGAAAGGTCATTCTTGTCTGTAATGAGAAAATGAAATGCACTGGAATGGTGGAACAAACTCAAAGCAGTCCTGTGTACAATGCAGAAATTTAAACCAGAATCCAGCATAAATCTGCTGGCTAAATTCAGCTTATGGCTAATCAGCTCTGCCTTTGACAGGATATGCTGCTGTGGAAATGGGATAATTTTATAACTGAATAATTTAACCAGTTTTATCTTTAAGTAATGATTTCAGGCATATTAATACATAAAGCTTCAGTATTTACATCTTCGTTACATGGCCCTGAAAAATTACAAGGTATCAGGGATAAGGTAGTATTCAGCAGAAATGATGTGCACAGAGTGGATTTCATCCCTCAGAGTGACTTTGTGCTCCACAAATCCCAGGGATGGCACGTGGCTGCCAGGCAGACAGCGAGGGCAGAGCCTGTTGTGTGACACCAAGGGGACAAACTGTGGCAGAGGGACAGAAACACATTAGGGCCACGGTAAAACACAGGTAAAACACAGTCTGACAGAGGATGCTGAAGTATTTTACCTGCTTATCCCTGCTAAGACTCTGGTAGTTTATAACTGCCTTGAAGACATGTTCCACAAGGACTCCCAATCACTGCCTGAATGCTGTGAGAAGTGGAAAAGCCACTTAACCCTGGAAGTCTGTTCCAGCCCTTCATCATCCCAGCCACTTGGGGAGCCTGCAAGTCTGGAAGCTAAATACAAGGACTCGTGGTCCAAATTCATAGAAATGGATGTGCCTTGCTGGCAGAATAATTACAAATCCCTCACTCTGGTTCTCCTCCTGTGAGTTCAGCTGTGGAGGCATTTTTCTCCATGTTTTGATGCAGTGATATGGGAAGTTCATCTTGAAAAGCAAGATACTCATGGCTCCACAGTGTCTAACAACCTTGTTTTAGTTCTTCTCTGGAAAAAGCAGTGACAAGAACATGAAAAGCAGAATCCCTCTCATTTTAAAGAACTCCTGTAATAGATACATATAGCAAACAAGGTGGATGTTGGATTGTGCATGTCAGAAGGTGACATGCTTGTAGCAATTCTGCATTACTCCTTTCTGCTCCTCAGAGAAGGCTAATCCGACTGAGGAAAATGGAAACAGGAGCTCTCAGGATGCAGTCAAGCCATTTAGATGTCACTTTCCCTCATTCCTTGTATTCTGTCAGTACACACACGAGTGACAATGTCCCCAGGTAAACTCATCCATCACTGGTGTGGTGTGGGATCCCTCAGCCTCACACTGCAGCAGATGCTCCTCCAGCCCTGCTCAGAGGAGCAGAGACAGCTCTGCAGAACATCACAGTGATTATGCAGTGAGGGAAATAATTAGCATGGGCCATGGTAATTATTATTTAGAACAGAATAAATTCCTTTTGCTGCATTCCGGGGTGGATGAAGGATTGGAAGCTGCTGGACTCCACTGTCAGGGGGAAGTTTCCTGGTACAGAAAGCCAGGCTCAGCCCGAGTTACCTGCTGACCACACTTGGATGACTGGCTGGAAGAGGCAAACCCAGACTGAACCCACTCTATATGGGTAATCTCAGACTAGGGGATGTCTGTCTGTGGGAATGTTTCACAGGAATCTCAATGGCTAAAGTCATCCCTCTACCAGGGCAATGCCTTGTTTACTCCCCGCCAGCATTTGAATGAACAAGAAGGTTTTGAAAAGCTATTGCCATGACCTGGAGATAAATGTACCCAAAACAGTTACTGCAGATAGTCAAAAACCATCCCTGCTCAGTGTTTGGAGTAGTATACAGTTGTTTTTGTTTTTTCCTTTAACATAACATTTCAAATTCTGCACTATCAGAAATATGTAGCTGCACTGAACCCAGAGTTTTGGAAAAGAAATCAACTGTCTCTGCTAATAAGAAGAACTTCTCCTCTTCCCCACAAAAATTCTGCCATTTCATTCATAAATAAAATAAACCTCTAACTCAGTTGTTGGCAGGCTCTCCCTTTTATCTTTCACTCACTTGAGAAGGACCAGCAACATCACGTTTTCAGGGAGCCAAGTGCAGTAATCACAGAATCGGATTTCATGTATTTTTAAAAGCATTTGCAGCAGCAGAGATCCAATCATTTTTAAAAGAAATACAAACATACAGAAATTTGGAAGAAGCAACTCAGTGCTCCTGACTGTCTTCATTTCTCCAGCACCAGATGAATGTGCTGGGAAGGGACTCCTTTCTAAGGGACATCTCAAAAAGTTAGCAACATTATACTACAAGAACCGCAGTGCTGAAACACTTATTATCTCAAATAAACCTGGGTGACATTTGAAATGTCTCAACATCTATTGGCCTGCCAGCAGAGCCTGGGATCAATCACCTCCTTTTCTCTCATTCCTTTTTTTTTTTTTTCCTCCTGCTTGCTCAAAGTCCATGTTCATAAAATATTTAGGGGAAGCTCTTCAGAGGATGATATTGCCTATCCTATAGCCCCACTGCAGGTTTACTGTGCTACTGAGACAGATATTCTGCCACCAGAGAAATCAAAATTGGTCATGGGGTTGAATTACTGCACCAGGAGCACCGTCAGACTGACAGTCTGGGCTTGATCCCACCTGGGACACTGGGATGAGTGGGAGGAACAAAACAACATGTGGAACAGAGCTGGTCACTTTTGCAAGGTTATACACAGAAATGTTACTTTTCAGGATGGAAAACAAAAATATGAATGTTCTGCTTGTGTCTGAGACTCACCTGACCCTTTCTTATCTCTTGAAATTTTCTTCCCAGCGGGAAAAAACCCCCCAGATTAATGAAATGTGGAATTCAGACGTGCTGCTAAATGAAGCCGTCAGTCTGGCAGCATCTCGTGTAGTGCCACCCACTCCTGCAGCAGCCTGCCATAAATTACATCAGCTGCCATGGTCCTTCCTACCCCTGAACTCTGCCACAACCTGCTCATCTCATGCACTCACAGCCTTCCCTACAATCCACACATTCTGTGCTCCCACCATCATGCAATTTTCCCCTCCTAATTTCATTAAATCAGCTGCAGATTTCCTAGGCTACTCCGACGTTTTCCTGCAGCAAGTATCTGCTTTTAACCTTCTCATCCAAACCTGGCTGTCTGAATGCACTTCTGAACCTCTCATGACCCTAAATCCCGATCATTTCCCCCCTTAGTTCAAGGGATGGGTGTTCCTTTGTTCCACCCTTGGCATTCCTCATCCTCAGGCATTCAGGCTTACATCAGGCTGTTGCTAAACTGTCTTCCTTTAATAATTTTTATGAAGTGCAGTCCAATTAACTTTATCTTCCTTGGGGATCCATTCAATTAAGTGCAGTCATAATGAGTGAGTGGACACAGAGCATTGTCACCATATTTACATCCAGATTAATAGGAACCAGGTAAGATAACTTTAAAGCCATCAATATTTTAATACTTTGCCTTTTGATTGGGCTATCTTCAGTGTCAGACACATTTAGGAGAGACCAGCATAATTTGAGAGGCTGAGTTTTTAATTTCCTCCATGGTTTGTGGAAATAGGGGTTTAGAAATAGCAGCAAAAATACCAACTTGGTCTTTAAATAGGTTTCTTACAGGTCAAACAAAACACTTGTCCTGACACAAAATAAGCTAAAACTTCATCCAGTTCATCCCTTCAGGGATTGAAGGTAATTTAGGAAACCAGCAAAGAACCAATATTTAAGTGGAGATGCTGAGAACATCAGGAAATCTCATTCAATGAGCATGCAACAGAAATGCTGAGCTAGGAACACCAGTTTTGAAGCGACTTTTCTCCCTTTTGAAAGACAAATGCTGGATCTGGAACATGGACCTGTCTCTCAGACATGGAATAGCTCCAGAAGTTATTTTTATGCCTGCTTTGCATTGCAGAAACAAGGGAGAAGGATCCAATGGAGACTGAAAACTTCATTCTGTATCACCACAGCTTAACTTAATCATGTCTCAGGCACTGATAAATGTGTCAATAAGCATTTGGAGAAATAACTGGTATCCAGGGAATTTATCTTGGTTATAGGAGTTTCAGCTGAATAGGTCAGATTTGTTAACATTTTAATTTACACAAATCTGCATTCCAAATATTGCTCTTCGTCTCCTTTTCCTAACGACAAGGAAATGTCAGCAGCAACCCCAAATTCACTCCTTTAATAGCTTCCACAAGTTTTCAGGAAAAACAAACAAAAACAAAAAAAACCAGTCTGTGGTACAGTAATGGGGGTAGTTTAAACACAATTTTCAACTTAGATGCAATATAACTTTAGGTTAATAAATCAGAAAGTTTTGCCAATTCCAGATGTAATCCTGAAAGCAGGAGAGAGAGCTGGGAATAAGCACGTCCCGTAGCTTCAGGGCAGCCCCAGGATTGTGCCCAGAGCTGGTTGTTCTGCCTTGATCCCAGTGTCCCCTGCCCACCCTTGTACTCAGCCTGGGACACTCAGCACCAGATTTCCACACACAATGTGCCAGCTGTGATTTCCTGGACCCTGTGCACAAGGGAACTCACACGAAGCACATGGTTCCCCTGCAAGTTTTTAAAATACTCCAGATGCAATGAGAGAAGCAATAAAAGAGATTCTGCCTTATCCTTTCCCCCTAATTATCACCTGCCTCTCTTCTGAGCTGATTTGCCGAGATTAAAACCTCTCTCCCACCAAGTTATCCCAATCTGTGTTCCTGAAATTAATATAAACCGACGACCTTTCTCTGCCCATAAAGCCCAGCATCCAAATGCTGGCCCCCACTGATGTCAGGGGGGCCGTAACAGTTCTTTCATTTCCATAAAATCAGCATTTTCCTGCCAGAATTCCAATTTCTTCTCTGAGCACTCTGCTACCATCCCCTGGGGGCTGCCAGCAATCTCTCCAGCACTTGTTTCTCCTCTTGCACTGCAGGCCTGCCGCAGGCTCCAGCACTGCCTGGGATCATCCACCTGCTTAAGATTCAGCCAACTTCCCAGCTCTTGGAATAAAAGGAGCAGGGAAAGGTCAAATCCACCCCAGGTTGTGCTTGCAGAGTCTGCGACATCAGGTGGGAAGGAGCAGGTGCTGGAGCTTCACCTGCTCCCCCAGCTCTGCTTCCCATCCTCACACCTGGAAAGCTCTCGGCTCTCCTGACCTTCTCCTTGGAAAGCTGCTCCACACAGCGTGTCCGCCCTGGGCCAGCTCACCCTGAAACGGTGCTGAGGGTGAGCCCTGTGCTGCTCCCAGCCATCCCCATCCCATCGCATCCCATCGCATCCCATCGCATCCCATCCCATCGCATCCCATCCCATCCCTCACCGAACAGCTGGTGAGACAGCGTCACACTCACCTCCCTGTCGAGGCCAGCAGCCACGGTGACGATGTCCCCAGTCTCGCTGTTGATGGTGAACATGTTCTGGGAGGGGCTCTGGGGGGTCTGGGTGACGATCCTGTACCTCACCATCCCGTTGGCCGTGGTGGCGTCGTCCGCGTCGTTCGCCGTCACCGTCATCACGTAGGTCCCTGGAACGAGGCAAGAGGAGTTAGCAGGGACACCTCACTGCAGAGCAGACTGCGGCCCCACTGACCTGGGGGCATGCATTTTGTTCAGAAATGCTGTGGAATAGACAGCTCACTTCAATCCAGGCAGGCAAGGCGAGGATTATGGAAATAGCAACACTGCTGAAATGGATGATCTGGAAAGATGCTGATTACACGTAACTGGTAGACAGAGAGAAGTTATGTGAGGGTATCTATGATTAACTTCTAATTCTTTCAGTGATTGTAAGTCTTAGGGCAGCATTTTTTGTCCTGCAATTTTCACAGATTCTCACAGGAGATTTTTTTTCCGATCCAATCACTGCATTCACATGCATTCAGAAGCAGAATTTAATAGTGGAAAGCCCATCAGACTTCTCAGCAGCTTCAGGACACCATGAACATGCCCATGCCCAGTGCAGGAAGCAACTGCCTGCTGCTTCCTGTTCTCCAGTTCTTGGAGAAACATCCACCTTTCTTGTCCCTCCAGGATTAAAAAATCCATTTCTGCAGAGCAAATACAACAGCTGCTGCCCAGCAGGACAGAAAATCAATGATTTGGTATGTGTGGCCAGTGATGTATTGAATTGTTGGTTTGTTTCTTGCTAATCATCAGTGTCTTCATTTGCCTTGCAAAAAACAATCCCTACATTCTCGATACTGTCGGAGTGCACTGATGCACTGACAGGCTCATTAGCACTGGAGTTTGGCAGCAGGGTGTTCTGCTAAAGTGGGAAATTATCATTATGAGCGTAAAAGATGTTACTTGATTGGATGGACTCCTGCAGCTGCTTGGTCCTGTGACCCCCAGAGCTCACAGGGCCCAGCTCTACACTTGTTGTATTGGTGGGAGGGAATGAGTAGAAGGGCAGGCACACACAGCTCACACAAGGTAATCTGCAACAGTGGATGAGTATAATGATATGAGACCTGAGAAGAGGAGTGGGAGGCAAAGAGAGACAGCAAAACCAGACATAACCTCATTGGTGACCACCAAACCCAACAGCATCCATGAAAAGAGGGAAGGGGCCACTCCAACACTGCGCATCTGGAAAGTCTGAGCAACAGACCAACTTATGAGCCTGCCATGCTGGAGAGATGCAAGGTGGTCCCAGCAAGAACCTGAGCTGACCTGAGATGGAGCCACACGTGGCTTTACAAAAAGAGCTGAGTTAGATGTGAGCCATGGGCAAACTTGAGGCCATGTGGCTGCATCAGCATCGTGCTGTGTCTCCTCTGCACACCCAGCCTGGCCACGCTGGGAGCCACCACACTCCCAGGTCAGGAACACCAGAGAGCTGCAGAGCTTGGATCTGTTTGCAGAAGACTTGAAAAACACCCCATGCTCTACATGGCTGCGGCATTTGGTACCTTAGCCAAGTGTCTTTAAGCCACTCAGCACACAGGAAATCCCCCCAGCACCTCTGGAAAACCAGTGTTTCTCAGTATTAGAAGAAGTGTAGAAGAAGTTTGTATTTTTGCACTTGTGTGAAGTGCTTTGCTGCTCTTCCATCTGCCTCAATCAGGCTCTTTTTGTTCTCGGTGGTGATACATATATTCCTGTGAGTTTTCTTAGTTCAATAAGAATTATAGATTAAAAAATAAATGAATGTGTAAAGCAAATCTTAATGATGAATACATTCCTGTTTTTCTGCAATAATCCTGATTCACATTTGTGAAATGAAAACAAACTATTCAACAACTTTAACATTCTCCCGATCAATAAACTTCAGAAGACGGAAGGAACACTGAATTGAAACAAGGCTGTGCAAGCAACAAATTTTCTCCATTTTCTCTACAAGCATTCGTTTTTTTGCTCTTTTGCAAAACCAGTTATCACGAGACAGCGGATACAAACAACAAAACCAACCCTTAGATAACTACAGGGAAAATGTACAGGAGAAATTTAAATAGGAAATATGCTGAATGAGATGTTTGATTTGGAATCTATGTTATCTTAATGCATTCAATACTGAAAATATCTCTGAACAGAATGTCAAAACCTGGGGCTAATGAAAACAGAAGCGGAAGAGGAAAACAGAATCTATTTTAGGACATGTGCAGTCTTAGGATGTATTCCAAAAAACAGGTGGTATTTCATGATGCACTTCCAGCTCAAAAAAACAGCTCTGAAAGTCATTTGGACTTCCAGGTTCAGACAAGGGCTGCCCACAATTGTGGTCCCTCCTCATGTGGGATGTCTCAGACTATACTGTAAATTCCAAAATTACCCAGCACATGCATGAAATGGTGGATTCCCAACTTGGCAGGGGAACCTGCTGGGCTGCAGCTCTGGTGGCAGGGGGTGAGGGACAGCAGCTGTACTGTGGATGGAGAGCACAGAAAGTCTCCTTCACTCTTTCTCTGCCCCTTTTGCTCCTTTCCTGCAGTGCAGCACTGGACTAAGCACATCTGCTCTTGAGAGAAAGGACTATTTCAGCAGCATTTGACCTGCATCTCCATAAAGGGAGATGGGGCTGGACAATGTCTCTGAAGTCATGAACTGAGCACCAGGGAGCTGTATTTCAAGAGGCAATCTGCTCCCTATCTCCTATCTTTAATTTCCATTATGAAACCCAACCACAGAGAAAATAAAGAGAGGAACTTGGCATTAATTACTATCTTGTAACTTAATAAAAGGCCCTCTGCAAAGGGCCCTGTGTGGCTGCAGCACACCCTGAGCCGCAGCAGCTGCTTCCTTCCTGGCTCTCCCTAGGGCTGTCTGTCTGTCTGTCTGACCACAGTCTGCTAAACTGGCTGCAAATTGCTTCTCCCTCACCACAGTGTAGGCAGGGCTGATATCTCCTCTCCCTTTCCTGTGTACACTTTTCCCACCTGGCAGTGCTGACCGACAGCACCTCCTGCTCCCCATGCTGAGGGCACCATCCCTAGGGATGGCTCCTGAGGGATCAGCCTGTGTAACCCACGCCCCTGCCATGTTCCACTTGGCTTGCTTTGCATTTAGCCTGTCTTTAAGCAAGATTTATCCTCCAGGTACCTGCGTGCTGCAGTGAATGACACAAACATAGATCTGTGCACAAGAGTATTCCACAGAGCGATGTGGATACACACAGATAAAGTGTCTGACATCCTCTGGGTGCTGTATAAACTCTTGCTCTGTGCTCAGATGGTTGGTGATGATTTACCTGCAATAAAGTAAATAATGCCATGCTTCTATGTCCTTTACATGGAGATACATCTTCATGTACTTTATATTAAAATAAAGGCAATATATCCCTGTATCTAGCCCCTAATAGTACACAAATTAGGCAAATTTACAGTGGCAGAGAGCACAGCTCTAACACACATGAGGATTGAAGGTGGTATTGTTTGGCTTTAAGTGAGAAAGTACTGCCTCCCTAATCTGGCCCACAGGATGTGTGTCTTGTGTGGAAATCAAAGTATTAACCACACCATATTTACAGCTCTATATCCTACCCAAACAGAGGCTAGGAGCAATTACTACAGACCAGAAACACTGAGAAAACTCCTCCAGGTCACACTCAAGACCCTCAATCTGTACTCTGTCAATTTTGCATCAGATCCTGCTGGTGGTGATGAAGCTCCAAGAGCAGGTTAAACCAGTGTAAACAGGGCAGGAGGGACTTTCTGCTTTCAGTGCCTGAGAAAAGAATCATCTTAACTTTCCTGCTCTCCAGGGCTTGCTCTCAAGCACACTGACAACATTAAATGAATGCATAAAGTGCCCAAACTCAGAAATTTGCCCCATTCTGTGCAGTGTATCACAGGATGAATACCCAGTGCAGATATAACTGATATATATCTGATATAACTGCATTAAACTACACACCTGGCCTGACTCAGGTATGTAACCTATTGAAAGAAAACCATTTCTCATCAAATAAGGCACATGGTATGTTAAATACAATACCAAACCTAGTACATCATGTCAATATTAAATCAAATTTGCTGCATGTTGAACAGCTCTTCTGAGCAGCAGACTGAATTACCATGCACAGCTAGTGATGACAAGATTACTGTGCATTAGCCTTCATTAACTAACGTGCAGAGTTCATATATCACCTGAGTTAAAATTAATGGATGGCATGACGAAGGAGATCTATCAATAAAAGGCAAGACCTCCAGAATCTGTAACTTCCCAATGCATTCCCTTTGATTTCCCACAGACTGTAACCTCCCAGATGTTATTTTGTCAAATGAGATGGTTTTTTTTCTAACCATGGATAAGACACATGAGAGAAATGCTTGAAAGCAAACCTTATGGAAAATATTCCCCTTGGATTAATTAAAGTTTCTACAGGATAGGCAAAAAAAAAATGCCTTACAGAACCTGGGGGAATGGAAACAAAGGGAGATAATTTATACCTGTACATTCAGTTTTGTTTGTCAATTTTAAAATGAATTGCATCCCCTTGCAAAAGACTGCAAAGAGATTTTGCTAGATTCACCATATCTCATTCCATCTGTACACACTAAGGAAAAAGAAAAGCAGAACAAGAGAGATAGCTGCCCTGAGCATGAGTAAGCAGATAAGCACAGTCATAAACAAATGTCCCCCTCAAATCACTCTGGAATCTGAGAATCAGCCCAGTTCTTTGTAGCCCAGACAATCCCAAAGCATGCTGAGGGCTGCTAATTCCCCTTACGTTGTCTGCAATCTCTGCTCTCCCATCTATGTAACTTCATTTCTCCATAAAGACAGAGCTTTCATGAGTTTAAGGCACACAAAAAATATTTTGGCACAGTTGTGCTCCTGAAGTCTTTATTACAATTGCTTTATAATTGCCATTTTTCTAAGCTGGTTTGATATCCATTAGTTAGATTTAATGCATGTTAAAATAAAGAGCTAATGGGCACTTACCAGGAAGCCAACAAAACATAAAAATCAAAACTCCTTTCACTTTGCCCTTTATCCTACATGTCACTGCAAAATCACATCATCCTCTCAGTCTTCTCCTATGATATAAACAGAAAGCACTAAAAATTCACCCACTTTTTACTGATAATGCTGTTTCTCTATCCAGCTTTATCTTACAGTTTATGTTTTTAAATGGCTGGTAAATGGCTGCAGAATCATTAAAGTTGGTTAACCTTCTCAGTCTAATTTTGACCTACAAGATACTTAATTTAATCATTCCCCCATAGAAAAGGACGGGATAATTATGTGCAGATATGTGGTGCTAGCTATGTTACATTAGATCTTCATTAACCCAAGTTAATAATGGCTTTGTACTAATGGAAACTTCCCCTTACTCCTCATTTTTTCCCCCTAAATTGGAAAGCTCACTTAGTGAATCCTCTGCATCCAATGCTAGATAGACAAGATAGTAAGAGTTGTGGGAAGATTAAATACTGAAGAACAGCGTAAAATTTACATTTCCTAAAAGCAAAATTTTCCACTCAGAACAGTTTCCTGATAATCATTTCCTTCCCCACAGAGGATGGGAAACTCATGCCACTACTCATAACTGGCACACTTCACCCTTTAGGTGATTTCACTCATTGCAAGATCTCAGGGACAGAAACACACATAAGGAAAAGCAAAAGCATCAAAACCAAATTCCAACGACAAATAAGATGGGATCCTGAAAAAGTCCTCAGAGTACAACTGAACTTTCTGTAATGTTAAAGACTAAAGCATTTCCTCTAACAAACCTGCATCCTCAATGAAAAAATATTAAATGTATTCAATGGGTGCTGTGAAACAATTTCACACACTCACTGTTAAGGGTTTCAAATTAAATTGGGGAGCTGACCCAGCAATGGTGCTGAGTGGAGTCACAGAGGTGAACAGGAAAATGGACAAGACATCAGGATGACAGAAGTGAGTGCAAGTACTGCAGGTGTAATAAATTGCAAACATACTTAAATTAAACTGCATCCCACATGCTCTGGATAAAAAAAATGAAATAGGAGCAGCACTTTCCTTCCGAATTATATTCTTTCCGTTGTAACTGATAGCTACTGTCATTCTCCTTCACCATAATTTTAGTAATCATTGGCAAATTTTGACCTTTCAAGCAGCTAACCTAATTCATAACGGATGCCACTTCCTAATTAGCAGAGACATTGGATTTTCAGCTTCAGACAGGGCAAGAGCCAGCCTAATGAGAATAAAGAGAGCGAGCAGGTCTGGAGAGACAACAGAGAGAGCTGAAGAGGCTGCTGTCACCCAGGACGGAAATCAGAGCCCCTGATTGTTAAAAATGGAACAAATACCTCCGGAGAGCCAAGGAGCAGATGCACTGACTGCAGCACACACGTGGCCCTGGCCAGATTTGGAGATCACTCCCCTCCAGCAGCCTGCAGCTCACTGAGACCCCTTTACCCACCAGAGAAATCCCACCAGTCAAACATCAGGGTGGGCAAAGGCACATCCAGCTGCATAAACCCACCAGGTTCAGCTTGGCTGAGCTCCTGCACATACATCCACTCAATTTCCAGGGCGAATTTAAAGAAGGAGGAAAGCATGGCTACTTAGGACAAGAGATCCTGAACATCCCCACGGAACTGTGCTGAACACCCAGGTCTGATGCTGCACTGAAGGCATGTGTGACTCCAGAAATCAGAAATCAGGCAGCCCCAGCTGCATACAACCTGACACTGAACACATCCTCTACAAGGCTGCAATCCAATTCCTGAATTTTGACACTAGAATACAATACAATAAAAACTGGCGTAATATAATATAAATGTTATTATATAAATCATAGTATTCTATTTGTAACTGCTGGTGAAAAGGAGGCAGAGTGTAGGCTATTACAGTGTTCAGCTGTAACTCCCTCCTACATTGGTGTCAGACCATGATTTCCACATTCTTTCCTTTACATCAACATGGCCTTCTTTTTTTTTTTTTGTTTTTTTTTTTTTTTTTTTGAGGGAAAACCCACCAGTCTTGGGATTTGCATTTTTTTTTTCCTCACTTACAGACCTATAATTCACTTCCTTGCTCTTGGGATTGGATGCTTCTGAAAAGGAAATTAAGAGCACAGATTTCATAACCACTCACCTCGAAAGAAAATGGAAAGCACTACCACATGAGTCTGCAGAAAAACAATTTCTTACCTTAAAATTGTGCTTGGCTGAGCAAAAGAACTTGAAAAAGAATATTGTGTATCCTAAGTCTGTGTATAATGTGTGAGAGAATAAGAATCAGGTTGGACAAAGCCATTTTTAATAGCATATAAAGTGCAAGGATAAGAGCAACACCTGCCCTGGGTGCAGAAGATGGCACTGCCATAGGGGAATATATTCAAGCTTGGGATGGATCCAGAAGTAATGCACCCAACCTGTGAATACCTCTGGGATGAATGGAAGAATCCATTGAGTCCTACTCTGACCCTCTGGAATATTTTACCTGTGCATGATCTCTCTGGAATATTCTGCATTTGCATTATTTTAAGTTTCTAGTACTACAAACCAGAATGTGTGGCAGCCCCATCCATGAATCTGCTCAGGTGCTGTCCTGAACTGGAACCTTCCTAAAGAAGAGTTCTAAAATTAACTTACCTCCAAGCTGGAAGAAACATATTGAATGTTTTGACTGTGAGCAGTGCTATGGCATTTTTGGAATGGGTTGCAGTGGCAGGAAGAAGGATTCACTGTGTGTCCTATTAATTTTTTAAAATTAAACATCATCTCTTCAGATTTCAGGCCCTGCCAGCCAGCTACACCTGCTCTGTTCCTCCACTGAACAAACACCCAGGCACACCAGGCATCTCCTCGTGAACTGCACTGCCAGGCTGGAAAAGAGGAACCAGACACAACTGCAGAATCCAAATTCTCCCCATGAATATATATACAAATGCAACTATATGCCTTAAAAGATTAATTTCACATGCTTTAAATTGCAGTTTAATTTGAAAACTAATTCAGCCTCATAATTGGCTTTCTGTTCAAATCACTGAGGCTAAAGATTTAAATTCTTAATATTCAGATGACTTTCGAGTTTCTGGCCCCATCTGTGCATTAGTCCATGGTGTTAATCTCTGAGGGAATCTCTGCTGGCATAGAAATAAAATAAACAAACTGGGACACTAGTAGAATAATCAGCTTTTAAAATCCTTGGGTTTTTTATATACTGTTTATTTTTTATGAGATTTCTTTAACTCGATTTGCCACATATAGATTTGGCTCCCAGCTATTTCATTTTTCACGTGGCATGTTATCAACAATTATTCTACCAGAGTTCCATGGACTCAGGAGGAGAAAGAGAAATTTTAAATTACAACATTTCTCATGTAAGAAATACTAATATTCCTTTATTTTGGAGGACTGTCTATACTCAGAACTCTTTTACATCACTCCTAAGAAGGGTGGTAGGAGAAAATACAGATCCAGGAGAATGAAGGGGCTGGATAGAGTTTAAAAGAAGTCACTTAGACTTGTGCTATTGACTTGAAAGGGACCAAGATGCATCCAGAGAGTTAGTGAAGTGGAAAGGATAAATGGGAATGGAAAAGGCCAGTCTGACAGGAACAAATTGTTTTGGAGAGATGAGTTAATTTTTGACAATCTTTCTGTTAGAACAAAATAGATACAACCCAGAGCAAAGCACTCAAGTCGCTGCAGAGCATTTCACATTGACCTTTTCAGAACTGAACACTTCAGTTAAGTGAGACATCCACATCCTTCCACGAGGAAGGGTCTGCTGTGGTTATGGCGAAACAAAGCTTCTTCAGAGGGAAGTAATCCTTCTCCACCCCACTACTGTTTTGTGATTAAATTCCCTTTCTTCCTTCATATTTAAGCATTTTCATGCCATCTTATTGAGTAATTTTTTTAAAACTCTAAGAGTTTCTCCAGAAAGAGCCCTCCCCAAGGACACTGCTGGCATCCTGCACAGCCAGCAGTACAAGTCCAGGGGCTTGGGCTCACAGAGGGGAATATCCCACTGCAAACCCCAGATCCTTCCTGCTTTAAGGAGCTGCTGTGATGCAGCTGGGAGGTGTGGGCATGGAAAATGCAGCAGAATCCCTGCAGGGCAGGCAGTGCTGGGCAGCCCAGCCCTGCACCCATCCCGCTGTGTCAGCGCTGCTCCAGGAGAGCTCTGCTGATTAAGGCTGCCAGAGGGAGCAGGGGAATTTCAGCCCCAGCTTGC
This sequence comes from Zonotrichia albicollis, assembly GCF_047830755.1. Taxonomy (NCBI): domain Eukaryota; kingdom Metazoa; phylum Chordata; class Aves; order Passeriformes; family Passerellidae; genus Zonotrichia; species Zonotrichia albicollis. The sequence goes on from NC_133835.1 coordinate 11,453,441, forward strand.
AGCTGCATTTTTAAAACTTGGCTGTGTGTTCTTCACACAGAGGCAAAGTTCAAAGAGCTAGAACATTATTCAACATGAGTAAAATACGGTCTTTTAAGATACACTTTGAAACAGTGGCGCGTTAAATCAAAACAACGCATGCAGGGGGAGAGGGAGGAAGAAAGATGGTCCTGTGGAAAAGGAAATCCTGCATCACTACTCCTGTTCTGCATTTTTGGAAGGGCCTGCTTTTACACATTTTAAATTGCCCAGCTACTTGACCTGAGGCTAGATAAGCTAGAAATGCATTAAACTGTTCTTCCAGAGAGCATCAGAAAAGCAAAGAGATGTAATTCAGTTTAAGAGCCAGCACATCTGAGGGTGTCCAGGGGCCAGTTCTCACTACAGAGAACTTCACCAAGAGTGAGCTCCTGATTTCAGGAACACTATGCTGTGGCTCAAGACACTATTTCAATTAAGTTATTATAATCTTAGCCAGCAACAACAACAACCTATTATAATTAATAATACTTGATGGTTTCTCTTCTATTCCTGTCAAGGGTTGCTTCAAGGTGACTTGCAGAGAGCAAGCTCCTGGGGAACCCAGGCTGAGTGCTCTGCAGGCTGGGAAGCCCCTTCACTTAAACCCCATCAGACTGTCTAATGAGTCTCTTCACATCACAGCCAATTCTTCCAGCTCTTGGACAATTTTGTGTATCTGTATTCCAGGCTACAGCAAACTTGCTCCTGCGGGAGGCTGAGTGCCCAGCAGTGTCACACCGAGCTGCAGGCTGGAGCACTCCTCCTTCTGCATTCCCTTTCCTTGCTTCACTCCACCCTCTTTTGGCTTGTTCACTGTTGAGTCAGTAGGTCACATCTCACTTGGCCACCCTCCATCCCTGCCAGGCTCGGGGATGAGGCCGCACACTCTGTTCCAGGTCAGCACAGCCCGGCCCCAAGCAGGGACCAGCATCCTGCGGAGGGACAGCCCTGCTGGGCACACACAGCCCTGCTGGGCACACACAGCCCTGCCTGCTGGGCACACACAGCCCTGCCTCTGCTCCATCCCGCACCCTGGGAGTGCTGGACAGCTCCTCAGGGCCCTTTCCTGCTCACTGACACAGAATCTGCTCTATTGATCCCACTGGAGCCTTACCAGGGCTCTCCCTGCAGCTCAAGATCACTGTGCCCTGCTCAGCCTCTGCTCAACAGCACATTTGTGATGATCTTGCTCTGCAAAATTTCCATGGGTAGAGCTCAAACTCCATATAGCCTTTTTTTATCTGGGCTTTTTTCTTATTAAATCTGGGCAAAATTCCGACTGACTTCAAACAGCCACTGGCTGATCATTCTAGCTGCCCTCAGAGCCAGCATTTATTTGGGATACTCTGATATCTCTCATCAGAGGTGTGCAAAATTAAGAACATTGCAGATACTGTCGTAATCAAGTAATCCTGCATTTTTAATCACAGCCATTATAAATGGGCATATGGAAGATGTGAGAAATAACAATTGCACAGGATATCCAGGGAAGCATTTTCAGTCCTCAGGCATAGTTCAGCAGCACTGAGCAGAGGAAAATGAATGCTGAATTCCTGTAACATATAACAAGATTTTTTGGTTTGCTTGAAGCATGGATATTCACACATATGCAGATATATTTTTATAGATGCATATACATCTCTAACTTACTGTTGAATCAGTACTGAACAAATTTTGCTGTTACCTCAAAGAATATGCAGTGTCTTTCATTTCTCAACCGCTGCCAGAAATAATCACAAATTCTGGTAACGTATTTCTTCTCTTGCAAAGGCTGGTGTGGTACCTCCTTAGTTGTTACAATATTCTGAGGCATCTTCAACTAATAAAAAGTTTCTAAATATTTGCAAGATCTTCCCTTAGCTAAATACATTGTCTACACTTGTCTCTGCACAAAAGAGGGACACATAATTTTGAGGAAAAAGAGGAGCTTGCAGATATTCCCTTTAACTCCATGACCTCTCTATCACTTTCTCAAAGGCACAAGATCATGTTTCTTGCCAAGCACACAGAATGAGGGCCTCCAATACCCAAATTCCTAGGAGGCTCAACAAAAGCAAGGAAGAGAAATTCAATACTAATATAAACCTTTAAAAGAATACCGATTAAACAGGAGAGAGAGGGAAAAAACCCCTGACAAATACATCAAAGACAAATGTAATTGCTTTTGAATAAAAACAGATTGCTTTCTACCTTCCTGCCTTAAAGGCAAGCACTCCAGCCTGGGACAGAGAATACCAAAAAACACTGCTAGAAGCAGAGGCACAAGTATTTTGTAGGCAAATTATCCTGTTCTATTTAATAGCTCAAAGGCTTATCTGGATTTCAGACAAGAAGAGGATGCAATTTACTGCTTCTCTGACAGATGAACAGAGCTAGTTAAAACATTTGGGAACACTTTGAATATTGATCTGTCCTCGAATAAGATGTAAGAAATTTGATTTGCTATGGAAATGTTGTATCAATCTTCAAACCTTTATATGCCCCAGAGTGGCCTTCAAATGAAAGCTGGAAAAATTCTCTGGGAAGATGTCATCAGAGCTGTCAGCTCAGGGGCTTCTCACCAAGCAGGACCAGGACTTTGAAGCTGGGACATCACCACCCAAAGGAATCAGAAGGGGAGCTGTACCTATTCTTTGCTCAGCAATAATGTCACGTTCTGTCCCCACCACGTGCCCGTCCCTCTCAGTGCTGGAAGACAATCAATCAGGGCTGTGAATCACCTTGTTAAAAGCAGTGCCCACCGGAGACTTCCCTGTCACACCTCCGGCAGCAGAGCCGCTGTGATAAATGTTTGCTGACACAAACCAAAGTCACGGGGTATTTAACCCCTCAGCTGGCAAACAACCAAGGAGAGAAGCCAGGAAAAAAAACTCCCTCTGATTTCAGGAGGCTTCCAATTGTACTGGTGACACAGAACAAAGAGTGGATACAGTAATTTTAGTTACGCTCAGCAATGAGCTAAACCAACGCTGCTCCCATATTGGGAACTGCAGGGTTACACCACACTTAAATAACAAATCAACAGTGCAGTTGGAAATAGAACATTAAAGACCTTTACAGCTCTGTTTCTTCCAAGCATATAAATGTGCTCATGTAAAAATCATCAGTTTTTCCCATACAGCTTACACCCTCACTGATTTTTCACCCATAAATTTCCTGTAATTCAACTTCAGGTTTTTCCCCATTTTCACCCTCTGTTAGAATAATCTGTGGAGACAGAGGATGAGCCTGCAATTTCAATGTCAATATTCCCACTTCTGCAGGTTTCCATCAGGTCCCATGTAAAAAGTGTTTTCTTGAGACAGAGCCTTCTTTGGAGTCTGAGTGGATGCCAGATATTGAGTTGGCAAATGACTGAATTAAATATCAAGGAGGAGGATATTGAGCATTTGAGACACAGGGTCAGGGAAAGGCCACTGCCAGGCTGGCTTTCAGTGCTCTGTAATTAGAATAACAGCCCTGTACGTGTGCAGTGAGTGTTTGAGAATGGTGCTACAGAGCATTACAAAACTGCTTTTACAAATTCCACAGCCTGGAAGGGACCACCAGGTTCCCTCCATCCCAAGTCTGCACTTTCTCTTCATCCAGAAAAAGATACACAATGGGATTGTTCTCACCTCCATCAGTCTTCCACCAACAGCCAGCAAGAGCAAACCTCTCCCTCATCCCCTGTGATCCCAGCAGAGCCCAAGCCACCACACCACATGAATGCCCGAAAATCTGTGAAAATTTGAGATTTTTTTTTCAACTGTACCTGGTTTAGAGCCTTCATCAACAGATCCATTATAGACTTGGTTGATGAACTCCGGCCTGTTGTCATTCATATCAATCACATAGATGTAAAGGTCAATGGGATTCTCCACCTTGTTTCCATTCATGTCCACTGCATGAGCCCGGAGCTGGGAATGAGCACAATGAAAGCACAATATCAGCAACTGCATTTGTTGCAGAATGAGAGACTGTTTTGCAAGGATTGACTTTACGTCGTAAATACTTCCTCAAAATTGAATGGAGCCAGTATCTAATTCCAGCAGAAAGCACTGACATGGTTTCCATCTACACTCGACTCACAGTTTTTCAGAGCTTAATACAATATTGAAATAATATTTTGAAACAGTGATTGTCAGTGGAAACACTTCAACTCTGGTGTAGTGATGCTATCTTATCCCCTTCACAGCTCACAGACCACTCTATTTTAATTTTTAAGACATATTGAACCTCGTCTGACAATCTGAAAAGCAAATTTTGCTTAGTTCCAAATAAAGTGAGGAAATGATTTTGAGCGAGAAGTTTCTTATGGGAACCTGCAGCATTTCACACCCATAATACTGGGGATTAGTAAGTGAAGAGATTTCAGCATGATCTTAGTGATGTTTATTCTTTGTTTAATCATGGTCTCCAGGAACAGCAACAGCTACCGACCCCATTGCTCTGTGCACCAAAAGACATTTCAAAAGTCCCTTTCCTTCAAATAACGGGAGCCCCCATGGCACTAAGAATGCAATTTCCTCAGGCTTCAATAAAATACCCAGTGCTGAGGCATTTCAATAACCAGAGCCACAGTGTTAAGCCCTCAGTTAAACTGGAACTGCAGCTTTATCTTATTAGCAATAACCATCAGTAATAATGCCCAGAAACAAGAGCATCTGTTTTCTGAACAAAAGAGACAGATACAGCATGTCAAAATGAGTAATTAATAAAACAAAGCAATCACAATAGTCTGGAACAATCAGTAACCAGGTGAAAAAAATGGAGAGGTTTCTCATTAGAAGGAACAGATGGCTACTGTAAATGGTGTGTGGCTGAATGGTGTCGGGAGAGCTCTGACAGTGAGGGAATGGCTGCACAGCCCCGACCTGGCTGGACCTGGGGAGGCTCTGCAGATTTTGGCCACCATCCCTCTTCATCTCAGCCCCTGTGAGCACTGATGAACCTCCACCCTGCCACGAGAACAGGGGATGGCACTCGGGATGGTGTCACATCCCACAGGGCTGGTGGGCTGGGGAAATGTCAGAACCCAGGACATTCCTCTGACTGCCCTGCAGGACTCGAGACCCTGGTGAGGGGCTCACAGACCTTGGCACAGAGTCAAAAACACCTGTGCCTTTGATTTTCACCCATGGAAAAAATTACTGACTTTGTGTGAAGATTTACACAAGAGTTTGAGTAGAATGATAGCTGATTTGTCACAGGGTGAAACAGTAGAATTCTTCTTCTTCTTCTTCTTCTTCTTCTTGTTCTTCTTCTTCTTCTTCTTTTTCTTCTTCTTCTTCTTCTTCTTCTTCTTCATCTTCTTCATATTAATCTTCATCTTCTTCATCTTCTTCATCTTCATCTTCTTCTTCTTCTTCTTCTTCTTGTCCTCCATCTTCTGCTGTGGTGGTGACACTTCTGGATTGGTTTAGAGTAGAGACAGACTGTCTAACATAGGTGATAGGTTTTGGAAAATTATTGTAGATAAAGTACATGTAGCTCTTAGTATAAAAAGCTAACACCACCCCAAGGGTGGTCATTATGCCACAACCTGACCTTCTGGACAGATCTCAACAGGTCAGAGAAAGAATGTTATAGATAAGGAAAAAGAAACAACTTTGAAAAGCAGAGCCGAGGAATCTCGACTTCTTCTTCAGTGGCGGGGCTTGGAAAAAAAGACTCTAATACCTTGAGAGCCTTTTCAATCACAGAAAACCCAAGAGGGAACCAAGGCTTCAGAGGACATCAGCTTAACAGAGTCACACAATGGGCTGGGCTGGAAAGACCTTTAAGCTCATCTAGTTCCAGCCCTCTGACAAAGGCAGGGAACCTTCCACTGGACCAGGGTGCTCCAAGCTCCATCCCCACCGTGCCTGAACACCTGCAGGGATGGGACAGCCACAGCTCCTCTGTTCGTGCCAGGGCTGGCTGGGAGATGGGGCTGAAGGACAGGGACACCCCAGCTCTGCCATCCAGCAGGATGGAGGCCTCTGCTCCCTCCCAGCAGTTCCCCACACCACCAGGCTGCTGCTGGGAGTCAGAGCTGACTTTACAGGGAGGTCTCCAGCTCCTCTGATGCATGACAAATAAATGTGCTAATTGCATTAGCCCTGGTTCCTGTCTTTCACTCTCGCTGTGCTGGTGATTGATGCAACTTTCCCCTTCATGTATGGTGCTCAGAAGTCCAGAGCTTAACAAAAGGAGCTGCACACCATTAGGATGGGCTGGATTAACATTTAATCAAGCAAAGAGAACAAACTACCACATGAAATGAGCTGGGGGAAAAACACTTTCTTTTTTTTCAAAGGAAATTAAGCAGCACGTTTTCTTTAAAGCCTGAAGAAGTCCAGTTTTGCTTTCAATACAGGGTGTACCATTTGTGTTTCATGACTTGCAATGCTCTTAATATCTGCATTTCTTTCCTACATAGGAACTGCTTTGGCTCCCACCTGTTGAGCTATCCTTCATCATGTCAGATGTAGCAATTCAATAACTTTACAGTCAGAGGTCAGACTGTCTTTGAAAAAAAGTAATTCAGAGCTAAAATTAAAGTTATTATCTTCAAACTGAGGCAGCACTGGGCTCTCTGTTACAGCATTTCCAGCAGCGGAAATGGTTCCATTCAGAGATAAAGCAGAGAGCAAAGCTGGTATCTCCCCCCTCAGATCTGACTCTCCCCCTGCAAATTTTTAATTACATTCGATAGCTTTTGTTTGAAATCTCCAGGAGTAAGGGATTTCTCAGCAATGCACATCTATCTGCTTGTTGCACTCACCGAGCACATGTACCCATCAGCGCATTACTGCCTGCACTCCAGGCAAAAAAAATTCAATAAGCAAGACTGCAGGGATCTCATCAAACCTGTGGTGCCATGCTCAAGTGTCCTGAGCCCAGCACCAGCACTGGGACAAGCCATGGGAGGCAGGCAGTGCTGGGCACACTGCTGTGGTCACTGCTGTGGCCACTGGTGTCCTGGCTCAGCATCTGCAGTGCCAGGAACACGGCACCCTCTCTCCTGCTCCTTTTTTTGGCCTGGCTTCAGTGAACATTTCTTTCCTTTTGTGCTTTTTTGCATTCCTTTTCTCTGCCTGTTCTCTCTGAACAACTCTCATGTGCCAATGCCTCCCTATCTCCCACAACATGTGGCTTGCCTGTGGTCAGTGCCAGCTGTGGCAAAGGGAGAAGGGAGTCCTGAGCCACAGGGTTCAATTTCAACTCCATGGGAGCTCTTCCTGCTAAAAACCATTCCTTGTTAGGAGACAGTTCCTTACTAGGGACCATCCTCAGCAGAGAGAGCCAAGGGAGGAGGGACTCCAGAGGGTCAATCACTGTATGGGAAACTGGCTGGATCTCCAAGGCTGATCTACACTATATTTCCCTTCCTTAATTCATCTTCTCCTGCATTCTTTTGTCCTTCTTTTGGTATTCATGAGGCATCCTCAAGCTGGACAAACACTTTGTTCTGGAGCCATTCCTCAATGGCTGAGATGGGGCTCATTTTTGTGAGCATCACCTGGGCCACAGGACACATGCCAGACCTAGGGCATGCACAAGTACTCAAATGGGAGCTGGTGGGTGCCTGAAGAGACAGTTAAGAAACATTTATAAAGTTAGTTTGAAATATTTACATTTTCCCCAAGAGGAAGAACATGACAGGAGTGAAGAAGGAATAAAATCAAATTAAATACCTTGCAAAGGATTCTGAAAAATTAATACACGTAGCCAACTAATCTCTAGCTGATGCATCATCTGCTGCACCAGCCAAGGAGCTGGCTCGATATTCTTTAACAAATATTGTTTAAAAGTGTGACAATTATTGCTATCATATTCAGCAGCAGCTAGCACAGGTCTCTGAGGTTTTCCTACTGACAGTTTCCAGTGTAAATGTAGCTGTTGGCATACAAATGATTTGGTATCATGATTATTGATTACACTGGAGGCTGGTGGTATCTGAAGGTAGTTAGTCAAAGTCAACACAGTGAATTGTGTTAAATATGAATATTACTTAGGCACTAATACTACTAATACAAATATACATTATCAATCAGTGACAGAGCCTCTAAGCAATAAGCATACAATGTCATGCCTAATTTGTGTGCTCTTAATTGTGATTAAAAGTTCAATTTAGAGCATTGTGACTCAAACCGCTGGCATTATTCAACATGGCTCAAAATACTGGAATTATCCCTTCATTTGTAGTAAAATTGTTTTGTTCCTTTGCATTTAAAACAACTCTCTGTCAGTCTATACCCCACCTGTTCTGCTCCAGCCATTTCTGAGGGAGTATTTCACCAGCCTGAAGCTGACAGTGCATACATGTGTCTGGAACTGGATTAGGACTTCCTTCAAAGTTTCCCTGTAATGCATATTACTTGAGTATCATAAGCAATGATTACTTACTGACATGTTTATGCTGATGTCTTTTGAAAACAGAGCTTGAAAAACGTCTTGGAAAACTAAGCTACCAATTTTCTATCCCTTGTACTTGCCAGGCCTAACTGCAGCTTAATACGAAGCTGGTGTCTGGATCAGAAAAGACATTCAGAGCCACTAATTCTGTCAGCAGCACCAAGGGGACCTGGGGAGCGCAGCTAAATGAGGCCAGGAGAACTCATGCATATTAAATATCACTACCTGCTGCACCTTCCTTGGCATGCAGGGAACATTCCAGGGGCTGACTGCAAGGGGGGATGCAGCACACACACAAACCTGCCCCAGTGAGAGGGCTGAGAAATGTGGGGATGTGCCCCATGGATATGTATCCCGTGGATGTGTGTCATATGGATGTGTGTTCTTTGCTGTGTGTCCCTTGCTGTGTGTCCCTTGATGTGTGTCCTTGTTTTGTGTCCTATGGCTGTGTGTCCCATGGCTGTCTGTCCCTTGCTGTGTGTTCCATGGCTGTGTGTCCCATGGCTGTGTGTCCCTTGCTGTGTGTCCCATGGCTGTGTGTCCTACAGATGTGTGTCCCATGCTGTGTGTCCCATGGCTGTGTGTCCTACAGACATGCGTCCCTTGCTGTCTGTTCCTTGTTGTGTGTCCCATGAATTCCTGTCCATAGATGTGTGTCCCATGACTGTGTGTCCCTTGCTGTGTGTCCTATGGCTGTGTGTCCCTTGCTCCGTGTCCCACAGATGCATATCCATGGCTGTGTCCCTTGCTGTGTCCCTTGACTGTGTCCCACAGCTGTCTGTCCCTTGCTGTGTGTCCCATGAATTCCTGTCCCATAGATGTGTGTCCCATGAATTCCTGTCCCACAGATGTGTGTCCCATGGCTGTGTGTCCCTTGCTGTGTGTCCTATGGCTGTCTGTCCTTTGCTGTGTGTTCCATGGCTGTGTCCCATAGATGTATGTCCTTGCTGTGTGTCCTATGGCTGTGTGTCCCATGGCTGTGTGTCCCATGCTGTGTGTCCCTTGTTGTGTGTCCCTTGCTGTGTGTCCTTGTTGTGTGTCTCATGGCTGTGTCCCATGAATTCCTGTCCCATAGATGTGTGTCCCATGGCTGTGTGTCCCTTGCTGTGCGTCCCATGGCTGTGTCCCATAGATGTGTGTCCTTGCTGTGTGTCCCACAGATGCATATCCCATGGCTGTGTGTCCCTTGACTGTGTCCCACAGCTGTCTGTCCCTTGGCTGTGTGTCCCATGGCACTAATGACACCAGGGTGGCTCCCAGGGCATCACTCAATGCCACCTGTGCACATTGTGGGGTTGGTTTAGTGGCTGCAGAGCCCTTTTTACTTTTCTCTGCTCGTATTTTCTCTGTGTCTGGGATGCCTGTGAGGTCCCTGGGGAGTTTGTGCTCTGGTTTGGAGTGCAGGCACAAACAGATGAGGCCAAAATACAGCTGAACTTGCTCTCACCAGCACAGAGCACCTAGGCAGGGGCTCTGAGTCCCAGATGCACATACATCTCTGCATACCTCAACTCGGAATGATCCTCCCTAAAAGTTCAAGAATGATCACAAAAACAGGGGAAGTTCTGCTGCAGAACTCCTGATCTAATTAGAAAAAAATCTGTTTCACCTTAGGGAACGAGGCAGGTTTCATCAGACAAATGGCTTGCTGAATGCAGGGAGTGTTAAAACACTAGTATTTTAAAAATGGTAGTCCTGGAGCAATACAGATAATTATGCATAAGAAAATATGTGTTGAAAATGTGGGAGTTAATGAAACAGAACTCTTGATATGTAGCCTTACAAAGACTTGCAAATTATTGTTCTTTCTTTTATAATTAGTTTTTAGATTACCTGGGAACAACAGCAGCAAGGACAACACTCGAGAGTGACAGAGATGCTGAAAAGATTCGGGTTTTTTTGGGGCTGCAGAAAACCTGAAGCTGTGTAAATGCAGCCACCTTCAGCTGGAACACAAGGCTGCACAGAACAGACACAGAACTCCATGTCCTGCTGGGTCAGAGGGACCAGTGCTGCCTTGCAGCTCCACTGACATTCTCACTCAAGAGCAGAGCTACTAATTCAAGCTAAAGGAAACCACAGCAGATCTTAAACAAGTTTAAAGGTGGCCAAACACTCCAGTTCACATCAAAGCTGACACCTCAGTCACTGCTCTTCCAGCACTCAGTTCAAACCTGGCTCCATGTTGCCTTTCCTATCAGTTAGAGACTGGGCTCTATGAAGCGGCATAAATTCATTGACTTCTTCAACTCTCCACTAGCCAAAACTTTGGACTTTATTTTCTTTCTGGAAATGGGCCAAATTTATTCTCATTTTCAGCACTGTAAGTTTCCTCTCCAGTGTTTGGGTCATTGCTTTGCATGGTGTATTTCTAAAGGCTTTGCAAAGGGTTAATAAATGAAAAACTGATTTCTGATGGTTCAAGAAATCATCAATCCATTGCTACTGAGGCTGAAGGATCTAAAGGTCATTTACAGACACAGCTTAAAATATTCTTCATCACCTTCTACTATTTTCCTAACAAAGATTTTTCTATCATTCAGTATTCCTGTCTATAAGGTCTCATAACATACTTATTCTCTCTATAAAATACATCTTCCTGTAACCTTCAGAGTATGAATATGCTTATTTACATATGGATGCCACTAGTTCAAGGTTTCTGTGAGGAACAGCAAAGGCTGGAAATCCTGTGTTATGTACAAGGCAGATTCATCCCATCACCTTTGACAAGGCAAGAATTCAATTTGCTGAATTCACTGTGACTGGTAGGTTCAGTTCATCTTTAAGGGGCACAGGGTTTTTCAGGATGGAGGACAAAATTTGTTTCATCTCAGTTTTTGACTGCGAGTGTCTGATCGCAGACATCACAGCGGCTCCATCAAAAGTCTTAACTTTTTTATTATTGACTAGACTGTTATAATAACCTGGCACTGCTGAAACAATATCAACAGCGCTGAGACGACACACACTTTATCTCAAATATTTCTTCTCCAAAACAACCTCTCTTCATATTTTCCTAGGCACAACAAACAAAATAATTGTTCTTGTTCACAGAGTATAAAATAATTTTTCTTCAGATCTCCTTTTACCCAGGGGAAATCTCTTTTTCCACCCAACTAAAGAGGTAATCTATTTTCTTTATCTTTCCACCCCAGCCCAGAAGCTGTGTCAACATGGTTAACTGGATACCTGATAAAGCTGACAGAATGTGCATCTCCGACGGCGCCGTTCGGGACGCGGTGTCACTGCCAGTGACCCGTGCGCTCTGCTGGCATTACAGCCTCCCTGGGAAGGGCCATTACCATGCCAGGAGATGGGCTAGGGCTGATAGCAGCCCATGAAACAGCCTTTCACAACCACTCCAGCTGATGCAGAAAATGCTTGAAATTTTGCAGGGCTATCATGCAAGGGGCAATCTATTCTTTTAGCAATTTGTGGGACTGGATCTGCTGTGCAATTACACTGTGCAATATAAGAGCTGGGATTTATATCAAAACACAGCAGTCAATTATACTGTGAGCATTCTGTAGGTAGAGAGCATTTGATGAACTAGGATAGCACGAGGCACCATCACTTTTGAGTGTAATTAATCTTAATTAATTCCCTGATATTTAATATTAGCCTATCTGCGTATTTAAAAACCTATCTGACACACCCCCATCATACTGCCTGAACATCTCCTGGTGAATTAAAGTGAAAAATGACTATAGCAATTATTGCATGTTTAGATGCAGTAATGATTCTTAAATGAGTAATTTCCCAAGACATGCTAATGTAGTGACTGGCTTCTCATGGTTTTGGGTGGTTCAGTCTACACATAAATTTGCATGGATTTAACAAGCAGTGTGAAGTTGCACCATTTTAAACAAATGACTCTGTGTCTGAGAAAGACATCAGTTTATCTCCACTTTCATATAATCACAGAATTGTTTAGGTTGGAAAAGCCCTCTCAGATCAAGTCCAACTGTTCCCCCAGCACTGCCAAGCCCATCACTCAACCATGTCCTCAAGTGCCATATTTACATGGCTTTTGAATCTCTCCAGGGATGGTAACTTCACTACTGCCCTGGGCAGCCTGTGCCAGGGCTGGACAGCCCTTTTGGTGAAGAAATTTTTCCTGATATCCAATCTAAATTTCTCCTGGCACAACTTGAGGCATTTCCTCTTGATCTGTCACTTCTTATTTGGGAGAAGAGACCAACCCACATGGCTATAGCCTCCTTCCAGGGAGTCACAGAGTTATGAGGTCTCCCCTGAGCCTCCTTTTCTCCAGGCTGAGCCCCCTCCAGCTCCTTCAGCTGCTCCCCATCAAACTCACTCTCTCCACCCTTCTCCAGCTCCACCACCCTTCCCTGGACATGTGCAATGTGGTGAGGGGCCCAGAACTGAGCCCAGGTTTGAGGAGTGGCCTCAGCAGCGCCCAGCACGGGGGGACAATCCCTGCCCTGGTCCTGCTGCCTCACTACTGCTGATACAGCCCAGGTGCCACCTGGGCACACCTGGCTCACGTTCAGCTGCCACCACCCAGCACTTTGCACCGGTTGGGCTGATCCAGCACACCCCTTCTTGAACCCGGCAATTGTGGGCCCAGCTGGCAGTCAGGATGTTGGATGCTCACGTGGTAGGAAGCTCTCTCCTCCCTGTCCATGGGCCGGGTCACGTACATCCTGCCGGACACGGGGTCGATGTTGAAGACCTCCATGGGCGGCTGGTCGGCTCCCACTCCAGTGATGCTGTACCTGATGTGGATCTCCTTGTCCTTATCTGAGCGGATCTGGAGGAAATAACAGAGACAGGAACCCATCAGTTCTGGACAAAAGCCACATGGGTGTTTAAGCAACTTTAAAAGATCTGGGTCCGAAGGCTGCAGAGATGTAATACCACTGTCGGTCCTGACAAGGGAGCTGAACGCCAAAGATTTGGTGAAAAGCCATGAAAAGTACATTCCACAAAGTTTCAGCTATTTTGCTCCTTTTTAATTAATGAGAAATCACTGAAATTGTGACTTTTCAACTGAGATGTGGAAGAGCCTAAAATGCACAAAACCCACTGTTTACATATTACTGAAATTCTGATCTCCTGAAAGTATCCAAATTTTTCAGCCATACCCAGAGTCTCCCAGCCATTAATCATTTCTGAAAATGCTGTCTGCAAGCTCCTCCATTGTATTCTCAGTCCTGGTAACTGTGCACACAAATACTCCCATGAAATTCAAAGAACAGGGCTGTTTGCTCCTCTTTGTCCAACCCTGCTGGCTTGACAAGGCCAGCCTGGGAATGCCCAGTGGGATGTTACCATTTTATGTGATTATTTGTTGAGGAAAAATATGTTTTGGACACTGTTTCTGAAAGCCCTTCCCTCCTGCACCTTGAGAACAACACTGCAAGCCGAGTACAGCACAGTGAGTTCCATGAACCTTGGAGACAGAGCTGAGGAAAAAAAGAAGGGAGGTTAATATGTTGTCCTAGCAACCCTGACTATCTCTTTAAACACAAATTTAATTTTCTGATCAAATGCTGAAAGAAGTTCTTGCAACAGCATGACTATTCCCGAAAGAAAGTGCAAGGTACAAATAAATTACCACCCCCTGCACCATCACAAAGTGTCTTGGCACTGCAAGAAGCGATGTGCATAAATTTTTCCCTAACAGGTCTGTGAATACAACGAGGCAGTGGGAAGATAATAGATAGAGCCCTGGTAGCTGAATGCACGTTGGCATCTCTGCTACAGCAGCTGCACCCTTGGAGGGGCCTGAGTGAATTAGTGGGAGCCTGTGTCCCCCAAACTGCCTGGATTTGGGGAGAGAAGGTCATTTTCCTGAGGGAAGAGGAGGCTTTGCTTGTCAGACAAAGGAACTGAGATGGGGCTGTGGGCTGCTGCACACTCCTCCCATATGTGACCTTCTGCTATTCCTTCCTCTCCTGACACAGGAGGCTGACAAGACGCTGAACGTGTCAGTGCAGGGCAGTATCAGAACCCTGGCTCCTAGAATCTCCTTTGATACCTTTGTCCAGATCATTACCAAGTTTGTACACTGTTTTCTTTGTACTTCCCCCACCAAGCTGCCTGCTCCTGCTAATGGCTAATCATGTCAGTTATTACAGGCACCAGGATTGATCTGTGTGGCACCTGCGCCGCTGGAGCTGCAGGTCAGGGAACAGACACAGCTCCATTTGTCTTCTCTCCAAAGGATTCTCTGCTTGTTACACTGTTAGCACTGAGAAAACTGACTGGACTTACACTGGTGTAGTCACTTAAAAGAGGGCCTGGGGACACTGAAAGTGCCCTCATGCTGCACAGGAGGATTTGTCCAGATTTATGAGGGGCTAGAGGATATTTGGAAGAAAGACCCAAGTAGAGAAGCCGTGAATTCAACCTTCATTAGCAAATCTGTGGGTGAGGAAGGGTGCACTAAAATCAAGCGCTGCTTGCACGACTGTGCTTTCAGAGACAGCACTGCCACCAGTTTGAGAGCTGAAGATCACAGTTCCCATTTTCAGAAGGTCAGCCCTGCCCTGCCAGAGGGAAGGGCTGGAAATCGAGCTGGTGGCAATGTCTGTGCAGGTGCACAGCTCACACCAGGGAGTTCAAGCTCCAGCCCACCACATCCACAGCTGGAGCCAGGCTTAAGGAAAAGTGAAAACAGGAAGACACTGCTGGACCTCCAGCTCTGAGCCAGGGTGGGGTTCCCACCTTATAAATTAAAAAGGGTAATGTGGGACATGCAGCTGTGCGTCTGCACAACTCCAAACAACATATGATGTAAATTTACCCTTAAAAAAGGTGGAAAACCCCCTAAACAACCCAACAAAGGTATTTTGCACTTCTACCCAGCCCCAGCCTGGCTCAGCTATGGCTGTGCTTGAGCACAAACACCAAAGAGCTAAGCAGACACTCCAGGGAACCAAAATGGGGGCAGTTTTAACCCAAATCACAGGAGGGAAGAGCCTGTTAGTGGACATTTTTCTGCTCTATTTCCTGTTGCATATAGTACCCAGATCCCATTGTGATAGAAGCATTAGAAATGCATAGAGAGAGACAGAAACAGGGAAAAGGAGCCTGGATTTAAATATTCAGTGCTAAAGGCACTATATTTTATTTTTGGGAAACGCAGATAAACAGAAGCTCTCGAAGAAAGCTATGTACAGTTTAATAAAGTGCACGCTATAGGATGTCCTTGCAGCACTTTTATTAGCATTAATAGGGTCTAAGCTGTCTGTATGTAAATCATTGCAGATCTAGGAGATGAAATATATCATAAGACCTACAGCCAATTATACTGAGAGAAAACCATGAGCTAATTATATTGCATTGAGCAAAACATAGAAGGGGGAAATATACTGCAAATACTCAGCAAAGACTCCTTATTTGCTGTTAATTGCAATCATAGCACAAGGGTTTGCCTCCTACCTATACTTAAATCCATTTCCAGTAAATATACAAGGGTGTGAAGTGTTCAGAAAAAAAAAATAATGTAAGAAGTAGCACTTGTCACAGAAAGTTGCAAAGACCACTGACAATGAAGCATAGTACATTTTACTACCATGGAGATGTTTATCACACACATACTTTTTATATTGGAGCATATAATTTTATCCTCTTAATGAGATTAAAAAATAATAAAAAAAAGATTTTTTCATTAATCCTGTAACATTTTGACCAAAGGTTTCATTTGCCTAATTCCCAGGGTGCAATTTATTAAATCTTGTTGAGAAGTTAAGAACATTATCTGAACACAATGCAAGGTTTACTTCTTTTGTTGAAACGGTTCCTGGAGCAGTTTACAATAATAATAATAATAATAATAATAATAATAAAAATAATAATAAAGCCCTCTCTATTGCCAAGGAGATCACTAAATCAGGAATAAAAATTACAGGTTGTGGGGATTTACTGGTTCAGAAGGGAGTTACTTTTTCCTTCATTCAGCCTGGGAATTGTGAAGATGGTAACAGATCCATATGATAATCTTCTGACTGGAGAACATACACATGAATTTTCCTTTCATTTATCTCTCCTTTTATAATGCAGTCAAGAGGTATGCAGGCCTTTGGGTTACAGAACAGATGGCAGAGGGATGGTTTTCCTTAGCTGCATTTATACATTTTTTACTCAGAGAACCCTTGGAGCTTTGAGCTTCTCCAGTGCCTGGCATGATACAACTCTGCATATGATGATGTGAGCAGGATGAATGATGATGGCTGATGACTGTCATAAAAGGAATTTGCTTGCAAAGCAGCTTTTATGCTCTAAAAAGCCCCTCCGGGATGGAGCTTGGAGTGGATTGATTCACTGGTGAGGGAAAATGTCCCAGATCAAAAGGCAATTTATGTTGGAAGATGCAATCCCTTGTTCCCATCCTACCTCATGAACACAGGGAGCATTTTCCACGCAGGAGCCCTCAATAACTGTGACAGATACAAATGGACCCTCTGGAAATGTGGGAGCAGCCACCAGAGCCCCAGGGGGAGCAGCAGCAGAGCCAGGGCCCTCTCTGGAGCTGCCATCCAGCAAGGACAGGGCGGCCCTGCGGCCCAGCAGGGCCTGCCTGGAGCCCACACCACCGAGGAACCACCCAGAGCACTGCAGTGCTTGCAGCTCAGAACCAGAGCACCCAGACTCTGCCTCAGCCCTTCTTCCTACAAAGCGATCCAGAAACAGGAGAATTGGCGCAATTTCACAACGTGGGGATTTTCTACTGCAGGCTCTGATCTAATAGCTAAAATGTTTGAAAATGAACACTGCAACTCTTGAGACAACACAGGGCTAAGCCCTTCCAAGCTGGCCTCTCCTCAATGTCACATTTAGATGGAAAAGCAGTGTTTGTGGCACAGGATTGCATCCTGCTTTTGCAGATAACATCTTAGGGATCATGCATCTCCAGCAGGATTTACTGGGTAGCTAAACCATTCCCACAAACTTCACTGGTGAACAGAATTCCAAGAGGTGACTTCCTCTAAGGCATCAGATTTTATCACTGTTTTCCTTCTGTTGATCCACACCCTCGTGCTCCCAGCACTGCCCTTTCTTGCTGCTGGATTCCCAAGCCCTCCTCCCTTGCCCTGGCAGTGACAGAAGCCACCAGAGATCCACCAGAGATCCCTGCAATGCTCCCATGCCTGGAGCAGGGCTGGGACATGCAAAGCTGCGTGGTCAGCAGATTGTAGGGCACCATTGAGACCATAAATTATACAGCTTTTGGAGCACGACATTGCCAGGAAAAGAAGGGTTCCAATGGAGACTGTTTAGAGAGCAGTAAAGAAAATGCCTGGAGGGCCAGGAAATGGGGTGTGTAAGGAAAAGCTGAATGAACAAGGACAACTGAGCCTGCAGAAGAGGTGACTGTAACAACAGTACTGCTGTACCTAATAAACTACATTTAGAGAATTTCATAAGGTATCTGTGGTCTGGGTTCTGCCCATCCCTGCACTGTGCCTGGAAATGTATCTGGGAAAGCAAAGCAAGGCATTTCTCCTCTGTTACATTTCCGTTCTGCAGAACGAACCAGAAAATAAATTTCCTTTGGAGTTCTTTGTCTTGCTCTACAACATATGGAGTCAATAATGCCTTCAAAAAACACTAAGTTTACCATATAGAATAGTAGGCAACATTTGCACTAACATGACCTGAGGATACTTAGACTTGATTTTTTTGTTTTATAAAACCCATTATAATTATTAATGAACACATAAAATAATGTAAATGATAAGCAGTAAGTGTCTTATTATTAAGCTCTTAGCTATTTTGCCCATTAAGAAAACCAAATTAAAATAATTGAAGATTATAATCTGTCATGCATTCAAAATGCTCCATAGAAATTCAGGCAGGCAAACATATTCAAAGCCTTTAAAAGAGCACACTTAAGAGTCAGTCTAAGCATTCCAGGATTGGCTCATTAATTTTAGTGGAAATATTTTAATTCAACTACTCTTACTGTTTATTGAAATCTTTGCTAAGGACTTATTTATTTTTAACTGAATTTGCAATATGTTTAGGACTCATTTGTATAAAAGTTCTTAACTCTTATTTCACAGTTGTTTCAGAAGCCAGTAAAGAGACACATCTTTAGCCCCATATTTTCAAACAAATTACTGCATGTTGCTGAAAGAACCACATATGGTTTCAATAAAAAGATGCAAAAGTCAAGCAGAGAAAAATTAAGACAGATTTGGAGACCCAACCAGGTGAAGGTAACATTTAACCTCTGTCTCGTTCTATCACACTTGCCAGTGACCCCAAGCTATGTCCTAGAAGGAAATGAAAAAAACCAAAAATATCCTCTAAAACAGTTCTGTCTTCAGAGGAAACCCTCTCTTCTGTGCCTTGCAACCCAGCATTTTCACTAACTCCAGTCCTGGGTTTAACAGCAGTTTGTCCTTAAGTGCTCCTCCACTCCTGGACAAAATGACCATTAACTGAGCCAAGTGTCCATGGTGGTGGCATTTACAAACAAAGTTAAGCAGGGAAAGACCTCTATGGCAAAGAAAGAAGGGATGGAATTGCACATTTTAAATTGGGGATTTCTTTTTTTCCTCACCTGGGACTGGTTTCATCTCACACATGATTTTCTAAAAGCTTTCTATCTGGTCTCAGATAAAAAGAAGAGAAGAAAGTCTTTCAAGGGTGAAATCCATCCTCCCAAAGGCTTAAGAATACATCACATTTCCTGGAAGAAGTGGTTTTCTTTTTCCACCAAGAGAAAGAGAACCAAGGACTACACCTAGACTAGAAACCAAATTACCACATGGTTGTGATTCACTGCTAAGAACTTAAGTTTCTTCCTTAAAATACAAATCCAAAGTCAAACTGTAAAACGTTGCCTTTGCCTCAATGGCTGGATCTCTCCCATGTCAGGTTAAATCTTCCAGCTGAAATCTCTGCAAAGTGATTTCTAATGTTATTTATTTTGATGATAAGACAGAGTCCAAGCAGTGCTCCAGAGATATTCAAGCTGTCATTTAAGCCATTAATATAACTGATGATGCAGCCTGCATTAAAGAAACGAAGCTATGAAATGTTTGAACCCAAAAGAGGAGAACCTCTCCTGTGTGCCTGGCTTGTTCTGTGGGACCTGCAGAGGAGCCCATTCCTATCCAGCCATTCCTTCTCATCCAGCCATTCTCATCCAACCCATTCCCATCCAGCCCATTCCCATCCAGCCCATTCCCATCCAGCAATTCTCATCCAGCCCAATCCCATTCTGCCATTCCCATCCAGTCATTCCCATCCAGCCTTTCCTATCCAGCTGTTCCAATCCAATCCATTCCCATCCACTGCATTCCCATCCAGCCAATCCCATCCAACCATTCCCATCCAGCCATTCCCATCCAACATTTCCTATCCAGACATTCCCATTCAGCCATTCCCATCCAGTCATTCCCATCTAGCCCATTCCCATCCAGCCATTCCCATCCAGCCATTCTCATCCATCCCATTCCCATCCAGCCCATTCCCATCCGCACATTCCCATCTAGCCCATTCCCATCCAGCCCATTCCCATTCCCATTCCCATCCAGCCATTCTCATCCATCCCATTCCCATCCAGCCCATTCCCATCCAGCCATTCCCATCCAGCCACTCCCATCCTGCCATTCCCATCCTGCCATTCCCATCCAGCCATTCCCATCCAGCTCTCCTGCTCCTTTCCAGGAGGATTTGCTTCCTCTGCACGCACCCTGCGAGCGCTTGGCTGAGGTGCTGCACCAAATGTTCAGCTGCTGACAGCTCCCAGCATTTCACAGGTCATTTGGCTTCCACATGGCTCCCTCTGTCCAGGGGCTCCTCTCCAACCCTGCTGCTCCCTTCAGGCCAATTACATCCACATGGACACACTCCTCTGGAACCTTCCCTATGCCCATGGGGAGCTATGATAGTTTTCATGCCTTTCGCTTCCAAGTTTTTTTGAATTGTTTACCAGGATTTTTCTCCTCTACCTGGATGAAAATGTAACACTGAGCAGATGGGGAACAGCATATCAATCAGGCTCAATAAGGAGCTGGTAATGCAGTGGGAGAGAATTTCTGCCTGCAACTCTGGCCAGTAACTGTGTGTGACCCCACGCATAAGCACAGGATGAAATTGAAGTTGTCAGACTCACAGTCTAATTCAAAACTACCATTATTCTGCTTGGGATAGAAGTGAAATAACAATGCTTTTGCCTAGAAAACCAAATTCTGTACATGATGAGATGACACACTACAAGCACAGAGTACCTGGCGTGCAGCAGTGCATCCAGGCCAAGGATTTGCTGCAGCTTAACTCTTCTTTCCTACCTGCTGAAACAGCAAAGAATTTATGTTTTAGCTTGAGTTATCCTGACACAAAAAGGCTGAAGTCTGCAGGGCTCAGGGGGGCAATCTGCTCTGTGTAACTCTGCAGCTGGTCAAAGTTTCTGAGTGGTGACTTGGGACTGCCAGAAGCTCATATCAGGTCTCTGTCTTTACCAGTGAAAAACTCAGTAAACTGCAATTTGTTGCATGGTCTTTGTGATTAAATAATTAAGTAATTATTTATCTCTCCCACTCACTATTATAAAGGTCAAGAAGCCAAGGTGCCCATATCAGGAAGTGGCCAATGCTAATGGATCTTTCCCATCTAACAGTAATTGATATGGCACAGTCATTTCTAAAGCAATATCTGCCTTTCTTTGGGCTTTCTGCAGCCTGAGAACTCCACTGTGGAAATGCTTCAGACTGTAGCACGGCAAGAGAGAGGGAGGAGAGCAGCTCTGATGGGAAAAGAAGATTACAGAACACCTCCACGTGACCAACATCTTATCACTGCCAGAACCTTGATAGCAGAAGCAACAAAACTAATTTTTACTACTCTTTCCCTTATCTCTCTTGCACGAGAGCAGATTCTTCACTGCAGTGACTGAAGGCATCCCAGTGGAGCTGATGTGCTGCTATCAGGTGAATTTTGGCCCTGAAGAACCGAGGCTGGTTCCTGCTGTGCAAGATGCAAGGGCCTGATAATGCCTGGCTGGGATTTGAACCAGATGCACAAACCCTCCTCTGCTGCAGAGGATGCTCTGTGACAAAAAGTGAGAGGAAATACATCTGAGAGCTCAAAACACGCTGTTCTTACTCCTCTGACAGAGGAGCTGTGACAGGCAGGAGAAGATCATCCTTCACAATCTATTTGAGAAGGGCTACCCACTGTTTCTGTGCAGAGGGCACCATCCTGCAGCACCTTGGTGCAGCTGACCCCACTGCTGCCTGTGATGGCTGTGCCCAAATGAAGACAAAGTCAAGAAAAACAAATCATGGCAGTGGGAATTTGTCCTCATTTTGTTTTGAAGTGCATCTCTCCTGAAGCCTCATGTCCTTACATCATGTCTGCCACAAAGCAAGCCTGGAAAAGAGAATCCAGCACCTTTCTGGGTAAAACTGAGCAGGAAACTCGAGTGCTCAGTGCAGAAGATAAATAAGGGCAGCAAATATTGACCTGCACAGGAGTAACCTGATCACTGTAACTAATGATTGAGCCCCTCAGCTGATATAAATCAGTGTAGACTCAGTAGCTTCAAACAGAGGCACGCTAATTTATTTCAGCTCAAAATCCAGCACATGGCATTTAAAAATTTAGCAGCACAGCAGAAGAACAAGTGAAGAATGATTTTCACTCGACCCATGGCAATTTACCACAAGCAGCATTCCTCTTGGAAGGACAGTGAGCTGGGACACAGGGAACAAGCATTCAGGGGAGAACAAACACACTGGTGTCCTCAGGAAGGAAGTTTTTCCCAGACTCAAGGGATATAATTGGTCTTAGTGTGTGTGACCTTTGCTTTTGTAGTGGGCTTGGCTTTGCCAGAGTCATGCACTGAGCTCCCAGTGCATGATGCCTACAGATATCCCTGATCATGGAGAAGTGGTGCTGTGGCATCACTGTGATTGCTGCCCTCAGCATAAAATAAAGCTTTTGGACCTGCCTGCAAATAGCTAACAATGGGAAACAACAATAAAACCCTCCAGTGTGTCTATTTTGGAGAACAAAATCTGCTGAGGCTTGTATTTGAGACACTACTTTGGGATGCTTGCAGAGCAGGATTTAAAGCTCTGCAGCTCTCAATGTCTCTCTAAAAAGTTTAATTACAGGAAAAGCAAACCTATTTGTTTGTTATGTAGGGTAGATTACACGGCACAGCATATACAGAAGTTATTTCAATGGTCAGTAAAAGGAAACACCAATGTGAGGAGGCAGGGAATGAAGTTCTGTCTGTGCACCATGGGAGCTAAATGACATCAGTGCAGGTCTAGGTTTGATGATCCTGAAGGATCCTGTCCAACCTGAGGTATTCTATGTTTCTATGATTTATTGACCAGTGAACAAAGACAGTGTGAGATGTCATTGCTCCTAGGACTCACCCTCTTTTGTTACACAGACAAAATATTGAATCCTCCTGGATAACTCTTCCCTATGGCCAAATTCTGCCCATGCATGCACACATATGTTTCCTTCCACAGCAGCTATGCTGGGCACTCCAGAGCTGTATTTTCCCTTCAATAAACTTGCAGAACAAGAGCTCTGTGGTCAGGAACACTCAGAAGATGACAGCAAACATCAGGCTGGCTCACCCATCCCGCACAGCTGGATCCAGTCTGTGCCCACACGCACACACCTGGCGTGCGGGGCCCACAGCTGCATGCAGGACAGAGCAGCTGCAGGACACACTGCCAGGCTCATGCCAGCTCCCACCCTCCCAGGCAGCTCTCCTGTGCCCTCCCATCACCTCCCTGCAGCCCCTGCCTACGCTCAGGGTGCCCCAGCAGCTGCAGCTCCTGCACCAACACCCCCAATTCCAAGGGTGCCTCTCCCTCTGGTGTGGGTGCCCTCAACTCAAACACCCACTGCTTGTGCAGATGTGCCGCGTGCACCAGGGATGGGAGATTGCCTTCCAGGAAATTTCAAACCTGGCTGAACTCTGCTCATTTGGAACGAATTCACAGGGCTGGATTTTTGGCAAGTTTTCCTCTTTCGTTAACTCTGTTTCTGTGTGGGTTTGATCTGAGACCCCTGCTTGCTTTGACTTGAATTCATGTTAGACTTATTCATGTGACTTATTGATGTGCTTCCCATCCACACACTTCTAATGCAAGAGGCAGACAGGCCAGCTTGAGGACATGGCACCAGAGATTAAAAAAGAAAAATAAAATAAAAGCAGTAATTTCTGACACATTACAGAGCCTTTTCATATCTCACTTCCATTTATGGCACATTCTGGTTCTGGATTTAACTCTCCAAAGCAACTAAGAGTCCTCAAAGATCACAAGCACAAGTTTCTCACCCTCCAAAAACCCCAACAACAACTGCATTCAAATAATCAATGATTTTAGAGTCCAGACTGGTCTGGGCTTTCTGTTCTTAACTCCCCTTTTAACTGCAGATGCTCTGATAGACATACGGAATTTCTTGTTTAATTTCCTTTTTTTTTCTGCAGTATTATTAATTGATAATTTAATTTTTGATCTGGTGAATTACATGCATTATATGAATTCACCATCAGTGAAATGACAAGTTTAGAGCAGAATAGTTTAGGTAAGCAGATTGTCAGTGCTTATGGCTGTAAGACATAATTATGTACAGCCAACTGTGTAACGCGCTTGAAAAAATTATAAGCCTAGGCACAGAAATTAAAATTATTTCAAGATGAAGTTGTACAAATACAGCTGCAAAAAGCTGCAAAATCCTATTAATTTATGCCAACTATAGTGGGTAGTGCAGGGGGGATCCAGCCCCCATCTCCCTGCCAAAGGAAGTTTAACACCCAGTGAATAAAGGGCTGGGTGTTTAAACAGAAGATTATTTCAGCTATTCTTTACACACTCATAAACTTGTGGGCATCAGCTGGTAGCTTGGTATGATGACTCTCAGCATGCCAGGGCAAACATTAAACGCTAAATTACCATATGTCAGCTCAGGGTGGTTAATAATTCTCCTGCATCTTGGACAACTTGAAGATTTTCCTGAAATTGCTGTCAAATCGAATCTTTCCTTCGATCAATAAAGGAGCACAAGGAAATCCACTATTTGTGGTGTCAAAAAGAATAGATTAGCAAAATACTGTAAATGCAGCTGGCAGGGACAACAAACTGCATTCTCTTAGCTAGAGATACCCAATAACTGCATCAATACTTCCAGTGAGGAGACCCACATGAGGAAATGGCAATGTCTGCTCATCACACACCTCCTGCTCTGCTCTGGCTGCCACCAAAGCTCCTCTGACCCAGTGCTACCTGTGCATCTAACAGGCAGCAGGTAATTATGGGAGCAATATTTGTTCTACACCGCTGGGTCCATCAATTGCAGCCAGAGGAATGAAATAGAGAACGACTGTGAGCATGGAGAACACGTCTGACCTGCTGCTTGTTTTCCAAGCTGTGTAATAGAGATATTTCTGGCACTACCGAGGATCAGGACCAGCTGGGAACAGCCAAATCATGTAGGAAATGCAGAAATCTCCACACTAGGACTATTTAGAAGAAGACTACCCACCCCAGATCGTGCTGCTTCTGCCACTTTTACTCTCAGTCAAGCACCAGCTACAACAAACACATGCTACTCCAGCAAGTAAAACAGATTGAAAGAGATGTTGCTTCCTCTGTGCATTTGACAGCATCAATGACACATTTCAAGATATTAAACTCTGGGAAATTGGGATCAGATCTCCAGTTCAACCGTGGTTCTTATCAAAACACCCGAAACCTAAATCAAATTATTCCTACGGTTTCCTGCACATCTTACCATGGATATATAGTATAACTGGCCATGGGCTCCTGTGGTGCAGCCACAGGATGCTGCAGCCCCTATGTGAGCCCAGGAAAAGATTATTCCTTACCATGAGCAGACAGAAAAGGTGCTGCCCTGCAGATGGCTTTGCTGAGCAGCACCCAGCCTGCTCCTTGCTCCCCTGAGCAGCCCTCCAGGTTTCCAGCAGGGCTGGGAAACCCTGCTCCAGTTTCTTTTATTGGAGCACTAATGAAACCTGAGCTCTTACAACATCTCGGTGTTTTCTCCTGCTCTTTGATCTCTTCACTACATTCACTGTCGTGTCAGATTTTATAGTACAGTTGTGAGTCAGAAATATGTTCTCTGGCTCTTACAGATCCATCCCATCCAGCACACACACCTTCCCAAACCTTTGTTGGAGCCTGATGACAGCAGGAGTGAACCTGAAACACAGTGGTCCCCAACAACCTTTAAAACCATCAGCAGTGAGTAAGCAGAACCCATTTCTTACAGCACATTTTCTGAGCATTTTGATTTTTGGTAATTCAGGTCACTCCATCCAATACCCCGTTGCTGATAGATTTAGTTGTAGCAGTTGTTCTCAGGCTGCAGGGCCCTGAGAAAGTGATGTGAAAGTTGCTGGTTGCTGGTAGCAGGAAATTGCCTTCATAATACTTTCAATTTAAAAAAGTTGGTAATGACGCAGGGAATGGGTCCTGTGGGAACCAGGGAGGTTGAAAATAATCCACCAGCCAAAGAATTGTGAACTGCTGACTTTGGGCATTTAATTGGGATGGAATTACAGGTCATCTCCCTCCATCAATCCAGTGCACACTCCAAAGGTGATACTAAAAAGGAACAGATTATTATTATTTCGTACAGTATCTTATTTTTTTGTTTGTTTGGCTTTTTTTTTTTTTGTTTTGTTTTTTTCTGCATCAGAGGAAATTAAAAGAAAACATTCTGCCACACACCCAAACCATGCAGCTGCTGTATAAGCCATGCCCTGCTCTCTGAGCTGGTATAAACCAGCACAGCTTCTCTAAGTTCAGCTTTCCACAGGCTGACCCAGTATTTCTGTGCTGATTAGAGTGGGATATCTCTTCATGTTTATTTCTGGGAAAGCTCAAAGTTGGCTCTTGTGCCTTTGAGGAGCTGGATGTATGTGGGGAAATGATGTTTCCTCAAATTCTAAATCTTCAAGGCTTTTTTTTTTTTTTTTCCTTTTTTAATAAGAAGCAGGAGGAAGATTTCCTGACCCTCTGAACTATCCCTGGGTTTGAATACACTACATGGCATGCCTGTAAACACAAGAAGAAAGCTCTTGTGTGAAACTTCTTAAACTGCAGAGGATGATGGACAGCAAATGGGATGCAAGCCAAGGAACATGACAATTAGCACTGAGAAAGTTTTCAGGGTTTATTCCATCAGTCAGCACTTAAGGAGGCTTTGAAGGGGAAAAAGCATCCTTTTTGTATTAATCCACTACTTCTGCACTTTCCCCCTATTCCATGGATTTAGTGCTTAGCTGCTAAATATCTATATGCAGAGCTTTATTAAGAGGAGTTGGTTTACTTTTTGAAAGATTCCACATCCATTAGTTCAGAGAGAGAAAAGAGGCAAAATCATTTCTCCCGCTGCAATACCCAGAGTTTAAATGATGATTTACTCTTCCCCAGCTTTTAGGACTTAAAGATGCGGATGAGAAAAGAGCTAGCATTTCTTGCAATGGAATTTCTGGTCATCACCCTACTAAAAAGTTGTTTGTGCTACTGATGATAAAGTAATGCAGTAAAAGCAAAGGGAAAATCCCCCCTTTTCTCCCCCTTTTCTATCTTGGCAGACTTCACATCTGAAGAGGCACCTTACTGTTCCAAGATAAAATATTTTCTTTTTTCTTTAAAAAGAAAAAGTTCTCTCAAGCAAGAACTTGGGCAACAGCAGGGGACAATGCTATATGAGTATTAATTAGCAAATTCCAAACGAATCCTAGCTTGTGCTTAGCAGGGTATGCTTGAAAACGATGTGAACTTTAAAAATGTTGTGTTGAGCACACAAGTTACAGCTTACTTGTTATATATTTTTAATAAGCCTAACAAAGAAACAGTTGCTTTGGAAGGGCATCTTACTCATTTCCTCCATGGCCCTGTTCCCAGGCATTTGTGCTCTTGCCCATTTCTTTATCCTGAGGTTGACAGTCACTCTTAGCTCATCCCTTCTGGTTCCAGGCCATGACTGTGGGTGGCATTGTGCCTCTAATTAAGAGATGTGTGTGGGGCTGTCCCCTCAGTGACCTGCATCACCTAGCAGGGTGCACATGGCACACCCATCACCTGTGTGCCCCTTGGACCCCCAGGATGTGCCTCCTCCCCATTGAGCAGTGCTGCTCCAGCACCTCTGGGCCAGGCTCTGCACCACAGCCCAGCAGGCAGAGCTGGGCAGTGGCTGCATCTGGCAGCACTGATGGACTCTAATCTAAATTTCAGGATTATTCAGGCTGTGATTAAGCTGGGGCACCTGCCAGTGCAAGGCTCATCAATTCCCTTTGATTTGGAAAACTTTGCATCTGTGTCAGAACTTCAATTTCAGTGCAGAGCTCTGTGGCTGCTTTTCCTCTCTTCCCCTTCAATACTGAGTTTAAAAGAAATCAGGAGCTGAGAGAAGGGACTGATGCACTGGTCTGGGGTAAGCAACCACATGAGTATTCACTCAGGTAGCTACAAGGAGAAAAAGATGCCCTGGGCAAGCAGAGAAATGTGAGATTCCCAAATCTCCTTGTGCTTCCCCTTAGCCTGGCAAACAGAACTGACAGTGCACAGAAGGGCTGGGGGCTATTGCAGCATAAAGAACAACTGCAACATCCACTGGGATCCAGAACATTCAGAGCTATTTTAATCAAATTACTATCGATTAGGGACAAACTAGAGTCTGCTGAAGTTAATGGACACATTTCCATCGACTTCAAAGGGCTCTGAAACAGCCTGTAACCGAAAACAAGCAAGTACCAAAATGAGAAAATGCATTTGAGTCTCACCCTAATTGCATGAGATGAAAGAACTGTTTCAGCTGGAACTTTTTGAAATTATTCTGCCCGAGACAAGTGTCAAGTACCTCAAATGGTCAAAAATTCAGCAAAGCTACCAGAAATAAGGAGAGTCTGACAGCAGCAAGCGTGGCCAGCTGAGGGTACCAGAGACACACAGACAGATGTATCAGCTCCACTGACAGTTCTGGAAGACCTTCACTAACTCACACAGGAAAAAAATCTCTGCAATTCTCTGTGTGTTTAGATATATACACTAATTTAGTTTTACTTTTCACTCAAATTTATTTTCTCTAAGAAGGAAGAGGTTTTTTCTTCTTTCTCCCTGGAAATCTTAGGGTTTAATTCCATGCTACAAATGTAGCATTTGTCCTTTTGTCTTCACAGGACCCAATCATCTTCTCTGAGGGATGAATACGAAATCATGACACAAGCAATTTGTTTAAACTGGCCTCTTTTACTGCCTAGAACATTTCGTTGTCTTTAAAGCTATATATTTATGTGACAGCCAGACATCCATTAAAACACACAAACCTTAAGGCTTATGAGGTACAAAAGGGATTTCTTCTTTTAAATTTTGTAAGGGAGAAAATCAGGCCTGAATACTGGAGGGTCATAACTTTACTGACCTTCATAACATTGGGTTCTTCCCAGAGCTGCTGTAATTAAGTGCTGAGTCAGTGGATGAAATAAGGGTTTTATTTTTTTCTACTTAAGAAGCTAAATTGAGATGGCATTTTAAATGGCTTGGAAGGACCAGCAGCACCATATTGTTGTCAACTCCAGCATTACCCTTCTCCAGCTTTTATTCTTTCAGCAGCCTTAGAAAGTAAACAGATAAATCCCACTTGAGGTTGTTTGTGCCTTGCCAGGATGGCAGTGGAGGCTGCAGTGGCTTTCTTGACTGCATGGTACTTGAGAAAATTTGGGGCAGTATTAAAGGAAGATTTTGGGATTAAATGCTCCATCCTGCCTAATTCTGTTTTTCTCAAAGTGTATCAGAATAAGTCCCGGCATCTGCATATACAGAGATATATAGAGATTTATGTAGATATATAGAGATATACATGTATGGATGGCTGACAATTCCAGCAGCACTGTTACCAACGACAGAAGAGTACAAACATCCAACAAATACCCCGATACCAGAGGCCTGACTGGCAGCTCTGTGGTACAAAACCACACAGCAGCCTGCCCACCAAAGGCCCCAGTGCCAAGGCTTTCCAGACAAAAGTGTCACCTCAGTGGTCACCTCAAGTGTGTGACTGGAGCACGGGCTGGAGGGCTGCAACCTCCACATCCCTTCAGATGCCCAGCTGGGATGGAAAGACATGGTTCAAGCCCCTCTTAATGTCCTATTATCTGTGGATCACTGACAGGGTTGATTATAACAGTTTGACACGGCTCCAGAGGAGCTGTTACAGTCTATTGTGTCAATAGGTACCTAGGGAGTCTTTAATCTGCAGATACATGTATAAAAACAGCAGACTAAAAACACAGCTATTTTTTTTTCTTTAAAAGTTGTTATTGCTAAAGCAGTAAAAAGAAGCAAAAGTAATGCTCATTGTAGAAATAAAAGCCCTGTCATTTTTCCCATGACAAGAGCACAAAAGAGTCTGAAACCCAAGATTTTTTCCCTTTCAGCTGTAATATAAAAGTGATCCAAAATGTTTACGCCAGGAGACAATTTGGAATGACTTGTTTTCCTGCTGAGCTATAATCTTGGTCAGCGGGAATGCTACTGATGTGACTCAAAATGTATTGCTGCTCTAGTGTGAAGGAAAGAAGGGGTGAACTGTCATAATTATTAAATTAGCAGAAAAGGGTTTCTGTGTACATGATGTGGGAAAGTATGACAGTAAACATGGGGGGAAATTGTTTGTTTTCCTCAGGAACTGGAAGCTGGATTTGATTAAGGAAGGTGTAGCTCCATGTTGGGTTCTCACGAGGCTCCTGGGTAGTGCAGAGACAGGCGTGGTGTGCAGGCACACACAGAGATGTTGGCATGGTACAGAGAATAGACAATTACCACTTATCAAGTCACAGCCTCCTGTTTTTAACAAGCAGATTCTTTCAAAACACTGATTTGCCCAGTGAGGTCTGTGAGATGCCACATACCCAGAGCACACAGCAATTCAAATTTGCTTTCCTAGAAAATGCTGTTAAAAATGGCTCACTTAATAAAGAATTCTGTTTACAAGGAAGGAGTTAGAAGATGCCTTGGAAACATCTGATTGCTCATTCTTTAAGCAGCATCTTTTTGCAGATACAGTATAATTTTCAAAAAAGGGTATGAGGTACATAAACATCCAGGATCTCTCATGAGAACATCACTGACTTTTCAGTCCTATTTCCATTTAGTCCCAACAAAGAAACACATCCACTGGAAGTTTTGCAAGACAATAAACACTTGTGATGTTAGCAATTAAATCCTTCCTTGTACAAGGGTCTTGATGTTTCATTCTACTGACAGTCATGACAGAAGAGCACCACCATCTTATGAGAATTTTAATAAAAAATTATTGAATGCAGAACTTCCCTTGTGTGACTTGGCACACTACAGTCCCCAGGTCTTTAGGGGGAAAAAGCTGCATTGCAAAGCCCATACAATAGAAAAATATTTGACAGCATTTTTCAAAACATTATTTAAATAGAGACTTCTGTTCAAGTTATTAATGCCTTTAATATGGATTCTCATCTCCTCTTTTTATTACTTTCTGTGTCTTTCTGGTTATTTAAAGGGTTGTGAAAAGAGCTGGTCAGCACTTCAGAGCTCCCACTGCTCATCAGCGACAGATGCTGACCATAAAGTTAAAGCCAACACAAAAGAAAAGCCCAGTGCAGATTTCTTTTTCCTCCTCTCAGGGGAGGGAAGGCAAACACATCCATCCTTCCCTCTCCTGCTCCTCCCAGCTTCCTACCAGAGAGGAGCCAGAACCGAGCTGGATGGCTCATTT
The DNA here is from genome assembly GCF_047830755.1 of Zonotrichia albicollis. Lineage (NCBI taxonomy): Eukaryota > Metazoa > Chordata > Aves > Passeriformes > Passerellidae > Zonotrichia > Zonotrichia albicollis. The sequence goes on from NC_133835.1 coordinate 11,484,575, forward strand.
TAACTAAGCATGAGGGGGAATGAACTCCTTATGAGTCACTGTGTGGCCTGGAGCAGAGCTGCTGCCCCATGAGAAGAAGCCCAGCAGAACACCCTGCATGCTCAGAAGGACCTGCAGGTGCCTGGGCAGCGTGTGCCCCCTCCTCTGGCACCACGCTGTCCTTTCCTGGGGGCAACAGCTGCCCGTGACAGCCCGTGTGTTTGATGGCCTGCGTGTCACACACATGGGAACAGGGTCAGGCCTTCCACATCACCTGCTGCACTAATGGGAGGAGACAGCTCCCCAGCAGCACGAGCCAGAGCATCTCCGCGCTCTGGCATCGCAGGGCAGGCACAGGCAAAGGCACAGCAGCCGCCTCCCGTGTCCTGCAACATCTGCTCATCGCCAGCGGGCCAGGGGTGGTGTCACATCCTGCCAAAAGCAGCTGGGCTCCTCGCTCGCTTCATCTCCCGCACCTCCCGTCTGAACTAATCCAAAGCACAGATCAGCTGGTGAGTTTTTAGTGATCGTGAAAGCTGGCAGCATTAAACTAACACAGCAGAGCAGCACAGATACAATCCAAAGGCAAGAACTTCAGTCCTGTCCTCTAACACACACACCAGTGCAGTCCCAGGCTCTCCCAGTAACAGTTTCTCATCCTGACACGCTGAATGTTTGTGCAGCATTTCCCACATTAACGGCACAGCAAGGAAATAAAGAGCCAGACAATTCATACTCGTGAGTAAACGATGCACACAAGGAGAGAAAAAGCCCTAATCCATCTGAAATCTGAAATCAGATCTCCAGGGATGCTTTAGATTATTGCCCTACAGGATGCCCAGAGTTTTTACCCAACTTAATGGCTTTCCTAATACCAAGATGCTCCTAATGAATAACAAGGCTGGATGAAAAACTTTATAAAAAGTCACTTACAACTGGATTAAGTGTATCAAGATGTTTTCTTTGATATTGTCTTGTCAGTTCATATCAAGTGACTCTTCCATGCTTTCATGTCAGGTAATTCCCAAGAAATTCATGGCTACAATCTAAAATAAATGTGTGACTTTCAAATCAGCGAGAGCTGAATGATAGGAATTTTAAATTGCTGGGATAAAACTGCTAGCTACTTCATAACACTCATGCTGCTTCCAGATTTAATACCTGCCTTTTCTAACACTATCAATTCACTTAATATGTCAGTGGGGAATAACATTACTTTATTTTATTTTCCTTTATAAGGATCATGAACCATTTTCTCTTACAGAAATGTACCAATTACCCACATGCCAATTGTCCCAGCCACACTCTGATCTTGCAGCGTGGACATTCAGCTCAGGTGCACACAGAGCTTTCTGATGCTACAAAAGAACCACTGTGGGCTAAATTCCAGCCTGATGTAAGCAGGCACATTTCTGCTGACATCAATGGAACTGCACTCCCCAACGCAGGTTCTGAGGTTTGCCCTCTGCCCTAAGAATCTGACAAATGCCGATGGAAGTCAGAAAGAAACCTTTCATGTGAAAAATTCCTAATTTAAGAAATTAGCAGAGCAAAGCCACGGAAAGAGAGGCTAGAAATGAGACACCATATTGTTCCATTTGTGCTGGGATAGGCAAATTGTGCCTTAACTCTGGCAGCTGGGACATTTGAGGATGGGGAATTTCCACTGGGGCACAGCCAGAGGCGCTGGTACCGCTCCCTGCCCTTGCAGGAGCGCTTGGTACGAGAAGCACAACAGGAAAAAAGGGAGCCAATATTCAGGAGCAGATGGATCCCAGGAAACAGTGAGGGATCAGGTGCACGGGACAGAGCTGGCCCGCACTCAGTGTGGCACAGGGGCTGCAGTGCCTGCAGGGCACAGCGAGCAGGGCCGGAGGCAGCGTGGCTCTGCCTGCCCTGGCTAATGGGCCTGCTGAGGGTTTGGGGGTGTCTGCCAGGGCACAGTGCCAGCCTGATGGAGCTGTGTGGCTGCTGCAGCTCTGCAGAGCACTGGCCTGGCTGCTCACAGCACCCCGGCTGCCTCACCTGTGCTGATGCATCCCCAGCTGTGCTGCAGTGAGCTCTGCCTCCTGCGAGGGTACAGCAGGCCCTGAGCAGATAAAGGAGCTTCATTATTCCAAAGCTGCATCCTCTGACCACATCCCAGATTGCTCTACACCTTTTGCAAGCTCCCCTGGTGGAGGCAGGGCATGGCTCTTTGATCCAGGCAGAGCTGGGAGCTCTGCAGCCGGTCCCTGCCAATTTATTTCTGGTAATGGATTGTCCCACTGTTTCAGCATTGTTTACACTGATTTATTCAGAGTATATCTGCATATATATTACACATGCAACTCTCACCAATGCTGGGTAGACCTTATTCTGCATTGATTGGGATGGGCTAGGAGATATGCCAAACATTGTTAGCACAGAGTATCACACTCTACTTGGAAACCTTTACCTTGAACTTATCAATTCCTTTCAGCAAGGAAAACCCACCTGTCCTGCTCTTTGGGGAGCTACTAATAAAGCTCCAGTTTAGAATCCAGTTACCTGCAATAACACTGATGCCAACACAGGTTAAAGACACAAAATACTACTCTCAACAGACTGATGAGCTCACTGTGATATCCCAAGCACTGGGGGATACCATCCAAAGAAATAAACATTTGAAATGTTTTAGGATTTAGGTGACACATTAAGAACTCAACTGTAGAAGCCAGCATTTCAAAACCACAAGTTGCTTTGCTCTTGGTGAATGGGAATTGCATGATATTCCCCAAAGGTAATAAAAGAAGGAGCAAGACACTGACATGAATCCAGTTCTGAACCTGGTGATACATCTGTGTGATACTGTGGCAGGGAAAAAATAGGAAGAAGAGATGGGAAAGAAATCAGTTGCAGCCGTGTGATAAAGCAGAAAGATCTCACTGTATCTGCACACTGGGGTATAAAAGCTGTATAAGCCAGTAGGGAAGATATTAATGAGCATCAGACAAATCTAACAGGAGGTATCAAAAGCAGATGCCAAAGATGTAAATAATGAAAGAGAAAGAACATGCACTAAGAGAATAACGAGACTGAAACGGGTTTTGAATCTTTTGGACACCAAGTAACAATGTAATTTGCACTGACCTTCTAGAAGCAGCCACAAATCTGATTTTAGATAAGCAGGCTGAAGTGCTGGTGCTCATTCTCAGAGCAGAATCCTGCTCATTCCCTCTCAGCAGCGCTGGAGACAAGGCATGGAGGGGACAACCTCCTCCTGAGTTTCTCAGCCTCTCCTGGCAGAGCCAGGGCAAAGTGATAAAGCCCAGGGCACTGCAGGAGGCAGGGATGTGTTACAGGATGTGCCACGGCTGGCTGGCTCTCCTACAGCCCACTGGTTTCATGGCATATTCCTCTTTCTAACAGGTTGCGCTGGTATTGATTCAAATCACTGAGAGCTGTATTGATCCCCCCAAGGGTTCGACTCCTACACAGGAAGAACATTTTCAAAAGACCTGATCCTCCTTATTTTTCACTCTTATTCCCAACGATGCAATAAGAGAGAGCTCGAGGCTTCGTCTGTATTCCTCCCTTTTACTGCTACACCTTAAAAACCTTTCCAGGAGGTGATCCTCGCTTGGCAGCAGCGTTTTGGGCAGCTGAATTTCTGTGTGTAAAATCAGCTGGCGACCTCTCAGCGTGGCTTCCTTGGCCAGGTGCCCTCCAGGCAGGCTGGCAGCCCCTGTGGCCAGCAGCCAACCTCCCAGGGCCTCTGCTTGGACAGGGCCCTCCTGCCTTTTATTGGCCTTCATTTCATTTTCATTTTATTGCGATGGTAAAATTTTTATCTGATAATCTAAACAAGGTAATAATTTTGTGCTGTAAAAGTGCCCGTCTTCTGCTGCTACAGTCACCGTCGTATATTGGAGGGTAATATTTGCAACATTATACAAAACTGTTATTCTATTAAAATGATAAAATGGCAGCGGTTTTATTACATGAGTGATTTTGGAGGCACTGAGATGCCCTTTACTGCAGACAGGAATAATAAAAACATTATTCACCAACACATTAGGGAACAATCCTGTGATTTTGGAAAACAGTTGTAACAAACAAGTAAGTTATTACAGTGACATGCTCAGGAAACACAGCTCTAAATCTTGTCTACTGTAACTAAATGGTGCTAATAGCCAGGGACTCTGCCTGCTCTGCACTTCAGCCCCCTGCCCACAAGAAGCTGGCAAATCATAAAACAGACACTGAGAACTGTCCATGCACTTTCTGCAATCCCATCTAATCCAGGCCTTTGGATTTTAACCCTTTATTCCTACTGAAGTCCTAAGGATTTACCATCTGTCACCGCAGAATCCGTGAAGATGAAGAAGGGGAGAGGATTAAATTAATTAACAAATTCTAATCCTGAAACAGTGCTGGCGATGTTAGGGCTCTTTGAATTCTAATGAGGATTTAAAGCAACACTGACAACTTTCCCATAAAAAGGAGGAAAAGAGTGTCACATTATCACATCCCCAGCCTCTGCCCACCTCACACAGCATTTTATCCAACAGAAACTATTACAGGGACCATTCAGTTACCCAAGTCACCTTCCCAGCCATGTCTGCAAGCAGGAGCCTAAACCCATGAGCACAGGCCAGAGCTACCTCAGGACGCTGCTCAAACACATTATCAAGGTTCTCTATTTATTATTATACATCCTCCAAGTTTTTTATAAGGCGATCCTGAACCAGGTAATACAACCTGGTATATCTGACTAGCAAACACTCCATGTGGTTTATTCCATCCTCTTCTCTAACTCCAATGGATTTGCATCCATTGCCACCCAGAACTGCCAACAGTCTGTACCTGCAGGAGATGAACAGGAAGGTCCAACAACCCAAATAAGTGTCTGAGGTGTCCGAAGTCACCAGTGACTCCAGTTCTCAGTTGGGAGAATACAACATGGAAAGACAAAGTTGAGCAGGGAGACCTTCACAGGGAGAGCACAGAGTTCCCCTCCTCAAGTGTTTTGGTTTTGTCATAAAAAAATCAAGCGTGGGGTGCAAATCAGACTGCACAAAGATGCAATGCACTCATGTATAACATATTCTCTCTGCATCAGCAATATATAATGTGCATTAAAACAACAGTCCACAGCCCCACATCCATTTAAAACCCAAGATTTCTCGTGGAAAAGTGCAAATTTAAGCCATGTTGGGAAGGGAATTTCACCGGGGGACCTGCGCCCTTTGCGCAGGGAAGCAACTTTATATTTTCTGACATCGCCGTGAATTTGGAAAGGAAACATATGGAAAGCAGATGACATACTTCACAAACTGCCAAGCAGATTTTGCGTGGTTTTAGAGAACGTGTACTCCAGGGAGCGTCCACAGCAAGTTGATGGTCCTGATGGCCAACATTTGTTTTGCATCTTTATGCAGGAGAAGCGAGACATGACCATTCATCTGTCTCCTGTTCCCGTGCAGGTGCGCGTTTCTCAGCCCTGCTCCGAGGACAGATGTTGCTTGCAAATGCTTTTTTAAAAGAAGGAAAATAACAGGAGGGAGGGGGAGAGCCCACTGGAGCAGCTCAGGGCTGGGGCTGCTCTCTGTTTTGGAGATCCCTGCCTGGCAATGGGGATGTGCTGGCCATGGCATCGCTCCTCGGAGCTCGGGGCCTTTATGGGAGCTGCTCACTGTACTGCAGATGAACTCAGCTTCTTATTAGTCTCCATAGTGGAATAACAAACTACAGGATTCATAATATCTAGAGACCAGTGGCTACATTTTGATTTCTGAGCTTTTGAAACCTCTGTGCGCAAACAAACTCTTCAAAACAAATGCAAATTTGGCAGTTTAGGCAGCAGTGAAAGCCACTTGGGGGGATTAAAGGCTGATGTACTAGCAGCTGAAGAAATGAGTAGCCCTGAAACACAGAAATAGAGCTCCAACATTTGTATATTGATCCTCTATAAACTGAGGCTGAAAGCAGATTCTGAAGGACACCAATTCCTTCATTTTTAAGCCTTTTTTTTTTTTTTTAAGTAGGAGGAAGCTGAAGAGATTTGAATGCCTGAATGTTGTGAATCCGATTTTCACAAGCAGACTCTGAGTTTTAGAGGCACAGCCTGTAGCACACAAGCTCCCAATGACACTGTTAATATGTACCAGTACCAAATTTACCAAAGCCAATGGAGTCTCTGAGGCCCCACCAAAAATTAAGTATTTTATTTACATTTTTCTGCTAGCTTTAGAGACTGATTCACTGCACAGTGTGATGCATTTGCAGATACTCCTCCATCTCTGAGTCCTTAAGTGATGGAGTTGTCTGAATCCTGCAGGTTTGTTCTTTGCTAAGGATAGCTCACCTGCACATCAGGATGAGAACCTGCAGCTGCCAGTAAGCTTAAAAACATAATTTCAGGAACTACAGGAAAACTGAGGATACAGCAACCTGAACCCCATTCAAATTAGCCTGTCTCCTTTGAGACAGCCTGCCAACCTAGCAAGAATAAAAACCAACTTCCCCTTCTGTACATTGTGCTGCAGAATACTGTTATCTCCAAGACATTTTGTTCCCTTCTTGAGAAGGCGTTATCAGGGAGGCACAGCATGTTAGAGAGCCCAAATAACCATGCTCCCAAAATGTGTGTGCATGTGTGTGGGTACACATCCACTGGCAGGACTGAAACAGATTTAAAAATACTTCCACATAGCCAAAAAAAAAGCTGGAAGATGGCTGGTAATTATATGTACATTACAAGTAGACCACACATGGGGGGGGGGGGGGTGTCAAAGCATTCATATAAATTATACCAACCAGCACAGAAAGGAGGAAAATAAACACTGAGGACATCAAATATGACACTTCTATAACTGATACACGCGAGTACTAAATAATGGCAAAATAGTGCTTTAGAAAACAATGACTGAAATGTCATCCTAAAATGAGTTCCATCTCTGGAATACTCTAAAATGAGTATCCATCTCTGCTTCCTCTGTAAATGCACGTGATCATATTAATGATCTACTCTGAGGACACAGGATAAATCAGAGAGCCAAAAGACCCCATGGAATGTGAATACATGGGGAGATTTTTCTTCTGGAGGAAATAAGGTACTGCCAAAGAACTGGAGTGCCACGTACTGTAAAGATTTTTTAATTGTGTGGTTAAATGTGGAGGTCCAACAGCTTCTGGCGTGTGATAAGAACATGGGTTTGATGAAATTTCGCCCCTCAAAGCACAGCACAGGCTAATGGTGGTTGTGGAGGGCCTGACCTACATGCCAGCAGAGCCAGCACGACACTGTTTTGTTCAGAAATCTCCAGCCACGGTGCCTTGGGACAGGGGAATTAGAAAAAGAATTAGGATAATCTTTCCAGGCAGAAGATTTAAAGTCTGCTACAGTTATTCTCGATCGATCCCCAAAAGATTGCCAAGAAGTGTGTATCTTAAAACTGCTGCTAATTAGGAGGTTTTAAGACACTGTTATAAAACACCTTCTGCTTGGCTTGTAAGGGAAACCATTCAGACTTGGAGTATAGAGAACAAAACAGTCATAAAACGTTATTTGTAGCTTCTATTATATTACCATTACACTATATTATCACCAGTATAGTTACCTACCTAACATAAAACCATTTAATGAAATATTTGAACTTTCAGGAGACCTACTGGCAACCTTCTTATTTTTAGCAACAGGGCTGACATTTCTTGCTTGCTGCAATACAAACAATAATAATTACACATTGAGATGTTAATGGGGACAAAACCTAATATTTAGTGCTGCTGTCTGCTCATGACCACTCACAAATACTGAGTCCAGGATTACCAATTTAAGAGGGCTTTGTTGTTGTCACTTGGATATATAATTTATTTACTTTGTTATTATTTGTCCTGCATGGGATTTTGAAGTTTAGACTAGAGGCAGTGACAGACAAGCAAACAGGCTGCTCAAATGAAACTGGCTGCTCTACAAACTGGATAACTCAATGTTCTTTTCATTCCTGTAAGAATGAAACAACCTTTGAAAAGTTTTCATCATCAATTTGCACTCTGTGCAGCTGGGCTGTTCTAAAAGATGTATCTGGAATATGCTACATCTAAATGCAGGCCATGATGTTGTCTGAACATTGATTTTATTAGCCTGTAAGGATGGCTAATCTTGCCTGGCCAAACTGCATGACCTTTAACTATTTCTTAAGTGGGAGCTACAGAAAGCTTGTCCCAGACAATTACTCGAGATGTCAATAAGAGAGGGGAAAGAATAATGAAAATGTTTCCTAATTTTTTCATGCTTTTCCTACTCCTTTGTGTTATTTGCATTTTCCTCCTTGCTGTTTGTCTGGATCTCATTAGTGAGCTACAACTCTGCTTTTCAGTGCTGGCATCCAAAAACGAGTTCTGTGGGATGCTTCACAGTCTTTGGTATTCACACTGAAAAAACTGAAAACCACCACAAACCACAGCCAGATGTGAAAAAAACAGTCAGAAATAATTGTTGCCCCAATAATTGATTTTTGTGGGATGATTTGTTCAATTTTCTGTTTGTTTGCTTGCAATGGCTCACAGAAGAAGCTTTCTTAAGATTTCTGTAAAGGGGGAAAATCATTGCAGGTTTAGGTAAATACAATTAGGCCCGATCAGGAGGCAATTCCAACATCCCATTTCCAGGAAGTAAAGAGCGTGCAGACAGCAGGTCTGACTTGACTTTCCATTTGAAAGCTCAGCTGCTCTGATGTCTTTATGTCTATTTTTTTTAACATGTTTTCTCATGATAATTTAGGATTAGCAGCTTTGAGAATCAAATCGGAGAACAAAGTTTCATGAGCCTAAATTTAATTCTGACTTGGTTCTGATCCAATGCCTTTGTACACTCACCAACTGTGCCATACAACATCACTGAGAAGAGGATCATTGAGTGATCTTTTAGGTCCTGCAGGTTTTATTTTCTTGTTGAAAAATGGAAAAAAAGAAGAAAGAATTATGTGGCCTTAGCACATTTCAAAATATTTGACTAAGAGTTTAATATTACAGGATTTATCTCTTAGATCCACAAAAGCGATTGTGTCTTAATACAGAATCCCTGAAAACACCTGGTATATGAGAGGGACTGGGTCAACTCTTGGTCATGAAAGAGCAGAGAGATTGACAAAGCATGTCAATTATTGCAGCATGCCTGTGACTCTGAGCTGTGCCAGCTTTGCTTTAGAAACCACTGGAGTACAAAGAGAAAAGAAAAAGACCATTAACACTAGGGGGAAGGAAGAAAAAACCACACAGGGAGAGATGTTAGTCAACTCAAATGCAACAATCTACTGATCAGCCATAAATTGTGGGGCAGACCTGTGAGCCCATCCACGGGCATGCCCAGCTCCCTCCATGGCTATTTGCTGCTATCTCTCCCAGGGGTGATGTTTGCATTAGAACTGTCACTGCAGGTGACAGCTCATTCCACTTTGCCAGTGAAATACTCCTTGAGGAGTGCCTGTGTGCAAACAATGAGGGTGCAGTAAATTCCCACCCCATCTCACCACACACTCCCACTTGATCTCTGTTAAGCTTTCAGACACAATACAGAAAATACTCAGAACAGCCTCCCTCTCTCTCCCACTTGAGAAATGAATGACCAGCCTGCTGCAAGGTATGGACAGAACTGCTCCCCCTGCAATCTGCCCCAGGTCCAGCTGTGCCAGCCCCTCTGCACACCCCCAAAGCACCATCCTGTGTCCTGCTAACGTGAGCTGGGGAGGGGTTATGGCAAATGTGACACAGCTTCATTCTGGGGCAGCTGGAGCGAGCAGGGAGATCCAGGCAGGAGCTGGAGGAACCTATTTCAAGCTGGATCAAGGTTAACCCCATTCCCAGTGCTCACGCACTGCAGCTCGTTTCATAGCAGAGAAGGAGGGAAAATAGCAGAGCTTGCTGGATGTGGTAGGAGACAGAGCTGTGTATTAGGGGGAGGCCAGAGGAGAGAAATGGTGAAATTCAGAGGGAACACTGGCTTTCTGTGAAAAGGATTAATGCAAGAAAGCCACGGGTTTAAAATAGCCTAATTGACCCAGGCATAATGTAGTTCACAGTCACATGGTGAAAGTCAGGCAGTATTTGAATGCCTCCTCATCATTTAATATAACATTTCTGCTAATAGAATATTTAAATCCTATTTTATCAAAATCTCATCGCTCAAGTGTAGGAGCCTTTTCCATTGCTGGAGCACACAGTGTTATAAATTCATGAAGGTCATAATTATGAGCAGCTTCAACGCTGCAAATGTGTTTGGCAAAGATATTATGCCCTTTCTAAACAAGATTTGAGTGACTACAGCCCTCATTCAGAGTTGCAGGGCTTTGCTTTTCATGTGCCTTGCAAGAAGCAGACTGTTCCCTTTCTCCAAGATTCCCACTTGGACAGAAAAGTCCCACTGCCAGGAGGTCACCCCAAAACCACCATTGCCATTTCCCCCAATGAGCAGGCACAGAGGAATAATCCTGCTCTCTCATGATACAGGAGAAGCAGCACGTTCAAATCCTTATTTAATTCAGCCATTTCACATCTGAATAATTAGTCAGGCAGGAGATATTTCCCAGCATACAAGAACTGACTACCTGTAAGGGCAAGCATCCCCAGACCAGCACTGTGGGGCACTTGGTGGCCACAGCACAACCCTAACAAGCTTTCCAAGGAGGTAACACTTCTTTATCCTTCTTTTCTTTCTTTAACAGGCAAACAGCTCCTCTGTCCAGCTCTGAACTGAGGGTGCTGCTCCAGGATCACTGCTGAGCTGTCCATGTTCAGGCAGAGCTCAGGTCTGAGCTGTCTTTGGTGCTCCTGGGTCCTCTCCTGGCTCTGCCTGCTCAGCTGAACCTTTCTCTGGGCGCTGGCATCACACAAGGCTCAGCTCCAGGCTGGAAATTTGGGCACTTCCCACAACACTGTAAAACACAGCACTGTAAAACACAGCACTTGGTACAGATTCCACACAGGCCAGGTTTGCTGGAACTGGTGGTAATGCCAAGTGCATGTCACAGTCCATGTTCTCCTCTCTGGAACACCTGGGCAATCTAAAAAAGATCCACTTTGGGCAGCTGAGCTGCTCTGTATTTGCATTATGAGTGAGGAGATGAAATTCCTGGGACAGTTTTACACAGGGCTGGCTCTGAGCAAAGGCTGCTGTGTGGGGAAGTGCTTTGGGAGGCTGTGACAACACCACCTCTGCTCCCTCTGGCCTCATTCAGGGATTTCTGAGCCCTGGAAAACCAGCCTGGCTGCTGTCACTGCTACCACAGCAGAGACAGCACACACAGAGTGCACAGTGGCAGTGCCCAAGCCCAGGACAAACACCTCCACTCCATCCATCTCTCCCTGCAGGGCCACAGCGCATCCATCACCTCCTGGGCTCCCATCCTCATCCCAGCTCCATCCTCTGTCCTGTGCTGGGAGCAACCAGCCCTTGAATCCACCCACAGCCTGGGGAAGCCCTGAGCTGGCTCTGCTTTACTGTTCTCCTCACGGGAATTAGCAGGAACTTGTTTGGGAAGGAAAAAAAAATGCTTCAGAGATTTATTCTTTAGCCAAATCTAAAATTATTTTCCAATATGATGAATTCTCCTTCTATGGGAGAAACTGACCAAGAAGCTGAAGTCATCTGCATTAAAAAAACAAATGGAAATAAGTGGCAGAGTTGAGATTATATTCCCAGAGATTAAGATAATACATTTTTACAGCCTTGTGCTTTGTGCACTTTAACTTGTGCAGGAATAAAACATGGCCATGTGGTTTTCCATGCTCTCTTTTACCCATCATTGTGCATCACAACAACACTGCATGCTCAGTCAGCAAAATTAATCCACCTGTTATACCCCCCGTACATGAGGGCACACAAGAACAGAAAACACAAGTCCATACAGCAGCTGAGAAGTCAATGTCTACTATTTAGCATTGCACAGCACACTAACACATCTTCATAACCTATTTATTTTACCAAATGTTCCCTCATGTTCAATAAGAACACAGTTTTTATACAACCCTAACAACAAATACCAACGATTTTCCAATCCTACAACTGCTCCAAGACTACTAAAATCAGCAGCAATTTTCAAACAGTTCTAACTGGGTATTATTTGAGATGAATTGTCTTATGAAAACCAGAAAGAACTGTTTTGATTTGAAAAGGCTCATTGCTAAATAAACCAGATACAGTCATATCTAATAAGATTGTCATGGTACAGCATTAGGGGTGAACACCCTTTTCATTCAGATCTTAACTTCTGCACACAAGTGTCAGGTCTGTAACTTTTCTATTTCTACCATCAATGGTAAAATCTGTCATGAAGCACAATGAAAAATCACATTTGAGATAAGAAGATCTGCAGAAGCAAAAGGCAGCATACATAAAAGCTGCTGCACTAGGTTTTTTCTTCATGGTCATGACTTCTAGGTTGCTTTCCAGCAGGATATATCCTTAAAAGCCTTTTGTTCACATTCTTTATTCTCTTCTTACTTGCAAACACTTAACAAGAATCAAAGCCAACCAGGCACACAAAGAAATAGCCAAAATGCTCAGATGCAAATAAAGGTTTGAGATATGTATTTTTTAATAATCAAAGCAAGCTTCTCGGGTCTGAAGTACAAAATTCTAAAAGGAAAAAAAACCCTAAACTTTTGGTGTCTTGCTATGAATGCTGGGCAAGGGGGCACAGGCTGACAAGTAAATATTGAATTATACAGAGCCTTTTGTTAATATTTATATTCATGCTCCAGATAGTCTAAAAGAACTGATCAGATCTGCACTTTAAGACAAAACTACAAACATGCTTTTCACAATTGGTGTCTTTGCTGAAAGATGAGGTTTAGTGAAATGAAAATATTCCACAGTTACAGCATTTTGCTTATAGGAAAGTGTCCATAGTATTGAGCTCTTTAGTCACTTTGTGCCAGAGAGACAAGAAAATCCAATCTAAAAAAAAATCCCTGAGCAACTTCATTGTTTGCCTGATGAAATGAATACTTGCACCCAGCTTGGCTTCCCCAAACTAAAATAATTTGAAGTGGTTTGTTATCTTCCCATTATGATCAAAAACACAAATTCCGAAGCTTAGGAAACTCTTGCTGTGGTGGAAGCGAGGATGCAGAGATGCAGCAACAGCAATTGAGATCCAGCTGGGAAAGGGCGGCTGCAGCAGGACACAGGGAACAGGGTCAGCCCTCAGAGCAGGCTGTGCACAACGACCATGGCACATCCTGAGGAGATTCCTGAACCCCCTGTGCTGGGACTGGCACAGCCATGCCCCCAGAGATGCATGGAAAACTGAGTGCTGGGATGAAATGATCCAGGAGAGACCTGGACATGCAGAGAACCCTTTATTTTTGAGCCATTTAACCCTTTCTTTGTAAGGCACTACCTCCAGCCAGCACTAAGCACACCAACCAGAATCTGAGTGTATTAAGTGGCTTTTGGAAGGCTTTTACATTTATGAATGTACCAGAAGAGAATTGGAAAGAAGGAAGTGCAAGTTGTTAAACTAACATGACAAAAACCAACATAACCCACTGAGCTTTAGAAACTGAAATCAATTGAAGCCTTTCCATTGACTTCAGTGAGCGCTGGATGAGGATTTAAAGAGATTACAATTCTGAAGTTCATCTCTGTTACAGTTCAGACTTTTTCTTTTGTTTCACATCACATTAAAGATTCAGCATCTCTCTTCCTAATGCTCTAAAATATAGTATGATCTATAAGAGAACAGAAAACAGAACTAAAGGGGGGGAAAAAACCCTCCTACACCTCATTAAGATCTAAAGTTTGTCCTTAATGTGTGCATGAACTCAGAATGAGTGTCTAAATGGAGACGTTTTTCCCTGCTACAGGGTAAAGTGATTATAAATGTCTGTGTGCAAAAGCTTAGTGGTATTTTATGCAGCTGGCACTGCAGAGTTTGAAACAAATCCAAGAAAACAGATTGTATCTTTAAGGTTAGAAATCAAACTTTCCCTTGCTGGAGTGCACATTTGCTGGTACCAGGCTGGGCTCTGACACCAGCAGCAATGCAAACAGGAGTTCTGCCATATCCAAGTGTGCTGCTGTATTCCCTGTGGCCCCTTGATCTATTCACTCCACTCCCAAACCACCATTAAATGGACATTATAAAGTCATTTTTTGTAGTTTTCTGCTTTGGATGCTTACCATTTTTTTCCTCTAATACCCATTCAGAAGTGTGCCAGACATCTTTTCCTTAAGCTTTTTAACCTACATTCTCCTATAGACCTGCAAACAGCATCGATGCCTTTGTCAATCAGCAAAAGCAGCAGCTTCAGTTTACAGGTAGGAATACCCCAAGCTGCTCAACATCAGTTACAATAAACCTCATGTGAGAATAAAGATAGCCTCATCCACAGGCTGCAATTCTTCCCAGACTTTGGAGCTATTTCAATGCCAAGCACATATTTTGCATATGTTCTTTCAAGACGGTTGAATTGACTCTCAAAAGCTTAAGAAATCCTATATAACCATATAATGACATCCTGCTTTGCCTCCGCTGCTAAACGGTGCTCTCACCCAGTGAGACAGGGCTGCTCTGCAGGACTGCTGGGAACAGCAGGAGCAAGCTGCTGGATTCCTGGGATAGAGCAGCCCCAGGAGCTCAGAGATTGCTCTCCACCCCTCGAGCAATCTGTGCTCAAACCGTCTGGTGATGTGTAGGTAAAAAACAGCCTCTGGAGGGGCATTTGCCTTCCCCACAGAGGTGGGAGCACAAAGTGGTCAGCTCTGCATGATGAACTACCCAACGAGTGGCAGCTGGGTTCTAATTTAGCTCCTGACTAGTCCTAATGAATAACCTCATGTACAGCACAGGCCGCGGAGAAAGGATTTGTCTCCTATTCCTAGCTAGAGGCAGATGAGGAAAAATCCTATTTTTGGCTACAATTGCCGTTTGATCTTCCACAAGCAGCCCTGCTTCTAACAAAACTGCACTCAGCTGCTCTCAGTGGGGACACCATGGTGCAGAGAGGAGGGCACGGAAGATGCAGGCTCGGGGAATGGCAAATGAGTCTGTGAACCAGCTGGATTTGTGACCCACACTTTGATCCAGAGTGGTCTGTGGCCAGCAATTCCTGCTGATCCTGTACAGGGCTGGCTCTCAGCTCACTCTGTGCTACTCCTGCAGGTGAGGGGAACCTGTTCTTTCCAAAATCTGTGATTGCTGTGCTGTCACCTCACGTCTAGAACTTTATCTGCTGCACCCAGCACGGGTACAAAGCACATCTTCTGCCTTGGCACACAGAGCAGGGAGAGATTGCATTCTCACAGCACAGTGCTATTAGTATTCCTTACATATTTGTAAATGTCTGGGTTCAGGGAGTGTGTCAGGTTAATACACAGCTCTGTGACTAATTCCAGTGGAGCAGCTCTGTGATTACAGTCTGACTCAGCACAGGTACCCGAGCAGCTGCACAGAGCCCATGGGGTGCCCTCCTGGAGCATCCCTGTGGGGAACTGACCTCAGCACATCATCTGCTCCATCATAAAACCACCTCCATACATTTAGGTTTCCCTGGAATGCACTAAGGTGAAAACCAAGCAGATCACCCTAAAAGTTTGTAAAAAAAAGCAGATTACCCACTTGGCCCACAACCCGGGGAAGGTGAGAGCAAATATACTGTATCTCCCTGCTGGCATAATTCAGACCTGCAATCTCTTGTCACAGATACGTGCTCAAACACGACCTTGACTCGGTTCCTGGCAGCTCTGTGCCACTAATAACTGATAGACAAACAGGCATATTTACTTGATGTTTACCTTTCTCTTTACCTCCCTTGCACAGGCTGATGCTCAGAACCAGGCTCCCCGATTAGTTCTGCTCACTGCAGTAACCCTGTGGCCCTCATTAAAGGAAAGCTTTTTGAGAAACTGTATCCATCCCATTTTCTATCATCAGTCCTTTGTGAAAACTGGATTGAAAGCACCTTGGTGGCAAACCTACCTTTCCCAGAGGTAAAATGCAAAGAGCAGAGAATGATGCTCACCAGCAGAGAAAAGAAGTGATTAAAGGACATAGCCGGAGAACAGAGGAAGAAATGCTGGCTTTAACAGGAGATGCTGAGGATAAAATTCTTCATTTTCAAAGAAGTCTCTTTGCTTTGTTTTCTGCTCCAAGGAAATCTAGATTGCTAGTCCCAAAAGCCACAGCATGAATTAGCCTGATGTCACTTGGCAATCAAAGACAGCACCCTACTTACTGATGGTGGGAACTGCACTGATCCTCCAAATACATTTCAAATATCTGGATCTTCCTGTCATATTTACTATTTGCATAAAATGATATCTTCCTTTAAAAAAAAAAAAAAGGAAGAGTTGTGGGGGGGTAGCAAAGATTAAAGGCAGTCTGTCAGTCTGCCTGTGCCTGGTTTGTATTCTCACTGGAGTGTATAAGTAATGCCTTTGATTGCTTCCACGATGGGGCTGGTGTCACCATGGCATTTGAATCACAGCACTTTCTCTTTGTATTGCTTCTGTCACTCAGGAACAATAAAGAACTTTTTTGTTAAAGCCTTTAATTTCACGTAGTAATTACCTATTTGATCAGACAAAAGGTGCTGTGAATGAAAGTCATTTGCTTGTTTGATGTGACTGAGACTGAGTGTCACTACAGCTGCGAGACTGTCAGAGAAAACACTAGTGCCTGATTAGATAAGCAGTCCTGCCCAGAAAAAAAGGATGAAAATGGAATGGGGGAAGAAAAAGTCAAGTTCTACCTCATTTAAATACAAGGAAAATAAGAAATCCCTCAGAATATAATTAATGCAATTATGGGAAGATGCAACTTCTTTACAGCTTCACTGAGGTCAACTTTCCAGCTAAAGGGTTAAACACCCTCCTGGCTCCCTCCTCTCTCCTTTCACTCCATCAGCCAAGGCCAATTTACAAAGAGCCCAAGGATCTGCTTGGCACTTGCTGAACACCTGCTGCTGCTCATGTGCACATTCACACTGCAGCAGAAATCACGCTACAAGGACATGAAGAAGCATCATCTGCTCGTGCCAATCTACCACTATTCAGATAAAGTTTGTGTGTTTGTAATCTGAGATGCTGTCACCTTGCCAAGATGAGCCTTCAGGCACCTTCTGGGGCACAGAAGGAGCTCCAGGAAACATTGGGGATGGAGTGCTGCTGGATTCCCCCAAAGAATGGTAACAAAAATGAAAAAATCTCTGAGGCTTAGCTGGACAGTTAACTCAGCCAGACCACAGCCCTGAGAACCTCCCTCCCAGTCTTCAGCTCTGGCTCCAGCACAGACCCAGCCACAGGTGGGAAAGGGACCCAGACCTTGCCTTCAGATCTGATGCCCTACCCCAACCACAGTCATTTGCCTCCCAGAGTCCATGCTGGGCTTGGGTCTCATCTCTCTGCACAATAATCAGGATTTTATGGGGAGAAGGACATTTTCTGGATGTGAAACTGATGAAATAGAACCTGCAGGATGAATTCACTCTTCTGATCATCTCAACTTCATGCCAGCAAAATATTCACTGCACGGCAGCTGAATCATCTCTTTCCCTTTTGTACACAGAAATATGCACGAGGCAGGTGGCTCCAGCTCCCAAAAAGCTTTTCCTTCCCTCCCCTTTCCTCTTCTCCCTCTCCATGAAAGCAGCAAACAAGGGGACTGCAATTTCCAGAGGTTCCTCAGAGCTAAGTGCGATGCAGGAGCAGGCTGAAATGCAGGCTCTCATCTCTGCTCACCGCTGGCCTCTCTGCACTTACTGCTTAGAGCTGCACATGTTTAAAACATTAACTGGAAATATTTTATTCTGTTGGATAACGTATCAAACAACATTGCAATGAAACTTTCAAGGGCTTAGAAACTGTGCCTGGAGGTACTTGAGAGGTCCTGTGGACTCCTTCAGCAGTGCAGCCCAAAAAAGCCCCGAATGGGTTTTTTCCTCCACAAGTGACTCAAGATGAGTGACTCATGTAGCACGGAGGCTGAATGCCTTAATTTGTCTTTCTACTCTCTCAAACAAGGCAGAAGGTAGGAGATAAAAGGGAAGCCCTCAGCTGGCTGGCAATTCAGTGCATCCTCAACGTGCAAGGCTGCAGGAGTGATGGATGCCACGCCGTGGGAAGGCTGGAGCCACTCTGGAACAGCCCCTGGCAGCAGGAGGGGACACATCCTCAGCTCCACTCAGGCAAAGAGGGGACTCTGTGCCTGCCCCTGCCCTGCCTCTGCTCCAAGAACTCTCCTGTCCTGGGTGATCCCAGGTGTCCCCTCACCCTTGGGGCAGTGGCTCCTGCACTGGGCTCCTGATCCTCCTCAGGCCACACATTCCCAGCCATTCCAGCTGTGGAATTGCTTTGGAGCAGCTGCTCCCCTGGAGTGGCTCTAGCACTACAGACACTCTCACAAAGGCAAAGCCAACACCACAGGGGCAACAGTTCCCTAAAAAAGCAAACAGACTATTTCCCTTTACAGGCTTCTCTCAAAATCTAATTTCACAGCGTGATCAGTCACTGCATTGGAATGACTTGCTTTCTTATTCAAATAAAATGAACATATTAGCAAATAATACTCATAAAATTCACTGGACAACACAATGGAAAGAATTACAATGCATGAAGAAGTAGGTTACAGAAGCTACATCACCGCTTGAGTTAGATGCAATATGTATTAACCCAGAGAGCCTGTATATAGAATTAAAGAAATCATCTAATTTTAAAGTAATATTTTATTCAATGCATCCCTCAGTGCATGTAACTGCTAAATGAGATGCACTGCATGCTCTACAAACACATCATCACCTTGTAAATGGAATACTCATGATATTAAAACTGATATAACATTTATTAAAGCCATCATGCAAAGAACAAGGTTGGGCTGTTGAACTGAGTGCTGGCTCTGGCCTCGCACACACTGAGCAGCCTGTGGCTCTGAAACACTGATCAGAGATGTCTGCTCTGAAGGTGAGAGTTCATTCAGATGGAAAGAAACCCACATCCTGCCTGAGCAGAGTAAGGGAAGGTGTGGGAGCCATGAGGATGTGAGGGGCTGTGGGCTTTGGGAACAGTGTCAGTGCCCCAGTGCAGGGCACCAAGGCGCCTGCTCTGTTCCACAGGAGGTCACTGTAAGAGCGTGTTAAACCTCCACAAGGCTGAGCTCTTAGGGCTGATATTGTTCCTTCCTTCTGGACTAACTGCCAAGTTCAACAGTGACACATTCTGGGATCAGATGCTGACCTGTTTTCTCAGGATGGCAGAGGTTGGAGCACGGGGAGGATTTGGTGTGTTGCCCCACAGCTCTGCAGTGATGGCCAGAGGAAACAACAATCCCCAGACTGAAAGGAAAGCATCACTGATGTCAGAGTCCCAAAGTGGACATGGAGGGGCTGAGCAGAGCCTGTGTGCCAGAGAGAACCTGTGCTAACCCCAGCAGGGTGATGCCACCTTCTCCACAGTGGGTTTGTGTGACTCTGGACATCCTCCTGCTCCCTTGCAGTGCTGATTCTCTCCATGCATTTTCAAGACATTTGACAAGATTTTCAATGCAGCCACCTTTACCATCTTCTCCTTTTCAAAATCAAGCATTGTACCACTAATTAATCTCTAGGGGATAGGTCTGACTGCTTTAAAAGCACAGCTCTATTGTGAATACTTGAAGCATATTTTTAAAGGAAAATCTCAGAAATTTACTTTATGCTATTACTTCATTCTAGCCTATGACATTTTTAGCTCTGCACAAAGGATGCCTCTCTGCAGAACCCTGGCAGTTCAGCCGAGTTACACATTATAAAATCCCTCTATTTGTCACTGCCTTCAAGCCTCTTCAAAATGAATCCTGGTTAGGATATGTGAATGCAAAATGCTCTTGTTTCCTAGTGAAACGCTTTGAAACGCGCTGTAGGAGAGGCTTGATTTTACCCTTCCACAGGCACAAAGAGGAGTTCTTGCCTTTAAATGTTCCCTCCTGAAAGAAGAATTCACACAAACCACATAGAGCTCAGGCTGCCAAAAAGGGAAATACAAACTCTTCTCCATCCCTTTCAACAAATCTCAGCATAGAACAGAATGAAATGAAGCATACATTCAGCAAAAAGGGATTAAGGGAAAGATGAGGGGAAAATCCTTTTAAATACTAATATTCACTGAAATTAATCTCCAATCACATCACAACAGAGACAGGCTCTTGACAAAGAGAAAGTAAAAACCCATCTAAATATACTCCATGATGGCAGCTCTGCATCTTTCTCCAACGAGAGTTACAGGAATCTATATGTACATACCTATAGAAACCTATTACAGGACCCCAGTGCAAGCTGTATTTTGCTACCATAGGTACCATATGCTGTGCTCCACATCTGGGGATGGTAATCCTGGCATCTCCACATTTTTTATAAACTGGTTAGGGCTCTAACAGGGCTGGAGTCTGGGCTAGTTTTTTATTTCTAAGCACGACAGAGCAACAGAATTAAAACATCTCATTTGAGAACATAACTTTAAATTAAGCACTGAGTGCATGAAAGTATTAAATTTTTTTTTTTGACTTTCAAATATTTGAGCATTGGGTAGTTACACTGCAGAAAACGTGCCTGGTCTGACTCTTTCACTGTCACCATCATTAACTGTTCCCTTTCATGAGTCACATGCAATGCCCTGAAATGCTGGGGACTTTCTGGTCAGACATTTCTAATCTGATCAAGAGAACACTGTGACATTTCAGATGGCAACACACTGATAAAAGCTCTCCGACACTTCATTATGTAAACAGGTATAGCTGCTAATTAATGAATTACAGTGAGGAAAGAAACTGTTGGCAAGGATGGAAACTTGGCCCAAAATCTCCCCTGAGTAATGCTCAGTCAAGTGAACTAAGCCATATTAGTGCTCACTGACAGCTGCAGCTTTAGCACCTGCCCAAGAAAGTGGAATTTTAACAATTCACATTTTTCCTCTTCCCATTTCCCACTACCTAAGAACTCTCAAGATGTTTTTGCTTTGCTGCCATGCAGCTGATATCATTCCTTATGAACAACAGCTCCTCACTGTGCAGGCATGGAAACAAGGAGCTGAGGGTCAAACCGCTCCTCCCTGAAAAGGACACGTGGTGCCAGCTTATCTCCATGTGGTGCCACCTTCTCAACACGTGGTGCCACCTTCTCTCCCTGTGGTGCCACCTTCTTGCCATGTGGTGCCACCTTCTTGTCACATGGTGCCACCTCCTTGCCACGTGCTGCCACCTTCTCTCGACATGGTGCCACCTTCTCTCCCTGTGGTGCCACCTTCTCTCCACGTGGTGCCACCCTCTCATCATGTGGTGCCACCTTCTCGCTACGTGGAGCCACCTTCTCTCTACATGATGCCACCTTCTCTCCATGTGGTGCCACCTTCTCTCCACGTGGTGCCACCTTCTCTCCATGTGGTGCCACCTTCTCTCCACGTGGTGCCACCTTCTCTCCCTGTGGTGCCACCTCCTTGTCACCTCCTGTCACCTGTACATTGTGCGCAAAACGCTGTGGAGCTGCCAAGCCACCAAGCTGTTCACCATGGCCTGGCTGCAGGGGAATTTTGGAGAAATTAAAGCCTGTTTGCAGAGTTTTTGCTGTTTCCATGCAGGAGGGAGAGGATGAATTCAGGAGGCTCTATGGAAATCCTTGGACGGTGGTAGGGAATACATGTGTGTGAGCAGTGGTGAAGTGTTGGAAAGCAAAGTATGAAAACTGAAACCATGCTGGTCCGAATAAGGAAAAATTACTGTCTCTTAATCATACTCCAGGCTGCCTGGTTTTTATGGGATGATGTTCCCATTTAGCTTAGTGGTACTGCTTTACACATGATGAGGATTGCAGAAGTGCAATTAAAGCTTTATCATCAACATAAAACCCAGCACAGTTTGCCCACTACTAGACTTAAAAAACACTAAGTACTGTATTCTAACCAAGAGGAAAGTGGTTATGTTTTCACTACATATAGCTTGGAAAGCTGGGGTTAAATGAATATGAGAATTACAAACCAATATTCCAGAAGCACCACTGAACTGTATTCTAAATAAAAGCCATTTAGAAAGTGGGATTTTTGCTTTATCTGCAGAAAATTAATGAAGAACAAAACCTACATAAATATTCAGATCTTAATTTTGCCAAAATATAATCACATTCTGAAAACTATGGCCTTTGCTGATTATGAGAAGTATAATACTACTGATAACATTATGGAATGTGAACACTTGAAATAAGTTTCAGTTTGGCTGGACGTTATTTTTAAAACTAGATTTTGTAGAAATACCTATCAGCTCAAGTTACCACCAGCAACAACTTAACAGCTCCAGAGCAAATGCAAAAGACCTAAGGTGGAGGGATTACTTGGGGGATTTGGGCGAGTCTGCTCTCAAGTATAGCCTGGATTACCTTTCTGACTTTTGCGGAGTCATTTAGGCTCCCCTGGCATCAGCAGCATTTGTGCCTGCAATTCAGTTGTGAACTGAAGTCTGAGAGCACGTACTACTGAATATCTGAGGAGAAAATCCAGGTAGCTAAAGCTGTAGATGCAGCCACAATTCCATTTGTAAGTGAGAACTGGAGCCAGAGGAAGAGAGGCTGGACCTTAACTTTATTGAATTACTGCTTAATTTCCATCAGTTTCTTGTTTTAGATTTTACCAGGTGTCAGGAATAACTGGTTTTGTGTACTTTGGTAAGGATATGCTACGCACCGTTTCCTATCCGAATGCAGTCAGCAGCAGCTTGGATTTATACAACATTTTCACATATATAACTAAAGCAGATAAACTCAGCAGGACAGTGAGCCAACCTATCCATTAAAAAATAAATAAATCAGTTCTCAGTTCAGACTTCAAAAGCAAAATGGTAGCTGCTCCACGAAAATCTCTGTAGGCTGAGGTTTCCACAGAGCAGGAGCTGAGCAGCTCCACGGCCGCATCCTTGGGCAACACATCACGGTCCTTGCCCAGCACAGATTAATGAACAGCAGGAATGGAAATGCTAATAATTAAGAAAAGGTTAAAATGTTCGCACTGTGTGAGAATGATGCATAAAAGGATACAACCGCTAAAAATCACTGCAGCGATGAAAGATTTCTTTTTTTTTCCCAGAAACTAAATTCCGACTGGGAATATATTAAGAACAAGAAGAAAGAAATTCTCAGGGCAAAAAGAAACAATGCAAAGCAGCTAGTGAAAACCAGTCAGCTCTGTGGAATGGAGGCACTATCCACACTACAAACTAAAGCTCCATTCTGAACCAAAAGCCATTTGAAAAACAAATTTAGGGAAACATCCAGACAAGACAAATCCCAAAATTACTATAAAAATCAGACATTTTTCCATATGAACAGTTTGTGTTCAAAGCAGCATTTGTCTCTTAAAATTCTACTAATGTAGCTGTAATTCAGAGTAAGAAACCGAGCCAAATTTTCCAGGCAGGTGTTCAGTCCCAACAGTTATCCCAGTGAATCCTCAGGCAGAGCCTGTGCCACCCTCTGTGTCCCAGAGATTCCTCCCATGAGATCTGTACTGGTGCACCAGTCCCATCCTCCCTGGGCACACCAGGTGTATGATTTACACATGCCATTAGTTCAAATCTACCACATATATAAAAATATTTATATATTGGTAGGGGTGGGATTTGTTTTGTCTTTAGCAGTACATACTGACACAATAAGGGAGACCACTGCCAGTGAATTGTACCAAACCTCGCATCTTCACATTACCTCATCCTCCAAAATTTGGCAGTCACATCCTGCTATCCATGAACTGCTTTTAGCAACAAAATTTGAGGAAACAACTTCCTTTAACTAGTGGGCAAGAAACAAGGAAAGAATGACAGCCCTTCCTCAGACAGGGACATTGAGATTTTATCATTATCTTTTGCTGACTATTGCTTCCATATACTTGTTTGAGATTACAAGCTTAGCCTTAGATTTTATTTCTACACACAAAGTCAATTTCCACTTGCATAACAATCATTTGCAAAGCACTAGCCCTGAACATAGATAAGACCATATAAAGATTTTTCCTTAAAGATAATACAAGCATTGTACACCAGAGAAAACCTAAAAGGAGAACAGGGCCTGTAGAACATGGGTGATCCCCACCTGTCCAAAAGATCCTGTCAGCAACTGGTTTCCTAATCACCACAGATTCATTTTCCACTTGCTTGCTGCAATTATGCTATTGAAACCTGCAGGTCTGGGGTTTTTTTTTCCCTTCCCTTACTCTAAACAGAATTCATTTTTAATGTCTATTGCAGAAGGCCAATATGATATAAAAACCCCAAACATTTCACTACTCATGCACTCTTATTCATAATATCACATCAAATTGCTGAAGTAGTACCATATGGCGCTTGAGCACCAAGCCAGAACAAGTTGTTCAGCTTGTCATAATCTCAAAAGCTGCATAAAACTTAAATAATTTCTCTATGAAGTGGAAGATCTTTGGGTTTAATATAAACTCATCAGAAATGGATTCTGAATTTTCCTCCTATTATTTCCCATGTTTTCTCTGATTCACATTCCATTTTCCAGAGCAAGCTATCAGTATAAGTGGCTACAGCTATGGGGCTGAAAGGCTTTAAAAGCATCCTGTCCATCCTTTCTTCTTGATAATTCATCATTGAAGGGATAAATAGCT
Source organism: Zonotrichia albicollis (assembly GCF_047830755.1). Lineage (NCBI taxonomy): Eukaryota > Metazoa > Chordata > Aves > Passeriformes > Passerellidae > Zonotrichia > Zonotrichia albicollis. The sequence continues at coordinate 11,509,155 of NC_133835.1, forward strand.
TTCCCAATCAGACAGACATATAATTATAAATAAAAAAAGCTCAATCAGAAAAACTGAATGGAAAAGATTAATGAAATCTCCCACACTTTGATTCAGCCCTTAAAGCAACACCCTTGGTTGTGAAATGTCCACACTTCCACCCACACTGTCCTGTAGGAAAACACATTTAACTGGTACATAAATCCATGGAGAGATGACGGTGCGAACGCTCCAGGTTTCATCACAGATTGCTCTGTATTTACATTCCCAATTTCTGGAGACACCATAAGTCTAGGTGTTGTGGTTTTTTTACTTTTTAAAAAATATTTCCCACTGAGAAGAAAGGTTTGGGACTGATGGTACAAGAACTAGAGGCAGCCAAGTGTTCAGCCAAACTCAGAGTTTCCAGGGATTGTGGCTGACTCCTGATCCTGGCACAGGGACCACCTGAGACAGAGAAAATGTGTGGAAAGATGGGAACAAACTACAGCAAAAACAAAAATGTGAAAGCAAGACCCAAAAAGGTGGAACAGGAGACAAGAACTGGAAATGAGTAGACACAAAGAAGGGAGGTAAAAAGGCTGCATTAATGCTCTGGAGGGGAGGGCATTATGGAACTCCTCCAATGCAAGGCTTATTTTAGCAGCTGCTTAATCAATTGAAGAATGAAAAGGAGAGCAACAAATCAAGCAGAATTTCAAAACCCTTCCTAGCATATATGTTGAAGCCTTGTTCCCATATGGGATTAGGATAGGCAGGAACTGAGGGTTGGCACACAGGCAGAACAGAGACAGCTATTACAGAGCCTTTTGCTTAAAAACTATAGAGAATGGGGACATGTCTTATGGAGATATGGATTGAGAGCTTCCAGAAAAACATTTCTGTAATGGTTGCATATGTGATTGTTCTTTTTTTCCTTAGCTATATGGAGGAAATAAGTGACTTGTCACCAGCCCAAAGGGAAAAGCACTTGGCTGCATGGAGGAAGACAGGATGTGTTGCATCTGTGGCTTCACAGAAGGAAAGGAACAGCTCTCCGAAAAGGCAAGAAGCACAGAGAATGTCTAAGATAAATAAATGAAAGGAATCAGTCCCACTTCTCTGGTGAGGAGATGATGTCACAGTGCCCAAACCCTCCACCCTGCACAGGCAGGATCAGCTCAAAGGGGCAGCAGCAGCCCGGTGTCCCTGCCCTGGTGGCCCTGAGTTTGTCCCCTACTAAGGGACCCAGGTAACCTTCAGACCTTGAGGGAATCTGTGCCAACAAGGAATAATTCTTTGCTGCTCCTGATCATCCTCTGCACACTGACTGAGGAAGAAATGGAGCTTCTCCAAGAATTAACAGTATTTTAGGTACAAAAAAGGTAAACCCAAGGAACAGACTAAAATATTGAACACACGCTGCTTTGACGTGACTTGGTGGAGGTTTTTGATCAGCAGAGCCCCAGGGAATATTCCAAGCAGTCCATAGGAATAGAGAGACAGCCTTGCTGGGGGCTGACTGGCACCAAGAGCTCAGGCAACACAACATTTTGGGTTGCTTTAAATGTTTTGTTCAAAGCACCTTACCCCAGAGAAGGGAAAAGGGGAAATGCAAAAGCTGTGATGCGGAATTAGCATCTCCTTTCCAACAACACCACCTTTTTGCTAACAGCTGGTTTCTGGAAGAATGATTTTGATGGAGCCAAGACAGGCAGGACCTCAGAGCAGGACGATGAGAGGGAAGGTGACCTGTGAGTGACAGCATCAACCCATCAAGCCGGGCCACAAAACTCTTCCCCATCAGCATTAACCCCACAAAGGCTGAAGCAGAGCTACAGCACTGATGCAAAGGGAACCTCAACCTCAGTTTAGGATCACAGCACTCAGCATTTACTCCCCTCTCTCAGCACCATCCACACTCAGTGCTCAGTACTTATGAACACCCTCCATCCAATTAATACCCCATAAGCCGCCCAACCGCAGTGACTTTATCCCCAGACCATGTATGGCAGCTTTTAACTCCATAATACCCCGGCATTATTTCCATATTAGACTACAAGGGTTTGATCCAAACTCGTGGAGGTTAATGAGGGCTCATTAAACTCTGAATTGAGCCCTAACTGCTCAGCAAACACGGAGTGAAGCAAAGCAGCTCGTGTCAGATGAGAAGACAGAGGGTGTAGTAAACTTTAAGGCGAAATATTGAATGCTGATGGTGACAAAGGAAGGGAATGTGTGAGAAAGCAGCCGTGGGAGAGAATTATGATTGTGTTACACTCGATATCAAGCAGGACAGATTTGTGCCTATATAAATAGATATGCCTGGTCTGACTCTGATGTGATTTTTGTCATCATATGGTTAGACAGAGCATAATATTGACACTATGGCTTCCCTTCAGATTTTAGTTTTGAATTTCAGCTGGAGAGTATGATACTAAAGACTTGAAATCAGTATGACTCCTTCCCTAATTACTGATTAATCAAGAGCTAAGGTTGCCTACATAAAGATTCATGGGGAGAAGGAGGAAGTCTCATTAAGAACAAGAGGTTAAAAAAAAAGGAAGGGAGGGGGGACATTTAACAACTGAATGGATACAGAAGGAGGAGAAAAAGACCTGATTTCCTAATAGCACGTTATACCCAAATGTTACATTTTGTATTCATGTCTAATTAAAAAATTAAAAGAAAATGTTTTAATACTTGCAGATAACACGGGTTGCAGTTCAAAAGGAAGTACAGAAAGTTGTTGGGTTGTTTCTTTCCAATGACTTCAGAAATACATATGTGTTGTGTCATCCTGTCCCTGAGGTGCTCAAAAGACACAGCAGCTGTTTCATAAATTCTGAATTGCCTTTTCCTTTCGCATACAAAAACCTGTGCCATAAACATAACACTGTCTGAAAAATATTCGGTAAGCCCAGACAGTTGTTGGAAATGCTTCCTCCACTATTTAAATTCCTCTCTTAACAGGAGTTTCCCTGCAAAACCAGATGCTAACGAATAGTGCTTTTGCCATTGAGCTGAATGGGAACACTTTGGTGCAGCATTTTCCTTTTTTCCATGGAGACATTACAGGGTGCATTTCCCATGACTGAAAGAAAATGCCACCTTGCTTCTCAATTCTTTGCTTTCAAATAATAAATAACTGCTAAAATCTTCCATGAAAGATTTATGCTCTGATGATGTCTGATTCTTCTACTGTAATTTCTTTTTGTTAGAGGCGGTTGAATGCCACTTACTGGTAAGTAAATTGTGTCATCACTTCATTGCAAACCACACCACTGAAAATGTAAGCTGGCCAAACATTTATTTTTGTTTTCCAACTCGCACAAATCCCTTCTGAGGGCTTGGATTAACCAGCAACACTTTTTAGTGCAGATCCTTAATCTTAGTTTCCTTTCCTCCCTCTACTAATATGCTCCCTTCCAGTGATGTTACTTCAGAAATAACTCCAAATAGCTCACAGTGTGGTCAGAAACTCTGCCTTTTAGCAGCCACAGCTTTTTACAGTGACTTGGAAATAAGGAAAATTGGCCATTCCCACTGAATTTTTCATAGCCCTGCACTAATGGGGACACTGCAGCTCTGCCTTTTCCTCAGAAGAGTTGAACCAGCAGAGGGGCACATGCACTACCAGTTCCTCCAAAGGTTCAAACCATGGGCTCCATGTCCAATCTTTTCACAACACAATGCATGCCTTTCATTTCTTAGAAACAACAAGTCCACACAGTTTTTCTTCTTGTTTAAACTGTCCCTCTTCTAACAACAAGAAAATTAGGTTCTTTGCTTAAATAAATGTTACAGCTCACAAAGCCTCGAAGCACAAATCAAACAAATAAGCCAACTGAAAAACAGCCCAAAAGGGCTAAAAACCCAAGCACAGATACAAAACCCTCCTCAGGTCATGATGTTTTCATTAAAATGAGCAGAGATCAGGAGTGGAAGAGGAGTCAGGAAGGGCAATGTCCCAGCAATGCCACCAGCACTGTGGCATTTAGGGGTCTGTTAATATTTCCATGAGAAACTTCCAGGCTTAGGAGTTTACAGCTTGAGTTATAAAGGATCAGTCCTGGTTTCCAAAACCCGATTCCTAAAGGGGAATTCCTCAGGTAAAGCTCTGCACAAAGGCAAAGGGTGGTTTGTTATGGCAAAGGTGAGTACATGGCAGGTTCAGCAGCTGTGGGGCTCTGAGGGGATGCATGAGTTGGTTCATGGAGGGGAAAGAATTCAGCTCTCTTTACGCAGCGCCAAAAAAATGCAACCAACCTCTACTGGGTGGATTTCTGAGGCAGGTTCTGGTGCCTATTAGGAAAAAAAGGACATATGCAAAGGCTGATGTGTGTGCACATCTCATAGTGTGCTCCCTGTACACTGCCAGTGCACTCAGAGAAGTGTAATTAAAATTGGGAATCTAATAAGAACTATAAACAAGGCCAGAAAGGTTAGTACTGCACAATGCATTAATCCAGTAAGGCATTATTCATGTCCTTAGTTTGCAGTCAACAAATGTATTCTGAAGAGCCACTGGAGTTACTTAAAGGCTCAAATTTAGGCACATTCTTAAAATCTCTGCTGAACTAGGGCCAAAATGTTCAGTACCACCATCTGCAGATATCCAAATTGCCTTGGGCAAAATGTTTCCCTTAATATAATCCAAGGTTTTGTTTGTTTGCTTTTTAAGTTGTCTAACTGTTCGGATAGGAGGAAAATGTCCTTTAAATTAAGGAAATTAGCAACAAATATGAATGTTATTATAAATATGGTAATTATAAAAAAGTATGGTAAGAATTATGGGAAAGGAAAAACTGCAAAGAAATGGGGCCTTTAATGAAATGGGTAAACTACTGCACATCCACTCTTGGCTGCCCCATCATGTAGCTATGAGCTTACATCTTTCATCACCCTGCACTGGAGACAGCTGAGAAAGGATTTGGATGGTGACACCTTTATCACTGAAAATCTCAGCTGTTATAAAAAAACCCAAACAATTAACTACAGCTGTGAGAGCTTAAAATTAGCCCAAGAGTAAATTCTTTAAAATCTTAAAAGCTGCCATCTGAAATTCCAGGGCGCTGTATTTAATTCTTCATTGGTGCAGACTATCAAGAACATATGCACTAGTAAGGAAATAAAAACTGTAGGTTTTTTCTTTTCCTATCTCATCCCAGCCTGCTACAGTGAATTTCAGCAACAGCCTAGCTGTCAAGGTTATATCTGCATCATCATTCCGCAAATCCAAACTCACACCCACACAGCACCACTCTGTCTTTGGGACTCCATCAAGGAAGCCAAGTCCCACACTCACCTAATGTGGGTGCTGAGTGTTAAAGAATGAACTCCTGCAGCAAAGAGGCAGATTGTGAGCTCTTTGTCTGTTCTGTCTCAGCTTTTTTCATTATTACTGTTTTGCTTTGGAAAAGGCAGGAGCAAAACCAAAGCTCTTTTCTAAGCAAATTAACCCACTGTTTTTCTGTACACTGTCTTCACAGATTTTCAATAGCTTTCATGAGCTGTGTGCATTAGCTCTGACTATGCCTTCCTGCCTCTGCCTGTACACGTAATGACAGCCAGCCTGAGTGGCTATTACAGTTATCTCACTTTCTGGAGAGGATGGGAGGTAATGATATGTTGCAATATGTGCAATGGGGTATTATAGCTAAATACTCTTTGGAGTGACTGATGAACTCTTCTGCAGTATGCCTGTGATGACAATTGGAGGGGTAGTTATCCTTCTGTGCCTCCTGAATCTCCTGCTCCTGATGTGAGGCTGGAGCTGAAAGGTGTGGGCTGGATGGGGGTGGAGGAGGAGTTGGTGGGGAGCCAGCAGAGAGCAGAAAGCACCTTTGCATGGCTGTGGAAACAGAGCTGTGTGTAACAGACCCAACGCACAGGTGGGCTCAGACATGGGATAATGGGACCGACCATAACCACCAGCAGAACATTTCTGACCACTCCATTAAAATCTGAGTCCATTATGAGATTCCTCAAATAACCCAAGGACAGGCCCAGATGCTGATAAGCACAGAGTGCTGCCCATGGCCATGGTAACAGCTCTGTGGTCTCAAAGCCACTCAGCTTCCCTGCCTTGGGTTCTTATCTGTGAGAGACCATCCTCAGTGATGCAGGCAGGGTGAAAAAGTCAGATCCTGCAAGGAAAAACACCTAAGCAAAGGCTGCATGGACCACAGCTGGACTTGAGGATCTTAAAGGTCCCTTCCCACCCTAAACAATTCTACCATTCCCTGTCTCTCACTCACAATTTGTATTTAACCAGTAGTCACAGGTAGTAGGGTCAGAAACCCCTGCTGGTATATCCCAGCCCACTGCCTCAGGGGATGCTGAGTGACTGCAAAACAGTTTGAAACACCAACCACAAGGTCAGACCACAGGTCTGTTATCCCAGCCTCCTCCCAGTCCAACTTGCTGTACCCTAAATTAATGACCTGAAGGTAAGCATAAATATTATCAGTGATTTTTGAGACTTCTGGAATGTCATGCTGATACTGCCCAATCAGTGGGAGCAGTCTCACTGCTTCCAGTCGCTTCTGAGAATCTCAGTTTTTGTGTTGTGTGAGAAATTAAAAATGGTTCCATTTCCTCCATGCAACTGGGATGCTACACTCAAAGATTTATCACTTCCAAATCAAATGGCATTTTATGATTTAGTGGGTTTTTTACAACTTAATGGGACATTTTCCCATTCAGGTTACTATTCCCAAAGTGTCATGGAAAATGGCAAAAACTCAAGGGCAGCTTTTTTAGCTGAACTGGGCAATAGGAGTCCTTGATATCTGTCTGCAAAGTGTCAATCACCTTTAAATCCCAACCTCACTTACGACGGTTCTCCTTGAGTAAGTGACAAGGCCAGTCTGGCAAAATGAAATTTTTCAGTAATACATTGACAAACTCAGAACCACACAGCACCAAATTCCCCCTCAGTCTGGATTTGAATGCATAAATAAATCAGGCTCTTGCATTTATTTCTCCTAGAAGATTGTATTATTCCTTTCTGCAATTATGGAAAAATGCAGAGCACAGGCAAGATTTAGTGTCTGAGTTTTTGCTGCAAGACTTATGTCAGTAGAAAGGCATTTGTGCTCTTGGGAATCAAAGTGAGATTCACCCATTTGTGGCAGGTGTTTTAAGCACTCAGCCTAACAATCTACCCACGCATGGCACTACAGCAATTCAATGACTAAATTAAATCTCTGAATATTAAATTAATGATGAAAATCTAAAATATTAATATATTCTAATTGAATATTCTCCGATAAATTATCTAGGCATTCTCAGCAATTTGATTTTACTTTCATTTCTTAAGGAACTTTCAGCTGCATAAATACAGCTATTAAAGCAATTCAAAAAGGGAACATTTTCTGCTCAGACAAGAGAACTCTAAACACAAAGAATCTAAAAATTTCTTTCATATGATTGATTAAATCATAGAGCCCAAGACAGCTGAATCATTAAATGACTGCTTTCCTTCAGTCCCTCTGGCTTTAGCAAGGACAATATAAATTCCCTATGGGTCTGAATACAAGGAAATACAATATGTATAATTACAGTATAGGCTTGAATGCTGTTGTAAGAGAATTTTAAATGGAGCATTTATGCTGTAGCTGCACTTTTCAATCTGTAATGCTGGATGTGTGTGTGCATGGAAAGCCCATAAAGCACTGGGCATCTGCTTCCTTCAACCCAGATTCCCAAATGGCACACACTGGGGGAGCTCTGGCAGAGATTTACATCAGGATCTGCCCTTCTCTTCCAGTGAATGCTGGAAAATGAGAATGGCACCATCAGGGACGTCCTTTGAGCAGTATATATGGTGTGGAATATGTTCAGGAACTCACTTCAGATTGTAGGCTTTAAAGGAATTTCAAATGGACGCATCAAGGGAGTAGCACTGTGTCACATTTCACTTTGTCCATTCATTCTGTGAGTCATATGTCAGTCCTGGTTTGGTAACACACACACAGAGGGGAGATCAACGGCAAAACTGGCCAGACCCAAGACCACAGCAAGATGAACAATTAATGACCCATTTTCCTGCTCATCTTTCCCTCTTTGGCGCCAGGTTGGTTAGTGGTGTGAAATTGCAGTTGAATCAAGAGCTGTCTCAAGCTACATCCTTGGAGCATCTTTCACAGAAAGGCTGTGACTCTCCAGTGATCCACAACCTGCACAATGTCCCATTTCCTCTCCACCCTCTGGGCTTGCTCCTTATCCTATTCTGAGTGTTACAATAAAGACCAAATCCCCTCATTTCTGAATCTCAGCTGATGATGCTCACAGGGCATCACAAAGGTGAGATGCACTGAGAGCCAGAACTAGCAATTTTTTTTTTTTCTTTGAATGTGTGTGTGGCTGGTAAGGCAAAAGAAACAGCTGTTTCTGTGGAGAACAAGGAAGATCTAGGTCTATTTGTAATCAATGCTGTCTGCATCTCTCTCAGGAAAAGTAAGGTCTGATGTCCTTTGGGAAGCATTTGCAAGGCCTTTTCTCAACAAACCTTCTCTCACCACAGACAGATGCCATCTGTCTTGCAGCTGGGAGCTAATGGATTCTGCACTGCCAATTTCACAGCAGTGAGCAACGCTGTGATAGAGGAGGCAAGAGGGATTTCCTACAATAAAACTATTTAAAACAGAGCAAAGGCACACGCTGAAACTGCCATGAGGAGCAAAGGAGATGGCAGCACTGAGGGCTGATGGTCCAAACTGGCAGGGATTTCACAGCTCAGCGTGCCTTGTGTGTCTCCAGCACCAGGATTTCAGATTTTGGGAGAGCTCTCACCCAATTCCTGAGCCAGGGTGGGCTGGGGCTCACAAACAGGCTGTTGAGCTGGAGACCGTGCTATCAACTTTTTTCACATTAAATATTCAATGTCATAGGATAGTTTAAGATGTGCTAAACCACCACAGGGTTTTGTAGTGTGTCAAGAGGAGCTCTCTGCTCCCTTAACGTGCCCTGTGCTGCTGAAAACCCGACCCAACAACGACACCTCTGCAAAGCAACAACACAAGAGTCTTCAGGTCTATTACATTCTGCCAACTTCCCAAGCCACTTCAGGACTTTCTGATTAAATTTACATAAAATGCATCCTTTCCTCTTACTCCCTGTTACACACATCAGGTTATTTCCAGTGTTCCTGTGGCTGAGATCACCAGCACTCAGACACGGGAGCCCATGCTGTGCCCGCAGCATGCAATCAAGGCAGCTTGTGAGAGAGAGCACCAAGATCCTGCCTTGGTCATCCTCAGGGGATTTTCATGCTGCTATAATGAGAATGAACAAGTTGTTTATCATAAGAGATCTAACAGGAAAATAATAAAATTTTCAGTTTCATGTTTAATAAAGGCAAGCTGGAAAAATGAGGGTCTATGAAGTACAGGATGGGAGGCTCTAAGAGCTCTGCAGAAGTCCTGGAGAGGAACTGAAAGCCTGGAGCCCTCACAAAGGAGAACACATTTGCAGTGGCTGACAGAGGAGCCCATTATCTAAGCATGTCAAAGATGACCAAAGGCCAGCTCTGCACAAGGACTGTTTTTAAAAATTAATTATTTTCATGTAGTCCATTGAGATGGACCAAGACTTGCCTTCAAAACTGAGTCAAGATTCCCATTAGAAGCAGCTGGAGACTGGCTTGTGGATCCAAAACTGAGATTCTTTTTGAAGTTCAAAAGAGGATGAAATACAAGATAAGCTAATAGATAATTAGATAATAGATAATTAAGAATTAGCTACGCATGTAGTTAAAAAGGATGAGTCAGTGAGAAAATAGACAGAGCTCAGCAAGGGTGCAACTATTTAATATATTATCTTAGCTGATCAGTGTGCCTGCATGAGTCATTTGCTTGGAGAAGGAGGGGGATTTCATATTGTTTTTGTATTTTTAATAGGCATTTTTATGGACTTCAGTTATAATAATGAGAGTACCTGACAATTAGTAATGAAATTAGCCTCACAACAGTGAAATATTTCACAGCATGCACAATATTATTCCTAGTACAAAGGTGGAAGTGAAGCAGAAGGAAATTAAACTCAAGATTTTCATAAATGTTTCCAAAATAAATAAGCATATATCAATAAATTTTGATAACTGTTTTCTCAGCTCAAAGACAAAGGCAGAATTTACAAAACATTTTTGTAGACTAACAAATTTTTTTAGGCTTATAAATGTCAGATGTTAATTTAAACTCTTCAAAGAGCACGTAAATCTTTTCAGCAGCCAAAATTAATTAGAAATTCCTATTATTATTTTTTCAGCTATTATTTTTCTGAAACACATTTCCTAGTTAGTGTGGTTGATGTATATGAGCAGACACAGATATTCCACAGAAAGAAAAAACCCTGTAATTAACAGAAGGGTTTTTTTGGCAGGGATAATGTTCCTTTTTTCTTTTTTTCTCTAAAAACTTTTTCATTTAACGTATTTTATCAGAATGAAATGGTTTAATGAGCAGAGAATTACAGTTGATCCCAGCTGAACCAGACAGGGCTGTCTTTCGAGGTATGTGGCTCCCATCAAGCTGCATTCACCTTTGCTATGATTTAAACTTCATTCAGGCACAGCCTTGCTAAAAATACTGACAAGTAACTAATCAACTTCCATAAAATGGAATTTTTACCTTCACAATAGGAAGCAGGAGTAGGAGGGAACCTGAAAGATTTGCCTATGCATTTCAAATTAGTCTGACCTATAAAAACGCAAACAGCAAGTGGTTCTATGAAAATGTACTTCTGGTAGGGCTTTTGGGATTTTTTAGTGATGAGATTTTTCATGTCATCCCTTCCTCTCCTTGGAGGAAGCCAGAACCAAAGACAGCACTGTGGAGGGACTGGTTTTCATTGGTTATACCTACAAAATGCAAGCTCAGGCTGGTCTTTCTGGACCAAAAAAAGTTCAGTGTCCAAGAACCAGTGGTAGGTTTGAATGCTTTATATAAAACAGCAGAGAAAATGGTGACAGACCTGCTTCTGTACAAATGAGAGCTGAGCTGCAACTTCACATGTGCACTTCTGGTTCCAGTTTGTGAGCAGATGGACACAAAAATATTCAGTGCCCAGTGTGCAAAAGCATGGGAAATCAGATCAAAACTCTCACCTAGATCTAGGAGACAGCAAAATGCTCCAGGGCAATCTGAAGATTATGTGGATGGAAATAATCAGATAGTGCTGGTCTTTGAAGATGTTGATTTGTCCTATTCTGGATAATTAAAGAGCAAAATCTAACAGAGGGAGCTGTAACTCCTGATAGGAACCACCCAAGCTTCACATTCAGGGCTGGCAAAAGGGCCAGATGCTGCAGAGGAGCAGAAACTCAACCCAAGCCTGAAACATCAGGGGTCTCACGCTTAATCAAGTTGCACTCTTTGTATGATCTTCCCTGTCATTATGATGCTTTCTGTATGTCAGGTGAAGAGGAAAACAGCCCTCTGTAAGCCAGTTTGTTTTTTTTAATTTCTCACCCCATTTTCACTTCATTTTCAGTGTTTCTTCTAGCATCTGTATTTGAAAACTGCAATGGAATATATTACTGAAAATCTGGGAGTTCTGTATTTCCATAAGCCAGGTTATCTTTCCAAGGTTACCGGTGGTCTAAGTGATGAATATAAATTCTTCAGTACCTATATAAAATTTATTATTTGTCATTTCCATTAATATTAGAATTTTGCATAGTCGAGTCCTTCTGTTTCATCTCCAGGCTGTAGGGTAAAAAGTGCCACAGAGATTTCAGTCCTTATAAATCAACAAATTTGCCATGGTAAGCTGGTGCCAAGTTGTCCTCTTGCTGTCTACTCAAAACTCAAAAGAAATCGGTAGGGAATAGAAGAGAGCACAAGTTCATTTTGCAAGTACTCCCCTTTATTTTTTCACAGGAATTCAAGATGTAATCTAAATTATTAATTTAGAAAGGCATTTTTGACACATCAGGTTATTTTCCTCTTCAGACATTTCTTCAGCTCAGTAGGACAGCACATTAATAGGTCACTCTGTACCCTGCACTGCTGACCACACAAAGACTCTCTGGCTTCCCTCCCTGGTTTTCCAGGACAGACATAAGAATATTTGCCACTTGGTACCTCTTAGTCCTTATTGTACTCCCTAATTGCACAGAGAAATTACTTCAACAATTCAAGTTTATCCAATCCCTGGTTGAACTGGGAACATGCCCCTTCATCCCAGACAGAGAAACGGGTAATGATGCCACTCATGTGAATCCAGGCACTGCTTCAAAAGGACTAAATGAACTTCCTGACAAGGGATGCCAATGACAAACCACTGCTACTTGAAATAACTTTTGAATTTTTATATTGTTGCCATTTTCTTCCAAGGGAAGAGCTAGCTGCAAATGTCTGCCAAGGAGTTTTACTTATCTTTTTTTCTTTTTACAGCTAATCAATTGACTGCTCCAAAAACCCAAAACCAGCACCCACAAGAGGAACAGCAACACGTGTTTGTATTTCGCTAACACTCATCAGCAGCAACAATAAATCAACCAAATGTCTCTGTAAAAACACTCCTTTTCCCTTCCTTTTCTTTTCCTGTCATCCCGCAATCATCACAGAAAACCACATGGGTAAACTTGATCTCAGAGATTATCCTTGTGAAGAAAGAAAGTAGCAACACAGGGGAGGCTGGCGGATCCATCTGCAGCGGCGGCAGGCAGCCAACCTCCCCCGGGCGCCGCGCATCTGCAGCGGGATGGGAGGGATGGCGAGGGAAGGATGCAGCACCCTTGTTGCTGGGTGCCACCCAGCCCAGCTTTTACACCTGCAGCAGCTCTCTGGATGAGAGCGTGGGCACAGTGCCATGCTGGCAGCAGTGCCAGCGTCTCAGGAGGGACTGGCTGGAAGGAGGCGATTAGGCTGCCGTCAGCTGGGGAGGGAAACTGGGGCGAGGAGCTTTGGAGCAGCATGGAAAAGGCTGCAGGAGGGAGGGAGAGCAGAGAGCCTGTGCTTTGAGCCAGGCTTCCCACACTTCACAAGATCACCATCACTATGAGCACTATGATCAGTATTTTGTTGTTGAACTCACCCGGACCAGCTGCTGCGGGAAGGGCCCGCGCGAGTTCTCGGGCACGTTGATGGGAGGGATGACCCAGTCCCGCTTCTGCCGCCGCAGCCCGTTGGCACTCTGGTGCTGCCTCCAGGGCAGCAGCGTGTCACTCTGCTGCTGCACCAGCTCCCCGGGCAGCGCCTTCCTCCCTTTGGGCTGTGTGGGGAACAAGAAAGAACAGACAGTTAGCTCCTTCCTCGCTCCTTAGGACCTGTTCAACAGCCCCTTCCTCCCTTTGGGCTTTTGGGGAACAAGAAAGCACAGACAGTTAGCTCCTTCCTCGCTCCTTAGGATCTGCCCAACAGCGCCTTCTCCCTTTGGGCTTTTGGGGAACAAGAAAGAACAGACAGTTAGCTCCTTCCTTGCTCCTTAGGACCTGTCCAACAGCCACATGGGACAAAGACACAGCGTGTTTAATGGCAGCTCTGCTGCCGCTTCCTTTTCATAGAATCACAGAATCAGAGAATCAGCTAGCTTGGAAAAGACCTTGCAGATCATCAAGTCAAAGCTACGACCTAACACCACCTCATCAACTAAAACACTCACAAATATATGGAGCTGCCACTCCCAAGTCAAGACGCCTCCCAGATGTATTGTCTTCATGACACCAGCTGCAAGGAGATGCAGCAGAGAATTGGAGTAATGAAGTTGCTAAAAATTTCCCATAAGTGCAATCTACCAGAACACAAAGAATGGGAGAGGATTCCTTTACAGTCCATGTCATGGGTCCAGCTTTAGAATCTGGTATCAAGCATGAGCAGGGCTACAAAAACCTGCAGGCTGTGGCTCTGCAAAGGTATTCTGCCACACAAACCCAACCCCAGCCAGAGGGAGAGTCAGCCCCTTGGCTGCAAAGGTGCATTAGTTCAGATTTTTAGTGCTTCATAACAAATGATCTTTATATGAGAGCTGGGTTTTGAACACAAATCTCAAAATACACACCCCATGCTGGCTGGGAAGTGTAATACATCTCAGGCACAATAAATTTTCATTATTTGGTGTGACTTTGAGTCTTTCTTTGTGATTTTTTAACTATGGATTCCCTGAATGGAATACTTTGGTGCTGGAAATGTTACAGTGCTATGAATAAAATGAAAATGGTGGGACCATGGTTTTGACTTAGAGAGACTGGCTCACTATTAGAAAATGTATGCCTTATAGAATGGATGAATCAAAGAAATGTAGATTTGGGAAGGCTCTTCAGAGGTTATGCAGTCCCAATACTTCAATACTCTGTGGTCTTCTAGGATTCCAGCAATTACTTCTGAAAGTCTGCAGAAAAGATAACTAGCAAGGGCTTTTGTTACCATATGGTGACCTGCACTCCCACCAGAAAATGTTTAAACTTTCATAAATCACAAAGACTGCAAGTCACATTCTTTTCATCTGAGCTAAGATCCAGTGGGAATACTGTTCTCAGAACATTACAATTTTCAGCTATTTTTCTCCAAAAAAAACCCAAAAACCCACTCATCCCAAACCCAATGCCCCAACACACAAGAGCAATGCAGGAAGTTATCAAAGCATTTTCTGAGGCTCCTGCCATTTTAAGCCACATTCACTTTTTGTCTTACTCCAAACATAAAAACCCAAACACCCTCCAAGCAGTTATCTGTAGGCACTGATTTCAGTGGGAATCATTGCTTCAGGCCTTCTAGTTTGATGTAAATCCATCTATTAGCACTTTTCAATTCCTGACTGGGAGGTAAAGAAACAGGCAGCCACCTCCAGACTGCGCAGTATATGAAAACTAAAGAGTAAATGAAAGTTAAACTGAGATGTGGCTCCAGAGCTGTGTGGACCTTCTCCAGGAAGGCTGGAGACACTGAGAGCTGGGCACAGCAGCAAGGAGCCCATTCTCACAGCCTGCTCATGGCTCTGATCTCTGCTACCTCTGGAGGGCAGACATCCCCTGGCTGCAAGGATTGCAAGCATTTGCGCCAAAATGCAGCTATTTTTACTGCCAAAACTTAAAAACAAGCCTGTTCCAGAGCTGAATTTTCACAGAACAGACAAATATGGTCCTTTCAGTCACACACGGAGGCACGTTCCTCAGGTCCTGTCTCACACTCACCATGTGGGTTGTGGTCACCTAAGTGCTGTTTCCACACTTCCAAAAAAATCACAGCACCATGTTCAATATTTAGATGCTCCTCTTAGAATGCTTACTGAAGTGGGCAATAAACAAAGAAACAGAATTGTGGTGTGGCAGTGGGAGACTTTCTTGGGATAGTCGGGATAGTGGCAGGCACTGCTGACCCCCTCCTTACTATGGGATCTAATGCTATAGCCAAAGAGGTTTCATTTAAAAATTATTTTATTGCCAGAAAGGTATCTTTTCTGAACACTGAGGAAATCAATCTTATCTAAAGAAGACACCCAGAAATGCATGACAGCATGAAATAGGACTATGAAACATGAGCCACAGAATAGTGGATATCCCCAATTTTTTTAAATTGGCTTGTGATTCCCAAATGGGAATCCTTTGAGAGCAGGTATTTGGATCAGTTTATATAATTGGCAAATGAGCATGGGGACAGATTATGAAAGGATGGTCAAATAATTTGTGCTCTTTTGAGTTTACACAGTGGAATGAGTCTGAACTAAAGACAGACTTGAGAATTAACACGAGTCCCAGAGCTCCCTGTATACTGAAATAATTAGTGTCAGCTCAGCAAGGCAATACCAGCCTTTTTAGTCTGTATGAAATACTTGCTGGCAGGTGACTAGACAGTGACTAGCTTGCTTGTCACTCTTGATGATGTTTTCCTATATTAGAATAAATCATCAACATGACTCTGAATTTGATATGTAGAATTTCAAAAGCATCTTGCAACAAGAATTTTTTTTCTTTTTTTAAAACAACAGCTCTTTTTTATCTTCATTTGTTGACAATGCATTCTCTTGACCTTAATTTCTCTGGTGTTGTTTAAATATGTTGTACATGTTTTCTGCTGCTTAAAAGCTGTGAGACAAATGCAGTAACAAAGTCTGGTGAGTATAAATGCCAGAACTATTCAGATCTCTGACTGAAACATCCAGAACATATCTGGAATAACAGCATTGTTGTATTGTGAGCCCCAGAAAACTCTCCAGTGTTTTTGAGTTCGTAAGAATCTAAAGTTCAACTCAAAAGCAGAATATGACACCAAATTAAATGAACTCTAAAATACAGCTTCCAATTCTAGTTTTGGTGAGGAGCAGTTTTTACTGAGGTGACAAGTGCTCATTTTCTCATGGCCTTGCTGGCCACATGCTTAACAGAATCTCAGAAACATTTTCAAAAGATAAAATATTCCTCCACCTTTTGTAGTGCCGCCAGAACACACAAACTGTCCACAGGGTCCTTCACAAAATCAAGTTAAGCACCTCTAGTGCTGCTGCTTTGGGGTGGTTTTCCTCCCACTGTTTTTGTGACTCTCTTCTACATGTCACAAAAATGCTGGTGTACAGCACCAGGCAATCCATGGAACACGTGCCCAGGGGAAAGTGAAATCCACTCTCCATTCCAAAAATGACACGGTGACATTTATAACTCGTTACAACAGGATCAAACTCTAAACATGGAACGTGTGAGCATGGGCTTTGGTAATACAAAGATAATTACAGGAGGATATAAAATAGTCAGATAATTCAGTAATTATGCCTGTCCATCACTTTAGGATACTGATAAGCTAGAGAAATACGGCTGAGCCAAAACAGATGAAAACCTTCAACATCAAGGGGAAAAAGTAATTACAAAGTGGGGGATGAAGAGAAACAACAGGAGAGGAGCCCATGCTGGGATGTAAACTTGTCAGGAGAGTTTGGATTCAGGAGGATCTGATGCCTCAGTATTTGTATTGGGGCAGAATCGTTCAGAGCTCGCTGGTGAAGCTGAGCAGTCCCGTGCTGGCTGTATGATATAAAGCAAGAGTGTGAACTGGTGTGCATGAGTGTGCAAGAGTGTGAGCAGGTGTGCAAGAGTGTGAGTAGTGTGCGAGATGGCAGATGAAGCTTTCAGAAAGCAATGCGAGGTTGGAGGAGATGCGGTCACAATCACAATCCCAATTTTTCACAATCTATAAGGATTGTGAAAAGAACTTTCCTCTCCCAGACTACTTTACAGAAAGTGTAAGGGTATCTTGGAGTCCATGTCAGCAGCTCCAGTGGAATCTCCCAGGAGTCAATTCCAGTCCCTTTTCAGTCTAGAATTGCCTTTCAGGATGGTGAACACAACCTGCTGCGTTGGGAAGAGGACATGGAGCTAAATCCCAAAGGGACTGTCAGACTTCAGAACCCAACACCTTCAGGACACCTCACTCCAAACTAGTGAGGCTGCAGGGTGCTCCAGCTAACTCCACTTACACCACAGTGCTGAGAGCTCAGGGACATTCCCTGTGTGCACCTGGCACTGGGAATAATGGATAAGTGGGAAAAGCCATTTAGCGAGTATAATCTCCTGTCAGTGCTGGTCTGTGGCTCGCCAGCCTTTCACTTACTGCGAGACTCAGACTAAACCCAACCTCTGCTCGTGAAAGAAGTCAAGAAATAATCCCCTGACAGAACAAGACACGTGGGACGCCAGCAGCCCCTCCAGCCCTGTCCTGCCCGTGACAAGAAGGCCAGGAGGCACTGACTTTTCACTAGCCCACAAAGAGAAGCAGCGAGTGTGAAGGAACACCAGCTCCCGCCTTCCGCTACACTTAGCAGTAGCCGGCCTCGCCAGCTGGCTTGTCTCCCCTCCCAGCCAACCTGCCTTTGATATCCGTCAGCCTCTGGCTACGGAGACATCTGGAAGTTATTATCCAGCAGAGCGTATCACAAACCCATTTACATAATATAATATCATATTTTGTGTTCCTGCTTAGCTGAACATTTTGGATCGCTCCAATGTTTGGGTAAATAAGCCGCCATTCCCTGCATATAAATAACAAGTCTTAGGGTGCGTTTGTTGGAGATTAATAATTTCATAGGGCTCAACCCGAAAAATGAAATGTTTCAGCACTAAAATATATTATGCTTGCATTTGCAATAAAAAGTACCTGCAATTGGAAGAAGGGAAATAAGGCCTTTATTTTCCAGGTATCAAAATGATTCATGATTTAACCTGTTTTATTTATACGCCAGCCTTGTTATTTTCATAGGATCTTTAACACTTCACACTAGACATTTTTCAGAAAAGAAATACCTGGCTTCCTTTGCTTCTAGTGTCACTCATAGGGTTTAACCGAGGCAACGTGTTTTTAATATATTTTTGTCAATACAAGGGGATACAAAGTCCACCTTTAGTCCATTGCTCAAACAATATTTCCCTTCATCTCCTATATCAATATACATTTTGAAAACTGCTACCATTTTCTACCAGGGAAAAAAAAAAGAATCTATTAAAAAAATATTTAATCTGAAGCATTTTTGCTTGTTTCCATGGTAGCTGCAGAAAGGACAGGAGAAAATTATATTTACCAAACAGAAAATAAGACAATGAAAATAGAGCTTAGTTCTTTAACAAAGGGAACATGAGAGCACTGCAAAATAAACATTTGCATGAATTCTGTTCTAAGGAAACAACATTTTGCTGACATCAGGGACGGCAGTGGAGGACGAATGAACCCTTTTTTCCCATAATGCACCATTTCTCCAGTTTTTGATCTTTCAGTATAGAAAGATATTCCATTTTGTGTTCTCATACAGCAGAATGAAAGGGTTGCAGAACAAACAGCAAATTTATTTATTTTACGGTAATTGATTCCTTTTTTATTTAGGTCATTGCTGAATTTGCTGAAGTTGGAGACAGGGAAAAAAAGTAGTTTTAAAAAGATCAGACTTTTTATTTTAGACTTTAATTTATTATAGTTGTGCTATGTGCAGCTATTATTCAGGAACTGCACAGGTAAGGAATCTATAATCTGTTTTTCTCCTTATCCCCCCTCTAGAACTCTGAGATGACTGTCTGTATTAGCTTTATTTACTAATAGTTGTAAGCTGTGGCAAATTTAATCAAAGATAGCTGCGTGCCACATCCCATTACCATCACGGCATAAATTGCCATTCATGAATGATTTGTGTCAAAGAGCTCTGAAAACTATTGTTTTAGCAGCAAGATGTTCCAACATCCACAGCTCTTCAGCAGGGGCATTAAATTAATGTGTTTGCAGAGAAGCCACTAATTGACAATGAGATGGGATTTTGGCAGTACACTTCCACTTTAAAGATAATGAACAGTGTTCAAATACAGAGAAGAACCCCCCTCTGCTCCTAAAACTATACTAATAATTTCTGGTATAAACAGGAATAGAGGGAACCAATCCTGACAGGATATTTCCAGTACCCAAGCAAGCTGTTTGATCATCACGACTTCCAAAAGCAAACAGTGGAATTGCAGCGTTTGTGACCTTTATCAAATCTGGCTACGTACAATCAGGAATGTTATGTTTGGTTAGGAACTCATTAAACAAAATTACCTCTCCATTTATAGAAACCATACAAGTACAGTATAAAACATTTTAATTAAATCAGCTAGTTAAGCAAAAATTCATTACTTTTTGTTTTTATCAGCTAGCAGTGGGGCTGCATAGAGCAGTTCGCATTAGAGTCAATTAGTAAGAAAAATTGTCAGATTTGGCAAGTGCACGAGCTTCCAGAACACATCAGCTGACAGGGAAGAAAAAGTTTGACTAAAAGCTAACCAAGTTACTGCCCTCAGAGGAGGAGAATGAGCCACGAAACGCACACAAATGCATCAGCCATGCCAAAACCCCTCGCTCCTGAGGAGTCAGTGTCAAAGCTCTACATGCCCTATTCCTTGAGAGCTGAAAAATTAAGCATGAATGCAAATTTAAGGTTGTTAGGTATCTGGCTGGCTTTGCAGGCTTTGGAAAATTTTACCCGATAGAAGTAATAAAATGTGATCAGAGTGACCAAGAAGTCAAAATGCTCCTTGGTGTTGCAGGGCTGCAAAGCAAGAAAAAAGCTGATGTATAGTACGAGGTAAAACCAGGGGATTTTTAAATAGGGAGAACATGACAGACTGGCTTGTGAGTGAGCAGGAGAAGATCCTTTCCTTGCAAAAGGTGCAGCAGGGCCCGTTGTGGGTTACTGTAATTAAATGCTGAGTTAAGGCTGGACTCCAGAGAGAAGAGATGCACCAGCTCTGGGCATGTGGTTATCACAGAAGGTGATACCCATGTGGCTACCACAGAAGATTCTTATTTAAAAAAACCCAAATACATGTTAATCTCTTTGATCAGAAAACCTAACAGGGTTGGTGAGGACACAGGCTGCAGCTAACACCCCTGGGGCCAGAACGGGGCTTTCTGGGTGCCTGCTGACCAGGCTGGGACAGGAGATGCTGAAATTTAATTTATTTGAAATCAGCAATCTCCTGAGCTCACCCACACTGTGTTGGGTAAGTTCTCACCAATTTAAGCTGAAATGCAGTCAGCAGAGCACTTCAATAGGCTGTGCTTTAGTGCTGCAGTGAGGACAGGCGCGGGCAACGCGCTCACGTCATTACTGAGCAGACACAAAACCACAAAATGCCCACAGGATCTCTAAGGGATGGGAGTGCCAGCAGGGAAGGAGAGGCAGAGCTGTGCTCAGACTTATTCTGTGCTACCACACGGATGATTAGAGGCACCTCCTGGCCAGTGCACTCTCTCAGGGTTTTGAATGATCTTCCTCTCCCATTCTCTGGAAGAATCGCGTACCAAAGCAGGTACCTTAGAAATCTGTCTGCCTTTGGTGGAATCTTTTATGGCTCCCACAGGTTTCCAGCATCTGTGATACTCTTCTTGTCATTGTCAGGCTTTGAATATTGCAAGAGCTGTCAATAGGCAGAAGATGACATCACCCCCAAAGCACAGCTCTGGATGTACTTCTCCTCCTCATTTTATGGCTTGAACATCTTATCCCAACAGGAAAAGTTCTGATGAGGTTGTTTCCTTGCAAAGCTCCCCACATCAACTTGACCTTTTCACACTCCCTTTGTAAGAACTAATCTCACAGCGCTTCCCAGGTAGGATTGTTTAAGAAACATCTAAATTACTGTTGTACTCTACCTTCTAGTGTTTACCAAGAGACACTTTTATCTTCAAGTTAATGTCATTCTCATAATTGGGAGAAGCCATACACAATGGCTTCAGAAGTACAAGCACTTCTCAAGAGTAGGGCTATTAAATCACAAAATACTCATACTTGTTATGTACTGCATATTAGGAATAAAGGTGGTAGATCTTGCCACATACTATACAGTGAAAACCTCTATTGCAGCTTGGAATTACCTCTCTCATCCTGCACCTGATCTTGAGGAAAATGTATGAAAAATCTGGGCTAGCAATCTGAGTTCTTCCTTTCCAATAAAATTTCTGAAAAATAATTGAAAACATGGCTCCAAAACACAATTCTTTTGCTTCTAAAACTCAGACTACTACAAGTGCTCTTCAACACAGAAAGAAGTGGGAGCAAGTCTACCCCTTAAAAGCCTGTGAAAAATTGTAATCTCATTTTATTTCTCTAAAGCCATGAGGTTCAAAAGATACATGAATTAAAATAATCATAATGAATTAAATGTAACAATACTCCTCCTCTTCATAATGTTTGCAAGTAAAAAGATCACAAGAGATTTAAAAGATCACAGGCGCTGCTGCTACTTTAGCACAAAGTAAAGTAATTCAGTCTGGTACTTCTCCTCAGTGCTAGTGTGAGAATTTGCCCTTTCAAGTTATCCTTTGGTTATTTCAAGAGGCTCTTGAGAAAAGACTGCTCTTCTTTTTTCATCCTCCAATTCCAGAGTGCACCTAAGAAATGCTTAAATTTGACCGTGAGGACATGTTCAATTTATCTCAATTTGCAAGATGAAATTTAAGGCTGAGTTTAAATGCTTTGCTGGGTGGGGCACAGTGTTTGAGATCCCAATCCTTGAGGCTCTCAGGCCACTCTGCCCTGCTGGACACCCATCCCTGGCACTCCTCCAGCTGGACATGCCAGAGGGTCACTGCCTCACCCAAAAATCCAGGACCTGATCTCCAGAGGCTGGGAGGAACCAAAATTGAGCTTGCATCTACCAATCTGTCTCAGCTTGGGCTAAAGGAAAGATCCTGGACACTCAGAGCCCCTACAACCAGTTTATTTCAATGGACGTGCCTGTATGAAGCAATTTTTGCCTGCACTCAAAGTCATGTTTACAAGCAGCTGTCATCAGATTATCACAGCAATGAAGGTATTTTTAGGATATCTAGTCCAAAATATATTTTTTTTTTTGAAGTGGCAGTCAGACTTGAGCAGTTACCAACAAAGAACATGAAATGGGAGGTCAAAAGCTTTCATCTGGCAAGGGCAAGGAACACATCACAGGCAGGAGCATGCAGCAGTCCACGGGATTTGTTTTATCAGGAAAAACTTATTTCCGTGCAGGCAGTTCAATCCTTAGGACTTCTTTTTGTTTGAAGGAAGACAGATCTGGAGTGAATTCCACTTACAGATGCTCTTTTGAGCACGGCTTTGAGCCCGACCCTTGGTATGATGCTGACTGCTTAAGAACTAAATGCAGCAAGTGCAGTGCTTGGAAACTTCCCGTAGTGGGCTGATTTTCCAAGGCAATGAGCACCTGTGTGCCACATCACGAGGCCGTGCCATGCAGCACCCCTGAGAACCAGGCCAGGGAGGTTCACGTGCTGTCACAGCCACCACTCTCTCCTCCTGCAATGATTGCATGTGAGACGCTCAAATTCACCCAAGCACGAGGTCAGGCAAGTTCAGCAGCTGCATCTTCATTAGACTCGCACAATTATCATGAGCAGTCTCACTGGTAACAGTTAAATGATACTAATTTATTAGTCGTCTTCTTTCTTATCTTTTCCATTGATCTGATTTGTTAAAACCCCAAATAATGTCTCACAAGTTATCTGAAGGAAACAAAAATCTCTGCATGTACTCTGCCTGACAGATAAATCCAGGTCTTGCTTGACTGATGAGATACAGAAATAAAAATTATTCCAACTGCCATTTTGCTGGATTTAGTTACTGCCTTGGATCCCCCACAGAGGTAGTGAAAGAGGACAGTGCCACTGTAATGACCCAGTACTCAAAATATGCAACAGTATCATCAGAAAAAGGCAGGATGACAACTAAAACCTCATTTTTCCAGCCCTTCTCTAGTGATAAAACAGTTTGATGGGGCAAACTCCCCTCACCCTGATGCCACAGGTAACACCTCACCCCAGAGCAGGGAAAAGAAGGAAGGAATAAAGTGAACACATTTTGTCTCATTTCCTCCAGGTGCCTCTGTCCAGCAGTGAGACTGGAGTCACTGGAAGCACAGATCCCACTTAAACTCTGATTTTCCTCCTTCAAGGGAGGGCTCCCAGCCCGTGCAGAGCATCCTGGCTGCACAATAACCCAGGCCATCAATGAGAGCACTGCTGAATAAGCCTTTCCTTGCCCAGAGACCTTTGTGCTTGTGATCAGCAATAAAAGGCTGCTCTTGGAATTTAGAACCACTGCCAGGTGAAATACCGCAGATGATTATTTAAAGGCTTTAAATAAAAAAAAAAAAAGCCCTGTGTCTGTAAGAACCAGCTTTTCACATTCACATTGTCTGGCTGTGGACTCATAGCTGGGTTATGAAAGCAGCCCAAAATAAGATGAGATATAATAAAACACAAGCTGGGCTTAAGCAAGAATTGATTTCTGACAGCAGTTCTCAATGTTTTAAACACTAGCTGCAGACCTCATATATTTCTGAATTCAATTGCACAATTCCCAGTGATTTAGCATCAGAAAAATTTACATATTTCCATGCTCAGAATTTGAAAAGCTCAAACAACGAGAAACTTTGGTTGACATAAACACAGTTCAAAGAAAACAGTATTTTTTTTTCCCACTGAACTAAGCCACTGGCAGCAGATGACTGACATCCTACATGTGCTGAATATATCTTGTACCTCTAAGCCCTTCTGCTGTGAATTCCTTTCCATGCTGTATTTCTACAATCTGGATTTTAACTTGTGAGGTGAGAACTACAGAAAAATAGACAGCTAAATAAATACAGAAGAAAATTTGCCAGATGTGCCTTAGACACATGAAAGGACTGAAAATTAAAGAAAACAATCAATATAAATGAGAAGGTCATAACTTCAGGTGGGATGAGCCAGCACAGGGGGTGGGGGAAGTTGATTTTCAAGGAATGACGAGGAGGAGCTTGGACTGATGGACACAGAGGGCAGGTGCAGGGTGTGAAGGACAAATGCACAATATTTCTACTCATAAATGGGAAAATTTAAGTTTCTGTAACTAAAAAACAGGACACTGAAGATTGCAGTCCTCAGCAATGTCACTGTTCACAAACATAATTTTCATTTTTAGACTTTTGGTTGAATCAATATCCAATTTTTCAAAATAATAGCATGCACTCTTAGAAAAGAAGACATTGCTAATTCCAGATAAGTAAAGCCCAGCTTTACTTTGCTTTCTTCTGGAGCATTATCCCACTCAAGTTCATCTTTCACAAATGCTGACACAAGCCACGAAGACTTTACTTCATAAAAACAGCATCTTTTCTCTTTTCCTTTTCTCCTTTATTCTTTTCTTTTTTCTCTTTTCTTTTTTCTTTTATTTTCTTTTTCCTTCTTCCCAAACTACACCCACAGCCCCGACTGAAACTTTCAGTTGGAACAACAGGGCAGCCTGACAAGAACAGTAGAAGAAACTTTATCTTAAGTATTTATTGTTATGCTGGAATATCACTCAGCTTCCTCTGGGGTAATTCAGCACTCTTGTGGGAAATGTGTGACCTCATTTGCATTTTCTAATTGAATTGCTATCAGGTTTCCTGCAAGACTGAACAAAAAAGTTCCCTGAGTTACTAACATCACTTGTATTAACCAGAAAAAAAAAAGTTTACATTCAAGGGTTTGCTGGGGAGGAGGGGAAATGTATGCTTCGTGTATCATAAAATACATTTTTAAAGTAGTGCACTGTGCAGGCAGAGTCACTCCTGGCCCCCCAAAATCTCAGCCAGCATCCCAAAAACATTGATTTCTCCCATAACATTCATTCTGTATTACAACCTCCACAATAAACCAAATGTCTAATAATGGCCATTCTAGGAGGGCTGGTTTTGATGCAGTTTTTATCCCTGGATAAGCATGAACTAAATTCTGATTTATCCTTTCAGAGGGGGTTCTGAGGGGTTCCTGTCACAAGGGACTGCCCTCACTGAGGGCCACTGCTCACTGCTCCAAGGTAAAAGGACTTTTCTTGTTCTATAGGTGCCAACAAACAGTGATCAGCAGGTGCAGTAACTGAATTTCATGCCAATTATTTATAATGTCTGGGAACTGTTCAGCATTTTCGCAAAAAAAGTCACAAATTTACAAAGTAAAATGGAAATAAATGGATGCACCAGAAGAAAACTGGTCTCCCTCCCTCTCTCAGGTCACCTCCTCCTTTCTCTCCCACATTTGCCGTCTCTATATTCTGAGTATAACAAAACAATCTAAAATGTCTTAAAAAACATATATATATATATATATATATATATCGTTCTGCTTGAGTCATATTATTCTGCACAAAACCAAATGTGAAATCTGCCTCTAGTAAAAGCCACAAAACACATAAGGGTCATGGCCTGAAACATATTGAACTGGATATTGTAAGGTTTGGGGTTCTTTTTTTTCTGCACAAACACTATTATTTTTTAAAATAATCTCATAATCATATTTATTTCTTTAGTAAACAAAGGATTATTTTGCTTGCAAAAACCACAGGCATTTAAATAAAATACAAGTCAGATGCCTGCTATAGGGACCCACAATAAAACTGCTTATGACCTTGTCATTAGTCTTGTTTTCTGTATTTTTCCAGCCTCAAACTACACACTAATAAGGCTTTTAGAAAGGAGGGATATGAATTTTAAGAAGCTTAGCTCTCTGTTTTCAACCAGAGTTCAGATTACATTAACATTAGATGAATTTCCAACCAAATATTCTACTAAAACAGAAATGTGTGCTTATTCAGGTTTTTTTTCTGCTACACTGAGAAGAAATTTAAAGCAGTATGTAAGACATCTTACTTTGTTCCTTCAATATTTAATTACTTTTAGAAGGAAGCAGTATTTCTTTGGTTAGAAATGGCAAATTGAGTTGACAATAACAAACAGGGTTTAATTACATCTTCCACAAGCTCAAGCCCTACTGAACAGCAGCAGAAGTTTATTCACATGACTCTAAGACCTGCAAAACCTTAGGGGTCAGCCCAGTGGGCAAGTGAGAGATTTAAGTTTTTCCTTTTTTGTCTCAAATGTGGCAAAAACTCTCCCAAAGAGCACAGAGTTACATGGTGGAATTCTAACAACTTGACATAAGAAATCTATCTTTGTTTTCTCACTCTGCCCTGCACTCTGTCCAAGCACTACAGACAGCATGGCAGCAGAAGCCAGTCTTGCTGTTCGGACCATTACTGGTTAATGGTTAATTAATCCAAATTACAGCCACAGCCCAGAGACCCCACCTGCCCCTGGAGGAGCCATGGCTGCTCCCAGGACACACACCGTCATCCTTACCATGAAGGTCCTCAGGATCCAGCAAAAAACCAGGCTCCTGAAACAATTCCATGGCAAATCCTGCCCAAATGTCACCACCAACCAGCCCAGCACCAGAGATAACTGATAACTGAAGAAAACTGCATTTACTCCATGTAGTGAAAGATCTTGAGCCCAGACTAGCACTGAAAATGAGAAGGTGAACTGCTGCTGCCAAAAATGATATGGAAGAGGTGAGGAAGCAGCAGCTACTCCAGGGGCAGAGCAGAACTGTGTTTTCCTGGAGCAGCGCCCAGCTGTAGCGGCTCTGTGCAGCCCACCGGCAGATTCTCACTGAAGGAACACTGCTCCCAGACTGCAGGGCAGGGACAGAGCCCTCCTGCCTTTCAGCCTGTATGGAGCTACAGCAGGAAGAAACCATCTGTGCCCTGCTGCCTGCAAGGCTGGCTCTGCTTTCCCAGCCGGGGTGGGCGAGGGGGCTGCTGGCACTGAGCACAGGGCACGGCTGGCACCGCGTGCCTCGCTGCCCGCCCCGTGTGGCAGCACGTGGCCCTTATCAGGCACCAGCAACGCTCCCTGCCCTTGCAAGGCAAGGAACAAGCCCAAATCTCCCCTCTGCAAGCTGCAGGGCCATGCAGATTGCTCGCCAGAGTGACTCTGAGAACCGGGGAGTTGAGCAGCAGGGCAGAGCTGCCAGTGCGCAATTGTGCTGTCACAGAAGAAATCTGAGCTTAAACCATCAGGAAAACGGTTGGATTTGACTCTTCACCCTTCATCTCCTGGTTTGACTTGGATTCAAGAGAGATTATCATATGTGAGGTGCAAACATGATGTACATGATGTACGGAGTATGAACTTAGAGAACACTTCCTCACTGGAGACCTTAAATAATTTCTGTCAGAGAGGTTCAAGGATCATTTGCAAGGAATTTGATGCTGCTCATGGTGTCTCCTACCTGGACACTGCCTTACGGCAGGAATTGATATTGCTCATGGCATCTTATCACAGACATCTTTGATGAAAAATCCTTTTCTTAGGATTTTTCCTCCTGAGAAGCTGAGAGGCCCCAGGAACAAAATGTAAACAATGGTTATCTGCTGCTGTGGAATGCAACAGGTGAATCTTTGATTGGCCCATGTTGGTTGTTTCTAATTAATGGCCAATCACATTCAGCTGACTTGAACTTTCTCTCTGAGACACAAACCTTTGTTTATCATTCTTTCTTCTTCTATTCTTAGCTAGCCTTCTGTTGAAATCCTTTCTTCTATTCTTTTAGTATAGTTTTAATGTAATATATATAATAAAAAAATAAATCGGCCTTCTGAAACACGGAGTCAGATCCTCATCTCTTCCCTCATCCTAAGACCTCTGTGAACACGGTCACAGAATCTCCTACCTGGACACTTCCTTATGGTAGGAATTGATGCTGCTCATGGTGTCTCCTACCTGGACACTTCCTTAAGAAGCACAGACCAGACAACACAAAACACTTTTGTCAAAGGAAGAACAAAGCAAGAAAAAGAGCTTTGGAAAAAAACTCTTACCTTGTGTCCATTGTGCTGGGACTTGTCTGCCACCAGGAACCTGACCATGGCCTCCCATGTGCCCAGGCTCTGGGGGTCCCAGGCGGTCACCACCAGGATCAGCTGCTTGGAGGGCACCTGCAGGTGGTGGGCGGCGAACAGGGTCCCGTCCGCCCTCACCTTGAAGTCCAGGCTGTTGGTTTCGTACCGCACGCCCTTGTTGCCAGCACAGTTATTAAATTTTACTAGAACAGAGAGGAAGAGAGGGGAGAAATGTGTGAGATTGGCGTGATAAGGAAAGCAATCAAATACAAGTTTCAGACATTTAATTTTCACTGATGTCTTCTATATCTCTAATAACCATCAAGGAAATGATTTAACTGTTTCTTCGACCTTTCAGGAGTGCTCTTGTGCTTTATCTCTGTTCCCCAGGGAAGAAGTTGTAAGCCATTTTTAAAGTATTTGATACAGTTTCATTAGATCTCAAACACAGCTGTTCCCCATTTGTACAAGTGGATTTCTCCCTTGTCGCCATTATCTTTTAAATTCAACTGGAGTCTATTACCCAAGCTGTGGGTATTTTTTTTCAGGAAATGTTCTCCATTTCCCTAACCCTTCAATAACCTACTTACCAGATAGGCTATTTGCACATTCTTAACTGAAATTCAAAAGCCCATAACAATTCCATTATCAGAAATATAAAAACAACAAAAAAATTTAACACAGAAATAAAAGTTGAAATCATTCTGGAGCACACATCTGCTGCTGGAACTGGACCCCCCATCCTGATGCATTCCCACCTTGGCCAACCCCTCACATCTTACAGCTACTGCAAAAAGGAACTGTAAAACTGTGCTTCATAAACCATAACGTGTCATTTGAAAGCCTACTTTGTCAGATCAAAGCTCCCCAGTCGTTGATATTTCTATTTTTGCCTTTTTTTTTGGTCAAAGTCTTTCACAGTCTAGTTTGAAAACTATTTTTATTGGCATTATGAAACATGTCACATACATTAGACCAGGAAAAAAAACCTCAACCCTATTATACGACAGAATTGACAAATCGGATAGAAATGGAACCTGCAGCTAATAACACAGGAAACCAAACACTTTCTGCCATTTCAGTAATCCGCGG
This sequence comes from Zonotrichia albicollis, assembly GCF_047830755.1. NCBI lineage: Eukaryota > Metazoa > Chordata > Aves > Passeriformes > Passerellidae > Zonotrichia > Zonotrichia albicollis. Next base: position 11,538,354 of record NC_133835.1, read on the forward strand.
GGCGGAACACACATGTGGTGAAGGAAAACAGATTGTACCCGTACAAACATCTCAAGTGAGTGAGAGGGGATGCACAGCGCTCCAGCTCGGATTGCCAGGCAGGTTCTCATGCTGAGATGCTCCAGCCTGCCTGGAGAGGAGGAGAACCTGCTGGGCCAGCTCTGCTCGGCTTCAGCAAACACTGAATTCCCGCAGGACAGGGGCTGGGTCAGATGGATCCACCCAGGCTGGCTGTGGTGATGGGATGCAGAGATGCAGGGATGCACGGCACTCCAGGGTGAGGAGCTTCTGGGACACTTTGATCCCAGCTGTCCCCTTCCCCCTGTACCAACCACATCTCTGCAGGGCTGCTCTGAGCTGAATCAAGCACTAATTTGGATTTAATTTAAAAAAAAACCTCAACCATGGCACAGGTGAAAGAAAAAAGCAGCCAGGAAATGGCTCAACACATCTGGCTGTCAAAGCCCCCAGGCACATCAAAGTAGGGAGAAATGAGGAGCAGACTGTGGCAGAGGAGAGGAAAATCCTTCCCCTCCTTCACCCCTCAATAACCGGGGTGCTGTGATTGTGCCATATCTGTACATCTACAAGGCTTTCTGTGCTGTGTGTTTATTTAGACCACACTGGTACATTTTTATGTGTGTGGTGGGAAGTGTTACCAAATGCTGCCGCAACTGCTGGGCACAAACAGCGAATGTCACACATTGATTTATAAAAAATGAGATGGATAAAGTTCTCTAGTACATAACAACTACCTGAAAGCCCTGGGTGAGGGCAAGCTCACACAGGGCTTGCTGGGACATGCAAGAACTGGGACAATCTCAGAGAGCTGCGAGCGGAGATTCCCTGGACCTCTGGGACAACCCTGCTGGGAGATCACCTTCATCTCTGCGGAATTTCTGCTAATCTCCCCTGCATTCACAGCTACAATAAATATGTGTGAACGTATCAAGTGCATCCTCACTTCTAAATGTTGTTTATTTTCAGCTCAACACCATGGTCAGTGTCAGGAACCTGGCACATCAGCTGCTGTATTGCTGCACCCCACTGCTGTGTAATGGCCACATAAAACTCAGGTTCCACCCCTGCTCCCCAAGTACCCACATATCACTCACTGAAAGACATTTAAAGAAGAGAGAAAGGAGTGATAATGACTGCACAATAAAAAACATTTCAGAGCTTACTTTGATTTTACTGAGATTAAAAGAAAGCCCTACAGGAGTCTGGGAGGAAAAAAAACCAACCAACTTTTCTATGTGTGTATGTAGTGATTTCAGTATTCAAAGTACTTAAACATCTGCTTAAGACCCAGCTCGTGGCTCCAAGATGCTGCTCTGGTGTCATATGTCACTGTGTCGACTTTTATGCTCCATTATCTAAAAATGGCTACCTCGTAGACAAAGTCCCTCTGTGACTTGCTAATTACTTCCATTAGTTTAAAACAAACTTGACTAGAGACGGAGAAAACCCTGAGAGAAATCGTCTGATTCTTTTTTCTTTTTTTTTTTTTTAAAAAAACAAGCACCTTCTCTGCCCCACAATGCTCCTCTCAGGTAGCACAGGCAGGTGAATGCTCAGCATGGGATTAGCACAGCCAGCTCCTCAAAGATCCACAAAATCTATAAACCTCATTTATATATATTTATCCATAAAATACTTTTCCCAAATATATGTGTACAGGCTTAGGGGGAAAAAAAAAACCTAAGCTATTGTTCTATAATAAATAGCATAGCTCAAGGAAAGGAAATCTCATCCATAATTTCAAATTCTACCTGTTACCCCTACTCTTTGCTCTTGTGGAGACAGAAATTAAAATTTCATTCAATGGCAGACAACTTTTGCTTTTTTTCCTCCTTTTTCTCCCTTAGAAATCTCTGTGTGTACGTAATTTTCAGTTGATGCAACTTTTGACTTTCAAATAATGGGAAAAATAAATAAACAACCGTTGTCTGTGTTTACTAGTCTTAAAACTCTCTGTGGACACAAATCAATCTTTCTTTGACCAGTCTGAAGACTAAAGAACACTGCACGAATTTAACATTCAAAAGCCGCAGCATCAGTAATTAGGATTTTGGATAAACAGCAGAGTCACACATCTATCATTTTTACAGGATGGTAAAAAAAAAACCCCAACTTTAAAAAAAATACACTGGAAAAATGTTCAGTGAAGCTTATCGAAAGCTTATGCTGAAAACAACATCTAATACCTGATGAAAGGAAAACCAAGAAGGCACCCTCATTAGCAAGCTTTTAGGTTTAACCCTTTACCCTCATCATTTTTAATTGCTTCTCTATGAAAGGAGGAAGTACAACAATTTGATAAGCTGAAACAGGTACTGAGTGATGGGCAGAGAAGCTGCAGGAGTCTGCAGCAAACTGCTGGGCATCTGAGGAAAAAAAATGGTATTTTACTTCAAAAAAGACACAGGGTGAAAAAAAAAATTCAACAAGTTTTGCATTGTTCCCTTTTATTATTTAGCTTGTTAAGCTGGCTGGCCAGAGTCAAATGATCAAGTCAGGATCTTGAAAGATGTACGAATACACTGAACTTCTTGCCCCCCAAATGTCTGAGAGAAATACTGAATTTAATAGGACTATAAATGGTATAAACCAAAGAATTCGCTTTTAGCCTTATCCTTCTGGATTTTCCTTTGACTTTTTCTAGTCCATTAAAAAGTGCCCCCTCTGGCAAGCAGCACAGGGCTGGCAGAGCAGGAGGGATAATACCCGTTTATTAGGATAAACCCCCTGGCAGGACATCATCCCACAGTTCAGGATATGGGTCCCTTCAGGACTCTGTTTTCCACCGTGGTTTTGAGGATTATCTCTGCAAAAGATGTTCCTTGCCTGATGAACTTTAAAGCAGCAAACACACAGCACTATTTCCAGCAGGATCCATCTGCTTTTCAAGTCGTGTCTCTTGACCAGCTCCCCTGCACCCGGTGCACTGTGATAAATCTAAGCTGCCAAATCCCCCCCTCGCCCCTTCTGTGAACATCATTAAGGTGAGGATGGCTCAGCTGCAGCCTTTGGGATTTTCAGATGTCTGGGTAACCTGCAGAGTCCTCACCATGCACAGAAATGTCCCTCCTGTGTGATCATGAGCAAATCACTTGAATTCCTGCCCTGGCACTTCTGGCCTGATGCTCCCAAATGTCTGCACTCATCCATCTCCTCTGGCTTCTGCAGGGGGGTCAGTCCTAGCCAGCATTCCCTGAGTGTCACCACACCAGAAATTACAAAATCCCAAACATGTCCTCTGTGGAGAGGCTCCTGTTGCCTAAGAACTGAAACCCTTCAGTTAACCACAAAAATGCACGGGCACATTACAGCCTCACAAAGTGATTTCTCCATTAAGTGCTAATGTGAAGCAGAGCGTGCTGTGCCTTGTTGGGAAGCTGCATTTATTGGGCAAAGTAAGTATGCAGCATAAAATTTTACACGGCCACATTTTGGAGGCATCCTTCTTTACGTTTGTGCAATCCCTCTGTGAGTCTGTGAGAAAACTGTTTTACAGCAGTGGAACCAAGTGCAGCTGAGTCAAATCCCCATGGCCACGCTGGAGCAAAGCTGGGATGTGAGTGCTGGAATTGAACCTGCCAGGAAACTGCCTCCATCACCAGATACAAGTGAAAAAGACAGAGAAATTAGAAATATGGACTTTCAGAAAGCAAACAGAGCAGATCCTTCTCCTTACTAACTACTGGGCATTTCCAGATTAGTGCAGGGTGAAAAACTTAAGGGATGTCACACAAATTATTGCAATTGTTGTGTGAAATGGAGTCCCATGAGCACGTGTAAATACACAGTGGAATTATTATGTGACTGAAATATCTTGTCTACAAAAGGCAATAGCTGAGATGGAGGCAAGAGAACTTTAATAGAATTAGAGAGTCACAGAGGTTGGAAGAGAGCTCTAAGATGACAGAGTCCGGCCCTTAACCCAACCCTGGCAGGTCCAGCCCTAAACCATGTCCCCAAGTGCCACATCTACATGTCATTTGAACACTCCCATGGATGCTGCTTCCATCACTTCCCTGTGCTCCTGTTCTACTGCTTGACAACCCTTTCAATGAAGAAATTTTTTCTCATATCTAACCTAACCCTCCCCTAGTGCAACTTGAGGCTGCTCCCTCTTGTCTTATCTTGTCCTATTTTGTTTCTCTGTATTAAAAGGATGGATGTATCCAGGTACCACAGGCATTTTAACCACTCTGGAACAACTCAGAGATGGTGTCTCAGTGTTCTGTGGAAATTAGAACTGACTTGAGCCATCACACTTACACACAGTGCTACATCTAAGCCTGGACTCCTGTGTCTATCCCACCCCTGCTTACAGAAAATCCCACACTATCATACAATACACAGCCAGATTTGCTTCCTGCAGTTCATTAAATGCTCAGAGCCCTTCTCCTTCTCCACAAGAAAAACAACACATAAATAGGAAAAAATGATGGCTGTAAAACCTGATGGAGACAATGTGTAATTTTTATCTTCTCATTACTAATTTTATAGGTTACATTTTCCACCATGTCCCCATAAAGGATATCACACTAATAAACTCTTAGTGTCTTTATTTAATATTTATAGCACCGTGGGAGAACCAAACTCTTCTGGTAAAAGGTAAAAACAGCAATTCAAACAGCTGCTTCAAAGACTAATAAACACATCCCCAGTGATTGAGTTTAAGAGTATACAGTTTAAAAATATGCCTAGATGCAAAAAAACTGTAGAAAATAAATGGATGGATCTTGGTTGGTATATGAATGTATATAAAAATGTGCGTTCTCACACCCTCAGCTTCACAAAACATTGATTATTCATTAAGTGTTCTTGGAGTAAAAAACAAATATAATGAATGAGTTTGGAGAATTAATGAACTATCCCACAGTCTATCATCTGCTGAAAACATTTAGCATGATTTAGCATGTTCTTAATGTTATTTTCTTGCAATTAATAGCAGAGAAATCTGCTGCAGTTCTGCCCATTTCTCAAATCTCAGGTCAATGTGAAACATTACATCCAATTTTCCAGGGCATTATTTATGATCTGTGAGCTATGACTGCTAATATTTGCCTTACTGGAATAATAGTAAATTACCATAACAATTTACCATATGTAATTATGTTAAACAAAATCTTTCTTTATTTATCTTCTTGTAATCTTCAGTTACAGGGAATCCCCCTATTCAGACTATGCAATAATACAACATTCATGACATTCCCAACCTATATTATTACACTTGTTGGAAATGACTCCACGTGCCACTCAACTGGTGACACCTTGGAATCAGCCAAGCAGCAGCAATCTGCCTCCAGCAGAAGCCCAGACAGATTTCAAAAGGGACACAGAAGCATTTTATGTTTAAAGGCACATTTTGAATTTGCCCTCTTTAAGTTGCAAAGCTCAACCCCGTCCACGATCAGATGTGGGTTTTAGGCACACACCACTGAATTCCTGACTGCCTCACTGTCACCTGCAGCTGTTTTGCTTCCACAAAGCCAGGGCTGTAGGTTTTATGGGGAAAATGGCAAGGCTTTTTTGTGCACAAGTCATTTAAAAAAAAAAAAAATATAAAAATACTTCTGTGGGCTTGATGGAACTACATGGAAAAGTCATCTTTTCATTTCCAGAGCCACCTAAATGCTTTCAACACCTTTCCCAGCTTTATATTCACTTTTATCAGCTCTTGCTTACAGAGAATTCCTGTTTCCATGGTTAGAGAAAAAGAAAAGGAACAATACAATTCAACAGACAAATCAGGATCCTTTAAAAAGTCGCTCTGTCATGTGTGCAGCCAGCCAGTAGCAATGAGGAGTTAAGGGTACATTAAAAAAAAATCTAAATCCCATTCAAACAAAACAAAAATTTAAATCCCAGACACTGAGTGCCTCCTTCATATTCCCACTTGTGCTATTTTTCATTTACTGGGAGCCAATTCAACTAAAATACATGTTTTTAAGGAAGAAAAAAATGAAGAAGTATATTTCAGTTCTGGTTTGGAATTGGAGGGGAGTACAGACCCCTGGAGAGAAGGACTATAGAACATGATAGAAAAGATGAATCACTCTGGCAACAGCCAGCCAGCCATTAATTTTCAGCAAGCCAGGAGTTGGTCCAATTAAGCCAGGCTCCTTTCTCTACATTAACATGCTTTACTCAGGTTTTTTTCTGAAGCTAAAACATCAGCTCGAGACCCCAAAGGCTTTTCTATTTAGGATCAATCAATCTACCTTGCTGCACTGTAAAACATACACTGTCAGCTCCGAGCTGAGCTCAAAAAAAGAGCAATGGTAGAAAAATTTGATAAATCGACATGTTCTGGCACTTAGTAGAGGGATTCTTCCTACACTGTCACTTATTTTTATCTGATTAGAAACAAGTATTAGTAAAGGGAATATTCCCTTCTATTCTCTTTCTGGTATTTAGCATTAAGAGGAGTCTTTTTATCCCTGATTTTCTACATTTTATCCAGCAGATTCCTGCCAAAAAGGCACAGAGATGCTACCCAGATTTCAAAGCCAGCAAGTCTGAATTGGTTTTCCAGGATGTGGACTCACATTCAAGCATTTTCTTCAGCACAGGAACATGAACCTGCATCTACTGGTGCTCATGAGAAAGAGCATTTTTCACTGCTTTCCACATTTTCATGCTCAGGGCTTGACTGTGAGTATGCAACCTCACCTCGGGGTTTCCAGCACCTGCTTTGGCAAGGATTGCTTTATTTGGGATTTCACTGCCCATCTGAGATCCACTCTCTCTCCCTTGCTGGGGCATCCCAGGAATGGGTAATTAATACACCAGCCAGGGCCTGATGACAGAGGCAAGGACACTTACAAGGTCTGAAGTTCTCTGCTGGGATAACTTGGAGGATTGCCCTTTTCTTTGGGAAGCACCCACAGGGACTCTGCTGCTGCTTTCCATGTTGTTCTCAGCATCTTTACTTTTGGATAAAAACCCTTCCCAGCAGTTTCAGCGTGACAGTCCTGCCCTGTTTTTAGCAGCAATGTAGACAGAAAGCCACTGGGATGTGCAGCTGATGTTCCAGCTCCAGATTAAAAGGCTAATAAAGAGAAGCCTGGTTTGGGTGATCCTGTCAACACCAACTGAACCAAACTTCGTGGCAGATGCTGAGTTTTTACAGGCAACCATTTTTGTTCTTTGCTCTTTAAATTCCACACATCTGTAGGATGGTACTGAGATTCACTATGCACTAATGAGATCATTTTGCAATTAAAGGCTAAGTAGAAACAAACCTCTCACCACTCTACAGGAGAGTTTGGGTTCTCTGATTAAGCAGCAGTAAATAAACCTGATTCACTCTTGGTCCTGGTGCACACCAGAGATTAACTCTCCAAACAAGATGGACTGATTGACCCCTTGGATTAATCAATGAGTTTCCCAGCTTCAGAGCAAAGTGCAAGCTGTGGGAGTTACCTGCAGCAGGATATGTTCTAATTATTATTACCAGCACAGAGCACATAAATCCCAGGGCGCTTTATTTGGAGGTTTTTCTCTTAGCACTAATGATCTCCACAACACTCTCATGTTTGTCAAACTACCTATGTGGGAAAAGACTTTAAACACCACTATGCATTTCTTGAGGAAGAACTGCAAGTTTTATGGAAGCCTGGTGTGATAATTACAAAGGGTGGAGTCTGTGTAGTGGTAGGGCAATCTCTAGGCTGTAACAGCTGCTTGCCCATCACTCCTGTGGGCAGGAGCATCTCTGGAAGGAGCTATTGGGAGGCTGGGATTGTGCTGGAGACAATCCCCATGTGAGCAGAGAGCCCAGCCCTGCTGGTGCAGGAACATCCCAGCACTGGGAGCACTGGTGGGAGTGGGAAGGACACACAGCTCCTGCACAGCCACCCCTGCCAGCCCCACTGACACCAACCTGCTGCCCTCTCTGTCACAGATCTCTTTTCAACTTGCCAGAAGTGTACTAGGAAGACACTGGGAGCTGCAGGAAGATTTTTAGTGAGGAAAAAACCAAAGCGAACAGAGGCCATTTTCAGCCTAGGAAAAGAAGTTGAAAGAGATGCTCCAACTGCAGCTGTGTCAGACAGCCTCAGGCTCCTCTCTCCTCACACTCTTCAAACAAACAAACTCTCAGCACCTAGAAACAGAGGCTGCACATGTCAGGGGGAAAAAAATCAGACACACCAGTAAAGACACTGAACTCCTTATGGACTTGACTTGTGTGTAAACACTGACAACTTTGGGGCTGAGTGTTCTCATCTTCCCCAGCCTGGCTCGAGTGTGAGCACATGCTGATCCAGGGAGTCACATCCCGATGCAGTAAATTAATAGATGTTTCAGGCTAGAATATTAGAAATGGAAGACTTTGTTACCTGAAAGAGTCAAGGCAGGGTAGCTATATTTAACTTGTAGCTGCTGTGCACCTCTGCTCTTCTGCCTGCACAAAAAGCAGCAGCAGTCCTTTACCTTCAGCTATAACCTACAGAAGTCTGCAGGTTTCAAGAAAAATTACTATTATGTGGAATAAAACACTGTTTGGTTCCTGGTGGGCTCAAGTGCTTTGACATTTGGACAAATTCAGCGAGTTTTATTTACAGATGGAGGCTCTGGGTTCTGTGTCTGGCACTTGATCAGAGGGAGCAGGGGGAGAACAAGTGGCCCTGATGCCCAAACTGCCCTTGTGGGGGTAACAAACAGTGCCAGTGTCAGAGCTGCCAGGCTGCAGAGAGCCAGAGGATCCTGCCCTGGAGCTGGGCTCCAGCGTGCACTGACTCCACAGGAAACTCATCCACAGAGCAGGAAATTAACTGGAAGAGCAAAACCACAATAAAACACAGATCCAGGCAGTCTCGTGGTGGTCATCACTGACCCAAGCAGAGCCTCCTGGCCTCTGCAGCCACCCTGGAACGTGTCCTGACCACACCATCCCCACAGCCACAGAGTTTGGCTGCTGCTGCTGCCACCAACAGAGTCACAGGGATGAGATTTACTGAAACTTTCCTCTTTTTTATATTCATCCTCTCTGGCCTTTCTTACTTACAGTGGTGTCCAAAAGAAAAGTTGTCCCTCGCCTGAAGAACAACTTCAAGATTAAACTAGCAACCTTAAATTTCATGGAGCACTTTTGCAGGGCTCAGTCCCTTCAATTAAAACCGAGAGAGACTGAAGCCAGTAAATTAGAGAACGTGACAAATGCAGCACAAAGCACTGAAGATCCCAGAAGGTATCAAATTTAGTGTTAAAGTAAAGAAACAATAGGGAAGTCCAAGACATTTCAGAGTGTAGTGAATCAAATTAAATTGCCTGAAATTCCACATGGAATACATTTGACAAATTTCTTTCCCCCTCTTCAGCTTTCTGTTTGAGATGAACTGTCGTCTGGCAGCTTCAAACGTCTGGCACAGCTTCAGCTTCAGTTTGCTGGGGCTGAATCCAAACACGAACCTGAACTTTACCAGTTCTGCTCTTTTTGTAAACATACTTGCTGTGGCTGCCAAATGCTTTCCAAAAGCACACAAAACCCAGAATCCAAAAGGAAAATATTGTCTTGCCGCAACGAAATCTGCATTTTGCCACCTATGGGCAGCAGCCCTCGTGCGGAGCCGGCGGCCGGGCTGAGCCCACCTGAGCTTGCATCCCCCAGATTTGGAGAGGGAAAGGTGATTTGGGAGCTGATGTGTGAGGGATGAGTGCACCATGCACCCAGGGATGAGTGTCCCATGCACCCAGCACGAGCCCAGCCCCAGCAGTGCCACTGTCCTTCACCCCACAGGGCTGCGGGGACAGCAAATAACAACAAAAATAACAATAATAATACAACAATTAGCAGTAGGATGCCTCAGATGAGCTGGGTAAGGCAAGCAGTAGAATGTCATTAAACACGTGTCACCGACAGCAAAGACCGGTTTAGATTCCCCCAGTGAGTTGCCTCAGAACAAATTCATTTTAAGGCAGGGAACTTCAGCAGCGGAAGAGAGGGATATAAAGAGGGTTATGATCAAATTGCTCCTGAGAGCAGATAGCATCAGCCTGGATATATCAGCTTTTTTTTTCCATTTTGCCTTTAAAACATATTTGGTTTTGCAAAATGCTAACAACACACATGCTGCTTTGCTGCAGGATGTGATTCTTCAGCAGCATCCTGCTACCTGCGTGGATTCCCTCTTAGAAACTCTTTCTTTCTCCATTTTAAACCTTCTAAAACACCCAAGCTCCATAAACTATTCAGGTGCAGACAGCTGAACTGAACTCATCTTTAGGCTGGAGAGCAGCAAGTGACAGAAGTGTCTCAGTTCTGGCACAAGACACAAAGGCTAACAGCTTCTGCTGGAAAAGCACATTTTGCTGTCCACAAAGTCTCACCTCTGAGAGCCACGTGGAGTTCCACCACTGCCCAAAATAGACAACATCTGGTTCATACAAACACTGATTTATTGCTTGTCTTCACTCCCCTTGGGTTTTAATTATGAGTAGATCTTGTAACTATTATATTTGTATTTGTTTTATCCACCTAGACATTTTTCTACACTATTAACTACAAACTGAAAGCCCTTTCTAAAAATAGTACAAAAGCTTACTTAAAATATGCATATGGCCTTTATTAAAGTAATCCCTATAATGAATTTTTAGATGAAGTAAAAGCACCACTGAAACCACTGATTAGCAGGCAAGCCTGCACCTGATTTCATGAACAGTATAAGATTAAAAAGTTTCTTTTTATAACAATAAACTCCTAAAGAAAATAAAGTATAAAACTGACTGCTGCTGTTAATGCAAACCAGTGTGGTGACAGGTAAAAATCCCTCATTGCTGCACCCCTTCACCACCCCCAGGGGCTCTTTGGGGTGTGGGGGCAGTTCCATGGCCAGGTGTTCTCATTTTAAAGCACCTCCGTGGGGTGGCACTTCCTCAGCAGATGGGACAGATCCACACTGCACCTGAAGAATAAAACACTGCTCCTCCCCTGGGTAACAGTCAGGAATGCAATTGTTCAAAGCCATCCTACTCAGACATTTTTGGGCTAAATTTTCTGTTGTTTTGGGGCTTTTTTCCCTTCTCATAATATTCTTGATCTTTCTGGGAATAAGCTGATTCAGGAATGACTTTTTCATTTCTGCGGTTGAACAACTACCACCACAACATAGAGTGCAATAAGTAAATAAATAAATAAATAAACATCACTGCAGACTTCAACTTTCTCTGCCTCCACATCACCCAGCAAAATTAATTCTGTAAAAAATAAGAAATTTTAAAAGGATGTGACAAACCCGTTTCTCCCCAGCTTACAAAAAAGGCTGGAAACTATTTCTGGAAATGTCCTAATGTTTCTAGTGAATGACTGAGGCTTCTGAAACTGCTTACACAGATGGTCCAGGAGGACCAGCAGATCCCATCTCTGCCAGCCCAACACACCCACTGGGCAGCTCAGCCCCATTCAGGCAGAACCCTGTCCTGCTCATGGCACAGAAGGTTTGGGAATGTGATGAGAAATTGCCCCAGATGTCTGAACTGCAGAAATTGGAAGGCAAAAAGGGCCAATAGTTGAATATTCCCTCCCCCAGTGTCAGCACAGAGCACGACTCGTGTGCTGAACCATCTGCAGCCCAATCAACCCTCCAGGTAGAGCAACAGCAACACAAGAAATATCTTGGCTCCGTATCTGTTTTTTAATTAAACAGTTTTGCATGTAAACAGATACCTCCTCTTCTTCCAAATCCTCACTGACATCCACTACTTATCGTTCAGAGGCGACTGCTAGGGGAAACATGATTAAAAAATCCCAAATTCCATGGAAGTGATCTCAGAGCTGCCCATCATCGTCTGCTCCCCCTTCACACCAGCTCAAATGTGAGAGCCTGCAGCTGAAAACAAAAAGTCAGGCCATCTGAAGAGATAAAAGTCAGTTATGAGGGCTGTAATTTCATTTTTTATTTACTGATTGATGGGTTGAGAAAGAAACATCGACTGGTTGGTATCTTTGAAAGGTTAGACAAATGTGATGAATGGTATCAAAGGAAATCCTACCAAACCTCAACCCCCACTTCTTTTATGAGCTACAGATATCAGGGCTGGGCTGGATGGGTTTTTTGAGCAAGCTGGGAGGTGTCACTGCTCAGGATTAGAATGAGGTGATGTTGAAAAATCCCTGTGCAGATGTGAATGGCAGCAGCCCCACGAGGACACAGCCCTGGCTCCTGTGTCCTTTTCCAACACTTCAACACTCTGCACTCACACATTTGCAGTTTTTTCCAGAGCAGGCCTCAGTGAGGACTGTCAGCTACCACTGTCAGTGATGTCTAGCTCAGTGTAAACACTCTGTTAGGAATGTGATGAAATTACACCCTCAGGTTTATTCTAAATACTGAAGTAAGTCTTGGCACAGAACAAGTATGCACTCATTTGTGCTGCAGCGCTATGACCACAAGTTTCAATTTTTACTGTTTAATTATTCATCATGGATCAAGTCTCAAATTAAGCTAATATGCAAAGATGAGGGAGAATGGGCACTTGTTTATCTCAGTTTTTTCCAATTAATTCAAGTTGTTCAGTAATCACATTACTTTTCTACAACGTGATAAGGAAGAAAAAAACGACCAGCAGCCATCCAACGAACAAAAAAAGATTCCCTTTACATAAAAAGCAGGATATTCTACAAAATTTACTTGCATGAATAAACTCCAATAAACCAATTAAAATACTCATATTATGGCTCATATTATTGACTCAGCCTACAAGGGAGATTTTTCCTTCTTTTTTGCCTTTAATGTCTACAATATTACCAGTGAACTGACCTCCTAACAGATTATATGATGGAGACTGGCACAGGTTTCCTGAAACTGTCCTGGAAATACAAAATTGTCCTAAATTTTCCTCTTGTTCTATGTGGGCAGTGGCAATAAATGGTACACCAAGCAGCATTCATGTCTATGAACTGGTGCTATACCTGAATTAATCAAAACCAAAGCTTCCAACCCTCCAAATGTCTGCTAAAATTAACCATCTACTACTTTTTTTTTATCAGAAAACTTGCAAAAAGTTGAAGTAAGAAACAAAAAAGTATTATTCGGTCCATAATTCATTCAGTTTTAATGGTATTTCTGACCTTTAAAGCAAAAATCATGAATAGTTCACCCAGACCATTGGGCAAATAGAAAAAGTAACAAGAAAAGCCAGCAAAGAAAAGAGAAACTACTCACAAGGAATCCTCTGCAGCTCCAGTACAACAACATTTCTACTCCATAAAATATAAAATGCCATCAAAACTTTAACCCATCTCACAATAGGTCATTACATGGAAGAGGGGACAGACACTGAGCTCCACTGAATCCCAACCAGCCACACCAATCCTGACCTGCACCTGTCACTTTAACATTTCCCTGAGTGTCTATAAAAATCAAACAAAAACCAGCAAATCTTTGTGTTGAAACTGCCTGCCACAGGCAAGTCCTTTGTCCTCTCTGCAGGACTCTCCCTGTGGATTCACCTCCCAGAACACCATGGACATTGATCCCATGTGGTGAGGGTGAGGTGTTGGCAGTGCCTTCAGCAGTGCCCAGGGAGGGAGGCTGGGTGGGCACAGGGCTGACAGGGTCCCTCTGTGCCAGGGATGGAGGCTGGGTGGGCACAGGGCTGACAGGATCCCTCTGTGCCAGGGATGGGCACAGGGATGCAGGCTGGGATGGGCACAGGGCTGACAGGGTCCCTCTGTACCAGGGATGGAGGCTGGGATGGGCACAGGGCTGACAGGGTCCCTCTGTGCCAGGCATGGAGGCTGGGATGGGCACAGGGTCCCTCTGTGCCAGGACACCTGCCTGGCACCCACCTGCAGCTCCCCTGGCTTGAAAACCACAACAGCACCACAGGGAGAGCAGCTGTGAGAGGGAAAGGTACAGGGGAGCAATGCAGGCAAGATTCTGGGCAAGATCCACCCAAGCAGCAGCTTCAGAGTGAAAATTACAGCCTGCCTTGTTTAAAACACCGTGCTGAGGCAGCCATTGGGTATCTGTGCCCTCAATGCCCCTCTGGAGGGGGATTTTATATTCCCTCCCTATTTCTGGATGCTTAGGGAGCAGAGGGCCAATATCCTGCTCAGCTCTGCTCAGCTGGTGCAGGAGGAAGCAGTGAGTGAGCTCTGCTGCTCATCCCCACACCTCATCCTCGTGTGGCACTGCTGCTTTTTGGCAGTGATTGATGACTTGCACCAAGCCCCTGTTACCAGGAACCAAATGGGTTTTTCTTCATGAGCTGCCCATTATCAGGCAAACTTCATGAGCTTTTAGGGTAGGAAGCTTATCCTCTGGAACAGCCTTTCCTGTCTAAAACACCTCCTCCTTTCTCCTGTGATTTACTGTTCATTTATCTTTACTGGAAAGCTGGTGTACAGGCTAGAGGCATCTGGGGTTCTTGTTTCTGGAAAAGCCAGCCATAGAAACCCAAAAATGAAAAGCCAACACTCCCATCAGTATATTAGCTGGTTTAAGACCACAGTTAATCTTGTCAATCATACATAATTTCACATTAAATTTCATTTACATTTAAGTCACAGTGACTGAGCAGTGGTGTACATATCCATCATCCAGTTTCCAGTGCCCACCAATAATTAACAGCCTCTGTTCACCCTGTGGGGGTGTTTTCCAAATCCAGACTGACATCCACCAGGCAGACTGGCTCTGTAGGTATATTTCCACAAAAACTAATTCACACCTGAACCTCAGCACTGACAGCCATTCCTTCAGAAATGGTTTAGTTCCTTTCCAAAAGTCACCTCTCTATTTCTGGGCACAGGAAAAGCACACTCCTGTTTTGATTTGAAAGGGAGATTCAACATGAGCAGTGCCAAGCACCTCAGAAAGGCACGAAATCAGCTAAAGGATTAATGAATTTTATTCACCTACTACCCAGCACCACAAAGTGCTTATGCCCTCTCCAGCCTCTCGTCCCAATGCTTGCTTTGAAAATCTTGGCTCCAATGGGCATTGTCCATGGCCTGGATTTCAAGTCAATGTTTAAAGGAGAGACTGAACAATGAAGGTCCTAAATAATACCTGTTATGGACTCACATCACTTGGCAAGCAAAGCATCACTTCATCTTTTCGGACTCTAGCAGAGATCAGAGCAGAGCCGGCCCAGCCCTGGCTGACACAGGGCCACTCCAAACCATGAGCATCCAGAGGGCTCACAGGCAGCTACACTGCAGCCTCCTCAGCAGGGTTATCTCCATCAGTCTGGGATTTAGGCCATTTTCTGGCACTGTTCATCTGGCAAATGAGGGCTAAAGCATGATCAAGCCCACAAAGAACACTCTAGGGTAAGCAAAGGACAAAGAGGTAACCCTCTTGTTACACCCTGCTTGCTCCAAGCTACTGAAGCTACACAGTACTGAGTGATTTATTCTGCTTAGTTCTACCTAGATTACTAAAACATTCTCTTCTGTCTTAGCAGCAAGGCAGGGTGTGGGTACACAAGGTCAAATCCTGCCTGCTTACGCCACCTTTTAATTTAGCAGGTTTGAACTGAAAGGTTTGCTCTAGAGATGAATTACTCCTTAAGAGGTTTCTTTAAAGCAATGAATTTAAAAAAAATTTTGAAAAGCTTAAGGTCTCCTAATACATGTGACTACTTTGCTCTGCTTCTGCCCTGGAAAAAAAAATTATTGAAGCAACAAAACTCTGTTTCTTCTAGTAATGAACAGTAAAAGCTTGTCCGGGGGAAAAACCAGTGATTAGATTGTGAATGTGTGTTACTTCCAAATGTAAAGCCATTTTGCTTGAGACAATATTAAGATGCTAAGATGCAATGTTTGATCATTAATTTTAGCTAACACTACACATTAGTGTTGCTGCAGTCTTGGATTTTTTTTCTTCTCTGGTTTTGGACAGCCTTAATCATGCTTACAGCCGATCCTAATTGCTGAATCCTATCACTCTCCACCTTCTCTGAAACGCTCGGGGGCAAAAGAAATAGCGAAGATTAATGACAGACATGTAATTAGGGGAAAATGTAAAGATCTTGTGTTAATCATTCAGAAATAATTTGATAAATATGAGATCCTGAAGAGCTCTCGGAGTAAAGGATGATGGAGTGAGTGGTGTGGCACAAAGCTGGGCACATTTGTATGTGCCACACTCCGTGCCACTGGAAGGAGCGTGTGGGAATGCAAGGGAGGCTTCAGCAACATAATGGGATTCAGCATGGAAGACCATCTGTTTTAATTGAGCAAGCTTATTCGTGCAACGCTTTGCTCCACTAATCTTGTTTAGATTAATGTTAATGTTCTATTAAAAGGTAGTTTATCATCCCACAATACGGAGTTAAAGCCATCCCACCCATAGCAATGTTCTCAGCTCTGGTGGAGGCACAGAGCTCACTCATTACAAGGCTATTGATCATTTACAGCACAGCTATGAGGCTGGGAACCTTGCTTAGAAATAACCAGAGGTCTTTTGTCCAGTGAGGGAACAGGCACAGATAAACAGCTTTTCTTTAATTAATTTAAAATAGCAAAGACCACAGTCCGCAAAATAATTCTCAATTATGCTTTTGTATAACTACAGGAATGATACTTTGGCTAAAAACACCTTTCAAGCTGTAACAGAGAAGTGTCAAACTGGGATGGGTTTCTCTCAGTGTCTTTTCTTCCTGTGACACATCTTCTCTCCATAACCCTTGGTCTGTCCTTGGTGTTTGCTTTTAATGAGAAAGCAGGAAGCTGAGTGCTAGCTGGAAGCACACCTATCATTAAAAATGCAGACACAGAGCAAGACAAAAATGTGTAGCAAAGCACCTTTTGTATATGGATCAAAAATCCCAAGATACTGGAAGCATTATTATATCCTGAAGTTTTGTTGGTTGTTTATTTCAAATATGGCAGAATCTCAAAATGAGCTGTTGTCTCCTACATGCCTGGAGAACAATGCACCTAAATGTTTTAGTTATTATTTTTAGAAGTTTTGTTCTTTAAAACAGAAGCAAGCCAAGAAATGAATAATTTCATCATTGTTTTGAGGTTGGGTGCCGGAGTAGCATCACAATCTGCTATATTTAAAATCTTTATTTTGTACAGCTCCTACTTCTCTGCTGTCTATAACTGCAGCTTCTCAACAGCATTGCAGCATAAATCAAGAAATAAAAGAAGCAACAATTGCAGCCCCTACCCCTCCTTCCCAAATTTCAAGTATGGCTTGAAAGAGTCCACTTAAAATTTTTATTTCCTAAGGGAACGTTTTATAATTACATTTTGGACATAAGAACAAGGAAGATGAAGGATACCAAGAGTAGATGAAATATATTTGAAGAAATTTTTCACATGCCATTCTAAAAACAATAATCTCACAAAGCAATAATTCAAGGGAGATTTCCTCCCCGAACACCCAAACATGTCAGTCACTAATTACAACTCAGAAAAGCTCTTCTGTGATACAAAAGCATCACCATTCCTTCTCTGCAAAATTAGGAACATGAGGAAGGGAAAAGTTTAATGGTTCATCCAAGAAAAAAACAGCTGACAAAATGCAGAACTCTGAAAGCAGCATCAAATGTGGGGATGTCAGCAGCTCCCCACTTCACCTGGGGTAGGTTTTAAATTTCTCAGTAAAACTAAACCTGAAATTAGCCCAAGCACTGAATTTTGAAAATCCCACCTGAGCAGGCTCCCAAGCCCATGAATTATGTGTGACACAAAGGCAATGCCTCATTAAAAGAACCACACTTTGAGACGAAGCCCTCTCTGCTTGGCGCGCTCCAGCGCGAGCAGGGCTGGCTGAGGACACGTGTACGAGCCACAATTCTTCATGGGGCTCTTGGAAGAGACTTAAATGAACCCCTTAATTTGCAGAGTGGAATTGTTAATGTTTCCCTTGGAAAGACAAGATGCATTCCTGCCTCTAACGAGCGATATCCATCCCCAGCTAACGAGCCTCCCAACCCCAGCGAGCGCTGACAGCCGCACATGGGAGGCACACGAGCCACGGAGAGCTGATAGCGCTCAGGGTTAGAAATCACTGCTCTCCTCACTGCTTGTCAAGCACCCATTCCACGCTCCAGGCTGCGTCCAACAGAAATTAAAAGTGACAAAATAAAATTAAAACACCCAGACGTCTCTGCCCCCATCTGTTTTCAATGTTCTTTTGGTCCTTTTCCTGTGTTGAGCTCGTCTCCCCAGCCTGGCTGTGCCCCACAGAACCATCCCTTTTGCAGAAGCAGGGGTGCAAGGGGTTTGCCTCATTAGTGCCTTGTTTTTAGGGCATTTTTCACATTTTGGGGGCAGTTACCCTGGTGTGGAAGGGAGAGCAGCTGGATCTGTACTGCACAAGGCCCTGCATGCAGTTATGAGGCTGCCTCCAAGCACTAAGCCCAAGGGAAGGGAACTGGGAGAGGCAGCCAGGCACTGTATAAGGCTGAGGCAGAGTGAAATGGCATGGGAAGTGTGAAAGTGCAACACTCAGAGCCACAGACAGCAGACAATTCCATTCTCCACTGTGTTCCATCATCAGCTGTATCCAGCACTGACGGGTTCCAGCAGTTTTGAGGCTGAAGTCACTCTGTGCACTGCAGCGTGGAGCTGCCTGTCCTGCTGGGCTCTGCAGGAGAGCAGAAATCACACTGAAATCCACCTAAAACCTACCTCTGCACCTGCCCTGAGATTTCCTGGCTACTTCCCACATTTCTGTGTTCAGAGGGGAGGGAAAGATGCTCCACCAGCATCTCTGGGGTCATTCCTCTCCAGTGACAATGCTGAATGAGGTGCCTGTGGGTGCAGCAGGAGAATGCCTGCACAAACCTAAAAACCTCCTTTGCTCAATAATGCAAAGCAGAACATGACTGGCATTTTCTCCCTAAGAAATGCATTTAGGAACCTGTGCCTAAGCTGCACGGGCTGTCAGCCAAGGCTCTGTATCTACACATGACAAATTATGAATTCATCCATTGTTTGAAAGTTTTGAATTCACTGTTGGTGGTAAACTTTTTACTAGAACACACAGATGGTCCTGCCTGATCTTGTTAATGAAAAACTCTCACACAGCTACAAAAACAGACGTGATCATCTGTTTTTCAACATTCTGAAAAAAATCTACAGAGGTGTAAGGTGCTATACAAATGAGAATAATTAGCTTGTGCCATCTGTGGACATTAAAAAAACCCAGTGTGTCTGTATTCCTGTGTTTTATAATGATAAGCATTATGTCTTCAGCAAAGTACATACTTAATAACTTTTCAATTTATTGTGACCTTCTGCTCCAATTTACTTAAGGAACTATAATACTAGCAGTGCCTCACACCTTTCTCACCTTATAATTAGCAAGTAATAAAAAATGCTATTAAAAAGTAATAAGTCTGAAGCTCTCTGACAACTCACTGATTAATTCTTAAGATTTTGAAGTACGTTGGAACATACTCAGCTAAAACATCAATTTTCCCCAGTTTTCAGCCCTGCTAACGAGTGTTGGTGCATGATTGAGTCTCACAGCTCACTCACAAGTGAGTGTGCCCCTCAGTGTTACATCTGACAGGGTCACACTTCCCAGGTCTTTCTAATCCAAATTTAGTGGTGAGCTGAGCTTTGTCCTTGCACAGGCAGTGCTGCGTGCCCAGGTCTGGCAGCAGTCTGGGAATGGATGCCCTCAGCATCCAACACCAATAGAGGGGAAAGCAGGAAAAATGATCAGCATCCAGCACTGGATTTCACCTGATTTTGTATAACATCCCCTGGAGGCGTTTAAACATGCTGAGGGTGCAGAACTTGCATCCCTCAGCCTCCACAGAAATGGGAAGTGACGAGGCAGGCTGGTCCTGCAGGCTGTCCCTGCTTGCTCTCACAGCACTCCCACGGGGAGAGGTTTGTCATTATTGCTGCAAAAGGGTCAGTTGCACACAGAATGAAAAGCAGGTTAAACAGCACTGCACAGGCTTGGGTGGGAAAGAGGAAACCTGGCCAGGGGGGCTGAGAGTGGAGCCTACATAATACAGATATTTGCTGGGCACCAGGAGCAGAAAAGCACAGGGAAGCTGCTCCCCCAGGTTCACTCCCGTGTCTTCACTGGTGTGAAATATCCCCCATGTGCCACCCAGCTCCTCTCTCTGAGGCCTGTGCTCTTCTATCCATGGGTTTCACTCCATATAGTGAAAGCAAAAAAGGTTCAGTGGGCAGCTGCTGGTTCCATGGAGTGCTGAGAGTGGAATGCCTCACTGCCATTCCCAGTGCCCTTCCACTCAGGGACTGCTCTGGTATCACTCCCACAGGTAAAAGGCAGCCAGTTTTCAGCTTCTCAGCTGCCAGGGAAACCCAGGACTTTTCTCAAAACCTTTCTATACACAAAACAGACCTGAGCAGCAGGCCAACAAATGCTGTGTTTTGTTTATTCTTTAATGCTTTATCATTACTTAGATGCTGGTAGCAGACTCCAAGGTACAATGCAAGATCCAGGCTGTGCCCCAAACAGCCTGACACTGACAGAAAATTAAAATACAAAACACATCCTGTGCCCATCTTGTAATCCTAGCATGGAAACCTGCAGCTGCAAATACACAGATGCAGAGTCCTCACTCTCTTATCTGTGTTTTAATACCTGTAAAACCCCTCTCTTTACTCATATGTGACTTGAAACCAGGACAGACAAGTGAGGGAAGAGATAGCAGCAGTTGAAAGCATTTTTTAATTGAGTAGTCTCCACTCCCAACAAAATCTGGTGGTGTAACTAATTTAAAAAAAAAATGTTGTACTTTCTGATTTCAGCTATTGCTATACTGCCTCACCTACTGTCCTTAAAACTTTCAGAAATTTACCTAGTACAGATGGTCCTGATTAAAAGTGTGACTGGATCATCTTACAACACCAACTCTTTCTCATCCATTTTTTAACTTTCTTATGGGCATGGTAAGTCAGTCTTTTCTCTCAGTCCAAGGACCCGCTGTTGTTTCTAGTTTTAAACCTTGTTTCCTTCAACTCACTCATTCCAATTTCTATTTCTGAAATGCCTCCAATTTTCCCTCCTTTGATGCCATTTATTTATACAGCAATTATCTGCTGAAGAGAGTACCTACCTTTACTTTTGCTGTTGTACTCATTTAAGCTGCAGTATCTCCTGGTTAATTTATTTCAAAATGTTTTTTCCAGACTTCTGCTGGATAGAAAGCAGCATGGCTCTACTCTGAGATGACTTGGAAGAGCCTGCATGCAATGCTATCTCCTAAGTGCACTCTGAAGTCAAATCAATTCACAAAGTCATGTTCACAAAATGGGAAATGATAAGAAAAGAATGACTTCTGTTCTACAAATTACCAGCAATTCAGTGCAGTGCTTTAATGTCATTCCTGCTCTTCATGGATGTCACTGAATGCACCAGGCAAGTAAAATGCCCATATGAAATTAAGACACTAAAAGTAACTGTTTGCTCCCATGTTGTAAAGAACCTCATAAACGTCAGAGGTTTTTATTTCATGCACACCACAGCTTGTAGAGACACAGGAGACATTTGGTTCTAATGGGAAACTGATGTTCCTTTCAGCACCGTGGTGCCCATCAGTACCTGTCTGAGCAATGCTCTGCTGCCAGCCTGAGCAGCCCCACACACCAGCTGACCAGCACAGACTCAGCCTTCAGCTCTGTGTTGCTTCAAGTGCCAAGGGAAGAGAAATCCACGCTCTCCTCAGAAGCACTGTGTGTGAAGTCTCGTGCCTCGTGATGCTGTTACTCCATCAGTCAGGGAAGCTCCCACTCGCTGCATTCCCACATCCCCTGAGTCCCCCAACCTCCTTCCCTCGCCTCCACACCCTTCATTTCGCTGCTGTCTGCTCGACAGAAGTGTAACTGGGAATGCACAGACAGCTGGGAGGTGAGCAGAGACAGGAAACACATTTAGGGTGCAGTGGGTGACCGCAAGTAGAAGAGAAAGAAGGGGTGCTGAGGCCAGCGATTCATTGTTCCTTCACTGCTCCACTCATTCCTACAATTTTGGGGTGCTTGGCAGAGTACAACAACCCTGCACTGTGATTAAAGCTGGACACTGCCAGCATAGCAAGGATATATCACATTTTCCAGTATCTCCTGGTACCAAGCAACGCTGCAAAAGCCCAGTGCAAACACACTGGGCCAGACTGCCAAGAGAAACCAGCATCTCAGCAGTTCCTGCTGAAACAGGGGTTAAAAACCCCCGAGGTCATGGTATGAGAGATGCTCCATTCCCACTACAACACAGACAGATGGTCATCCCCCAGTGACTGAAACCCTGCCCTAAACCTGGTAACTCCATCAGGTGGTTCAAAGGCAGCTCCATCCTTAAAAATCTGGTGTCAGCCATGAGAAGGCTACAGCTGAGCATCCAACCCCAGGTGCCTTTGGAAATGGGGGTTGATCCCTTCTCACAATCCAGGTATTATCCTGGGGAGGAAAGGAGGAGGGAAGTGCTCTGGCAGGAGTTCAGCTTGCTCAGAGGCAGACTCCCCTCTGGAAGAGGGAGACACACGCTCAAGTGGGCTGCGCTTCAGTCTTGGAAATGCTAACGAGATTCTGTGTTTGATTTTTGCCTTTACACCAGTCAAATCAAAATTAAGGGATTTCCATGTGTGATACTGAACACACACTTTTGCATTAGGGATTTGTGTTTTGTAAATTATACCCTTTAGCCATATCGCTAGTCATTAACCTAATTTAAATTTCAATAAGGAGATTCTCCATTTTTGTCATTAAAATTAACCAGCTCCTCGCTGTGCAGATACAATCAGGAGGGTGAGGTGAGAGGATATCACCAAGTCAGGCTGATTAACCCCCTTATTTATTCTGCAGCTCCTTGTACTCCCTGCGGTGATACAAAAGCACCTCCCAAGCGACTTCCCCGGCTGATGGAGAAGGTGTCAGAGTATCCCTTTGCAGAGTCTCAAAGGGCACTCAGCGCCTGCTGCTCCTGCTAAGTGCAGTCTGTCATGTGCTGCGAGGTTCAGACAGACACAAGTGCCTTTCTACACCAAAGCGTTCAAATGCAGGAGGTCATTCCAGGAGTCACCACGCCAGCAGCAAAGGCAGTCCCTGGGAACAGCCCTGGTGGGAATCTGTGCTCTGGAGTTGTGTGATGCTCAGAGATTTCCATCAGAGCATGCAGTGACCTCCCCTGACCACTCACTGCTCCCTCAGTGGCCAGGGATGCAGCTGGAGCCAGGTAAAGGAGTGGGGCAAAAACTTTATCTGCCAGGAGCCAATGGGACAGGTCTTAGTGAAAAATCTATAATTTATCTGCCAGATCCAAAAAAACCCAAGAAAATGCACATGTGTGGGATTGGAGAGGTGTCCCTGGGGCTCGAGGATGCCCAGCTGAAGCACAGACCCCTCCAGCTCCAGCAGTGCCACCAGACCGTGGAATCTGCTCCAGCTTGGGAAAAACTGAGCCCAACAAGGCAGGACCAACTCCCCCATCAGCCTCTGTCCTGCATTTCAGAACAGCAGAAGCCAGAGGGATTTCCAGGCTATTTGCCTCGGAGAATATTTGATTCCTCTGCAATTCCTCCTTCCAGAAGGAGCTCTAGAGTCAGCAACACCAGCCAGCACTGACTAACAAAGTGGGTGCTGAGAGCAAATATAAGGATAATACTTTTCCCAGAAAAAACTTCTTCTGTACTAAAGGACATGCCAAGAGCTGAAGTGACTCAGATTTTACGGGTCCTGACGATGTAGTAGAAAATTAACAAGATTGCATATTTCACAGAAAACAGGTAAGAGAGGAGGCTGTAAAGAAATGTTATTTTAATTGGATTTTTTTGTTCTCTTGTTATCTTCAGCATCTCAACAATGCCTGCAGTACTTAAAGTCTTCTGGGACTTAAGAAATCTCCATTTCTTTGATTCTTTTTTCATTTGAAACTTATATGAGCAATATTATTGGTATGTAAGAAAAACCTGATGTACAATAGCATGCAAAGAACACCCTACACTAAGTGGTGCAGGGTAAACCCACACCCCACAGCCAGCAACAGATACAACCCAAGAATTCTAAATTCCAATCAAATGAATCTGAAGATTAATTGTAAAATCCATCAAAGTACTGTGGGGAAAAATAGTAAACTCTACATAAACATTCAGGGACTTTTGCAAATTCCTGTAGCCTATAATTAGATTAAGTGAATGCCATCAAATCCGAGGCTCCAGTGCAAATACAGACAGTTTCTGTTGTTTTAAGATGCGTACACAGATACATGAAATGTGCCTAATTACCCACAGTTGTTTTGTTTCCCTATTTAATTTCAGCAGCACAAATCCACTCAGAGCTTTGCGTACATTGGAATAAATAACTGCAAAATCGGAATGGCTACAAAGTTAAAAAACAAAAGACAAAAATGGAAAGCAGTCACAAGCACTTGATGAAGCTGTTCTGCCAGCTAACTCAGGGTAGGGATTGTGGTGTCTACACCTCTCAGATAATCTATATCCACATTCATTAAATTCTCATCTTTACTTTTCTCATCACAGAGAAATACAAAAAAAAAGCCCTTAATCCTGCAATTTCATCCAGGTGAAGAGCTTGCACAGAGCCCTTCCAGGCAGCCAGATGTGGCTCCAAGTCTGCAGAACCAAACCAGGACATTCCCAGCCACAGGACCTTTGGGAAGTACCACCAGCATCCCCCAAACACCCAACTGTCTTTTTTGAGGCAGAGCTCTCAAGGAGATTTTGGAAAGCAAATTCACCTTGCCATGTGCCCCAGGGTGCACAAACAGGCTGCCTGAGTGACGAGGAGACAGCAGGGATGCTGCAGTGCAGATCCCACCCTGTGCTCCCCTCTCTGCTCCCTACCAAAGAGAAATTCAGCTCATCAGCATCTGCAAAACAGATGCTGAACCTACACCCAGAGCTACAACAATGCAAGACTTGCTGCATCTCATATGCAGCCCATGTGTTGGAATAAATGCATTAGTACCTCTAATTAATGCACAATTATGCATAATTTTAAGACTAAAGTCACAGGATTAAATACACATGGACACAACACACAATTTAGGAATGAAATTACAGATGACATTCTTCACCCTTAGCTGCTCTATGCAAAATATTTCCCAAATTTGAAGAAAAGAAGCCACTAATCTGTTTGGTAGCTGAAATAATTTTAGAATTAAGCAGAACGCTTTTTATTATTGTTGGTACTTGCATGTTTAATTTTAGAAGAGTAAATCATGTAATTGAAGCTTTGACATAAGAAGTGATTATGCTCAAATGCAGTACTCCATGATATGAGAAAATACAGAGGGATGGTTTCAGAGTTCTGTGTTTAAATAAAAAAAAACTCGATGCATTTTAGAAACACAGAATACTGTGTAACAAAGAGGTGCTGGGGCCATATCACGTAGGCTGAAATGCTCTCAAGCCTCAGAGCAACCCAGGACTGCAAAACTACAAATTACTTTGAGCCATAAAAGCCATCATAAACTTCTTCCACACAAGACCTCTGTCTTCCAAAGGAAGATGACTAAATCTCCTTTGCTGCCAAACAGATCTGACAGAGAGACAATTTCTGTTCCTTTCTTCTGCTTATTGAAAAGAATCAGCACTGCTGAGTTGAAGTAAACTGATAGCTACACAAGATAATTTTTTTATAAGACATTTATAATTTCATATTGCATTAATAGGCTTAACATAATCTCTTAGACTTTGTTGGAAATTAGCCCCTAAGGGAATTAGAAGCCTAACTCACCTTGACTTTCCATTGTATTTTGAGTCTAATTGGCTTAGCATCTTTTGAAAATTCTAGTTTTAATTATTGGTTACGTTAATTCTTGAAGTTACAGCTGAGTAAGAACAGTGAATGAAATGCTGCTTATCCCACTTCCAAGGCAGGGTAACAACCTTGCAAGCACATCATCCCATCCTCTTTTGGAGCAGCACTCCAGTTTCCCAGGTTGCCAGGTGCTTGCAGCCATGACCAGGACAATGGAGCTAATCTGGTGCTGGCTCCACAGATGCCTGAAGATTTTTGCAAGATTCCCATCTCCCCTGTTGCCTACAAACTCCCCTGTAAACGTGTGGCTCCACATTTGCCACCACCACGCCCTTCCTGCCACACAAAAAACACTGGCATTTATGTTTCACTGCTACAGGACACCAGGATCAGGCTGTAACTCGCTTTTATCCAATATTGATTTTCTACTCCTTCTCCTGACCACGATTTAAAAAAGAATCAAAATGAGACTGGATCCCATGGTAAGGTGTAGGCACATCATAAAAGGTTTTTAAGAAACATTGTGGGGCTGCCAATGGTTTTTTTGGTTGTTTTTTTTTTTCCCCCCACAAGCAAAAAGGGATGTTTTCATGTTAAACCATTTCCAAACAGATGGGATGTAGGCTGAGAGACAGGAAGGTTTTATCACAGGTAAGAAGTGGCCAAAGGATGCTAATGCGGCTTACGCCTGATTTGCTCAACCAAACATTAAGGCAGGGATCAGGTTGCAAAAACTGGTATGGGGATGAAACATTTTCCTACTTTATGTGCCCAGGGAGAGGCAGGCTGGACCAGCAGGGGCTGAAATGGTGCTGGGAGAGCCCCCTTTGCTGGAGGCTGCCAGGGTGGAATTACAGCTGGCTGAGCCGGGCGGGCGGCCAGGCTGGGCTGCAGCTCCATTTGCTCATAACGTGCTAAGCAGAGAAATAATACCAATCAACTGCACATAAATGAGATGGGTTTTAAGCAAAAAAGGAGGAGTAAAAAGAGGAATTCACTCCAAAGGTGCCTGTGCCTTTGGGTTATTCCAGCAAATAGCCAGGGCACGTGTCCATAAATGCAGCTGGAGTCTGATTTCAGTCATGGTTTAAATAATAGCACATTCACAGATTTCACTGGCATGCCTCCCAATTTACATTCCAGTAAATTGTACCATCTCCATTCTCTGCCTCCCTCCAGGAGCAGAGTTACCACAGGTCTGGGGTTCCAAAAATCCCTGCAGAGGCTCCAATTCCTGGGTCAGCCCTGTCTCCACACCTGGGAAAAAGGATGCTTGCCTAAAGCACAGGCTGTGATCCCTATAATCCATATGCACCACGGCCCCAGGGCAGAGCTGCTCTCACACAGGGGAGGAGAGGAGAGGACACATTTGCCCCTAAAGCTGGCAATTTAAAGCAGCCTCTCTGCTGATAGATCACCTATCACTTTGTAAAACCAGCGCTACAACACCAAGGAGAAAAGCATTTGGGGAATGATCGAGGATTGCCCGTGTTAGAAACAACCTCTGTCTATAAATTATTGCTATTAGCTGTTAGCCTCCAAATTAGATTTCATCCTGCAGAGATGCCACCTTAATAAATCTGAAGTGTATTTTAAAATGTAAACAGTTAGATGGAATATTCACCATTCAAACTCTTCCCTCGATTGCTGGAAATGTGTGAGTCCAGAAGAAAAGCAGAATGCATCTTCAAGCTGCAGTGAAAGCAAATAAACATCCTGCCTCTTTCCAACCTTATCACTATCCATGGCACAAGTATAAAATGGGAGCCAGATTTGTTGTCATTAAAATATGCATTAGTGCAGGAGGACATCAGGTTTTGAATGCTGTATACATTTTGTGAATCTGAGCTTCTCCATATTCTCTCATTCCTCCAATTCCTTTGGTTGTGCCATGTGCCCCTCTGCCTGCAGCCTGAGTAACCTTTGTGGAAGCAAGGAACAGTCAGTCAGGTAACAGGGAAAGGACTGAGCAGGCCAAAGTGTGTCCCACCATGACCACATTTCACATTCCATTGGTTAAAATCCAAATTCCTCGCTCTTACGTATTGCAACGAGCACATGCAAAATGCAGGTATAAATACAATCATATTCCAATATTCCAATATGGAATACTCCATATTCCAAATGTAGAATCTTCTGGCCATATTTTCAGAATATGGCATATTCAATAGCAATCCTACTTCCAGAAGCATCTGATTTCCACACTCACTGAAATGAGGCCTTTCAACATTTACATTTCCCATTGGGAATTTTCCCATTGGGTGCTTCTGTCACCAACTTGCAGGTAAAAAGGGAACATTACATATTTAAATTGTTCTGGGTAACAATTTGAGGAGTTAAAATAAAGACCAGACTTTCTGTGTCAGAGAATCTTCCTTAAACTCAGAAACAAACAATATCCTTTGTCCCACTCACAGTGCACAGCACAGGGTTACCTGGGGGATGGCTTGAAGGTAGAGCAAGAGATCAGTCCTGTCCTACTGAGCACAAAATTAAGAGAACAGACTGCAGATGGGCAGGGAGAGATGGGAAAGGGAAGAAGCTTGAAAAAGAGGATATATTTTGTGAGTATGCCTTTTTTCCCCCCCTTAGTTCTTGTAAAATGACAATATAAAAGTGCCTTTTTTTTTCATTCCTAAACTCTACATTTTCATGTTCTCTAGATTTTCATTGCATATTTATGTACTGGTTTCCATGTCTGCCTGGTTACTTTGCCTCTAAACTTACAATAGCACATATCTCCTGAGAGAATAAATTGCATTGATCCTAAAATATACAGTTATGAATGTAGTTTTTAGCAATATTGGCATCAGAGAACATCTGTTTACTTTCAGTTAATCAAGATTAATATTTTATCTTCTGTCTGGCTAAAACACCCACCTATGTGAAGCAATTTACTTCAGCTGTACGGATGAAATCCTTAAGCAACATAATATTAAGCATATACCAAATTTCTGACAGGGTTGTATCAGGGTAATGGATGATGAAGACTGAGTGCTTTGCTTCATAGTCAATCCCATCCCAATATCCTGAAATAACTTGGGATCTATGAAAGGCACACACAGCTATACAGGGGATGCTTATACAGACAGACAGTGTGGCTCCATGGACACCTTCCAGTGATGCAAAGAAAAGTTGAGTCACATTTGGAGCTTTCTCCCAACTCTGTTTTAACAGTAAATATGGCACAAAGGCAGCTGAGGGCAGGCAGGGAACACTCATGGCCTCACTGACCCATTTTCTCTGCCAGGCTTATGGAGAATTCCATTAATTCCTGCAGGCAGGTACCCATCATTAATGTGGGCAATCTGGAGGTACGATTTCAAAGCCTGAAATTCCTGCTCTCGGAAAAACACGTCTGTTTTGATCTTTCTATGCAGCCAACCAGTAAAAATGTTGCACATATTTTCTGCACCTATCCAAAGAAATTTATCTTTCACACCCTACTTCATGCCATATGTTGGAAGCTGAAAGAATGAAGGATTTAGCTGTCAGTCTCTGAAGGCAGTACAGGCCCTCTTCCAACTGCACACGGCGTCAGATCTCAAAGTATGACATTTCACTTTAGCTTCTGTCAGCACTATCTGCAGTGTATCACTGGTGCACTGTTGAAAATATTCTTGATAGGCAGCTCATATGCGCTGGATAAAGTGCTCATTAATCTTGCCTTTAAAGAACTGAGGAGTTGGGTGGTAAATCCTTAAGGGGACGCGCCCGGCTCCGATGTTCCCGCTGGATTCCCCAGCCAGCAAAGGGAGCGTTCCAAAAGCTGCTCCTGCAGCTGTGGGAACCCAGGAAATTCCTCTGGATGCCCTCGAGGGCTCCAGACCCTGTCAGGGGGCTTGGAGGCCTTGGCACAGGGCCCAAGACCCCTGTGCTTTTGATTTAGCCCTTGGTAAAAACAATTACCAACCTTTGTATGAAGAATTACAAGTCAAGAGAGCTTAAGCAGAATGATAGTGCATTTATCATAGGGTGAAAAATAGATTTTTGAGGGTTTTAGAAAGGGGGTTCAGGGGACAAGATGGAGGAATCTGGGCGTGTCCAGCCTTTCTCCTTCTTGGCCTCCATCTTCTGGGTGATGTTGGCACTTTTGGATTGGTTTAGAGTAGAAGCTCACTGTCTAACACAGGCGATAGGTACTGGAAACTGTAAATAATGTACATGTAGTTTTTAGTATAAAAAGATAACACTGTCCCAAAGGAGGCAGACTGCCTCTGACTGTCCTGCTGAGCAGACTTCGGCAGGGCAGGAGAAAGAATTTTATACATAAGATACAATAAACAACCTTGAGAATGAGAATAGAAGAGTTCTGACTCCTTCTTCAACCACCAGGCTGGGCAAAGAGACTTTCTAACACATCTCGGGGTCACTGTGACCAGCAGACCTCCCGAGATGCAGCAGCTTCAGCTCTGTTTGTTTGCTTTAGGTACATTGTTTCTGCTCATGGAAAATCTCTTGTCGCAGACAACTTTTATGAAAAAGCTTTTCCTTAGGATTTTTCCTCCTGAGACACTGAGCAGCCTCAGGAACAAAAATGTAAACAATGGTTATCTGCTCCTGTGGAATGCAACAGGTGCATCTGTGATTGGCCCATGTTGGATGTTTCTAATTAATGGCCAATCACAGTCAGCTGGCTTGGACTCTCTGTCCCAGACACAAGCTTTTGTTATCATTCCTTTCTATTCTTAGCTAGCCTTCTGATGAAACCTTTTCTTCTATTCTTTTAGTATAGCTTTACTGTAATATATATCATAAAATAATAAATCAAGCCTTCTGAAACATGGAGTCAGATCCTCGTCTCTTCCCCAATCTGAAAACCGCAGTGAACACGGTCACAAATCTCCTTCCTCCCAGTGGGTTTTGCATTGCTGCCCCACTGCTGCAGTGGTGGCACCTGTGGCTGTCACCAGCCTCCGGACACAGCCCTGGCTCACAGCAAACAGAATTAATCCTCTCACAGTGGAGGAACATCTTGAAAGAACGCTTTTGAACCGCCTCAAGAAATGCATGCATGGGGTGATTTTACAACTCCTCTTCCCCCCATGCTTGAATATTTTGGTGCTTAACAGGAGCGGTTCAGTCTGCAAGAACCTGGTTCTCTGACAAATATTTTAAAAATGCTTCCACAAAACAAGGACACTTCATGAAACATTTAATGAAAATATGGATTTTTGCTTGTTTTTAATCCCTTCCCTATTAATAAAAGATTGGGTTTTTTAAAGATTCACTATTTATTTTTCTCCCTCTGCAACCTAATACAGCAGAAGCAGGCAGTAGGTGAGGTATTTGCCAACAGCAACAGGAAAACAATAAAATGAAACAGAATAATACCCTGCCTCCCTCCCAGCCTCCCTGGG
The DNA here is from genome assembly GCF_047830755.1 of Zonotrichia albicollis. Taxonomy (NCBI): domain Eukaryota; kingdom Metazoa; phylum Chordata; class Aves; order Passeriformes; family Passerellidae; genus Zonotrichia; species Zonotrichia albicollis. The sequence goes on from NC_133835.1 coordinate 11,569,392, forward strand.
CAGAAAATGTATGATATGAAATTTATTTTGACAAGGGACTATCAATCACTTCCTCCAATTTGTTATTACTGCTAAACTATTTTATGCTTATACTGCTGCCCATATGAGAGATTCCAGCTTCACAGTGCAACACACTAAATAGCTGAAAAGCTGCACTTCATAATAAAGCCAAACCCATGTTTTGGATGAAGTCTTCCAGTCTTCCAGCTTAATTCCAGTGGGAATAAACAGCCAAAGAAGAAACCAAACTCTAAAAGAGACCAACCACTCTCTTTCAAGACAGATTTATACTGTAAATGATACCCATAATAAAATAATTGAATGTCACTTATTTTAACCTTAATAATAATTTTACTCTGCAAATATCCCTACTCTAGGTAGCTCTGCTGGTTAAATCCTGCCATGCCCACTTACCAACCACCACACTACACAGTCACACAAACCTGCAATGATCAACCACAGCAGAGCCTGCTCAAGTCTCAAAATCTCCTCATGTCAAATCAGGCTGGTAGCAAAGTGGATGCACCAACTCCAAGTCTACCTGAGGTTGTGCAGGAGATATGAAGAGAGAAACTCTGTGATTCATTCACAGAGGAGCATGAATGAATCAAAGAAGTTACCCTGAAATGCTCCTCAGACTCCATTTGTGCTTGTGGAACAGCAGCATCCCACTCTCACTAACGCCCATGCCTTTTTTCCCCATGATTAAGCAAATTTTGGTCTACATTTGACTCTTTGCAATTATTAACATGCAAAAATATCTATACCATGATTTCATACGAATGTAAAACTCTAAGCCACGTACACTGTACTAGGAGACCTCTCTCAACATCAACATTCAGCCGCAACCTCTCACAGCTTGGCGTTAACTCCCCTCTGCCAATACCTTAACACATGTACCCTCCACAACCCATCTGCTTTGGGGAAACCTGGCTGAGGAGAATCCCTGGCGGTGCCTGTGAGCTCTGCCCTCCAGCACACACAGGATATTGGGAATAAACCACAGACAGCAGGCTCTCCAGCAAAAATGTCCTGTCCCCCTGTGCCAGCTGACTGACAGCTCAAGCCCTGTAGCTGTGCTGCAGCTCTACCTTTAGCAAAACCATTTTCAAGTCCTGGAAAGAGCTCCACCTTCATTCCCTTCTTCTATTCCTAATTTCCAGGTCCCAAGACCATCTGGCAAGAGTAATCACTGGGTGTCAAAGGTGCATTAGTAAAGTGTCATCTAAAGGACACCAAACCACACCTCCCTTAGGAATCCCACTGTGGGGAATTTGGTATTGAGCCAGCAAGCCCCCAAAGCCTTTGCTCACCATGGGCTTTAGAAAGAAGGCACACAAGGTCTGAAGGTGACTACCTGCTCAGCCAGACTTCAGGATGGAGCTTTGCCATCCTTATCAGCTGTCTGGGATCACAGGGAAGGGAGAAAAACATTTCAGGAGTACCAACAGACACAACCACATAGACTCAAAATTAAGTGACAGAAAACATGTGCTAAATCCATGTCTCATTATCACCCAATGACAGTAACTGTGCATTCTGCAATGTCCAAGAGGCTCAGACCAACCTGTGAGCGGCACAGGGGAAGCAAAGAGTGAGTGAGACCCCACAAAGTACAGCTGCATCCTGAGGTACCTCCTCACTAAGCTCACAGAATGTCTGGAACTGGAGTTTGGAACAAACTTGACTTAGCCCTAGAGATAGTAGCAAGAAACTTATACAAAATGTCATTTAAGCAAAATCTGTTCAAGCCTCAGACCTCTATATTAAATCTTCATGCACTCCATCTTACAAAGGTCAAACAACCAAGCAGGAATTTGACTGATGTATAATTTAATGACAGATGCTCACGTAGGCTCAGCGTGTTTGTGCCAGAAGAACTGTTCTGGGCATCAGATTGCCATTTGCACACAGTGACTTCCAACTGCAAATTTACACAGAGACCTTACAAAAAAGCAGAGCTTAAATAAATGCCGTCAGCGCTTTGCCCGTGGTGTGTGGTTGTGTTTCTGCCTAAACAGGCAGTTAAACAGAGAGGACAAAGCACCAGGAGATGATTGAGGGGTTCTTGGGAAAGGCACCTGTATGGGATGTGCACACCAGGTGGGTCCAATGTGCCTGAGACAATTTAATTGTGCCACACAAACACCGAGCTCTGTGCCGCGTCCCCGCGCGTTATCAGCACCTAAGCCATTTGCTGTGGAGCAGAACTGAAGCGTTTATGTGAAAGCTGCTTATGTGGCCAGCCACCCGAGAGTTCTCACTTTAAAGTACCATGAAATAGCCACACTATTATGGGAATTAGGGACATTTCTCAACAGAGGCCAGCTGGCAATCACAGGGAGACGCGGCTGCATCTTCAATGGGATTCTGCACGTTTCACCTGACCCACCACACCTGGATAAACCCAGGGCGTGCTGAAGGTTTGGCTCCAAAGGAAAATGTCTGTGAAGACCATATAAGACTCCTGGCAGTGCCTTTGAGAGGAAGAACCCTGCAGGCAGGGATGCTGGAGCATTCTCTGGATGCTGGGGAATGTTTCATCAAGCTGTACCTGATCCTGTCTTATGTTTTTGACTCACTATTCTTTTACTAAGCAGGCACATTTGGAGGTGTTAGAGTTTGCTCTGTGAAATTTAACTCACAGGGAAGGCTTTCTTCTGACACATCCCAAATTCCAATCAAAAAGTTGTGGCTTGCTGCAAGTGCCACACAGTTTCCTATTAACCTTCCAATGGCTGCCATCACAACATGTACAAACTATCAGAACAGGTAAAGCTGGCTTGAAAAATTCTGAAAGAACCTGAAGAATCAATGTGTGACAAAGCTGCCACAAAACATTTTTGACTTCATTAAAATAAAACCTTACAGAGGGAATATTTAAACACTTCCAGTTGAAATTTTTCAGACACAAGACATTTCCGTTCCTTTTCTGGGAGTGAAAAATTCCAAAATCCTGCTGACTGAAAAACAGTTTAAAAACATCTCCACTAGCCCACGCCAGCAGCTGAGAGGGTTTAGCCAGAGGCAATGGGGACCCTCAGCACAGAAGGCTGGGACATTTATCCCTCCCTAAATCTGCTGTGCTCCAACTAGAGCAGCTACTGCCTTATTTTGCACTATGACTCACCACAAATCTAGCACCGAACACAGCACAGATCCACTATTTAGAATGTCTGGCATTATTTGTCATCTCTGTTGTGTTTCATATGAAATTCCTTCCAGAATATGGTGGATATATTAATGATGGGGAAAGCTGTTTTAACAGCAATTCAGTGTCGCAATAACACTTTTGTTTCCAAGTATTTTCATCTCAAGACTACAATTTCAGGCAATTAAACATTTCACCATGCCTGGGAAACAAGTAATTATTGTCACTTCCATCTAACAGACCGAGGATCTGGCAAAAACCAGTTGCTGACTGAAGTGAACTGGGAATGGGGTGTTGGGAATGGCTGCATGAGATCAAACCTGGAATCTCTCCTAGCTCTACCTGGGGCAGAAGAAGACAGGGGTAAAACAGTGGGGAAAGTGGGGAATCCATCCTGACCCTGGGAACTGCAGATCAGCTCAGCTGCAAGCAGTTCCAAGCTTTTATTTACCAAGTGTGGTATCTGGAAGCTGTGAATGCTTCGCAGCCACTTCAATGCCATATTTCCTGTCGAAGATGCTCACTAAATTCTTAGTGTCAGTGACATCTTGTGGCAATGAACTCTTTGCTTCAGCATATGGGAAATGCCAGCACGAGCGGGAGAGGCTGAAGCCCAGGGACAGGCAGAATTCTGGGCTGGAATGTCCCCTCATGTCCCTGTTTGTCCCAGGCAAAGCTCAACCTCAAGCTACTCAAGTTTCTAACCCTGCTCAGGCTGCAACCCTTTATACAAAGGACAATCCAAGTGAAAATTATGAAAATAATTATACCAAACCCTCCAACTAGCCATGATTTTTCACATTTCTTGTCCTTTGTGCTGCTGGAATGCTTGGGCTTCTGAAGTCCATATGAATCATTCCAAAAGCTTCTGAGCTTCCCAGCTCAGAATGCATATTTGGCATAAAATGCATTTAAACAAATTGAGTTCATAAGGAATCAAATAATTTTGTTTTCTCTCCTTCTCGTTCCTTCCTTTGTAGAATGAAAAGGGATTAGTACATGTCCAGCTATCTAAACTGAGCTTTTTTTAGGGAAAAATGTTGACAAAGGAGAATGTATATTTTTATAGCTCTGAAATCCATGCAGAAAATAAGTACTTCTGAGATAAATACCGCAACTTCATAACTTCAAAAAGTATTTGATGAAACAGAATCAATTTTCTTTAGCTGCATTTCATTTCCTTCTGTTCTAATACTTTCTCTTTTAGACTTTCTTCTCTCCCTTTGTGTGGCTGGCCTAGTGAGTCTAAAAAAACCCACTGAAAAGCCTATGGCTGCTCCACAGTCTGCTCAAGCAAGTGGGAATCTTCTTTACTCTCAGCAAATCTGAGGCCAAGCCCTTTGATAGCCTTAACCAGATGGGTATTTTGGTTTTTTTTTTTTAAATTTTGCATGATGGTTGTTTCTCAAACACTCACAATGTTCAGCTTATTTACTCATCTTTGCACATGTCAGCACTTTGCTGTCTGTGGGAATTCTGCATCTCAGCACTGCTGACTTCCATCCAGGTTGCTTGCCTGGGATTTTAGAAGTTGGGGGAAGGAAGGATCCTGGCCAGAGAGATGCAAGGGAAGCCCAACAAACTGGAACAAGGTAATTAGGTACATTCAGATTGCTAAAGGTCACGATAAATGACTCCTCTCTGAAATACGTGGTGATTTCATCCTAGTGATGGTGGATACATTGATGATGGGGATGCGCATTCTGGTGGTGTAAAGTACAAAAGACAGACAACAACCAGCCTTTTACAGCCTGATGAGAAAAAGGGGAGGAGAGGAGGAAATCTCAACAGGCAAACGGCATGGCTTTAGATAACTGAAAGCACCTCTCAGTATCCTTAGTTTGGGAAATGGTCAGAATAATCTGGATCAGTGTCCAACAGAGTTTGGGCTCTGGAAACCCCACTGCTGTGTGCTGCAGAGAAAGGGAGGTGCTCATTTCTAACTGCAGTCTCATCTCAAAGAATGTGGAATGTTCTGGAAAAAGCACTGGACAAAACAAAAAAAAAATTGTCAATTACTATTTAAACATTTGTTCAGCCTCCTGCCTGCTCTCCTGATAATTGTTTCCCATTTAGACAAGTAATTAAAAAGCAATTGTACTATTTTACATGTGTTACCACCAATTTACTTTTCTGCTGCATATCTGAAAAACTGCAAAATGAAAGCACTTGAGCCTGAATTTACACACCCAAAATTCCACCTGAGTCTCCACACTTAATTTTTCCAGTTAGAGAAGTGTCTTTGCAGCAATCAGGAGCCAAAAAACCCAAATGCATCAGACTGTGGGCCCCTGTGCAAGCAACTTATTCCAAAACCAGAGAATCACAGAAGAGATTGAGTTGGAAGGGATGTTTTAAACACCTTTAATCTCTGAGAGCCTGGGTCAGCCAAAGGGTTCCTGAGTTGGGGCACCACTTCCATACACGGTTTCAGTCAACATTAGTTCACTGACTGGATTTAAAGAGAGGTTGCTGCTGATTTATGTCATAAACAGGAACAGAAAGTTCCTAAAAATACATATATCCATCTGTAATCTGATCCAGATCTTTCCTGCAGAATTCACGGTGCTCAGTCCTTCACCTCTCTCAAAGAAGGTTTTACACTAAACAGTTGTAAAATATGGCTTGAGTAGAGTCTCTTGTTGAGAAAAAACCCTTTAAAATGGAACTTGTGCTATGAGGTGCAGATGTCTGAACCAGATAAGGAAGGGTTTCTGTGTGCTGAGGGAAGTGTCTGATCTGCACTTATCAGAAAACATGAAGGAATGTAATCCAGCCCTGGAAGGGCTCCGAGCTCACAAAAGGCTGCAGATGAAATGTTGGTACCACAAACCTGCAAGTTCCATGCCTTCAGAAAGCCAAAACTCTGTAGATGCTTTTCCCTAAGAACTGGGCTCACTTCCACGCCAGATCACGTCTGTTTTGCATGTGCTCATCCCTGAACACCAGGGCACCAGCTGGGAAAGGCAGACACCTCCGGAGCAGGAGGTCTGGGTGCCTGCACACGGCAGGATCACAGCAGCTCCAGGGATGGGCCAGAGCCAGGAACCAGCACACCCTGCCTGGAGAGCACTGTGAGCACTCACCTGGCCAACAGGGACACGCAGGGTGGCATTTCATCTGCTCTGACAACACCACGGTTTGATCAGAGCACTGGTGTCAAAGAAAAATGCAAAGTAAACACGAGACAAAAAGAAAAACAGCATCATTTCCTGAGGAATGCCAAATCCTATGAAGTCATCAGCAAAGCCTTTCAGGAACAACTCAGATTCCAGAGTCAATGCAAAATGTGTTAGCCTGGCTCAGCCATCCTGAAGAAGGCAAATCATTGTAACTCCTGTTCAAGGCAAAACAATTTCAAACTCACTTTCTGTCAGACACCTGAGCACAAGTGGTCTTATTTCCAACAGCAGCAAGCACCAGGGCTCTCGAAGAGATGAATGGGAGCTGTGATTGCTCACCACTGCTGACAATCAGGTGGCTCACAGTTAAGTGTCTACATCTGCAAAAGAAAACAGCTGGCTCACAGGCTTCACTTTCACTGCAAGCTGGGCTGTTCAACAGCCTCAACGCCTTCCTTGCAAAGTCTTGCAGCCTCCAGCAAAAAAACCCTAAAAGCCTTGCACGGGTAATGCTCCTATTTGCAATTTGCAGTTGTACCTTCCTAAATATTTTAAAGGCTTGACATCAGTTGTGGGCACAGGTACCCAAGGAATGTGTGCCTGCTGCACTGTGGGGTCCCCAGGGATGTCAGTGCCAGGCAGCTCAGTACCTGCACTGCAGGGAATAATGCTGACTGAGGGCCATTTGCTGTGCAGGATGGAGAAATAACTAAAAATCCCTTTAAATAAATTCTTTTAAGTTGGGCCCATTAGGCTGGAGCTTGCTTATTTTTACTGTATTTGGGGTGGGGCTGTGAGCTGTCAGATAGGCTTAATAAATCTTATCCCCCCCACCCCCATTTAGTCCATTTATTTTAAGAATCAGCTGCTCAGTGAAACACAGAGAAGGATCACTTCTCCCCAGGAAAACAGAATCAGCATTCCTTGCTCTGAGATCCTGTCCTTCACGCACAGAAAGAGTGCCCATAAATCCAGAATGGTGGATCTGAGAAGCTGAAATAGGATATATTTGGATGCCTTCCACACACTGCAGCTATATTTCATAACCACTTGCAGCACTCACTAAATTTTGACATGGCTGCTCTTGAAAACACACTTTTCATGGGGGGAATAATTAACTGTGCACCTTCTACCCACTCAAGAGGTATCAGGCTGAGTGCATTAAGAGCAAGATCTGAAATCTGTTGCTACTGCACTGGAACTCTTATGGAAAGAGAGTTTAAAGTTCTAGGCATGATGGCAATTCAGAAATATTTTAAAAACACAACCTGGACCCCTTCTTTGCATTCCCATCAAGATCTCAGTTGCCATGTTATCTCCCTGAGCAGTGTCAACGTTTCTGCTTCTTAACCATTCAAATGAGGAAGAATTGTTCTGTGAATAGGGAATGTCGTGACATCCTAATCAAGTTAAAGAAGGAGGATACAAAAATTTCTCTTTTAAAGATCTTATTTTGGGGAAAAAAATAATCATTTCATCACCTACAGCACAACACACTGGTTCAAAGCCTGACCTGAAGGAAAGTGAGAAAGAAGAAAGTGAATATAGAGAGGGGTGTCAGCTGCTATACCTAGGAGAGAAGGGATTCAAGTAATGAAAGGAAATTGGGGCTGAACATTGAGCAGGAGGAGAAATTCGTCATAGAGGGGCTTCTTAATGCAGCACATCACTTCAATGCATGCTTTTCACCTTATGGAAAGATTTACAATCTCCGAGTGAGTGTACTGGGTGCTTGACTTCCTCTGGCTTTTGAAAAGAATTAGAAGCTCTAACTGTCCTCTACGCCTTTGGAAGTTTTCTCCTCAGACCCCAACTAATCCTTATTCACTTCACTTGGTCCATTTCCAGGCTGAAAATTAAGCACTCAAGTGCTTTGCATAGGATTATGGCAAGGCTGGAGTTCCACCATGTGAAACATTTCAAAGGACCAGCATCCTGATAAAGGCACCCGGGTGCCCAGCCAATCCCGCTCTGCAGGGCAGCCTGGAAAGAGCAATCCAGCCCCTCTTCTCCATTGCTGCTGCTTCCATCCCAAAATCCCCTTATGTAACGACAAACCCACAGTTTCAAAACAGAGCTTCGGCTTCTGTGGAAATTAAAGTTTTTCCTAAAGGAAGGATTTTTATGCTTTAAGTACAATAGACACTCTTGTAACCATGAACCCCCATTTTAATTTTTCTTTTTGCCTCATCAAGTACTTACTGAGCAGAAAGTACTACCTGTGATAAATGGTACCTGTCAAGACTTTACTTTGATCACGCTTCAAGAAGGAAGGATTTCCAAATCATTTGCTTGAAAATTTTTAATTCTTAAGTGGGTTGTTTGTTTGCCTCAAAGGAAGCACTAACCTATTTTACATTGTCAAAAATCTATTTTTAAACAAAATTTTCCTTTGTACTTTAAACATTCCCTAAAAATACTTCTTAGGCTCAATTAAAATGAAGTAGATGTTTAAACTACTGTCTGATTCAGCAGCTCTGTCACTGTGCTTATCCACTGCCTATGGAAGGATCAAATCTGGCCAATGGCTCTGTTCACCTGAATTAGGGTGTTGAGTTAATACTGTCATTTGTCATGGCACTGAAGTCCCTCTAACTGTGTCAAATCACAAACAGGAGATATTCCTAGGTCCTCTTGAAATTCTTTCAGAAGCCACAAGCAGAGCCCAAGCATTACAGCCCTCTCACTAGCCCTTCCTATGGTTTACATTCACTGTCAAAAATAAAAGTAGGAGGCTTGGTGTGGGAGGTGGTTTAAAAGGTCACCTCTATAGCTTATAGAAAGGATTTGCTGTGCTTCACTAAGCCCCAGACACTGTACTTCAATTTTCCCAGTTAAATGTGACTTTGCAGGACTGGGCGGGAGGGGTGCGATTTATACAGCACGGTCAGCACAAAGCACAGCCTGATGCATCGCAGGTGAGCAGTGCCAGGAGCAGCCCTGGGCTCGGCTCTTGCAGGGGAAAAGCCACAGAAGCCTGTTTTCCTTGCAAGATTTGGAAGTGCATTGATACCCTGAGCTGCCATGCTGTGCCTGGGAGCCTTTTTTATGGAACAAGGCAAAAAACCAGCCAGGATGCTGCTATAAACTAAACATCACCTGTGAACAGAGGGATCTGAGCACTAATGTGGCACTAAGATTTTAGTCAGCAGTAAAAGTAATGGAGACTTTGCTTTTTGTATTTGGAGGATGTTCTTTTTCCACTCCCTCATCTCCTGTCTGAGGGAATTACTCACAGGAAACACAAGAGCTAGACCCCTTTGTTTTGCACTTGCTGTTCTTAAACTCAAGGATTTCATTAAAATCCTTTCACGTTAAAAAAAAAGGAAAATCTTTTGAGGAAGGGAAAAAATAAAGCTTTTTTCCCATTTTATTTACAGACACTGCTAAGCCTCCTTAAGCTACTTTTGCCTCGCTGTCTCATATCCCGACAAAGCAGATGTGAAGAAGGCAGATATAGAACAGTACAGCACACACAGCAGGGCTGCCAACTGTCAATAAATTTATGAACAGTTTGGATCTACAGGAGTTTTCTGAAAATTCTTATTCTTCCAGTAAAAACTGGCAAGCTCTCCTTGATCTTGGCAAAGAAAAAAAAAATAAAATTACGATTTGGGAACATTCTGGTCTACTTACACCTGAAAAAAAGCCTCACATAAAACATAATCCTGATGTTGCTGGATCAGATCAATTCTGCATGGAGCTCTCTTTCAAATTCCTCTGATGTTGGAATGGATAAGAGTTGCTGATGTTTAAAAGCAATTGGCAAATGAATTCTGCAGGATACTGAAAACTGAGCAATAGAACGTGAATGCAGTTTTGTTCACCGTTAAAATAGAAATACTTTGTTTCTGAAATAAGTTACTGACACTGGAGTTTTATAAATAACCACCTAGAATTACTTTTATGACTAATCCCATGGGATAGTTCCCTTTCTGCCCCAAAACTGGGTAGGTTGGTATTCAAATGCTAATCGGCACAAACAGCTAAAAGCTTCATTTCCACTGATCAACTTGCATGTGCAAGATCTGTGCTTCCAAATGCACTGAAACTGTTCTGCATAACTGGCTTAATATGCATGAAATTATAGGGACATCCTACAAATTACTCATCGTGTGCTTTGTACCTGCACCTGTTCCTGCGTCTGCAACCTGCCAGGGTTGGGTGGGTCCATGGGCAAACCCCACACCTGGGCACCCAAACACCCAAACCTGGGCAGGGGTAATGACAGAGGTCAGCTCCTGACCCAAAATCATTCACCACACCAGCCCCCAAATCCTACACTCAGGTTTAGCCCCTCTCCAGCTTTAGGGGCTGCCAAGGTTTTATTTAGGGGAGCGCAGCGTTATTGGAGAGGAGCCTTGCCTACAAATTTTTATTGTGACGGAGTTGGATTTACTCCAGCTGGCTTTCTGCAAATGCAAATAGGGCAGCCAAAGATTCTACATTCAAGATTAAGCAGAATTTGAAAGGCAGAAAAGCGTGTCTGCCTACAACAGCATCTCATGAGGTTCCACATCTCTTGCTGTGGCTGAAAAAATAATGAAGAATCTACAAGATGTCCATTCTTCCCAGCAGCTTTCCTTGTCCTACAGCTAGAAGGGAAAGATTTTTCAGGCTCATGCTAACTGTCAGAGTTCATAACCATTTTGAACACTCATTTAACAGTTAACCATGTCTTATCCATGCTGTTTCTATCAGCTACTTTACTAAAAAATAAATGTTCAAGACTGGAGCATCCTGGTCTAGTGGAAGGTGCCCCTGCCCATGGCAGGGGACTAGATCATCTAAGTCTAAATATTCTATGGTTCCATCAGGGATTTAATAAACTCAAACTAAGGAACTGAGGTAGTGTCTTCATCTTCTTTTTTTGGTTTGAGTAATGGCAAACAGGAGCCTTTCCTAACTGTCTACTTGTATCTACTGGTATTATTTTTGAAATGCATTTAAAACAGGTAAATTTGAATAGAACAAGTGAAATTACCTGTACCATTTCCTAGAATCTTGCATGTTCCCACCTTAGCTGGGGAGGGAAGCAGAGAGAGAAAGAGCAGACATACAAACCCAGACAATCATTCTAGTGGGGAAAAAAAAAATTGCCCTGTATAAAACTGAGATTAAGTGAATTTCTGAAATTGCTGAATGACTTGGGAACTCTGTTCACTTTAATGTACTATAAGCTGTCATTCCCATCTTTACACAAAGACACTCAGTTTCTCAAAAGCAGCTTGAAAAAGTATTCAATATTTTCTGTAATTTCTATATGTATTTTTCTCCTGTAAAATGATACTGCTGCATGTTAGCAGGAATAACACAGACCTCTTGGATCTCTTTTCTGTTTGTATGTATTATTTATGGGGAGCACTAACTCCAACCTTTGCATTTAGGCTAACACTTGCTATTATAAAATATTATTGTGACCTTTTTTGGAGTTCTTAACACTGCGCTTTTTTTGCAGCTAGTCTCGGAAACTCAGAAAATGCCCTGAAGCCTTTTTCCCTGGTCCATGAAATTTGTTTCAGATTTGAGGGGTAATGATTCGAAAATCTCCATTTTGTTCTCTCCCTTTGTCAGCACCGTTTTGGCAGTCTCGGATAACATCTGGACACATGGAAGTGCTGCACCATGGCAGCAGCAGGTTTAACTGGCCTGCAAGGGCTGGCACGTCAGCTCAGGCCTGGCCAGGTGCATGCTCCTGCAGGGACACTGATGTTAGCACATCCTCAAGTGCTGAACTTGCTCCTTAGACTGACCCCTTGGAATTGTGGACTTCCCAGTGCCACACTGGAGTGATGGGGATGATTTCACATCACACCCATCAGCTGCTGGGAGCCCCGTGGTGCCTTTCAGCCCTGAACAGGCTCAGCACTCACAGCAGCTCCCTGTGCTGGGCAGTCCCCAAATCCCTGCCCTGTGACAGTGGTCACAGGGGAGAGATGAGGATCTGACTCCACGTTTCAGAAGGCTTGATTTATTATGATATATATTATATTAAAACTATACTAAAAGAATAGAAGAATGGATTTCATCAGAAGGCTGGCTAATAATAGAAAAAGAAGGAATGATAACAAAGGTTTGTAGCTCAGACTCTCTGTCTGAGCCAGCTCACTGTGATTGGCCATTAATTAGAAACATCCTACATGGGCCAATCCCAGATGCACCTGTTGCATTCCACAGCAGCAGATAATCAATGTTTACATTTTGTTCCTGTGGCCTCCCAGCTTCCCAGGAGGAACAATCCTAAGGAAAGGATTTTCCATAGAACACATCTGTGACACTGCCCTGCCACCAGCACAGCATCCCCAGCCCCGGCCCTTCCTGCTGGGCTCAGCACGGAGCCAAAGCTCAGCTCCCTGGCCATGTCCCAGGGCAAGCAGAGGCTCTGGAGCTGTTTTGCAGCTGGTTGTACCCACACAGGAACACTTTCAGCTCCAGTAACTCCCCTACACTGCAGCAGGGACAAGATGACAAATCTGATTATTTTAAAGTCCATTCTTTCACCCGGCTCTTTGGAATTTACAAGCTCACCCGTATGCTTTAATGGAAGAACAACCTGCCTTTTTTAGGTAACTATTGTTTCAGCTTTAATGGATTCAGCCCTTCCATGCATGCAGTGCCGTGTACACCAGCAGCCAGCTCCTGTATATTCATGGGCAGCAATCCTCTTGGCAAAACCCTGAGCTCTGTGCCCTGTGCCAGTCAGGCAGCAGCTAAAGGATGTTTGCAAATGGGTGTCCCCACTTCAGGGGCATTTGTACTCCAATTTTAAAAGATGCTCAGACATCCTGTCACTGATTGTGTCCAATTAACATCAGAAGTCTATATACATAAATAAATACAAGGACGAAGAAAGAAAAATAAAAAAAAAAATTATATATATATATATAGAGAGAGAGATCCTCTAATCTATTTTGGCACCTCCCAATTTAACTATATTCCACTGCATCAGATTTTTAATCTATTATAATTTTTTTTAAAATTTCAGACACATTATTCCGTTTGTCAGCAAGAGAAAATCCACACCAGGCACTGCAAAGAACTCCTTAGTGGCACTGTATGTCATCTGTAGGTAACTCACATTAAATTGTACCTCCCATTCCACTGTGTGGTACAGAACAGAAGATGTGCCAGCAAAAATGACAATGGAGCATCTGCATAGAGAATCTGTGAGTATGGGGCAATAAGGCAAATTCTTCCCAAGAAACACTTGTGGAAATGTGGGTGACCTAAATCCAGGGTGACTCTTTGACACCACTTATGTCAATGGGACCTTGCCACCAAACAGGACAAAAGATTAATTTCTGAATTTCTCTCTCCATTACACTGAATATAAACCCACAAAACACACCAGAAGGAAGGGTGGTGGAGTGGTTTTTCTTTCTTTATATTTTAGGAGGGCAAAATTACAGATCTAGACTATTTTTTTCCCCCTCCTGGTATGTGGGTGTCAGGACATTGCAGCTTCTCCTGCACCTCATGTAATTTGGTTTTGCTCGTGTTTCCCTCACACTGTAACAAAAAGCAATGTGGGTGGTGTGGACTGGCTTCCAGAAGTGCCAAGTCCCATTATGTTTTGTATTACATTCCACTGTGGTCTGAAGGAAATTAAAGACTTTATTCTGCAGAAGGGATGGATTTTCACTCCTCAGCCTCAGTGCGCGCACACCTGCACCTGTGTTCCCACATCCAACAACACCAACCTGTGGAGGAGCCCCAAAATAATCACAGAAAGCTGCAGAAACCGTGTGCCATACTAATCCAGGAGGAAATTCTGGGCCATGTAGGTGTGAGGCTATTTAAAGGATTGCCAAAAATGTCAAAACGTTAGCAGATTTCTTCTTGCACCTGCAAAGTGAGGGTTTGCAAATATCCAGTTTTCAGCACATGTGGAGGCAGAGTTGAGGCACAGGTACATTCTGAGCTGGGGTAAACATTGACATTTTTTGTTCCTCTCCTTATATGAAGGCACAAAAAGCAGAATGGAGTCTTATGAGAATGACAGAAAATGCACAGAAGAGAGAAGTAAAAAATCCAGAGCAGTGGAACAGCCCTTCCTAGCATGAACAGCAAAGCCCTCAGCCATTCCAACACATTTTCTCTGAGGAATATTTGCTCTAGAAAAGCAAACGAGAGACATCCACCCCCGGGTGGGCAGCAGCCACCCCCTCACATCCCCACTGGGGACTCTGCTGCAGAGGAATCCCTGGGTTTTCTATCCCCTGGTGAGAAAGGAGGAGAAGGAAGAATCCCAGTGGGAATGTGAGCAGGAACATTGCTGGCAGGAATGAACGTGAGCAGGAATATTGCTGGCAGCCCCCTCACAGCCCTGGCAGAGCAAAGGGAGCTCAGCAATGTCTGTAAGAGCTCAGCAATGCCCATCCCTGCCCCAGCTGCATCAAAGGTCTCCAGAAAGCCCCTAAAGCACCATCAGAGCAACAATCACTGCAAAACTAGAGTTTTGTTTTTTTTTTTTGAGATGACTCTTTTCCTCACACCGCTTTCATCAAATATATAAAGATGAAATAAAAGCCCTAATTACAGTACGTGTATACATGCTGGCTCACACTTAACTAATCCCCACATTAACGAGTGCAGGATTTGAACGTCTTAATTCGAAGAATTCAAGTCTTTGGAGAGCTTTTCAAAACCACCAGCAGTTGGGGTGCCTGATGTTCTTCCTCCTGAGATTCTGCCACTTAGAAGATATGGATAAAAATGCTCCTTCCCAAAGCAAGGCCCCAGATGAAATTTCTGCCCCTAAAACCATCCTTCATAATTTGCATGTATTTAAACACTTTCCATTTTCTCTCAATTTAAGTGTTATTTACAGTACAATGATGCCTGGTTTTAACTGAGTATTTAAATAAATGCTTTCTAATACACGAATGCTCAGTGCCTGCAATAGGAGGAGACAACCTTGCTATAGATGATTGTGTCCTGCTTTGATCTGGAGTTTATTTCAATGATAAAAAACCAAAGGAATGTGTTTAGCCATGTTTACTAATATATAATTAAGGGCTGTATCTAACCTGCATGAAAACTCATCAAATGAACCTCTTTAAGCAGGAACTAACATGCATAATTGGTATAAATGAAATTTGCAAGTAGCATTCTGTCAAAACCCCTTCCCTTTGCCATATGAGCCCCTCCAGCCCACTGTGCCACCTTTGCCAGAACATGTGGAAGGGAATCCTTGGGATGGAGAAAAGGGTCAGTTCCTACAAGACAGATAAGTAAGAGGAATAAATTCCCCTGTGCTTGAATATTAATTACTTATACGTGAATAATAAACATGTCCCATGAGTCTCAATGATCCACTCATGTTTGTAAATGAGCTGTCCATAGAGATTATTCCCACAGAAATTTGTGAAGACCTAATCTTGCCTTTGCTGAAGTCAACAGCAACATCTCTATAAACCTCATTATGCTCTGAATTTGTCAGGCCCATAGTAAAATATTACAGTCTTTTCATTGCAGGATAGCATTGCTCAGACACCAAATTCACTGTCAGTTTCTCCAAGCTATGGATACCCAAATCCATCCTTCCAGAAATGATGATTTCATCAGTTCCTTTCAAAAGGCACACACACACACACACATATAAGTTTTATTTAAAACAACTGATTTTGGAGGCTGCTCTATCCAAGGCAGCACCCTGTGCTAATCCATATGGATACATCTTCCAAACAGGAGAATTTCCAAATTAATTCTTGATAGTGAAACTCACAAAGGTCCCAATCTCCCTTAAATCACCGTGGCTGTAAAATGAGTAACACTTAAAACCTAAATGGTGCCAACACATCCCCAAGTTCACCACTGCTCTGCTTGCTGGAGCTCTGTAGATAATTAAAAGTCACTCTAAGTTACATGAGAGGATTATTTTTTTAGGAAACAGTGCTTTAAAAGCTTCACTTTGCTTCCCCAGTACTTGGCTATTTGTTTTGTTTCTTAGAAATGTTTTATTTTAATAAGTGCAGTTTTATACGGATTCTACTGCTTTAATGTAAAACACATGAATATGAATGTGCAGTATTTACAGGAGATTTCCCCCCTGCATGCTGCTCTATTTTGTCATATTGTCTGCAGTGGATATGTGATTTTTATTTTCCCTTTAGCAGTGAGGTAATTTGCCCATGTTATTTGCTCTGTGGGCATCCTCATAACACATTCTGAATTTATTTCCTGATGTCTCTTGAAAGCACTGTGAATCCAAGACATGCCGAATCAAACTAATGAAGTAATCCCTGCACTAACAAACCCTCCCTGTCTCAGCTCTGTTAGAAGCAAAAAGGACATGAGACTGATAGACAAATATTAAAGATATAATTCTTTTGGACTTGGTCCACATGTTCACAAGATAATGAGACCTTAACAAAGACACAGAGACTCACAGGGAATATTAGATCTGACATTTCATTTGAGGTGAAAATCGCCAGTCCTCCTAATGACATCTTTTCTTACCAGGTACAAGAAAAAAAAAAAGGATTGAACTGTAAAAAACTTGCTTTTTACACAGCACTGATTTTGATCTTACCATGCCAGTCTTCATTGAGGAATTTTAAAGCGAAGACAGTGAAGAGTTGGCAAGGAAAAAAAAAAAGTAAAAAAGCAAACTGCTGGTAGCTCCCTAAGAATTCCTTTAATTTTAAGTGCCATGAAACAACCTTACTGATACCCCCATTATTCCCTAATTTGTGGCTGGCTCAGACCCCTAAGATTTAAAGTGTTTTACAGGAAGCAGAGAAGTTGAATGTGAAGTGAGAATGTGCCTTCTCCAAGTCAACGCTATTTATCTCGAAACACTGACGGGGTTAAAACCAGTTTACATCAACCAAGACATTTCCATTCCTCAAGTTGCATCTTCAGCTCAGTCTGTGACCTTACAATGTGATGTGTCAAAAAGAAGAGGCATCTGAATCTTTTATTCCAGCTGTAGTATTGCATCCTGCATACATTTATCTGTTTTGTTTATGCTCCGGTGTCACATCCCATTCCACATTGGTCACTCAAACACAGCTGCCAAAAGTTATTTTCATTAAAGCCTTTCAATGTGTTGGGAGGGGAAGGAGGTCAGATTCTGAGATGCCTTCTTTTCTGTTTGCTTGCATTTTGCTGGGGTTTCTTTTAGAAGAGAAGAGAAAATACCAAGAATGCAGAAGAAAGGAAAAGCTTCCCAGACAATACCATGGAACAAGGGAACGTCATGGCTGATATTCACCCCAGGAAGATAAAAGAGACATTTAAGCAAGAAGTTCCAGCTCACCTATTTATTCTTAGCAAGAGATGGCAAGAGTTGTAAAGCAGAAATAATAATATCTTCACTATCTCTGAAGCTTTATCCCAGTAAAAGCAAGGGTTCAGAACGTAAATGGTGTAGAAAAAGGTGGTGAGATTTTCTCACAGCTGGATCTGTTTCCCATCCATAGCCAGACTACAGCAATTAGCCCTTAGGGTCCCCACAGAGCTCCAAAATCATCCTGGAGCCTTCATCTCAAAAATCACTGTGCACAATGGCCCAGTCCAGTCATGGTGATAACAATGTGTTTAATTTTAGCCATTTAGTTAATAGATCTGCAATTATGGGCCATGTTCTTTTTTCTCCTCACCCTTTCAGGCAAATTTCAAAACATGGGCAGCTCTATGACAGAGCTGGAAAGGGACTCTGGACAAAGGCATGTAGTGACAGGAGAAGGGGGAATGGCTCTGAAAGGTCTAGATTTGATGTTGGGAAGAAATTCTTCCCTGTGAGGATGCTGAGGCTCTGGAACTGTTTGCTCAGAGCAGCTGTGACTGCCCAATTCCTGTAAGTGTCCAAGGCCAGGCTGGATGGAGCTGGGAACAACCTGGGATAGAGCAAAGTGTCCCTGTCCCCATCACACTGACCCACTGCCAACACTGCCTGTATCCCATTCAAAAATAAAGCTCATTGTAAATTAGAGTCATCCTGGAGGATGAATAGCATGGGGAAAAGAAAGAAAGAGATGGTGAAAAAGGAAAAACAGCAGCAGGCAGCACCAGTAAAAAATACAATCTTTGCACATAGTGCATCACAGCCTCAACATGATACACACAAAGGTCTGGGACACTTTTGATGCCAAATGACCCCAGTAAATCAGGAAACAACCTTCCTCTTTGTGCCTACACGAGCCTCATGCAAGATGAATAAACATCAGCTGCTGTGCTATTGTGTTTGTGTGCTCAGAGTAATCTTGAGGTATTATTGTGAATCCTTCCAGACTGTCTAAGCCCCTACCAAGGGCATGTTATAAAAGGCATTCATCATCTGCTAAGAAGCTACATCTGGGACATTCCAGCTCCTAGGTAGTCACTAAAACCATTTAACAGGGAGAAATGGCAATCAGGAAGATAATCAACTCATACCACCCAAGAGAGAAATCACCCATTCCCAATTTTGAACATTCATGTATTCTTAAGGAGATTAAAATCTCTAGTTGATTTTTAAGTAAAGCTACAGACAAAAGAGGGATAAAAATATTTTTTAATTCTTCCAGAATATTAAAACACAATCTGGAATGATGAATATCAATAAGAACCCAAAGCAGTATTATTGGTTATGAAAAATGGGACTGTTAAACACTGAATTAGAGAGGCTAAAAACCCCCAAATCAATGCTTATTTATAGCACCATTCCCTTGGTAGCTGTAAATAGCATCATTTTCACAGTTATAAAATGCACTGGCATGTGCTCTGCTTCATTCAGCACAGTCACAAGTTAGATCCAAGACAACAGATAACCACATGCTTTTAAAAGGGTGTGTCTAATTCCCAAAACCTATATACAGTAACACCTTATTGTTTGAATAGCATCCTCTACTTCAGAAGAGAATTTCTTCTGTCCTGAGATGACTATAAATATACAATTCTTGACAAGTGTTGGTGATTCCTAATTATTTTTGTTGCTGCTAACATGGTGGACATATTCCAATGAATTCCATAGCCTACAATGGAAGAACTGTTTATCCTAAATTATAAATTTTTATTGTGAACAGAAGTATCAATCTGCCAGCAACAGCAATTTTATTTACTCAGTATCTGTAAGAACAGGCTTACAGAAGCCCTTTTAATTATTAAGTCTATGTTCAGTAGTTATATGTTATGTATACAAATTCTGCTTCTTTTGTTAATTTTAATAAAAAAGTCCACTCCATGCCTGCTGTGTTCTTTTTCCACAAAGGCATTTAAAAGATTAGTCTTAATTATGGGTTTCAATATACAACGTGGGAAGAAAAAAAACCAACAAACACACCAACAATGATGGATGGACTGCATGGCTTTCTGCTAATTTCTCAGCAGGCACAGCCCTGTGGCAGTCAAAATACAGAGAAAAATGACTTCCAAAGTTACCGAGGGAAAACTACCAAAAAGCAAACTCATGCGCTGTGTCACAGGCTGAATCCTCAAGATTTCCTATAGCCATGTATTAGATGGGGGTTTTGGGGGGTTTTCAGAGAGCATTTTGTTGGCACAAAGCTTTGTCCTAGCGCCACACATGAGTGAATTATGCACCCGATCAGACTGATTTCATGGGTTGTTAGGGAGCCAACTGGTTCAAGCATTTAGCAAATCCCAGCAGACACCTGCCTGCATCCTTGGGGAGCTGAATCCCTGCACAGAGGTGGATGAACGCTGGATGTGTCCCCACAGCAGTGTCACCCACACAGGGACAGCCACCCGTGCATGCAGTGGGGACAGAAGCGCCCATGGCAAACACAGCCCCGTTCTGGGTCTCACACATTTGAGCAGATCAGCAGCTGCCATCAGTGGGTCTTTTCACACTTCTGCAATCTTATTCCTTCATGCTTTGAGGGAGGAGCAGTTACAAACATCAACAGAAGAGATACGGTGAGGATGGAGCCACATAAACACTCCCAGCTTTGGAAGTTTTTGCTGCTCATGTCCTTAGCAGGGATGAGCACCTGCAGCTGCAGAATGAGTGAACAGCCCCGTGTCCTGTGACAGCTCAGGAAAGCAGCTCAGTCTGCCATGCCCAGCCCAGCTCATTCCTGGGCCCAGATGGACTCTCCCTCCCTGAGAGATGCTGCATCATCCACTCCCCATGCCAAGTCCCTGGAGCCCGGCAGCCACCCTGCCTGCTGGAACTGGAAAATTCATCAGCCCCTCTCTGTTTGTCCAGCATCTCAATGTGCTCATTCTTCTCTTCTCCTCTCTGCCCTTTTTCTCCAGCTCAGCTCAGTCTGAATTTCATTACAGCCTTTCTTCCCAGTGCCTCACTACATCCACATTCATCCACATTAACTCTGAATGGCAAAGTCTCACTATCTGTTGGGAATGCTGACAACAGATTGTTTCATAATTAATTGAAAGGCAAAACCTGGACATTCTCAATCAATGCTGATGGGAATTACTTTGTCCAGCTTCAGTAAATCAGCAGTGCATGGCACAGGGAAACCAATGCTCCAGTTAAATACTAGTTATTTCCCTGAGAGCCAAACATACAATTTTAAATTTGTGCTTATTTTAAGAAACCTTTTAAAAGCGCTGCTTCAATGGTGAGTAGTGTAGACATTTGGGGGTAGATTATATCTGGTTAAATTAGCTAATATTTGCCTTCAAGCCAAGATTACATAATATTATAGTTTCCACTTTCAAAGTCAATGTGGATGTGCAACAGGGATCGGACATCCATGGTACACAAGCACCCAGCAGAAACATGGAAAAGGGGCTCTGCTTTTTACAGCACCTATAGGAATTTAAAGATGAATTTAAAGGATTTAATCACTTTGGTGTCCATGGCTGGGACACATCTGTGACACTCAGGACACAGCACAGTGCTCTGCACCCAAGCTCCTGTTCCACTGACCAAGGACCAGGTTCTGGTGTGGGCAAAGCTGCAATAACTCTGTGTGAAGTCATTCCACAGCCATGTTCATGCAGTGCATATCTGAGTGCATCATGTGACAGAGAAACAGCCCTTGGAGATGAGGCCAATGGTCCAGAACCTCCTCCTGAGCTGCAGTCCACCCCACAGCCTGTCAGCAGCCAGCAGGGATGGTGTCAGCAGCACAAGGATGCTGCTCGTTACCTCCTTAATTAGAGCTTGCTCCAAAGAACAAAGGTTTATGGTCTGCACTAATCCAACCCTGGCCATCTTTCCTACCCAAGTATTCAGGGCTCTCACAAATCTTATCAAGCTTTACGTCCTGTAAGGTTTAACACATGGGATCTGATCAAAGGTTCTGCTATGAATTACATCTTATCTTGGCCAATGGCCAGTACGAGATACTAGAGATGGATAATGCAAATTTACATAAATAAACATAAATATATTTATATATGCATCCATCTGAGTGTGCCAGTGCATAAAATTACAACCTGTATAATGCATATATATAAACAAACTTTAAAAAAATGGACAATTTTAACTCCTTCAGTAATCCAACACACATGGAAAGCTACCATTACACACACCTGCAGGGAAAAACAACTAAAAGCAGAATCTGAGCTAATGAAGCCCCATAGTTTTGCAGGCTGGGAATTGCTGCTGTGGCAATGGGACCTGAGGCTGTTGTGCCAGCAGAGCCCCTGTCTGGGAATGTCCCTGCTCCAGAGCCACGTGGAGGGGCAGGGTTTGGAATGGACAAAGACCATGATGCCCTTTATTATTCCTTTCTTTTAGCAAGAAATTGGGAAGAAGGGATACGTTACACAAAGAAATTCAGCACATTTTTATCATTCTGAGAAGCTGACAGAGTAGCTGCATTTTCAAAAGGCATCAACTTTTGTAAGGAACAGAGGACTGAAATGTTTAACCATTTGAAAGGCTCCCTACATCACAGTTTTGCTGCTTATACTCTTGACTGAACCAGGGAAACTAAAGAAGGTGTATTCTCTTAACACTGCTTCAAACCAAACTAACACAGATTTCAACTAATACTTTTAAAATGCTCCCTTTATTCTGTTCCAGATACTTTATTAAAATACAAGGTAATCTTGCACCATATATTAGAGCATTGTACCTAGTGGCAGTATAGTAAAGGATCTGTCAGGCTTTTCACTACAAAACCCTATTCTAAGCCACAAAAAAAAAAAAAAAAAAAAAAAAAAAAAAAAGAAAAAAAAATCCCTCTGGGCTGAACCTTGGAATACAAGAAACTTGAAAGAAATCCATTTTGTGGTTTTTGAATTCTAAGAGTGCAAAGAAAATTGATTTAAAATGTTTAAGCGACTGTGCTGTGCTTATGCAACTCAAAAAAAGAAATTTCATGTTTCCAAACAAAATCTCACTAGTTTATTAATCTCCACCATAGATCAAGCAGACTTGCTTTTAAAATTAATGTACTCTCCTCAAAATCAGAGATCTTCCACCCTTCCCAAATGTATTGTCTAATAATTAGAATTTATACAAATGCTATGTATTTCCCACCAAACTCCGACAGGCATCTCAGAGGAAATATCCCAGATACATCAAGACTGTGCTCAAATGAGTAGCTGTAAGTGATTTAAAAAAGACATTAAAAAAATAATAGAAAAGGAAGAATGATGATGACAGCAGCTCAGGAAATCACATGAAAACTGTCTGATTTCTGCTGCTGAAGGAAGAAGGGATATTTGCAGCATGAGAGGCTGCTTCTCCCTGCTCCCCTGTGTTGGACAAGGCTGAGTTGGGCTTTCCAAGGGTCTGAACTGTGCAGCAGAGGGGTGTGGAGTTTGCTGCACTGCCATGGGGGTGTCTATGGATGGCATCTCCAGGCAGGAGAGCCCCAGCAGCTCACAGACACCCCTGCCCCTCGCTGCAGGGACACCACCAGGCAGGAGCTTTGGGGTCTGGACTCCCCCTGAAATGCAATGCCTGGGTTGGAAAGACATGAAATATGCCTAGCCCATCAGTCCCCAAACATGGACCCATTTCTGCCGCTGTGGTGCAGCTCTGTGCGCTGAATGCTCCTCACCATGGTGAGCAACTCAAACCACCTTCCTGGGGCTTTTCATTCACCTCCAACACAAGGCACAAGCCCCACGTTTTCCTTTTCCTTCTGTGTGCTGGGATTCCATCCAACACCAGCCAACCAACTGCAGGACCTAATTCACTGCTCTCCTCTGCTGACAAACACAGGTTGCCCCAAGGTCCTTTTCACCTCTCAGGACCCAATGTCCTCCCCTTCCCTCCCTCTGCTTGGACTCCTTTTAACTTTCTGTGTGCTGGAGCCATCGTAACCCCTGCCCCCCGATCAAACTCGCCACAGAAGCTGTGGCTGTTCCTCCCCTGAAGTTCTCAACTCCTGGATCGATGGGCAGGTTAAAGGAGGCAGACACTGACTCCTGGCAGGGGAGCCAGGGCTGGATCCTGGCTCAGCCCCTGCACTGACACGCTCCTGCTGGACTCAATGGGACTTAATCCGTAAAATGACTGGCCAGAAATTGAATCAGGGTGTCAGGAGTCAGTTCTTTATCTTCGCAATCCAAAGCCTTTATTAAGTTCTCACTCAACCAAAACTTGGCAAAATCAATGGGGCAAATCTCAAAGTGCTAGGTTGGTTTTTACAGTGTTAGGACTAAAGCAAATTTCTATTGAATTGGAGCTTATTGGAGACAAGACTCAGGAAGCAGAGTGAAAACCCCGTGACATGGCTCAAGAGTAATTTGAAGTTTTATCCCCAAAACCTTTTCCTCTCCAAGATGAGGGAAATGGGATATTTGCATCACAGAAAACCTTTAGAGATGTGTTCTTGCCAATAAACTTTCACAAAAACCTTAGCTCTTCCTTCAGCACCGTTTCCACCAGTGCTGTTGCTCACCCATGTAACACCTTCTTTTCACCCCTTCCTACAGAATGAACAAATATTCTTCACATTCCCTAACTCATTTTTGGGGTAGGAACAGAAAAGCTGACAAATTCCTGGTGAGGCAGATTTATAGGTGCAACTGATGCTCTTGTTTCTGATTTCCATGTCAGATCAGCAAACCATGCTCTGCCTTTGTGCCTGTGAATTGTTTGAGGCCTAATACTGTGAGGGTTCTGTTTAGTTTCATTCCCAGCCACATTTCCTTTCCTTTCCTTCCCCTCTGCAGGTTAGAATTTCTGCCCGTGGGTGACTGAGATTTTGGACTTTTTAACTTAATCTTTTTTTCAAGCTTGTCAGTAATAAGCACTAACACGGCCAAACTAAATCCACTGGTACTAAAACTACTTTGAAGCTTCCTGGTAGGGCCAGGATGGAGTAGGGACACAAATGTACCTGTGGATCCTGCAAAGCTGTGATCCAGCTCCCACATTTTGGGTACAGTCCCTAAATCCTCCAGCACAGCATTTCTGCCTCATGATTTGTGAGAAGGCTTGTAACTGGCTATATCAAAATTCTGCACCTTTGATACTACACTGGCAAAGGTGCTGGTAGAAGTTCAATTACAGAATCCCTTGTTCAGTATGTTTGCTCAAAGGACAACAATGTCTTTCTTCATCTTACAGGTTTATTTTACTGCTCTGAACAAGGCTGCAAGGTTTGGAACTGCTGAAATGGAATCTGTCCTAAATAATCACAAAACGCGCCTTTTGAGATTTAATAATCTCATAGAATAGCAGTATTTGTGTACACCCACTGAAATAAAATGGGAGCACAATCATCCCCTGATATCATTACAGGGCTGATGGAAGTCATTCTTGAATTTAAAGGATATTTTATGCAGATAACTCTACTAAGTACATAAGGAATTTAGGCACATAATGTCAACAGTTTGCTGCTACGAGAGTTCATTCTGGAGTGAAGCAGCTCATTTATCTCTCTCAGTAGTGCTCTTTGCACTATCCACTTTAATTTTCCAACAGAAAGGTGAATAATAGCATTATTCAGATAATCCTCCACAACCCCTCCCCTGGTCCCAAAATCAATACAAACTTTTGATTTGCCTTGAATTTTCTCCCTAATGTACAATGAAGATGTAATTCAAATACTCCCAGGTAGGCACACTTCATACAATATGCAGCATTAGTGCCTCACATGGCCTTTGATTTGGCATTCTTTGGGCAACCTAGGAGCTGCCTGGATGCTCTTTCCAATGCAGACGAGGCAACAGGAGCTCTTACACCACCTCACCTTCATTTACCAGCTGATATTAAGGAACACTGAAAAGACAATCATTATTCTTTGTCTGGTTTCTAATTTACTCTGCAGTTGAAAAACTCTTTCCGGCACAAAATGCTCCATCCAGCACGGATGCAAAGAACTACTTACAGCTTGAGCAAGAAGGAAATGTTCAATCTATGGATTGCTTAGTGCTCATGCATTTGTGGTCTGACAGACAACTGCTAGCTCTGATTTAAAACAAAGGAGAAAATGAGCTGTGCTGGGGCACCGTTGAGTTTATTAAAAAGCAGGACTAGGCGAGGCAGTAAATTTCTCTGTGCCCCAAGTTCCAGGATCCCGTGTCATGATACAGAGCTATTCTCCTGGCTCGCACTGTCAGCAAGACCAGATGGGTCTGATTAGTTCCAACCCAGAAATACAAATGGTTGACAGTCTGTACGAGACAACAGGGAACAGAGAATTCAGTGAAGTGAAATGCTAGAAACCTCCAATTGCACACAGATATTCGCTGCTCCTCAGGCTACAATAAAGGGAACGCCAGGAAACGAGGAAGTTTGGCACACGTTCAACAAGCGTGCTGAGCTAAAAGTAGATGGCAATCCACTTACTGCATGGCTTCCTTTGTCTAATACATCAGTTACTTAAATATAGTTTAAATGCTAAATCCTAGTGCTATACAGACTGGAGTGAGGGGAGGGGTCCCCTGATCAATGGTATGGGCATAATTACATTCTCTGCTGTAGATGGAGCTGAAAGTCCTTGAGGAATAAGGCAGTTTTTTCATTTATTTATTTTAGTGATGAACAAAATCTGCAGAAACGCGCACCTCGCATTTACAGACTCACTTAGGAATTAGAGAAGCGAAAGATTAAGTCTGCTAAAACTGGTATTAAGAGCGTGGCATACTTCAAATTGCTGCAATTCTGCAGAGCTGCTGAAATCCTTCCTTGTGATGGGTGGAATTACAAAAAGTAAATGATAAACTCTTAATAATTGTGGGATACTTGTTTTGTTTCATCAGCTTAAATTACTTTTAGAGTGTTGCACAGGAGGGAAGGCCCATCTGCCTCTGAATACTCACATGAACATTAGGAGACAGCAATAACTGCAGTAGGATGGATACTTGCTTAGGATTCAGTATATCAGAGCAGGTCTCAATTCCCCACTCTTCCAATCAGTCATTTCCTCCCTGTGCCATCTATATTCCTGGAGATGCACTGAAGATCAGTGCTCTGTATTTGAGATCACGTAAATACCTTAGAGAGAGAAATATAATAATCTATTTCAAAAAAGAAAGGGGAAAAAAAAAAGCTGCCTCAAGGACAGCCTGGGTGAGCTCTGTCTAGTTGATTTAGAAAGCACTTTAAAGACTCTGATAAGCTCATTAGTACCAATGACTAGATGTATGCATTCAAATCCCTGTAAATACAGGAGGGCAACATCATGGATAAGTATCTTCCTTTTTCATTTAACAAAGAGCTCCTAAGGATCACAGATTTCAGGATGCCTGGTTTCCTTCCGCGCTCCCTCCCCGGCAGCAGTGCAGAAACAGAACAATTGTTGTTTCATTTATCCTTTCCTGCTGGAAATGGAAATCCAGTTAGAGGAGTGCGAGGGTGACACTCTCAAAATCCCCATCTTTTGCTGGGCCTCTCAGTGTAATTTTCTACAATGAGGTTATCCTTCCTTCAATACAGAGGAGGAAAATCTGGCACAGAGCAGCTCGAGCTGAGAGCAGTTGCAGAGAGCTCAAGAGCTCCCACTCCAGCCACCAGATGCCTTTTCACAGGGGCATAAACACTCCATCACACCGTGCTGCACATTTGTAAATGTGATTCCCACTCAATCAGCATGCTAATTCCAGCATGAGTCATCCTTTCCACCCAAATAAGTTTACACTGACAGGTCTGTCAGGTACAGAAACACAAAGAATGACTGCATGCGTGGCTCCTCCTCACTCAATACAACCAGATGGACCAACAGGTGAGCAGACAACAGCCTGGGGCCAGAGAAAGGCTCGCAAATACCCCTGCAGCAAGCAGAATGATAACAGCTTATCACCTTCATTTTTGCACAGATTTTAACGTACACACATGGTTTCAATAGGATTCTTTTAAGAACTGATGGTAAATCATGAAACCTGGTATTTCTGCCATGACCAGCCCCTGAAATGTTGTCAGCTCTACCCAGGAGAGTGTTACACAAATCCTACCCAATCCAGTGACAGTGTCTCTGCCAACTTCAGGGATGCACAATCCAGCCTGTGACTGTAAGTCTTGTGAAATTCTCTCAGCTTTTTGAGGGGCTCCAGCCTCAGGAAAGATGTGACATCATTTCATTGCTCATTAAAAGCAAAGTGGATTTTACTACGCCTCCATGTCGAAAAAACTTGAAAAAAGTCATCCCTGAAAGCTCTGAAGCTGAGATACAAATATAAACAACATTAAATGTGTCAGGTCCCCTCACATCACTCTCGGGTTTGGAGGTCTGATGCCTGTTTTCCATCAGCAATACTATGACATGTTATCCTCCATGCAAAACTGCCTTAAAGTCATATCTCCAATATTTTCCTACTTCACTATTTACCTACTCCACACAGGGGTTGGGAGAATGTCTGCAAATGTTTCCACAGTGTTTTGAATATGTAAAGTACTATATGTTTCAAATATTATTTCTATTTGCATGTGACTACACAAACAAGCTGTATCCCGGATCTCAACCAAAACAAGGCAAATGAAAACCCAAATCTGTAATTGAAGGAAGCTCCACTGACAAGAGGAATGGCAATCCAAACTCCGTGCTGCATCATGCTTGAAATGGTCAAGGAAGTTCCTCAAAAAGAGCCGACATGACTATCAGCACATTCAGCCTAATTATTTAAGTGAATCCTTAAATTTTTTCTGAAGGTGCAGGAACCTGCCACTCCAGCAATCCCAAGCACTACCCTTGAACACTTGTGCCCACACACAAACACAGTAAAACTCTGCCATTTATCACTAAAAACACAACAATGATTTGAAGATCAGGGGCTTGCATCTAGCACATCAGCCACGGGAAAATATTGTAGAAAAATCTCCTGAAATGCAGAAATGGTTCTTGTGGGTGACATTCTTCCTTCTTTAAATCATTAGGAATGATTTCAAATGGGCTGCACTTTATTGGCTGCCACTGCTGCTATTCCATTGAGTGGTATCAGAAGCTGTTTAACCCTGTCACCCTGGAGGAGGAGGAGTTAAGTTCTGCTCTCAGAAAAATGAAAGGCAAACACCAGAGGTTAGAGGACATTCATACACAAACAAAAGGCACTACTCCTGCTTTAGATGTGTGTTTTCTGAGAAACCACCTGTAGCTGCCTAAAGCTAAAACTCCTGGTATATGAATATATATGTACACTGAAGGAAGAATCCTTGAGAGAATTGGTTTATATTGAAATCAGGAGGGTTTTTTAGTTTGTTTTGGCTTTTTTTTTTTTTTTGCTTTTATCAGAAATACAAAGGGCAGAGATGAACTAGAACCATGGCTGCAAACTTTATACCTGAGTTGCCCTACATTTATGTATGGCCTTCATCTGGAGCCCTGGTTTGGGCCCTGTCTTGAATTATTCAAAACAGGAGCACAGTATAAATCTGAGCCTAATAAAGCCAGGGGGATCTCTCTGCCATAACATCATTACTATCAGCACAGAGATGGGGGGCTTCACTGGAACACGAAGATGGAGAAATGCCTGCAAGAAAAACAGTAATTATTATAAAAGGTCTTAAAATCAGCTGCAGGAGTGCTTGTGGCGAGTGGCTGTAGCTGCACAAGATGAAATGTGCTGCCATAACCTGCAGCCCCTCTGACTTCAAAGGAGCAGGGCAAAGGCAGAGGATGCAGGGAGACAGGGAACTGGGCTGGGGGCAACCCCCAGTGCTGCTGCAAAAAGGACAGGAAAAGAAAAGAGACAGCACAAGTGTTCAGGAAAAAGCAAAACTGCAGGGCTACACCTGTGGTATCACCTGGGATCTCTCCCAACAACAACAAACAAAAAGTTCTCTTTGGAGAAAATGAATATAAGTGTTGCTGTCTGGACCAATTTAAATATTGCATCCACATGTCCAGAAAAAGCCCATGAATAAAAGCAGTTTATGTTTAACCCAGGTGCCTCCCATGAGCTGCCTTTGGTTGTGATAAAAATTCAAATCTACACCTGCAGGAAAGCAGGGAGGGCAGGTTTTGTGTTTGACCTCAACACAGTCACCCACAAGCTAATACTTCTACTTTACGAACCTAACTGCACTTCAACTGCAAAAGAGAAAGATGGAATAATTAAATTTAATTCAGGAATCCAGAATGAGGAACAGAGGGATAAATCTTAATAGGAACATGGGATTAATATCGTAGCATAAATAATAGTCTCAGGAATCGCATTTTGATGATTCAACAGTTCTGCTATAAATAATTCACATCAATAAAAGAGAGATAACATCAAATTCAGTTGGAACATTGGTTAATCTGAGCATAAAGTGAAGGACTTCACTCAAACTAAAGGACAGCTATAAGTAACTGCTCTGCTGTATGGGAATCAGCACTGAGTATTTTCTGCACATTCACATGCATTACAAATTGCTTTCCAAAGTTACAGAAGAGTGTCTACGGGGTGAAGAAGGATAAAAAAGCTGTCAGTGGACACAGCTTAAATGCCAACACTGTGCAACAGAAAATGAGTGCAGGACAAACAAGTCTGCTGGGGGATCCTCTGCGTTCAACATGAGAAATACTTTGTCATTTCTAACTTAGAAAAATATCTGTGTTCACCTGCAATGTGCCAACGAGAGTATCACAAACTGAGCTCACACATCAGGAGTTGCTGGTTGCTCACTTCAGCCTGAATTCATGGTTTCCACCTCAACATCACAGAGAATAGGCCACCCACACTAACAAAACCCCCTTGTTAAAATCATAAAAATATATATTAAATAAGCCATGGAGACAGAAGTCCAAGGTGGGGGGTGGTGAGGCACAAAGGGATAAATGACTGTCCAGTCTCATGGAGGGGTTTGGGGCAGGGCTTGGTGTCACAGCCTGGTTTCCAGGTGCCAGGCTTTAACACAGACTGCACGAGTCACCTTCTCCCTGTCCCTGGGCTGGAATGGGACCAGCAGTGGGATCGATATTAATAATGTATCTGAAAGGCTTATTATTTTTCAATGGTGCTCTTCACCCCAGGGAGGTTTCCTGAGCACTTTAACAATTATTTATATATGAGAGTCAGCTTTCCCCAAGAAATGCAGCCATCCCTGTGATCCAAAGTGGCAGCTGTGCCGCAGAGCAAAGCAGGAGTAAAACTGGCTGGGGCCAGAAGCTCAGGGAAGGGACTGCACTGAGTAGGAACTGTGGGAAGTATTTAGGTAACAGACTGCAAGATTTAATTACACAAGTTGGAAGCTGGCCAGCAGGCACGAACAAATGTTTTCAGTGTTGTGTTTAAATATTTTAATTTGCTTTTTTTATAGATGTTACTGTAAAAATAATAAAAAATGGAAAAGGGTACTTGTTAGACAGAGCATTCCCAGCAAATGAAAAAAGTTGGTATTTTTATCCCCCAAAACCCTGGAAAATATATAAAAAGTTCAGCTCTTATTGAGATTTCTTTGAAAAGAGACATAGAGGCTTTGCTTAAAACACAAAACACCATCACTGTCTGCAGCCATTAGGAAGATTTAATTTTTCTTTCTTTAAGCATAATAAAGCCCTCCTTAAGTCAAGGTTGCCTTGAATTCAGTAGATCATGACTCAGACTCTGTGCCCTTACTTCGTTCAGTAACTTTACTAACAAATTTTATTTTTTCTTTCTGCCCAGCCCTTCCAAAGCCTGTTTTGGTGAGGAGCTGACGCTCGGTGTGTCAGCTCACACCCCCTCTGTCCTGCCCCACCTGCGTCCCTGCAGCAGAGCCAAGGTCACCAAGACATCTGAGATCTTAATTAGCACCGCAGGGCCCCGGGAGCTGCCCAGCCGAGGCTCTGCTCTTCATCTCAGCCCTGGAATTACCTTTCATCTCCCAGGCTGATGAAGATCTGAAGCCCTGGATGTGGGCAGCTCCGTGACAGACCATGCATCAAAGGCACCAGCACAGCACCACCACGCTCACCTTGGAAATCCCTGCTCAAACCTGGATGCTTCTCCTCCTGGAGAAAATCTGTTGATTCCTGACAATGCTAGGATGGATTTGCTTGGAAATAGAGGTTTAGCCTTCTCTGGATTTGTACTAGGGCAATTAGAGATTATAGTGGAGATACCTGCAGTCCTATCTGCACAGAGAACAGAAATATGCAATATTTGGTACATTATGTCTCAATGACAGATGAAGCTGGGATCAAACAATGCTAAGCATGCACACAGCCCTTTTTACTGAGTACTGGGTCAATAACATATAATTATGCACAAATAATTTGTGTCAGGGGTGATTGATGGCACTCCAACCCACCCACAAAAGACTTCCAGGTTGGGCCAAATCACATCCCATAAATGACTTTAATAATTTGTTTGCTTTCAGTTTTTCATCTCACACCAGCATCACCTTGACATCTGTCTGTCACTTCAGACTCAAAGAACTTCTTTAAGGAAAGCCTTTGTGTGGAGAACTTCATTAGACATCAATGGAATCGTAGCTCTTTAGTCTTTTGAATGTTTTGAACATCTTGGGAACGTGCTTGCAGGAATGTGGATGTGCCAGGATAGCAGTCAGGATATAGTTTTAACCATACAAGCCATGGGATAATTTATTTTTCCTTGATATTGCACAGTGTTATGATCATTTTATTTTCTTCATAAAATGTAAAGACAATACCTATACTTACAGGAACACGTTACCTACCAACAAAACCTAGCTTTTGAAGGTGTTTGGATATTTTTTTTACTTTTGCTTTTAATGAAAATCTTTCCCCACAATTTATTTCATTATGGCCCATTCTGTCTCACTGTTCAGTGCTCAGGCTGTACAAGATTTGATTACCATAAAAAATTATTTTAGAAATCAGAAATAACAACCTACTTGTGTGAGAAGCAACATGAAACACGCTGTGGCTGGTTCCTCAGCAACAGTCCAGGCCACATTTTCTATGGATTTTGTGCCCATACAATAGATATGCCCATAATATCCCTAAGTGAGCAGCCTTTTCAAACAAATCTGATGTTCTAAGTACAAATGCAGAGAATTTCTTTCCAGGATCCCAATTTCCTGGGTTTGTCACAGGTGAACGTCCTTATGTAACATATCCCACCCCTCCTGCCTGATGCACCAGAGAGACCCCTCTGCCAGAGGCACTTCCCTCATGGTTTCATGATTCCATGTTCAACCAGGCTTTAGGTCAGAAGGACAAGCATGGATTTGCAGAAGGACAAGCATGGAAGGTTTGGTCAACAAGACTTGCTGGGGTTCTTCCCCTCTCACCTTCCTCTTTGAAAAAAAACTCTGGAAATGAGAAGTAAAGGATGGTGGAGGAACAGAGGAGGGGAGGCAGCAAGACCAGAGAGCATCCACCTCCATCCTCCTGAGTGCTTCTTGTCCTGCCTCCACCTACCCCAATCCTGCCCCAAAAGACCCAAGGGATGATGAGACACATCTGATGCAGCCAAAGGCATCATTCATTCCCTGGATGTCCTGCTCTCCCTGGATATCCTGCTTTCCTTGGATATCCTGCTCTCCCTGGTGCCCTCCCTGCCCCTGAGCTGGGACAAGCTCCAGCCATGCATGTGCAGAGTGGGGCTGGGCAGGAACCACGGCAGGGCCCCACAGAGCCCCCAGCCTCAGCCCCATTCCTGCTCTGCTCCCAGCCCTGCTGCAAAAACACCGCTGGGACCATTCCCCCATTCCCCCGGGAGCGGTTGTTTACTTCTCCTAATTCAGACCTGGACTATGAAATATTAAGTTGATATTAGGGAGAATACAGAAAAGTCTCTGAAAATAGACCAGTCCTGTAGCCACAGCTTTCACTGTTCTTCATACATTAATCAATAGTTCATATTTAATTAATTAGCACCAAGTTCACTTGGTGATGAAAGCAGAATTTCCATGAATAGGAAAATAAATTAATATGAAAATCCAGCTACCAGGCTGTTCTAAAGACTCTCTCCCACTGACTTACATGTGATAATATATGTCCTGTCTTTATATTATTAGGCTTTTTGAGCTTTTTTAAATTTTATTTTTTCAGTGGGAAAAAAAAAGACAGCTCTTTTCTTTCCCCCCCACCAGCTGGGCAAGAAATATCTAAAGCTCTTATTGCAGCAAAGCCACCTGTCTGGTTTGGTTAGATGGTATCAGCAATCTGTGGATCAGCACTGACTTAGGAGCACACTTAGGATGCTCCAGACAGCACTCGAGTCTGGAAGTACAGAACATTTACCAATTAGAGAACCAACCCAAAGCATTTATTTCCAACCAGAAATTTAATAAACTGCTCATATACTATGGAGTAAACACCTCTACTGCTGCTGAGCAGCGTGTTTAATATTCAGAATCTATCTGCAACGTTATCATGTTCTCTTCATTAGAGCATCCGTTTTGTTAATTAGCATTTGCTCATGTGAGTAGTCCCCTTGACTTTAATTGATCCATTTTCATGAATACGCAGAACATAATTTTATAGTTAAAGAATTCAGTTCCTGGTGAATGCAGCAGCCGCTGTTCTCAAAGTTTCATTCTTAGCATAATAAGGAAATAAAAATGAGTACAACACTTTCCATCAGATAGAAGAGAAATGTGTGTAAGGCAACAGTGGAGACAAGAACGAGTCCAAGACAAGATACCTGGCTATCAAATCCATTTTCCTTGCTCCCTCACCACAGCAAAAGGAAATGCTGGTAAGGAACACAAAAGACTTGGCTGGAGATAAAGTTTCTATTATATGTATCTATTATAATGGCAACTCCTTCACTAGCAGTGCTTGTGTTTTCTGAAAGGCCAAGAAGCCATCTGCCCTTCAAATGCCTGGAGTTAACAGACCACGAGATGGTGTGCGGAGAACTGAGGTTTTAGAAGAAAGGGAAACAGCACAAGCCCCATCTGTTTCCCAAGGATTTGTTCTCAAGCTCTCACTTCTCATATCTGCTCTGTGCTTACAGCTGAACCTTCTTGTTTATATTCCTTTATATTCTTCTAACTAAAGGCTTCAAAATGGATTAAGGAATTTATTTTAAAGTATCCTGAACAGTAGCATGGTTCAGTTAGACTACTGTAGCTGAAATTTGGAAGCTTTCTTTAGGATGGTAATTAAAGATGGAAGCAATGGTTTTCTTTCAGAACTCCTTATCAGATTTCAAGAATATCAGATTACAGATGTAAACAGAGATAAAAGTTTGGGTCACAGTGAACTCCTCCAGGCTGGCAGAGTGGGTGTGGGCACTATATTGCCTCCATTTGTATAAACTGCTCACAGCCCTGGCTGAAAGCTGTTCCCATTTCACCACAGGCTTTATGTCTTTAATTTTATCCTTAATCCAGAGTCTGAGGACACAGAGCATGAGATCACCAATAAATCTTTAGGTTTATAAACTAAAAAGGAGTCACTTTAAGTAATTCAGAGAAGATTAATATGTTTCAGGAAGCAAGTCAATTTAGTGGGCTAATTGCTGTGTATATTTTTTTAGAGGCCACCTTTGAAAAGGTGCCTGCAATCACCAGGTGCCTTCAGAGCCTTCTCATGTGAGTGATTAGAGCCACAAATCTAACGGGCTGCAAAACCAGGAATGAGAAATGCTGCTCTTTCAGATGAACTGCTTACTCTGTGACCTTGCCATTCTTCCATTTTCATATATAGGTGAACATTCTTCTAACAAGGTTCAGCAAATGTCTAAAGGGACAGAGCTGAAGTTAGGTGAAATTGAAAAATAGAGGCCCCTTCAGACAGCACCTGCATCTAATCTGGATAATCCAATAAAACATCACCCCTTTTTTCCAGAAAGGCATTTGTTCCCCAAGAGAGACACATCAGCCCTGGTGAGACAGCTGACCCAACAGCTGAAACAGCACAAACATTATGGTCAGCATGTGAAACCCTTCTCCAACACATCAGGACTGTGATGCTTTAAAACTATTCCAAATCCCTATGAAGAGAAGAAAAGGAGAAAGCAATCTAACATGTCTTTGAAGATTCACTACAAAGTTATTTCCCTTAGTTTGGTAAGGAGGTAACTAGCAGACCAAACCAGAAAAACATTCCTTTCATGTGACACAGATGGATGACCTACCAATTCTGTCACAGACTACATTATGCTTTGATATATTAACTGTAACATAATATTTATCAGCTAGTGCTACAAATTGCTTTGAAGATGAAAAGCTCCACAAACCAGGTTTGGGTGGTTTTGAACACAATTTAAAATATGTGTTTTGAAAACATTATTTCCTCAAATGAAATCTATAAAGAAAAAAAAAAAAGCCCGGCAGGGTGGCATTACAGGAGCCTTGGGGGTGGAGGTGTAGGGATGGAATTATATATTTATCTGCATTAATTAGCAGATAATATCTAATGCATGTGCTCCACCACCTCTTGACCTGGCAAAGTCCCATTGACCACCCTGTGCAGAAAAACCCTATGGATGGGCACTGCTCCCTTGGCACTTTGCAGGTTCTCAACCTGCAGCACAGCTGGAAAACAGCCCTTGGCTCCATGTGCAAGACACAATTAGGATTATTGTTTATTACTACATTTATCATAGATTACAAAATAACATCCCATTCCTTGCCCTTCAGGACTCAAACACTTCAATTGCCAAATTCTTTTACCACAGAACGCTGGTAAAGCACAAAGTATTCACTGAGACAGAGAGAAAAATAGCAAAACACAGGAAATTATTTATATAGCCAATAAAGGAAATCAATTAATTCAATGAGACAGAAGATGGTAAATTACCATGTGAGTTGATGTAGCCTCTGGTTATTATCAATAGCCTTTTGAGTAAGTGCCTTTGCTCCTGCTGGAGGAGGATGTCACAGGATGTGCTCTATATAATTCAGACACTTTGCAGTCTGCATCATAAACATATTGATTACATCAGTTAGGGGTCAGGTAGGCAGACAATAAATCATTGTTTATCTGGCATATTTAGTCCATTGCTTTTGAGAACTCCATGAAGGGTTTCCAAATCTCACATGCAGTAATTTTACCTGGATGTGTACAGCATTCACTTCATTTATTTGGACACCAATTATTCATTCTTGCTGATTTCTTTTTTGTTTTTTTCATTATCAATGGAGCCAGACTTGATGGCGTCACCGATGGGGAGGGAGAAGAGGGGAGTGCAGATGTTGTAATCAACTTTGTGCTGATGAAGATTTCCTTATGAAACAGGGAAATTATGAAGTCTGAGAAGCTGCTTTGGCAGGTAGCAAAGTGGGTGACCAAAGTCAGTGTGAAATTTGGATTACAACTGAATACACAAAAGGAAGTGGCAGCTGCAGTAGGGAAAGCAGAATTACAGTAAGCTGAAGAACAGGACAGGGAAAAGTTGAGCTTGCAAAAGTGGTTCTCCAGCTGAAATACTAAAGACAGATCTGGTGGCAAAGTGAAGAACCTCCAGGAATATTCAGCCCTTACAGAACTGAGCTTTGCATTGCTGTTGTCTTCCCAATCCCAAGAGGGATGTATTGTTTCAATGAAAAGATGACACAAATGAGCATGGAGACATCTGTCCTCCTCCTGTACCTGGTTTAATCCTACAGGCCAACTCTGCTCAGGGAAAGCTCTAACCACAAAAATTAATTCTCACAAAAAGACACAACGAAGATCCCAGGGCAAAAAAAAAAAGTGCTTTTTTGTTTGGTGGGTTTTATTTTTTTTTCTGTCTGCAGGGTCTTATTTCAGCAGGGAAGTGTTTTTACCCTGGAAGGGAAATGCAGTCTGGGGAAGGGAGCAGCGTTTAGTCACTGTCTGGGTGTGCAGGATACGTGCGTGCCCATGCAAGTGTGTAAATCTGATGCTGTCAGCAAAACTTGCTGCCTCCTGACAGACACCCCGTGCAGCCTTCAGAACTCCTACAGTCAATCCTCTCACCTGTCAGCCTGAAAGATAACCTGGAGTGCTCTTCCCTTCTCTTCCTCCACAAAAACAGCAGCAGAGGTACACTTCTGTCACTTGGAAATATGAAGATTCCGGGATTTTCCAGCACAGCCTCTCTCCGAGGGGTTATTTCAAACATTTTTATCTTCCGGCTCACTTAAAACTCTAACAAATAAAACTAAATGATGGTGTTAATTTTATCTGCTGCTCCGTGTACTGCTGCAGTGCTCAGTCTTCCACTGCGGCCCAGCCTCCAGCGGAGCTGGAGCAGCAGGCCCTGGCTGGCTTTACAAGATGCCTCAGCTAATAATCTGTCAATTTATCTTCCTCCACTCCCCTCTTCTGCTTTCCACAGGGGGTAACAAAAAATGTTCCCAAAGGTTTTTTTATTTTAATTTTTTTAGGCTGCATACGTATGTCTATATAATTATCAAAGCATCACTTAACGTTGGCTAAGACAGATCGTGTCATTGAACAATTCATTTTCAGCACTGCAGCCTGCTATGACTGGGCCTTTTGGCATAATTGAATCCAGACTACTGCTGTCAAAACAGGGAATTTATGAATAATAAATTGATTGTAGCCAGCAAAGCTAAGTCTGAAAGATAGCGGGTTATGTCAAGGAATAAGAAGAAATTTAAAAACACAATAAAGATTAATTTAGAATCAAACCTGCAATGCTTCCACAGTGGACAATAAAAGCAAATAAAACCGTCGTTCTTCTATGACATAACTTATAGTGCCACAAAGTGCCTGAGCTCACAGACAGAAGAAAGTGAAGAAAAAACACACGCACACCTAAAATGTTAGTGCAAACACAAGATGCAACATAATAATTCAACACTGTGGATGTTGACATAGCCCTGATGGTTTCTAGGTTGGTTTATCACAGTTTACAGAAGAGGTAATGTGTTTTATTAGATCAACTGATATGCAGAACAGCAGAAGGCAAGTGCTCTGGCATGGCACATGGTTGTGAGGTCTCTGAACTTCAAACAAGCACAGTTCAAGGCTTCTGTGCCAACAAAAGGCAAAAATAGATACAAAGGAACTCCACCCAGCAAAGAAACAGCCAGAATTAATGGCCATGACTAAAGGCAGAAAATAAGCTATAGGGTGCGACTGTCTTTACAGCAAAGGCACTTAGGAGAGGGAACAAAGGGTCACAAGGAGGAACACGTTCCCTGTCCCACCGCTTTGAAATCATGATGAGCTGCCTGTCTGAAAAGAGAATTTTAACTGCACACAAGTTTCAGGAGCAGCAGAGTCACGGGGTAAAATCCTGCAGCCTGTGATCTGTACAAGTCACTCGGTGACCCCCAGCCCCTCAGGCCTTGGGCTGTGTTAACCTCTGCCTGTCCTGTGCTACCCAGGGCCGCGCCAGTCCTGGCTCCACATGCAGCTCATCTGCAGACAGGAGCTAATTAAATCAGCACTGCTGGTTCAAAGAGAGGACTCCAGCAATTTCTGCTAATCTCCTGTTACTCCTGTTTTCTGGGAAATTGCTTTCTCTTTGGCTTTCTCCAGCTCCTGTCTCTGATCAGAGACTTCACAACCCCACTAAGCCTCCATAACTCTTTGTTTCTGGATCCCTCTTGAATTCAGAACTGGTCTGATTTGATGATCTTCAGCATTGCTTTCACCCATTGCGGACGAGAGCCTACCAGGGCAAACACCTTCCCAAACCTCCAGCTTTCAGTCCTTGCTCTGCAGGTGCTGGCCCTGCACATCACCTGCGGGTCAGCCCACAGGAGTGCCAGGCTTGGACTAACAGGAGCAGATGGTCCTGCAGCTCAATGGCTCCCAGGGAGCCAATGCACTCCATGAAATAATCATTAGCAACACATCATGTGGGTTTCATGACAAATTGTCCTCCAGGAATGTAGAGTTAACACAGGATCAAGACCTCTCTTCAGAAGTTTGCCATTAACAGCTGGTCAATTATTCTACTTTTAAATAAAATGAGTAGTCATAACTGAACTCAATTTACACAAGACACATAGAAAATTCCACAACTGCCTCAAATTCATCCTTCATTTAAAACAAAAAGTTCAAATAAGCTGAGCAAGAAAAATAATGGTATGACCTGGAGCCACCCTCTTTCGTGCAGTAAATTGTAAGTAACCACTTCCAACTCAGCGGATTTATGGAGATGGGTGCTAAAATAAGGAGAAAGCTGTGGGGATGAAGTCTTCTCTGGCAAAAATCTGAATAAACATTACTGACTTTTTAAGTGGGATGTGTCCTGATACCTAATAACATCCAGGTTTTCAGCCCAGCCTGGATTTACTGCAGTTACATCTGCAAAGCTCTGGACAAACCCAGAATACCTACAAAGATCTAGATTTAAGCTGTGAATTTGAAAAAAACCCCAAAAACTAACCAAAAAACCAACGTCACCATCTGCTAGTAAATGAAACCACGGGTTTATTGGCAAGATATTCAATAAGGAAATGGTTCTCAGGACAAGATTAATTCTGATGACAAGATATGGTAATTGGGGCAAACAGATCAACTTTCAGTCATTGCATTGGCTACCAGCCTGAAAACATTGGTGGATTTAGATACTCAGGTAAATTTAAAGGGAAAAAGTCACCATTTCAGGACAGTGAAAATAGCAGAGGCTTTTTGCAAACCTCTGTTGACTTTGCTAAGAGCACAAACTCTCAAAAAAGGAGATAGAAAACCTATCTATATATTTAAATGGGTGTCTATATTCAGAAAAGAATTGCTCTGTGACCTGACCTCTTATCACAGCTGGTCTTATAATATTCTTTTTCAGTGTTATTGAGTGATTCTATCATTATTAATAAGACATGTTGATATGACATTAATAAGACAAGCTAAGTTCTCCCCCACAGCCTGACAGCATACAAAGTAGCTGACAGGCTTATGTTCTTCCAGAACTGATGGGTTTTCTCATTCCCAAGCCTTTCCCCTGCCAACTGCTCTCCCTTCTCATCTAAGGGGCCTGGAGAGAAGCAGGACAGCGTGGATGGAACCAGACACTGCACAAATTTATCTTTGCCCACCTGGTCCTCCCTTCCCTTCCACCCACCCTGAACATCAGGAGCAGGGATCCCACGGAGAGCTCTGCAGCACTCCCCCCTCAGCAGACTCTCTCCAACACACACATATGTCTGACTTCACTGCAGAAGCTGCCAGGGAACCCAGCCATGATGGGAGAGCAGATCTATTCAGGAGGAGGAACGACGCCTTCTCAAGGAAGGACTGAAATAGTATTAATGCTGGGTGCGCTTCCACCATCTTATAGAGGAGGATATTAAAAGTGCTCTGCAAATCAACATCTCTCTTGGATGGTTAAGTACTCTTAATTTTCAAGGTCAAGCCTCACACTGTATCACAAAGATAAAAACTATAAAATAGTCAAGAAAGTCTCTCCCATGCAGAGGATTGCAATTTATGTTTTCCTTTTTTTTAAGGTCCTGTTTTGGGGTGAACCTCAAATTTACAGTCATCAGCAACAAAGAGAGACACTTTCAAGGAAATATTTCAAGGAACATCTGTTCCTCTCAGAACCAGTGAAAAGGTCCAGGTGAAACCTTATTTTGCATACTGTAATGCTCATCACATCTCAGCCCTTAATGCTCTGCAGCTCTGGATGATGCTGGTCAAATTCTACCCTCCTTCACACTACAGTAAATCTAGGCTAAATCCACTGATGTAGCTGGAATTACTCACGTTTCAAGCTCATCTCCTGGAGCATGAAAATGTTATTTGTGGTAAAATGAGTTATTGTATTTTTCTCTCCATTAACATTGATGTGTTTCATGCAGCAAGTACTGAACATGGTCACTGTATGCACCACCAATGATGAGGGAAATCAGTAGAAGATCAGAACTTAATTGTTAAATGATCATTCAGATTGTCAGAAAATTAATGGCACACTATGGGCCATGTAGTGCATGCCTTGGAAATCTCAGTGCAAGTTCCCAGCTCATTTAAATAATTTCGGTTTATACATTTAATTTGCTTTTTATGCAGACATTTAATTTGCTTTTGTTTTGTTTTTTAAAGAAAAACACCACGTATTAGGAATCTTTATGCACGCACATGTACATACACAATTTCCAAGAAAGTGCTATTTTCAAGCAAATTATATGAAATGTAAAATTAACAAAATGCAAATAATATAAACAATCTAAATTAAATATTAAAACAATGCTATATTTGAATGACTGGATTTTATTTTCATAAGAAGCTGAACTATAAAGCATTCTTACCAATGCAACACCCAGCTGTTTGGTGTTTAGCAGTGGAATAACATTATTCTAGTGCAGCTGCTGTTATTGTTTGCTGTATTTCTGCCAACTCGTGGAAGCCAGAGATGTTCGTCTCGCAGAGAGGGACAGCTCTGATGAAAGCTCCAGTTTGACAGATGCTCCCATCAACAACTTTGTTCCTCTGATTGACTACACGGTATTTTAGGCAAATTAACCTGTCCAAAAAAATTCTTTATTGCTACGCTTGTGGCACAGATGGAAATATGAACTTGACAATTCTGGGTACTGGCTTAGCAATTAACTGAGATGTTTCAATAGACTAATGAACTTTCATTCAAAGCGTGCTCCCTGTCAGGAGAAGAGACAGGCTGTTGTGTGAGGAAGTGTTACAGAATGTCAAATAGATCTTGACAGTGATGCTACTATGAAATCTGAAATATTAGAAAGGCACAGAAAGGAAGTCATTTAACACCTTTATAATCTCGGGTGATCCGAGATGAATCTTTATTATCAAAGTCTGAAGCCCTATCGCATTTTACAGTCCTTCTGCTGTAATTCACACCCTGGATAATAACAGTTCTCAGTCACTACAGCTGTTCCATTTTGAATGGTCACCCGTTATAGAAGAGCAAAGAAAAAAAATCAAGCCATCATTCTTCTGTTTTATGAAGATGTTAACATCTCACTAAATAATTATCTAAGAAACTATTACAGGAAACCCAAATTATCTGAAATAGTATGAATAAAAAGAGAGCTATTCATAACTAGTGTGTACAGATAAATATTAAAAGGATTTATTTGCTTGGGGAGAAATGAATGGAAGGTTCTAGGGTAGGCTGAAAAAAACATACAGAAATGACTTAAAAACATGCATTTGGTAAACTGAATTGCCATTTCTGGGATCCAGCTTACACAGTACATGTGTGTGCATTCCTCTTAATGCAGGAACAGTGGACAAATTTCATCCTCAATGGCCTAATTCCTGCACATTTCCAGCATGGGGGACAACAAGAGCAGGCCAGAGAGAAACATTCTGCTAGCTCAGAACTGAAAATCTGATGGTTCTCCCAGCTATATTTTTCAATCCAATTTATTCAACACAGGCAATCTATTATTTGATTTTTTGACAGTTGCATTTTATTCCTTTTGTTGGGGAGGAGCTAAACCTGTTCCATTACAGTCAGGTATCTCACTCTAGGTAAAAATGTGCACCATGACAAAATACAATCCACTCTTCCCTACACACCTCGTAAACAGCTTGAATCTCATAATAAAATATTAAAGTTTAATATTGCAGTTGGTTCCTTCTGAGTGTCAAGACTCGGAGTAGCCCCAAGCATGTCAAACACGCATTGGAAATGCTACACTTTTAAAGCAAGGCAACGTGTTAACTTATATTCTGCAATATTCAGTCTAAAAACCTTGGAACAGTTTTTAAGTTCTTGAAACCATTAACTACTTGATGACCTAATAGCACTTAAATGACCATTAAACTTTAGAGTGGGCTTTTAAGAAGTCATCAATAAATAAAATAATATGAAAATACTGCTCTGCTGCTATATTTAATCCTACAACTGGAAAATTGCTTCTCCTACTTAATCTAACTGCAGTATTCCCACTGGTTTCAAAGTAATTCCACATATTAGCTTGTAACTTGGACAAGTGCCATACCAGAGTGATTCTTTGAGCTGACAAATTAATAAACCAGGTGAGATGGGCAAACAGCCCTGACCTGTGTCTGCCTTCTCCTTCCAGGTACACCAAGGGCAAGGCTGGATCTTTGATGCCACTCACTCACTGCTCCAGAGCAAAGCCCAACCCCTCCTGCATACAAACCCCTGGATAAATCATTTATCCTGACTCCTTTCTCAAATTGTTACGTGCTGCTCACATCTATTCCTCTTGAAATGATGCTCACAGCCATAAGTATCATAATTAATTATGCAGATTATCATTGTACATGACATACCTGTTTCTTGCATTTAACCATCAGAGCAAGCTGTTTAGCTGTGACAAGTGGGAATACATGTTTCCAGTGCTCTTCTTTTCAACAAAGAAGAGGCTTACAGAAAACAGGCTATTTTTGTTGACCAGAATCAAATGGAAATGTTTTAA
This sequence comes from Zonotrichia albicollis, assembly GCF_047830755.1. Lineage (NCBI taxonomy): Eukaryota > Metazoa > Chordata > Aves > Passeriformes > Passerellidae > Zonotrichia > Zonotrichia albicollis. Next base: position 11,613,130 of record NC_133835.1, read on the forward strand.
ATCCACTGCCTCATAGGCTCCTTCCAAAATTTCCTGTTTCACACAATTTCCCATTATCAATTTATGAATATTTCTTTATCTCTGGAGATGTAATACAAAACCTGAAGCAGTCAGAAGTCAAATATCCATGTGAGCATCTTTCAGCTATACACGATATTCAGCAACACATTCCTCACCTAAACTGCTCATCCCCCTGCTACTGGATCAAGTGATGAAACACCAGAGCTCAGAGCTAAAGGGGACAATCCAAAGCAAAAAAGGCTTGGGAAAGAGGTTCTGTGAGGAATTCCTCCAGCCACAACAGGGAAGGTAGGCTGAATCCTTCAAGAGGAACAGCAGCCCAGTTGGCAGCAAGTGGAAGGCCAACAGAAAGCCCTGTTCAGAGGCAAAAATGACAGGGATCTCTTTGTTTAAAGGTGGTACAAGAGCAAAAAGCTCTGAGGACCTTTGGCATTCTGCTGAGATCAGTGCAGTATTTGTGTCCCAATGCAGCTGGTTTATATTCTGCGGCACAGAGGCTGGGGAGCAGGATGTCAGAGCATGTCAGGCTGCCTCACTCTGCGTTGAGCAGGGAGAAGTGGGCAGACGACCTATTGACTGCACACATCGATTCCTTTTGTTATCCTGGCCCGTGGAACTCTGCCAAATTTCAGCGCCAGTAAAATCATCTGAAATTCCCTTTTAACTTGAGGATGAGGTTTCTGGCTCTTTAAAGCAGCCTGCTCTGACATCAGGCAATGCAAAGGCACTGCTGAAAGAACACTGCAGCGAAAGGCCAAGAAAAGTTCTGTTTGCCAGAAAGTGGAGTTGAAAGGCTTGCCTTGGGAGCTGTAATCAAACAGCCACATTAAAGCAGTGCTGGATCTCCTGAAGTCCATAGGAACCCTCAGGAAGGCCCCGCTCACGCCCCAAGAAGACAATGAGTCAGCGGCTGCTCTCTCCGTTTGAAAAGCTCCTCTATTTCTCCCTCCACTTCATTCCTGTCAGACCAGAGATGAAAGACCTGGTGACTGTCACATGCCTGGTACCTCCTGAAGCACGGGGTGCATCAGAGGGCAGAGGAGCAGCTCCACTACACAGGAGGAGAATAAAACTGGGGGGGCTGGAGAGGGACTGTGGGTGGAGAAGCACAGCCCCATATCCACAAATGATGGGACCCACCTTGTGAGAGGGGACAGATCCTGGCTGCACCCTGTGGGGCTCTGAAGTGATGCAAAGAGAAGGCAGCATTAACTTGAACGAGGAACCTATCTATAGCTATATAAACACAAATGTATATACATCAAAATATTTACAGCTGAACGCTTTCGTAAATCACCGCGCTGCCTTCAGTCTGCAAAACATTGCTGGTGATTTCAACAGCTAATTACTCGGTATTTCCCCCCTCATTCTCCTAGTTCTTTATTCACTATAAAAACGACAGTTGTAACTCCTATAAAATGTTGATTCAATTCGAGACACTTGGTAAATTTACCATCACCCCTTCCAAAGGAAAATTAAGGAACGCCCTACCAACCTGTTCCTGCTTTATAAATAAATCGTACTTCCTGACGCAGAAATTAAATGTGTTGCTTGGGTAGGGTGGTGAACTGCAGGCAGACTTACATTTTATGGAAATCTATGACAAACAGGCTAATAAGGATGCTTTATTTTTCATTTACCAAGTTCCATCTTTCCATATGAGCAATATACCATGTAGAAGATGACTTTGAGCTTTTCTCTGCAGATAAATTTGAGATACTCCCTCTTATTTATTATTTAACTACTGACTGTTGAAAAAGCCCATTCTTAAAGCTGAACCCTAAACAATCTTTCTCTTTCATTTTTTACAACACAGCTTTTCACTTTCTTGAGTCATCAAACCAACAACTACAGTCCCATTTTGGTTGAAATGGTAAAAGGTGTTTCAGTGCTTGCTGCTGCCCAGTCGTGATAATTGTGGGTGTAAACACATGCCCTTGTTTCAGAATTGGGAGCTGGAGGCTGCATCCTGCCCATCATATTTAATTATCACCATTAGCTCTCCTCCTCCTCCTGCCTATTCCAATGATGGATCATAGCTCATACTACATTAGCAAAATTTTTTAATGTGGGAACCATTTCCTTATTATGGCTTGCATTGTGCTTAGCACAGTAGGACTCAGTCCCTATGTGGCATCATAAAACAGTAAGCATAAAATAATAGTAGTAATTATCAGTAGAAAATAATTAGATGAAAAAGACTGTGACCTCCCAGTGACAAATCACATAAACCCCCAGTATATAAAGCATTCAGGATTCTTAAAAGCATCAGCACCAGCAGAAGTCATGCTGGTGATAAAGACAAGGCAAGAGGCCATGGATGGAAATATTATAATGCCCTCTGGGAGCATTTCCATCCACTGCAGACACATCTGTGCTCCTCTGTAATGGGAAAGACAGGCTCACCTGGAAGCTGGTGAGTCACCCAGAGGAGGAACATCCCTGTCTGCACCAAGTACACACCGAATGGGGGAGAACAGGGTTCTGAGTGCATCACCTCACTGCGAGACCAACACTGAGACCAACACTGAGACCAACACTAAGGGATCTGAAAAACAAGGCACAGACTGGGTGCAGGAGCTTCCCAAGAAAGCTGCTTTCTGCCACTGAACCTGCAGCATTTTGCTCTGAACCTCTGTTAATAACTCAGTATTATGAGAGAGGCAGCTCAGCAATTCAGAAGATGACAACACATGAGGAAGCAGCGTGCACCTTGCAGAGCCCTCAATGCTCCATTCAGACACAGAAGCTTCTCAGAGTCAATGAGAAGCCCCAGCAGCCACCCAGAGCCCTGCCCTGCCTCGCTGGTGATGCCACACAACACAGCTCCCCTGATTACAACCACAGTTAAACACCAGACTCGAGATGAGGATCCATCTCATGGCTGCTGTTGTTCAGAGGTCCCTGTGTACTTATTTCTCATTTTTCAGCCAGGCAACATGAAAACACTAATAGAAAAGAAGCACCCCCACGAAGGCGATAATGAGATGGTAAATCCAGAGATTCTCCTGGAGTTCCTGTAAGCAACAAAAAAGGAGCTGCTTGAAGAAGAGGTTTCCATCGGAAACACAGAGAGTAATCTTTTAAATACTGCATTTATTTAAAAAAAATATTTTAGTGAGGCTGCACAGGCTGCATGTTTGCAAGGGAGCCTCTCCAATCCTCTGGGTAAAGAGTCCCCAGTTCCAGCCAGGAGCTGCAGGACCACACTGCATCTGTTGCACAGACAGAAGGTGCAGCAGGTTTGACTGCAGCAGTTCCCATCCCTGGGGCAGAGGGCAGGTGTGGCTGTGCCACTGCAGAACAGCTTCCTCCATCTCCACTGACCTGGCACTTCCTCTTTTCCCTGTAATACCTAGAAATGACCTATTTATTTGACATGTCTTAATAACTTTGCCATAAGTGATGGAATTTGCATCCCCACCAATGCTCGGACTGTGGAATTATCAAAAAGAAACATTAAAAATATTAATGATTCTGTCACTAAATGGCGCATTTTTAATGGCACCTGCTGTATTAAACCAAGTCTGCTGTAAGCAAAAAGGATGTTTACTGAAAAGAATGTTTAGTTTGCAAAGCTTGGGTGCTGTCCAGCCTGACTGGCTGTATGCATTAAGCAAATCCTTGTACAGAGATTACAACACAATTTCCTCTCATTAGTGTAAAGTGAGTGACATTTTGAACTTTTGTGGGAAGACGTGTTTCAAGAAACCAGAGAAGCTGGTGTCTGGAAGGTAACCACAGGGTCATTACTGCCACTGTGCTGGGTGAGAACTCAACAGCAGCTATAAAAACTGACCCATGAGAGCATCCATGGAAATCACTCCTTCCCAGGACTTACAGCACAGCCTGAAAAAACACACTTTATAACTTGGTATAGAGACTGTTAACCAGCTGTGCTCTCTCATGACCATATCCTTCTATGCCCTTGAACACTGAGAAGGTGGTAATGAGCCTCTCCCCAAAGGCACAGAAAACACATCCCTTTACCAACACCCTTCTGGCCATGGGGAAGAGATGGCTTTGCCGAATCCATGGGCTCTGCTTTGGGAAGCAGCAGCTGGCTCGCTCACTTCCACTGCCTCAGAGGCACAATTCCCTTCTTAGCTGGAAAGAGGAAAAAGCTTTCTCTCCTTCCTCCCTTCTTTGAAAAACCTCATACATACACAGAGTGCTATGAGGGGAGGACTGCTGGTACTGCACTGCTTCCCCAGAGCCCCGAGCTGCTGTAACTCAGCTGAGCACCATCTACTGAAACAATCGTTTGTTTATATTAAATCTTACTTCAAACATGGTAATGGTATCATTTTATATTTATACAGAGCTATTCATCCCAGAGGATCCCAAAATGTTTCAGCTACTTATGGGCAGCAGCTGTTTAATAGCGGATGGTATGAGTGCACAGCAGTGCAGGGCAGGAGCAGGCGAGAGCTCCACATCCAACAGAAACTGCAGGGGGAATTCAGGCAGGTGAAACTGAATTACCCAAATTGCAATTTAGCCAAGACGCCTGGGGCTAACATCTCTCTGCTCACAAAATGTTGCCCTTAACAATTCAGAGGGCATTCATCTGTTGACAAATAGAGAGAAATGTCTTTGGGTATTCGTGCAGCTTGCTCAACTCGAAAGCAAATTGAAAATTATAATAAAGCCTGTTCCACATTCTTCATTCATTAAAGCTGTGTTTGTGCCACATTATTTCTGGGCACATTAGCATCTGCTGAGAAGAGCTCATTAAATGACCATTAGTCTGGTCTTCTCTCCTTCCAAGACAGTGCAGGAGCTGAAAGTCTGTCTTTCCTCCATGGCACCACACATGGAAATGGCAACCGGACAGGATTTCATTTTGGCAAGACAGATAACAGAGAAAGTTTTTTGCTGGAAGCAGCTGTGAAATAGAAGAAAGAAAGTGCAGGAAAAAATGTTGTGAATAGCAAGCCTAGGGAAAAGCATTGCCACAGTCATGGAGGAACAACTGCAGTCACCCACAAAACAAACCAGGGACAGCCCTGGCCATTGATCTACAGAGATTTGCCTCAGATTCAGACATCCCTGGCCCATCAACAAGTACTTAGGGTGTTGAAATGACCCTTTATAGTAATGGTGCTAAAGAAACATTGCTTGGCCCCAGACTTTTGCCAGATCCATCTGTAACAAAACCATATCTGCAGCAACCAGAGATGGCTGAGAACTGACACAGCCTGAGCTCCACGGAGGAGGAGAAAAACTTGTGGGAACAGCTAAGCTGAGGAGAGAATGAGAAAAGAATCAGATTCGACATGGGAAGCACCAAAACCCAAAGCAATTCTCAAAGTCTCATGCTTGCCACAGTACAGATCAGCTCTGAGACAAGCTAGAGGTGACACATTTACATTGCTTTGCTTTTCAAAACAAATTACTTCTCACTCCTACCAACAGAGCACAAAACATGTGAGCTGGAGTTCACAGACACAAAAGTAATATTGCAGCTGCAGGAATGAAAAGATAGGAAGAACCTTGCACTCCAAAAGTAAATAAAAGAAGTCGAGGGCTAAAAATTCTATTTGGGGATTTTTGTTTTATGTAAAGCTTTCCTGGTGGAAAGAGTTCATTAGGGCACTGGTTTTATGGCCTGTGCAATCATTACTGGCTCATGTCTTTCCCTCTTTTTGATTTGCAAGGAATTACAAGGGATAATAAGGAGTGACATAAATTGTCATACAGGAGCAGGGCTCTGCAGTCACCTCCCTTCTTATCATGTCTGTGATACTCTTTCTAAACATCAAATTTAGAGTAATGTTCAGAAGAGTCTGTTGTTGGCAGCCATGGAATAACCCAACAACTGTCCTCATGACCACTTAACAAAATCTGCAGGTTTACCAGCCCAGGAGATTATGCCTTTCCTTGGATTTATGGCTATTTGGTGCTTTCGCCTCATTTCTCGAAGAACCAGTATTAAAGAATCTCCGTGTCTCTGTGCTCCCCTCCAGAAACTTTGAGCCCCCTTCAGCTGACCTTGCCAGGGATACAGAGATCTCGAGAACTTTTATCAACAAGTTCCAGAAACAGCTGCTGTGTAAGTACCTGCCCCAAGGACAGCTGCAGCCACTGCCCAATTCCCAGGCATCCCCCTGGGACAGAGTGCCCAGGAATGCCAAGCCACGAACAGCACAGGCTCTGGAGAAGGCACCTCCAAGGGATGTCCCAGCAGGAAACCAGGCTCCAGCAGTTCACCTGCTTGTGTTTGCTGATCTTCCTTGTCACAACTGCTTTGGCCAAACAGGTTCTGGAACCTTCCCAATGGTGCTGTGTGCCAGCAAGTTCCACTGACTAATTAGAGACTGCACAGAGGCTTTTCCTTCGGGGTGCCTTGGGTTTCTCTGACTATCCCCCCCTTCCCTGCGGCCCAGAAGGAATTAGACAGTCTACATCGCAGACAGTAATTACTATCACCTACTCCTCTTAATTGATCTGGCTCCAGTGAGCAATAAGAAATTAAAATAATTAGCAGATAGTGTTCCTGAAGTCCCACCCACACCTTGTAGTCTATTTATTTTAGAATCAGCCGGGCCCATCTCCCTCCCTGCCTCACCACGTCTGACTTGGAGACGTTTCCCAGCCCATCCACAAACCCAGCTGTAGCTGCTGTGCTGGGCAAGTGCTCCATCACCAGCGTGGGTGAAACAGCTCTTCCCAAAGGCTGGTTTGGACAGCAAGGGAGGCTCAGGGCTCTCCTGTCCCCTGCAGAGACACAGCATCACAGGGAGGTCCTCATGCTGTCAACATTTACACATTTGCTCCACTTCCGCAGAGAAACACATACATCCAGGTTGGGAAGAGAAGCTGAAGTCTTGGAATAAAAATAGCATATTTAAGGGATTAATTTCATTTTTGTTCCTAGTGATTTCAGCGTTGCATTAATTAATGTTCCATCTTGACTGCTGAGCACAGACAGATTTATTTTATTTTAATAGGAGAAGAGAGCTTTGAGCACCATGTGGTTTTTCCCAAGCACTTGCTCCTCCAGTAGCTAAATGTGGAGATATCACCTAAAGTAAATTGTGCCCTCTCTCCCCCCCTAGCAAATAGTCGGTGGTTTTGGTTTTTTTTTTTAATTTTTCCTGCTATGCACAAATAATCTGCATCTACTGCCCTCCTTTCAAGAAACAAGAGAAAGTCCAGACCCCAGCAAAGTTCAGTCATCCCCTCCCTGTGCTCCGTAAATTTAGTCAACAATATTAATCCACATCGAACAATTCTGCAGAGTACAACAACAAGCTGGTTACACAGACAGGGATGCACTCAGAATTTAAATGAGTTCCTGTTATTCTCATTCTCTTCAAGCCTGCAGAGTGCTGAAGAAGCCTGTCTAATGTCTCTTTAACAGAGGAAAAAAAAATCAATTTAAAATATTTTTAACTGTTCTGCTAGTACTATTGTCTGTACTCCTGAAGGAGAGTGTTTCTTGATTTGCCCTCCCTCCCCAATTAAAGGCAGTCATCAAAGATACACATTGACCCAGTTGTCTTGACAATGCTTTATGATTAAAAGACTCAAATACCTTCAGCTTATCGTGCATTTAGAAATATAATGAAAACAAAGAGTAATTTAACAATCTGCAAGTTTGTTGTTCCTTTATTCCTTCTACTTTAAAATTCTTTTATTAATTTTCTTTTTCCTATTGCAATGCTACTAATGAGGACAACTCCAATACTCATTGTGCTAGGAGCAGTAGAAACAAAAATAATGATAGAATATGCTCTTATTTAACTTGCATTCTTACTATACATTCTCCCATCCTCAACATACTGTGTAATGGTTGGACTAATGCCTATCAGTGATATGGTGAATATCTGTGCATATTTAAATCAAATTAGGCCATAGTCTGTTCTTCTTGCACAACATTCACTGAATTAAAACACATTATATTCCCTTGTCTCCTTTTCTCCAGCACATCAAAAAGAGCAAGAGATGGTCTTGGCTACCTTTCAAAGTAGGCTCACCTGTCTGTCTGTGTCCTCTAGAGCAGCACCAGGTGCACGAGTTAACGTGGACTGCGCTCCTCCAGCACGGGCTTCAAAGCCTCCCTTCCACCAACGCGCCCACTGGGGAACTCTCTGACCCTGCACCACCCATCTCCATCCTTGCTCCCTTCCAGCACCCAGCACCAGCAAACTGCTGCCTTTCACAGCCAGGGAAGCCTTTCAATGGATCAGCATGGACACAGGAACAAGGGTGGCACCGACACAGTGCCCAGGGCCTGCAGATTCCCTTGCACTGGGGCAGTAACAGAAACAAAGATTGAGAGAAGTGTTGGAATACTGACTATGTGAAATAAAACCAGCTCTAGGTCTGAAGATCATTCCTTCATTAGAACTACCCCTTGTACAAAAGTCCAGTTAAACTTTGGCCCTACAGCACGGTACCTCAAAACAGAAACTCCAATGTACCCCAAATGGACATTTTCACAGTTAAAGCTAACTGCTACTGGAATGCTGAACTGACTGTGACAAAGGAATGTGTTTGCTTTTCAAGGCCTAAATATTAAATAGTATTTTCTTTGAAAACTTTGCTTGAGAAAAAAAAAAAACCCTTGCTCTCATTTGAGCTAAAAATTTTTCTTGGTGTTTTCTCCTGGGCTCTTAGAGCTCCTTTACACATTCTGTTGTAAAGAAAGAAGGAAGAATTATGGTAATTTAATGTTTATTCTTCTTTGAGAACCACTCTTGGCTCTTCTGTATAAATAACTAAATGCTCTTATAAGTCCTACCATACTGAAAAATACATTCCATTCTATTGGAGACTCCTCCATGTGAAACCTATGGCAAACCAACTGCTGTCTCTTCCCCCCCCCCTTTTTTTTACAGGAGTCTGATATTTCCCTCTACTTTTTCTCACCTGCTGTTCCAGCAGGAACACCCCTCCAGGTACTAAGAATGGGGAAGGACCATGCTCCTGTTGGGATGGCAATGCTATTTCTGTGGTCAGTCCAGCCCTGGCACTGATTTCTGCCTGTGAGCACACAGAACCTGCTCTGGTTCTGTGTGCCCACTGGGCTGGGCACACACCTTGGGAGCAAACAGCAGTGCCAGGAGCTGATGCCATCATTCCCAGGAACACTGATGGAGATGTTCCCAGACCAGTCCTGAGGAACTGCAGAGCCCTGGGATGCTCACATCACAGCTCCTGTGCCAGTGGGGCAGCCATGATGAGAACTGCACTAACACGGCACATTACTCTTGTTTTCATTGAAATGAAAGGCTCAGGAAAGATTGTAATTTCTGAAGAAAACCTCACATCTCCAGATATCTGTGATAGTAAGTCAAACCAGTTTTTTGTTTCCCCCAAGTCTGAGATTTCCATGCACTTTAGGCTAAAACACTTTCACAAGAGCGGAAGGACACGGAGGTTGCTTGTGAAGTCAAGGAAGAGAAAAAAACGACAGCTCGAATTTTCAATGGATTGAACTGCCCGGTGGAAATATCTCTCACTTCTCACTAACAAGGCAGAAAGCTGAGAAGGAACTGTGCTCCTCACTCAAGTGAAAGAGAACATGAAAATTAAGTACAGCATCTGCTTCAGCATTGGCTCCAGAGACCTCAGCAAAGAGGAGCAGAGATCAAGCCAACCTGAATTTCAGCATCAGCTCCAAATGTACTTTTCTGCCTTGGGGAAACTATAGCTCCTCTACTGCCATTTTTTTTCCCCATCCATAAAATGATGATGATAATATTAATTACCTGAGGCAGTTAAGCTGAAGTATGGATTTTCTTCCCACATATTTATTCCACATTATTATAGCACATTTCTATAGAAATATAATAGCAGAAATGTTTGAGCTTTTCTAATCTTTACCACACTACAGCTGCATTTGTAAGCACCCAGAGCTCAAATTGGCAAGTATTTGTTCTCTATTCTCATATTGATTTCAATAGGACTTCTGAGCACTGAGTGTTTTCAAGAGCAGTTTACATGCACAGGTCTCAGAGTAGCACGTTGTCAGTGAATGGAAATGAATACATGGTAAAAAATAACAGCTGCAAAACACAGGGGGATGTTCGACGTCAGATGCAAAAATCCTCAAAAGAAGAAAAATGTACAGAAAAACTTGTGTTTCTTTTTTTTCCTATGAAGTATGGAGATTAGGAGACATTAAGCACAAATACATATTATTATACACGTATCTCTATAAACACATGATTTTCTGTCTTTCTAAAACTGTTCAGAATGGAAAGGAAAACGACACAAATGACTTGTTGATTGCACTGTGAATCTAAGAATTCTCTAATTATCGCTGACATCTCCTCATAATTTCAGAAGCTAAGTTGTTTAAAAAAAGGAAATCAAATCCTGACACTAATAACTGTATCTTGCAAGTTATTTTCCCCCTCTCAGAACAGTAACTGCTTGTGTGTGCTACAGTCCTTTTTTAATTCTTTAAGATACTTTTACAAACAAATGCAAATATTGATGATGAAAACTCTTAAGAACAGTAATCATTTTTCAGCAAGTACATAAACCTCTGGAAAAGAGAAATCTGGGTTTGGGTAGCACATGCTGGGGAATTTCTAAGAAACTCCCTGGATATTGGAGGTGGGAAGTTGGGAGTTGAGGACAGCCAAACTCCACACACCTGCTCTGCTGTGTCTAAGCCTGGGCCTGATTAATTTGGGAACTGATGAGGTCCAACCTATCCACCTATTTATGAAATCCCTCCTGGCTCAACAGTCTGGGCCAGCAGCAGACACAACACCAACCAGAAGCCAGTCCTTGTGAGGGATGCAGCAGGATGCACACAGACATCTCCCATCTTTGGGGAAGACAATTCTGGAGGTCAAGGCACTCTGCAGCTTTAGTAGAAATGCAGGGATAATGATAAATGCTCTCTGTCTGGCAAAGAGTTATTTAGTGCACCCCAGAATACAGCAGTAAGGAACTGACACCTTTCTCCCTCTGAAAGACGTTCCTTTCCTTTCCTGCAAATCCATTCTTAATAAGAAACTTGCACAAAGAAAGGTGGCAGCGCTCTTCCTTCCCACATTAAAGGAGACTAAGCTCTGAATTCTCATTTTGTGGAGAATGCTTCTTTAGAGACACGGTGGCTATAAATTTTTTTAGAGAGACATCACTTCTGCATAGCACAGAGAGGTGAATTTGGATTGATGTTTACAAGATGGCAAGACACTGCTGCCCAACAGAATTAAATGTTCCATTTTTTAAAGAAGGCAATTCCTCAAGAACATCACTGAGGCTGAATCACAGAAAAGGAGAATGCCATGAACTTCCAGTCTTCAGGCTGATCAAAATGCAACTTGTGCAGAAGAGGCTGGATGAACCTCAAGTGCACAGCTGCTTGTTTTACAGTTTCATTTTTTACATTCTGAAAGTTTATGTGATGTAATTAGCTATTTTATTTCACCAAAATACATTTTGGCACTGTTGGACTTGGAACAACTCAAATGCAAGGGGTTTCCTTATGGGGGAGGCAGACAGGCACCTGGAAAATCAGCATTATGTTTCCATTTCAGAGACATTAGGATGGGGAAGCAGAGTGGTGAGCTACACTTGCACGGAGATTACTCCACCAACTTGAACATTTTGAGCGCTATAAATATGCTTAAATCTAGCTAAGAAAAAGCTGACAATGCCTAGCAGGAGCACCTAGGCATTACTGCAGCCTAATGAAAAGGCTGAGGGACAGGAGGCAGGAGAAGCAGCGTGTGCTCAGCGCTGGGTTATCGCAGCGCTGACCCGCGGCGAGGCAGCACCTGGGATGTTATCACAGAGCCATCTCCTCCCCAAAGCCCTCCTCGCACTCTGCCTGCCCTCTGCTGCAGCAGCTCCTCTGCCTCTGATTTTATCTGCTTCCCTGACAATGTGGATTGTGATACTTCTCCTTTCCAGGGGTTATCCGAGGTGCGGGCTTTGCCAGGGAAAACACAGCAATTACGTTCTGTGTCTGTAGCTGCTCGGCAGCACCAGCACCCCAGGGAAGGCATCCCGGCCACAAATACATCCAAGACATCTGGATAAACGAAAACATCTCATCTCTGGAGCCAAATGTCAACCAGGCACTTTTAAAAAGCACCGAGATAAAATATCTGCCAGTGCTTAAAGAGCTGATACAGACCTGCTCACTACTTGACCCAAAGCGGTTCTTAAGCAGAAGCTAAGATGCATCCTGCTCCCACATAACTCTTTTCTGAGAAAAAACTTTTTTCGCCGCCAGAGGACAAAAATATGCCCTTCCTCCTCTGCCTTATCTTTGTAACATGAAGGAAAACCACCCAAATTAAAATGCCTGAATTGAGACATTACCAGGAGATTTCAAAAACAAGACAGAGCCTCTTGTTAACATCTTACTCACTGTTTTCACGCCACCACTCGTGATAAAAGCAAAGTATTAAGGCATAAATTAGTCATAGAACAGCTGCATACTTAATACATACAGTCCTTTTAACTCCCAGGGTCTGTGTGGATAATCTGCAGTCCTACATTCATCACAATGGGATGGAAAGCACCAGGGAAGGGCTGACTCTCCCCAGTTAAATTCATCCAAAAGCCAACACCCCAGCAACAATCAGGGTGTGTATTCTGTGGCTGTGAACCCCCCACCAGGGATATGGGATAACCAGTGCTTGCTTCCATCACTTCTTGCATTAAAATGCGATTTGAGTAACCTGAGGCAAATCATGACACTGCAGAACATCTTGAAAATGTTCGAACAATAAGCACTTTGTTTAAAAGGATCTGTGAGTGCAAACATGTCTAATCTACTGAAAACCCCAATCTCTTTCTGCTTGTCCTTGCTTTAATCCAACTCACAGGAAATGACATTTAGCCCCAACTGACAGGGACCTATGATAATAAAGATAAAATACCTTTGTACTTCAAATGCCCATCTATTACTATTGAAAATATGAATGTCCCTTGATGATGCAGGAAGGTGCATTTGTTTCTCTTATGGTGCTGATGGATTCATTTCTTCTCATTAGAAGAATAAATCTTATTGTGTATCTTATTGCCAGCAGCGACATGATTGGCTCCCAACCTGGATCAGGCCTCCTGTGCCTGACAGTGTACACGGATTTGATGAAAGACAGCCCTTACAGAACAATTGGCTGATCATGGGGAAATAGCACTATTTTACAGGCAAAAAAATATGGCACAGATAATAAATGATGGGGCTGTCAGAAAAATAACAACCTCTGCACTTGAACATGCAGATGAGAAATGATTTTCTCCTATCATTTGACTTGTTTTTACAAGATGCTTGTCCAAAGTCACATCAGTGTGCTGGCCTGTAAGTCTCAACTTTCTTGGAAAACACATCAAATGCACATTCACTAAGCACCTTCTGTGACCACACATTAAATACATTTGTTAATTTATCTATTAATCATTTATGCAGGAGTAACTCAAGCACATTGGCACAGAAATGTTGGTGTGTAGTGGCGTACATGCAATACCCATGGGCATTTATTAGATGTGGTGATGTGTTGAAATGGTTTCCACACTATTATTAGCTCTGCTCTAAAACTTCTCTAGACCAAAGAGGTTCTAATTTTCCTGTTCCACTCCATACTTTACAAACTTGAGAATAAATTTGCATTTCCTTGCTCTCTTTCCTAGTTTGCCTTCTTCCCTAGCAAAATTTTCAGAAAGACAAGGCAAACAAGCTTTTTTAAAAGATTAAGGATATTTAAAGTATCAAATAAACAAAAACCTTTCAAGCAAAGCACAGAAGGGTTACTCAGGACAGTGAAACTTCTGCAGGCGCCATGTCCTTCAGCTGTGAGAAGGGGAGTGGTGATGGGTTATCTCTTATTGCTGGCATGACTGATTGCTGGAAAAGAGCTGCAGAAAGAGGCCGAATTCCCAGCAGAGACAGGGCATTAGGCATAGAATTAATTGCGTGGGATGGTGTGCCAGAATTCAACAGTCCTGGCCCACACCAGTTCCAGCCCCATGATCAGCAGGGGGATTTTCAGCACCAAGTCCCACAGACACTCCTCAGGCAGCCAGATGTATTTCAGCTGAAGGATGCAGCAATGAATACTCAATGCCATAAACATGTTACCAGCGACACAGCATGGAGATCTGCTCTGTTATAATTTAGGGGAGATGCTTAATCAATTGCCTTGACTTACTAAGCTTTACTGCTTTCTAAATGAGCAGCAATACATAACAGATTTCCAGCCTGGTTTTAGGAACCATGATCATTTACCCCACTAAATCAGAAGGAGGAACACAGGCTGCTAGTGGGAGCATGTGCTGATTCTTGTATGCAATTCTCTGACAGCAAAACACACTGCAAAAATGCATTTGGTGTTTCAGCTGACATATAAACCAATACTTCAAAAGAAAATATTAGCTTTGCCATTGCGACAGCTACTGCTATGTCCCCTCAAATTTAGTACATGCAATAGGCAGGAGGATAAAAACATCCCAAAGATACCAGAAGAATTTATAAGTCAATGATCTGCTTATGAGGAATGGAGACTGCTGATACAAGCTGCACTCTTACTGATAAAAAAAATGGATTTCCCATAGCATTGCCCATAGCACTGGGAGCTAATTGGCCTGAGCTTGCTCTTGCTGACTGTCCTGGGTTCATCTGGCCTTGCTCTGGAGGCCCCAATCAATCCCAAGCCCAAGCTGCAGCTGACCCGTAGGCACCCACAATTAAAACTCAGCTCCTACTTCCCGAAAGGTAAAAGTGAATTTAACCTGATCTAAGTAAGGGAGAGAGTGCTTGAAACCACTTGCAGTCCCTGAGATGTTCTATCACTTCAGACAACCCTTTTCTTTTCTCAGCAGAGCTTTCCATTGCCCACAGCCTTTGGGAGAGCTCTCACACCATTTGTGCAGCTGGTTCCCCTCCCAAATGCAGGGTGGATACACCAGGATGCCACAGAGCCCAGGATCCTGGGGATCAGTTACACGGCTCTTAAGGAACTCACCCAGTCACTTTAATGAATGCTCTACCTAAAACTAATTATGTGCTTGTGCTCACAGCACTTTTCTGGGCATTTGACAATTTATTTGTCTATGTGCTACAGAAAAGCAATCTGCCAGAAAAAAACCCTCTTGGAATAAGCCATGAGTTGCAATGCATTCAGAGGCAGGCTGAGCACATCCTTGCAAATGCAGACACTTGGATTGTGAACCTGGATTAAAACTGGCTCAGTGGTTTCTAAATGTACAGTACATACATGGGACAGAAACTGCACCAGTTTAGCACCACCACTGCCTTTGGAGAAAAGCTGTACTGAGAACAGCAGGTCACAGGGAAGTCAACAACAGTTACACCAAATCTCCACAATTAAATAAAAACATCTCATAATAGCTTTTATTTACTAGTTATATATTTTCAGAGGACTCGTTAAAAAAATAAAAACGATGAATTATTTTCAATGGAAGCAGAATTTCAAAACTTTTCCCAGTATACAGTCAGCCAGGTACCCCCAAAAATCTCCTCTAATGTATTTTTCAGGCTGTGCAGTTTTTATCATTCAGAAAGTAGCACTTCTTTTCTCAAAAAGAATGAGTTAAGGGCAAGGCAAGTCATATTTCAAGCTGCTCACATTTTTGGTCAACTTCAGATCTCTTTGTACATTCCTGCCTGAACCCTCTTCCCTCCACACAGCAAGAAACACACAGCTGGTCAGGGTAGAGCAAAACTGAGCAAGTATATGGGTAAGTTCCTCTCTGGAACAGCAGGAATTTGCTTTGGATGAGCATCCATAACAGATTTCTTTGACTTAAATACTGCTCACAGACAATGTTATTATTTAGGAACAGAAATTGGTATTTCACAGTCAAAGTAAAAAGATGCTGAAGAGCTCGTTACACTGGCCTGTTTCTCTAGCAAATAATCTGCATTTGTTCAGCCAATAACATGTATTCTCTCAGCGCTGAAATCCCTTCTGTTTTGTTATTGTCTAGGAAAAAATGGTTTCCTGTAAAATGTCACAGGTTTTTCTAGCATCAGGTGTATGTCCACTTTTTAGCTCCACTTAAGAAACACAGAGCATTTCCAATCATAAACTTACAGGAAGAATGTAATTACCATTTAGACACAACAAGACAGGATGACAGCAATTCAATTGTTGCCCAAATCATAAGGTTTTTAATTCAATCAAGCATTCATTCTCTGGTTTTGGTGACAGCTACAGTTGGGCAGGAAGCCCAACAAGGTTAATCAGGCAACAAGTCCAAACCAAACAATTATAATAAAGGAAATTCTTTTAGAGTCAAGTTTCTTGGCTCTGTTGCTTCCTCTGCAGAGTGACCATCTACATAGTGCAAACACTGGAAAATAATCCAAAGGACCAAACACTGAGAAAGACAAACCAGTTCAATTTTTCAAGACTGTATTTCAATCATGACCTGGACTGCAGGGAATAAACATCATTTGGACTCTAATTCCTTTGGAAGAAAAGGGAGAGCACATATCACTTGGGAGAAGAGACCAAGCACGTTGTTTCTTTGCTATGGTTCTTTAGCAGAAATCTGGAAAGTTGAAGTCCCCCATGAGAAAAAGGGGTAGGGGTTGTGAGAGTCCTCCCAGCTCTTGACAGAGTATTTCATCCACCTCTTCATCCTGGCTGGGTGATCCATAGCAGGCTCCCACAAGGATATCTGCCTCGTTGGCCTTCCCTGGTTCTCACCCATCAACTCTCAAATTTATTGTCACCACCATTAAGCTCTGCTCAGCAGCTCATTAAAAAGAAAAATCAGAAAAAAGTATGGGGGGAAAAAAGTCATCCTCAGGACCTGTGTTTTAGAGGATTCCATCACAGCAGTGGTGAAAACATGAGAGCTGAATTCCCGAGGATAATCCTCCTGCCTTTTACGAGGACCTGGCACTGCAGTGGCAGCACAGGCACTATTCCACCTTCTGCCCAAGAGCAGATATCTCCTCTTTATCGTCTGCTTATCTCCCAGCTTGGTGCAGCCAGCTCTGGTTTGTCCCTGCCCATCCCTCCAGGACAGAGTCACCACCCTGCTGTCAGGAGATGCAGGTGACACAGAGCACCCCAAACAGCTTATGGAAAACACTCCTTTCTTCCAGCCCTGCTAATCTCTCCATTAATGGGATTCTGCTTGTTCCACTGTTCTTTGTGCTTAAATTCCCTGGGCTCCCCAGGCACTGACTGCTAAATTATGAAGTGGTTTTGAGAGCTTTGGTTAGATGTGCCATCGTGCTATGCCACAGCTTTTTATAGGTATAAGGGAAATTCCAACCCTGAGGGTGCTGCTCTCCTGCTCCCTATCTGTGGCTCCTTCAGTCCATCAGATTTCAAACAGTACTTGCCCAGAAAAGAAAATCATTTTTCTTCCTCCTCTTCTTCTCCTTGTTTAAAGTTTATTAATACTGTCACATCAAATCTCAAAGCAAAGTGATACGAAATGTCGTACACTAAAAATAATGTGCTGGAAATGGGTCAGTACTGAAATATTTGCACTGTCTACAAACTGGTCTATTATCTCCTCCAGTTTCAAGCTCTTTTAACCCAATTCTCAAGTATACCAACACAACAGGGAGTTAAATTCTGATGAATTTTAAGAGAAATACAGACAGAACTGAGTATTTAGGTCACTGTTAGTGAAGTTTTTTTGAAGGGATTTCATCATTTTTGTGTAAAATAATGAAAATGCTTTTGTCTGACTTCCCCCCTCCAGTGCTGACAGCTCCCTAAAGCTGACACGGTGCCCAGAAGGTGCTCCTTGCAGTGAGAGGAGAGGCAAGAAGAGCATGAGAGGAAGAGCACTGTGGAGTCCTTGATGTTGGAAGGGACCTTGGGAGGCCATCTGGCCCAACCCTCCACTCAAACCAGGGAAAAAAATGATAAAAAAAAAAAAGGAGAAAGATGGTTTGTAAGTTTTAACAAACTGAGAAGGCATAGAGGGAAAGTGGAATGGCAAAGATGCCTTGGGAGGCAGAGAGGAGAACTGTCCCAAAGCTTTACCAGGTCACTCATCAGTGGGCAGAAAGGACACAAAGACAAGGAGGGATGTCTCTCTCCCTAACTTTATATGGGAAGCACAGACATAACAACACACTGGCTGTGGGGGATTACCAAACCAGCAAATATGTGCTGGTAAATGACACTGTTAACATAACCAGGTACTTCTGCCACGTGCTAAGGTGCAGTAGTGGGAAAGAACTGCTGTCAGAGATGTGAGCAGTTACCCACAACACAGCCAATGTCCAAAGAGCTGTCATCTTTTCAGTAAATAATTAGCAGGAAGCTGGGTACTGAACAATGACACCCTCACAGCAAGGACAAATGCCCATTCCAAGTTATTTACTCCTTTACGCTGCACATGCACATCCTTCGAGGAATGGCTCCAATCCACCTGGCACCCAGGAACGTAGGAAGCAGTGTCACAACATTTTGGAGCTTAAAGAGCAGGCACAATGTGCCAAACTGAGGTAACAGATGGGGATCCAAACATTGCTAAGTGCTACCTAGCAATGCAGCATATGCAGTGCCTGGAAATCGTGACATCATCTCATGAATGAAAAAGTCTTGCCCTAATATTCTAATTAGATACTTAATCAAGTGAAAAAAAATGGAGATGAGCAAGGAGGAATGGAACCAAAGGTAGGAAATGTGACAGTGACAGGAACAAAAAGGATATTCCCCCTGGTCCCAGTGTGGATACTTTGCAGCCTTCATCTTCCCCCCTTTCTGCTTCAACAGCTTTTGGCACTTGGATAGGGACAACCTGTGAGATGGTTTTGCATGGAGGGTTTTGGAAGGGTAGGCTGGTATCCAAGAATTTAAGATAAAATGCTAAGCAGACTAGCAGAATACATCCACCTCCTGGAAGCTAAACATGCACTGTACAATTAGAGGGTCATCAGCTGGGTTATTCTTCTTAATTGTTAAGTATGTATCAATTCTACATGATCTTTTATTCATATTATTTGGGGGGATTACGATGAAGAGAAGAATTGGTACAGAATCCTGAACACCCAGCTTGAAAACTCTGGCCTTCACTAAGAAGATGAAAACACTTTTTACTGATTCAACTTTCATTCTAGACTCATGTAATTTAATCAGATATGTTCACAGCTAGAATTGCTGCATGCTGGAAATCCTTCCTGGCAATACAGAAGCTACCACTTTACCACTCCACAGATAATTTTCTCATTACATTATATACTACAGTTAGGAAAAGCTCAGTTATATTTACAAGCATACAGTTCAACCACTGATTGTAAAAATATGCATAATGCATAGCTAGCTTGCCCAAGTAATTAATGTGATTACGCATTCAAAGCAGGTAAGTGCAATAATTGAGTTGCTGTGCAAGCTGTGCAAGTGCATGCACAATTCTGCACACCTAATGTTTTGGGAGGTTTGCCCACTTGGGGAGATTCTGAAGTTCTGCTTTGCAATCACAGCTTAGAAAATAAAAATAAGATTATTTCCTGTGCCATAAACTGACCTAAGCACCAATGCTACTTTCCCAATATAATTAAATGTTAAAAGCCTTTAATTAAAGAATATAAATCAGAGTGAATAATGTCCGACCAGAGCAGGCTTACCATACAGGCTGCATCCAGTGCTCAGAGTGCACCAGAACAAGGCCATAAAAATGCCATTCACACCTTTTAATTGGTACATTTGAGCATTCCTTTTATTGCTTTTATTGCCAAAACAGCAATGGTATCTCTTCCCTTCTGAAAACATTTTCACTCTCCAAACTTCAGCCCAAGTGTTGACGATGACAAATGGTGGCCCCTGCTTCCCTCAAGCCCCATCCAGAACAAAGCAATTCTTTGCCCTGGAATGCCTGAAGCATACCTGGGCTTGAAATTTAATTCTCTTTCATACTGTATTTCTTTCCATCTCAAGCTCTTAGATAGGGATTTTTATTTGTTTATGTATTTATTTTGGGGACAGCAAGCATTATTGGTTCCCTTGACATGGCTGTATCATTGCACGCTGAGATAACACGGGGAAAAAGCTGCTGTGGATAAAAAGTGGGGGGAAAAGCTGCATTTTTTCCTGCTGAGGGACAGAATCATCTCTCTCTTGCCTTCTCCTTCCCGCTCTGTGCTCTCTGCTCCCCAGCAGCAAAGTGATGGGTATCTATATATTGCTGGCATAATAATATATTTATGGATTGTGAACACAGAAAACTACAGCAGGGTAAATGCAATCAGATTTACAGATAAACTCGAGGCCTCTATAAATGTGTACTACAATGGAAATTAGAGTGAGAGAGAACAAGGGGGAAAATGTTTTTTGAATCTGAATGCTGAGATTCAGCTTCAGCTGAACAGTATTTAAAAAGCTTTTGTTCCCACTTTCCACAAACAGGCAAGCATTCAGGGTTTGCAGCTAACATCGAGGAACACAGAAACAGATTTTGAGCTTGTAAATAACTTCCAACTGTGTATTCAATTCTAAATTTCAGTTTATAGTGTGCTGGGTTATTGTGTAAGAGTCAAATGCAGAAAAGGAAACTTAAACATGGGATAATACAAAAACTCAGTACTACAAAATTTGGCAGTAATTGTGATGCAGAAAGAAAACAAACCCCAGAAAGATGCATCAAAGACTTTTACAAATAATTTCAAATATGGAACCACTCTAAGGATTTTGTGGTCAAATCTTTAATAAAGAATTCCTCAAAGAAAAAATATTTGAATTATTTACTCAGCCGGAGGAAGTGAATAGAGAATAAAGCAGATGAAAACAAGCAATCAGAAATGCTTCTTTTAAAGCTGGAATCTAACAGTAAAATGTTGCTAAATAACAGGAATGAATATCCTCATGGATGTTGAGTCTGCAGGAACAAGCTGGGCCAGCTCTCCCTGCAGCCCTGCAAGCACAATATGGGTTTACATCTGGTCCCGAGGAGCACCAGGCAGAGCTCAGACAGTCTGGCTGTCGGTCCAGACGAGCACCCAGCAGCTCGGGTTCTTATCCAAGGCTTGCTCAGCCTACCTGAACCTTTTGGGCCAGCAAAACGGAGCTGGCACTGTGCTCAACACAGGATCTGCCTCTCACTGCTGGCACTGCCTGCTGGCTGGGGCTGCAGCTAGAGCAGCAATCATCCTTCTCTGCTGACACCTCCTATTGTCACAGTAGCAGGAGGCTGCAAGAGTGGAGATGCACAACATGCAGGATGAAAGAGGAAAGCGTTTAAAGCACCTGAAGCAGAGTTTGCAGGGAAAGCCTGGTCGCCAGGAGCCACATTCTGCTCTTTGCCATCCTCCCATGGTGTTAAAATCACTTAAGCAAATATCTTCTTTCTTTTTTTAGTGCTTTTCACCCTGAGGAGATTATCACATAAACAAGTTGTTTTGCAGTGGGATGTCTGAGGGCCAAATGGAGCCTTTCTCCAGCATCTAAGGGGTGCATCCTACTGTGTTCAAACAACACTGCTTGAGGCATCCAGCACAAGGGTGTGGGGCAGAGCTGATCCAGCTGAGCTGTGGTACCTGGGTCAGCCTCACAAACAGCACCTTGGCTCTCCTTGGGGCTGGTTCCTGGGCCTCCACACCAACACGGCTGGCTGTGGGGAGCCACCAGGACCCCCACACAAAGCTGAGGATGGAGAGGCTCTGCTGCACTCTGGGGAGCTGTGATGGGCTGGGAAAGCATCCCACAGCAGGGATGGAGCCTGCCCTGAACAGCACAGGAGCAGCACAGCTCTGGAATGGGCTGGGAATTTAACTGGGGAGAACAGAACTGCCTGTAACAGGAGAAGGTGGCCTCTGCAGCACAAATTATCTCTGAAAAGTAACAGCTTCTTGTGCAAGGCCAGATGGGAACAAGGAGAGCTATTCCACACCTATGGATTCTCCTGGTAGTGCATAAATAATAAAGTATCCTTTATGATCAGCTAGTGATCCTGGGAGGATTGGGGGAACCCGGGAAGCTGAAGTACCAGTTAAAACTTTAAAAAACCCCCTAAACATTCAAATATTTGGTTGTGCTGAGAGGACAAGAGCTTTTCCCCAGGAGATGAGAGACAGGATTTTCTGGCTGGGAGAGCTGTGCTGTGAGCAGCAGGCCTGGGCACTGTGCTGGGCAGCCCTGTCCAGCCTGTGGGAGCCTCTGCCAGCCAAGAACTCACAGCTCCAATCCGAGATCTGTCACCACTCACTGCACAGCCCTGGGCAAGTTACTTTACCTCCTTGTGTCTCACTTTCACCATCTGCAGGACTGGGCTAACACCGACTTGGCCAGTAGATAGGGGCATTCAGGGGCTTAATCAAGGGTAGCCGGAGTGATTGAATTCCAGCTGCTCGGTCTGTGGCTGCAATCTCTCTGCCCAGTGTCAGGTCCTGGCACTGAGGCACACGAGGCAGGCTCGGTGTCCTCAGAGCAGGGCAGGGAAGGAAGGAGCTGCCACAGCACAATATATGGGTCAGCATCTTCCAAGTGCAGCTGCCAACGTGCTGACTTGGCAGCAGCCTCCTCCCGGCCCTTGGCTGAGGCACACCAGAAAAATCCCGTCACTCCCAGCCCGCTGGAGGTGGGAACAGAGCCAGGCTGGGCCTCCAGACAGAGCCCAGCGAGGGATGAGTGCACTGCACCTCCCCACAAGGGAGCTGGAGCCAGGGACACTGCGACCTGATGATGGAAACACAGAGGCACAGGAGCTGAGCTCCATCTGCCCTGAGGAAATGCTTCTGACTGGCATCCCAGTGCCCTGAGCACAGACCA
Source organism: Zonotrichia albicollis (assembly GCF_047830755.1). NCBI lineage: Eukaryota > Metazoa > Chordata > Aves > Passeriformes > Passerellidae > Zonotrichia > Zonotrichia albicollis. Next base: position 11,635,830 of record NC_133835.1, read on the forward strand.
GGCTGGACTGAGCACAGCCCTGAGCACAGACCAGGCAGCACAGCACAGGCTCAATCCAGGCCTCAGCCTGTGCTCAGCCCAGGCAGGATGAGAGCACAGGCTTTGCCCAGGCCGGACTGAGCACAGGCTCAGGGCACAGGCTGGTCATTCCCACCCAGAAGCTGAATCATGAACCAGGGCCACCAGACAACACCAGAACTGTAAAACAGAGGGGTCATGCATGAAAACCCTTCCCAGCTCCAATTTACTTCGTGCTTATCCCATCACACACCCCCTTTCATCTTGAGCTGAGTCCCCTCAGACACCTCCCCAGCTCAGCCCACTGCATCTCTGCTCGTCATTCTGTCCTGTCATATGCACCTCCCTTCTCCATGCATTCCCTCACTGCCCATCAAAACATGGTTCATCCATCAGCTCTTCTCCCATTTCAAAGAGATTTTCATGCTCTTTTCAGCATTTACAGGACTATTCAGGATAAGAGGATCCATATATATATATAAATAGGTATTAAGTACATCTTGGAATAAACGTCAAGGTACAAGTGATTGCACAAGTTGTAAGGAGATTCTTTTAACAGGAAAGAGAAAGTATTTCACCTGCAATCAGTAATCACTGCATCAACAGGACACAGCCAAATGATATGGTTATAAGTCAACCCTATAAATCCATGAAGCAACTTAATTTCCAAGATCCATGCCTACAATTAGATGACAAGAACGTAAATTTTACATACATAAATTAATTTCTTCTTAAACTTTTTTTCCTAGGATGGCAGAGGGAAGGTGAGGGAAAGCAGCCCCATAGATAGCAAGAATCAGGTCTGTGTTGGCGGGTACCACTGTGGCAGTGCATTAGGGGTGTCAATAGACTGTCACCAACCCTTGCCACACGACATCAAACACTCTCTTGCTGACTCTGAACCCCAGCAGGAGCCAGCCAGAGCAAACACCAAGAGAGGATTGTAGTATTTGGCTCTGAGTTTTCACAAACAACTTTATTTCTCCCTGTGTCCTGTGACCTAGGTAATAAAATAACATTTACAACTCAATTAAGGCATCTCAAATACAGATCTGTGATTTAGCATGCAGACACTTGTGGTACTGCAGATTTAATATGGTAATGACTGAACAGATGTTTAGGAAATTGTGTACACTGGCAGATGCTGACTGACAAAGGATCCCTGTTTCAGGTGTTTGGCTTCCATGGGTTTACACATGACTGCCAAAAAGTCTGTTCCCTGCTCCAAGAAGAGCAACTACAGAAGCCCCTGTGCTTTGCATGCACAGCAAATTAAAGTAAAATCTAAATGTCTCCTGCATGTACAATGGAAGTGACTCAGCTTCCTCTCTGTGCTGCACAGGTGTGACTACCACCACTCCTGCAGAGTAAAGAAGTAACTCCAGACATGCAGAATAACTCAGATCAGAGCTGTCTCCAGGTCAGGCAAGAAAACACAAACTGTTTTTAAACCCCCACATCCTGTAACTGCACTTTCTTAGCGAGTGATGCACGCCACTGGATTACAGGAGACTGTTCCCATTAGGAAACATAATTCAATACAACAAAAGGTGGCAAAATTGAGCCTGGATTGATCAAGAAGATTTAACTTCAAATTGACAATATTGCTGAGCAGCGAGGCAGGGAGCACAGGCATAATTTGGTTTCCTGCAGCACCACTCCAAATGATGGCTATCAGTATTCCAATCAGCGGCTGATGGTTTTATTTCCCCCATGAGTTTCTCCAGGTCATCCCTGACAGTTAGGAAAGTGCTTACTTGCTTGGGCTGCACTGAGCAGATGGTTCCTGAGCAGAGATTAGTGCTGGAGCTGGGGGTCAGTGGGCTGCCAAGCCCCTCATCGGGGGCTGCCCACTGCAGCCACCCCGGGGACAGCAGTTTGCTGACCACTACAGACAGGTGACACGCTCAGCAATGCTCCTGGACATCCCAGGGCTCCCTGCAGTACAGCCAGTGCTCACCTGATATATAATTTATATCCCTGAGACTTCGCTGCCTGGTGTTACAATATCACTTCTGCCTTCGGGTCACTCAGTATAGACTTCTGCAGGAAATGGAGGGCACACAGAGGTGGTGGGAGAGAATGATTGAAGGCCACACCATCCTGCCTCTGCCCAATCACCAGCAACTCACATTTTTCAAACCTGAGATCAGCTTGACAACAGCCACCTCTTTTCAAGGTTTATTTTTACTCCCCCTTCCCCCAAAAAAAGGAAAATAAAAGAGTGGAAAGATTAACAACATCCAGAAGCTTGTGGGGTTGTAGAACACAGGCTGGTATTTCAGGGCCAGGCTTCTGGGACTACTGCTATGCATAGCATCTATTTTCTTCCTCCTGATGTGGTTTAAAGATAAGTTTTGGCATTAACTTGATTATCATGGAATTCACATATATTTAAACCCAAAATGAGCCCCAGCTTTACAACTGTGGACTCTCTAAATTGCACTTATTTTTACTAAAACATAAGGACCAATTCTTGCCAAGCACTGTGTCTGTATTGTTTTTGACCAATTGCTTTTAACTGGTGTTTTCCCAGTTTCTGTAAGGTTTTGCTGCCACAGGAGGAAGACAAGGATAATGTTATGCTGTAAGATTCTAGGGCAAAATCACTTTTCCCTGGGAAAGGTGATGAAGAAACAAAGCTGAGCTTTGCTCTGGTACTAGAGGAATTTTAAACACCATTTCTGACACAACTGCAGTACAGCAGGAACTATTCTAAGAGCCAAGCATAGAGTACATACCATACAAACCAACCACAGGGAGCCTTGCCCTCCAAACCTGTGCCTATACAGAGCAAAGGAGAAGAGAGGGGAAAAAAAATAGATGGAAGTAAGTCACTGAAGGTAACCTAGAAAGTCACTAACAGAGTGAGAACCACAGTCTCCTGACCCCTGTTTTAGTGTCTTCAAAACCATCTGCACCATAACAGCAAGTGACTGTCAGCAGTCACCTTGTTTCAGGGAGTTGAAAAATAAAGGAAAATATACCAACCATTTTACACTTCTGAAGAAGACAATCTTATTTTCCCCGATTACAGCATCCTGAAAGAATGTTGCTTAGATACAGTACTACACATACAAAAATAGGCTCCTAACTGTTCTCAAATTACACAACAATATTTGTTTGGGGACACTTAAGTCTTGCTTACTTTATTCCATTTTAATCTATTTTGCCACATGTGCTTTAATTTTTATATGTATTTAATTATGCACTTCTGTGACAGAATTAAGTCAGATCTCAACCCTAAGAACACTTACATGCATGGTTAACTTACACACACAGAGCCTCACTATGAATTTATGGATGTCGAATTGGAATGACCATGGTTTCATTGTTTCCCATTTACAGTGATGTTTGCCTGATTCATTCCTATTATTCTTTTATTTCATTGATTTGTTTTGACATTCATGCATTTACTTCCAAGCCAATACATCATTTGAATGTAAAAGATAAGACTCTTCAGGAATTTAATGCAATGGACTTCTAAAAGAGGAGAATTGGGAAGTTACATCAGAGAACCACATTAAAAACCAAAAAAAATAACAGAATTTATGTCTAACCTGCCTTTCTTATGGTCACAGCTGGAAATCTGTTTGGAATTGCCATGATGGCAACACAGCTCCTATTTTTGCAGTGTAGTTTCTGTGTGGATAATGGATCTCTGATATTTGGGTTCTGAACCCCATCCTCTTATCACCTAAGCATGGATACCCTTCAGGAGCTCTATTAGGTAAAAATATTCAGGTATGTTCCTAAAACCAGGGGGGAAAAGGATGCTTTATATCATAGAGAAGATGCATTTTAATATTATAATCTATTAGCACAGCAGTGGCTGGTTTGAATTCTAAGTCCATGATAACACTTTCTGCCTCCAAGTCCTGAACCAGCCAAACAGCATCTCCTGATAAAAACCTTCCCTGATGTTTGCTGCAAAATCCCTGTCCACTGCAAACAAACACCTCTAACTACATTTAGGACTTCAAATGTTTTCAAGTATTGAACACTGTGGTTTCAAGCAATTGCACAGCACAATCTACAGCAAGTGGTCAGTAGGATTTCTTTGGAAAAATACCAATGAACTTTATTAGACAACAGGCTGCACTAGCAGGAGCAGCACACACGTGGTTTGATGACTTGAGAACAAGCTCAATTCCCAAGAACATTCTCAATTTAGGCTCTGTACAAATGTCTTGTTCCCTGCAATCCTGGCGATACTGGAAACCTTCCACATTCACTCGAGGCTCTCACTCCTTCCTGCGTCAGTTATTGAATAACCCTCATCCTCCTCACCACATGGGCAATGCCTCCTGCACACCACTTCTGCTCCACCCACTCACTGGTGGTGCAGGTGACCCACACCAGCTGTCACATTATGTGGCAATAGCAAATGTCATGTTTTGTCCCAATAATTACCCAGAAACTTGCACTACTTCAGCAGCAACAACGAACAACCCAAAGCCCAGCTTCATCCAGGGGATTGCTGTCATATTTCTGTGCAGGTTTGCCCCAAAATAAGCATGTACAGAAGCACCTCAGAGGAAGCAACAGCCCTACTATGCATGTTCAAATGAATTGTTTAACACACAAGCTCCCAAGGAAGAGTTTTCCTGTAATAAGCTGACTGGAGAAGGTTGGATGGATTTTGGATGGGAGGTCTGCTCACTGCTACTGCACAGGCAACTCCCACCAAGTGCCAGACATGGAAAATTTGAAACTGATCGAGAATTAAAAAAAAAGGAGACATCAAAAACCTTCCTGGACAAACACACAGGCACTAAAAGAAGGTGTGTGCACTCAAAGGGTGAGAAATGAAAGCCCTGTTGCTGTGTGCTAATTGAAGCAGGGTTGGGCTGCTTGCTCAGTCATTGGGACGTTAAAGGAATTATTTCTCTTTGCTTCATCAGATGGTTCAGAGCAGTGACTGGTTTGTGGGAGAAGCCCCAAACAGTGCCTTTCTACCAGCACCACTAACTACAGACTGGGTGGAGCAAAACTCCAAATTCTGCAGCTTTCTGTAGCATCCCTGTGCTGCCTTTCCCTGCCATGGTTACCCTGCACTGACACCCAACCCAAGCAGCACTGATGGCTCAACTCATCCTGAACAAGAACCTCCAAATCTGAAAGACACAAAGTTTCCCTTTCCCAGAACTTGCACCTCTAGCTGGCTGCAGAAATGAAAGATGAATCCTTATACATTTCTCTTTCCCACTCTGAAGGTGAGTGAGTTTTTCAAGCCAAACCACATCATTATTTGTGTGTCAGGGGAAGGTTTTTAGTGCAGTTCATAAAAATGTAGGTTCTAAAGCACAAGCTGCAGCAACCAGAAAAAAGTCTGGGTCTATGCACTACCATATACCTGCCAAAGGTCCCATGACATTCTACTTGCCACAATTACTGCTTGGAGTATCTATCATTTACACCTTGAGCTGTGTGCTAGTAACCTTTTACAACAGGATTTGCTTTTGTTCCCTAATCACCAAAAGAGATTTCAAAGCAATCAAATTCTACTGATGCAAACTCTTGAGCATATAGAGTATTTTGCTTGAGTATTTACAAATGTTTTTCGTATTCATGAGCCACCTTGTGAGCAAGAACCTGTCTGAACAACTATTCCTGGAAAATGAAAAATAAGATACAAATATGATTGTTCATTAATGCCACATGCAATATTCAAGGAGTTCTTCTTTCAGAGGTGCTTTGAGAATGAATTCATTCTTTTGTGTAGTGCTACAAAGGTGTAAAATGCTAAGTGTTAGGTATTATTATACTACCAGTGTCTAAGCTTGTGGCCCCTCTTGGAAACACTTCATTTTTGTACATCTGAGAGGGGAAAGCAAAGGCAGCTAGAGAAAAGATAGCTGAAAACCTGTCTAGCATATTTTTTCACCCAAATATTGCTTTTAATGTATAATCAATCTTTATGGTCTGTTGCTGCAGGGAAGGTGTAATAGAATCAAGTTTTCATAAAATTGCAAGTTGCATGAATCTTTCAGAAACAAGATCATAACATTCTTCATTCCAAATCAATATCGATTATTCCTTAAGTTACATATAAATTGCTTTTAGCTGCAGACATTTCATGTCATACAAATGCAGTTAATAATGGGAAATATCCCTTTCACCACACTAACAATGCCATCCTGCTTGCTGGGCTCATCTAGGGAGAAAGATTATTCCCTTCCTTTCCTCATATCCTATTTTAAATACACTTTAGCCAACCTGTGTATCCTGTTTCACTCTTGTTACAGCTGATCTGTGCAGAACTTCCCAAGAATAAAGTATTTTGTGACACACAATTTGCGGGTCTTGACCAAAAGGCCATTTCTTTTAGCTGGTATTTCCCCACTGAAGAACTGACCTCATTCTGAAGGCACATTACCCAAATTCTCTAGGCAAGAAGCAGAATTCAGATTATTCACACCAAGGAATGAGTCACAAATCATGCAGGAAACAAATCAGAGGAGGAGGCCCAACACTGGAAGTGCTGCATGGGCGGATTTCTACCAACGGGCCTGGAAATGCACACACAGGGTAAAAAAAAAAATTAAAGTGAAATCCCTGCTGTGCTCCATCTTCCTGCTGTTTCCTCTCTATTTGCAAAATACACTTAAAATATAAACAAAATTGAATTTAAAAAGCCACAGCAGTGAAATCCACATTCTCAACAAACTGAGGATAAGACATAGGGGAAAGAGCTGAAGGATGAAGTCACTTGGATAAAAATTAGGGATTCAGCACATTGCTGCTTGGCTGGCTGCTCAGCCCAAATGGTGCCATTCACTGTGTTGTTCTGCCACTGCAGTTTTATGTGGGGCCAGCACAAGAGCCTGACCATCATTTTTCAGGCTTTATTTCCACACAAGGAAATACAAAGTTCTCTCTGCTGTAAAATCTTTTGCAATATCTTTCACGGCTTTAAAGCCACAAAATACTCCTTACATTTTATCTCAGTGTTTAATGCATTTTAAGTTTACATTTGAGCTCTGATGATTAACTTTAAGAAACAAAGTAAACTGTGTGTGCTTTTTTAGCCCCTAAGGACGGTTATTCCTTCCGAATGGAACTGCAAAGATATTTTTACATTGCAGGAAACCAACTATAATGTACATTACAGCTCATTTTCCAACACTGGATTGCATCATAAATATATTTTAAGCTGCTGTGTTAAAATTATAGTGGAAAATTAAAACAAGCATAACCCATATTATTTAAGATGAATTTTACAGCCAAGTAAGAACCAAAATGAAATAAAAACACAGTATATTTGCATCCAAGGAAATTTGGTAGAAATAACATAAAAAACCTGTTACGGCTAAAACCTACTTAGCAAAAAAAAAAAAAAGGAGATGAAAACATTTGCCATCTGTTGAGAGCATGGAACTGGTTCCCCCATTAGGAGCTGCAATCTCAAAGCCAGGGATTAATACCCATAGCAGGGTGACCTCCCAAGGGCCAGACACAAAGTGGATGGAAATAACCAAATCTGGGAGCTTGTTCTGGTTTGTCTGTTTGGGTTTTTGTCCATTAAATATGGAACATTATTTCACCCAAAACCCAAATTAATTGTTGCAGCTGACAATGCTGACAATGGGGTGAACTATAAAGGCTGAGAAATACTTCTTTTAAAACTGATGTGTACTTGGTCAACATTATATTCTCCTTTTCACATATCCACAGATATACTCAACAGATCTATAAAAACCTGATACTAATTACTGCCTGCAATTAGAGATCCTGCTCAGGGTTAACAGTGCATGAGCACATCACACAATGTGATTTTCGTGCTTTGTGCCACATTTGACCACAGGAGAACAGAGAACATTGTCATGGTGAGGAATACATAATTAAAATATATTGGCCTTGTCTTATTTGCTGATATTGGTACCAAAGACCAGAACAGTAACGAGGACTTTGAGTCTCAAGACACAGAGTTTAAGAACACTGAGAACTAACTCTGTACAGGAGCTTGATTTTTAACCTGATAAATCTGCTCACTGCTGCTGCAAAACAGAAATGCCATGGCTAGTTCCAGTCTTGTGGCTAAAGATGGATTTCTGCCCTGACATCAAACTCAGTATTTGCTACTTAATAAATGCATTATCTGGGTGAGTATTTTTTTGCATTTTTCATCTCTGTGTCCTTAACAGTCAAATAAAAATTTTACTTTTTTCAGTTCACTACCTCCAAATATCTTTGAAAAACTACCAGAAGTGGCATGTCAGGTATAAAAGCCATCAAATACTGGAGTTTTGCAATAGTGTGAAGTATTACAAAAGATCATCATCAATACAAAGTATTGTACTCAAAATAGTAATTTCTTGCCTCCATCAATGGTCTATCCTAACAATTCAGATAAACCATGGAAAGCAGCCAGTGTCCTGGTGCTCTCACTGCCTTTAACAAGTCTATTCCCATCAGCAGGCACCTTCCCTTTCCTAAAGGACAATGTTAAACCCCATTCCAGTAGATCCTCAACCAACAGTTGTTACAATCACTGTAAAGATAAAAGAAAAAGCAAAAGAAATTAAAGCTGAAGTGGCATGACCAGAACCCCAACTTCCTGCCAGAGATGCAAATGACCCAAACAAAGGCACTAAAGTAGGCACCAAGGCATTAATAATTCAGAATTCACCATAACAATACTAATTATAGCGTTTCACGTGGCATTATTGAGAAGATAATACGCCCTTCCACAGGAAATTAATTGTAATTCACCAATTAATGTGTTAGAAAGTGTGTTTTTACCAATCCTGCTGAAGTTTAAAAGCTGGATTTAAATCTCCACCTCGGTGACATGTTTTCAGAAAGCAGAGAGAGTTCAGAAGGATTTGACAGCAATTTTATCTACACAAGATGCAGGGCTGAGTTTCTCAGCTAAGTAGCCTACAGGGAGAGGGATGGGGGTTTGGCTGGGTATTTCAGAGACCGTGTGTGATTCTTCTGTAAGGCTTATCTCTCATCTCCCAGCTGGGCCAAGGGATCTAAGAAATCCCTCTCATTCAAATCAAATATCACTCCAACTCCTATTGTTGCTGCCCTTATTGGAGATGCAATCCCCTTGATAAAGAAGGATGCACGGTGCTTCTTTAAGCACTTACCAATACTGCCCCTGCAGCAGAGAGCAGGCTTGCCCAGCCCATCACAGCCTGGGAAGCCTGAGTTTATGAAAAACAAAATATTGCTGCAAGGCTGTGGGTGGTTTTTAGCTACACTTTTCAGTCCACAAAGTCAAATTCAGAGGCTTATCTGAGCAGGGAGTCTCACATCCCTGACACACGGATGCACAGAGCAGTGAATATCCTATGGCAGGGCAGGAGATTTGATCAGCATTTCCACACTCATTTACAACCCCCAGTACTGCTGATGTTCACCAGGCTGTTTTGAGGCCCTGATTCCCCTCTGGACAGCATCCTCAGGACACCCCAGCTCCGCACAGTCCCGTGAGGGTGAGTCCTGCTCAGACTCAGAGTTCTGCTTTCCACAGAACTGCCCAGGAATGATACTGCCTCAAAAAGCTGCAGACCCACAGGTTCATTATTGAGTCATTCAGGAGAACATTAATACAAAATCATCCATGCCTGGGGGCCTTTGCAGATACCAGGTCCAAGGAAAAGTCTGCAAGAAGGGGAGTGGTGCTGTCCCCCGCAGTGTCCTCTCCCTCTGGCACAAAGGGTGAAGGATTCAAGGACACACATGGAAGAGAGCCCAGCCTGTGTCATGGTACAGCAGAAGCACCTAATTCACACATATCATCCTTTAAAAAAAACTAGGCAGGAGACATTAATAAATTGTGGCTTTATTAAGCCCAACAATTCCTTCTAAATCCCATCCCTAATTCTCTCTTCAACTGCTTGTATGTCTGGATCAAAGAAAAGATGGATTTTAGTGTATTTTAAAAACTGCTGAGCTTGGACACTGTTCTTAAAAATTACTAATTGTATCTTGCTAAAAAAAACCAAATCACTTTTCCTGAAGTCTGGAAACAAGTCTCCTTGGAGGAAACATCCCCATCTCCAAACCTCACCCAGAGCAAAGCCTGCATGGCAAACAGAGGTTGTTTTGGTTAATCATTTCTTTACAGACAGATTGGTCAGGATAGAGTGGCAGCGCTGCTGACTCTGCCTGGCTCCTGTTCCCTCCTTTCACAGCTGCTCCAGCACCAAGAGATGCTTGGTCCCCATGGCCGGGGCAGCTCCAACTGCTTGGTCTCCATCTCATGGAAAGCCATATGGAGATGAGCAAGCTGCTTCCTAAAATAGCCTGTAGGTACATTAATCTGCCCTCAAGCCAGCCAAACTCAACGCTCATTTTTATTACCAGGTTTTCTCGACACCCTCTGCTAACAAAAGAGTTGCCTCATCACATTTTTCCAAAGAACTTTCCTTTTCAGTTCCATCTTTCAGACAGGCACACTAATCATATTCAAGGCTAGACCTGCAAGCAGGATGTAAATCACTTTACCAGCTCAGCTGCCATGTATTTAATAACTTATTCACAGTTGCAGGAGGAAAAAAAGGTGAGATTATATGGGGGGTAGACAAAGAGGGAATACAATTTCCAGGCATTATACAGGACTTCCCATAAATTTTTACAGTATTATCATGGAGGGAAGCCCCTTCATGTTATTGCAGGGGCTAAACCTGGAGCCAGAGTTAAAATCCTGTTGGTGTTTGATGCCCCTTGGGCACAGGAGGGAATTGCTGCTTGTAAGCAACAGCAAGTGGAGGGAGAGTCAGTTTGCTGGGAGAAAAATAAAAGGGAAATAGGAAAAAAAAGGTTTTGCTTGTCAGACAGAGCTGAACAATTGTCTGCAAATGCCAAGGAGGGCAAAACTCTCTGAAGACACGTCAAGGCCCTGATCCAGCTGTCAGTTGCTGTGGTAGGCAGAAAATGAAGGCTGGCATGTGAGGGGGATGCTCAGGGTGCCTGCTGGTGCAGCATCCCACCCTGCACCCAGCTCCCCCTGAGCTCCTGCAGCACAGGGAATGTGTTATGCACATTTCCCCATTAGCATGATTGACCTAATATTGGATGACTCCGTACCCAAGTGCTTATGCGAAATAATAAGCCTGGCTACTGAGCAATTATTAAATACAAGGAATTGTTAAATCCTTGCATTGTACATATTCTAAAGGAAATTAATCATTTTGAACTCTGGAGAATACAGTTTTATAAGAAGAGAAGAAATAGCAAATACACAATAGGGTATTTAAATGCTAATACAGTCAAACAGTTTAAAGCATAGCACACATTTTAATATTGGTTTACTGAATACTAATTATGCTCTCCTAAGTAGCAGTAAGTAGCATTTATTATGACTTGTTGAAAGTATTGATCCAAATGGTGACAAGTGCAATTTTCCCTTCTCACAAATATCCTTAAAAATACATATTATCAGATTACCAAGTCTTCTTAAATCATGTTTTTCTAGGAATACCCTTCTCCAACTATCAGCAGCAGCCTGACACGTTATAGCCCAGCATTATTTCATCCCAATTGCATGAGGTAAAGGATAATGCCTGCTATACACGAGCCAAAATTTACTGTGCTCTACTCAAGGCTGACAACTTTGCATGCTTCTTGCATCTGGTCACACAGGAGCCTACACAGGATGGAGAGGAGTCTTACACAGCCATTCCCTTCCCTGTGCTCTGTCAGCACAACCAACACCATTAAAACAAGCAGACCGTGCTTTGGGATGCTCTGAAATGGTGCTGAGCCCATCCCATGGGTGGCTGGGCAGGAGGGGCTCAGGGCACCAAAATCCCTGTGCAAGGACTCCAGAGGGCACAGGCACCTCCACAGCCCACACAAATAAAATACTAAAGCCCCTTCATGCCCACCTTGAGAAGTCCCAGCCTTTGGGCCATCCCCTGATTTTAATTAAAAGGAATTCTGCTGAATTATGGCAAAGGAGGAAATTCAACCATGCTGTTACCAAATCAGACTTGGCTGGGATAGAAACCAGCCATGGGATTTATCCCCCAGCCTGCATGGTAAAGCTCTTCTAAACACATTGAGCAACAACTGCCACAAACACACAGGAGCTCATTCTCAAATGCATATTTTAATAATAATCTTCAGTTTGTGATTAACATGCAATACCCGGTGCATTAAATGCAAATTAAATATGCACTTAGTAAATTCAATTTAAAGCTTTTCTGTTTTCTTTTATCTGTTACATCAAAGACAGCAAAAAAGAAGTGGCTTCATTTTTTTCCCGTGCTTCAGAAATATAATGTGAATAGAGCTGATTTAACGGGAACATGAATGCAAAAGTAGAGTCAACTCTATTAACTTTTACAATTTTGCTGCAGAAATTGTTTCTCTTGATATTTTAATTTCGACTTTGCTGATCGAGGGAAGAAGCAAGGTCAGGACCTCTGCTGCTGTTTCTCAGACTGCACAAGACCACTTAGCATAATTCAAGCAGTTGTAAAAAATTAGTGCTGCACACTACGATAAATGGGCTTGTGTTTGTGTCTCTAATGGGGTAGGATTAGGGTAAAAAAACTAGCATTTCTGTAGTTCAACTGAAATAAACATTACAAAAGGCCAATTTACACTTCCAAGATTACATGCAATGACAGAATGTTTAAGAAATTATTTCATTCTAGCATTATTCTGCCATATAGCTGTAAGTAGGCCATTCACTACAACATCCCAGCCTTCTTTCTCAGCAGCAACAAATCACAAATGTTTTACAATTCATTTTTATCACAAAAAATTAAAGATAACAGTTCTGTGTTTGCACTGTCACAAGGGTAATGTATCATGGCTGAGAAAGTAACAAAAGAATCCCAAACTGATGAAATTAGCACCATTAAAACTCCCCACTAGAAACTTTACAACCCAAAACATCCACTTTTATATCTGTCAACCTGATACTAAAAAACCCACAAAGCAAACAGATTATAAATAATCCCCTTGTAATTTGCTGCTTCTGATGAGCAGGTGAAAATTCACACACACACCCCCTTTTTATACCCCCCTTGACAGGCTCTCAGTTTGAAACCACAACTTTTCCAAGTGTAAAGATATTCAGGTACACACAATTAACAAGTTATCTTGTGCAAACAAAACGGCCAAATCCCCTTCCTACACTCCCACTCCCAGCACCTCCTTTTGGAAGAGAAGTTAGTGTGGCAGGTGATGCACAGAGACAAAATGGTTTTCAAGAGATTGGCAAAGAGCTTTAAACGGAATATCCTGTTTGATTACGACTTCATGCAACTGCAAGTCAGTGCGATAATGCCAGAGCCATTCAATCCCAGTGCTGCTGGAAGGCTGCCAAAGCAATTAAGGTTGCTGACTTGGCCATGAAGCTGAGAATATATACAACAATTTTACACCCCATCATACTGTGGTAACGGGTACTTGCACCCACAGAGGAGGCAGAGACAACTGCAAAGTGTGGTCTAAGTCAGTGCACCGAATATTGACACGAGCAAATGGCTCTCAGATGGGAGATAAAACCCCTGCTGCCAGTGCAGCCCCAAAACTGGGAGAGGGTTTGTGTCCTGAGGGGCCCAGGGCAGAATTTCTCTTTCTTATGTTCACAGGGGATGTCCCCAGAAGGAGCAAGCACTAAGGTACGACACTGAGGCACAGCCTTTCAACTCTGGGGACGCAGATGTAGGAACATACACTGAGTTTACACATCTGCCAGCCCAACTCCACCTGTCTCAGATTCCTGTTTGAGCTTCGTGTTCTCCTCCAGCTCTGATTCCCAGCGAGGCTGTGCAGGATCCACCAGCCCAGCAGATGGAAAGGCAGCAAGCAGGGCTATGGAGGGCACAGCTCCAAGAACACCTCCAAAAGCATCTCCTAGTCCCAGAGTGAGCACAGAAGGGAAACAAGCAGGTGCTGGGGCAGCCTCTGGAAGGAGCACAACCCCAGACACACAATTATTGCAAAGCTGTGATAGCTCTGGGCTACCTGAGCAGGCAGTCCCTGAGGAGGGGACAGCACAGAGCCACAAACACGTGAAAAGGTGGATTTTCAAATGGAACAGTGCAGAGCTCACAGCAGCAGCCAGCAGCCTTTATGTGCTGCTTAATATAATTATCAATATATGGAGGAAAAAATAAAAAAGGGAAGTAAATGAGGAGTTGCCATAGCAACTGTTACCTCCAAGGAATATGAAAGATATGGGACCACCCTCACCCAGGGAATGTTTTATTTATTGTTTCCTATTTTGAATGTTCAGCAAAGTTCTGGTGCTGGACACTGCTGTGCAGGCTGGTGACCTTCCCTGGGCAGCGCTTGGCATTTTGTTGGTGGGCTGTGCCTGGAGAGAGGCCCCACAGCATTCCCAGTGCTGACAGGCAGGACCAAAGGCAAACTCTGCCATCAGCACAAAAACATCTGCTCCTAATTCCAGTGCCTGCTGATGGTCAGCACCTCCCCTGCTAAATTACAGCATGGCCCCAATTTATAAACCAGCTAAATAACTATTACAGGGACAAAGACAGAGAAATTCTCTCCAATCTTGGCGATGATAAGCCTGCAAGGACTTATTTATTTTTCTGTTTGTTTGTGGTTTTTTAACCAGGCACTGGTTTTGCCCTGAATCACTGTTTCACTGAGAACTGAATGTCCATGCAAAGGATTTTGAAGCACCTGCCTAAACCCCACTGGCATTAATGGGACAAAAGCACGTGTGAAAAACATTGAGCTGGGCACAAAGGGTGACAAAAACATGATTAGTAAGGTTTAAGCTTTGAGGAAATCCAGCCTTTACACCATCAAATTTAAGCATCTGTCTATGTGACATTGCTACTGCTGGACAGAACTGAAAAACTGGGATTTGGAGCAAGGAGGGAGAATATCACTATTTCAGGGTCCTGCTCAGTGTCCAGGACACAAAGGCACAGCAGAAAGAAATGAACACATTTATATATATATGTGTTTGTGTTCATTTATAATATAACTTCATTAATAAAATGCAATATTGGAGGTCATCTTCAGAGAACACAGCATTTTGTAGATACCCTGTTTTTATGAATGGATCCCACAAGAGAAGGAAGTAAAGGGTAAAATGCAAGATTTAATACAAGTAAGAATAGTAGAAGCAGCATCAATGCTGCTTATTAAAATTAAAAAACTCAACCTAAAATTCTACGTAACTGCCTCTACAAAACTGGATTGTGTTCATAAACTCAAAAAATTATTTGAATTTTCATTTCTGTTGAGGCTAAGCTTTGTCCCTGTGACATCAGCAGACTGTCCATCCCCCTATTTTATTTCCTGATCAGCTTATGCATTTCCCTTTCTTTTCCTGCTGTAGTGCTCTTTAGAGATGCACTGTTAATTCTGCCAGCAGAGACAACAGGCCCTTCATTCCCACTACCTACCATTTCCTTGAATAGCAATCTAAATAATATTTCTAATCCACAGATAATCCATTAATATTACATTAGCGGAATGCCAATGCACTTGCATGTAACGTGAAATATAAACTTCTAAAAAAAAAATCAATATTATCAGCTGGAAGTAGAAACAGGATGACAATGCTGAAACACAAAATAAACAAAAATTTTAAAAAAGGAGCCTTCATTCTCCTGTGCATGTCATTAAATGAAGCAGACTGGATTTATATCAATCAAAGTCTGTGCTAGCTTTAAAAGGTAAAAAAGCACAAAGATTCAAGCTTACTCTTGGAAGCAGAGACACAGAATTCAAATCATCCTTCTAAAAAAATTCTCATTTTAGAAGTGTCACGAATTGAGCAGCCATAGCTGAACAGCAGCTGACAGTGGCAGTGCAACATTCCCTTGGTTGGGTTATGCCACACGAAAGAAGGAAATTCACCCTTATTTTTCTACTTTGAAAAGTGGAGATTTTTTTAATTCCCTGCCCCACAAGATGCGCTCCGAGCACTGGAAGGAGCGACACAGAAATTGCGAGTGTGGAAAGGCGCCAGCAGCACAGCAGCGGCTCTGCCACCAGCCCTGCTCCTCTCCACGGCAGAGGCAGCAGCAGTGTGAGGTGACAGGGTGGCAGGAGGAGGATGAGCACTGCAGGACACTGGCACAGCACACTCTCCCCTCCAGGCACAAGATGGGCACAGCCAGGAGCAGCCCAGCCTTCCCCACCACAGCAGCTGTGCCAGCAGGAGCTGCAGCCTTAAAAAAGACACATAGCCCTGTTTGCTCTTCTCCCAGTATTTCCTGTCCTAACTTTCTAGCTTGCTTTGCTGCCAAGGCTGAAATAACACCCCATCGTTTTAGGGGGAGCTGTGAACTCCCGCGCTCGCCCGCCAGACGGGAGCTGTGAGCCATGCACGGCACCAGGGCAGGTGCAGAAAGGGCTGAGAAAATGGAATATGTGCCCCTTAAACTTGCCTGAACTCCTCTCAGTATCCAGGCCAGGGTGGAACAGCTCCAGGGAGAGGTGCTCAACCCACCGAGATGTGTTCAAATATAACACACTCAGAGCCCAGAGGGAGTGCGTTTGATTATTTTATCTGAGCAGAGCAGGAAAAGGCACCAGCACCTTCTGCTCCTCCCCGATCCTCAGGGATGTGGAAATCAGGATGATCTCCTAGGACAGGAGAGAGCTGAGCTCCAGACTTACTCAAGGACAAGGGAAAGGCAAGTCAGTGACTTTGAGATTCTGAGCTCTGTGCTTGTAGGTGACACAGAGGACAGAGAGATCCTTCAAGCAGAACATCCTTCCACAGCTCTGCTCCTCCCGTCTACCATCACACCACTTCTCCCACATGTGTCTGAAATGACAGTCTGGATAAGCTCTGATGGAAGGGCTGGTCTGGCACAACTTTTCTTTGTCCCACCCTGACAATATTTTTGGTAAGTTTTGTTTGTTTTGGCCTCTCTCCCCACCCCATTTCACACGAGGAGAAACAGAGATGGGTAAAAAAAAACTTTAAAAGCATGTTAATCCAAACAGAGAATCTGCTTTGTTTGCCATCTTGTAAAATCAATTATTCATGTTAGTCATGCAGCCAAACTTGTGGGCAGAAAGGGATTGCCAGCTGGATTTGCTGATGGGACACCACAAATGCTGCATTGCCCCACAAATCCTGCAGCAAAGGAACTGACCCCAAATCCCCAAATCCATTAAGGGATGACTTCCAGCAGTGCCCAACTCTGACATCTCCAGGGATGGGCAGGAGGAACTCTGCCCTGACAGACTCACAGCTCCATGTGACAAAGCAACACAAAACCCTCAGAAAGGGAACGAGGGCATCTCCACTTCACCCCACCTTTATTTCAGTGTGGGGCAGAGCTCCAAGGGACTGCAAGGCAAAGCAACACCAGCGAAAGCAGAGAAACCTCCCTGTGCTCACACAGCCACGAGGCCTTTCTGGTGTCACACACACTCAGTGACTGATAATGGCAAAAGTGGATGTGGGGAGAAGTTGTCAGGATTTGATGGTTTAAGTGAAAGACACTTCAAGGGAGAAGAAAATGTTCAAATGATAATAAGGCCCATTTCACTCATGCACTTTAAAATGGCAATAATCCATTTGATGCCAGAAAGAAGAAAGGAAGAAAAGAATCAAAGAACAATAAGAAAGATGCCCTGGCTTATAATTGTACTCTCTTCTCTATAAAGTCTGCAGCCCTTTTTCTTCCTGCTCTATCCTGAATCTTCCACAGCTGCAAAGCCCTCAAGCTACAGACAGGTTTCAGTCCACTAAGACTGTCTGTGGCTTATTACAGCTGAAGATCCATGATGAAGGGCTGAAATATCCTCAGGTTTGCACACTTGAACAACACTAGAGATAAGAACAAACTTTAAAATCCTGGATAATCCTCACTTTACTAATAAGCAATTTTATCTAAATCCTCCTTTAAAAAAAATCATGCTTCCCTGAGTGATGCTGGGGGAAGGAAGTTACCACGTCCAATTTCCAGCTCCATTCAACCAGCATTAACCTGAGCTCCTGCCAAGTCATGGGGGCTCTTTGGTCCCCCTCATCTCAGCTGCCAGGAGCTCCATCCTCACCCTTTCTCCTGACAATCTGAGGTTTAGCTCTCTCCAGGCTGCCTCCCCCTATGGTGCCAGGTATCCCACTCCCACCGGCCGCCCTAATGCAGGCTCCCATCTGCTGGATCACACAATACTTATTCTCTCAGCACCCTTGAGAGGCTAAGAAGTGCAATTATGCTTTTATGGCTCTGAAGCTGCAGCAAAGGAAGCTGAAGAGAGAGATCTGCAAAGACATTTATATTTTGAGGCACTTTGACTAAACAAGCTCCATTTCTGAGTACCCAGAGCAGACCCCACAACATTCAGTGAACCCCAAAGCCTCCCTTGTCTCCATTCACAGAGAGGCTGCTTTCTCACCTGGCATTTTGGGCTAACACACCTGGTGAGAATGGATCAAGATTCCAGGAGGAAGCAAAGCTCCATCCAAATTATGACAGTTAATTAATCAACATGTTCCAAACCTTTCACTGGATGCGAAACACTCGCCAAAGGACCCTCCAGCAAGCACTGCCTCACTGCAGGACAGGCACACACGAAAGAAAGGCACTTTTTTCTTTATTTCCACCCAATAAAGTCTTTTGAGAGGCTTACCCCATGATAACATCCACACAAAACCTCTCACAGCCCACAATCAAACTTGGGAGTGATGCACTTCTAACAGGAGGAGCTAGAGCGGGTCTAGGAGCTATGTCCAGAGCCCTACATCAAATAACACAACACACAAGTTATTAATCCAGAAATGAGCCCAGGAAGCAGCTGAAGAGCTGTGTCTGACTGCTCCAGGTCTGTGCAGCAGTGGCAGTGACAGGGCAGCACAGCCACACTCACACATCTGACCCATTAAATCCCAACAGCAGCACAGGGACCTGCCCTGGGAAAAAGGGGAATGGGCAGCACAAAGCTCATCCTGTGCAGGAACAGAGCCTCTGCTGAGGGGAGCAGAGAGCTGAGCAAGGGCTGGATTGTGCTCTGGAGGCACAGCCTGACCTGCAGAGCTTTCAGCCTGGCACTGCAGTTCTTCAAACCAGAGCTGGAGCACAACCACAGAATGAAAACGTTTCCATTGTGCAAACTCTGCCTGGCTCCAGTTTTCATTTTGTGCCCTTTTTAGAGGATTAACTGTGCAGCACAGGAGTGAATTCCAGCTGGCTCTGCCCTGGCAGAGCTGATCCAGCAGCAGTGCAGGACTTGGGATCACATCAGGATCTCCTGGTGGTGTGGCACCTTGTGTCCTCACATGGCTCCCAGAGCTGCAGCCCCAATTAACGCAGCCACACCAAAAGAAGGGCACTCATAGGTGTGCAAAGGTGCTTGGAGGGTTTGCTGGGTGAAAAACAGCACCACAGCTCCTCACATCTGAAAACCTCTGCCTGCCCCAACCCAGCAAGCTGTAATTGTAATACAGGGGATGAAAGACAATAATTAGCTCTGAAAATAAATTGAGTACAGTTAAACAATCTCCTTGCTGCAATCTTCAATTAAAAAAAATGAAAGGAAATGAATGAATAATTCCTTTCCTCCTTGGGGAATAAGGGAAAGCAGATCTCCAGAAATAGCGAGTACAAACAACAAGGCAAGATCTATTCCCAAACAAATTCATCTACAAGGCAAATACATTAGAACTTTTTTTCCATTAAAACATATTTGTTTCTCAGCTTATGAACCAAACAGAGCAAACTGCACATACATTTGAAATTCTACATTAAAAATGTGTGTAAACATTTCCAATAATCAAGATGACTGTGAAATGTTTGTGCCAAGTGTTTCAATAGCTCCTCTTCATTTGAAGATGGTTCATATCCATCACATGGTATTGGTTCCAGGCCCAGTGTTTCAGCCTGAAGTACTCAAACATCATGAGTCAGTTCCCCTCAAAATCATTTCAGCGACTTAAAATGAGACACAACATACATAATTCTTGGGAACGTTTGAAACTGCCTTTTATCTTACAGGAATCTACACCACTCATTTTTCAGGCTGCCTTTTTCTAACATTAAAAAGTTACAGAACTTAGTAAAAAAATTAATACATTAAATGTGAAAAGGGCCATGTTCTAACATATATGTTATTCCATGAACTGGAGGGTTAAAACATCATTTATGATGAGGGAATCCTGAGGGTCAATTTGCTGCTCCTTGATTGTGAAGGTGATTTGAAACCTTCCAGACTCCCACTCAAGTTATTTGGTTGCAGGAGTGAAATCCAGCAGGCAGTGCACCAGTGTCACCCCACAACGACACTGGCACTGCATGGGACCCTAAATTACTGAGCTGCCAGGTAAATACTGCTCCTGGAAAAGTGAACAGATCATGGGATGTGGCATGTCAGAGTGCAAACACACCCAGGCCAGCTCATGCTCCTGCTTATCTGGGTTATGCTTTGCAGTGCCTTCGCCTTTTCACACTCTCACTGCTCCTTTTGCCCGTGGCACGTTCTCAGCAGCCACCACCAGCACATCTCGTGTCCAGCCCTGCCAGGCTGTGCCAGCCCCACATGCCAGGGACAGCCACGCTGCCTGAACACGTCAAACTGCACAATTGTCACACTGCAGCCTGCAAGAACCCTTCACAAGCTTAAAACCTCACAAGCTGAAAGCCCCACACTCAAAACCCAACACAACACCACATCAACCCTCCAACAAAATGAAAAATAAAGTGCCAAGAGCTCATCACGCATAGGAAGTAAGTGAACAGAGAGTTCTGCAGGGATTTTATTTAGTTTTAAAGTCAAATGCTCTGTCTCCTTGATAGGCAGAACCCGTGCCTCTATCCTTCCGAATATCAGCACAAACAACATGAAAAGCTGCCCAGATATTTTTCTTTAATCTCAGCCTTAAGACAGCCTATTGTCAGTTCAGTTTGTTTAAAGCCAGAGAAGCTCAGGATCAAAATATTCCTGCAAAGTAACCATTCCACAGCCTGTTGGACAGCAGTGTTATAAAAAGAGGAAAGGAAAAAATCTCACCCTTACACTCACCAGTGTTGGTAGGGGAGTGCTGCATAGAATTGTCACAATAAGTTAATATGACAGTGTAAAAGCCAATACTCACCCTGGGATTACACAATAAATAGACTCCATTAAACTACTCTGTAAACTCTCCTGTGAGAAATTTCTCTTTGATCCAGAACTTAATAGGAATTATTTAATCATAATGAGATGGTAATAAAACAGCATCACCTGAATAAGCTATTTTATTACCTGTTTCATAATTAGCTCTTCTTCATTATAATTCTTTCAGATACTGGGAACTATGTTAAGGCTCACAGAAAATACAGGGGTGATTGATGACAGCCAGTGGGGCTTCATGAAGGGAAAAATCGTGCCTAAAAAATGTGGGGGCCTTCTACAAGGGGGTTACTGTGATGGTGGGGAGGGAAGAGGGACTGACATTGTCACCTGGGCTTGTGGAGAGCATCTGCCACATCTGTCACATCTGCACAACAGCCTTGTCCCAAACTGGGCAGAGATGGGATTAGGGATTTTTGCTGGGTTACTTTTCCTCACCACGGTTACACAAAGCCCTGCACTGGCACCAAGGAAGTGACAGCAAAATCCAAGAAAAACGAGATCTCTCCTGAATTTCTGCTCACAACAGAATCCATGGTTTAACCACCTCTACTGAGGATGTTAACACACTTTTTTTCCCCTCAAGATTAAGACAACTTGGTTGCATCTCCTATGAGAAAGAATTGATCCTTTGCCTTCTCCAGCCATGGACCAAAGGTTGAATTTCTGCACCAAAGCAGGTGTAGAAGACCTTAGAAACTGCAAATTCAAGACACAAGCTTGGAAAAACAGGATACTTTTTCAGCAAAGCACATTGTTGAGTATGACAGGACAACTGTTACTGAAGCCCTCCAAAAACTACCTGGCACACACCACACAAAATACTCACATGAATGATTTATTTGAATTTGCCAAAATTACCAATGGACAGGGTCAAGAGTCCTTAAAATAGCCCTGAACCCTCAAAAAGCCCTGAAAATAAAGGCAAAGCACATGCATACACTAAGCTATTTAAAAATAATGTGACATAATAATATTGCACATTTCGGAGGCAGATTTTTGACCACACAGATTCATAACCAGACGCCCTCACAGAGCATCCCAAAATTTTTATAGACCATACACCCTGGACAGCTGCACATCTCTCAAACAATACTGCAAAATCAATGTTTCACCCTTTATTTCTGCTTTACTCTAAAACTTTATTTAAGGATATGAAACCTTGCCACCACAATGAATTTTTTCTCCCTGTCCACACCTCCCTCATGTGTATTTTCACATGGATACCATAAAAGTTAAGAGTATTAGAATGATTTCGTAACACTTTGGTATTGATAAGTAGTTACTTTAGTGTAATATGAAATCCATCAGAGTATTTTTTTTTTCTCAGAGCTCATTCTGAGTCTTCAAACAAGCATGAACAGATAACTTGACAAGCCTTTAAATGCTGTTGAGCTCCTAACACAGGATTCATGCCAGAAACCAAAGCCCTGGCTGTATACATGGGAAGTGTTAGGCAAGTTTCACTCCAGTAAGAATGTAATTGGATTAAAACACATCATTTGATAATTTTGCAGTTAGTCACTGAAATAAGCATGTAAGTAATTTCAATTTTGCAGAAAAGTAGTCTTCTTAGTGGAGTCATGCAATTTGGTAGGGAATTACTTTTAGGAAATTTTGAAGGATAGCGTTATTTAAAATCATATTAAAGATGTAACTGAAATTAAAAAAAAAAAAGTTGTACAAAATTCTGTCAATACCTCAATTTGTGAATTAACCAGCTCTTGATATTCAACTCTACTAGAGTGATTATGGGCTACAGCCAAGAAGGGGCATGTGTGATAAATATCTCTTTTTATGCCTCCATAAAATGCTCTTCTATCATGAATAAAAAAAGTAGATAAACAATCTGTGATGACAAATTAGCATTTAAAATTTCTAGGCTATCTAACCTCCTCTGCACGTTCTCTGAACAAACACTAATAAAGTGTTCAGCTCTACAATGAAGCTGTTTGGGTAGCTAAACAGTAATGGAGCAGATGCTTAATATCAGCCTTTAAGCCTCAAAATGTACAAATACAATTAATTGCCAGCCCAATTTTGGAGGCTGAGTTGTTAGAAAAAGAAGTGTCTTTGAAATTCTGACTGTAGGCAGAATTTTTCTTTCCGAGGGGGGAGAGTGGTGTGTTATTTTAGCATAATTAAAACCTTTCCAGTGCAAGCATCACCTGCACCGTGTTCTTCCCACCCCACCCACTGGTACTGAATTCTTCTCACTGAGATTCTTTTTGTTACATGGAAAAAGTCAGAACCTGAGCAAGGTGGATTGTCTTTTTTTAAAAGGACAATTGCACCATTCAGCTCTTCACAATGGAAGCAATTCGAGGTTATCAGTCTGTTTGCATGTGTTTTCACTGCGCTCAGCACAATGAAACCCTGACCTTAATTACTGGCTATCATCATAAAACCACCACGGTTACTACCACCAGCCCTGAGTCAGAAGCTTTGGTTTATACATGATTACTAGCTGGTGAACCTTCCCTGATCAAACTGAGCGGAGCAGCGCTGGAAATAAAATAAGCATTTAAAATAAAATCAGTTTTCATAGTCTAAAGTGCTGCTGGAAATAGGACAATATAAGCTATTCATTCCCAACACTGCTGCTGCGAGTACAATCTATGGTTTATAATTAACAGATATACAATACTTTTCCCCTGCTACTCCTTTTTTAAGCTCTCCTACATTTATGACTGTGCTAATTCCCAGTGGAAGTGCCTACACTGCAATGCTGCTGAAACTCCCCTCGTAGCACAGTCCTGCTAACACACAGCATTGATCCAGCAGCAATTGCTGCCTGGCTGAGAGCAAAGTTGCTCATTGCTGGTTTTTATTTCCCCCCTGTGCTGCAGGGCAGCTGTTTGTGGGCTGTGGGATGTGTCAGAGCCCAGTGCCAGCAGGGATGTGCCCCTGGCACCACGGGCACAGCACTGGGAGCAGGAGGGATCTGCTCCAGCTCTGCCCCATCTCCCTCCCTGGGACCCAGACTGCGATAAAAAGGAGTTTTAGTGCCCCTACCAAGGCAGAGCAGCGTTTCAGACAGGCCAGTGGATTTTGGTGCACTTGGATCCTCCCCAGTTTTCCCCCTGTGAAGCCACTGGAGGGGTGATGCCACCCAATCTCCTGGCAGGTGAAGGAGGGCTAGAAAAGGATTTTTACATCCACATCCCTTTAGGCTGCACATTCTAGAAACAGAATCAGCTTGGTACTACTTGGCATTTGGCCCACAAGGAAAAAAAATAAACCAGCAGGTTTTAGGGAGCTCTCTTCCAATCCCTGCCCAGTCACACCTCTCAATAGAGAAGAAATAAAGAAACCCAGGAAGGGCTGAATTACACTGCCACATCCATCACCCTGAACTCCATCAATTTCTTTATTTCTTCTCTACAATGAAGAGCAAAGTACACACCTTTAATTTTGCTGACACTAACCCTGCTCAGTAAATAAGCATTCTGTATCAATATTTACTCCTCTCTGCACAATAAGCCACTGCTGGAATTCAAATCTTCCTCGCTCCCTTTCAGAAGTCTCAGCTACCCTGAAAAAAAATCAATCAGCTGTAGCAGTCACTCCAGAAGGGTTCATAATATCTCAACTGAGTCACTGGACAAACCCAAAGATTATCATTCAAAAGCCAGTTCCCTATAAATGACATTTCTTCTTAAATTTATCACCAGCTACCTGGGGCAGGCATCAGCCCTGTGCAGTGTATTTAGCAAGGCTCAAGGAAACACCCTCGGATTAAAACACACCATTTGATAATTTTGCAGACACAACCAACAGGCTCAGAGGCACCTCCATCCCAACCTGGGGGAGCTCTGAAGGCCTGTGGGGCACGGCCAGAGCATCCTTCCTTGGTGGAAGCCCAAAGGTCAGCAATGGCAGGCTGGGGTTACCTGGGGAGGCAGGAGCAGCCCACAGCAGCAGCTCTCACCCTGAGAGCCCACAAAGCTGCTGCCTTTCAATCGTATCAGTGCTTTGGGTTTTTGTTTGTTTGATTTTCATTTCCCCCCTTAAATGCAATTTCCAAGGGAAGCTTTGCCCCTGCCAGAAGGAGAAAGGAGAGCGATTCAATTAATAAAAGCAGATTACCTTTTACCAAGTTAAATAAAAGCCAATAAAAATGAAATACCAATGCACATGGCAGATTTATGCTAACCACTTCATTGCAAGGCAGACACACCTGGGTATGATATTAAAAAAGATCAAATTAAACTTTTGCGACTGCAACAGCAGGTGACAGAGCAGCACTTTCCCTCCCAACATCTTGTGACTATAAAGTATATCCTTGCCTTCTGCCTGAACTCACTTTCCAGCCTTCCTGAGAGAAGTAAGCACTATTTCATGCACTTCTGCATGACCTTGCAAACACCTGTGGGGAAGGGGCTGACACCAAAACCAGTTCCCAAACCCAGGAACTGCTTTTCAGGAATATTGCTGACCAGATTCCAGAGCTACAGCTTCTAAATAATGCTAAAACTTTGTGTTTGCTAAGTGCCACAGTGCTGCAGCTGAAGCTGTGCTCTAATAATGTGTCTACAATGAAAACACAAAGCCACGTAAGGAGCCTTCTGTTGAGACACCATGAACAGTTTGACCTCTTTCATCATAGCCAGCACCATGTCAGAATTCTTTTATTAGCAGAAGTCACAAAGCAGCAGAAAACAGTGAGATCCCATATTATGTCAACTCTAACTGGGGACAAACAGCTTAATGTCTAACAACAACAGCAGGCACCATCAATGTGGCAGCTTGGGGTGAAGGGTTCTAGCTTATTATTCTTGAAAAGTCATTATTACTTCAGCCTTATTTGCACACACATCATACACAGCTGAATGCATCCCATTCTTGTCATGCTATGCAGGAAACAGTTCCTCCATTCCCTGAAAATGAGATTTTTCACTGTGTACCACGACACAAGGCTCAGATGGGCACAGCCAACCAAAGGCTGCAGATCAGTGACTCAGGAGTGCAGAGAACCAGCATTCCTGAGAATTCCTGAAAAACAGTCTTTCCCATTCCCTAGAAATGAGATTTTTCTACTCCATACCACGACACCAGCACAGTGTTTATGGCTCAGATGGAGACAACCACCCAAAATCAGTGACTCAGGAGCACACAGAACCAGCATTCCTGGGAATGGGAGCTGCTGGATTTCCAGCCACCCACCATCCAACGTGCTGTGACAGCAGCTCCCACAGCCAGTGCCTGCACAGGCACCCACTGATTTCCCTGGGTGTTTACTACAGGAGTGGGGCCTGAGCACCAAGGGAAGAACCACCTCCCACCCCTGACTTCATCCTGTGAAACATCCAAATTCAATTAGTTATGCTTTCTCTCTTCCTCCCCTGCCTATGCAGTTGATTTCACACTGTGACAAATGCAGCCTGGCTTTGAATTTCAGCAGTGAAAGTTGACTGCCCAAATGCGTGCAGAAAGGAAAAAGCAAAGTGATGCAATAGTGGCCAAGGTGAATTAATTTAAATTTTAAATCAACACTTGTAAAGCAGTTTTTTAACACCAGTCACCTTAGCTTTCCTCCCTCCAGAAAAAAGCACCATTTTAAGCAATCAGAAAATCCTCAATTTCATGTTCCTGGTTATGTACACAACATTTTCCATTTTATATCGCCACATCACGGAGAATTGTCGGAGATTAAGTGTCTGTTTACCTTTTAGCACAGCAATAGGGCTGCTGGGTTCCAAGGCAGGATGTCCAAGCTGAGGATAAACAGTCCTTGGGCCCACTGGGTATTTAACAAGGAAATGTTCAAATGATTTTATGAACAGTACATGGAAAATTGTCCTGAGGAACAGGAGAAGGATGATGATGCACAGGTTGGAGTTCTGAGAATCACCACCAACACATTCCTGACCTGCAGTGTTCTCCTCCTTCACCCTAAACCTGCTCTTGCAATCAGCCCAGCACTGTTGGGAGCTGCAGAGATGAGGAGCTCTCCTGCTCACCTGGGTGAAGCAGGGCCAAGGAAAAATCCCATATTTTGGGGCCAAATTGAGAGCAAAGCCAAGAACACAGATCCCAACAGTCCCTGACCTTCTGTACTTGTCCTTCTGCTCAACTGAGCAACTACAAACAAGCACTTTTAGGCCACCCTTACAAGGATTTGCAGAATATTTCTCCACTTGCCCTTTTATCTGAGACTTAGTATTAAAAAGGCTCTTTGAAAATTACTTTTGTCTATTTAATTAATCTTTTGCCCATATAAAAATCTTAAAATGATTATGAACACATTCAATTTTACTTTCATTGATTTATCTCCATCTGATGACCTATTTTATCTTTTATAAGGCTCACAATAGCAGAACTGGGTCATAATGGAAGTAATACAGCAGAGTAATGTACATTTTGGTGAGCCCTGGTATTAAACCTCTCATTGCTCTCTGCTCTGTCCCAAATGAAGCCTATTACAGCAATTGGATCCGGACTGCTTGGACCAAGCTCTGGCAATTTGCATGATTCAACTTAATTTTTACAGCCCTAATCGTGACATCCAGAGCACAAAAACCAATCCCAAGAAGGGAGTCCCAGACATGACCAGTGGCCACAGCAGCCTGGTGGGAGGTTTTAGGAATGACATGGAGAAAATGAGAGGAAAAAGAGGTCACTTGAAGCCCAATGGGGAATGGTGAGAATAATTTCAGAGCAGAACCTGCAGTGGGGCAGGAGCATTAAGCTGGACTTGGTTTTCAGCTGGAAGTCCAAGGAAATGAGTCAACTCTGTAAAAGTCTCCACTGCCAGCAAGTAGCGTCCTTGCAAAACTCTGAGCGTGGAAACAGCCTGAGATCACCCAGCTTTGGGCTGAGGATGGAGCCCAGCAAAGTCAGGGCCTGTGAAGGGCATTGTTTGGTTTGCTGCTGAGCTCCCAAGTCCCACAAGCCAAGCGCTGCTGCCTGAAATCAAGATAAAACAAGCTGTATCTACTTTGCTGCAGGCTGCTTATCAGCAGTGTGGAGACATCCCAGAGACTCATTATATACAATATACATGAGAGATGTGGAAATAGCTCCTTCCAATTTATTGTCGTATCAATGTCCTTAGGTGATAGATTCTGTCTTTGTGAATACTATTAAGAGCACTGGCACGGGGAGCCTTCTGAAGACTCCTTTTTCCAGGTGAGATCCACCTCAATTAACCCAGTGAGTACAGGGGAGATGAAGTTTATAGGCTGCTATTCAGAAGTTGCTTGAATTTCATTTCAAACAGAAATTCATCACCATGGGTGAATTCACCCACTTCAGAGGGCTAATATAAAACACTCACAGCACTCTGGCATCCTTGCACAATCAGACCTTTAAGTGAAGTTGAAGTTTTGCATCCAACTTGATGCTTCGCTGGGAGACTGCCATTCTCCATTCTCCCTTTCACTGGGTATTTCTTGTATTTTTATAGTATTTATGAACACATTCGCCTGCTAATAATAATTTAAAGGGCAACATTTGAAAGTTAACTCTAGATTTAATACACTCTCTCAGCTTAGATGAATTGAATGTTCAGTTGCTGCTGCTGTATCAGTGCATTTGGTATTTAACTTTATGCAATGATGATAACGGACCATCATGGCATTGAAAATGGAATTCTTTTCTTCCTCACACCTTCCAGTTACAGCTCACTAGAGAGAAGGAAATACAGTATTTTTACAGTAACCACCAGTCTGTCTCCTCTTGATTTACAAACCAGAAACCCAACAAAGTTTTGCTGAGCACAAATATTGAGAAACAGGTTTTCTCAGCATGCAGCCCCCACAGACTCCAGTATGACCCTGGCTGGCCAGGCAGCACATAAACAGAGATGTGGGGCTCTGTACCTATGAGCTCTGTGCCTCTTTTCCTCCTTTCCTGAAAACTTCACCAGAACAGGTTTTCATCCACCCTTTTCTGCTCCACAACCTCTTGCTCTCAACCCCAAGGCTGCCCCTCCAGAGCACTCCCACCATCCCAGGCACGTGCAGGGACCAGCAAATTCTCCTCCCTAAACACAAGAGAAATGTCCTGCTGCCACTTCCCAGGTCTGCTGGCATCACGGACAGAAAGGGAAAAGTTGACTTATCCCTGCTTGATTAAAATTAATGCTACCTCTGACACCACACAGAGGTGTTTTTACCCAACCGAGTCTGCAAGGAAAGAGAAAATCCCACCAGCTCTATTTTGTCAATCTTTGCAAAAGTCTGGAATTCTTTTTAATACCTTCTGCCCCTTGTACTTGTGGAAACTGTTAAAACTGGAACAGGTCCCCAAGTAGCATGGAATAGCCACAGTCACAGAAGATATTCTGAGAACATGGAAATACTGCATGTCCTCATTTTATCTCTCATTTATGAAACAGCTCCAAGAGCCCCGCAGTGGAGAGGGGAAAACCCCTACATTCACTATGCAGAGAGATGAGTCTTGAGATGTAAAACACTACAGACACTCAGTGAAAGAGCCTTTTGTTTTTTGTGGGTTTTTTTCCTTATTCAAAATGGCATTTTTTATATATACACTACTATATATACATTTATATTAGTATAAAATATGCATATATTAGGATATTTATATATATTTATAAGTAATCAAAAAAGAATTCCAGCCCTAAACTTCAAAGAATCCATTCTGTTTCAACCAATTTTCAGGATAAAAATGCCATTTTTTATAGATACACTACTATATATACATTTATATTAGTATACAATATATTAGGATATTTATATATATTTAGTAAGAGTCAAAAGAGAATTCCAGCCCTCAACTTCAAGACTACATTCTGTTTCAACCCATTTTCAGGATAAAAACTTACTGCTTTTCTTTGGCAAAACAAAAGAACTGCAGCAACCACCAATTAACAAAATTACCTTTTCACAATGGTTGCTGCCTCGTTTACCTTTCTCATCCTTTGTAGGGTTGCACTGTCAGACATGAAAGAAAAATGGATCTTACAGGTGCTCTTTAAAAAGTAGTAATAATGCATCTCAGAATGTGGCAGCTCATGAAATAATGATGCTACCGGGGTTCACAGCAGAGCAGGAATCGCGTATGATCAATTCTAATCTACTACAGGTGTGACTGTCTCTCTGACTTAATAAAAGCAAGGCAGGATTGAGAAAACAGGAATGTTTTCCATTAGGAAGGGAAATGGAAACTGGCATTTTGTGCCAGGCTGTATTTCAAGGTGGAGACACAACTCTTCATCAGCCAGAATCCTTGAGAAACCCAACCAGTATTGTCATTCTGACAGCAAACATCACAGTCTCTTTCACAGACACAAGAAAGAAAAGACAATGATCATATTTAATTTTCATACAAACTAAATGTGTACTATCTGCTGTCAGGTGATCAGAGTACCTTTTTCATGCAGATCTTCATGTCTCATGCATGTGGTACCTTTCAGATGTGTTTCAACTTCACTAGAATTAAATGTTTCTTGTGTAAAATCTGAGTTCTCAGCTGATTTTAACCAAATCAGTATCTGTCTGGCCAAGATGTGCCTTTCCAAGTGCCTGCCCCAGGTTGAAAGCTCTAGCTGAAGGAGGTCAGCTGGGTTCAAGTTCAGGGTGAGTAAAACATTTGTATGCATTAAAACAATCTGGCAACCTTTTATTTGAAAAGATGTGGCATCTGCACAGCTGGGAATTTAACAGAAAGGGCTTTGAACACAAGGGATGCCTTTCCTCCAGTCCTCTGAAAATGGGGATGCTGCATCCCACAACACCAGCAAATGCTGATCTGTATTTGCTCAGTGTTCCACACAGAACAGGTCAGAGCTCCATGGAAAACACAGATCCCTGCCATGAAAGCAGGAATGGGTCAGGGAAGGCAAGAAGTCAGGTGAAGAAGGGCTGGAGGGGGTTAGAGGTGAGGAGGACACGACTGCCAAGAAGGGCAGAGGCTGGAGAAGGGAAGGGATACTCACAGAGGTGAAAGGGATGAAACAGGCAGGGAGCTGGTGGTTAAAGATCACAGAGTGCAATCAAATGGTCTCCAATTAAGAATGGAGTCCTTCTTCACCTTCACCAGGGCCAGCCTGGACAGAGGAAGGCAATCTTTCCACTCCTGCCTGTGATTTCATTATCTTAAGTGCAGGGGCTAAATATTCACAGCTGCAAATGGACTCAGTGGGAGCTGCAATCTGGTTGTGTAAAGTGCTGTACATTGCTAAGTAAGCTGAAAAAAACAGGTCCAAGTCATCTCAGACTGGACACCTGAAATTAATGGGTGGTTTTGACCTTAATCTCTTGTTTGTGAATTCAATCCTACAAGATGGGGGGAAAATGGAACTCCCTTACCTCACAAGGAGTTTTAATTCAAAAAAATAAACTCCCAGGTGCTTATGATCCAGTCAAATACTAAAATGATGAGCACTACAGAGGAGCCCAAAAGGAAATTAATGATTCTGTCTCCAGAACATGGTTTGAATTACAAGCAGAAATAAGGCATAGGGGACACATTGATTAATGAAAGGAGAACAAAATATTGAATAGCCTCTCATTAACTGAGCATCCTACTTTCTGTGCACTGAGTCCAGGGTCCTGTGCAGAAATAGCATGAGACCATATAAAGGCTTCATTGCAATACAGATGCACATAAGATGCAAATAAAGGTTGCAGAGACAATCTCAATTTAGGGATTTCTTATGGTTTGTGTGCTCTGTTTAGTTGCCTTTCTAAAATCCTTTAATGCAGGTATTTTTTTGTGTGTAACAACTTGCTGAGAAACATACTCTGGGAATGCTGAAAGGGCTGAATATTTCCACCAGATAAATCAATTTCTAACCTCACCCACACCAGTGCCACTGGAAAGTGTATTTGACACATGATTTATACAGATGCAACTCTTTAAACATCCAGGCACGCTCCTGGTGCTTTCTGATCAGCTAATTCAAAATGCCACCTATACAAGAGCCCCTTTGAACTGACATAAGTGTAAGGGCAATATTTTTACAGGACATGAAAAACAACAGTGTCTGTTCAATTAGGGAGAGGTGCACATTTAAAGCACATTTTCCAAGCTGTGGCATCACAGTGTTATATGTGCCATTAAAGATACTCAGCAGCAATGACTCCTGAACTTGGTAATTTTCCTCTTAGTATGGTCATAGTAATATACTTGTAAAATAGAAATACATTTCAAAGAAATAGCCCAGAGGTTATATATATATGGAATATATCACTGAGCTAATCACAGTAAAGTAATATCATAGGCAATATTAAACCCCCAGTGCTAACTGCCCCAGGTATTTAAAGTAGCAATGCAGAAAATGCTGCTGTAACCCAGCCAGCGCTCTATCCGAAACTGAGACTGCATTTCCTGCCTGATTTAAGGGCTTTATACTGAACCATGCTGAATTCTTCTCACCTAATTTGGGATTATAACTCAATACATACATACTCTTTACTGCACAAGTGCTGTCACTTCCTTAGTGGTAATTCCCACAGCTGGTGCTCTAAAAGAGCAAAACCAGGACAAATACAGGGTCAAGACCAAGGCAAGGTGGTGCCTGCAGTGTCTCTGAGGACAAAATTAATGTGTTTAATTAAGCACAGCAGCCTGTCCACCCCAACCCCTTTGCCCAAACCAATACAAATCAACCGGGCCTGCCTAGACATGGCTTTTTCTTTCTCTCAAGGTGAGGGACCAAGTGAGTTCCGCCACAATTCCTGCCTCCTGTGAGGTCCAGCCAGCACTGAAGAGCTTTAGTTTTGGCTGATTTATGCCACTCTTAAACCACAAATGGAGTTACAAGACCTTCAGTGCTACAGCAGCTGCCCTCATGCTCCCCACAGGACTTCAAGAGGAGCTACAGAAATGGGCCTCTCCAGCATCTCAGGAGCTACAGAAATGGGCCTCTCCAGCATCTCAGGAGCTACAGAAATGGGCCAGTCCAGCCTGGAGGCACTCTGCACTGCTCCTAGGGGCTGGGACATGCCGTGTGTGGATTCCCACAGCACTCCCAGGGAGGGCTGGCAGGATGGATGCAGCTGAACCTCAGCAAGGCAAGGCCTGGCAGCAGCCCCGGCCATGGGCACCATCCCCAGGAGGGACCCACACAAACACAGGCACTGCCATGGATGGGGAACACTCCCAGTGTCCAAGGAAGGGACAATCACTGCTCTGAACAGCGCTGTGAGACTCTCAGAGAGCCTCAAGTGCTGCTCAACCCCTTACAGAGCAGCCAGGGGATAAGAGCAGGATCTGTGCCTGAGTGAGCAGCAGTGAAAGGCTCCAGAGAGTGCCTGTGCCCAGACAGAACACAGTGCTGCTCTGGAATAATGCACAGGAACAGAAAAACCAATAAACTCCAGCACAATGGACCAGCCAGCTTGCTAAAACCTGTCCCTGAGTGCTCCCCATCTTCCCAGGCTCTCATTTCCCTCCCTCTTAAAAACACCATATGCCCCAAAACCACTGACACTTTCCAAGCAGCAGAGATTGGGTGGATTTTCTTTGCTGTGGTCAAAAGCATCAGCCACCTTTATTTGGCTTCTGTTAGGAATTGAAAATAAAATAAATCTAATTACAAACCCAATGTAAAGTGCTGATGTACTGCTGCATTATCTGAAAGATAGTTATTATAATCAAGACAGCTCTGCTCCAATCAGCTATCTCCTAATGAGGGACACTGCAAAATGTTATTCCAGATTTTGTCAGGAAGAAAACAAAAACCACACTTTCATCATTTTATACTTCTTTATGAATAAACTGGATTACACACACACCTGATATTACCACTAGCTTTACTGGCTCTGATTCCTGTGTGTCAATGGGACTCCTTATAAAGGGAAAATGCTAAAAATGTTTTAATATAATGCCAGTACAGGTATTTTTCTTGTTGAGACTGAAAACTCTCTTGACATACTGCATCAGGAGTGATGAACAAAACTGTTCTGTGTTTAAGCAGTCAGAAACATTTGTCTCCTTAAACAAGACATTATAATCATTCCTTTTGTAGCCTACTAAAATAACATTCCAGAAAAACTCCTCTCTAAATAAGGATAAACAACATGGTGGCTTGATCACAGCAACTGCCAGAACAATCACACTTATAATCTTAGCACTGACAGCACATTGAGCAATCTCAGTCACAATTACTTGGTCTCATTTCACAATATCCTCAGGATGATGATTCTGAGAATGCTAAGAGACAACTCAGGAATTGTTTCCAGAGATACAAGCACAACTTGGCAACACAGAGCAAGGAAAGCCAAAAGAAGCCACTTTAAAAGAACGGTATTTTTGAATAAAATATCCATTTTTTAAATGCTTATCTGTGAGCTTTTTTTTCTTGATATCTACTTGAAAGAAAGGCAGAAGTTGGAGGGGTTCTCTGTACAATTTGTGAAATGAAGCCACCAGGCTACATTAGAAGTAGTAATACCAACTCCATTTTCCTAATGTTTAGTCCTTATTTTTATGACATCTATATTTGCCACCAGTAAAAACTGCAGCATCTGAGGTTCTGTGTCTCCTTTCTGTTCTTTCAAACAAGAGCTCTCTCCAGTCTGGTAACCTGATGGGAAGTTTGGAGCATGATTTGTTAAATCAGATCAGAGCAGTAACTCCTACCTCAGTAACAGTAATTTCTGAGATCAATGAAGGCAGATACACGGTTTAAAATAATTTAAAAAGTGAAAATAGCCCGGCATCGTGTTTTTCTTAAGCAAAATATTCAAATATAAGCAATGAAGTCTGAGGAACATAATCAAAAAGAAACACCTTCTGCTACATTAGAAATGCTCCCAACTGCTGTCCGTGTTGTTTCATCATTTTTTCCATTAAATCAGACACTTCTTCTAAATCAAGCCCTTGGGGAGCAGGAGACAAAAGTGATGAGAATGCAATGTGTGAATACAAAAGTGGAGCATGTGTTTTATAACGAACTCTGTTCAGAGATCAAGGGAAGTGTCACTGTTTATAGCCATCAGGAAAGAATCAATGTAATTATATTTGCAGTATCAATTCAGGTCAATATTCTAATACAGATACCGTAAAGCCACAATTACAATTTACATCTGCATCGAGTGGTGCATTTACCTCTTAACCTCGTAAAAAGCCAGAACAAGAACGTTTTTCCTTCTCCCACACACAAACACATCCTCATCATTTCAATCTTGAAACAAGATGTAGCTGAGACCCTCAGATTAAGTCAGAAAACAACAGAGTGCAGCTGGATTTGCTCTGAAACCTGAGAGATCTGGCCTCAGGAGTGAAACCAGAGCACCAGCTCTTTAAGGCTTTGAGATGGATGCAGTAAAAACCTTCACTGAAGTCCCAGATTTGGGGCAGTTTCCACTTTAAAAAAACCCAAAATCTATCAGCATTGCACCAGGATACTTTTCTCCACTTGCTAACCCAGACACTGTGGGGCTGGCTGATTTTGGGAGGGTTGAATTACAGGTAAACCAACCTCTCCCACCACCAAAACCAAAATAAAGGTCATTTCCAAATGAAATTGTGTCAAAAAAAATCTGATAGCCCTTAATACTCCCTCCTTGGTTTTTACTATGAAGGCTAAAATCATAGATATTTACACAATAATATTTCTGAGCACCATCAAGATGGGCTGAGATGAACAAACACCAGACTCTTTCCGCCTGTCCGCAAACTGATAGGCAATTTAAATTAATGGGACTTTAGCCAACAATAGAGGAAAAAAAGCCACATTTAAAAGGTGATGTTCTTGATTTTACTCCATTCAGTCTTTACTCTTAGTCAGCCTCAAACTTTAAACTATATTAAAAATATTTTGCACACAAGCCTGCCTCCTCTTCAAGAATCTGCAACACCCATTAAACATGCCAAAATCCAGAGGTAAAAATGTCATAAAGGACTGAAAATCTGTGACAAACTTTACCAAAAACCAAAGCATAGGAACTGTACTTTCTCAGCAGGTATCCAACTTTTCCAAATTCAGAGAACTTTGCAGCAGTTTCAGAAAAGAGACACTTACCTAGAGAAAAACAACAAAAAAAAAAGTATTAAAGGACACATTAGGCAGAGCCTAAAACTTCTGGAAAAGTTTTGCTTTTTAAATGATGAGATTCTACCGGACAAACTTTCATTATAGATTAAAATTACATCTCATAAATACTTTATTATAGCAAGGTTTCATTGATAAACAGATATCAAGTATTAATATACCATTAATGCGTATTTTTTTCAGAATGGCTAACCAATTTTAAAAAGTTCAACAAAACTGGAAATTGCTGATGCTTATCACAGCTTTCAGCAGGGATTTGTTAATACTCTCAATTTAGGTTTAATCAACCCCTTGCTCACCAGCTGGTAAAACAAGCCCCAAGCCCAGAATTGTACAAATCCACATACACGAGGGAAACGGATACCAAAGTAAAACTTAAATATTGAAGGTTGAAATTCAGTAATTTTCAAGCACCAGCTCCAGCTGTGGAAGCCTCATCTGAGCAATAAGGATCAGCACCCTCAGAAACACATCTCAGCAATAAAGATGAGCACCACATGGAGCAAAGGCTGAGTGCAAGGTGGCAGAGCATAAAACAAAACAAAATTTACTGGGGAGAGGAATGGGGGAAGAAATCTGTAGGCAGGAAATACTTGAACCAAGTTTATTTATCTGTCAAACCTGCTCATCTCCACTCTGGGCTTTGCAGAGCTCCCCTGTAAGCCCAGGTAGAGAGGACATTTCACACCCCCAAAGCTCCAGTGGTGGAGCTGGCAGAAATTTGGGAGAGGAGCTCAGTGTGTGAGTGTGGGGGCTCTCAGTCCTTAATCCTCCTGTTCCACAGAGATTTCAGCTCAGACTGCAGTGACCCAGCTGGACTTTTGTGGGTACATAAAGTTGGAACACCAGCCTAAGGGCTACCCCTAAGGAGAGGCTAATGGCTTACATCACTCTCGCCCATTCCTCCTCCAAACAAGGTAATACTTGTAAGTTTTAGGGGAAAAAATTTATTTTTTTATAAAGGAAAAAGTAGAAAGTCTGCATTGCTATTTTGATCCTTCTAAGCCTTCGGGACAAATGCTTTACAGACCTTCTAGTCTTACAGAGTGCAATTTATAAAGATTAAAGATTAACATTTATAGAAAAATGCCTTTCCTTAATACTGCAGGGATGCCATAAAAAGTAATACTTTTCATTATAATACCACTTTATGGTACATGAGAGCTTTAGTACCCCACAGGTCTTTTCCTCCTCAGTATCTGGAGGGGAAAGAACACAGATTGCAAAAAGTAGATGCTTCTTTCTTTCTTTTTCCCAGCTGCTCAGCAAATATATATCATTACTTCAGTCCCTTCAAGGTGAGCTTTGTTGTGAAGAGAGATAAGGCCCAAAGCAGAGGCAAGGCTGGAACAAAATTAGTCATTGTATATGCATTTTTATCCAGTTTGACAATGTAGAATTTTAATGAAGGAATGCTACAAGGATTCTGCTCTGAAACAAGCAGTTTAATTCTCTCTGTAATTCAGAAAGCAAGTTTAAGTAATGACTTTATAATTCTTAATTATCATGGAAGAATCCCTTTTACATTCTCTTTTTCTTCATTACTCCAGTATATCCTACCAGAAATTTAATTTTCATTTTCAGCTTCTGCAATAATATTTTTCATTATTTGGCAAATAAAACACACTACAATGAACAAATTAGAGAGGGGCACATGCGTGAAATAGCATCCTCTAGATTGTGTTTCTCTCTGTGTTGCATCCAAGCAACTTTTAACATTTTGCAGTGGCTGTAACAAGTGTTATTTCAGCCTTTTTTAGTCTCTGAACATGACAGGGCAGGGACAGGAGCCTGGCCAGACCCCTCTGCACAGTGACATCCTCACTGCTGCACACCAGGGACTCCCCTCTGCATCCCCTCTGGGAGAGCAGAACAGGAGCTGAAGTGACACAATTAATTTATACCTGGGATAAATATTGGCAAAAGTCTGTTCTCATTCCAGCTACAGGGATGAGACACAACCCACCCAGTCCAACACAACCCTCCCTGAGACTCAAGGCAGCTGAATTTGGGAGATCTGCTTTCCAAATGTGGCTCAAATTTTCTCTAAACCATCCTTCTAAACTTTTGACACTCAGCTTGTACCCATTTGGCTGAAACTCCAGTAGGCAATGTACAGCAAGCAGCTCTTCATCTCTGCTCATGTAAAAGTTAGAGTTTAGAACAATAAAATAAAATAAACCCCAAACCCTCAGAACTAATTATCTGCAATATGTATTCTTATTTTTATATGATTTTGGCACTTGCCATCAAAATATCAGGCTCATAAAAAATAGATTTGCCTCCTATACAGATGATCTATTACCACCACAGCTCGTGTTATTTCCTCAGAAGAAAATGAAAAGCTCCATTTGAAACTCACTTAGCAGCTGGTTATTCTGCATTTCATACAGAGAGCAGCACCCGTAAAGGTGAAAATGAATAATGATCCGTTTGCGAAGAAGTCACAAAAATTCAAATGCAAGACTTATCCAGAGCTTTGATACTCCAATCCTCTTAGAGAATTTATAAAATAATGCTCTGCACGCTAGGAAAAAAAAAATTGATTCCACCCACTGTATAAAAGCAAAGGAAATTCACTTTATAAAAGAAAAGCAAATTAAACAAATTCAGAGGCCTGGCAGGCCTGTAATTCATTAGGAGCAGCCCTGGGGTCCCTTGGGAACAGCCTCACACAGTCTGCAGAGCTGGGAAACGTGTACTGAGAGACCAGAATCAGCTGAAAACCTGCAAATCCAGAGAACGGTTCTATGTTTAATTCATTTTAATGCTTTGGTTAAAATGTTCTCTCCTCCTGTGTCTCACCCAGAAGTTTGTCCTGCTGTCCCCTCACCAGAGCAAGCCTCTCTCACTGTGGAGCCTGGTTTGAGCTCATCCAGCCTCAGCTTCCTCCAGCCCTGTGCACCTCGCCAGCACCCTGCACTGCAGGCAGGCTCTGGCCATCAGGCTGGATGGGGCCTGGGGCAACCAGGGCCAGTTTTTATGGACCCCACTCATCCTGGCATTTCTGCACAGCATCACCCCCAAATTCTGCGTCCCCCTACCAGGGAGAGCCAAAACAAACCACTCTGCAAAACAACTACAAACAACAAAAAAGGTAGAGTGGATCTCTCTGAATGGCAGGAGGTGGGTTAGAACCAGGTGTTTTTTAAGGTTCCTTCCAATCCAAAGCGTTTCAGGATTCTGAGATTCTATAAATTAAACCCTTCCCTGAAGGATGGCCAACCAAGCACAGACAGCTCCCTGCTAAGGTAACCCAGGCTGTCAGAAGTGAGACAAGACACCAAAGCAACAGTGAGAGTGCAGCAGAGCCAAAAGCAAGTGCCAAAAGCTGCTGCGTTTTGTAGAAAAATTCTCGTCTCGATAAACACTCTTGCGCATTTATACAGTTCTGTGAAAAAGGACTCAAGCCCACAGTCAAACTTTTTCTTCTTCAGCAGAGCTTGACCACAGGCTCAGAGGCGAAGAAACAAACACATCCTCGGACAGCAGGGAAGCTGCTGGGCGTGAAGTTTTATTGAGAAAAGCCCATCAGGAGGAGAAGCTGTGTGGAACACAGCGGGTTCGGGCGGGAGCCACCGCCGATAAACATCTGAGCCGAGTTTCCAGTCCAGTGGCAGTACAAATGGTGCTGAACACCTCTCACAGATATGCCTGGTCTAGCTCGAGCCTGTCAGGCTGAAAACTCGCACGAGGATTTGTATGCAGCATCCCAGATTACCCTGGAGATGCTGGAGCTATCACAGTGTGGGGTGGATTTCTAAAGCAGCTTGGCCAAGTTTAACAGGCAGAGACAGGGAAGCTTTCGGAGTCGAGACACATCCACACGTATCAAAGACACAATCCCCAAGCAAAAGCTCCTATTACACCTTTATGTGCCTACAATATGGAAAACACTAGTTGCATTTTAAATTTTTAATGCACCCCAATGTTCACAGAATTTTTTATTTTTGCTAAGAGGGAGCTTCTAGGCAATGTTGCTGCTGGTACATCTTGAAACGCACCACCTCTGTGTTTTAACAACTGCAAGGAATTGGGTGATGCACGTCAAGAAAGTTAGACTGCTTCTGGCTGCTGGGGTAAAATAGGTCAGGAGAGCTGAATATAAGGAGATTCACCCCTACTGACGGGAGAAAAATCTAAAATTTTGGGTTGTACCCCACTTTTTTCAAGCTGTTCTTCCATTAAAGCAGCCGGCACAGGCAGGAAGGACAGAACAGTGTGACATGGCTATAAAGGTGTTCTGGCATCTGAAATAGGTCATAAAAGCACTGGGGGAAAGCAAAGCTTGCAGGCACCTCGTTCTCAGCCAAAAGGGAATCATCCACTGGAATGAAATGAATTGTTGGGGATAAATGTGGTCAGGGTCAAGAGGAACAATCCATATTAACTGCTCTCATGTCTGAAACGTTGTGGAGCACAATCCAAACAATGAGGACATACAGAGAAGGCTGGATTATATTGAAAATGTGTTCCTGCCAGGAAACAAAGCACAAAGCCATTCCCTGAACCTGCAGTGACTTGAGGGAAAACAAATAGATTCTAAACCAATCTTGTTCTAACTCCGTAAATTCCTCTTCGGTAACGGTAAAGGCTCAGAAATCATTACAAAACAAAACCACTTGGGATTTTTGTCTGTCCTGAAAGATCTGCAGTTCCCAGAGGACAACCTGTACCAAAACATGGGAAGGTCTAAAAAGGGACCCCATTCCAGCAGCAATGCACTCCTGTCTTCTGTGTAAGACAAAAATGAGCTCAGGGGAATTTCACTGTTGTGTTAAGAACTGACATTTTATATGTAATGCCTGATTAATTTGTCCCTGAATCAGATAAAGATTTCTGGTCAGAAATGGGTCAGGTTGACCAGAATTTGCTGTTAGGAAGAGAAACGTGGATAGGAGGGCTGAGTGAAAAACTGCAGCATCACAGGGAATCAGCACCATGCACTGTGTACTCCTCCAGAGAAAAATAAACTACTCCACAGCTATGAGACCACAATGTTCTACCTAACCTACAAAAAATTCCTTTTTTGCTTAAAGATCTATTAACTTTTCAGTGTCCCATTAAAAGAAATATTAAAAAGGAGAAAAAAACCCTGTCAGTCACAAACCCCACAGCAGTTTTCACCACCACACCTTGGAAGACATCCTCCCAAGGAACATGCACACAGAGCAGACCCCTCTGCAACCACAGTGACACTCTGCAAGAGCAGCTCCAGCTGATTCTCCAGAGACAGATGCTACAAAAACGAGCCAAATTACAATGGGACTCTGTATAACAGGGCAGCATAACACACAATTACTGTAACCTTGCCCTGAGGCATTTCACAGGAAGATAAAAAAAAATAGCCTGCATTTAAGTATTTAACTATTTTTCTTAAGAGAAGAAAAAGAAAAGGCTCATTTTCTGCTTCTTCCAAGCAGGCAGCCCTGGGATGGATTAATCACACAGAGGGAAACTGAAGGAGGGATCCCCTTCGTGAAGGACAGGTTTGTTGGGCAGATGTTTGACATTGAACACAGTGGTTTCCCTCTCCTGTGGATAGGAAGGACAGTGCAGAATTGCAGCAGCTCGTTAATAAATGAGATAATGAGTGGAGAGAAAGCAGCCACTCCTTCAGTCCAGAAATGACCACGCTCCAGTTTGGAGAGACTGTCAGGGTGTGCAGAAATTGGCAGCCTACAGACTGTTGTCAGGACCTTGAATTATCCCTGACACCATCCCCGTGGTGTCTGCCCCTCAGTCACAGCCATGATTTGCAGCACATCCCAAAACACCTCTGCCTGAGGCACAACAAAATGGATGGCACTTGGGTATTTATGGCAAATACTGGAGACTCCACAGCCCATTTCCCAACATAAAGGGAAGCACAAGGAGACTGGAAAGGCCAGGCAGAGCCTCCAGAACTGGGTCTGCTGAGAACCAGTCGCTGCTGTGACAGAAAATTTTGTAGGATTTAAGTAGTGACATGGACTAATCCCTTAATAAAAACTTAATTTAGCTGTTTCTGCTGGAAGAGATGTGGAATCCTGCTGCCACCCAAACAGGAAATGCTTAGTTATTAAGCTGAATTAGCTAACTCTCCCTTGGTACTTACTTTGGTCTTGTTCAATAATATCCCCAACATCACCTTAACAGTTGAGCAATCAACCGAGAGAACGACATTACTCTGATTACTCTTTGGTACTGCTTCAGCAAAATAAATCCTCTTTTTTTTCCCCCCTAATTGGTAAAAAAGAACTTATCTCTATGGATAAGCATCATCCTGTCTAGACAACCATTATAAAGTCTCTGCTGTGCCACCACTGCAGCTCATTAGAGATGCACACAAGGCTGGGTTTGGGAATATCAGACAGAGATACTCCAGTACTTGGTGCACATCTCTGGGAGGTGAATGCCAAGGGAGCCTCAGGAGCAGTTCTGTGTTTGAAGCAGTGACTGTGAGCACAACTTCAGCTCATTTCATCAGTGCCTCACTGGCACCTCAGATCCGGGAAAAAACAGCCCTTAAATATGGGATTCTGGATGGACAGGAATGTGTTCTGGGCTTCCCTCAGCCCCACCAGTACCACACAGCAGCAGGAAGAGCAAGGCAAGCAATTAAATGCTTTGTATTGATGACCAAGCCACAGGGATCCAAAGGAGCAGGCAGGAAACCACCTTGGCAGCCAACAAAATGAACATTAGATTCTGCATCTCAAACAAAAACCACATTAGATTCTGCAGCTCAAACTTAGAGCCCTCATCAGCTGACAAATAGGAATTTAGTTTGTGAAGGATGTGCCAGTTCTCTTGGAAGTCACAGCTCTGACCTGTGCTTGGTGACCACAGCACACAGACTCACCTGCAGCTATTGATGCTGAAATTCAAAAGCGGACCCAAAAACCACACACTTTTGTATGTTGGCCACAAACAGCAGGAGGGGGAATAAGGAATGCACAAAAATAAAAATCCTTTGAATTACACTGATTCCCCCTTTTCAGGGGGGAGAGGAAGAAAGAAATTTTGGAACTTAGTTACTGAGAAACACATCCCCTGAGTTTATAGGTGTTCACTACTGAGGAATAAAACTCTAGCCAAAGTTACCACATTAAAAATTAATCCTGCCAGTTTTCCCTCTGTAACTCAGCTGCTCTTTGGGAGACAGCTAAAACTGTGAAAACCAGCCTGAGAAAAAACACTTACAAACACGATACCATTAGCATAGATATCTGCTATTATTTCTTAAAAACAGGACTTTATATTGCAAAGATTTCCCCACAGAGAAGCTCAAAAATAAAATAAATCTTTACTCCTTAAACACCTGAAGATTAAGAACCCAAAACTCTGTGATACCTCTTAATGCAGCCCCATCCTCCTCAAGAGCAATTTTATGCAGAAAAAGCCTTTGATGCAAGAGGAATTAAAAGGACAATATTAATGAGAAAAATTAGATACTATTTCATCTCATTGTCTCCAATAGCGCCATTAGCGGCACTTATAATAATGATAATTCAGGATTATTTTAATTACGTTTCACGCTTTTCCAGGGCACACTAATGAAGGGCAGGGATAAAGGAGCAGCTCAGTGTGGTGGGCACTGTCAGAAGTGCCCAGCACCCACATGAGGGATGCAGAACTCAACTCCTCACCCTCTCCATCAATTCCCTATGGACACCTCCAACTCAAGGGCTGTCAACTTTTTGAATCCTGGCCAAATTCCAGCTGGATAATTAGATTGTGTCTAAAGTGATTATTTATTCCTGGAGTTTTAATTGGATAAACACATACATTTTCTTCTCTGGATAGCCATGAATGTTGCTGAGCACT
The DNA here is from genome assembly GCF_047830755.1 of Zonotrichia albicollis. Lineage (NCBI taxonomy): Eukaryota > Metazoa > Chordata > Aves > Passeriformes > Passerellidae > Zonotrichia > Zonotrichia albicollis. The sequence continues at coordinate 11,679,649 of NC_133835.1, forward strand.
TTTCAGTACTTTCAGAGTTTACTCCACAGTTGGCTCATGTTTTCCAGGTTAAACCAACTCAATCAACTTCTAATTCTGTGCTGGCAAATTGTCCACGGATTTATATCAACAGAAACAGTAAAACTAAAAAGAACAAAGTATTTAATCCTTTTTCAAAATTAGTTCATAAAGCACTTAAAAACCACATTTTCCCTCTCAATGCTTATTAATAATTTTGAAGCTGCTCTATCCCCAAACCTAACCTGAATTAATTCTTAGTGTACCACTTGAAAATTTCATGCAAAATCCCAACGTAGCCTTCAGTTTGATAAAAGACTGTCACAAGCCAATTTTAGTTTTTATTCAAATTTCACTTCCACGCTCTAGAACAGTACTTCTGTCCAACCATCAGCCAAGCACTATTATTAATCATTTATATCCCCATATGGACACAAAGCCTGGGGAGGTGGCCTCAGGCACACAGGACAGCACTCACACCTTTCTGTGGGGTGTGAAGCCGAGAGGCACAGACAGGAACCCGAGCTTCCACTTCACCACTGCAGACTGTGAGCAATGAGTCAGAGTCCTCGGGAAACTTTCTGGACTATCCAAAGAACTTCAGTCCCCAACAGACTCCTAAATTAGATGCCTGTTTTGAGATGTGTCAGTGTCTCATGTTTTCAATTGGATTAATTGGAAAAAGTGTCTAGAAGTTGCTAGCCTAAAAGCTGCTAGATCTCCTAGGGGGGGAAAAAATCTCATTCTCTACCATTAATTTCTACAGGTCCATGTTTTTATGTAATCAGACAACTAAACCACTAGTTTCCACATAAATATTTTTCTAACTTTGACAATTACTTTAAAACAGGACTAAGATGCTCAATTTGACTGCGGCTTCTTTTCCTATTCATAACACATTAGGTATCTTAGGAAATCAAAAATTGATCCTTTGTGCAGCCAGCTTCATCCTCATAATTAAAAAGCAGATTCTGATGTACAGTAGGCACATCAGACAGACAATTAATTGCCTTTATAGCACTGGGTACTCTGTTACAGATGCCTGCACCAAGAGAACTGAAGATACCATTTTTACTGAGCATTACTAAACCCATTAGAAATACAACACAGCAGAGCATTTTTGCTGTCCCTCCCTAGCCCCAAATACCCTGCTGAGAATATATTTAGCCTGAGATGGCTAAAATCCATAAATGTTGAATCATCATCGTATTCTGGACAATCATCTTTTAACCTAATCAGCCTAAACTAGGAACAGTCCTGCTGAAAAGTGTGTGTTAATGCAGCAGAGGCATCATCATGCACATCAGGTCCAGCAGATAAAAGGGCTCTGAGGCACATCACTCTCCAGGAAATGAAGCGTCAGTGATGAACATCGGTTTCTCATTTTAAATATTAAAACAGGCCATGGGACTCTGCCCTTTCTAACTGGGACTGAGGAGACAATTTGAAAGGTTAATTAAATGACTGACACGTCAGGGCGCCACGGTGCAGGATCTGCAGAGTAAGGTCTGCCCATGGAAATCCGTGGCTCCCACTCTGCAGGAGCAGGACCAAAAGTCACAGCAACAGCATAAGGACAATTGGGAAAGTTGTGGCAAATCCAGTGATGGTGTGCAGGGAAAGTTGTGGCAAACCCAGGGATGGTGTGCAGGGAAAGTTGAGGCAAATCCACTGATGGAGTGCAGGGAAAGTTGAGGCACATCCACTGATGTGTGCAGTCACCACACAGGAGTCACAGCACATTAAATCCCAGTGGGAATGCTCCCATGGGAGAGCACAGACACCTCCTGGTTTTTAGTTGAGAGCTGCTTTTCTCCTGAGCACCAACATCCACACACCATTTAATGGGCTTTAACTTGTGCTGCACACCCACCACAGGAAAACTTCCCACAACTTTGCAAAGCAAGCAAGGCTGGTGGTTTTACAGCACACATCTCAACAGTGCTGGTTTTGTTTTCTCCAGGACTGAGTTTGCCCTGAGAGGGGATTATTTGCTTGTGGAGATATTGCTGGGCAATGGTGGGAAAGCACTCCAGCCCCACCAATTCTTCCCTGAGAGCTCTCTGCAGCCCAAACTCTGTAAGTATTAACTGAAATAAAACAGCAGAACTTTTGTGTTTTACCTTGGATGCAGCAGAAGATGTGAACTCTGCCTGGGCTTTTTTAATATTTGCACCTTTGTCCCCATGAAATTCCAAAGGAACTCCATGCAAAGGCAGCAGCACATGCCCTGTGCAGCCCCTGAGCAGCACAAACCAAGGGAGGAGCACCACAGGTCATCCCTCCCAAATACAATTCCTACAAGTGTGAGGGAATTTTAAAATGAGGGAATTTTGACATTCAGAACTCAAATTCACACAGAATTTATGTGCATGCAGATACAGAACTTCTCCTGTAAGTGTATCTCTGTATGTATTAGTGACTGATGAATAAACACCAGGAAGAATTATAAGATTTCATACATTTTCACATCACTTATATGAGTGACAGCTATTTTAATAAGATTCAAGCTAGGATCTTCACAAAACTTTTTTTCCTCCAAATTTTTGCAGTTTTTTAAAACAAGCCGGCCGAGAAACTGAACTCCACACAGAAAAGACTGAGATTTTTTCATCCTAGTCATTCAGTAGGGAAAAAGAAATCCATACATTTATTTCAAGCCTGGATTCCTACTGCAACATCTTGAAATGCTCAATAATTCCATTAAAGCTTTGTAGGGGAGAAATATAATCTGCTATACTGCTACTGAGGCTCCTCTGTCGTAACACAAGCCACAGGAGCAATTCTTTGAAACAGTAAACAAAAAAAAAAACCCACTCAAGGCATTAAAAATAATATTTTGAAAGAGAGAAAGAATTAAATGTTGGAAACAATCATAATTATGCTTTAAAGAGAGGGTTTGATTGTGTAACTTCAGTTACCTAGGGCATAATGATTACCAAATTCATAACTCTTCCACATCAGAGAGAAAATGGAAAAGTCTTAATAATCTAAAAAATATTACAGTATCTTTCTCTATTTGGAGTGAATCAATGATATTTATAGCCCCAGAGGTATTGAATTTCTTTTGTATCAAAGAACACCAATAATAATGTACAAGTCCATTATGGAAGTGCGTATCAAGAAAGTGAGCACTGTCTAAGACTACAAAAAGGGAGAAAGCCAAAACTCAGCCTGTGATCCCAAGAACACATGTCAATCTTCTCCCACCAGATGCAACAATCAAATTATCTCAGGTGTTTGTAGCTCACCACATAAAAATGGGATGAAAAATTGAGACTGGTGACTTTCAAGACATTTTACAGAGTTTGACAGGAAAACTTCACAGCCAAACTGCACAAAAAAATTTCCTGAGCAAATTAGAGTTGCTTAAAAACCAAAATTATATATATGTGTGCAAAAAGCACAAACAAGTCAGCAAAGATTTTGCTTCAGTTCTGGAATCTAAAATAATTCTGAGGTACAAGCATTCCCTAAAAGCAGGATGAGAAAAGAGCCAGGCAAAGAGGGAAGTGCCTGCCCTGTTAACTCCACACACATTCAAAGGAACAATTTTTTTGCCAGCAAGAAGAGCAGCTTCATCTGGATGCTCCCTGGCTTTATTCTCCCACCTCTGAAGAGTGTCCTCAGGCATCATCCAGCAGTTACAGAGGGGACCTGTGGGAGTCATTAAAGTAATTAGAACTGCTTGAATGTCAGCTGCAGATGATGCCATGGAGGACAACGCATCCCTACCCTACAGTTAACAGGAGATGTTAATTTTGTGAAATCCTTCCTTTTGTGTTCTGCTTTCTACGTTAACTATGTAAGGCAGAGCCCAAGAGAAAAGACCTACAAAGCTCTTGCCAAGCAAGGTACCCAAATGGGCCTGGTTACCATGGCACTGGCATCCAAGGGCTTGTAATGCAAACTACCGAACATCCTCGGGTAGCGGGACTTTTGAACACCTGGTGAGGCAGTCAACCAGTTCAAATGTGGGGATTTAAGTACAATAAACTTAGATTTAGCTTGCTCCTTTTGAAAAACCACCATCTAACTCGATTCCTGTTTTCAAGGAGGAAAACAGCACCTCAGCTGAAGGCTATCACAGGCACAATCCAAGTTCCAGATGGTGCTAAAATCAAGCTCAGCACAAGGGCCTGACACCATCCTGGGGCAGCAGATGCCATGGAGTCCACCATGGCTGCTACTGAGTCAACCAAAACAAGTTCTTCCACATGTTTTAAAATAGGAGAAATTTCCTACTTAGATGAGCTATAGATATATGGACACAGGTAAGCAAAAACTGTTGCTTGTTTTACCAACAGAAACTAAAAAAACATGCTTGGTGTACTCTAGATAGCCAAGGAGACAGTGTTCTTGCCTCCAAATTTTCTGAGTGAAAGCATAAAGCAGGTCTATGGAATAGAAGTGAACATATCAAGTCACTACTTTGTGAGCTATGAGCAGCATCACTGACCTTCTAGAATAATAACGGATTATTGAGCAGTTGTGAGAAGTCATTTCACTGTAAAAGAAAAAAAGATCCTGGATATCACAAAGGGCTAACACTTAAATCTATATGCAGTATGAATTCATTTTGTTTCTCTTTATACTTTGCTATTCTTAGACAGATAGCAGCTTCATGAGACCTGATTTATTGTCCATATGTATCAAAATAGGAATGTGCTCCTACGTTTCAGAGCATTAAATGAGATTTACTCCACAGTAACTTCATTCTGCCTTACCCAAGCAGGATTTGCCATGCCTGGCACTTCTGCCACAATAGAAAATCTCCTGCAAGAAATGCAGAGCTTAGTAAAAAAGTTACTATTACCAGTGTCCTGATACTTAATATTGACAGCCCAGGAACTGGTCTGTGACTGGAACTGTCTGGAGGGAAGAATGGATTAAAAGGGTAGAAACAGCAAAACAGATGGAAGGAGGTGAGGGCTGTCCCAGGCATCTCTCAGCATCCCAGGCTGCATCCCCATGGTCCCCTCAGCCACAGCTGCTCCCTGCCCAAAGCCATGGTGCTGGTTTGGGCTGGGAGAGTTGATTATCTCCCAGATAAACCATGGGCTGTGGTTTGGAGCAGTGCTAAGAACAGCTTTGATCACACAGGGGTGTTTCAGTCAGTGCTGAGCAGGGCTCACACCACAGAGACGTTCTCTGCTCCTCAGCCCAACCCAGTGAGGCTGCACAGGGAGTTTGGGGGGACCCCTGAGCCTGACTGACCAAAGGGTGCTCCACACCCCCATGCTCAGCATACAGAGCTGGGGGAAGGAGGAGAGAGGGATGTTCAGAATTTGGGCACCATCCTTCCCCAGCCACCATCACACCAGATGGAGCGCTGCTTTCCTAAGGATGCCTGAGCACTTTCCTGTGGGAAGAACTTACTGAATTCCTTACTTTCCCTATTAAACTGTATTTACCCACATCTTTTCTTCCCCATTCTCTCCCCCATCCCAGTGCAGGGGATGTGGTTAAACCATGACAACCACAGGAAACTCCATTTAAACATAAGAAGAAACCACATGATTTCCACAGGTGACTTCCAAGCCTCAACTCCATGGTTCTGTGATCTCCAACACATTTGTTGTTCATATATATGAGCACTACCAGCACAATATTTAATAACTGTATCCTTAGCTAGATATAGATTTCGAATCCAATTTCAGAGAATGATAAAACATTCTAGATTTTAATAGGTCATCACAGTGACAGTCAGGTCAATACAATCCCTGATTCATTACTCACACTGCTTCCTTCTGTTTTCACAAAATAAATTGTGCCAAGAGAACATGTGTTTTATACCATTTTAACTCTTCTCTGTGTGTATGTTTATACATATATATATATATCTACATCTATAAAGTTATTTCACAACATTTCTGCGAAAGAAAAATATATTTCCCATATTGGAAAAATCAGGGAAACTTGAGGACAGCTTATAATGTGATTTTCTCAAGATTATATGTAGTTTGGTAATAACTGACACCATATTAATGGAGAAACTAAAATGGCAACAATAAGAAATCCTCCACACAGCACACACCCTTGAAGTACCTTATTAGCTCTGGCAACTCTTTTAACAACTTACAGCTGAAGAGAAAATTCAGATTATTATTCTGAATGCGCGTACAGTCCAGACCCTTTGCCTGTATTTTATGTCAGGTGCTGTTCTGTACCTGTTTGCTTCTTGTTTCACTGCTCCATGAAATTCTGCAACACTAAATGATTTGGAAATAGCTAGGAAATTATGCAGCTGGAAATAGGAACAAGCTGTGTCCATCACTTCAAAGATGTGCTGCCATGAAGAGATGTTCCTCCATACAAGCAGCATTTCTGTTTGGATTTCCTCCTTTTTAGCTACTCAGGGGTGGACCAGTACCTACTACAACACGCCCCAACAGCTGAACATTTTCACCCTGTCCTGCTCATGATCAAAGCTTCCTTTTCTCCAAATGCCAGCTCTGAGAGTTGCGTGTTCCACCTCTTACAACAGGACCCAGCAGCATTTGACTTCACCCAACTATTTTCCTGCTAATGTTATTTTTAAGAGCTTATATAATAACAAATGGACTATCCAATATGTGCTTAATAATGGCTCAGGCAGCCTCTGACAACGGGGTTATCACATCCATTTGGAAAGTTTCATGGGAATCCATAACATTCCCCTGAACTGTCACCAAGGAACAGGTTGCAGGGGAATGAGGTCTAACAGAGGAGCATATTATAAAGGCAGCTTTTATGATACACATTAATGGAGGTCAGAGGCAAGGCTACTGCTCTCATTTATGAAGGGAAAACACTAGATCATAATGATGGCATGAGGATGGGGAGAATAATAAAGTCATTTCCCTGGTTCAGGAAAGATTAGCACATTCTGCCCAGTTAAGTCCTTTTCACTATAAAAGGACTGCCTAGAGGTGCCTTTAAGTATAGATTTGCAGACAGACAGAACTAGGTGTGTGTATCACATCAATTGCAGCAGGTGACTCTGTGCCTAAAAGTTATTAGGAATAAATACCCCTTCCAGAGCAGAAAACCAATTCCATGCTCATGGCACTCCTTGATTGAGAAGATGTGGCTTTTGAGACCAGAGCTCCAAAAGTAGACCAAAGCCTCAATTACAGTAAGTCTTAATTCCTGGCTTATATTAGGAAATTTTATGTGGCACTGAAATGCACAGTGACAGCTCAAGTTCCTTTCTGAGCTTGTAGATACAAGCAGTGACCCGTGCCTTTGAGGTTATGCTAACCACTGCTAAGTACATACTTGTTACTCATATAATTCTTCTCTAAATTACTTAAGATAAAAGAAGCTAAGAAAGAGCCAGGTAGAATCAAACATGATTGCTTCCTATTAAACAGCTGTCAGTTCCACCAGATCTCACCAACCTTGGATCAAAGGCAGTCACACTTGGACACTTTTCCTTTAATAGCCTCATTCATGCCTGGGCAGTGCTGGGAGTCTTTAGCTGTGTTCTGATGCTATCTCAGCACCTGAATGAGCCCTGCACATTGCGCTGCTCTGCACCTTCATTCAGCTCTGAGAGAATCCTTCTGCTGGGTAGAGAAGCACAAGAATCTCACAGGAGAACATCTACTTCCTTACAGCGGGTGGCAAGCCCAAGCTTGGTGCCCTTTAAGTTTGGGAAGAAAAAATGTAGACATACAATATTGACATACACTGTTGTACACGTGTACAATACTTAAAAGACCTCTACAAAAATTGAGCATTCTCAATGAACTGCCCACAGGCCTATTCCCAGTGCTACCCCCAGCTCAGAAATCCCATTTGAAGCTGGCCACAGAAGCCATGGGGAGAATCAGGTCTTAAACTGAGAGCAAGTCAACCAGCTACTGCAGCAGATCAAAGCTGTGCTAAACTGTAAGGTTAAAGCATGATGGTGAAAGTAACCAGGGCACAACTGTGGCCTCAACCTAGAGCAGAGCAGCTCCCAAGGAGCGGTTGGTAACTGTTCCTGAAGAAAAAGCAGAATTATTGCCCTAATTCAGAAGGATCCTCAGACTAACAGAGGTACCTGCCAGCACTCAGATCTCTGCTCTATCAGAGAAGGAGACAGGAGAGCACCCCAGTGTATTCCATACATATACATTATTAACTTTTATCTAATGGTATTGAAACTTGGAGGCCAGCATGCTGGGTTTCCCCATTTAAAAAGAAAAAAGCCTGTCTCCTGGATGTTTTTCTTGGGCATTCATTTCCCTGCCCCACAAGAGAACGCCCACTCTGCTCCCTCAGCAAACACCCTACCAGCGTTCCTTGTCCATGATCAAAGTTTCTCTTCGTCTTCAGTGGGGATTTGGAAGCACAACCTTCAGATGTAAAGGAGTGTTAAAATAAAAAAATTAAAAACACTGAACCCAAACCCCTGGTGGTTTGAAAACCTGCAGTAACTCCAAAGGCTTGCCTAATACATGCACCAAATTTTACATCTCCGGGCTTTGGCTTATTAAATAGGGAAAAATGTAAAAATGCATGACCTGGATGGAAGTACCATTCTTTTTTGCTGTGTTCCCAAGTTTTTGAAGTTGGGGACTTTGTTCCTAGTAAAACTACTTTGGTAGCAACTGTGTCTCCACTGGATGAAAATCTGTGTCATGGAACAACCGACCTAATTTGGATCCACTGTCCACTTCTGCTCTAGAGAGAACCCTGATTAAACTCAGAGCTATTCTGCACTTCTTCTGAGGGTTGAGGCATTCAAATTAGCTATTAGATCCTTAGCAAAGATCTTGCAGCTCCTGTGCTAACTCAGACTAGCAGATGTATCAAGGACTATAATTTCTAGCATTACACAAACCAATTAACCTTTGCCAGAGGTACGTACTGTAGAGAACTAAATATAATAAAACATTTTAAGAGTATTGTTTAATTCATACTCGTAGCACTTTCTCAGAGGTAGTTATGAACTGATATGCAGTGAATCACAGCATGTTACTAGGTTGTTCAGTGTTGCTCCATAAGGTTTAAATTAGACTCCCTCAGCTCCAAAAAACCATACCCAAAGCCTGGCAGCTTTTTCTCAGAAGTTAGCTAATTCTTCTGCAGATAAAGCCAACAAATAAGCACAGAGGGTAGACAGAATTTAAAGAAAAAAAAATCTACATCTTATAGATTTGCTCAATTCTACCCCGAGCACATGTATATATTTATATGTATTCAAAATTTTATTCATTTTTTGGGCTAACAAAGAATGCGTATCTTTAGTCTTTCAGCAACTGGAAAGAAGAGTGGGTAGAAAAGATGAGTGTTTAACAAATGCCATTCTCAGCTCCTGAGTTTGTATACAAAGATGTGCACACAAGACATTCATGGGATTCTCTATGAAAGAAACAGACACCTGGCAGCGCCAGATAAAAAGCCTCATTAGTATGGGAACATTGTGCTGACAAAAAATATGCAACACACTTAATAGCCAAAAGAGGAAAACTACCAACCTTTCAAGCTTCCTTTCTGTAAACATTTCTTTAGGAAACACTGAAATACATCCAGGCTGCTCAAACAGGAGGCACACCATTAGTACAACTGATGGTACAACTGCCCCAGAGGTTGCATGCCTGCAGAGGCAGACTGGAGCCCGATGAGCCAAGGGGGTATTTGAGCCCAAAGTTCATTGGAACAACCTGAGTTGTGTGCATGCTCTCAAAGCAGTGCCAGCACACAACCTCAAGCAGATTTGCCAAAAGGACATTTCCCAGTTTCCTCCCTTTTACACATAAATTGGTTAAATCACAGCGATATTTTTGTGTCTTACTAAAGGTCTAAGTAGGATGTCACCATCCCGTAAAAAAAAAGGCTTTTCATCCTGCTCATCTCTGAGTGAAAAACCCAAAGCACTCCGGGTATGAGCTCCATGTTGAATTGCAGGAAGCTGATTTGAATTTTAAGATTCAATATAAATTATCTCCTGCATGCACAGAGCTACACTGAGCACTATCATCAATTATACGGGCACAAAACATCACGTGGAGAAGTACCCAGCGAAGAAATGGCACTTTTGGGTGTGTGTGTTTTCCCAAATCAGCCTTGTTTTAATTGTCAGAGGGATTATCTTGCTGTAACAGTCTGTTCTGTTTGTTTTCTTCATGCTTATCAGCTGTGAAGTCAAATTCCAATAATCACATCTATTTAGCTTCCCAGCCCATCTTCAAAACACAAACTCAAAAACCAAACAAACCACAGGCGGGGAAGAAAAAAAGCTTCCAGCTGACCATTCAGGAGTATCTAATCTAAGAGGAAAAGGTGAATCCTATGTGACATGCATTTTGTGGTCGGGTTGATGGGAAGCCTGAGGGCGAGAAAAAGGCAGACCAAAATCCTTAACAAACCTATAAAGTGAAAAAAGCAACATCTGCCTATGGAAAGATAGGAAAACCAGGGTCTAATACAGAATGACACATCATAACTAGTGTTTATGTATATTGCCAAAACCACTGCCCTCTGAAATTTCTAAGTAAATTTCAGTTTCAGTCTCTTAATCAGTTCAGCATTCTGCTCTTGTTGAAATGTCTTGTCAAAAGGCATTACCATGACTTAAAAACTTTAAGTTCAGAGGAATGCTAGAGGAACTTAAGCAACATCTATGAAATATGGCACTTCTCATCTTAATTTTAAAATAGTTTTCACTTTCATGATATGAGGCACTATGTTCCATGCCCTCAAAATTTACACCACCTCCCAGGGCTGAAATAAGAAAGCATGTTGAATAATTCCTCTCTTATCACTTACTACTGAAGTGTAAAGTAAATCTGCTGCTGTTCAATAAAATTCCTCCTTGAAATCACAAGTCTCTCAGTTACTCTTTCTGTCTCAGTGGCATTGAGTATTCCAGGTCACTGCACAGGTTAAGTGAACAACCTCACAAATGCAGAAATAACACAAACTGAGATTGTTCCAATTTCCCCACAGTAGCACTTGGAAAAAAAAAAAAAAAAAAAAAAGGAAATAATCAGAGCTACCATCTCCTTCCAGATATGCACCCCAAGCTTTTTATTTATTTAAGATTTTCATTCTTATGGCCTCCTTAATACGACTGGCTCAGCCTGGAGCCTTCATTTCATAGGCAATGGCTCTGATGTGCAGCATCCCTGCTCTCAGAGCACTCGTGTCAGGGAGGGCCATTCCTTCTCCAGGGCCAGTCTCATCTCACCAGAGCTTGGCTAAAGCTCTGATGAGGGATTTGCCGAGTTCTGACACAGCATTCTGACACTTGGGGTTGTTCCCCCCCTCCTTCCCCACTTTCTTCCCCCTCGGTACTCTAAGTAGTTCATTAACCCCACATAACTGCCAATTAAGAGAATTTCTCCTCGAGAAGGAACATTCTCTCCGTGAAACTCACTTAATTACAGAAAAACGCATAGCTTAAATATAACAACCTCCTCTCCTGTTAATTCAGCTGTGGTGAATTTTGCATGCTTTATTTTATCCTCTGGTTATGACATAAGGGAATGCTGAAAAATACTCCTTTATTTTTTTTTTCCTTAAAAACAAATCTCCTAGAAGTTCCTGCAAGTTGGGAAATCCTGAAGATTTCACTCCTTTAGGGATTACTGCCACAGATATCAGAAAGCACAACTTTGGGAACTGCCATAAGACAATCCACAGATCCCACAACTGTGCTTGCTGAATGCTCACAAATACCTCTTGTTTTTCTCCTAGATATATTCCTATAGAAAGAAAAGTTATCTTCGGTCTACAGCATGTCCATGAGCCTAGGTAATGTGCCCAGGCTGACAGGAGATGTATGTGAACAGGTACAGGACCTAAACCAAGCTCATTCCAAGTAGGAGGCAAATATTTAGGTACTGTTTCCAAACTCCTGAAGAGACATAGTCACGTAGTTTAAAGATATTTTCCCTGCTGATCAGCAGATCTTCAAGGGGCCAAGCAGCAGAGAGTCAGAAAAAAAAATTCACTTCTCAGAAAAGTTGCAAAAAGATTACTATTTTTAAGAAAACTTCACCAACTTGGCATAATCTGACCAGATGCAATGGCAGAAAAGTGGGGGGTTTAAACAAAGGAAAGCTAGTTTGGTTATAAGAGCATGTTTCCAATACGAAAAAAATACTGATTTCTTGAGTTTGCTTTCTGAGGCTGATTCTCAGCTGGTATAAATTGATAATGTTGCTCTGATGTGGTTCTTTTTATGTCTGCTCTGCTCTCTGCAGCGTTCATGGGGTTTGCTGCAGGAACAGCAAGCACCCAATTGATGATGGGAGATAAGCAGAGTAATTAAAACCCACGTTTAGAGTTATGAACTCTGGAAAGAAGCATGCAGATCTAGAGTTAAAAAAATACAGCTTCTAATAAATAAATAATAAAAAAAGATGGTATCAGTTGGATGCATTTATTCACAGGCAGCAGTGTTCATTACTGTACCTCTACCTGTATGTAGGAATACAAGGCATAACCAGTAAGAATTATAAATAGGATTTGGTGTAACAATCTTCCCCATCAGTGCTACATGGGAAAAACACATCCAGCTATTGTGCTGGCTCTTCATTTCCACAAAGCTCCCAGCATCCATCCACCCTGCACAGTTTTCCTGTGCAATGACTCTTCCCTCCTCCTCCTCCTCACAGCCGCTACATCAGCCAGCAGGTAAGGAAAATTCACAGTGCTGCTGGGTCAGCATGACCTCGCTTGGAAGGAGCTGCACAGCCCTGCCCAGCGTGTTCCCTGCCAGCCAGAGCCCAAAGCAGCTCCCGAGCTCCAGCTCCCACCGAGCAATGCAGCACACAAAGCACCAGGTGGCCCCATTATGTAGCAGTCATTACCACAGACATCCCAGCCCCGCACAAGCCCCTGCTTTCATGTGCTGCGATGCTGCTGTGTGATTATTTGAATAAAAATGTTTCCCATGGAGACAGCTCCCCGTGGTTTACACCTTGTTTGGGACAAAGGAAATGATGTGGAGATGCTGTTAACCTCTGGAAAGATGTGAGGAAGGCTCAGCTGAGGACAGAAAAGTGAACTGTGGCAACGACTAATTGTTTAGGGCATCGTTGTTACCAGCATATAAATTCTGCCTTTGGGAAATTCATTTAGGGTTTTTCTCCCTTCAGAGTTTAAAGTGGGATAACCAAGATGGGAACTGACCCAGCACACAATTTGAAAGAGGGTATCCTGCATGAAAACAGAAGAATTTGTCATGCAATATCTATTTGTAGATAGATCTTGTATCTACAAATATTGTATATTTGTAGATACAATATCTATCTAAAAAGATATAATATTTTTAGATACAATATCCATCTACAAATAGGTATTGTCATTCTACTGGCAATTGAAGCCATTTGTTTCATATTTTTGGTACTCAGATTTTAGCTCAATATATGTGCATATAAACAATTCTCACTGTGTATTACAGGCTTAACTACTCTAAGCTCGGAGCTTCTACAAAATTATAGATGCACATAAAAAGAAAAAGTTCCTATTCTTCCACCCCAATTAAAAAGGAACATATTTTCAAGTGCATTATCTCTCCCCTGTGAACCCAGTCACTGAAATGTGCAGCAAAAGCAGTTGGATTTACAGCCTTGCACTACTTGGGGACAAGCAGGGATGTACAAATGCAAGCATCAAATGACTTCAAAACTGGCACCAGCACTTCTTGTTACTCTGTTAATTCACCTGTGTGGGTTAATGCGAGCAGTCGGGGCACAAAGCTGAACATGTGTGTAAACCCTGACATGGTAAACAGTGTCAAATGCAGCTGCCACAGTTAATGTCAGGAATCATGAAAGGACAGGATCATGCACAGTTAAGCACTTCTTCCTCCAGGCTGTAAAACAACAACAAAAGAAACTCCCATCCCTGGGTGTTTCCCGGAGTGCTCCATCCCAGACACTTGAGGTGAGCCCACCTCGCCAAGATCAGGAGGCTCTGATGGAACACAGGGGCCACTCCAGCTAAAAAGGAAACCTCCAAGGGCCACAGATTAAATTCCATTTGCCTGAGGTCAGAAGATCGTCTGTAGTCCCCAGTGACCATTTGTGTACATCACAAAGTCTCTGCACAGCTCAGCAAAACTGGCAGCCAGAGGAGACATCAGTGCTGGAATTCCAGAGGGATCTCAATGCACAAGTGAGATGTTTTAGTCAGATTAAGGAAGCTCCTTCCTCATCACATTTGCTCTGTGAACCTGAAGCATGACACAGGCAGCCAGGAATTGCACCAACATGTAACAGGAAAATAACAAAACATGAATTTATCATTCCACCCTCTCTGATGTCAAAGGGTCCTTATCAGAGCGAAACATGAGCTGTATTTCAGTGAAAGGTCAGGTCTCTCAGTAAGCTTCTTGTATCACCTCCCAAGTCAGAATCTTACCCTATGTGTAAGATACAAATCACTAATATTCTTTTATGTTACAATGACATTTTAATTGCATTGCATGTTTTAATATACTCAACTTGGGTTTTAGCTAAGTTCGCTGTATTTCTTGATTTCTGTGTGGTATTTAGCCATTTTTTATAAATTGACAAGGCTATTTCTCAAAGTTTCATTTGCATATCTTCATTTCCTTGCTTAATAGAGAGTCAGAATTTGATGAACACTTGCAGATATACAGACATTTCCACATAAAGAAGACAGAACCTTAACATCCCATGCAGATATCAGTGTGCCAACACCAGCAACATTCCAGCAGCAAAACAAAACCAAAACACGTGTCAGAAGAAAAATCATTAAAATTCACACCAGCACTGCCCAAAGATTCAACACTTGCAAGTTTATTGGTATTAGACAATTCAGAACATGCATTATGACAGAAATCTTCCCTTTTTATGCAAGTGTTTCCACCAGAAAAAAAAAAAGAATGCATCTGTATGCAAGAAGTAGATGTCAATTCTAATACACATGCTTTGTAAGAACATAAAATGGAAATGCACTCTGCTTGCTCTGCCCTGCAACACCTGTTAATGCTCCCATCGCAGCAGTTATGAAAATCAAACCCAGAGAAATAACCAATGATTTCCAAACCTTCACTTGAATAGAAAATAGGGTTTCTTTACCATTACACTGTAGCTTCTTCAATTTTTTTTCTTGAACAACACAAAAAGAATAATGATCCTACCAATGAAGAGCCCTTGTAATATCTGACTTCTGCACCTCACATTCCTGTTGGCAGAAGATGCTCAAAGCCACACATTATCCCTCTAAGAGCACTATTCTTGAAATCTTTTGTATTTTTATGAAAAGAAATCAGAATCTACTTGAAGTCACGATGATGACAAGCACCACTACCCACACAAATTAAATCACTCCCGTGTTGTCCATGGTGAGTAAGGGCTGGAGATCCCAGCAGGGATTTGTTCATGGTCTCTGTCGGCCACCTGTGCTGCACACCCTCACTCCAGGCATTTAGGAAAAACATTTCACACTCCAAACCTGTTTTTTTTTCTGGCTCACTTTGAATTTACACCCACAAACCACCCAATGTTCACGTTTAAGCAAAAAGAACCTTGACGTGTGTTTATACTTTGCTCTCTCTGTCATCCCACCTCAGTCCACGTGAAGCTGTCTGTTCACTCTCTCCTTTAATTGTTTGCACAAGCTCAAAAGATGATGCTCTCCCTTGTGCTGCTGCTTGGAGACCCTGATGGGCCCTGCTGTGAACAACAAAGTCAGTCTGAACTGGGACCTTCCCGGTCCCAAAATCCTTCCCTACCAGCACAGGCTCCAGCCTGACCACATGAGCTGACTCGTGGGCCTTGCAAGGCTGGGTGCTCCATCTGGATGGAGAACTGGGGTTATTTTTAGGATTACAAGCATGACTCCTCTTGCACGCAGCCCTGGAAGAGTCCTTGCTGACTGCCTCTCGTGCTCCAAGCGGAA
This sequence comes from Zonotrichia albicollis, assembly GCF_047830755.1. NCBI lineage: Eukaryota > Metazoa > Chordata > Aves > Passeriformes > Passerellidae > Zonotrichia > Zonotrichia albicollis. Next base: position 11,695,495 of record NC_133835.1, read on the forward strand.
TTCCTTAGAAATCTCACCTACAGAGTGGCAAGGCCGAGTGTTGTGCATAAAAACAGACAAAAATAAAGGTCTGGAATTCAGGTTTAAGAAATACAACCCACACTGGTTGGTCTGGGAAAAGAAAGCCTAGGCCAAGCAATTGGAAAGAAAATGCTGTGGGATAGGACAGTGGTTACATCAGGAGCTGCTCATGTTCTCCAACTCAGTTAATGTGAGGGGGAAAAAGAAAAGAAACAGGAAATGCTCACAGTCATAGCCCTGGATAATGAGGCTAAAGTGGAAACTTGTGATATAGGATATTAAAAGCTTTAATTATTTCCTTTTCCCGCAGCCTGATGGGATCTACCTGCAACCTTCAAGCACGACCTTTGTTAAACCCATGCTGCCCTGCCATCAGCCCACACCTGCTCCGTGCCAAAGCTTCCCCAGGAGCTGCAGGGCTGGGGACACTGCCATTCCCTCCTGGAACGTGTGTGAGGCACAAACACAGCTCTGCAATGAAGCAATCCATCAGCACACAGCTCCCACCACAGCTCTGCCAGGCCCTTAATAAGCTGTTAGTGACAACCGCCCCACGTGTCACACCACAGCGAAAAGCAAATTACCAGGGATCAGAGGGTTTCTGCTTGAGCCTGGTGATTCCCAGGAAAAGCCATCATCTCCTCTCCCCTGCACTTAACTCTGAGTAAACTGAAAGGAGTCTGAAGGCTTGTGTTTCCTCACGATTTTATCATATGAATTATGGAGCAGGAAAGCTGTTTCAGATGCTCCAATGTTCTTATAGAAAACTATTCCCATAGAACAGTATTTTCCTCCTATGACTTGTTTGTTGTTCGGCTTATTATTTTCATTTTCATTTTGTAGCTCGTTCTCAGGACATGCATATTCTTTTTGAATAACAACTTCAAAAATGAAAGTCTGCTATTCGCAGCAGCAATCACAGCACATTCCATTAAAATGGAGCTTTTAACAATATCTCTGATTAAATCAATTTGGTTTGCCCTTTTTCAAATACTCCGGAACTCTCAGAAAACACGCTGCATTCATTTATTTCCAAACCAACACAGCAAATACAAATGAAAATAAAATTACATTATATATTTTAGGAGATTAGACATGAAAAAAGCACATGTAATTAACTGTACCTGGCTGGACAGTAAATGGCAGCCTGCCTTTGCATACAGAACTCTTGATTTTCTATTTTGTGTAATCTCTCATAAGAAATAACAAAATACTCATGAAAAATCAACATTCCTGCTGCACCAGACCCCAGGATTACCTACTGAAATACCTCCTAGGGAAACAATTAAAAAGGCATCTATTTAATCTACCCAGAAAAAGGCAAGATATTTTGAATTGTGGCTAACTGTATCAACAGGCAGGTTTTTAAGTTTTAGAAGTCAAGTCTGCAGCTCAGAAGAATTAAAGAGATGTTAAGCAAAAAAAAACACTACCTAATTTTTTCTTCTGAAGAATCCATTAATCACAGTAATACAGGAGAGTAGCAGAGAAGTAATAAACTTATCTGTGACAGAACTGATTCACAAAGGAGGAATGACTAACACATGACCAGCTACTCTGAGTAGCGCTCCTCAACCTGATGGGAGTGGGATCAGACAGCAGTGACATCTCCATAACACAGCCAAAAAAAATCCTGTCACCTCAGCCACCATGAGACAACACTGCAAATCTTTGCTATAAATCAGATGAATTTGAGTCCTCAGATATTTTTATTTTAATAACTCCACCAGCAGTATCTCCTTTTGAAATTAATACATCTGCCTTAGTGGTTTTTAGTTTTCCTTGTACAACAATGACAGCTAATAGGAAAGCACTGTCATGTATCCTGACTAAAGGTAATGTATATGTGACAGCTGTGTGATCATCAGTAGGAAAGTATTTCCACCAGACAAAAGGAATAATTAAAACAAGCCTGCAGTCCTGGCTTTTGGATTTAAATGTTTTAATTTGAAAGAACAATGGCTCCTGGAAGCTCCTTGCCAAGCAGCTCTGACAGCCTGTCATCCCTTCACCAGCCCTGAGTAACACTTGTGCAGGTCTGAGCACCAAACAGCAGATTGTGCCTGGTGATCCTGAAAACAGCACCACTGCTTCCAGGAGAGCCAACGAGATGAACCCAGCTCTGCAACCTTCTGAAGCATTTATTCCACTAACAAAGCATCCCTGGAAATGCAGCTAATGAGAGAAGCACTGAGCCTGGGTTTTAAGCCTTGTTTGACATGCAGGTGTCTGTGGTACTGCACAGCAGAGCCCTGAGCACACTGTGGGTGTGAGAGGATTCACTCAGGTTGTTCCACGGCTGATGGGCTCATTTTTCACCAACGAACCATCCCAGAGCTCACACAGACCCCAAGGCAATGGGGATGGCACAGGGATGTACTTGTATTCACTTCTGAGTCAGGTAAAAAATTGGCAAAAAATTTGCAGCTAATGCCCAACAAGTGTTTGCCACTGAAACACAAGGCTCCACTCAACAACCAAAGCTTCTGAAAGTTTAGGTTATCCATAAAAAGCTGATTTCTCCTTCCTATGGAAGATTTTGCATAAAAACAATTTGATTTATCTAGGTTTTTGTGATAAGAGCTTGCTTTTTCCCAGGAGAAGGTGTAAATAAACAGCTTTGCCACTGAACTGTTTCCAACACTTTGCAAAATTTCTCTCCTATCAACTCTCCTCCCTCTGAAGAGGAGCATCCTCCCACTGATGCTGGTGGCTCCAGAGCCACACAGGCAGGGATTTGTTTCAGATTAAGGGATTCTGCATTTTCCCTCATAGAATGAAACAGAAGTCAAACAAGCAATTATTTGCATGAAAGGAAAAACTCCAGGACCCCATCAAAAAATACAAATGTGTGCATGTCCAAAATGTTTTCCACCAACTGCAGTGCAGACCCCAACAGCACAGCTTCAGTCCCCATGAGCCCACTGTCCCTTGAGCCAGGCTGAACAAATACCATGGAAAACACATTAGTTGATTATATTTCAGTGACATTAGTGTCCAGGAAGAGTTGCAATTCTGAAAAGTTTTGGATCCTGCTTTTCCACCTGCATCCTTTTAGGAGAGAGCACAAGCAAACAGAACAACAGGTTTTTAATACAGCAGATGTTTCTGAGGGAAAGGTCAATGATTCAAGCAAAGACTGAACCTTGTCAGCCAGCAAGGCAACGTGTCACCTGGCTGAAACAAAACAAAACATCCTACCACTGCTGAATTGCCTTCAACCACACAGATAATAAGAGATTCTTTCCTAATTTTAGAATATATGACTCCTAAAAGAAAACACTGCTGTAAATATTTCCTTTAAATAAACACTTGAATTTGACAGACTTACCGGTGGCCAAAAAAAAAAAAAAAAAATCATCAGAGGCAAGTGAGAAGAGGAAATAACTAATCAAAGTATTTTGCAGTGACTTGGGACTTTGGCTTCATTTAGATGGTTTAATTTTTCTGGCGCCTGAATTATTTATTTCTTCTCTCCTTCAGGGCATGCACATTGTGTTTCAAAACCAGCAAGAACAGGAGCAGCTTTTTTTGTTTCCTACTCAACTGAACGAGAACCAGAGCCAGACCTTGGACAGCCTGGGGGACAGGACCAAAGCAGCAGAGCTGCGAGAGGAGATGCATCCAAAAACAGGAGCGTGCTTCCCGGGTTCTTTGTATTTTGGGGGGTTTTTATTGGCATCCTCAAGGTTTCTTTGTAAAGATCTGCAGGATTTTGGAAGGAGCCTCAGGCACTGCCATGGTGTGAGCACTGAGCATTTGCTGTGCTCCCCAACAACAAAGAATCCCTTCAGAGCCCAACCCAGAGCTTCCATTCCCTTCAGCAGGTCAAGATTTCACCCTGAAGAGCTCTGCAGAAGCCAATTTCTCTGTTTTCCATATACCAGTTCTCAGGCCAGTGTTTGCTGTGCTGGCTCCAATAAACATTCCCCACACGTCAGTGAAACACATATACCCAGATCTGCCATAAATTTGCACTGAGGTGATAAACCATAATCACAAGCCAGCATCAATGGAAAGCCAAGTTTCTCTTACTCCAAGCAAGGCACTCTGCAACTTTTCAAGGGTTCAATAAAATATAAAGCTCTCCCAAAGAGTGCTCAACACATGTAATGTTTTCCTTTTGCTGTAAAATGCATCTTATTGATTTATAAAGCACTCTCAAGGAGAACAAAACCTAGTCTATAAAACTAAAATTTAGGAGAAAGCGCAAGTATTGTAAAGGAAACTCCATACCATTAGTGACAGGGATACATATTCTCATACTTTCTGATGGACAGATTGTGTTCTACAGGTTTTTACTTCAACATAAATAGGAAATAAAGGACAAAGATGCAACTATAAATGTAAAGATAATCAGTACTTCTACTGTACCAACAATCTAAACAAAGCTTGCTATTTAATAAACTGAAAGCTGCCAAAGTGCATTTATTAAAAGTGTTACAGAATAGGATGTGAACCTTAAATTTACATTTGAAGAAACCAAGCTGTTTGCTTGAAACTGAAATTTTTAAATAATTTATCACATTTTCACAGGACTGTAATCAAGATTTGAACAGCTCCAGAACAGCATTGCTGTTGTTTTCCTTCTCTTAACATCAACTTCTATTTCACTAAATTTTTGTTTACAAAGTGTTTTATCGAGCTAAAGTGCAAGGAGTTTCTCACAGATGGGTATGAGGAAAAATGTTGTTGATTCTTGTTATTCCATCAAAGCCATGTTTATGTTTGTGCAAAGGAACAAAATTCATCTCTACCTTGGGAAGAGATGTGTTGATGTTATTCAAGCCTACACTGTAACTGCATTTGTTCTCATGATAACAAAATAAATCTGTTACTGTGTTTAGCACATCAGTACACCAGAAAGGGCTTTTACTGTAAAACAACCCAGAGCAATGCCAAAGAGACTCTGCAGATAAAATAGCTCTGCTACTCATTTCCTAAGGAAAGTTTATTTAAGTTTTCAGCTGTGGTGTAAAGGACACACAAAATAATTACAAGTGAGAGACAGTCATGCTTTATGGCTCAAAGACATGAAACAACACCCATGAAGTTGTGTCCTCTTAAATATAAGGTGCAAGTCTCAAACTGCAGACTTTTTGGAGGAATTTTTAGCCGGTATATTTCAAGGTGAGAAAGGTACAGACCCTGAACTCATCGAGATCTTGGTATATACAGCCCTGACTGGGAGTGCTGTTAAGTAATCTTCATTTATGTCACAGACCCCAGAAGATGCATGAGAACTCTGGAAAAGCTGCAATTCCAGTTACTCCTGCCACTCTCCAGAGGATGCACAGCCTCTGCTGCTCATGGCAATCCACAGAACTCCAGGAATTCTTTAGCTACAGGAATTCTTTGGTTTGAACAAGTCACAAGCCAAGGGTGCATCAATGCAGCCCTGCCAGGCAGGTCAGATTGAGAATGCAAGGAACAGCAATACTTGCACTTGTGGGAGCTTTGCTAAATAAGTATAATCACAAAACACTGCCAAAATTGCAAGGTTTGGAGCCTGCAGGGTACAGGGAAAGCTGGTTCCTCTGCATCCTCTAACAGGAGAGAGAAATTAATGGAATATCCCACTGGAAGCAGGATTCCTCTACCAAATGAATTCCACTCAATGCTTTCAGAGATGGTTGGTTGTTTTGCTTTTTTTTTAATCTGAAACATACATTTGCACAGTAAATTCCCCACAAATGGCATAAATTTCATAGTTGACAACATCTGTAATTAGACTTTGAAATTCACACTGCTATTAGCTGTCCTACATGGCAAAAGTTTTGCCTGAAAACACCATTTAAACTGTTTCCATTTTTTCAAACTATCAAGTTTGAAAGCCTATTAGATGAGAGGAATTTTTCTTGAAGAATAAAACTAAACTGAGTTTATTTGAAAGATCAAACTGCAAGGACAAGATTGAAATAAATGTTCGGCTGCAACAAATGACCTGCTCTATAAATCAAGCTCAAACAGGATATAAACAAAGGACATGGACCAAAAAAAAAGCAAATAATTCCTCAGATTTGACCAAAGGAAATGAAAACCATAGGAAGGAACCTGCATGATTAAGAGCAAAGTGGCTGCAAGAGGGCTGAGAACGCATCAGGCAAAACTCTATGTTTTAGTAAAATTCACATCACTGAGCACTCCAAGTGTGGGATATCCCCAGTGCCAACTTCAGGTGCACAACACCAGAGCCCCATTATTGCTGCATTTACCATGGAGCAGTTTAAACCTGACTTGAAGACACGCCAAGAAAATGGGAGCACCTTTAAATGCCCTCCATGGGCTGCATAAATCAGCATGAGCTGCATCACTCCCCAACAGCAGCTGAAATCTGAGCCCTCCCTCCAAAAGCCATGGCTTTTGGGTGCTTTGGGATGCAGTGCTGGTGCTTTGGGATGCAGTGCTATTTCAGTTTCCATCCATGACTCTGTGCCAGCCACAAGTTTCGTAACTGCTCCAGCAGAGTTTCCTACCTCTCACTTCTAATGGCTCCTTTTGCCTTTTGGCCAGGCTTTTCCACAGACCCTGATATTCAGTTCATATTCTGCTTGCTGAGTAAACTTCCCAGGATTTTTACAGCCCATTGCATTGTGCTTTTAGGTGGAAGAGAAATAAACACAGTCCCTAAATCCTAGCTGCAAATCTTTGTTTTAAACCCAAATGAATTTTCACTGCCAGTTTCTCTGCACTCCAGTAACTTGTTGATACAGAGGCACTGCACTAGCAGCACTATCTAATTTAGTGTGTATGGGTGGACAATCAGGACTTGATTCCAACAGCCTCACACACACAACAATACAAGCAATAAATTATTTAGAGTATTTTTCCATGTAGTGAAGTGCTCAGCAGAAGTAGTACTTCTATCTGAATAATTAAAAACTCTTTTTTTCTCTCCACCCTGCAAAGCTGGATCCCAAGTCCTTAGCCTGGACCCCCATTTCTCCTCCATATGGTATGTTCAATTTCCATTTCGTTTTCAAGTGCTAGCAGTGGCCCATAACTTCAAGTACTGCTATTCAGAGTCAGTGCCTTTTCCCTGATTAATTACTATGGAGAGATGATACCTCTGGGAATCAAATACATCGTGTGCTTAACTCCAGAATAGACAGTTCTTGTCAATAACACATCCAAGCAGCTTAAAACTTCAATAGCCTGGTTTCTTATATACTGTAAGTGGTGCTGAATATTCAGTTTTATTTCTGTTTCCCTGCCAGTAGGAAATAAAGAACACACTTTTAGCTAAATGAGAACTGAAGTGCATTGGAAGAGTGCTATAAATTATATGCAGGCCACCAAATAAAACTCAATTTTCAGGTAATGTGAAGGTGTAATGCGTCTGGAGAAGCTGTTTTGCATATCACACACGACAGCAGGCAATAAGGAGCAGGGAATGACTAAAACCTGATCTGTCACATGCAACTCTTTGATTGTTCCCTGCACTTTACCTGCTCTAATCGCGCTGTTGCAGTGTTGATTCAGAACACGGCGGCCCATGAAAAATGTCACCGTTCTGTCGATGTTGCGGATCCGCTGGCAATTTCAGCAAGCACTGGATGCACATAAAGGGTGATAAGGCACTATATCCTGCCATGCTCAGCAGGTTTTCCATTTCCTCCTGCAATTACACATCAAACTGTTTTAGCTTCACAAGCTTCGGCACTATAAATGGCCTCAAGGCAGAAGTCTGCTCCGCACACTGATGAGTCTATCTTCAAAGCAGAGTGCAAACTCAGGTTTTGGGGAGAGATGATTTTTTTTTTTTTAAATACCCTTTTTCCAGAGCTTTTAAGAGTTTACTTAGAGATTATACCTACCATTATCTCCATGTACTCCAATTAACAGGCAGTTTTATATCAGCATTAACTGGAGCTGCTCGAAGAGGAGGTGAAAGCCATGCATACACAAGAGCAAGCCACCATCTGCACAAGAACTCTGTTCACAGCATTACATCTCCACATAATGGGAATTTTCTTTAGCTCCACCTTCTCTTTTTTTCCTTTAAGGCTACCTGGGATTCCAGACTGACAATAGCAGAGGAATTTTTGGATTCCTCAGACACTCAACACTCTCTCTCACTACAGCAATGCTACCTAAACTGTTTCGTTTCTTCTGTTGCTCCATTCAAAGCAATTCCTACATTCTGGTATAGATATCTCACACTGATGTAGGAAGGGAACAAGGCAATGTTAAAGTTACTGCTTTCAGCCATTCTGGCACTGTGATCTGCTCAAGATCAGATATTAACCACATTAAAGCAGGGATGAGCCAAACAACTCTGGTGGCATCTGTGGACTCAGGCAGAGGACAAATCCTGCCCAGAAACCACAGCTCCCAGCTGGCTCACACACAGCCCTCCTGTCAGCCATGAGAAGTGGGATATTGCAGAAGTCAATCCCCAGCAACTCATGCCTGGTCCTGACTTGCACACACCTCAGCAGGAGCTGCTCCAACACCTGCATTTCCTGCCACGCACAAGGGTGAAACTCACAGGGTCTCAACATACAAAAAAAAAATACAAAACTCCTCCAGGTGTTGCCAACTGCAGGACACGCTGGTGGCTTCTCCCACAGCCCCTCCCTGGGATACCATTAATGCAATATTGGGACAGAGAGAAGAAATCACCAGTGCCACAGGACACACTTCTCCTTCCCTCCCTGTCCCCCAGATGGTCACACAGCAGGGCCCTGAGCCACCCCAATCACCCCCTTTGTCCAGTGATAGCAACAACGAGACAGATCCTGGGCCTGGCCTGAAATAACAGGGGGTTTGTGTGCCCTCCACCTCTGAGACAGCACCACAAAAGGACTGTCAAAGAAAACAGAGCAGCAGCTTTAGCCACTGCAAATGAATAGGAACAAACAGCTCCTTGCACACCACAGCTGACAGCTTGTTCCTGTGCTTCTCCAACAACCCCAGCCATGAAGAACATGGACCTTTTGTAATAATATGCTTCAGGGTGAATTATCATTTATTCCCAACCTCTGTAAAGCTTAGCTGTCACTGCTGCCTAAAATGGGCTTTAGGTTCTTTAAAAAGAGAAAGACAAAATATTCTCAACTAATTATGTTTAACATACACCTGATTTTGTTCTCAAATCAAATTATCAAAGCATATGCAGGCATGTCAGCTCTCCCAAGCAGGACTGCAGTGCAGCCACTGTAAAACAGCTCCAGCCTCCTGAGCAGCAAAGGCCTTTCAGGAGGGAGTCAACACCTTCAGGCACCACATCCAAAGCGGCAAAATCTTCACTCAGATGATCCAAATTGTGACTCCAAGCTGTCCCCATGTATGCAGAGAGCACACACAGGACTCCAGAAGCATCAGCACCACCAAACAAACCAATTCCACCACAAGGACAAAGACAGAAAACAGCAAGGAGGGCAGAACAGGGTGCTCAATTCCTTAATAAAACTTAATAAAGCTTTGAATATGTGTGTGTTGGTAAGTAAAACACAAGAGCAGCAAACCAAGTCAGTAATGGGCCTAAATGGGAGCAGAACTGCTGGCAGAGCAGGAAATTCAAGTCAACACAGGGAAGATTTATTTCCCTTTTTGATGGTGATCTACGCCTTGGCAAGAGCAGCATCTGCCCTGAACATTTATCATCCCTGCTACCTGCATCTCTGGCTCCACCTTTGCCATCCCATGACAAGATACTGCCTCACACTCATGCAAATTCAGACATGCCTGGCATTGCCTGCCACACTAACTTAACCACCTGCTGTTGGTAATAAAATGAGTATTTCCTTATTTCTTGGTATCTTCTCATAGGTGGCATTGCTGCAACATTTGCTGTAATTCTCAAGTGCTGCTGCAGATTGAAAACTCATCCAGGATAGGAAAAACCTCTTTAAATTTCCAAAAATAACTGAAGTGTGGCTGGGCAGGTTCTTTTGGTTATTTTTTTTTTGGTTGCAGTTGTTTTTTAAGTCTGAAAATGTTTGCTTGCTCTTCCATTCAGAATTACAAAAAAGAGAATAATAAAAATAGGTGAATTTTTGTGACAAGGTGCAGATGGAAGACACCAATGTTAAATAAATGAAATAAAGACCATGCTGCTACTAATAAAAGGTCTAAGTCCAACAAATTTCTTCTGCAATAACAGCTTTTTCTGCATAAAATCAATTTGCAAAGAAACAAATCAGTATTTGATTAAACATTTGTTTTAAAAAGCCTCACGAAATGTTGTTTAATATGTCTTCTTTAACCAGTGCCAAAACCAGTCCCAAACCAAGGAGAATCACAGCCCCCTGAATGTGCTGAATGTGAAGTGGAGCCAGCCTTGTGAAGGAGCCCTCAGTGCTGTTTATAACAAACATCCTCTCACAGGGAAGCTCCAGTGAGATTAGGGAGAAAAATGAAGCCCTGGAAGTCTCCTCATGAACAGGAGTCCAAACAAGCTGTGGTTAGGATTTAAGTGGCTTCTACTAAATTCAGATGATATCATCTGTGAATAATCATGCCTCACCACAGTTAACAGTGTGGTTGCTGCTCCAAGTTCTTTTTAGTTGTGGATGCTGGTTGAGTTGGTATCAATCAGCATAAAGCACAAGAGCACCCTTCCATCTCCAGCTTCTCAGAAAAGCTGTATTTTAAAGAGTCTTTAATGGACTATTAAATACAGAGGAAAACTTACCCACGATCACTCACTTAACCAAGGCACGAGAAGAATTTTCAAGCAAATCACTCCCCACATTCGCATCAGTAAGTGATTTCAGGAGTAGCTTTGTTCACGTTACCCTAATGTGAGTTTTCCATGATCCATCTGCAGTGTATGTGCCTGAACAATTGTGTCAAGGATATGGAAACAAAGCTGGCAGGAGGAGGGGAGGAACAGACAGCACCACACCACTGAATGGGATGCAGGGGCACAGAGATGGCACCTATGTGAAGCTGCAGAGACCAGCTACTAAACGTGCTGCAAAATAAAATCATGATTCTCAGATATAATTATCTGAAATTCAAGTATGCTTACAGAACAGTTCAGCTCCTTCAAAGCATAAAGTGCAAGAGATGATGTTCAGGTCATTTCTATTACCTTGACACTGTTGACAAATGCACCATTGAGCGATTTTATCGCTGTACAAACTCATCATAACCATCAGCACACCACTGCTGGTAACAAAAAGCACTTTATGAAGTGCCCTGTGTGAAATCTAGAATTTGATATGGCTCCTACCTGACAGCTATCCTGTATTAAACTCACCTTCTAACTACTGCTAAAGCCAAGTGAGTACCAAGCAGCCTTGGAGACCTGTGCTGAGAATAGCTGAGCAGATGGAGTCCAGAGAACCTAAATAACACCAATATTAACAGCATCTGAGTTCACACAGAATATTTCCTCCAAGTACAACGAGTTAGCTTCAGATGCTACATCAACCATTTATATGAATCCCGACAGGGAGTGAAGATTCACATGCAGTGACACCTGAAAACAAAAATTAATGCAGGTGGTTTTCCTGCCTGAACATATGTTCTGCAGTGAAGACACACAGCTCTTAATCCTGCTAAGTGCAGTACACAGTAATGCTAGGAAATTATGAGTGCACAGACATCTTTATGTTTTGCCTACTTGGCAATCTATGTTTTCTGTACACAGATTTATTTGTAAGTGATCCATATGCATACCATTCCCAGAGTTTGTGTAAAGCCATACTTCAACAGCAAACAAAATAAAATCACTGTGGGTGCAGTGAAGGGCAAAAAAAGGGAAGGTTGGCACATGGTGTAACTCAGACAAAGAGCTCAAACTGAACCTAAACTGTGGTAAATAATAGAATTGGCTCCAAAATCAGACAGACCGCTGATACTCAAAAATAGAGAGGCTTTTTTTTTCTTTTTTTAAATAATTATAACTACTTGTTTCTTAAAAAAAAAACCCTTAAGGTAATTTTTGCTGTTGAGAAGAAATCACGCCAATGAAATGGGGAAATTTTGGACAGCTCCAGACCTGGCACTACTGGGTACCTCCAGCTGCTCAGTTCATGATTTTCCCTTTCAGGACTCAGTCACCCCTGTGTGAAACACGTTCTTCATCTCTAAGAACACCTAATCCACCTAAATGTTATAAATGATAAAACAAGGAGCCAAAATGCAGGTTCTGCTGGATGAGTCAGGCAGTGGATCCAATTTGCATCATGCAAGCAAACAAAACTTGTGCAAACTGGAGCCTGGAGAAACGACACCTTCACCGTGCACATTTCCTGCTGTTTAATCAGAACTGTTTTCTTTTATATTTTTTTGTGTACGTTTGATGCAATTACTGGAAAACTTTTTAGCTTGTTATGCAGGTTGTCAGAAGAGATGATCTAACAGTGCCTCCCGGCCTTAAAATCTCTGCATCTTTGATATATTTCTCAGGAGCTGGTGAAATATTACCACTACTTTTAAAATGCCTAGGCATACACTTCTATGGATATATGCAAGGTATTACTCACATTTCATTTACTTAATGCTCCATCTTCCCAACAATTTGAAATAAACTTCCTGTGGGGGAGGCATGTCAGGGTATGCTCTCTTGGTACTTCTCTGAAATGAAATTCTAATTGCAGGGTGCTATCTGCATCAAACTGATCCTTTTAAACTGTAATATTAAAAAAAGCTAAACATTCTTGCTGAAATAATCCACCCAAAGAATGGCTGGTCCCTGTTTCTGCCCATCCCATTCTGGCTGTGCCAAGGGAATTTGGGACTGATGGGTCCAGGAGATGATCAAGCTCCTGATCCCACTCTCACAGCCAGGGCAAACAGCACAGCTTCACACAAATGTGCTTTTTTCTGCCCATATACAGCATGGGAGCAGAGACAGATTGGTACTGGCTGTTAAATACCAACTGATTTACAAGGGAAAAAGAAAAACCCAAACCAACCCACATACATGTTTTAAAGCCGGTCTGAAGCCTCCATTCATTAAAAAAAGCTGGTTTGTAACACAGGGTCCAGTCCCTTTCTCAGCTCATAACACCACTGCAGTAGGAAATTTGCAAGTTAAAATACATTTCCAACACATGAAAACATATGCAAAGCCACATTTTTAAGCCATTTCCTCCCCAATTTCCTCTCTGTGCCAGCTCACTGCTGCACTTCTACTATTTCATGGGCTTATTAATATTGCAGCTGCACAACCAGAATTGCTATAGCCAGCCCCAAACTGAAGCTCCATGTACAGGGGTCAGTTTGTCAAACACCCCATGAACAACATCTGCAACAGCTGAATTCCAGTTGAACACTTTCCTGCTGGAAGCAAGTCCCTGCCTTATAAACTGCTGACTTTGTTCCAGAGTTGCCCAGTAAAACTGCATTTTTAAACCTGATCTGCATCAACAGGAACTAGCCATAAGCAGAGGAATTTTCTGACTGCAGTATTGGAAACTGTGGAAATATTTCCTTCATAATCACAATTAATACTTTTCTCTTGAGGTTAAGCTGCTTTCTGTGATCAGCAACTTCGTAGTACTAACCATGATTTTTTTTTATTCCATAAAAACCCAAAATTTCTTCTGTGTATCTTATTTTAATGGAACTCAGTTACAAAGATCCATCACTGCAAACATTTAAGTCCATGTCTGAGATCTGTTTCAAACACAGCCAGTGGCCAACTGGAGGTTTGTGAGACACTTCCAGGTTACCCTCAGGATTTATGCCTGTAAACCCATTTCTGGCACCTTTCCCACAACTGGCCAGTATTCATGTCCCATAAAAAGCAGCAGAAACAGGATGACATCAGTGCAAAATTCCTCCTGAAAGTCCTGCCCTGTCCCTACCAGAGAGAATCAAATTGCAGAATTTGCTTTACTTACAATCCCATAATTTTGTATAGAGACAATTTCTCACCCCTTTCAACCATTTTTTTTTCCACTTTGAGTTTACCAGAGGAGTAAACTGCTTAATTTTAGCCTCCTTTATCATGACTATATTTTCACTACAACAGTTCCTGAGCAGATTCTTCCCCTTCTACATTTTCAGTCTGGGGACTTTGTAGTCAAAGAAATCACAAAGCCTGAAAAAATCTTCCCAAGGAAAAAAAAAACCAGAATGAAAAAAAGGAACAGAAGGAAGCAAGAGATGGAAAGGAGATGGCCCCAAGATGACTTGAGGAAAAAATTTAAATTTGCTATAGCTGTGAGTCTAAATTGGGGCCAATAGAAGAGGTTCTCCCTTATCAGGAGGAACATTCCCCAAACACTCCTGGTTTTAATGCAAAGGCCCAGGCAAAACTTGGAAAGCACAACACTCCCCCATTACAGCTCCTTCCCCATAAAAGAATCTCTTTCCTAAAAGAGATGATCCAGATTGTGGAAAAAGCTATACATCTTTTCAATAGATCCTTCTCTTTTCATCATAAAAGCAAGCTCCAGCAGCTCTCCCATGGAATTCGCTGTGAAATAAAATTTGCAACCTGGCAGCAGTGTCTGACAAGCAATATACAATCCTTCCTGAAAGGCCCAGGAGGATTCTATTGTTTTGAGGCTTAATTTTCAATTTGCATCTTTAAAAAGGTATGATTTCATCCAAATTCACTGGTCTGCTCATTTATATTTATCTGTAAGAGACCACATTTTTAGCTCCTTTGAGAAGAAGCACAGTAAAAAAATTTTATGTTCAAAATTATTCTAAGAGCACTACTCATATTTCTTGTTTTATTGCAATCTGCTTGGACAGAGATGTGAGTAATTTATTTTGAAGGGCCAGATTCTGCAGGCACTCCACACTGAGTAATCCCTTTGTGTTTTGCATGTCAGGCAGCAAAAAGAGGAGTTCAAGTGGCAGAAATCTGCACAGTTCCATTACATCAGTGGCTTTAGGCTCATTTACACCAAAAGAAGATAAAGTCCTGTACGTCAGGATGAAAAATACAGAGATGTTTTGCCCCACACCAAACAAGTTTCTCCCTAACAATGACAAGCTGAAAAGTAACTGCAACCGGAATCAATTAAAATTCTTCACAAAGCACCAGCACCTTGCTTCAAACCAAACAAAAAGTTGTGCCTCGAAGCCAACGATATCTTGGGAATGTTCATGCCAGCTCCCTTCAGAAAAGGCTCTTGACTCTGCTTCTATAATGAACATCTTAAGAACTGTAAATGCAACATTAACTGGTGGTAAAACCTTCAGGATACACAATGATTTTGAAAGAGAGCAATTAAACGGCGAGTTATTCTGAACCCGTGTCCCCGTTTAAACCATTTTCCTTGTAGTCCATCTGCCACGGAGCCTCCAAGGCAGGCAGGCAGGAAGATGCAATCCCCATCCCAGAAAGCTGCTATTGCACTAACATTTCCAAAGGCCCACAACACTGACTACTACCATGAGCCTCATTAAGAGAATGCAAGTTGCTTCACTACCCTTAAATATACGAGTTCCATGGGCATCGTGCACAGAAATGAGACTGAGTTCTACAACAAACACAGCCAGGAGCAGCATCACAGCCCCCACGCCTGCTCTGAGCCCAGACATGAAGCCAAGATCATTCTGATGGAAGCCCAGTCCCATTGTGGTAATGTTTTTTTTGCATGTAAAGTTTTCTATTTCAACAAAACAGAAGAAAAGATGAGGGAGGCCTTCACAGCTCTCCCAGCAGGAATGAAAAGTTTCTCTCTCATTCACGAGTACCAGATGGCAAAACAAATTCCAAGAGGAAGATGAATTTTAGGGTTGATATTTTTACTACACATGTTCAATAAAATAAATAAAGAATGTGAGGAAATTTATGTAACTCAGAGGAGATTTTCTCAGCGCACAAAAATTCAAGAATGAATTTAATTGCTGTACCTGAAGAAAGAGGGGATATAACTGGGAAAAATTCATTATCCTGCACAACATTCACTTTATTCACCTTTATCATCAATGTCAGACAGTGGCAGCTATTTTCATCAAAGCTCAAAACACTCCAGTAGCACTCTGGGATGAAATCCTCACCTACTGGAAACAATGGGAATGTGTAACTTTGGTCTGGGCAGGATTACAACATTTGGATTTGATGTGTTTACAAAGACTGATGAACGTGACTCCAGATTGATTTCTGTTTGGAAACCACCTCTCCTCACCTTTGGCATTTCCTCCCCAGCACTTCCCAACACCTTCACTGGCAATCCCCCTCTGAAGGCAAAGAAAATCAAAAGGTCAAAGCCTTAACTTGTACAAATCATAGTGTGCATGACTAAAAACGTACTGCTAACCTTGACACTCCAATAATTGATGACCCAACCTCACTTGGAAAGCAGTAAAAACAAATAAAATTAAGGAAAATTTACTTTGTGGTTTTCAGAGTCACTGTCACCACTGGTATCAAAAACCCTGAAACATTTATTTTTTTCTTCTAAATCCTGGAAATTAGGTTACTGGAAAAGCATCCTTTTAAATATACAGAATACAAAAAAAGCAATACAAATGTTGAAAGGCTGGAAATTAGTGTATATCTGAAGTCTCTAGAACCAAGAAACAAAAATAACCTGAAAACATCTATCTTCACCAATCTCACAAACATCTGGAGACTGACTCATGAGTTTTGGGTTGTTGGGTTTTTTTTATTTCAAGGTTGGCATGACTCTAGTGTTATAATTTGACCAAATTAATCCTTTGGAGTAAAAGATACTAAGGAGAATAAAATAGATAAATAATTTCATGTATTTCACTAACTTCTCCAGTCAACGTTGTATTTGTGAGACATTCCACACTGCAAACTCCAAGTAGGTCTCTAATGTGAAGGCATTAAATAAGTGAGAATTGAGCTAACAGAGCTGAAGTGTTCAGCAAAACCTATCACTGAGGCTGCTCCATCTGCTTTTACTTATTTAGGAAACAGCAGGTTTCACATATTTGAGATGAAACGAATGAGAAAACATTACAGCAACATAACTTCCCTCAACTGAAAATACCCACCTAACAGATTTTAAAACAGATTTCTAATACATGTAGGAAGGGTTCCCTGATTTTTTTTTAATTGGCTCAGTAAAGTACAAAGATGTTTCATTTCTCACAGGTTTACTTCTGTAACACTTATTTGTTTAACAGTTTTGCAGCGAAAACGGTGCTGCCAGCTCATGCTGCTTCTTCCCACATGAAAGTTGCTAGAACCCATCCTTGAAGAAAACAATAAATGGAACGTGGGCCCTGGTGGTGAGAAGAGCTTACACTGGTGCTCAGCCTTGCCCACAAGGAGTGATTCCTCAGGCACATTTTCCTTTCTTTGGCAGCCCTGTGAGCCGTCTGATCTCCTGTGCATCCATCCATGTGTTGCTTCCCACCTCTCTGGCCATTCAAACCCAGCCAAGTCTGGACTTCCTGGTGCTGCAGAGCCCATCCTCAGCTCCTCCTCTCCAGCTGTGCATCCCCAGCCCCAGCTGTTTGATAAAACCATCCTTGGTGCTGGTGCTGGATGCTCAGTTCTGACCCCCAAACCCTCTGCAATCCATTTCCAGCCACCACTGCTTCCATGCAGCTGTGCCAGGGCTGCCCCACCAGCCAGAGCCTTCTCTCCAACAGGGGAATTTAATGATAAAAGAAAGCCCTGATATCATGAGTCCTGTGCTTCCCTGAAATAACCATTCCTTTAGTACCACACACACATATATATATATATGTGTGTGTATATACATATGTACACACAAAGGAATATATATTTATATCATCTCTCTCAATGCACTCACTTAAGCTGCATGTGGTCTTTTAACTTCAGCTCAGCACAAACCAGCTACAAAAGGTGCCCACTCAAAAAAAAAAACCAACTCATGCACCCATGATGTGCTGCACACCATTGAATTTTTGAAGCATCCTAATCTCTGACTACATCTGCAGTTTTCTCTCAAGTGTGCTATATACACATAAGGCACTAGAGATGATAAAGGAACAGTAAAACCACAAAACTGGAGGAAAACCATAAAGGAGAAAATTCTCCATCAAGCCATCCCACACCTGACAGCTTTACCATCTCCCTGTGCAATAGTGCAATCCTCATCAAGAATCATCATGTAGCTTCCCTGCAACCATCATAATTACAATTAAGTTTCAAAGGATTACCTCCAAGCCAGGTGCTAGCTACAGTTTTCATGTCACTGGTCATTTCTGAAATACTGAGAAGCAGAAAATTTTTCTGATGTTGAATATGACAGCAACCCACCATTATGACAGAGTGTGCTAACTGTGAAAATTAAATAAATTAGCTCAATCTTCCAAAGATTATATTGTCAAGGATACTCAGCCATTGCAATGTTATTGCTTCCACGGGGGGGAAAAATGGAAAGCTCACTTTGGAAAGTAAAAATGGATTTCTCTTATTCTTACTGCTACACAGAAGAATGACTCACTCAAATGAATGGCATCAGGTAAAAGAATAAACCAGCAAATATCTTCTCATTGTCAGGCTGCCAATTCAAACCAGCTTGGTAGCCATCAAATAAAAAGCTTACTCCCTAAGCTTTATGGTCAATAGTAAGTGAAAGCAGTATTTATCCCTAACATTTTCATTTCCCATGGTTGCCATTTACATATTTCAAGAAAATAATAATTTTAAAAAGAGGTCCATATTTTCTATAAGTTGCCTTCTGTAACATTAATATTTTACTTTAAGGAACAAAGCCAATAGTTGAGACCATGTAAGCACTATTTAAGTGAAGAGAACCAACAGATGATAGAGGTTTGGGCCTGCACTATGCCATCCCATTTTAAACCAGTCCTTCCACTTCTTGTACTGGGGGCTGCTGTCTTTGTGAACCTAACGCTGCCAGGGTGGAACCACAACTCTCAGTGCTGGGCTTGGCATGAGCTAGATTAATTACAAAAGCAAACAAATAATTTGCTTACTAAACGCATCAAAGCCAATTGAAAAGTTGAATATTTAACTTACGAGCATGTTGGCACTTCAGAACTTACTCCACATTGCGAGGAGTTATTTGTGAAAATAAATTCTCACCTGAAAAGTTGTGCAGTATAGTTTTCATTTTATATAATAAATCATAAAATAACAAGCAGAAACCTGCAGTTTGTTCCAACAGGGCTCCAATCTTGTATTTTGATCAGGCTGAAACAAACACCTCTATTTTGAGACGAGCATGCCATCAAATCATAACTACTGTTCCACACTGATTTTACCACAGCAAAATTTACTATTCAATTTTACTGATCCTTTGACCATTTCTATAAAGCTATCTGGCTCTAATATAAGCCCATAATAAAAAAAAAAAAAACAAGCAGTGAAACCAAACAACCCTCCTACCTTGATAAAAGCCTCAGTTTCCCCCTGCTTCACAGCATAAATTCTCTCCCAGCTTTTCCTGAGGGAAAAAAACCTCAGGAAACCTGTGTGAAACTGCACACCAGGAGTGATCATCAAACAGGGCTAACCTTGATGCTGGCACAGCATTTAAAGGCTGACCAACAATGAGTCCATACACAGTAAAAATGAAACAAATGTAATTAATTATTCAGGGTTTAGCAAACACAGCGCTAATTGCTGGCAGCACTCATGGGCTGCAGATGCTCAGTGCTGGTCCCCTGAAGGTGCTGGGGGTGAGGATTTGTCAGCACCCACAGCCCCACGGTCCTGCAGATGGGGCACAAAGGGGGCACAACAAGAGAGGATGAGCAGAAAGCCAAATCAGCCTCCCCATAAGCCTGTGCTGAGGATAAAGCTTCAGCACAGCAACAGGCAGCTGTGAAATGCTTAATTCTCAAAAAATTACCATCATCTACTTGCTCATCTCCCAAACTCTCCATGAGCCATTTAAAGCCTGCGAGGTGCACAGGAGTTGAAAAATCAAATGGCCAAACATCAGCTTTTATTAGCTGAACATTGAAGAGCTGCATCTCCCATGCCCCCTGCATATATAAAGGCAATAGAACAACATCCAATTTTGTTTTGTCATTTTTCTGCATAACTTAGTGAGTCAAACATGTATTTATCTCCTTTTCAAGTATCTCGCTAAAGGCTAAAGCTCATGTTTATTTGTACAGACAGAAAATACATCTCACAACTGAAAAACATGTTTGAGGCTCAAACAAATGCAGTAGAAACAAGAAAAGGGCAATTGGTTGATAAATGGAATATTCCGTGTAACTCCTTTAATTGATAAATACATTTTGCTCAGAGGAGGTGAAAGGATACAATGGCAGCAGATGAACTGTACATTGTTTTTTCTGTCCTGCAACTCCATTAGGCTGTTACCTTGTGTATATGGCAATTCATTCAGGGCTCATTCTGGTGCATTCAGGTTGTCCCAAGACACATAACATTATTAGACAGATCAGTAATAGCTTAAATTTCATAATAAAGCCCAAAGTAAATTGTGTAACAGATCCGAGACTACAAATTCACCAGCAGCAGCTGCTTCCAATTCTAATGTAAAGCTTAATTTCATTTGGTAACAAAACTAGAAAATATGGGCAAAGAAAGACCACTGTCAAATAGTCCAAAGGCAACTATTTTTGCAAGACAAGTGATAGTTTAATTTACTGGCCATGGTGAGTTTTGCAATGAAACAAACTGCAATCTAATTACTTGCTGCAAAACAAGAGCCTGATTTGATTTTAGGAGAGGTTCTCTCTAATTCCCTGTTATTGTTTTGTCACTGTAAACTTAGATATTGCTGGAGGGCCAGCAAGTTTAATTTTCAAATCAATCCTTGATTTACACACACATTCTGCTTGGTGTGCATGTGTAATGTGCACGTCCCCAGGCAGGAACTGCTGCACAAACACACAGAGCTGGGAAAATATGAAAATACCCACCTACCTCTTGTCTGCACACATGGATATGGGGGTTAAAAATAGTCATTAAAGAAACCCCCCAACCATCTGCATAAGGAGAAAGGGAAGAGAAACTCAAGGGAGCAGAGAATACAAAGCACATCAACAAATAAGGAAATCTTGCTCTCAGTTTCTAGAATAACTCTTAAAATGGGTATGTCTTAAAAATTAGAGTTCTTTTACTTAAGTTACAAAAAGTATAACCAGATTTCTGCTCAGAACAGGGAAGATTAAACAGATTAAACAGGGAAGACCTGTTCTTTCCTTCAGAGACCAGAAAGTTGCACTGCTGCCTACTGTACCAGACAGGAAATTATCCATGTTCTCATTGACGCTGGTAAGGTTCTCCATGCACCAGTGTCTAAGGGTCTTAGAAGAGGGAGATGCTTTCCCCTCTCAGTTAGGGGAAACTAGGTCTAACAGGAAACTTGGAAACCAGGTTAGCCAGGAAACTTGGTGTTCTCTTGTCAGATTGTACCTCAGCAGCACCTCTGCACAGCCTTGTTGTACAGGTGTAATAGTATGTTATATAATGTATATAACTCTCTTGCAATTGATGTTGAACTGTTTAGAGATAAGTGAGTTTATGAGCGGTCTGAAATCACAGAGGAGCACATCAGCTCTGTCACAGATGCTCCCACTGCACTGCTCTGGACGTGCCAGCAATCCCATGCAGCACCAGCTGCATTATTTAAAGCCTTTTCACACCATCACTACCATCATACCACACACTGTTGAGAAGCTGCAGCACGATGCCTGTGGAAGGCTCTGAAGGGGCATCCTTGGGGAAAATGCCAAGGCAGGAGTGCTGGGGGAAAGGCAGGGAGCCCTGAGCCCAGCCATGGAGCAGGGCTGGTGTTGGAGATTTTTTCAGGGATGGCCTAGAAGGCAACTGTGAGGAGCAGATTCTCACAGCGTGTTTCTGTGAACAGCAGAGGTTCTCAGGTTATTTTTAACTACAGGTAAAAGTGACAAACATGAAGGCCTTGAGAGCCTTGCACATCAGAGTTCTCAGGCAGCTTTCTCATAACAAGTGGATGTTCTATCTTTGGCTGTTTTGGGAAAGCAAGAATAATTTTGAGAACCCAAATCTTGGTATTGGAAACATAAGGAGGAGTTGGTATGTTATCTCTGGCCTATTGTGAGCTCAGATTTTGCAATAGGCACGAAGTGAATTAACACTGTTATAAAAAGTGACTGATTGATGAATAAAGTGGAGTCGATGCTGACCAATGCAAGGTGGGTCGTCTCCCTCCAACTTCAATATATGGTGAATTTCAATAGGCTGGCATTCCCTGCCATGGGGCAGCCGGCACCCATGGAAAATGTCCCATCCAGCAGCACAGAGAAATGTCTTTTCAGTCAGAAGATGAGAACTCAGGGGAGTTAAATTAACAACATAGCACAACATTTTACCGAGTAATAGCACTATATTTTTTCTTTTATGGAGCACTGCTCAGGGCAATATTTAATCTCTTGAGTTTAATGAACTTTTAAAACTACTCAATAAATACTCAAAGCCATGACAAGTACAATCATAAGATAAATTTAGTCCTACTCCAGTGGACTATATCACTTTTTGTTATTAAAAAATGTTAATTTTAATATACTAGGGGACTTCATTTCTATAAAAGAAGGTGTCAGGGTTTCCAAATTCATATCACAATGGTTAGTTTTCATTAAAGATGTTAAGTACGTTGTCATTTTTAATAAAAATACATGGTGAGCCCTTCTTTCTAGGCTAATAATAGAACTTTGGATAAATAGTCCTATCTATAAAATGTTCCAGCTCTCAGCAAGGCTTCCTTTAGTCACTATAGAGGTTAAGATTTTGTGAAATTACTTGATGAATTGAATTCATGTAGCTAAAGAATTTGTGATGGACCTCAAAGTGAAGACCTAGCTAATTATTCCATTTTAATATATTACATGCATAATATAACATTAATGTGTAACATTAATGTAATGTATTGTGCATATAACACATTAACATGCAATTAATATCCATGCCAGAGTAAACAAAAAGATAGGAACCCTAAAATAGAACAGAGCCACCCTCAGAGTAACATCACTCCCAAATAATGCCTGAGGTCTGTTATTGCCGTCCGCCTACACCCAGGAAAAAAATGCATTAAAAGAAAATAAAAATTGCAATGTGAAGTACTGAAAAGGTAGGAAGCACTAAAAAAGAGTCATGAATGTAGGCTGTCAGTCATCTCTTAATTTGATTTTTGTTTAGCTCTGTAAACAGAGTCTGCCTGCAGATGCTCAAGAGCAGCCCC
The DNA here is from genome assembly GCF_047830755.1 of Zonotrichia albicollis. Lineage (NCBI taxonomy): Eukaryota > Metazoa > Chordata > Aves > Passeriformes > Passerellidae > Zonotrichia > Zonotrichia albicollis. Next base: position 11,718,543 of record NC_133835.1, read on the forward strand.
CAATTCTGTCTACATCTCCTTGTATAAAGATGGAACATCACAGAAAATAAAATCAAAGCATAAAGAGGGTTTGGTCGGTGGCACAGAAGTACAAAAAAGCAGAATTCAGCATACCCAGGTTACCACACTGCCACAACCATACCCTCTGTTCCAGCCAAGGACACCATCCATGCTGCCTTCATCCATAAATTTATCCCTCCTCAAATACCTTTAAATTGACTACAGCTTTGTATATATGCTCTCTGAGTTATCAGACATGAAGGACTAAGTAGTCTCCCCATTTATTTTTCATTACCTCCCTGAAAAATGGAGAAAATCAACTGCTACAATTCCTTTTGAAATACATTTCTGAAAATCTGGGTATTGATTTAACCTCTTTCATGCCACATTTCTTTCAGTTCCCAGAAGTGTGCCTTACTAAAACATCCCCATTAGTTTGAAATAGCAGACAGGATGTACTGAGAAAGTTATGCAAGGATTCTTCCCATGAGAAGTTTCTTTGTTAGGTGATCAGACAGTTCAAAATTACATAAAAAAACTTAGGGTTTTTTCATCTAAAAAAGAGAGTAAAGAGCTCTCAAAGGCTGAGATCTCATATACTTTCACAGTTAACAAAAAGTTCTTGGGGAGGGAAAAATTATGAGAAGTCAGGATTTTTTTCACCTATCCACAAATCCTAGGTCTCAGAATTAAATCACAAGACTTTTCTAATGAGCCTCTCTGTTCTTTATTTCCAGTAATTATTTAGGTTCTTTCAAGAACAGCATGCTGTGTATTTAATAGCATTCTTTTTAATGAATTTTTCTTCTAAGCAAAAATGAGTTTGCCCTCAGCTGAGCTGCTACAGCCACTATACACATGATTACTACCACACTCAACCAGATAAGGCTCATCTTGTAAGGTTCTGACACCTTTGCCACTCAAAGCACCAGGTAATATGAACAAATGAGATCATAAAAAATGGTCCTGACAAATAAGTTAATTCACACATTATGTTCTGATAGCTGAAATTGCATTCCCAGTTTTATGAAGAGATTTTAGGACTGGAAAAGAGAAATTGGGTGGTTCTGCTCCCTCTTCCCTGATCCCATTATTCACCAGGCAGAGCTGAGGCTTGGAAAGCTTAAACATGAAATATATTCACTGTGTTAACCATACTGTACTAGACATTTCATATATAGCTCAAAAGATGCACTTTCAAACTTGCCAATTATCTTTGATGAACATGTCACCCAAAATAATTGTGTACATTCAGTGCAGTTCTGCTAAGGATTTTCCTCTCTTTAATACCTTGAAGGCTGCTGCTCATAGCTGATGAAGCAGCTTTGTCAAAATGGAGCCAACACCACCAAAAGCAGAGCACAAAGGACAAGATGACCTCTCTGCTGTACATGCAGCAACTAAAGTGAAAGAAATGAGCTAGAAAATCAGACTAGGAAAGGACCCTGTTATTGCAACCATGGAGAAACTTTACATGGGAAACCTGTGCCTGATTTGCCTTCAAACACAGGCCCAGCCAAACAGATCAAACCTTCAGCATTCTGCATTTCCTGCACTGATCTACACACACCCCTTGTCTGGGGGCTGCAAGGATGATGACTCTGCAGATTCATGACTGGGGAAAACACCCCATCCTCAGGGTTTGCACTCACTCTGCCTCTGCTCCATTTGCTGAGTTAATCTGGATTTCATCAGCCCACGCACTGCCTCACACCTGAGCTACCTTGAAGAGTAGTTGTGAACAAAAAAAAAAACCATAAAAATCTGTCTTTACCAACTAAAACCCATTTTTTCCAATTTCAGATGGAGGTTTCCAGCCTCGTAGGAGTAATGGGACACAACCACTGACATTATAATTCAATAAAGGGAAAAGAAATCATATCTGTCAGTCCATCTTTGCATCACAGGGCCTCTTTCTTGTTCCTCCTAGCTGACCTCTGCAACAAAGCTGTCAGCTTAGAAGAGCTTAATATCTTGAGAAGATAACCCCCTTAAATTTCTTCCCTGGCTCACTGACATTCTGTCATCTAGGAGAAAACCTGGCCCAAATTTGGGATCACTGGGATTTCTTTCAGCTTACTGAGCAGCATGCCAACGCTGTGTGCATCTGCCCAGGGTAAACTCCCAAAGAGAGCCTGATCCTGAAAACTGTCAGGAGTCCAAGAACTTCACTAATGCCTCTTAGCAGCACACTGCTTAGAAATCAGGAGAAATTTTTGGGCAGAGAAGGCTTAATTCTCTTTGGTCTTTTAAACACGTAAATAATGCCATACTAGAGCATGCCAGCGCCAGCCCAGCTGCACCTCTCTGCCTCCAAACTTTGCTGGCATACCCAGAAGAACAGGAAATTTCATTGTCCTTCCCCAACTGGAGAGGTTTGCAGTTCTTCTGGACCAAAATGAGCAATTCCACCTCAGACAGGGATCCAACTTCACCCTGTCAGGGCTGAGCATCACCAGCACTTACACAGGCTGGGAAGTGAGATACAAACCAAGGAGCCTGTCCAAGGTTTTCCCTGTGCTCTTCAATAGTATTTCCTGTTAAACTATAGAAGCGTATTTGGATGTCAGATCACGACCTAGAAACCAGGTGCTAAAAATCTGCCTGTGAAAGAGCAGAGATAGAAGCAGCATTTCCTTCTTGCACAGGGATGGAATCTCCTGTCCCACGGGCAGGGCACACATTCCAGCTCTGCTGTGCCATGATGGGAAACAGCCTCTGAGGGAAAACCTTCATTATTCTCTGATTGTTGTCATACACAAGCACTATACAAAGTTATCAAGGAATTCATTTAGGCTAAAAGCGGCTGCTACTACTAATTGTAACTACTGTGTGAGAAACTCAGATTTTGCTTAATTAACATTTGGGCAGTCAATTTAGCTACAATTCAAGCTGAAGCTTTGCTTTTCATGTTCTGACATCGCTGGCCTTCCTAAAGTCTTTGCCATCAAAATCATTCACAGTCTTAGGACCAGAATCAGTATTTAGTTATCTACAGCTCATTTAACCAAATTTTCCACAAACATTTTCCTGTAAAACACAGCTTTTAACTCTTTTCCCTCCCTCTCAGATGAGCAATTTTCAATCACCTTTTACATGGCTGGAATTTCACTGAGTGGCTCATAAAGAATGAGGAGTAAAAGAACTCCAGGAAAGAGACTGACAATCAACTCAGAAGAAATTATTTCTATTTAAACATATCAAGTGAAGATACATAATTTGCAAGCTCAGTTGTAACAGTTGACACCTGCCCTTTGCTGTGTTGACAGTAAGGTACAAAATCTCTATCAGCTCCCCTAATATTGGCACTTGGCAATTAGCATGTTTTCAAAATGCATCTAAATCTAAACTCTGATCAGATTTATTGCAGGAGTAGAAGAATTTCAATTTTAACTGCCTGCTGTTGGTGCAATGAAGCATTATTGCCTGTCTTTGCTTTCATACAACAGTATGAAGGATTTTGGAGAGGAAGTTTGCAGAGGCTGTTGGATGTGTGCTTTATTACCTTAAATTTTAATTTATTTCTGCGAAGATACATGGAAATACCATACATTTTGTGGATCTGAGAACACCTGAGAAACATGATGGCCGGGCTCTGGCACTGGGTTTGCACACAGATGGGTAGATCATTACATCTCTATCAAGAAATGTGGCATTAAAAACTTCAGCAAAGGAGTGGGATGAAGCAGAGACAACAATGATTAATGTATGAACAGTGTCCACTCAACCACTGAGGCAGTAATAAAGGTATTAATTTGACTGCAAACATTAAAATATGTACAGTAAGATGGATTTTTGAACAGTGCAGTGTGGCATAACCTTAATACAGTACATTAAAATCATTCATTACAATGAATAAATAGCTTAATGAGATTTGAAACATCCAGCACTCTCTGTGTAAGCAGGTGATGAAGTGAAGCCTGATATCAGCACCACTGAACATAAATTATGCAAAAGTAATACTTTTAATGTCATCTATTCATTGGCATTGTTGCTTTTGTTAAATATTCCAGTGTACATCCTTCTGGGACAACAGCAAATTAGTCTGTCCCAGAGTTTACCACAAACTCCCCTGCAACAGCCTGATTTGCATAAAAGTAAACAAAATAAAAATGTGCACATGCAGTGTGATTTCCTTCCCTGGGTTTATTTTTGTAAGGAAGAGAATTCATCTTACCAGGGCTAGAACATCTCTGTTTTGTTGTTTTTTTGTTGCTGGTGGTGTATTACTCCCTCAAAGCCAGTTGCCACATTACACATGGTATTCCAAGTTAAACTGCAGGGGTATAAGACGAACTGCTGGAGCACTTTTTTCCCCCCTATTAATTTAAACAACTTATTAACAAATCGAGCCATTTTATTTAAATTACATGCCTAACCATGTAATTAGTTAACTAAAACCACTTAAAGCACATTTTTCTACCCATTTGAAACTGTGATGTTGGAGCTATTCTATGCTAAAGCATAGAAAAAAGCAATTACTGCAACAATGATTTTTCTAAGGGCTGGTACACAGGTTCTGTGCAGCATAGACAAGGCTGTGGGTTTTGTTTAATGATCACTTATTTCTTTACTGTGTACAGACACAGCTCGGAGCTCTGGATTAATTTCAATAAATATAAAATCTTTATTCTAACTGTTCCAAAGCACTTGTTATTTACATTTGGAAGTGCAGGATTACTCATGCATGGCTGTCTGTCAATTAATCCAATATCACCCTGTGGATTTTCCCATTTGTAATTGGAAAAATAGAGCTTTCCTGGTTCTCTGCAGAAACAACAGCCATTTAACTACAGGTGGTGCTCACAGCGGCAGTGCACACATTTCTTCAATGTTTATACAGAAAATAAAAACCCCTGTTTCCTCCAGAGACAGGAAAGCATTTTTGGGGGGTTATTTTCCTGTCTCTGGTATTAAAGTGAGGTTTTATCAATGGCAGAAGGCAGGATAGCAGCAATGGGTGAAGGAGATTAACAATCTTCCCAGCATGGCATGGCTTAACCCCAGCCACAGCCACGACTCCCCCGGTGGGATGGGGGAGAGAATCCAAGGAGTAACACTGAGAAAATTGGTGGGTTGAGATAAAAACCCTTCGGAGTGAGAAGAGAGGCTCTGATCCCTCTGCTGACTCCCCCCAAGCTGCAGGAGCAGAGGGAAAGCGACCCAGAGCAGAGCTGAGCCAGGTCCCCCCACGGGACAGGGTGGCAGGGGACGTGTGACAGTCACACAGCCAGGCTGCATGAAATCACATGGAAAAGCTGATGGATTACTGTGAACGCTGCCTCCCAGAACTCCTACATATTCAATGCAAAAGAGAAGGAATAAAGATTAACCGAGTGTATATTCCCCATGGTGTCCCGGAGAACTTGGGTTCTTACCAAGTTCAAAATCCAGCAAGTTTTACCACAGGGGACCTATTCATCAGTACAAAGTGGCCTGGAAAAACTTATCAGTGTGCCTTCCCAGTCAGCCACGATTACTCTCCCAAGCCTCCTGGATTCTTAAGGTATTTAGAGCCAATTATTTACATCCCTTCTTAATTGATTTCCTAGAAAAGATTCACACCAAACATCTTCATCGCTGGATATCTTCCAGGGACTTTCAGTTTTATGAAATGCCACTACACTCACCAGTCACAGTGCTATAAATGGTACCAGCAACCATCCAAATTTGAGGGGTTTGTACTCAGAAGTAAAACACAACAGCTCAGACTGCCTGACTCAAGTAGAGAACTGTCCCTGCCCAATAGCAGGGGAGTGATGCACTTTGGAGGCACACACTGCAATATAACTGCACATTCCAAAAAACCAAATACCATTTAATGTACAAACTCAACTGACGGAAAGGGAAAAGAGGAAAAACTCAAAAACTATGACTCAGCACTAGAAATTTCATTCCAGAAAGGTAATTTTAGGGGGGAGATAAACCCACGGAGTCCAACCTTGCTGCAGAATAAATAGGTGTTTACTTTCATTCAGTGGAAGAGTAATCTCACCTACACCACAACAGCATTAACATCACCTAATTACTCATCAAATGCAGGAGCAAAGCTTGCTGACCCAGCCAACATCCTCCTTTTTTCTTGGTGCTCAGTGTGTCCATATCTCTGCAGCACACGGCAAGACACAAAGGTGGCACAGCAGCTGTCACAACAGGGGCTTGGGCTCGTGCTTGCAAAATACATCCCAACCTGATTACACGCTTCAGCAGCTATCACTTCTCAAAATTCAATAGAAATTAATTTCTCAACAATGAGGGCAATTAAAAGGTCTGCATACCATAAAGTAAGAATACCTGCTGACACACCAGCTTTGCCAATAAAGCTGTAAACAAAGCTGGAACGCAGGGATATTAAAAGGAAGACATCAAACTTCCATGCTCTGATTATGGGTCTGTTAATACAGTTAATGAAACAGTTACTGGTTTAATACAGTATTAACTCCAGCACAGCTTGTGGTACAGTAAGTTACACATAGCAACTAAATTCTGTCCTCTAATTAAAGGACTTAATGTGAAGTCAAAAAGAAAGGCTTCATTATATTTGTGGTAAAACATCACTGTTAAAAGGTTCCAAACAATCAATGCAATCAGCAGTTCTGGAGCTTAGTGGAGGCCTTGTTTTCACCACTCAATATGAGTTCCTTCAACCTCCAGCCATGCTTGAAATCTGAGCAAAAAAAAATAATGGCCATCAAAAAAATATTCTGATGACTCACAGGACCAGCTGCACTGCCTGTGAAGCAGCAATTTTCTGAGAGCAGCAATGTCAAGTAAGCAAGGGTGTCCAAAACACTTGAGGAAATTCAGGGGTGCCATGATGATGCCTCAACAGAAATGGCATGGGAAGCCTTCCCTTCAGCTAACTTGAGTCCAAATTGAACAGTTAGCCTTTTAGGCCTCAGTGGCCAAAATCAGAGTAAAAGGAAGAAGTTTTGTCAGAAGTGGGCTGGGACACAGCCCCTGGTTAACCATCAGAATAAGCTTCTTTTTGGTGACAAATTCCTTGTGCCCTAACCCCATGTGTAAGCAGAATTCCAACTCCAAACCAGCAGTGCCTGGCTACTGTAACTCCTCTGGCAGGTATAATAAACACAGGCACCTGTATTTAAATACAGAGCACACTGCCATCTCCACAAAGGTGATGTCTTTTCCCTTCCTTTCAAAGCCTCCCCAAACTCCTGAGTGCTCATGCAGCACACCTTTTGGTTTTGACACACTTCCTCAGTAGCTGCCTGAAGAACGCTCCCGCCGTAGCGTGACAAAAACAAAGGCAGGATGACAAAGTGCCTTCCCTTACCCCAACAGCTGGCTTTAACTAATTTTCAGTTATTGAACAAGCCCGTGCAGGTGTGGAGGGTTTGCGGGGAGCTCGGTGGCACGCAGATAAATGAGAGCAGCAGCTTCCTGCGGCTCCCAATCAGGCAGAGGAGCGAGTGCGCCGGCTGCCGCCGCGGCCGCCACAACAGACACCGCGGGGCGGCATCGGCATGCAGGCGGAGTCCGCATCTCCCTCCCATCACCGCTTTATTAAGCGCTTCCCAAGATATCCAAGCTGCCGCTCTAGCAGCCCACAGTCTGGGCTTTAAATCAGAAGAAACTGCGTGTCACATGCAAGTTATGATTTGGGAGGAAATAACCATGTTTAGTCTTTTTCTTGGAGAACTGAATGAGGAAATTGAAGTGGGTTTGCTGAGCTCAAGCAGGTTCCTGGCATACTCTGTCACGTTTGACCCACAGTCTCGATGCCACCGCAGCCCAACTCTATTTTTCAGTGGAGTTAACCCAAGAGTTGATAATAGTATTACAGCAGAGGAGGGAGAAACTCTGATCACAAGTGAGAAATGCTCAGAATCAAAAATCACTCTGGGAAGCTTCAGGAAATAGGAGGCTTAAAATCCATACAGGTTTTTTCCAAGTATGTCCTCAAGTTATGTAAGAAATCAGGCCACTGACATTTCACCATCTTGTTGCAAAGGGTCATAAAGAATAAAGATTTAAACTGCAGCCTAGGCTGCAAAGAACAGTAGTTGCCCAATTCAGAAAAATCCATCTATAACAACCAGAAACAAAAATAATTTCCAAATTTTGCACTGCAGAACCTACATGTGAAATGCCAAAATATTATTTTAACACGAGTTAAAACAACAAGATTTCCTCTGGTCAGGGAAGAGGTTTTTTTGAGGTTTTTTTAATCAGGTTTTGCCTGCTGCCTCAATGCTCCAGTGTCAAACAAGGCATAAGATTGTTCAGGACTTTTCCCTTTAGTAAAAGAATCTTCCTCTTATGCCCACCTATAACCCTGGTGGGTGTTTTATTATTCTTGACACTTCCACTTCTTGCCAGCAGAATGTGTACCAGGGGAGTGGAGCTGCCCAGGTGGTTGGAAAGTTCAGCCAGGGAGAGACAAGGGGCACTCACGCTTTGTCTCCTTACAACAGGCTGGAAAGCTCTCAATGCAACACTGCCTACTCAGAACTACCAGAACACAAAGAAAATAACACTAATTATTTATTTTATCTAGATTAGACAATGAACACAAGCTTTAAAATAATTTCCTTTTATCTTCAATATTTACTGACCCCATCTGTGTGTGAATTAACTAAAGTTCCCTTCCCAAGACCCACTGTGACCTAAGATACACTGGTAACTGGGCAAGAGGAGAGCTGAAGCCATTTAGCTTTTATTCATAATTAAACTTCCCTTATTTCCATCATTCTTTCTTCTCAATGGGATATGGACAAATCCATTTTTCTCTGCTTGTTGCTTTCTAAGTCTGAATAGATGTTTAATGAAAAAAAAAATTGCACAAACTGGAGTGGTTCTTGGGGCAGGGGTGAGACAGCAGCAGGTTCTTTACCTGGTTTTTCTAATGCCAAAACTACAACACAAAACCAACCTGAAACAGAGCTGGGCCCACTTCATTTGCAGGCACAAATACTTAAATTGCCCCCACAGCCCAGCCTTACATACCTGGACATTTTGCACAAACTCAATTAAATGCTCCAGCGCTTTTCAATATTTTCCCACTTGTCAATATAAGGAGATGTGTGCACACAAAAACCTCTGCCTTTTAAGCAGCCTTTTTATCTACTCCCATTACTTCAGAGGCAGTGCTGTGTTTTGTGACCTAACAGCACAACGCTACAATAAATGGCAATGATGAGCCACACTCTGCATCTCCATGCTCGGAGGTTTTAAGGTTGGATTTAGATTGGAATCTCACAGGTTTCCCTCCCATCCTGAACAAGGAAAGACCCCTTGGGGGACTATTAATCTCTAAGACTTTTCCAAGAGGCTCATAACATCAAAATTACAAAATCTCAAACCCAAAATTTAGTTTAGACTGTGGCATGCCAGCATTTTTCCTTCCTTACCAGAAATAGCTCACAAACACCAAGTGAAATCTGACTTGAGGTCTCTGACATTTCCCCCTCTGCCTTGTGTTTGTTGAAAGACAGATCTCTTCTGACAGAACTTCTATGGTTTTGCTTTTCTTTTTATTTTTTCCTGAATTATTAAGTAAAATCTCTGCTATGGGCCCCATTGTATGCTTCATTCAAACAAAACTATTTGCACAATGCTGGAAAGCTCCCTTTTCAGAAACGGGAAACAAACCAGAAAGGAACTAGGTCTGTACAACGAGATTATTAAGGAAACATTTGTCTTTAAAGCACCTGAATCCCCAGTTTGCTGCTGTACTGTCACACAAGGCTCATTGCTTTCCCTCTGCCTACCACGCAGAAGCTGTGTGAGTACCACGGGGACTAAAGTAAATTCTTTGTTATGTCTGCACAAAGTAGTAAATGAAGCATGCAGCTCAAACCTCTCCTGCAGCGGCCAGATCCTCAGTGCTTTTCCTTTTGGAGTGGGAGATTTAATGCTATTTTCTTTTCCATATGCTTCATCTTTCAGCTTTAGCACAAAAAGGAAAGGGGAAATCTAAAGGCTTCGTTTCGCACTAACTGCTCCCTTCAGATTCTGAGACGTGTCTTGATGAAAGCTCAGTTGTGATGGAGCAAAATCAAAAGAGGAAGAAATTTCACCCCATGAGATGATACTTGAAAGGGGGGGAAGAAAGACCTTGGAAAAAAAGTTCTTTATTGAGTAATTAGCCATAATCTTAGATAAGACAACAGATCAAACAAGTTCTCTTAAAAGAGTTGCTGTGGGAAAAAGAGAGAGAGGCTTTTGGCAAGGGTTTACAAATAACACAAAAAAAATTAAAAAGCAGAAACACTGGCAAAGTTTTCCACCAAAATTAAAGCTAACCATGCAGTTGTGTCTGCATTTCAAAATGCAAAATGGGTTTGGGAAAACTCCAGGGGAAAATAAGCTCTTCCCCTCCACTCCAAACACCAAGGCCAAGGCCAGCTCTGCCATGCCAGGATTCCCAGCACTTACTGGGGACTTGGATGGCCCAGAGCTGGTCCCCACATGCTCCTCCTCAGCTTTAACTTCACAGCACTTTCCTTTACCCTCTCCCTCTGCTGGCTTTTGCCACCAGGTTAAAACAAGCAAGACTTGAAATCCAAAATAATTAACAATTCTGCATTTCCCCCATCATTGCAGAGCCCCTAATTTAGAAGGAACCAAATTACTAATTTGTTTTCACTTCTGATCTCCACTGCCCTAAGACCTGAGCCCACCTTATGAGTCTAATTCCCACAGATGCCATCTATGAACTACCAGGATGCTCCCATGGACATCTATCAACTCTAAACAAACTCTCGAAAAGCAGCAGGATGAGCTGCGCATAAACCCGATGGGCTGAATAAAACAGTAAGGGGAAAAAAGAAAACTTAAGAAAAAATAAAAATCACACCCTAAACTTGAATCCTCTTTTTATCCACATCCCTCCTTGGATGCATCCCTACTACATCTGAGTAATTCCCCAGTCCCAGAATAGTCACGCTCGATTCATGAGCTAACACTTACTGACTTGCCAGATGCTTTACCTCAGATGACAAGTTTTGTTTTATATATTCAATGAAGACTTAAATCAAAAGCCAACTCTAAATATTTTGATGAGACATTTTTTTGTCACATTGTGAAAACCTAATTAAAGGGCTCATTACATGTGTGAGTGAGTGCTGTCTAAATAAAGCTGGCGCTTGCCCTGGGCTTGCTATAAACCCAAGCTAGAGCATGCACCCCTATTCCCAAACCCACACAGGGTTCACTATCCTCTCCAAAGGCTGGGCTGGAGCATCCCCGATGGGTCTGCAATGGTTTTCCTTGACAAGGAGTTTGCTCAGCCCACTGGATTGGGAGCAGCACATTCTCCAGTCAGTGGTGAAACAAATACATGCTCCACACACAGTGGAAGGGATGGGAGTACAGTAAGGAATTCAGAAAAATCACCCTTTCCAACAAAAAAAAAATAATTGGGCTTCTGAGCCAGATTACTGGCAGATTGTTCTAACTCTTTGCAGTCTTTTTATGGTGTAATTGTGTGATATTCTCAAACATCCAAAAACACTTCAGACAAAAGAAATAAACACATGCACTCAGATGGCAGTGGGTTTCTTCCTAAAATAAATGTTTCTAAAAAGGCACTTTGCCAGCTGTGAAAACAAAACATTACAGCTGTAATTTGTTTCTTCCCTTTTATTTTTAATAACAGATTTTTAAATCCTAACTTCAAAGGGACTATAAGCAAAATCATTATGTTTGAGTTTAAGGGCACACCTGACCTCTTTTACAAAGGCTCTGCCCCTTTTACACAGGGTGCTATTAAGTTTCCAGAGGTGATTCGGAGTTTATGGCCAGGAGTCCCAGCCTGACCTTCTGGGCATCTGTTCAGAGTCACTCAGCAGCTGTGACATCCCCAGGTGCCCTTCTCCTGTATAAAAGCACCAGGATACCAAGCAGGCAGTGACCCAGGCCATGGATCCATCCATGCTCTCAAGTATCAAACCAGAAAATATGAATTTTGGAACATTTTTCCTTCAGATAAATCTCGATACACATTTTATATTTTGTAGATTACATGACTAGTTTCAACTGTTATTGAGATGCTTCCACCTCTGGAAGATTTTCATCAATACTGTTTAGAGCAAATTAATTACCTTAATGTTAAAATAGGAAATACAATGCAAGTTATGAAACAAGAACTCTTTGATGTGAATGATTAAATGGAATTAGGAATCCTAGGTCTGCTGCCTTAGTCTGACTCCTGGAGCACTGGAAAAGGAAGAGCCAGGCCATGGAGCAATGGGACCAAAGCCCTTAGGCCATTCATTAACAACATGGCACATCTTGGTGGATTGTGCCAATGACTGGGTGTATAAATCCTAAAAACAGAAACGCACTTCCACACAGAATTTGTAATAAAAACAGGCTTCACACTAGGGAATATATTTCCACATTTTTGCAAGGTTTAATCTCACAAGTTTTATGGAAGGAGGTGAGGTGAGTCAGGACCCAGGAGTTATCACTTGACATGTCTTGCAGCTTTTAATTGACCTTACCCAACCTGAAGTTTAGATTTTCTAAGGTAAAAAGATTCGTGGCAAAAAGGATTTGGCCAGTTGGAGATGCAGATATTCTGTGGTGAATCTGTATCCTGTACATATAACAGGCACAGAGCAAGTTTCTGTTCTGAGTTCCATAGCTGGGAACATCAGGGTTTGCTTTGGGCTTTGGCTGTTTTGTGCTCGTAGCATCCAAGCTGTGCACTCCTTCCAAGTGATGCACTAATAATATTATTGCTCTTTAATGGCATTTTTTTATTATATAATTACCCCAGAAGCCTCACAGCCATGGAAAATATATGTTCAGCGGTGTTTAATTGCTTTATCATCATGACTATAATCACAAATGAGGACCTTCCAGAAGTGAGAGCCAAGAGAGGCTTTTACTCACTTCTGTTCTACCTGTCACCATAATAAACACTCCCTGGAAATCTCCCCTGTGCTGCAATTTAAAGGATTATGTATCCAAGAGTCTTATTTATGTGTTTTGAGTGGGTGGTTGCTTTTGTACTAAACTGTTTCCATTTCTCAGGATGCAGCGTGCCCTGCAGAGGGACAAACAAATGCAAACATGGGCTCTCCCACACAGCTGCTCACGGCACACACCTGGAGGGAAGCTGGGATGCTCCAGGGGCCAGAGGAATGGTGTTACCTGTGCTACAGGTGTGTGTGCACCTTCCCCTGCAACACTGCTCCCATCCCAGGAGCAAAGGCTGCGTAACTCAGTGAAAGGGTCAGGAGATATTCCTATCTCAGCAGAAATACTGCATGCAGAATAAACAAATTCACCTGCAATACTTACTTCCATAGCTAAAACAAAGCTCCTAAAAAAATTAAAATAAAAAAATAAAAACAAAACAAAAAAAAATCCCTTCACAGCAACGCCCTGAGACATGACTTCTTTTAAATTCTGATGGCTTGCTTAAATAGCAGCAAACCTGTCTCCATTCAAATCCATAATGTTACAGAGATCAGTTCTTGGGGTTAGATTCTGTTTTATGAAGGTTTTGAGTATCAACTTCTCCTAGATGAGAAAACTGGGAGAACTCTTTTCAAGGCTATTTCAAGGTGAAAATTATTTTGCATGAAAGCAACAATTAATTAGCACTCAGCAAGGTTCCCTCTACTCTATGCTGTGAAGTAAAAGCAGGTCACTTCTGCAGCCCCTCACACCTGTTACAGGTCACAGAGCCTTACCTGAACACAGTATCTTATTTGCTGTTTCAGCACCTCAAGGTTAAAACCTATTTTCCTTCCAAACATAATAGCAATTAAATATTTTATAGCATAACTGTATCAAGGGATGGAATCTGAGATGCTTCTGTTTGAGAGCTGAAAAAATGCAATCAACTGCTTACATTTTTAAAAACTAAGCATCTGTGCTATAATTGATGCTCCAGACCTCAAGACAGCTTTTGTTCCTCTTCATATCCTTTTTCCTAGAAGGACACCTCTAGCAGGAGGGCCACCACATCCACACTTCTTTAAGCTCTTGCTTAAAGATGAATTCTTCCCTGCCTTTCCTGACTGAGACAGGGTGAAATCTCCATTTGATTAGTTAGGATGGTTTGCTGGCAGCTTGAAATTATTTGTATATCAGTAATGATGCTGCTCCACATTTAGTGTAAATGCAATTATCATTAGGGCACTCAGAGCTATCAACTGAGAGTACTTTGAAGAATGTCAATGCCTAAGCAGAAATAAATGCATGCACATGCACACAGGTGGACTCAGAATAAATTCTTGGGCCCATCAGATTTCTCCTCTAGGATCTCTGTTCTCATTTTCTCACACTTCCATCAGTAAAAGCTACTTGAGAAAAGCAATCCATGCAAGACAAACTTAACATTTCACCCCCCACACCCTGCCAGGAGCTGTGATAGTTCTCGTGGGGTTAAAAGGATGCTCTGATGGAATGCTGGGCAAGGCTCCAGTCCCATTCCCACCTTCCTTGGGAAGGAACCCAGTCTGGATCACCACCCCACTCCCAGGTGTAACCACAATGAACAGGACTTGCAAGGCTGATGGATAAAACACCTGGAAGGGAGAATTTGGGTTCTTTGGACACTGATTCTCAGGGGAGATGCAACAATCCAGCTACAGCCCCAGCTCAGGCAAGAGCAAAGTGAAGATCCATGGCCAGGACATCAAACCATGATATTAAAAAACCCAACCAGAACAAAAAAATCAATTGTAGGACACTGACTTAACAGAGATTTCTGGTGTGATTTTGTGCAAGTCTTAATTAAGACTCATTTCAATCTGAGCTAGATAGGACAAACAGCATTCAGGGCATTTCTCCCTGTCCCTGCTCACCAAGCTAATGCTGGCTCAGTGTCCAACTTCTCATGGCAGTACAAGAAGAATTCAGTCTCTCAGCCTGGAAATGGGGCAAGAGCAGTTCCTGCTCCCCACGGAGCTGGGAGGCCAAGAAATCTGAGATGGATGGGCTGCAGGGCCGGAGATGGTCACTGCAGGAGGTGAGTGGGTCAGCTCTCCCCAGAGCACAGAGGCACTGCCAAGCTCCTTCCTAAAAAAGAGATTTCTTCCAAAGAAACAGACCAGCAAAGGCTAAAACTAGATCCCACAAGCTGGATTCCCAGAGCTTGAATAACCTGGGTGAATGAAAAAACCAAAACACCAACAAAACAGAGTAATCAAAACCAAGACTGGAAGCCTCCTCACTCTGTTCTAACACTTTACTCAGGGAAATGACAGCAGGCTGGAAACAGAAGATGATTTCCAGCTACAAAGAAAAAAAAAAAAATCACCCTGAAAAGCAAGAATTTAATAAAGCTTCTAGAGCTTTTTTCACTGCACTATTAGTTAAGATTTTTGAATACATAAATGAGAATTATTTGACTGACGGCCTCTTTATCAATGGTATAATCAGCTTTCTGCTGTTGGAGTAAGACATTTATTTCAACAGTAGAAACATTTATTTTAGCTGTAGAAATATAACCCTATTTATTTCCAATATGCAAAAGTAACCCTTGGTAGTATAAACTAATTTAAAGAGAAAGGAGATTTCTTATCTGCAGAAAGCAGCAACAACACCAGCAAAGGACAATGGCCTGCATTTTTATTAATGCAAACATTAACCTTCTATTGCCACACTTGGATTTCTAGCCTCAGAACAATATCATTATCTACAATGCAACTAAATTTATGGTAATCTAATTTTATCATACATTATTTAACTATCAAGACATTTATCTATTAATCTCTCCTTTTACCTCCTTAGTGTTAATATTCCCAGCCTGCTTACAACTTCAAGGGCAAGTCTGCTTCATCACCAGCTGTCATCATTAAAAAATAATTTCTTGTATTTTTAAAGCAAATGTAAAGTAGTAAGCCATGTCACAAAAGCTAGACAGAGAACATACTTCTGCATCCAGTCACATGCTGATTCCTACTTGACTGAGCACGATCATATTTTTAGGTTCTATAATTAATAGCTAACAGCTTTAAAAGTCTCACTAAATATTCATTATTAGAGGGAAAAAATTGAGAAGGCCTAATCCATTTTAAATGTCTCTGACAACTGCCATTAAAGCATCCTTGTGCAGCCTGTCACAGATATTTATATTCAGGCAGAGCTGAGATGGATCGTAGGAGGCCACATCCTGTGTTGTTCTTGCTCTGCTAAGTATGAGCAGAATAAGTGTCAGATGTTATAACAACGCCTTACACACTGAACTCCTCCCTGTGTTTGCACAGAGTGACGGGGTGCCCCTTCTGCAATGGCCTGAGTGACTTCCCAAGGTCACCTCCATGGGCAGGGACACCTCCCATTGTCCAGGGTGCTCCAAGCCCTGTCCAGCCTGGGCTGGGACACTGCCAGGGATGCAGAACCACCACCTGTGGGTCATCACCTTGTGCCAGGGTCTCTCTGCTCCTTACACCTGCTGAGTGAAGGACACAAGCGCCAACCTTTCAGGCTGTATTGTCGCAGACAACTTTTATGACAAATCCTTTCTTCAGGATTTGTCCTCTTGAGAAGCTGGGAGGCCTCAGGAACAAAATGTAAACAATGGTTATCTGCTGCTGTGGAATGCAACAGGTGGATCTGTGATTGGTCTCATGTGGTTGTTTCTAATTAATGGCCAATCACAGGTAGCTGGCTTGGACAGAGAGCCAAGTCACAAACATTTGTTATCATTCCTTTCGATTCTATTCTTAGCCAGCCTTCTGATGAAACCTTTTTTCCTATTCTTTTAGTATAGTCTTAATGTAATATATATCATAAAATAATAAATCAAGCCTTCTGAAACACGGAGTCAGATCCTCATCTCTTCCCTCACCCTTGGACCCTGTGAACCCGGTCACACTGTATCAGATATCAGGTTTTTTTGGTGCCCATGGGGCCATCAGGAGGAGTACAGAGACAAAGGAACACAGCCATCCCTCATTTCCTGCTGCTTGACCAAGAGGGACCCCTTCCCTCAGCTCAGGCAGAGCTGACTCCATCAGGAGCCTGAAGCTCACACAGCTGATTCTCCTAAAGGTCTGCAAAATTCTCTTAAAATCCTCCTAAAGATGCTGCAAATGTCAGCCCTGCCCCTTAACCACAAAGCCCATACCTGCATTTTCATAACAATTAATACTTTTCCCCTGTTGCTTAATATAGGTTTCAAAAGCCAAGGGTTTAAAAGTTCATTTTACAATTGACTGAGATGCTGTTTGGATCCAATAATAAGCTTTGCTTAACCTTGAAATTGGCCACTTTCAAGTCTGATGAAAAAGCATTCATTATATATAAGCACCACATGATCTTTTTGGTATATATATTTTTCAAGGATTACATTTTAGTTTTATTCCTTTTCTCATGAAATCACTTGGAAATTATACTACAAAACTCAAAATGGGTAGAGCTGCCACGAATACAGGAGGCCCAGAGCCCTGGTACAAGCACAGAGAGCTCTTAAAATCTGTGTTTTCAGAAAGCCAAACTGCAATTTTTCAGACTGAAATGCACGACTGGCAGTAATCCATAATCCTGACACAGTGTCATGGGTGCCAAAAGGCCTCCAGTGAGTGCTGCCTTTGCATTTTTAAAAATGTTTTATGAGCTCAAGACCCCAGAATTAAGTATCTTTACTTCACAAGCAGCCCATCTACTAATACTATAGCAAAACCAAGCCAAAGTGAAACAACCAGTCAAGCACAGAACAAAGGCTCTCCAACCCATAAGTAAAGTCTCTTTATCCCCAAATCCTCCACTCTGAGTGCCTGAGTGTTAAAAGCTAAGAGCTTTCAGCTTCAAGCCCATTACCATTTGCTCTTTTTTATCTGCACCAAATTGCTTCTGTTGCAAATCAACATTGGAAAAAGAGCAGGACAAACAGATGAGCTGACCACATGTACAGCTGATTCCTCACAAATGACCAGGTTTCCCATTAAGGAGACTGTAGAATTAAGCAATAAGGAGATATTTACAGGCCCAGCAAAAGATGGACTGCTTTATAGTGAATTAGGGCCCCAATCAATTTCCTAATTGCCAGACCACAGTGTTTACCAACCTGACTCCAGAATTACTTAATTCTCTGCTCCAAATAAAAACATTTAACAGCCTAGTGGTTATTTAAATAGGATGATGCACCTCCATTTAACATAAGGACATTATTTTTTGTCTATCTTCAAAGAATGTGGAGGCATCCTTACACACAGCTGCCTTTGTCACTGCCCTTCAGTCAGTAAAGCAAAGAGTAAAGCAAAAGGGCAAGGCTGGAGCAGCCTAATCAAGATTCTTCTTCTCCAAATGCTGTCACACAAATCAAACATTAGTTTTTAAAGAGCATTTCTGATGTGATCCTGAATGGAGAAATACAGAGCTGGTCACAGTCAGTATTTTATTAACATTTCACAAGAACTGTGCCCTGGAACAATTTTTCCAGGTAAAATATGTAATTATTTTTTTTAAATAAGGTTACAGATACAAAATTAAGAAAAATAAATAGTAGCACCATATCACATTATGTCCCAGATGGAAAATTTCCAGAGTAGTTTACAGACACCTTATGCATCTTTTTTCAAGCTTTGCAACCTTAGTACTTCTTTAAAAGAGATAAAATCTCATCACAGGAGCTAAGCAAGGGAGGGAGACTGAAGTAGATCAATACTTCTCCCAACACCTCCTGAAGTGCCTCTCCTGAAGGAAAAGCAATGTCACAGCCTGTTCCAGCCCTGCTGTGCCCATGGCAGGTGCAGGACACCACAAAACCCACACAGCACTAGGAGCACCCCAAAACCCACACAGCGCCAGGAGCACCCCAAAACCCACACAGCGCCAGGAGCACCCCAAAACCCACACAGGACAGCCCAAAACCCACACAGCACCAGGAGCACCCCAAAACCCACACAGGACAGCCCAAAACCCACACAGCACCAGGAACAGCCCAGCAGGGAGGGCTCCTAAAGCGCTTGGGCACCACAGCACACAGAAAGGATCCAAGGAGATGAGGAGTTTGGGGAGCTCACAGGCAGGGACACTGGTGCCCTGGAAAGGAAGGACAAGTCTGCAAACACAGCTGGAGGCCAGTGTGACACACTGGGTGACAGCTCTGCACCACTCATGGCATCACCTGAGCCTCCTCCTCCCAGGCAGGCCTCACTCTCCCAGGTGACACTGAAAATGTCCAGTCTGCAGTCACACAAAGCTCCAGGAGCTTTTCACAACAGCACAGATGGCCAGCACCATAATCCCAGGCATTTCTGTCATGACACTGCTCACACAAAAATGCACATAATCCACGTCTGCAACCCACATTGTCATTGTCTGCGTTTACCATAAATCTCAACCCTGCAGACAAGCTTAGAGCAGCACAGGAGGGGTGTGCACAGAAGGGTGGAGAGCTGACCCTGCGGGGCTCATCCAGCCAGGCAGCAACAGCCCCAAACCTGAGGAACAGCATTAGCTTGGCCAGCCCTGCATGAGGAGCAGCAGGGGCAGGAAAGGAGCTCAGGGTGCCACAACCAGAGCCACCCTGTGAGCCCAAATCTCATCCCATCCTGTGAGCCCAAATCTCATTCCATCCTGTGAGCCCAAATCTCATCCCATCCTGTGAGCCCAAATCTCATCCCATCCTGTGAGCCCAAATCTCATTCCATCCTGTGAGCCCAAATCTCATTCCATCCTGTGAGCCCAAATCTCATTCCATCCTGTGAGCCCAAATCTCATTCCATCCTGTGAGCCCAAATCTCATTCCATCCTGTGAGCCCAAATCTCATCCCATCCTGTGAGCCCAAATCTCATCCCATCCTGTGAGCCCAAATCTCATCCCATCCTGTGAGCCCAAATCTCATCCCATCCTGTGAGCCCAAATCTCATCCCATCCTGTGAGCCCAAATCTCATCCCATCCTGTGAGCCCAAATCTCATCCCATCCTGTGAGCCCAAATCTCATCCCATCCTGTGAGCCCAAATCTCATCCCATCCTGTGAGCCCAAATCTCATCCCATCCTGTGAGCCCAAATCTCATCCCATCCTGTGAGCCCAAATCTCATCCCATCCTGTGAGCCCAAATCTCATCCCATCCTGTGAGCCCAAATCTCATCCCATCCTGTGAGCCCAAATCTCATCCCATCCTGTGAGCCCAAATCTCATCCCATCCTGTGAGCCCAAATCTCATCCCATCCTGTGAGCCCAAATCTCATCCCATCCTGTGAGCCCAAATCTCATCCCATCCTGTGAGCCCAAATCTCATCCCATCCTGTGAGCCAGATCCTGTGAGCCCAAATCTCATCCCATCCTGTGAGCCAGATCCTGTGAGCCCAGAGCTCAGAACACTCCAGGTCCTTGCAGAAGCACTGCAGCTGCTCAGGGCTCCTGTGGCACAGTTATTTCCCCACCTATGCTTTATTTTTCCAGACCTTCCAAAGCAAGACACAGCATGTAAAAACCTAAAGCACTAAAAAAGCTCTAACTCATGACAATTCCACTCTTCTAAGTGTGCTTTCAATTCTAGGTATCAAAACCTCAAATAAACCTTGCTTGGTGTTTCTGTACCTCTTTGAAAAATCAGAAAAGATCCAATCTTAATGTAGCTATCAATATTCAAACCTGAAACCTAACAAAGACATGCACTCATTCCAGCTTTGGCTCCCTTTATGCCTTCCCTCTGCTGGTATTCATGTGAGCTCACAGCTGGATTGGAGTTCCTTCAGTCCAGAGACAACACACCTTGCTGGGGGTTTGCTCTGTGCCCAGCAATCACACTCTACTGTGATATTTCAACACAGTAAATTATTTTTACTTTGTAAAAAACATCGCACTCTGTGAATTATTGTTACTTAACACCAGCATATAGAACCTGGAGCAAACTGATTAAAATTCCTCGTGTGTTACTGCCATTAAACCATCATTACCACCCATCCCTCCCGCTGAGGTTAAATGTCTGTCCTGCTCTACCTCAGGATCCTTCTGACATCCCATAATGACTCAGGCTGGGACATCTCACAGCATGTTAATTTGGAAATGAAGGGAGAAACATTTAAAAGCAAGAATAACAAAGAATTACCAAAAATTACAGACTAAAAGTAACATGAGTGAGAAGTCTTGGTCCCAGAGCAGAATTTATGAGTAGCCCAGCAGCTGGCATGTGAAGTTTCTGCCCATAATGATTTTTACTGTCCTAGCTACAATAAAACTAGAGAAATTAGAGGCAGGCAAGAACAATTAGGCCAAATGAACCTTTCCACATCAATATAGGATGGATTTAAACTATTTCAAAAAAACCCCAACCTTTTACCCTGACCTCTGAGCACAGTTTAGTAAAAATTTAACTTCTCAGTATTATAATTTAACTACAGATGAAGAACTTCAACTGTTGTCTCTATTCAGAGGAAATTCAAATACAAAGAAAGCTCAAAATTTTAAGTCACTGATAATTCCACTGGTGAGAAAAAAGTAGAATTACACACAGCAAAAAGGCAGAATTACACACAGCAAAACTGCATTTGACATAAAATTTACACATGAACTGTCAAACTTATTGATCATAAACTGAGATGGCTACTTGGAAATGCCCTCTCCTCCATAAGTTATTCTTGAAGAACATACTTAGACACTTACTTGTCTTTAATGAAAATTCCAGTTACACTCAGATGAGGTAAATGCCTGGAACTGAGGATTCCTAACAAACTCCCACAAGTGACAAGTTGTGGATCTTTACCTTACACAATGCCTGTTCACCACTCATCTCAAATGTCTGATAACTCTCTCTTAATGCTTTCACAAAATCTGGGGGTTTGATCCCAAACCAAATTACACACTTAGATCACCTCAAATTTGCCTTTGCGTGATGGAAATTGTCGGACAAGTTTTAGGATGACATTTTAAGAATGATGCAGCTATTTCCAACAGGGCAGCTGGGATGAGAGAAGGCAGGATTCAGCCACACAGACATTCTGTCTATGTTGATGTCTGGCTAAAACCTCATCCTGGATAAAAAAAGCAAAAATTTTAATATCCAACTTTTAATCATTATCACCTGCTAGAACAAAAAGTTTCAGGTGAAAATTATATTGTTAAATCCAACAGCTGGCTTTGAAGATTTCAGTAGCACCTCTAGCTGCAGAGATAATGGAACACCCTCCTGGAAATTCAGAAAAGTCTTAACAATAGAAGTTCCAACACCTTTTTTTTTTTTTCAGGTGCCTCTTGGACAGTTCCCTCAGAGATCCAAAAAAACTGATGCAAACTGCCAGGAAAATTAGCATCCTGAAAGAGCTGACAGACACAGATGTACTGTGCAGGTATCTCTAGCAGGTATCTGAATTTATGATAATCCCTCTCCAAAGCACTTCTGCAGTCTGCAGCACGCAGCCTGACATCAGGGCTTCCAGTTCAACAGGGAGCAGGATGCCTGGCTCAAAATAGTTATTTTTGTTTCATTGCACTGTGCCACCCCGCAGGAGCTGGATATTCTGTGATTAGCACCAAGCACCAAACTCTCCCTTCTCCACCAAGCTGGATATTGTGTGATCAGCACCACAAGCACCAAATTCTCCCTCCTGGGAAGCAGCACCATCCATCCACATCCCAGCAGAGGCAGAGATGCAGCCCAGGGCACTGCTCAGGCCCCAGCTCCTCAATAAAACATCATCATCCAGACCCATGCCAGGAGTGATCTGGGTATTTCACCTTCCCAGGAACAGAATGAAATATGACTGGGAAAGGATTTTAACAATGATCCTGCTTCTTTCAAAGCATACAGCATGCTTCTTAATTTCAGGGAATTTGCATGGGCTAAAGCCCATAGGAAAGTCAGACTGCAGCCTCTCCATCACTGACACACAGCAGCAACAACAGGGCACAACCACCAGGTCAACAGACAGGCAGGAACATTTCTCAACAGATTTACATGCTAGAAAAAAATAAAAAATACAGTTGCTCTATCTGCACTCAAGCTGTCCCCTTTTTCTTAAAGCTTATCTAATTAAATCAATACAAATACCTACAAAGCTAGGCCTATTTCAGTTAAACTGCACTTATATTTCTTCTAACTTAACTTGAAAAAAAAACCCCTCCAATGGAATAGAAATATTTTTTCCTCCAGTTAAATTAAACTTCAGGTAAACTGCTAGAATAGTTAATCTTAAATGTCAAGAAAACAATAGGAAATGTGTCATTTACACACAAGAGTTTTGCAGAGTCCTAAACTTAAAGCTTCTGTTGAACATCTGGCTTAATACACAGTTAAATTTCACAGTTACTGAAAATTTTAAACTCAAAATTTCCAAAGAATTTATTGTTTTGCGTAATTAAAAAAAAAGTATTACTTATAGCCCCCTAGGGTAGACATGGAGATCCACAGACAATCAGACTTTTAGGAGATTATGGGTTCCAGCTGTTTGCCTTGCCTGGTAATCTCCCTAAGGTGCTGTTTCCTCATGATACCAGTAATCACTTTTCATGGGTTTACATAAAAGGTGCTGTATATCATCAAATCAAAAGGTTATTGCTCTCTTCTTGTTATACTGAATATGTGGCTCAGTGCTAAAAACAGAGAACCAAAATAAAACATGCATTTGCACATTACAATTGACCTACTGTTTTTTATTCAATATATAAAAAAGCATTGAAGTTGCCCATTAAAGCCAAATTGGCTTCAATATTTCATATCAAATCATGTAAATATATTCACATTTTCAGTACTTCTGCTTGTCCAGTACTGCTGAGCTTTCAAGTTATACTCAGGCTGAACAATACAAATCCTCGACTTGTCAACAACCTTCATCTCATTAGTTTCACTCAGCAACAAGCCTCAGTCATCGTGTTTATTAAAATACAAACTGCTCTTGTACCCTGCTGAAAACTGTGGGAGATTTGATGTGACAAAACACTGCCATGGCAAAAATGCCTTGTAGGATCTTTTGAGGTTGGAGTGGAAGCTCAAGTATTTCCTGGTGGTGGGGTTTTTTTTTTTGCACCTGACAGAAACAAACCTTGCATTGCTCTTCTGAGGCACAGAAACAGTCACAGTTAAGTTCCTATAGTCATGAAAACAGCTGAAAACAAGAGGTTTTACTGCAGGGTTCTCTCCTGTGCTCTGCAGCTTCTCTGGCTGGAGCTTCTGAGCCAGAGCCAGCTCCCAGCAACTGAGTGACCTTCACAGAATTTGGAACTCGGGACTCTCGGTGTCTCCAGAAGCCAAAGTCAACCATTCTAAGCCATTTCTCACTTTCTCCATCTGGAATGCTGAATTTCAATGAAGTTGTGTTGGCTCACAGGAGAAAGGAAACTGAGTGTGAGGAAGCACCAGCATGGAGGGGTTGGTGCTGGAAGGGACCCTAAGGAGTCACCCTTCAGGTGATACCTGGGCAATGAAAATGGTTCTGGTGTCTGAAGGAGCAGGAAAGGCAAAAAGGAGTTTGGATATAAAACCTAGGAAATTCTATGGTCTAAACAGACTTTGAAATTAGCACTGCATTTGTGGCAAACAATGGAGAACCTGAGCTTCCAAGGAGCACAATAAAGAGACACTTCATGAAAACACCTTTTTATATAAAAGAAAGATCTATCAGTATCTACAGTTAACAATTAAAACTACATCTACTACTCTCCAATCAATTGTTAAAGCAGTCCTTGTGAAATCAGGACTGTACACAGGTATCTCCCACTATCTGCACAATTCTCTGTTAATTCTCTGCCGAGGACAAGAATCATCATTAATGTCTCCAAACATTGATAACGATTCCAGAAGTCCTGCTCATTTGGTACAGGTGAGAGAGGCCTTGGAGGGAAGCTCTCCAGAGGCATTTCCTCAGTCAGGAGTTCCTGGGGACATCTTTATTACAATTAAGCTCCACATGCCATGGTGAAGGTGCCAGAAATTCCAGTTCCAGCAAACCAGCAGCCAACAGGGCAGAGGACCTGGCACAGGCAGGGTGGGGAGAGCCCCAGCCCTGGCTGGGTTAACCTGCTCTCTGTTTTGAACAACAAAAAAGAATCAAGGAACAGGGATTTTATAATTTTGTCTCCTCCATCCATCTACTGCAGCATAAGCACCAACCCAGCTCCAATCAATGAGTTCTGTTGCTGGTGATGTCCAAGCACTACAGATTAAAATACAGATTTTAATTGTTCTAGGGCTTTCCCCAACCACAAGTATTTACTGATAAAAAGCTATACTTATACTCCTTGGTTGTGGCAAAGGCAGCACACATCCTCCAAAGTAACCTGAAAATCCATAAAGCAAAACTAGCTGTCTTAAATTGACAGATTACTATAATTTTGTCACATAAATGCCTTCTGTGACAGTCACACAGGCCATATCCATCAGCAGCTCCTGGGAGGGAGCACAGGGAGCCCTAAGGACCTGCCAAAGGACCACAAGAGGAGCTGCAGAGGATAAAAGCCAATGCTGAGAGCATCAGCCCTAAATCCTGAAACAACCCTGATTCCAGAAATCCCATCATCCCTCCCTTCACTGCACTGCTAAAACAAGGGCAAGAAGTTTTACAACCATCAGGCACGTTACAGAGTCTTTTTCAACATACTTTGGAAGCAGCAGGGAAGGAAAAAAAGCAAATAAACAAATAAAACCACTCACCATATTTGGTGTCAGTCTTTACTGTCAGTGCAACTAAAACTCTTCAAAATATCGAAAGCTCCACAAATGTTATTAGCAAAAATTTCACACTTTTTAAATGGATATTTACACTTGGAGGCAGTCTTTTAATTACTTTTGTTATTTGCATCTGATGACTCTGGGAAATGTTGAATTCAGATATGAGACTATCAAGGACCGCTGGATGAAGGCCAATAAA
The DNA here is from genome assembly GCF_047830755.1 of Zonotrichia albicollis. Lineage (NCBI taxonomy): Eukaryota > Metazoa > Chordata > Aves > Passeriformes > Passerellidae > Zonotrichia > Zonotrichia albicollis. The sequence goes on from NC_133835.1 coordinate 11,744,287, forward strand.
AAAGCTGAGATCAGCCTAGTTAAATTAGCCATCTGTCCTAAATAAACACAGATCAGAACTACTTTTTAATATTCTTTCAACCCAATCTTAAGTGAAATAAGAACTTCATAAAAAGCAGCAATTGTGGCAAGGTAAACTCCAAGGAGGTTTGCATCCATCTGGTTTATGATTTATCTCAGTACTTCAACTCCAGCTACAAAAAACCCCCCCCATATATGGCACAAGAAGGCCACACAATAACAACCAGATTTCAGTCTTGAAATTGTGATAAAAACGAATTAATGAATTACATTTGTACCAGTTACTGCTCTAGTTAAATTATTACCAGGAGAGTGGATTTATAATGTGCTGGTTCCTGTTCTCATTACAATCCATTCTCACGAGAACTTATAATCAGAATTTTAATGCCTCCTTCATTCCAGGAGAGACAGCTGTAAAAATATATTAATTTGACCTTTTCAAAATTTTGTTATTTGATTTGGTGCCGATTTTTATTTGCTGCTATCTACAGCCCTTATATTTGACCATATCTATAAAAACGAGTAGAAAATGGAAGTGTGTCAGTAAGTCACAAGAGTTTTCTGTTCATTTTTTTCCACCCAAGCTTATGTCACTCCTTCAATACCATACACAGGCCAAAGTCACTGCCTAAAGCAACCATTAGACTTCAAATAATGTGTAATAATAATGCATATAATATGATAATAATGTATAAATAATAATCAATAGCAGAGGAACAGTGATACCCCAAAATTATAAAGAAATACAATAAACACCATTCTCAGTGGGCCTTTTCCAGATAGTTCCAGAGGATGACCCACACTGGACACAAAACCAATCTCCCTGGAGACTTTCCCCTCTCTGTGCCACAAAAGGGGCCTTGAACACTTGTATTACAACAATAATATACAGTAATAATAAGCAATGTATTTAAAAAGAATGTATATAATAATAATAATAATGTATAAATAATAGTCCATAGTAGAGGAACAGTGATATATCCTGAAAGTATAAAGGAATACAATAAACACCATTCTCGGTGAGCCTTTTCTAGATATTCCCAAAGGATGACCCACACTGGACAAAACCAATCTGCCTGGAGCCTTTCCTCTCTCTGTGCTACAACAGGAGCCTTGAAACTTGGATTACAACAATAATATACAGTAATAATAAGTAATGTATTTCAAATATGTATATAATATAATAATAATGTATAAATAATAATCAATAGCAGAGGAACAGTAATACCCTAAAAGTATAATGAAATAAAGACATTCTCAGTGGGCCTTTCCTATATATTCCCAAAGGATGACCCACACTGGACACAAAACCAATCTGCCTGGAGCCTTTCCTCTCTCTGTGCCACAACAGGAGCCTTGAACAAACACCTGGATTACAACACAAAGGTGCTTTTAATCCCCCCAGTTGTCTCTGCTCCTGAAAATACTCCAAGAAGCTGAGCTCCCAGGGCCCTGGAATTAACCTGATCCACTTCCACCTGAGACAGCCCCTAGCAGCTGTGCCTGCTGACACTGCAGCAGCGAGAGCAGGATCTCATCTCCTGCCAGCAGCCCACGGGGACTGCTCCCTGCCATGCCCCGTGCACAGGCTGGGAGCCACCGTGCCAGCCCCTGCCCACCCAGACATTCCTTGGTCACTTCATCTGAATCAACCTTAATTTCATAGCACACAAGGAGGCTAACAGAAAGCAGGTTTATCAGACAGCAGCAGCTGACCTTTATTCACAACCAATCCTGCACAGTCTCTGTTCTGCCTCTGAGACTGGCACTGCGCTACAAAGCTTTGTGGTACCAGTGACAGGCTGAGGACAGCTTCAGGTGCCTTCTCAGGAAACTGCTTTTACAAGTTTTGGATGCTTTGTGTGACACCAGAGCCTAGAATTTTTACATTTCTTTTACATTGGGGTCATAGGACTGATGAAAATAGTGCCACCTTTCAATCAAGGTGCAATTCAATTGCAATTTCCATTTGTTGTGGGTTTTTTTAACATTGCTTAGGGTTCCACTTAGCCAGAGTACTATTTAATCTACACCTGGGTAGTATAATGCTACTAGGTAGTTTAATGCTGTATCAGGTGAATGCTATGCAGAAAACTGGTTTTGAAATTCAACAGCATTAATATGCTGTAAACTAAGAAGAAGTTATATTACTGTCAGCATCAGGACTTCAAATAAACCTTCTAGAAGACCAACAGCATTCACACCTGGATAAAAGAATGAAACCTGTAACAACTCTTATTCCCTGTCTGGTGGGGTTTTCAGATTCTCCCCATCCTCCTCAATTCAATCCTTCTGTTCTCACAGCATCTGCAGTTATGATTTCCCCTTCTTACCTGCCTTGGGAGCAAAGGCTTCTCCTGCACTGCTGTTTGTGATTACAGATAAGCACACATGACTGGCAATCAGGAATTAATATATACATATATATATATATACACACATATATATATACACATATATATACATACACATATATACATATATATATATATACACACACTTCTCTAGGTCCTCAGTTCTACTTCAGATGAGGACAGGCACAAACCAGAACTGTGACAGAGTAACACCTGCAGCAGTGAGTGATGCAGAAACCTGAACTTCAGTGATGACACCTCTGATGGATTTTGGTTCCTGAGTTGCTTGGGTACTTCTGGAGATTACACCTGTAACACCTACCACATCATCACAGGAATTAACCTGCTGGAGCCAGCCCTGACAGCATTCCCCATTATATCCATCACAGGGCTGACACCAACAACAACATCCAGCCCCTAACAAGCACAGCAGGTGAGACAGATCCCTCCCTGTCTCCAGTGATTTGTTGCTCACAGGGTTGGGAGATATAAGTCACATTTTTATACAAGAGTGCTCAGCAACCAGGCTCCTCTGGGTAGGAGCTGGACTGACTGTATTCACACAGCAGCTAAGAGATCTCATGAACATCCTTTTCCATGGCAAAGCCATCCCAAAAAAGATTTTTCCCCTCACAACCCAGTCACTGGAATGTGGCATTCACATTCTCTGAAAAAATTCCTTCGCCCAGGATTTTTCTCCTGGGAAACAAAGGCAGCTAGAGAGGCCTCAGAGGAAAGGAAAACAATTCTTATCTAATTTGCTTCTCCTATGTTTTGCTCATGCAGAATGCGTTTGGAGATTGTTTCATTGGATTCTGGTGTGAGTTGTTTTGACTCTTTGGCCAATCAGGGCCAAGCTGTCTTGGGACTCTGGAAAGAGTCACAAGCTTACATTATCTTTTAGCATTCAGTAAGTATCTGTTCTGTATTCTTCAATATAATATAACAAAGTAATTAGCCTTCTGAGAACATGGAGTCAGATGCATCATTCTCTCCCTGCATTTTACAATACTGGAATCCCATTTAACTTCATAATTTCAGATGAAATTCACACATTCTAATTCTAAGAACACATTGGGATGGTGCCTTTTCTGCAGTTGATGAAAAAGCCCTGAGAGTTGGAGCTGTGCTGTGCAGAGATGATATTTGTGACCACATTGCTGCTCCAATGAAGGTAAGAGCAGACAGTGTTGTTACAGCGACCCTGAAATGTTAATTTCTGGTGACTCCAGGGATTGGAGATGTCAGCATGGCCATGTTCCTGCCTTCCACGGGGGCTGGAGCATGTTCACAGCTCTGCTCTTACAGCAACCCCTACAGTTCAGCACACGGAGTGGAACTGATGCCTGTCTCCATAGAGACCTCCTGTCCTGCTTTTGAAAACGGAAAGAAAATGGAAACTATGACAACAGACAAACCTGTGGGATGAGAAGGCGTAAACAAGCCAGCAGGAAGCCCACGGTAGTACACTGGGGCCAGGCCTCGTGTTTTCCTTGTTATCCAATATTAACATAAACAGATCAGTGGAGTACTTGGGAACAGAGCTGCACGTGGCACCAGCAGAACCAGAACCACCCTGAGACAGGAGCTCTGCACTCCAGCTGATGGGGAAATGCCTCCGTTTCCATCCCACCAAACCCCAGCCCTTCACACAGACACAACCCTTTAAGGCACTGATGGAGGCACAACACTTTTACCCAAGATCATTTATCTTTACCCAATATCAATTATATACAAATTATATACAATTATATACAAAAAGATCATTTATCTTTGCCCAAGATCGATTATATACAAAAATGAGTGTGATGTAATCAGCTGAAGAGCACAAAGTTAAAACATAAATCCTAACTCAATGCACCTCCTTTAAGACAACCTAAATCAAACCAATCTGATGACACAGCTCCTGTAGACAGATCCAGACAGAAAACGCCCCTGCCTCCTCTCTGTGAGCTGTTCCTGCACACCTCAGTGGCCTGAGAAAGCCGCTCCACTTAAAGGCAGAAAAATATTCAAGACTTTTTAATAGAAGACATCCCTATCTAAAGAGCACCCTTGGTATTTCTAAAGCATTTTGCAGAAGTAATTTGCTTTAAGGATGATAAAGTCAGCTCTTCATTGTTTTATTAGAAAGCATCCAGAAGGTCGTTACCTCCAGCACACGGAGGGATTCATCTCGTGGACTGCAAGAGAGATGCCAGTGGGCAGCTGTTCAGCAACTCCTGCAAGAATTAGAGCCTGTAATCAACTTCTGGTCAGGTTTTTTTTTGCAGCTGTAGCCTGGATACATGGCCTCCAAGACAGCTCTTAAGCAGGAGTATAGTTCAGATTTCTGGGTTAGTATCTGCAGTATTTATTCAGTAACTCCTACCTGGGACAACCACCCTTGTTCCTACAGCACAAAAACCACACCACCAAGGTGAGCTCTCAGGGTAAGGCAGACACTAAAAAAAAAAAAAAAAAAAAGCTTTGTGTTTAAAAACCCCCTCTTTCCAGGGCCTCTCTGAGGCGAACAGTTTTTCTGTGCTATCTCTACATAAATATCAGTGCTTGATATTTGCTCTTTAGATGTTTAGCTATTTCACCGACTTGGCTCAATGAATTCATTAGCATTTCCCCAGCTTTCCAGCCACACACACAGACTCTCACTCAGCCTCAGTTTAGGGGATTACCATCCTCTGACTCTTCCCAGCCTAATGCTGCAAAACTCAAGTTGCCTGGGTTTGAAGCAGAGCATTGTCCAGAACTGTGCGTGCAGAAACATTTCATACTCATTCCATTGTCAGTAATTAAATTTGCTGTTCCCATCTGGGACACAATCTTCCCTGAGTTTGCAACAGAATCTCTTTGTCTGATCGCACTGATAGATTGAGATGATGTTCTCCTCATTATTATACACTTCAGATAACAACTGAGATGGAAAGGGACTACAGCTAATGAGGTCAGGTTTCCACACAATAAACAATATATTGCATAAATATATATTGATCAAATCATGACCTGCGATGCCCTTTAGTGGGTACATACTTCAATGCAAATAGTATTTTACAGATTTAGGGATGGAAGGTTCATCAACTGGTAAAATAAATACTGTAGGCAATCAACTTTTCTACTTTACCAGTAAAAGGAACAAGGCCTGCTACAAAGACACAATATAGTTCCTAATTTTAAAAGGCGTCATGCAAATCTTTCATTCCCGTTTTTAATCCACAGCTGTTCAGGTCTGTACAGAACAAGATGTCTGCTCTGTAGAAGATGTACAGAATGCTTTCACTGAACAAACTTCCACCCAAAGAAACACAGAACAGAGTTACACGCACAGATGGACATTCCCAGTTTTATTTAACACAGAACCAGCAAGGAGGTTATTTGATGTATGAACTTATCCCTGAAATGCCACAATGAGGTAAAGGAAGCTTTAACATCTCTGCCACTTATGGAAGAACTGCACAGAAACCACCCAGGGCCACACACACAATTTCTAGACCACAAAAAGGGAGTGTCCATGGGAGCCCTAAGACTCCCACCCAGCAAGGAGGTAACAGGGCATAGCCAGGGAGAGATGCCACGCTAGAGGAGGAACCCATTATCAGATCTGAGCCACATTCCAGAATGGAAACCCAGACACAAGCAGTAAATGATCCATGACACCGACTCATTTCTGTGGGCTCACAGATAAGGAGCCACTGAGGCAAACAAAACCCGGCAAGAAAACTCCTGGTTTTGAGAGAAATGCTCCTGCAGATATTGGTGAGAGGGGCTGGGCATTGGAGACCAAGCAGGTCCCTTCCCCACGGTTCTGTTTGTCACTAAAGGTCACACCAATGGGCACAGCCACCAGGCAAACACCTGAGGGGCCTGAAAAACACAGTGACCTGTGAGCACACCCTCCTGTAAACAAACCCAGCCAAAAGCTGGGAACAGCTTTAATCCTGTCCCAAAACCCCTCAGAGTCACAGGCTCTCAGGGGCTGCAACAGGTATTGACCAATCCCTTTTCGTAGCACTGAACAAATCAAGGAAAACACCTCAGTTATTCAGTTTCATGTTTAATTTTATTTGTTAACAAGTTTATTTACTACCAAACGTCGGAATCCATCAACAACATGACTACCCTGCTAAATCACCACCAAAAGGTAGCTTGCAATTCCTTTAGAAAGTACAGGGATTTGTTTTCTCAAAACACAGAGCATTTTTTAATAAAAAGACCTCTCAAAACACCCCCCCTCAAAAAAAAAAAAAAAACAAAAAACAAAAAAAAAAACACAAAACCAAAAATCAGGCAGCTGAAAAGGAGGCGAGTTTCTTTCCTCTTGCTGCCCCTTCCCCCTGCTACACATCGCCCAAAGATTTATTCAGTTTCACTTAAAAGCTGTGTACTGACTGTTTAGGAGAACTCAACAGTCATAAGAACAACTGAATTCATCTCATCCAAAACCATCCCAAATGTTAGGCAAAAAAATTAAGAAAAAAAACCCACAGGAGCAACAGTGATTCACAAGTTTAAAATGATTGTGTGAAGTTTTTGCTAAGATTCAGCTCAGAACTCATCAAGGGTAAGATTCCATCACTACTAAAAAAAAAAGTTAAAGAGTTTCTCCCCATATTTAACATTCTCATCCCACCACCTTTTAATATACTTATCCACAGAAGAGGTGTATGCCTGAATAATTCGTGATCTGCATTCTGACAGCAATTTTGGGGCAAGTCAGCAGCAGAGAAACTTCAAACTGCTCCTCTAATTCACACAGGCATGAGAATTTTCAGTCCACAGTGCATCTAATGATACTGAAATGTATTACAGGCCAGCACTGTGAATATCTTTAGGGAAATGAGACTTGTGTGTGCCATGGAGGAGACCAGAACAATGCAGGTGCTTCTGTTAATGAATGGTCCATCTCTCAATAGCCAAGACTTGCCTAATATGATTTATTCCTGTTGATCTGTGACTAACCACCACTACTACAGCAAGATCTACTGCAGCTTGTACTATAACTGGAAGTAAATTGACTGCTTATAATAAAAAAAATTTAAAACCCACATTAAAAACCTGTAATAATGACTATGGTATAGACCATATTTCCTCAGAGCTTTTGTGAGCAACATGCATTTGTCTCATCAATCACAGAAGTGCATTTTCCTGTCAATCAATCACCACATTAATGTGCTGCTCCATTTTCCACTATAAACACGCATTTACTTTGTAGAGATTGCTACAGAAGAAGAAGAATCAGGACTTGCCTCTCAGAGGCTGCTGCTTGAAGAAGTGAGAAAGTCAATATTTATTTGATGAGAGGCAAAAAACAACAAAACCTGCGGTAAATTTTCTCTGTAGCAGGGAGATGGAATAGGGAGCAGCTGGTTTGATGGCTGGGCTCACAATGCCAGGTCTTCAGTCAGGAGCACCTTGACATGGATCTGGTGCACCCCAGAAACATCCTCAGAGATAAAGCAGATTTCTGTTCTCACTCTTGGCATCCAGGTTGGAGGCTCGTGCCTTATGGCCCCTCAATAAATCTCCCCACTCCTCTACACTCCAAATACTCACACACCAAAGAACTGTAAAACAGGCTTCTGTGAGCAAATGGTGGAAAGGCTGCTTGCCTTTAGGAGCCAAGAAGGCTGTTTATAATTAGCAGCAAATGTATCCACAGCGTGGAACTGACAACTCTCTATCCAGCAGAAATCAAAGAGTAGCGCCAAAAACATCCAGAATAAACAAAAACCCTTCGTGGAGTTCACACAGAAGAACCTCAAGACATGTTTTTATGTAAATGTATATGCTGTTTTACCATTATTTTCATCCTTCTCTGCAGATCAGCCCTCTTATATAAGAAAGAAACAACAAATACTAAGAGGGGTAAACACCACCAAGATGACTAACACAGAAATGCAACAAATTCCCAAATAAAAATCAGAACAGCAGATAGGAAATCAACAAACACAGTGCATGTAAGTGAAGGCAGCCCCAGGATAGCTTTAGTTAACATCTCTGCAATTTACACAGGGTTTACACAACTGTTTCCTTTCCCGTTCCATAAAGCTCAGGGAGTTACAGCAGAGCAGCAGCTCCCTCATCACACACACCCACACCTCACCCCATGACACAGAGCACCTTCCAGAGCAAGGCAGGCTCCTGTGCTCTGCAGAGCAGCTGAAAAAGCAGCAGCACATCCACACCTCCCATCTCACCCTCTCAGTGTGGATGATTTCATGGGCAGCACCACTAAAAGCAAAACCAGCCCCATCGCTTCACACCATCGTCACCAAAAAACAGCCCAGTCCCTTCTGGGACAAAAACAACCACAACACCTTTATTTACAGAGCTGTAATTCCACACAGGGCACAACTGGCAGGCCAGGACATAACCCAGCTCAGGTAAAGCTGAATTTTAGGTGCCCCATCCTTGGGAAGGAAAGCAAAGCCCCACACAAGGAGCCCAAGCCCTTCCTTGCAAAAAAATAGACATTGAAATGTAAAATACAGTCAGGTAGCACACTGAGCACCTCATTATCAAAACACATCAAAGAACTGGACAAAGAAAAGAGAATTATGATTACCTTGGGAGAACTCTCATCTGCTCCAGAGATCCAGACTGAACCCTCAGCTCCCCAGCAACACCAACTCCCAATCCCCCTGCACTCGTTATGGGCAGGTCACACACCTGAAACCCATCAGCCCAACGACGCCACAGCTGCCCCCAGTTTGGGAGGTGATGCTGGTGCCAGGTGAGTGCCAATGCTCAGGAGCACAGGATCAGTGCCCGTGGCTGCTCAGAGCCTGGGGATGTGCCACCAGCCCCATCACAGCTGTGGCGAGAAAATGAAGTTCCACTGGAGATCCTTGTGCCCTGCTGAGCTGAGAGGATGCTGGCAGGCATCAGGGGCTGGGAATTTAAAGAGTTTCAGGATTAAGTACAAATTAGCTTGAGGAAGGAGAGGTGTCTCCCACAATTTTGGAATTACACTATTAAATTCGACCCCCTGTAGTTTATTGAGCTACCTAACTGCTACCGTGCCAGAAGGTCAGAATCACTTCAAATGCTGAGAAAAAAATGTCTGTTTTTAAACTTTTATTAAAGTGTTCTTCTGTTCTTACAGGATAGAAATATGAAATATGACTTAATTTGGAGGAATAGAGAGCTCATTCATGTGGGAAGCATCAATATGTTGTTATAATGTGCTTTTAATTAAGCAGACATTGCACAGCACTTGGTAAGATCAAGTAAATGTTGCTAATGTTTCCTCTACTCTTGCCCCTCCCCTGCAAAGCATAATGAAATCAACAAAATCAACTGAGAAAATAACAAACCTTATTGAATTTTCAAATTTATGAACATCAACAGACCCCAAAAGCTCTTAGATGCCAGTAGATGGCAATCTTCAGATAGAGTAAAAAATGTGTCATTAGCAAATGCAAAATTTCAAATTAAAAGTGTAAGAGAGAAAAAAAAAATCAACTCAAGGGCTAAAATTCCTGAGAATTTATTTAGAATCATTCTAGTTTCATTTTATAAAAGAGAAAAAGATAAGAGAGAATTTTTTATTGGTTTGGTTTTATTTTTCATACTAAAAATTTACTTTTTTTTTTAACAAATTAGAGTAGTATGGAGACACGCATCAGCATGAAAACTGAGTCTTTCATTCTGGAGAAGTGAAACATTTGGGCTTTTCACTAAAACTCATATTTCTGTTTCCTCTGGGAAGGAAGCATGGCCACATTGCCCACATGGCCACAAGCCCAGCCCGTTTTGGACAGATGTGGAGCCCAGAGCTGGGTACCAACCTTATTGGGGAATGAGGGGAGACCTGAGTGATGGAAATGAGAGAAGTCTGAGGGGTTTTTTGCTATGAGAAATAAAACTGTGCACTCAAATCTTGGTTTAAAACTCAACAGCATCCCCAGCTCCCAACACGTGGCCAGCACACCACCAGCAATGCACAAGAATGATCTGGCCTGTATTTAATTCCTGCTCTTCAGAAAAGCTGAGCCTGAAATTCTGCTCACTGTTTTTTCTCGATATTTTAAGACCTCAGGACATCGTGGAATGTGATCACACTTATAAGAGCAGAAGAAACCCAATAAACAGTTTCAATATCCATGCTGATCCCAGCTCAGTGTGCAGCCATGGGAGGGCTGGTAACTCAAACACCACTCGACTGTGTCCACTGATAAAAGAACACATTACAACACAAACAACAAGAACATTTTTCCTATCTGACATCATACTTCTAAATAAAAAAAAAAACAAAAACTGTAGGATGTAAGTTAAGAAATACATATTTTTTGCACTCAAAACTGCATTTGTAATAGAAGTTGCAAATTCACTGCCTGCAATTTTCTTTAAAAACAAAAAAATCATCTCAGACATAGAAACCTTCCAACCTGCTCTCCAAAGGGAACTCCCAGCCTCCAGAGAACAGAAATGGGACAAAATCTGTAACAGCTGGAGCAATTTTCTTGGAATTAAAATTAAAAAGCCTGACAGTGTCATAAAAAGAAAAGATCTCAGAAAAAAAAAATGATGCAAAGGATGTTATTAAAGTAAGGTTTATGAAGTTCGAGAATAATTACAGATAATGTGTATTTATTATTCCTGCAGGATCAATCCATGGCACAGATTTCAATATCTGAAGCCAAACGTACAGATAATTCTCATGTCTGTAGTTATCTTTGCTCTCAACTCCCACTCATCTCCCCAGTGACACATTTACTGTTTCCATTTGTGATATATCAATACCCCTCATTTTATTTATTTCAGCTTTCTCTTTACAAGGAAAGAAAAAGAAAGAAGCTGATTTTAATCTTTGATAACATCCTCTCCATTTCCGACAGTACCCAAATCCAAGGAGCCAAATCCCAATTCCAGGTCATCATACAGAATGGCTGTATGAAGGTATGAAAAATGTTTCTTTTTTATTTAAAGTTACATACAGCAGTAATCCTACACACTGGTTTTGCTTTCCAAGCATGATTTTTTTTTTTTTTTTTAAGGAAAAAAAAACAAACATTAAGTAGCCAGGCAGGCAAAATCTCACTTTCTTCATTTGCTAAGAACAGCACCATGACAAAAATTAACACCAACTCCCCAAACATTTTAAGATATTTTGCTACTGAACAGATTCTTCTTATCATTACACTGTTTAAAAATTAACTTGATCAAAACACACCATCCAGGCTGTCTCTGCGTCTTGCACCAATTATCCTGCAGCACTACACCTCTCCAACATTTCCAAGAGGAACATCACCACCATTAACACCCTCATTCATTCTGGAAATATTCTTACCTCCACCTCCTATCGTGGCACTTAAGATCATCAGAACTGAATAATTAAAAAGAAAGAAATCCATTCCAGTTTGAAAATTTAAACCAGCTCAGGATTTGACCCAGAGTTTAACCAGGAGATCCCACAGTGCTGCCCCAACCCTGTGAAACCCCAAAGTCTGGACACCACCATGTTTTTAATGAATAAACAGATAAATAAATGCCCATGGCACTTCCATCAGCACCCAGCTCCCCTTGGAAACACAGCATGACAAACACAGACAGCAGGACATCTATTCCCTCATACAGGCAAGAAAAAGTCAGTGTTCTTGTGCACCACCGAATATCCAAAGCCTTTTCAATGAACTGCTTCAAAATACAGAGCTGCTCAACGCTCTTTCTGCTCTTTCACTTCCCTGCTTTAAATCAGCAGGTATGGCAATGATGGGTAAATTTTCCATGGAAAATAGGAGACAAGCAATGAAGAAGAGAGAAGAGGAAAAAAAAAAGCTTTTTCCTACATCTGAAAAACTTTTAGAAGAATTATTCTTGAGGAATTAATGGCAAGAAACTATTTTTTATACACAGTATTAAGTGATTAAAAGCTTGTTCATCACTTTGCTCAGTTTAATTTTAGAAAGGCCTACTTGCAGATTCTTTGAAATGCATAATTAATTGATAGCAGCGTGGTTACATCAGTACAGAAGTGAACGATAGATGTGAAGTGGTTTTTCCACAAAAAAAAACCACAAGCAGCACAGGGCACAATTACAATATCCAATTCACTCCGCCCTCCAATGAGGCTGTTTGATCTGCACATCTGATTGCACAATCGTCCATAAATATCCCCTGCATTAAAATTCTGACTGGTTTGCAACTCGTTTCAACTCGTGAGAGATTCTTTTTTTGTCAATTGGATCTGACAGAAAAATTAAAATAATCCTCTTTTACCTCTGCATTATCCTTTAAGTACTTAAGTTTTAATTATATCTCAAGTCTACCTGAAGACATTTCAGGCAACTTCCAGTAACGTGCATAAGCAGTTGAATACAGTGTAAAAGTGCATGTAATTTTCAAGTCCCCAGTTGTTAATGAAATCCCAAACATTCAGATTTTAATTGAACTAGATAAAGATTAAGAAGCTTAGCAGCAGCTGGCATTGCGAATTAGTTCTCAGCAGATTTTTATGTTGTACTCTAAATCATTGCTTTTGTAATCTTCCTAAATTGTCCTTTATCTTGCTAATGCAGATATGATTCTCAGAAAGCATTAGGCTTCCACTGTTCCCATTGCCTGTAAAATCTTGAACTGTAAAATCTTAATAGTCTTTTTTTAATAAGTATTATGATCTATATGTATAATGTGCATTCAATAAAATCTTACTGTAATTAGAAGAAAAGTTTTTAGTTTTTTTTACGTGACCTGTTTTACAGATTAGATTTATTAAACAGCATAAACTGTGGGAGCTGCTTTAAGACCTATTTAGAGCCGTCTGGCATCAGATAAAAAAGCAGTGCTAGACCCAACGCTTGGGGCTCGGCTCTCCAGGAGCTTCATTAGGAACTTTCCTTCTCCTTCTGGTTCAGGGAGCTCAGCATAAACAGCTCCATGTTCCTAAATGCCTGACAATGCATTATCAGCACTGATCAAACACCATTTCGCTCGCAGGGCTCAGGGAAAGGATTCACATCAACACCAGAGTTCATGAGCTGTTCTCCCTCCCCATGTCCTTGCCCTCCACCCCAAGTGTGACCTGCAGGGTCTCCTGCAGGCTGCCAACTCTGCAGGGAAGGTCTGTATTTGAAACTACCATGACAAATGTGCTCTCAGGACCTGTTGGTGCAGGGTAGCAGCTCTCGGGAGAGTTGCGAGTGCCGTTATTACTTGCATAGTAAAAGGGGTTATATTTATGCATCTCGCTTGAGGATGCATTGTTTTTATTCACAGTAATGCAGATAAAATTGGAGTTCATGCTTTATGGGGGAAGTGTGGGGAAAAATAAAAGAAAAAAGAGAAATGATACCACTACTACCATCATCAAAAAACAAATAGCACCTCCATTTTTCTTCTACATAAAAAAAAAAAACCCAAACTTTAGCTATTTTTCCAGCTAACGGTATTGGTCTTTCAAGTCTGTTGGTAAATGACCAACTAATGCAGTTACGTATGCACTGAAGAAGAAAATTTTATAGAGATAATACAGCCAACTGGCATTAAAATTTTGAACAGAATGGAATTTTAACAGCTCCGCTGAGGTCTTTTAATATTAAGAATCTTGGCTGCTCCAATTTTCTCACAAGGAAAGGAAACATTTGGCAGAATAACAAACGCGAGTGTCAGAAGAAAGGAAATATCTTCACCTGCACTTGATGACTTATTTATTTATTCCTTAGAAGCATGGTGGTGTCCAGATTTTAGTGATGGCATTTCAGTGTGTTCTGTCACTCCAGTCTCTTCCCAAGTGCATTTTCCTCTTCCCTCCCATGCCGAGCTCCGTGGTGTCACTGTGCCCAGAGATCAGGATGCTCCAGGGCAGGGACAGCAGCAGCAGGAGGACAAGCACAGTGATCATCAGTCTGTACCTGTCTTCAAAGGATTATGTTTGGTTCAGCAAGCTTTGAGGTCTTTGAATGAGAGATGCTCTAAGTAGCACTAAGCAATTTTCCCTCCCTCAAACCAAGATGAAGCCGCGAGCTCCCCGCGTCTCCTCGGGCCCCTTGTTACTCTGCCATTTCCCCTCAGCAATCTTCTCATTCCTGACTCTGACATTCTGGCAGCCCAGCTATTTTCAGAAACTATTATCTGAGTTTGAAATTGTGATTTTTCTGCTGGGTCTTTTTTTCTCAGCAAGCATTTCGCTACCTAAACTTCAGTAAACTTCCAAGTAGACTCCTAGAAACAACTCTGTTTTTAAATTTTTTTTCTGCCATAAAACAAGGAGTTAACTTCACAATGCTGACTTCTCATTTGAGCCATTTTCTGAAGTGCAGCTCTGAAAGTGACTTCAGTACTTTTGCCTCAATTTTCTGAGCTTTTTATAAAATCTTGACAAATTTTTTCCTAACATTAAATAACACATTCTCTGGATGTTCCAAGTTCAAACAGGGTTTTGTGATGCTGCTGCTGATTCCAAGGTGCCCTAAATTGAGCATTTATTGAAAAGCCTGTTATGAATTTTGTCCTTCCAATTACTCCAGTAAGAGCAACGGAATTTGGCTGCCAAATTGCTTCCAAGGCTGAAGGATTTCATTTGCTTCAAGATTGCCTGTAAATAAGAATTCAACCCGTTTTTTTAAACATAAATTATGCAAAAGAATTTGACACCAAAAGGAATTTTGTTATGGATGTTATTGGGAACATACTGAGTTCCATCCCTAAGAGCCCAGCATTCTCCTTGTGGATTTATCCTCAAGTTTCTTCAGAATTTACCAATGCACCTTGAGAACAAGAGTAACAAAACCAAAAATCTCTCATTTAGAACAAAAATGAGACATTTAATTTTCCCAAACATACAGAGAGGCATGCACAAGATTAATCATTCAACAAAATGTTTTCCTTTTTGTATGAAAATACGCAGGGTGGGAATGCAAACAAATTATAATTATTTGGACTCCTGTTAAACAGACTAGTGAGCCTTATAATTAGTAACATAATCACTTTAAGACAAATACACTAAATAAAATAATGGATCCTCGGCAGTGCTCCACAGAAAAATGCTAACAATTTATGCTTTATTAATTATCTCATTGCTTTAACAAAGTTGGGAATTTGGAACCTCGGAGAGTTGTTGGCTGAAGGATTCACTCTTGGTGGAACAGAGGTGCAAGAGCAGAAAGGAACTTCCATGGAGTCCTCACACAGCTTTAAGATGTGCCCGTGGGGATGCTGATTATCCAGGACAATGGATCAATGGAATTCATGTATTCCAATCCTCTCCCCCAAACGCACCCCCAGCAGCCCTAATTGATTGCTCTGCTGGCTAATGACCAACCCAGATGCTCAGTGACTTGAAAACGACTGACCAGCACTGAACAGTGTTGTGGTCACGTCCAATGAATCAAAGGCACTGAAAAGAGCTGGATAAGCTATTTTTCTGATATATAACCACAGATGCAACTACTTCTATTACTCAAATCATAAAGCAGAGAATGCTTCATCAACTGACTGCCGGAGTTATTGGAATTAGCCACTCAAGTGCCACTTGCAGGCATTAAAAATTCTTCAAAAAATTTCACATTGAGGTGTGTTCATGTGTTGCCCTACATGAAAAAAAAAAAAAAGAAAAGAGTAAGGGGCTGACACCACAGTGTAGACAAGGAATTGCCTGAAGCAGCTATAAAGGGAAGGCAGAAGTGGGGCAGATCTGTGCCAGGCCAAGCAGCTCAGGCAGGAACAGGATGAAGCAGAGAGGCTGCCACATGAATCACCAACATGCCAACCAGGAAAGATGCTCCAGGATCAAAACCCACCACGTGCCAAGGTCACTTCAGAGAACACAAAAAAGGTTCAGTGATGATCTCACATTAAAAGTTCATAAGCCCATCAGAGGAATTTTCTAATGAGAATTACTTTATCTGAAGAACTCTCCTAAGGCCAAGTAGAAATCACAGGTTTCAGCAAGTCTCCACTGAGAAGCAGAAAATTACATTTTAAAACACCACAGAAAGTTAAAGGATTTACAAGCAATATGGGAGTCCTTAAAGTGGGGTCTCATATCCCCATGTGAGGATACTTGCAGAACTGGGCTTTGCAAAAGGTTTGGTATCACTCAGAAAAGATCTGAAAGAAGAGCAGGACATTCTTAGAAGTGTTTTTGCCTTTTTCACAGCATCACAGAGTAACCAAGGTTGGAAGGACATCAAAAAACGGGCTGGTGCAACTTCAGAATTTTTATTTGTTGATCGCTCAGTAAACTGTATATGACTTCAATTAGACACATAAGCTCTGACTTGCACCCAGAGCTTTTGTTGGTACAATGATTTCAGCAACACAGATCCCAAACACAGCATTGAATACTTTTAAAGGTAGGAATGAAGAATTAGTTATGAAAATAACTTCCTTCAGAAGATCTTCAGAAAATATACATCACCAGCACATATTATTGCTTGAATTACTCTGCTGGAGACAAACATGCCACAGCACCATTCACAAAAACCCAGGTGCTCTCTGGACACACACAACTGCTTGTGGTTTTTTTAAAATATTAAATGAAAAAGAAAATCCTTTCCTACTTCAGTTTTGCTCCCGCTTCTACTGTATGAAAACACTTTGTCTGCTTTCAGACTCTGGCTGTGACTATTTTGTTTTCACTTCTCTGAATGCAAGGAATAATCTCGGTCACGGCCACTGAGATAAAAGCCAGGAGAATTCCTTTATTGTCCCACACAGACACGAGATGCTGGTGACACCTGCACCATCAGGAGTGCAACTGCACACTGAAAGAGAACCTGCTGCCTCCACAGACCCAAACACACCAATCCCACTGCATTCATTTCTCTAATAATTGCACACTTTCCTGGACAAACACATAACGTTGCAAGAACAGATCCATCCTGACAAGCAAGGCCAGCTGCATAATGCTCGTCTAAGTGGCAATAAGATTCATTAATTAGGTTGCTGCTTTGGAGTGTTGTTCCCCTGCAGCTATGTTCTGCTCAAGGGTATTTTCAATAGTATTGAATAGATGAAGCAATTACTAAGCAAAATCCACTAACTGATGGCCAGTGTCAGATTCCTCAGGCCATGCTTTCAAAGGGGGTGTGTATAAATATAAATATATATATAAATATAGACACACACACACAAATATATTTACTTGAATGAGGGATTACTTAAGGGAAAAAGGGAAAGCCAAGCAAAATCCCAGTGAGGCACAGCCTGGTGTTCTCCACTTCTAGAGGTGTGATCTCTAAACCAAAACTCCCCCTTGGCAGACACAATTAAGATGTAGAAGGGCTACAGGATACCTGATTGTACATGCAAATCAGGTTGTTTGCCATCTAAAGGCACATACTTAACTTTCACAATTAATGCTAGGCAAAGAGAGCTTTATCCAAAATTATTTGCCCTCTTTAGTGACACCAGTACAAACAACTTGCAAAAATTGTAAAAATTGGATTCCAGCTGAGTGTTCCCTGTTTAGGTACCTGACTTGCAGGCTACAGTTTTATTCCAGTAATACTATTTTTACAGCATGACATAGTTCTAAGCATTTGAAATAAATAAACACAGCACAAGTATTTTGGCTCTACTGTAAACATGTGAAAATATTTCCTCGTGAATTGTTGGGTTGGCTTTTTTGTCCCCTTTCTGCTGCTTCAGTTACTATGATGTTTAGACTGTGCCTCATTAAATTTGGGAGCAAAAGTAAAAAGTTTCCAGCAGAAGCATTATTTTCAAAGTTCAAGATATCTGTAATTCTAACTGATCTTCCACCTGGCATTAAATCTTCAAAGAATGTCAAGAAGTATCTTAGAAATTTGAGATGCCTGGCTGTATACAGAGAAGGAACAGATGCACCTCTGTAATTTGCCCATAAATAAGTAAAAATGAACCCATCAACTTTTCAGGGATACTTGCATGCAAGCAGGCAAACACATCCTTTTTTCCATTTCCTTGTGTGTTTGTGGTTTACTTTTTTTTCTTTTTTTTTTTACAGTTTTTAAATATCTTTTGAACCAGACCTTACAGGGTGCTGGTAAAAACTGATGTGTTTGTTTTTAGAAACTTACTATGCAGCAGTGCCATCTCGTAACCTTCTGCTACTGCCTTTGGCCTCCAAATTCAGGGGGACCCATCTGCGGCAGTAAACCACGCATGCACAAAGTACAAAACTTCTCCCAGAAATAGTGAAAGCTCCGTCTGCAAGAGCTTTCTTTAAGGTCACAGCAAGTCAACTGCTGAAGAGAAGTTATCACCATAAATTAAACTATTCCTGAAACCCAGCAGACACTTAACTGAACTCTCCTGGTTCCCTCTGTTCATTTTCATCTCCAGTTTTGGGCATGCCTCTGAGGAGAAGTGCACACCCATTCTCTCTCTCAAAATCCATTAAAAATCCATAAATTTGAAAGACATTAAACTGTAAGTTTTTAATGGTGACAAATTTCACAAGATAGATCTAAAAATCAAGTTGTGGCCAATCAAAAACCACTCAGAGCACTCAAATTTGAACCTTTATTCTTTACAGATTAATAAACACATTCTGATGACTCTTCTTCTGTTTGACCTATTTCTTTAAAACGTGTAGGAGTAGTGGACACAATTTTTAAAATATCCTTTAAAGTCGTATGGGCAGAAAATTTGTGGCTTGCAAATTCAGAAGGAGTCAGCTACTCAATCACAGGTGAGGAACTCCCACAGCAGGAAATCCTTCAGGCTGATGGCATTCCCCAGCCCCACAAAAGCCTGTCTGGGTGGGTGATCAGATGGGGCATCACGCTGGTGCTTTGTTCTCTTCAGCAGGCTGTGCTCGGTTCTGTAATGAGCCTCAAGTCTGAGTAACACATCCAGGGAGGAATCCTTTCATTCCCTCATCTAGAAGGTGCAGAATGAAAAGAAACAAAGGAATCAGCTGGTTTCTGCTAAAGCATCCCGTGCCAATCACGAAGTTGGGATTGGAGGAAGATGTACATCAGCGGCTGGCAGCACATGAGCTCGGCCTCTGCAGTTACTATTTCCCCTTATCTCATTTCACGATACTGGCAGGCTTCTTTCCATTCTCCTTGATGTTTTCTAGTCCTCCTTCAGGACTGCACAACCAGACACAGAGAACTTCCATGGCTACAGGAGCAGCAGGGACCTGGGCAAGGTCCCAGCCAGTTTGGGCTGTCTGTCCTGCTAAAAGGGCCACGAGTGTGAGCACTGCCTCCCACCTGGCTCCAGACAGGAGAAACTTCCATTCCTCTTTTATTACTTTCTCCCATTCATAGATGATCAAGCTTATTTTCTTTTTCTTCTTCAAGAATCTTCTTTTTCAATTATTCAGGTCTAGAGGATGCCTTCTTCCCATTCTGAAAAAATTCACGTCCTTAAAGACAACAGCAACACAGAAATCCCAAAACAAAACCAAGTAAAACCACTTAAGTAAAACTTAAGTGATCTCCATACTCTGCTTTCCTCCTAAATAAAGATAACACACCAAAAATTCCTGAACAGATTTCTGTATCACCCTGCTCTAAAACATCATGTGAGCAGGAGACTGAACAGCTACCCAAAGGCATCTCCTGTTTGTTTTATTAATTATTGACTTCAAGATAAAAGCTGTGAGACCTCACACATGGCCAGGATCCCACTGTGGCATTTGCTTTATAAACTCAGGTCAGGAAAATGGTGATCTCCATCTCAGAGATTATTTGCAATCTAAGAAAAGATCAAGAGGTAGATACAGAGGAAGACAAGTGCACAATTGAACCAGTGTTAGTTAATAAGTAAGAACAAAACAATTCACATTTAGTTTGAAGCTTGTTTTTATTTGAAGACATTTATTTCTGTCACATCCTGACAGAACTAATAGTAATTCATCACATGTACCCCTGGAAAGGAGCAGGATGTCTGATACCTGACAGACATCCATCACTTTGCCACAGGTTATACACAAGTCCTCAACAGAGGACTACAATAGAGAATATATCTCACATCAGAATTTGAGGAAATAGTTCTGAGCAGTATTCCCCTCCTTTTATAAGCTTTGATCAAGGAGACTCAAGAAATATGTTCTACCACGCTTTGATTTCACTTGAGGGCTTTTTGTTATTTAAATAGTGAATAAAGATGACAGGCAAATAGTCTAATTAGCACAAATATCTTGTTTCCTGAAACTTCAGGCAATTTTTAAACATCTCTTGCTCAGTGTTATTATGAAGTTCTCCATTCCCAACCCTGTGCTAGTGTGGGTCTTTTGTCTGACACAAAGACACTTTGCCTTTCCATTTCTGGAAGGAAACACGGCATTCCCACCTGCAGCATCCCTGCCCTCCCACGTGGCAGGGCAGGGGCAGTGGGACCCTGATGCCCCCACATTCCAGAGGGTCAGTGCATTCTGCTGGGCTAAGGCACATCTGCTGGGAGTCACTCAATCCCCCTTTGCAAAGCTCAAGGGTCAAAGCAGATTCCATTTCACTTGGTGGCTCCATGCAAGGGCAAGTCCCCCACCTGTTGGGAAATCCATCAGGGCTCTTACTAAACCTCACGTGTTTTGGTTCTCTGTCAAAATCATAATATTCTCTTCTCCTGCAAAGATACAACAATCACCAGTACAGAGCACAAACAACCTCTGTGGATCAGTAGGACTTTATGACAAGAAGATTATTATATTTGGCTAAGAATATGCCAAAATGAATCATGAAAAATTTTATTAATGCATAAAAGCCATCACTGCTGGACTGCCCTCAGCCTGAAGCGTGAGGTGACAGTCCTCGCAGCAACAAGAGCCTGTGGTAATTGAAGTCTGAAAATATTCCACACAACAGCTGAAATACCAATTTATATTTAAAGAATATATTGAATTACCACAGATCACACACAAAGGGGGACTAGAACTTATGTATTTTGTTGCTGAACTTTTAGCTCAGCATTTTACAAAAGGCCATCTAGTTTTAACCTAGATAAGTTGGAAAGATTATTCAACTAATGTCTTCCCTGGAAGTCTGCAGCTCTGGTGCTAATAAGGGAATTTAATTAGATGGACAAGTCTTGACAGCAATCCGTTTCCAATACATTTAGTATTGGAATAGGTCTGGGAGTTCCAAGATTTGTGGAAGAAATTCACTACTCATGTTAATGTGGAAAAATATCTGAAAGGTTTGACTAACCAAGATGTAGGCTCTTGTTTTTCTGACTTTATTTGCGACACACATCACATTACCAACAGATGAAGCCCCTCCTCCAAATGCACCACTATAAAGTTCGAGCAGAACTGATTTTTCTCTCTCTGTGTTGGTAAATCTCATTAATTCCCTGGAAATCAGCTGAGGACAACAGCCCATCCAGCATTGCTTCCACATGGGACACCCAGAGTTCCACCTCCCTCCAGCAGCACCCAAAGCCCCAGGGCAGAGCAGTTGAGCAGAAGGGCTCGGTACAACCACAAAACAGGATCCCATTTAAGTTATTTACAACAAAAAAATACATGCACACAGACAAAAGGCACAGAATTAAAAAATGCACAAAGACAGTACTTCCCAAAATTGCAGAGGGAACCAGCCTGCCAGCAGGCTGATGAAGCACCTGAGATAAAGTAGCACAATCAATAACAAAGCTGCACCTTTAAAACCAGCGAGTGCAACGCGATCAATTCATATCGCGGCGAATAAAAGTAGCGCAATAAAAATCTGCAACTACAAGGAGCTAATTTAATGATACTTTATCAAGTGCTCACATTTCCAACCACTGCTGTTCACGGCAGAATGAAGCCTGTGTAAAAATATGTCATGAGTCAATATGGCATTCTGCTGAAGAGAAAAGACCCACATCATTAAAATCTTAAATAAGCTTTCATTAAGTAAAATACATGAAATTAGCTCTTTCAAAAGAATTTAATTAGTCAACACATGCAGGTTGCACTCACAATCTGCCATTGTGGTCTTTTAAGCCGTTCCTTTTCTTAAAGCTTTGCCAGAAGAAGGGTATTTTGTAATTGTTATTATTTTTATAATATGGTGGGAAGGCACAGTTTCTGTATGAAAAGGACAAAGTATCCCTTGCAAGCAGCAAGACACATTTTCACTGCTGCTCTGCATAGAGCACTGCCTTGTTAAGGCAATTTCAATCATTTTACGCATCTTCATTAAGTCACAGATACGGTTCAGCTTTTCACAGAGAAAAACCTCAGCAGCTGCAGAAAAAAGGAGGGACAACAGATTCTTAAACAGAAAAGAGAAATTACCAGTTATCTAGCTTGAAATGAAGCCTCTGGGAAGCCCCATCTGCAGTCTCAGTCATTACAAATCACAACAATTACGTGAGCTCTCAGCCCATATATAAAATTTCAATACCTACGAAGAGCTGCAATACTGCAACGTCCACAACACAGAAACACTGCCAGCTCATTTTGCCAGGCTCTAGGCTACTTGTAACACCCAGAGAAGATGAATCAATAAAATGTTATCAGTAAAACAGTTTGATTCCTGCACAGTTAAGCGCACGGCCACTTCTATATTTCAATCCCCTCAGGTCAATATAATTTTACACAGTTACCCAATTCTCAGCAGTGAAATGATCCTGGTAGATGGTTCAGATATTCTAAAGCACTTATTTCTACATGGGGGGGAAAAGAAAAAAAGGACCAAAAAAAGAGAATCTTTTGTTTCCTATCTGGTTCAAAGTTGAGTTTTCAGACCAGTTTTAAAATGCAACTCTTTACGCCAGCTCCAGCAAATTAAGTCACTCTGAACAGTTCCCTCAGCCAAATCCTGGGTGTCCCGTTCCCCCAGTGCTTAAACAGGTGTTTGGGAACAAAAACAAGTCAAATCTGGAATTGGCCTTTCAGTTGAACCAAATCTGAGACATTTTGAAAGAAGATGTAATTTCTGCCTACTCAAGAAAATGAGCCCATTTAAGCAAATTGAACTATTCACCAATAAATTCTGCTAGGTTAGTCACCACAAGGGCTGAAGAAACTCTAAATGCTGCTGACAAAGACTAACTGCACAGTTAATACAACATTTTGCCTCAAATCCAGATAATTCTTCATGCATACTCTGAACTTCCAGCTTCCCACCTGGGTCTGCAATGAAATAATGCCTCAGGTTAATCTTATACCTCCAGAGAGCTGCAGTTTTGCATAAATAAGAGCAACAAGTGTGCTTCCAAACCCAAGGAAAAACATAATCACGTCTAATAAACTCCAGTGCTCTAGAGACAGGGAATTCTCACAAGCAATCTCTTTTTAGATACAAATCCACCTTCCTTGCCATAACTTGACAACATCCTAATGAAATAGAATAAACCTGTTATTGGACCAGCCACGGACATTGTGAAGTCAAGGGCAACTGATTCCAGCTGGACAGGACCTTAGTCCCAAAAAACCCCCTGAATTTTATTTCTTCACTACCAATTTCATCGCATTTGTCTGCTTCATTAACTCCTGCACGACAGACACCACCAGTGCACTCAAAGGCAGAAAGTACTTTTTGGGATTTTTTATTGTAATAAAAGACTGTTTATTCCCATATTCAGTTCTCAGAAAAAGAAATGAACATTTTAATAACAAGAAGATCCATAAAGCACCATCTTCTCTCCTGTCTCAGCTCTTTTAAAAAACTTACTTAATCTTTAATACTTAAAGGATGGTGGAAATATCTGAGGAACAAAGTTCCCTGGTTTATATGGTGCAATTCCCTTGCCACATATGTCTTATTGGGAAATTACATGGATTTCCCAAATACTGGCACTAAATTTTTACTATTTTAAAAATTAGCATGAAAGGCCAAATTGCTAAGAAATAAAGCACACAAATTTATGGAAAGACAAAGCTGCACTAACCCATTAATTTTTATATTTTGTTATATCACCAAAACTGTTCTCATTACTTTCTTCTGAACAAGTTTCATAATTGCAAAATTCTCCGGCAGTAAAACTTAAGTGATCTCCGTACTCTGCTTTCCTCCTAAATAATGAGCCAACCACCACAGACACACACAGGGGGAAGAAGCCTGTCTATTTTACTAGAAGACTGAGCTCATGAAAATCCAACTGCATCAATCCTTCTTTTATTATTCTTTCAAACTCCCCAAATCAAATAACTTTCTTGAGCTTGGCTAGAGCCTTCTGAATAGAAATTCCACTGGGGAAAGAGGTTTTAGATTAACAGCACAATACATTCAGAAATCAATAGATAAACCCTCTGTGCAGCAGCTCTACCAAAGTCCATGAGACTGAACTAGGGCTCAGAAAATAGAAAAAACCACTCAGAAACAAATTTCCTGATCTGCCCACTTTTGTTTTTGCACTGAAACCAGCAACATGAACTTCACCTCTTTATCAAACCCAGAAAATTGTTGCCTGATGTTCTGAATCAAAAATACTTTTTATTTGCAAAAATATATTATTCTTTGTATTAAAACCAGAGGGTTTGTTTGGTGCTGCCTTTCTTTTAATTTTTAGACTACAGAGATAAAGCTGAAAGGCAATAATGCACCTCCAAGATAACCAGATGTGGGGTGCCCATCATGATACAATGCAAGCCCCTTAAAGGTGTAAAACAATGTGACTGGAAGTCAGGTGAGGGAGAAGTGAAGCTTCCAAACTCATGGTGAAAATTCCTTAAGCCTGGTCTCACCTTCAGTCCAACACCTGGCTTGGGCAGGATCAGCTTTGACTCTATGCTGGAAGCAGGATGATTTTACTTGATCTGTTTGACCTTTTCTTTCCTCATAATCAGTTGTTTTCTCCCTTTGCCAGGGTCCCTTTTGCAATCAGGAGGATTGGAGGGGAAAGGGTAAATCAGAGCAAGAGCAGGACTTGGCCAAAGACAACTGGACCAATTTCACTGCGAGCTGCAGTCCTGGAGCCCAACTGCAGAGCACAGCAAAGCTGGCTCTGCTCTGGAAATACACAAAGCCAGCAGCTGCCTGAGAACAGAAAACAGAAAACCTGCTCCTGCCTCTGCCCATGTGCCTGCTAGAGCAGCCACAGGCACCCCAGCTCTGAGGGGCGTGAGCAGGGCACCCCAGCTCTGAGGGACAGGAGCAGGGCACCCCAGCTCTGAGAAGAGTGAGCAGGGCACCCCAGCTCTGAGGGACGTGAGCAGAGCACCCCAGCTCTGAGGGACGTGAGCAGGGCACCCCAGCTTTGAGAGGTGTGAGCAGGGCACCCCAGCTCTGAGGGACGTGAGCAGGGCACCCCAGCTCTGAGGGACGTGAGCAGGGCATCCCAGCTCTGAGGGGTGAGTGTGAGCAGGGCACCCCAGCTCTGAGGGGCGTGAGCAGGGCACCCCAGCTCTGAGAGGTGTGAGCAGGGCACAGCTCACCACAAAGAGCATCTCCCCACTACTCCCCCTTGGTTCAGCTCCAAACCTGCTCACATTAGATGAGAAATGTACCTAGACACAAAGGGAAGTGGATTTCCCCAAATTTTGGTAAGCTGGAACAGCTCTGATGGCACAAGCTCCTTGCCTCGCTGGCGCTCCTGTTGTGTTATACTCATTAAACCCCGCATTTGTTATTTATTATCCTGCATTTCTGTAAGGCAAATCTAAAGAAACGTTGCCATGACAAACACAGTGGAGTTTCCATACTAATCTGACCCCCATGATGTCCCTTCCCTCCATTAACAGAGCCCCACTTTAGTGTATCTCAACAAGACAATCAAAATATTTCCAGTCCTGCTGCCGTGAGCCTCACAAAGGGGCTGAGCGCCAAATCCAAAACTCCTTTGCAGCAAAGCAGAAGAGCTTCACACACAGCCAGACCTCTCAGATGCCATGGGCTAGGATACCATGTTATAAGGCTGTAAAACTATGGCCTGTGGCTCCAGTCCAGCCTGCAGAGTAATTTAATCTAACTCACAAAGAAATGAGGAAAATGGCCTCTGCTGTGCTGAATCAGCAGTGCTGGAAGCCGTGCCACCCTCGATCAGCTCGTAAGAGAGTGCTTTGTCCACCGTGCCAACTCTGTGTAGAGCAGCTATTGGGCAGAAGAAAGGACCAGCAGGAATATTATGTGCCAGATTTTCAGTAGATGTAAGTCAGAATACTCCCAATGACTTAAGGAGCTGCACCGATTTACATCATTTCAGGATTATCAGGATTTACATCCACTGGAAGTTTCACTTCTCTTTTTTTTTGTCCTTTAATTAAAAGAATGGTATGGACTTGGCAGCAGTACCCCCTTCAAGAGACTAAGATTTGGGAAGGATCCTGAAAAAGTTTTAGGCTCAGGGAATGGCTATAAGCCATTTTTATTTTAAAAAGATACAGTGGCCAAATTGAAATTCACAGGATGTATATAAATCCTGATCTATTCATGAGCAATATACATAAGCATATATTTTCACTCGTTATACTGGAGCTCCCTAAATATAACAATGGCAAAAGAACAGCAATAAATGAAAACTTTGTTCATTCAATCTGGTTATATATCACAAAAAACTATCAGCACAGATGTTATCCCTATTTATGAGTCGCAACCAGCGCCAAAACAAATGCCATGTATTACTTAATTTTTTTTCTCCTAACTGCAAGTGCCAAAAAAATGACTGCCACTGGGATTAGGAAAAAACACACAAGTGGAAAAAAACCAGGAGGTACTGCTCCTGAGGACGCAAGCCAACTAGGCAAAGCTTGGTTTGCTCTGATTTCCAAATAAACCCTGAACAAGCACTACATTTCTTGTGACCTCAGAGCAGTTTCTGTGCTCATCTGCTCACCTCTCAAAGCCAGATCCATCATAAACTTTAGAAAACCGGCCTGAAACCACCCTCAGAAACGTGCACACATCTCATTTGTTACCTACAGGTGACCGTGGTGGGAGAGAACAGAAGGAAAGTGGGAATCTGGTGCCTGAGATCCCGAGATAGGAACAAATTTGATGCTTTAAAACCAAAAGTGAGCAGGACCTGTAGGTGTGGCAATGGGCAGAACTGCACACAGCTGCTCTGGAAGCTTTTCTGTGGCACAGTGACCCACTCCCAGCCCAGCTGAGCCTCAGAAAGACTTAAAAATAGGCTCAGAAATAAACAGGCCACTGTTACCAGTGCAGTTCAGCTGATATTACACAAGAACTTAAAAATAAACTGCTCCAAAAGCCATCTCAGGAAACAAAAACTCAAGGCAAAAGGCCTCTGCATTGAAGGAATGCAGCCTCATTCCATCACATCTTTTTCACTACTCACCTCAGAACAGGTCAGTTTTAAATCTCCTTCCTCCAATGAGGCCAATTTAAATGTGTTCTTCAAAGGCTTCTGCAATTTTAGGAGTATTAAATTTTATACCTCCTAAGCTATTTATTAGGTGAGGAAGAACTTAATTGACATTCACTAGATATTAACTTTTTTTGAGTTACAGATTTTGATATATAACCTTGAGTTTTTTTCTTTATTTTTTGCTGTTGGATTTGTTGGTTTGTTTGGTTTCTTTTGTTTTTCGTT
The DNA here is from genome assembly GCF_047830755.1 of Zonotrichia albicollis. Lineage (NCBI taxonomy): Eukaryota > Metazoa > Chordata > Aves > Passeriformes > Passerellidae > Zonotrichia > Zonotrichia albicollis. The sequence continues at coordinate 11,772,011 of NC_133835.1, forward strand.
TTCCAGGACAGCTCTCCTAAGAACAGGTTTCTCAGTGTGTGGATTCCCTATAAATTTCTCCATCCAAGAACTGCAATAAAAGATTGCTCATAAGGGACCCAATGGAGATTAAAGGTCAAAAAAACCACTCAGACTGTTAATAAACTGTTGTAGAAATACTGTCTTTGTTTTAAGTCTCCATAATTTCTACCACTTCCAGACCCAACATGAACCCTGGCCCAGCAGTTCTTGGAGTCACCAGGGCTCCAAGCACCCACAACTCTTCATCCCACCAATCCTTATTTTAATTTTCTTTTTTTTTTTCCCCAAACAGCTCCACTCCACAGATGTCAAACTCTCCCTCTTACAGGTGCATTGCCAAAGGACACAATTGCTGCATTTACAGAGCTTTGCTTCATCACCACAGCTCTCAAGCAATGAAATTTGCTCTATTACTGCACAGGTAAAAAATTGGCTGTGCCACCACTGCTTGATTCTGCTGCTCTTTAGCAGGATACACCCAAAGCTGTCTCAATTCACAGCAGAAAGGGAAAATAAAACCTTGTTTTATTGAAAACACAGGAAGATTCATTCTGGTGAAACGCTTCATGTGCACCGATCTCTGCCAAAACAGCACCATAAATTCAGCACTCAGGAATGCCCACAGTGCCATGTCCTGGGCATTCAGTGAACAAGGTGGGGTTAAACCTCTGCTAACACCAACCCAGACTCTGCCAACTGCCCCTGCCCACACAGAGTTGCTGAGCCTGGAAATGCCCTCCGAGACCATCCACCACTCCCTGTCCCCAATGTCACATCCTCATGGCTTTAACTCCCCCTGGGATGGTGACTCCATCACTGCCCTGGGCAGCTGGGCCAGTCTTGAACAACCTCTTTGGTGAGGAAATTTTTATCCTGCCCAACCTAAATCTCCTCCCTTTCTTCTTGTCAGGAGGCCTCAAAACCACCCAGTATAACCAGAGTAGTTTGCTTGCTAGCACCCAGCCTTTTAACTTTGAATTTCTCTTATATCTGAGACTCCAGGCAAACAAAAAAAAAAAGAAGAAAAATCTTTCAGTAAACTTTGCACAGAGATAATCAATCTCCTATTCAGTTATTTGAACAGGCATCTAGAGTTTAGCGTTCCAGAGATCACTGAACTTCTCCTGATGAGGGTCTCTTCTGGCAGTTTGAAAAGAGGATGGGGAAATCTTTGGGTGCAATCCAAACATTTTTTTTATAGCTGCAATCCTTGAATATTTCATCACTTCAAATCTTGCCCTGACCTATAGTTTCTCCTTCATCCTATCAACCATACATATATTTTTCTTCATCCTCAACTTGTCCCTTCTGTCCACAGGCAAAGGAAAAATCCAAACATGAAAAATCCTCTTTTTTTAAAAATCGTGCCATTTATCCACATTGCTTTGGTCTCCACAGAGGACCAAAAGGAATCACTGAATCAATCAAAAAGTGTTCAGAAGCCCATAAAAAGAGGTAAATAAATGGAAGTTTATTTTCCAAAATAATTCAGGCACAAAATAAAAATATTTAAGGTTTATGGAGATGAGCAGAATAGTTGTCTTTCATGTGTAATTGCGTAAACCTGTTTTCAAGGGAGCAAAGCAACCAGCCAGCAACATCAGGCTCCTAAAAGTCAAGCAGCAGGGCACACAGAGTCTGAAACAATGACTTTTTCTGCCTGTCCAGAAAAGGATTTTCACTGGGAGCAAAATACTGGAAATTCTCTAGCCCAGCTCTTTTTCCCCTCTAGACTGAGATGCTCCAGAAGATTTCAGAAGAGAGAGTCTTTTCCTCCAGCACAGGAAGCAGCATCTGCCTTTCTTCAGCTACCAAAACACACAGGTGTGATGGGCAAAATTAAAGAGGGACACTAAACAGTGAAATATTTCAGTGTGGGCTAGGGCCTCCTAAAAAGCTCTGTGAATAACAGAGATCTATGAAAGCAGGCAGTGCAACACCCAGCAGGTCTGTGCAGGGTGAACACCGCGCTTTCCTCACCTTCCAGGATGGGCTGGGAAATGGGAGCACAGCAAAGTGGAAATGCCCAGCCATCAGTGGAAACAGATCACACCAGAGTGAATATTCCACATCCAGGTACAACCAACCCTGCTTTGGCTTTCATTGAATCCTGCTCTTCCAGCTCACCTTGGGATTACTAACAGCTCTGTCAATGAAAATGGCGTTCAAGGAGCAGACCTCCAGCATCCTGAGGAAAGCCAAGGTGAACATTTTGTCCTGTAGCCTGGACATTCCAACAGCAACAGCATTTTACTGAAATTCCTTTAACCTAGCCAAAATGGTGGAAATTCAACAGTCCCAATTCTTGTAATTCTCATAAAAGTCAGGAAAAGTACTGACAACTGAGGACATCTGGAATTGTGTTTCCACAGATCCCAAGAGACAACATCAAGACATTAAAGGCTCTGTTCACCAAGCCACCATTCCAATTTTAGTTACTGAAACAACTACCCAGAGCATGTTTTAATGGTGCATGGTCAGAGCAGAAGGCTCTATCACATGGGCTCTGCCACAGCCTGTTTTGAACTGGGTTTGTTCAATCCTTTATTAACAGAACAGATAAAGGAATGCAGCATATGCTGGTTACATCTGCAAACCATCCACAAGCAGGATGCAACTGCAACTCTGTTGGATGTCAAGATCAGAATTCAAAACAATCCAAACCAGTTAGATAAGGCTGATGATAAAACAAAAACAAGATGTAATTCAAGAGAAGAGGAGCAAGGTAACACGATTCAGCAGGATTAATCAACTACACATATAGAAAATGACTGGGTAGGTAGCAGTTCATCAAAAAACGATGTGGGAGGTTATACTGGATCACAAGCTGAACATGAGTCAACAGTATCATACTGCTAAGAAAAAAAGCAATCATCACATTAGATAAATCAAGTGGAGTGTTGCCTGCAAAACAGGCAGAGTAATATTCCCTGTCTGCTCAGCACTGTGAGACTTGGCTAGCAGCACCACATCAGCCTGGAGTGTCATGTTAGTAACAAAGAAAAGGGCTCAGAGGAGAAAGCCAAGCATGACACACAAAAGGCAACAAATGAGAGGTTCAGCCTACAGAACCTGAAAAAAACTAAATTCAATTGTGTTGGGGGGAGACAAAAAAAAATAAAAATCAGCAACTGTCCTGTGTGTCCATAATAAATGCAAACAAGGGTTAAATTGCATCAAGAGAGGTCCACTTAGAGGAAGGAAAGGGAAACGAAGTAATAGATTGGCTTTGGTCCCCAGCCATGGATCTGCAAGCCCACATCAGGGACACAAAGCTGCTACAAGGGAGCTGTGCCCTGGGGAAGGAGAATGCACCAGGAACCCTCCTGAGCTCCTCCATCCAGTTCTGAGCCCAGGGAACCCCAACACACAGGTCCAGGTGACACCACAAACAGCTCTTGGTGGCATTTATACAGAGGTATCTCCTCACCCCCACTGACTACAACAGGAACAAACAGGTTATTACATTTCCTACTTTAAACTCGTCCTGACTTGCACTTTATCACCTGTAATAACTTATTTATTTTCCACCATCTTACCAAGTTCACATGTTTTTCTTTCATATACCAATAATTCCAATATGCTTTTCTTGCTACATGGTGAAGTAACAGACATTTGTTTCAGTGACCTGCCTTTTATGATTCTCTAGACATGAACTGACAGAGGGAGTTGATACATAGCTCTGTATAGAACAATTCTTGTAATCTTGACTATTTATCTTTGGATAATTGCTACATTCATAATTATTTTAAAGACAATTCCTTTTAATAAGGATTGGAATTACTATGAGACAAACTCAGTGTAACAAAATTTGTGACTAACCTCTGAACTGCTAGGAAATTGTGATTTATAATAGGCATAGTAATAGCCTTTAATGACTGCAGTGCTTCTGGGTATCAATGAAAACAGACTGGCTCATTTCAAAGCAGAAAGGGCATCTATTTTACTTTTTCCTTCTCCATGGGTGGCCCATAATATCTTCAGGGTCCTTGGAGGAGCTTCCAACATCCCCACTGTGGGTTGCACACAGTGGCTGCCATTACCAGGCTGGTGTTAATGGGCTGCAGCTGATGAGCAGCACAACCAGCACAGCCCTGAGTTACTGCCACTGGCTCCCTGCTACAGAACAGTGGCACCAGAGTACTGAGGGCATGGCAAAAAAAAAAAAAAAAAATTATAAATTTGTATTGGAAGGGATTAGGAAAGGGGAACGCGGATGCTGCAGCCTGGGGTCACGAGGCATGGGGCTGCTGAGTGCTCCCAGTGACAGTGCAGCCCATATGCCAGAGCATTTGCCACTTCACGCTCCTTCTGTGCAACTGCAATCCAAAATTAATAAATAAATTAGGGATAATGAACATAAACAAGAGAAATCGCAAGCCTGTGGCAAAAAGAGATCTTGTTCAGCCCAAGCGTTTTTCATGTCGCAGAAAACTCGCTTAGGAAACAAACATCCTCCTGAAAGGAGCGAAGTAGCTGCCTATAAGACAAATATTTTGGGTTAAACAGTAGCTCCACGTGTTCTCTTTCATTCTACTAAAAACAAAGAAGAAACTGAGTGCTTTTTCAATGTAAGTGTTACATTTCCTTATGCCATGAGACAAACTATGCCTAGGTTAAGTCTGGACATTAATGGAAGCAAACAGCTGAATGCTGGTCCCTGGTGTTTTAATTATTCCCTCTTTAGAGGTTGTGCTTCCAAGAAATTAAAGAAACAATTTCCCAGTAAAGACCACGTTTTGCAGGCTGCTGCAATGCTTTTATTTAAAGCTGTGTGATTTGTGTTTGAAGCAAAGCCCAGTTCATCCCTCTGTCTGTTCACCTGCAGAGTCTCCCAGGGTCAGAGCCCAGTGGAGGCTGCAGAGCTGCTCAGCACAGGGACAGCCAAAGCAGCCTCCAGGACCAGATCCAGCTGGGTTCCAGGTATCTCCAAGAACAGAGACCTCATGGCATCTCTGAGGAACCTCCTCCAGTGTCTGACAACCCTCAGGCTCAAAGTTTCTTCCCACATTTAAGTGCAAGGTCCTGCATTTCAGTGTTAGCAGCATTTTGTCCTGCCCTTCCTCTGTGCACCTCATCTCAGCACATTCCCACAAGGAGTTTATATACAATCATCAAGTCTTCTCCAGGCTAAACTCTCATTTTATAAATACGAATAAATAAATACTAAAATAAAATATCTAAAATATATCATGGCATCCTGAGCAGTAAGAAAACCCTGCCGTGGCAGAACCAACACTTCTGGGTTTTACCTGGAAAAACAGCCCTGGGGGTCATGTAGGCACCAAAAGGAAAATGCAATGTGAAGCCAAATCCTCTCCAGAATCTTTGGCTAGGGCACAAAAGGTTTACATACACAAAAAGGGATACAGATCAATTCCATTGAGCCTGCAGAGGTTCCTCCTGCAGGGCTCCACACCAGCATCCTGGGGAAATCTGCCTGGAATCACAGCCACAGCTCATCCCAACCCCCTGCCAAAGCTGGCAAGGACTGGTCTTTGCTTTTCAAACACCACTGCCTGGTCTTAGTTACTACTTCCATTTGCTTGAAAATAAAAAATTCCACTTGATACAGCAATGGCCTTAATTCTGAATATTCCAGTAACCTCAAATCAAACAAACTCCCATCTTTCCCTATGTTACTCAAATTCATTCTATGAGAAACATTAAGCAGCAGATTTCCAATGAAATCCTATCCTCTGTAGTTTTAATCTCTTCTTGCCCTTCAAATAAGACTTTTAAGTATAATCTATATTGCTAAAATATTCTATGAGCTGTGCACATGGCCCGTGCTGCTGTGGAACCAAGTACTTCCCCAGCCTGAGTTTGCAATGAAATAAATTCCATCTAAAAAAAACATGAGACTCATTTCCAGGGTAGAAATCAAGGCAGAAGGAGGCCTGCACATAAATATCAATGAAATTAGGCAATGAGAACTGGCATTAGGTCAATGAAAATTAGGCAAGAAAATATTTCACTGCTAGAATAAATAAGTTTCAATTGCCACATGCAAAACCGTAATTTCCAGAATGCTTTCAGCATCTGCTCTGTGAGATCAGAGCTCATGAGCTCTGTCAGTGACAGTCAATTCCTGTACAAAGAACTGACTTTAAAATTAACATTTTCCAACCTTAAAGGTCCTAAAATGATCAGCTTAGTGCTCAAAACAACAGGTATTTCACAATAAATAACTAATTGATACTGTTCCAGACACAGCTTATTTCTTAAAAGCCTAAGCATAAATAAAGAAATGAATAAATTATTCAACAGAAATTGTTGTTTCATCTTCTTCCTTAATACCTATCTAGAATGCCTAATTTGAAGCAGCACAATTCTCTAACAGACAAATCCCTGAAAAAACAGAGAAGCTTCAAGTCTGTTGTTGGAGAAGCAGATTTATTCAGATAAAAATCAGTTAACTCCCCAGAACGCAGAGAAATGTAATTTTGCTTGGGTTTGAGGAATTTGGTTCAAAGCTCTGAACTAGAAAGCAATATATACAGTTATTAAACAGTGTAAGGGGATTAACTCTACAGAGTGTTATTGACTACTCCAGTCTCATTAACTGCAATTTTATTTAGATAAAAATGTCATCTTAAACATCATTTTTGTGTCAGAAGTTAGATCTGAAGAACAACATTAAAAATACATGGGCATCAGCAGTTCCCTGCTCTGCACAGCTCTTTCTGGGGTCTCCCCTGGAACTCAGGATGGAAATGATGGTTTTGATTTGCAACGAGCCCATCACGAGAAACTGCTCTTAGAAGAAGTTGTCCTGCAGAATGTGAGAAGTGCTTTCTGAGAGGCAGCTCCACTGGAGCTTGTGCACGCTGAACACAGAGAGCTGGTGCCTGCCTGCCCCCCTTTGCTCCAAGAAAGGAGTGAAGAGAGGTGAGGGTGAGTTCTGAGCTCCAGCGGCCGCTCTGCTGCTTTCAGATGTTATTAGGGAACTGTGAAGCTAATTACGTGTACAATAACTGCAGCAACTGCTTTTCATGCAGAATCACAGACCAGAAAATAATGAAAACACGAATGGAAAAGCCTCTCTGCTTTTTTCAGCTCTGAGCAGCTTGGAGAGGGCACTGGCTATTCCAGCTGCAGCAGAGCTGCTGCAAGCACCGAGCAACCCTAAGAGGTGCTCAACAAAATCATCAAACACCAGAACAAATCCAGCATTGCTCAGGCTCTTCCCTTCCCAAAAGCACCCTCAGGGCACACCAGAGGGCACCTGGACATGACTGTGGGCAGGGCAGCCTCAGGCATCCACACACCCTTCACAGCCTGTGGGAACCAGCTCCGGCCAAAACTGACAGCAGATGGGTACTGGGTATTTTCTGGACTCTAAAGCCAGGAAAAGTGGGAAGCCTGCACCATCTACAGTATTCTCCACTATCCCAGGGAGATTGTGGATGCTGGGTTTTTTTGGTCTATGCAGTCAATATTCTCTAAACAGCATTCACAGCCTTCCCTAAGTTTTAATATTGGATGTGGTAAGGGCTAAAAAGGATGGAGGTTTTGAAATCTCAGTGGAGAGAACAAAAAGCTTTAGACCATGAAGAATATCCTATCTCTTAAAAACTTACAAGAGATTATCTCTACAGTGAATTCTCAAAAAAAAAAAAAGTGGTATTCCAATAAAGCTTTTATGTATTTTTTTTTAACCAAAAATCATGCTAGTAAAAAAATCCTAGAATAGAAGCAATTACATTTTTATGCATTTGTATGAGCTTGGCTAACTTTGGTTTCATACACTTGCTGAAGCAGAACATGCTGGCAGAGTTTATTCATCTCCTCATATGAAAATAAAGCGTGTTGCCACACACTTGTCCCCTGCCCACACCAGAGAAGTTCCCCTGCTCCATCAGCACAGGCAGTGCTCAGGCTGGGCACAGAAACACAAATCACGAAGGAATGCACAGAAAACACAACAAAGTGGCTCTACCTCTCATCTGCTCGTGTTGTCTGCTCTGAGTTGTTTTGTTCAGGTGTGTTTGAGAGGTGCTGGAGCCCTGGTGGGGCCACACTGGAGGAATAATGCATTCAGCACCCTGATGCCACCCCACCCACTCCCAGTCACCACAGCCTCATGGCGTGCCAATTAAACCTCAACTCCTAATTCTGAAAAACATCCTTTCTTAATAATCATAATCTTAAAAAACACTACAAAAAAATCCAAAAGGGCACAAAGCCAATAGCAAGAGTATCATACTGCTCACCACTTTCAGCATCCTTCTCTCCCTCCTTCCCCAAGAGGCCGCTGGTCCTCATCGCTCCCAAACACTGAGTTGACATCAGGAATCATCCCCTGGGACACTGCTGAACTGCTTCCGTGCAGCCCCACACGGCCCCGCTCCCCACCCCTCAGGACCAATGTTCTCACCACGTTAAGTTAGCATAAATAATTAACAAAGAGGAAAAGATCCCCGTGCCACAATCGTCCTCTGCCATACTGCAGACATGGACATCTTTCCCTTAGGCTAAAGAAGAAAATACTTAACGAAGCTATCTTAAACATTACCATGCATCAATGATCAAGACTAAGTTTATTATCCTGCAAACAAAAACAAAGACAAAAAAGTATAACAGATTACACCCCAGTAGCTTTCATTAAGAGATGCAGTGATGGCATTTCTGAGGAAGGCACTGGCTCCACAAATCACCTCAGCCACCACCCCATCATCAGGCCACAGTGTTGGCAGTGATGTGCAGCCGGTGGTATTTGTGGCACTACTGGGGAAAACTATTTTAAGTCTAATTAACATGAAATTTTTAGAATGCAGATGCTTTTCATTTATACATAAAACAAAATGCCGTGACATTTCTCCCATCCATTTATCATAAACAAGTTAATTACTGTGTAACAAATAGCTCCTGCTAGAATCTGTATGTTTTGAGCATGTTAGAGAGCTGACTCAGGCAAATAAGATGAACCACAAAGTAGTAGCTAATAGCTTACGGCATACTTATAATAAAACAATGACTCTGTAAAAGCTCTTGTTGTCAAATTAAGGCTAAGCTATTTCCATTGGAATAAACCAATTATAAGCAGTGATTATCTGTTTAACTTGATTCAAACCTAGAATACTATAAACACTTTCATTTTGATGCATTCATAACAGTGCATACATTTGAGAGCTGGATCTTGCTAAGCTTAAAAGGGAAATGCTCGGTTTATTTATTGCCACAGAGAACCATGAACATCCGAATTTCTCCATGGTGTGGAGGAATTTCACCACCATGCTGAGAGCTGCATGCTCCTTGATTTCTGATGGACAAACCTTCAGGGATAAACTGTCCCAGGACTGCCCACCTCTCCTTCCTAAGGACAAGGTGAGCATTATCCATAAAAACCTCATGTTCACTCTCTGAAATCCCCCAAGAGCCACCCAAGCTACAGACACGCTTCTTCCAGCCCCCAGATTCCAGGAAAGCACTGACAGGTGAATTTCTGCCTACTTACTTTCTTTTTTTTTTTTTTTTTTTTTTTCTTTAATTCAGGCAAACAGTCCCATTTGGCCTGCAGATGAATTACTGAATGCTGATGAATAAGATGGTGGTAGCTGCTGGCAGCAGAGCTTTGCGTGGTAAGATGGTGTGAAATAGTACATATGTCAATCTATCAAACATGATAATGTAAGCAATCTGAACCCATTTTTGGTCTGAACTATTGTACAATACTTCACCCAGATGGAAGAAAGAGATAAACATTTTATGCTTCAGACACATCAAGTGCTAGGAAGTAAAATTAAACCTAAACTGGAAAACTACCAATTTTACATGCTAGAGTATATATAAAGAACAACACAAGCATGAAGAATTTTCTTGCCCATTATTGTATAAATTAATTAGATATATTTGCTTTCCATGATAAACAACAGCATGTATTTGACTATAGATTAAAAGGTGCAAAGATGATAGTTTACTTATTAGCAAACACAGCACTTGCACTTTTTTTCTTCCTTCTTTTGTTGAGAAAATGCTTTTAAATCATGGAACCTGTGACAACGCCATCAGGCCATGAATCTTACAAGTGGGGCATGGATACATAATGTCCCCAGGGTGAGTTCAGCCCTAAATCAGAGGCAGGGTTGCCATGACTAATGTAAAACTACAACTGGTCCCTAACGGATAAAATCAAATAGAAATATATTTTCATTCAAATCAACTTGACAGCCTGTGTAAATATAATTCATATTTAAAAATTATCAGTTAAGCCAGAAATGAAATGACAGCCACTGTGCTTGCTCTCAAAGTCACAGCCACCCAATGCCTCTGAGCAGACCCTTCTGCTCCATCCCTGTTGTTCACCTCCATAAACACAGCACCATTTATCAAGCACTAAACTGCAAAAAAAAAAACACTCTTCTGAGCAAATATATTTATGACACAGGCTTTCTACAGTACTCAGAGAACATTTTTTATCAAATAATTTGCAAAGCTAAAAGAGCATGAAATCTACCCAGTTTCCAGACTGACCTGTAAAGCCGCCTTCACATTTGGCAAAAATTGCTACAAAGTGTGTAAACTATTGGTATTTGGTCTCTTTAGGGTTGCATAATCTTGAGCTTGTCCATCCCAATTCCCTCACTGGTTACCCTTCAAACTAAAAATAAACTCCCCAAGGTCTACTAATTAATGCCAGGCCAATCAAGAGAATTCCTGAACAGCAACACTAAGACAACTGGGCACAGAAACAAAAGTGATTGCCAGCTCATGCAGAGCAAGAATGTCCAGTCCTGGATTCTGCTGAAGCCAGAGAGAACACTGACAACTCTCCCTCTCTTCTGAGAAAAATCAAAGTAACAGAGCAGGTGTTTGGTCTGGAGGAAGACAGAAATCCCAGCTTTCTGGCACAGAGACATGCATGCAAGCAAAATGTGCTCAGGAAAACACTGAAAAATACAGTTATAAAGCCTGGAATAGAGCACCAAGTCCTGATGTGCTCCCCAGCTTCCTGGGCTGCTGTAGGATTCTGATCTTCAAAAATTCTCTTGGAATAAAGTATTTTTCTGTGCCATGCAAATATAAAGTTTAATTATTTTTAACTTGAAAAGGAGACAGAGCAATACACAGGATAATCTACTGTTATTTGGATTATGAAGACATCTTAGAGTTTACAAGCACAAAAGTGGTTATAATCCTGCAATTACTATAAAGCTAATTGGTAGTTTCTTTTTGCCTGTGTTTTCATGTTGTCAGTGGGGCAGTAATGAAAATGAATGCCACATTTGTGAACAGAATGTCTGTAGGCTTGTTTACCACATTTCCAACAACAACGTCTGCTTTATCATCCATTTCAAAGCAGAGATAATTTAGGGATCTTTGAATTTCATACATAAAAATACTTGCTAAAATATCAGATGCAGAGTTCCTTCAGACAGGGTGGGAGTGGGAGACTCAAGAGTGAAGTGATGACCTCGCATGGTGTAACAAACAATCCACCTGAAGCAGACAGCAGCGGACTTGGAATGATTCATCTGTATTCAAAACTGTGCTCAGGTAAACCACTTAGTGTTTCATCCTCCTACAAACATAATTCTGCAGACAATTTCACCATCAAAACCAGCATCTTTAAGCCTCCTTTCACCTCCTGAAAATACAGTTATTGCAGAAGCTATTAAGCTTTTTATTCCACTTACCTTTGAGTAACTTCTGCCCTTCCACGATATTCTGGGAGATGAATGCTGTGTAGTCTTGTTCTGAGAAGCCAGGCTTGCATGTGGGTCTAACTGTAAGATCCCCATTGTGTGCCTGCAAAAACAAAACAAGGAAAATGCACACCATGACTTTTGTCATTTGGGAAAACGTTTTGCACCCAGTGATGAAGTGTTTAGGCATGAGCAAACCTGAACAGTAACGCAGTGTGCAAGTAGAAGTTGCTTGTGTTAGAGTGCCTATCTGTTGGAGTGGATCCATACTGTAGCTGCAAAAAATAAAATGGGCCAGCAATAGTTGCCTGACTACAAGAGAGCATTGTCTGTAGGAAGGCTGGGATACTGGGCACTGTCAGAAGAGGGGAGGAAACAAAGAGCAGCAATTCATCAAGGCGCTGTGCTCGCACTGGAGACACGCAAAGGCCTGATGTTGCAACCTCCAACCCACCGAGGTCTGCTACTGAGAAACTGGGCAGACCCCAGCATGGAAGGGGGAGAAACCCAGGAGCCTGCGACCAGGTGAGGACACCCTTCCTTCCCCTTCACCCTTGCAGCAGCATCCCAGGCTCTGCCTGCTGCAGCCTCTGGGACACTCCAGGCTCTGCTCTTGCCCCGGCAGTGGGAAGGAATTGAGGGATTCCCAGTTAAAAACGTGACAATGCACAGAATCATGCACAACGTGCCAGCACCCGGGGGGGACACAGCCAACAAAACACTCAGCTGCAACTTTGGACTGAGCAGAGGATCCAGCCCCCGCCACAGGGACGGGGCAGCCCAGCCACAGCAGCCCGGGCTCCTTGGGACTCCCCGGCAGGGAAGGTCCCAGACCCCGGCTCCAGAGGAACTCGCTGACAGCACACAAGCCCGTGATTTATGCGTGCGGAGTGCCAGGTGATTTACGCACTAACAAGTGCTGGTGGCAGGGGATTTCTAACGCGCCGGGGCTGTCGGCAGAGCCAGCCAGAGCATCGCTTAGCGATGCTGCCGGCACCTCCGCCGCCTCCAGAGCCGGCAGCGCCGGCTGCAGCCGGGGGAGCGGGAGCGGCGCCTCCCCGCAAAGTGCAACTCCGGGCGGGCACCTGCCTCCCCGGGGAGCACCGCAACCCCCGCAGCCCCAGACTGCGCTGCGCCGGAGACACAGAAACCAACAGCAGAGAAGGAAGGGTCCTTTCGGATGAGCTTAGCAAGCAGAACACAAGCCAATGTACTCGGCTTAAAATCACGCTCGGGAGACGGATGCCAGCTACTGCATGGGAAGCGCAAGGAAGCGGCGGCTCTGTTGGACTCTGACCGCGGCTGGCAAGATGTTGCCATTAGGAAACATTTCAAAGGGTATCACCGAGGATAGCGGGCTTCCAATCTGAAATCGCCCCGTTATTAGAGCGGCGCTCGCTAGACGACAGCGCATCGAGGCTATTCCTGGGCACCCACCAGCCTCCACGAGGCTCGGGGCATCCTCACTGGTTCTACTTGGCACCGAGGGATTGAGGCAGAAAAATAAGCGGCTCTTGTTCCCGCAGCCAGCCCAGCCCGAAAGCCAGCAGCCGCCCGGCTCGCTCGGTAACACTGCAGCCACGCGTTCGGGCGCTTGTTGATGTTCTCCAGAAACCCTTCAATTTCAGGCGCCGTGGGAATAAAACCCTAAAAACCCCAAACTTTCCGAGCATCACCACCGGGCCCGCTCGGTTGGGTTTATGGGCTTGTAAAAATAAAAGTTCGGGGCTGCAGCGGGCGCGGGCTCCGCGGGGCTCGGCAGGGAGCGCGGCCGCGGGGGCTCGGCGGGGCTCGGAGCGGCTCCGCGCCGGGACGCGCCGCTGCCCCCGAAGTTTCTCCGGCGAGGCGCAGCGCGGAGCGTACTCGTGCCGGCACCGCGGCGGCACCTGAGCGGCGGCTCAACAAAACAATTAAAAACTGCACAGCGGCGATTCGATTTTAAAAAAGGATGTGGGGAACGGCAGCGCGGCAGAAGCAGCGACAGGAGCTCCGCGCACCCACCACCATCACCCTCACTCCCCGAGCCCGAAGTTGCCGCGGCGGGCGCGGAGGAGCCGCGGCGGGGATGGCTCCGCGCCCGTTTGCACTTACCGCCGCCGAGCCCCAGACGGGCAGGAGGAGCAGCAGCAGCAGCCGCCGCCTCGGGCCGGCGCTCATGTCCGCGGCGGGCGGATCGGAGCGGATGGGAGCGGTGCCGTGCAGCGAGGAGCGGAGCGGAGCCGGCCAGGTCCCGCGGCCGCTCCGGGCTGCAGGTGAAGCGCCCGCCGCGCGCCGCCGCCGCGCCCCGCCCCGCGCGCGCGGGCACGCGCCGCTTAAAGCGACAGGCGCCGCCCCGCCGCGGGGGGAGCGGGGATGAAGGTGATGATGATGATGATGGAGATGGAGGGGGAAAGGGGTTCGGCGGCGCTGCCGCTTCCTCTCTCAGTGCCCTGCCGAGCTCCGCGATCCGCGGGAGCCTCGTCTGTCCGGAGAAGAAACTTACGCGTCCAAATTGTCGCGAAAATCTGGTGCGTTCCTGGGAAGGAAGCCCAAACCAGCCGGCACATGCAGGAAGATCGTGAGTTCACATCACAGAGCACGCTGCTGATGATGCCAAGGCTGTGGTTTGATGCCCACCATTCCATGGGTTTGAAGATCTGTGCCCCTTCCAGCTCAGGTTCGGTGATTCCCTCATCATCATGTCCAACCACCGACCCAGCAGTGCCACTGTCACCCCCAAACCATCACCCAGCACCAGATCCAGACAGCTCTGAAACACCTCCAGAGATGGTGATTCCACCACCTCCTGGCAACCCATTCCAATGCCTGACCACCATAAAAGTGAAACTTTCCCCCATATATAATCTCAATCTCTCCTGTCTCAACCTAAGGTGATTTCCTCTAGCCCTCTTTTCATGTGCCCACAAGGGAGCAAGCAGCATATCCAGAGGAAAATTAACACAGCCCTGGAAATGTGCTTAGTGGGCAAAAAACTAACATGGCCAGGTGAAAACGAAGTGCATCCCATGAGAAAAATGTGTGTTCACAGAAAAAGATCTATGTCCAGGGGTTCATGAGTGTGTCATGTGAGGAGAGCAGAGACCAGGCTGCGAGGGAAAGAAACATGGCATGAGGGAGTAGTAGCAAATCTACAAAAATTACATACTGGGGAGGAAAAAACTGATATATCCAGAGATGAAAAACTCAGGACAGGGTAGAGAAATGGGTAGTGCCAGGATTGCCTCCTCAACCGTATCTGTGAACCAGCCTGAGCCTGGCCCTGCTTCTTTTAGAGGAAAATAGGCTTGTCAGGCCTAATCCACATCCACATCAGTAGCAGAGGAAACTAACTCCACTAAACTAGCAAATTTCTGGTGTAAAAATAAAGGCAGATCAACACAGGGTCAGAAAGTGAAACTTCACTCAGTTTCACAGAAAACTGAAAGCAGTGGTTTCAAGCAGAGTGTGGCTCCTGCTCTTCTACAGCCGGGCCCTGGCTCCCAAATCCCATCCTTTCCTTCAGCTCAAGGCCACAAATAGGAATTCCCAGGCACGAGTGTTTTGTGCTTATAAATCCGGCAGCAATTTGCATAAATAGATGCATATTATCTGATGTACGTGCAAAATCAGACATTGCAGCTGAAAAATCCGGCCATTAAACCATTCTGTGGGATTTGCACGTCTCCCAAGGAATGGGACACATAAATCCACTGGCTGCATCTTTGGCCATTGAGTAGATTTAATAGCATTGTGTTAACACCTAGAGACATTAGCAAAGAACTGAGGCCTCATTGTATTGAGCTCTGTGGACAAGAATAATGAAAAGATTGTTCCAACCCCACCAATTTACAGTCTCAGTGGATTATGGGGTTTATTTTGTTTTTAAACAAGTATTTCTGAGTTTGTTATATAACACTAAATAAATTCCATCATTGTATTGGATTTAATGTGGAGCCTTTTCTATGAACCACTTCCACAGAGGCAGAAATAGCTGAGTGACACTATCACAGCAAAAAAAAAAAAATAAAATCCTAATATATATTTTAAAAATCTGATTTTTTTTTCCTTTTATCTTTATCCTCAGTTTCAAAGTTTGGAGCAGATTGTTCCAGGTTTAAGGGCAGTATTTAAATAGAACTATAAGTACTCTGGAGAGTACTGAGGATATTTTGGATTTGGGGAACTACAATGTGGATGTTCTTTTTCAAATACCCATGGCCAGTTATTTTGACTTTTACTGGACTACAGCTGTTGCTGTGCAAGTGCTTGCTCTGCTTGATAACTTTGTTAATATGACAAGTTCTACAAGTATTATCAAAATAAGTCTGACACCACAACAGATTGTGAAGAAAAGGCAGAGCAGTAGTGAAAAAAAAAAAAAAAAGAATTCTTCAACATGTTTACAGTTGATTTCTAATCTGATGGCAAATTGATTTTTTTCCCAAACTAGTTTGCCATCCTGCTTTTCTAAGCTGTGGTAACAAACTGTGTGCTCAAGGAATGAGGCTGCAAGTGGAGTTGAATTTCAGTTGTATTTTCAGGAACAGTGGCCGGTGTGAAACAGCAGGTGCCTCCCAAACTGAGGAGTTTCCAGAAGGAGCAGAGAGAATCCAGATCCATATTCAGACAATGAAAATCTCTGGTTCATGTCTGTGGATGCTTTCATTCTACCAATTTACTTCAACTCTTAACACTTCAATTAATTTTGGAAGGAATTACAGTTTTTCTAACTGATTAGATGTTATTTTAACTATCTCCTTGTTTAGCAGCACCTCACATGAAGTGCTTATAAAATTTCTTCCTTCAGATCTTTAAGGAAAATTAAAAATATGCCTTTTAGATTTTTGTACCTTCAGAATTTTCCCCAAACTTTCAGATGGCAGGGTCTGAACATATGTTATTTGGGAGGGTTTTCTTCACTTGGAGCCTGCTGGGAGACTGGTTAGGAATTGGTGTTGTGGCACAAAAAGGAAATAGGAAGCTCCACCATCTAACACAGGGATGCTGCAAGATGCGGGGTTGGCGGGATAAGGACACTTAAGAATGTGCACATGCACAGTAAATCAGCTTGCTAAACACCTCAAGAGCAAAACTGCTGATCCTGGGAGGCAACTTGCTGTACTCACAACACCCAAGAGAATAAAAGGCTCATGGATGAGCCATCTCCAGAGCTGACTGTGCCAGGATAACGAGGAGAGCAGAGCACACGAGGGATTTTCCCCTCCTTGATGCACACGTGTAATTCCTGCTGACAGCAGTGGGACTTGCACAGCCACACCAAGGGGACAAGAGAACCCTGGGTGGTGGAGATGAGTATTGGATGTGAGCTGTGTGACCACGGAGAGGGAGCCAGGGAGAGGGAGGTGTGATCACTGAGGGACTGTACAACACACAATAAAATTGTCAAGCAGCCATCAAGTACGTGAAAGCATGGGAATAACAAATTAAATGGACAGGAGGTGAGAAAACAGAGTCTCAAGAGGCTTTTGCCTTCCTAGCTTAGGGCTGATATCTGAATTCCTTATCTGGGAAATATTCCCGCTGGCTTAACCCCTTTAATTCTCTGACAAGTAAATATTTCCCTGAACTCAAGTAAATAGCTGTGGCCCAGATGCCAAGGATAAAAAGTGGTTTCATTAAAAAGTGTGATAAACAAGAAGAAATTAAATTAATACAGTGTGCAGACCTTATTGTGAGTTTCTTCTGTATGATCTGGAGATTCTTACTTTTCAAGTAGGAGACAGCTGGGTGACCAGTGGTTTGGAGTCATTATTACTAATTTGGGCTTGTGTCAGAAGTAGTAACAAAAGACACAACAGGAAATAATGATGATTCTAGTTTGATAGATAATGGCAAAGTATGTGTTTGTGACAGCAGTTCAAAAATGAGATGGATGAGCAATGCCTTCAGATTTAATATGGATTTGGGATCTTTTAAGGATGCTTAGGGAAGATGGGATGAGATGAAACTGAACAGTGAAGTGAAATGTAAATCAGAGCTATGGAGAAATTAATGATCAGGAAAAGACTTAGACCAGATCTTGATGGAAACCAACAGAAGAAACAAAGGGTACTCCCAAGTAGGAAGACCACAACCACAGAAAGAAAATAACTAATGGTAAAATCCGGAGTTTGTACATTTATGTCATTTTTTAAAGTAACAGCAGCTGGAACTACATGAATAGCTGGGCACAGCTCAACATTCTGGATTGCCTATGATCTGGCTCCAGTACAAAATCTAAAGACAAAATGATGAATCACAGAGGAGAAAGTGACTCGAAGAAAGAATCCACAAGAAAAGGCTGCACTGAGCAGGAATGGGAAATGCTTCAGTCCAAGCCGATTCCATCCCTGCCCGTGCTCCCTGTGTGCTGGAATGGTGGGGGTGGCACAGCCATCTCCCTGGTCAAACAGCTCTTTTGAAATCACATTTTCAGCCCTGCCAGACAGGCTGCAGTGCCAGGGAATTTGAACCTTCTCTCTTTGAGGCTACCTACTCACCCGCACATTGTGGATGCAAGGGATTCTTCTTCCCAGCTGGCCACGGGAATGGCTCTGAGGAAAACACAGCTTCAGAGGCGCTGTGCAAACCCTTCCTGCTCACTTAATTACACTGACCAAGGGAGGCCAGCTCTGGTGCAGTCTGACCTCCAATTATGAGGCACACTGTGGTCTCCTCACTGAGCTGTGCAGGCATTAGTGGCAGCATGCCAGCAATGGCTATATTAAAATCAATTTCAAACTCCCAATTCCATGTCTCTTTCACCTTAGGTGAGGTAACACACCTTGTACTAATGCAACTCTTTGTAAAATATTGTACAACAAAACTGACCTGTGCAAAACAATTAACAGTTCTATTCTCTCTATTTTTTTGTTTGTTTTGTATTCTTGCAAAACCAAAGGGAAAAGGAAAAAGCAAACCAAGAGGCTTAGAAGATCTCTATCTTTGCAGTGGACTGCTGTTTAAAGAAGGGGTATTAAAAAAAAAAAAGAAAAAACAACCAAAAAAAAAACAGAAGAAAGCAGAAAAGCAGAATTAGGTTTGTTCTTAGAGTCACCAAGGAGAATAAACTGCAAGAGCTCCCTGACACAGCAGGCAGGCAGCTCCCAGGCTGCTCCATAAGGCAGTGCTTGATATTCATGGAAACAATGAAATCTCACCAGATTTTGTACAAAAAAGAGATGAATAGCCAGTCTGTGATTTTACAAGCAGGAATAAGGCCACAGATTCCCAGTTTCCCCAAAGCCTTCACAAACATAAAACTGATTTTAAGACTCTCCTCAGATGAGCACATTTAAGCAAAATTGTGCCATCACCTCAGGAACAGAGAGTTACCTGGAAGGTCAACACCTGCTTTACCTGGAGCAGCAAAGGGAGAAAATTATCAAACACTTACATAAACCCAGGGATTTCCTTCCCACCCTCTCTATGCACCCTCAGCAGTTCAGGAGGAGCCTGATAATTTTTTTTTCTAATAAGTCCTGTGTCTGTGATTTCCTGTGCCTCTGGAATGCTCACTCCACATTCAGTGAGGTGCCAGGGGAAAGGGGCAGGATCTGACCTGTAAACCTTGTGGTTCCTTAATTTTTATTCATCACATGCCAGAAAACTCCAAATTAATATCAACATAAATAATACTTTTATTAAGTGACTGCTGAAGGAAAATGAGAATTTTTGAGACTTGTAGCTTGTGCTGTTGCTATTGTTTACAGCAGCAAATCTCATCACCATTGCATTCTTCTGATTGATTTGGCCTCACATACATTGAAATGTTCACAGTAATGTAACTTATTCCAGTCCAAACCTCAAAATAAGTTACCCTGCAACAACCAGCAGTATTAATAAATGATCATTCTTTTATCTAGCAAAAACACTATGTTCAGATCAGCCTTTCTAATATTACAGTATATTCTTTTCTTCTTTATTAGAAAAAAAATATATTTTCCTCTGCTAAGATTGGTAAAACATAAATAGAAGTGATGTTCTGAGCTCTCCCAGCCTTTTGTGGCACCCAGCTTGTTGGTATTCCTCACAAATATTTCTTCTCACAAATATAGCCAACAGTTTTTGCACTGCAGCAGATACTGTAAATTGTGTGTGTGTGTGCCTGGTAAATGCTGAGGCAGAACTCCTCAGAGAAAGCCCCAGTTACCTGTTTAATATGAGCTAATTTTCTGGAGCTGTCAGCATTTTTGGTCAAAAACCACCTGGAAGACAAAGCACTTTGCAAGAGACAGCTTTGACAAGCATGGATTTTAATAGTGGAACTGAAAGGATAAGAGAGCTTGGAGAGAGGGGAGAGAGAGGAGAGATGTGCTCTTGTAAGGGATTACTTTGTGACAGAATATCCCATTCTCAAAGTAATGCAGCATATTTCCAATTAGGAAAAGTAATGAAAAATTTACAGTGTTTGCCTCCTTGCAATTCCTGTCAAGTTAAAGATGTATACAAACTTTATTGAACTATCTGAAGCAGTGATTTAGCTACAAATGAGGATAATAATATGATAATATTACATACTAATACTAATATTACATTACACTATGTATAATACAATGTAATATTAGTGAAATAAAGCCTAGAAATAAAAGAAAGGGCACTATTTAGGAGCACCATTTTCATGAATAATAAGGACTGATTGCAGGACAAGAATAATAAAAACCAAAGTTTTCCACACATGAATAAATAAGAGAAAGTGTGGAGTCACGGGGGTTAAAGTTTTATTATCTACCATTGGGAGTCACCACCTGAGTGCTGCTCAGCTGATAAAGGCTGGTTTTGATGTTGGTGGAGTTCTGTACGTGAAGTAACTGCTGCTTTTGCCAGTGTCTAGAAATGCCTGAACTCCAAAGATTAATTTTTCAAGTTCATGCATTCATCTAACGAGATTATCTGCATTTATCCCATTTACTCTGGCCAGCAGATCTGTGGTCTCACATCCCCTAATCCATTCCCAGCTGCACACAAGCTTTCAAGTCAGGACACACAAACAGGTCCTAAAAATATTGGTACATTCCAGACTGGATAACCCCTAGCTGAAAAGCATTTTTGATCTCTTTGAGAGAGAAATCTATGGGAGATACTCCTGCACCATCTTTCAGTGTGAGCTACTGGCAGGCTTGTGTTTTACTAAAGCTCATTTTTAGTGATTCTGATTGTGCTGATCCACCAGCAGGAAATGGCAGAATCGTGGCTCAGGTTTCACTGAAGCCCAGCAGCAGCACAGGATTCAGATGGGACATTTTTAAGATTTTAACAACAAATACAAATTATGTCCGGTGCAAGCTGTGGTAACCTGGACTTCACCTATGCAGATATTCCACCAGAACAATCATTTGCAAGCTGATCCTTAAGTACTTTATGAGAGATAAATCTAATAACCTTTCTGGGAAAACCTCAGCAGGATGCAGACACTGTAATAATCCATATGCAAGCTACCACATTGTATTGTGTGCTGTCAGACAACTCAATTATTTTCTTCCAGATCTAACATAAGCTTCTGTTTAGTAAACATGATGAGAGTCAAACTTTTACATATATATATATAAAGTGCTTAATTTACATGCAAAATTGCCCTAAGTATGTATGCAAATAGGAAAACTCATGCACAGATGACTAATTAAGTGCATTTATGTGAGAAATTACCCAATGCACGCATGGAATCTCAGTAATTGTACACACAACTCTGTGAGCCATTGCCTTTGCAATTTGGCCACGTAACTGATTGAAAAAATTGTTTCTCAGACTGTGTTGGAATAACTGATGTGGAGCACGTGGCCAGAAGTAGGACAGCTGAGGGGGCTTTGGGAAGAAACTGCAAAAGCTTGTGAGGAGCTTTACAGTAAGAACAGAATTTGCCATGTCTACCATTACTGGTTTTGTATTTACTTACAACCATCCTGTGCTAGTCTGTGGCTTGAAGAGAGTAATATCTGTAAAAAAACAATCAGAAAAATAAAATCAGAGCAATGGTACAAGAGGTAGTGCCATTAAAATTAAACCTGAATTCTGTAGCCTACTGTTGCCTGTCCATTATGTGTTTTTAAACAAAACCAGCAATTTTTACTTTATGTGTCCTGATCAAGCTCCCTTTTGTCTCCTCTAAGCAGACTTTATGACAGCACAATATCCCTCTCGAAAGTTCAGGGAGGTTTGGTGAGAAAAGGGATATCTGTCTGTTTTAATTTTTCAGGCATTGATGTTATTATAAGTTCTGTTATCTCTAAACACTGATTAGCTCTCTTTATATCCCCAAAGTTAGAAAGTTCATGGTAACATTGTTAAAATTCAATATAGAGAACAAATTCTTTCAGTATGATGTGATAAACATCCCTGACTTCAATGTCCTGCAGAGAAAAATACCCGCCCAAATTGTTTGGATATGCTCTGGCTGCTGAAAGCAGGGAACATCCTCAGCCTGCTTTGTGATGTTTTCCTATTTTCTGGTCATTGTGTTGATATTGAGCATAACAGGTAGAGGAGCACCTGTTTATTTACCCACAACTCGAGGTCAAACGTTTCAATCAGCCGCTAACACAGGCAAAATGTCTTTGTGGGCACAGGCAGATGTGAGGAGCGGGGCAGGGGAGGAGAGGAGGGAGGGTTGGGATGAGCTGGGTAGGGATGAAAAATATCTGCCCAAATTGGGGCACAGGGATGTGCTGGGCAGGGATGAGCTGGGCAAGGATGAGCTAGGAAGCGATGAGCTAGGAAGGGATGAAAAATACCTGCCCAAATTGGGGAACTGGGATGTGCTGGGCAGGGATGAGCTGGGCAAGGATGGGCAGGGATGAAAAATATCTGCCCAAATTGGGGAACTGGGATGTGCTGGGCAGGGATGAGCTGGGCAAGGATGGGCGGAGATGAAAAATATCTGCCCAAATTGGGGCACTGGGATGTGCTGGGCAGGGATGAATTGGGCAGGGATGATCTAGGAAGCGATGAGCTAGGAAGGGATGAAAAATACCTGCCCAAATTGGGGCACTGGGATGTGCTGGGCAGGGATGAGCTGGGCAAGGATGGGCAGGGATGAAAAATATCTGCCCAGATTGGGGCACTGGGATGAGCTGGGAAGGGATGAGTTAGGAAAGGATGAAGAATATCTGCCTTGGTGCACAGGGATGTGCTGGGCAGGGATGAGATGGGCAGGGATGTGCTGGCCCTGGGGATGGGATGCTGCCCCGGCCAGGGATGCTGAGCTGCACCAGACCCAGCCTGGCCGGGCTCTGAGCTCAGAGCTCGGGCAGAAGGGAGAAGGACGCGCTGTTCCAGCGTGGTTTCGCTCAGAAGGAAGTTTCTCAGATCCGATTTCGGGAGCTGAAATCTTCTGCCGCTAAGTGGTGCTCTAAACAGCGCAGCATGCCCGTGGTACCGAGTTGGCAGGGAGGAACAGACCCGGCGCTGCCAGGCTGATCAGACTGATGCACACATTTAACAAGTGTCCATTACGCTGATTTAATCCTCCTGTGCCACCGGATAAATCAGGGGGAAGAACAGGCCAATCCAAAAGATTAAAGAAATCCAAAGATTGAGCCCTGCTGTACAGTAGCTGAAGTGGAGGATTACAGAAAACAATTCTAATTTTTGAAAAGCTTTGTCTGCTTTCTTTCTGTTCCTTTTTAATTATTAGCATTGTTCTCTCCAAGTTTATGATTGTTAGAACTTCAAGTACTTACCAAATAAAACCGAAGGAAAACACTTAATTAATAACTGCAATTATTCCAGAACTTATTTTAAAACAGATGCTCCATATTTTATCTATTGAAAAAAAAGTAGAAAAAAAATTTTTTTTGAAGTACATATCCACATGTACATTTAATCCTTCCCACCCTCCAAAAATAATGTAATTGAAAACAGGGTGAAATTTAGAAGGAGAATGCAAGCTTGCAACTTCTGCTCTCCTCAGCCCCAGGAGAAGTGGAAATGCAGCAGGCAGCGGAGCTGTTTTGGCATTTTGACACCCATGTTTTTGCCCACAAAATTGCATTCATTACTTAGTGTGCAACAAGCCAAGTTACACACTCAAGGGATTATTTATTTGAAAATTGTACAAGCCTGGATGCTCCAGGCTTGTATTCCACAAATTTTGAATGTATTGATGTATTCCACCAGTCAAGCACCATCACTGGGCTTTTCATGCCATAATTTATACAAAGAAATTTGGATTTAGTGACTTTCCAAGCACAGCCCCTCTGTGATGGCTGGTTGGTATTTTCTGTACAGGTTACATAACCTCAGCTGACACCTCCACATGCTCAGGGGAAGGGTCTGCACCTGGGCAGGGTCTGCAGGTGTGATTTTCAGTATTATAATGAACATCTTCAAGCCTAGGATCCATACCTTGGGTGTGTTGCTAAATTAGCAATGTATACAGAGATCTACATCAATATTTTGATGCTAATACATCCCCAAGGCTTGGTAATTCCTGGATGTCCTGACCTAGAGATGCAGCTGCTCTGGTTCCACTGTTCAGGTTTCCTTTCTTGCTGACTGGAAGTGCCCAAAAATGATGTAAGCATCAAGAAACCTCCTGAATTAAGATAATCCTGACAAATTCCACATTTTGCAGTGCTGTGAGCCCTTGCCCCAAACAATTCTGCGCTCAAGGTGCTTCTCAGTCTGAGGGTCCTGGGGAAGGATCAGTGGGCAAAGTGGTGCAGTCCCAGAGGCTCCAGTTCAGGAGTCTGGAAGTTTTTGTCCTGCTTTATATGATGATGAGGAGGAGAAATGTCTTTAACCCCAGTCCATGGAGGAGTTTATCCTTTTCTCTGCCATGGGTCTGTGCTATGAAATGAGGGATGGACAGAGAGGGTGGCTCAGTGAACACTCAGGTCTGGGGTCCCACCTGGTCTTTAGGGGGATTTCTGGGCTCCTGAGGGAGCAGGTTCAGAGCTCTGTATTTGCACACCCATCAGGTGGTAAATTGGGTATTTCCACACCCATCAGGTGATGTGTCTGCAGCCAGGCCCAGCTCAGCCTGGGAGCACTTTTTACCACACCTGAGGACCCTAAAACATTTCCTCCCACTGGAACCCAGTGAATATCTGCCTGTGTGAGTTGCTCTGCTGAGCAGAATCCTTTAAAAAAAGAGGTGGAACTTCTGGGGAGAGGATTAGTGCCTTTTGTGAACTGTATTTGTGTGCAGGGTGCTGGTTTATTCACAACATTCCCTGAGAAGTGCTTTAAATCAAGAATCAAAAGCCGAAAGGGTATCAAAGCTGTACAGGAACTGATTACTACTATAAATTTTGCTGAAACAAGCTGATGCTTTGCTGATTCTTTGGTCTTTTTCTGGAAAAAATATGTCAGTGTTAACTCACAGCATTGACTTCTCTGTTTTTTTTTCATTTTTGTTCCATGAGATTATTTCTAGCTGCTGTGCATTAGCTCTGCTTCAGAAAAAATATTGAGGTAGAGGTTGCAGCTTCTTCCTAAGAAAAACAAATGATTTATTGACAGAAATGCAACAATACCTGTATGTCCATAAAATTTATATCATGTGACCCCTTCCCCTCCCTTTTTGAATGGAGTTGAGACAGATGCTAGAGACACATGTGAATTTCTCAGGAGAGAAAGAAATATCATTGGTAAATCAGCTTTATACCAGAAAATCTGATAGAAATGAGTATAACAGCTGTAAAATAAGTAAACTCTTAACAGAAGAAGGAACTCTTTTCAGTTTTAGGGTAAGTGGCCAAAGTACGCAAAGCAACTTTGTATGAGTTCTTTATATTATAGGATAATTTCTGAGCTCCAAACAATGGTAAGGAACAGCAGCTCTCCAAAATGTCCTCTAGAGAGAACAGCAGAAATGCAAAATTCAAATGCCAAGAACAGGGTCAGGTGCAAGTCCAGAAACAGTGTGGTTCTTCTAACATTTACATTTTGTGGGCATGCATTTACATATTTAGAAACAAATTTAAAGTGGTCTGCAATTTCTCCGGGAAGAATTTGAGTTCAGCTGTAACTTCACCATCAGAAATCCTGGCCCCTCAGGCTTTCCAACATTTAATCAGTGTATGTCAACTTTAGTATCTTTTTTGTGATGCAAGAATTGTATAATTGGTTGCGATATTTTCCAAGTGTTGAAATCCCCTTTCCCAAGGCCAGCTCTGTGTGGTGGTATCAGTCTGGCTGCCTTGCCTCTCTGCCTTTCCACTGTTCATGCACTTCCTGCTTTTACTTTAACTAACTTTATCTTCAGAATAAATACAACTGTAAGCAAATTTTCTGAGCTGCTGCTATCTCACTGTTTATCTCCAAGGAAATACCACAAATTCAGCAGCAGTGACCTCAGTTCTTCACCTGAATTTCAAATTGTCTGACTTTCTGATACCTTTTTTCTTTATTTCTGTTGCCTGTAAATTTGGCCTCGGGTCTCGCTATGTACAATTAAGTCTGGTTTCTGACATCACCTTTCTGAACACATGAGATTCAAAGAGAGAAAATGTTCAATTTTCAGCTCCTTCTGCCCTGTTTAAGCACAGCCTGGGTCAGACACTGCTCCCACAATTCCAGGAGCAAACATGGATGTCTTCCAAAATGAGGATCCCACCTATCCAGATGCCTCTTACTGGGAAATTAATCTGATTTTTTCCCCCACTTGTTCCTGGCTGGACCAGGAAAGAGGTTCAAGTTTGGACATCTTCATTAATGAGACAAGAATCACACACACACTGTGAATCCTGTCATGGACTGGTTTATCCCCAGAAATTATTTGGGGAAAAAGAAATCCACTTAAATTTAAAGAAAAAAATCAAGGGAAAAATCTGAAAATGTGGCTTTGTATTACTTAGAGACTGAGATTTCTCAGTGTTAGATTCACTAAAAACTTGTTTAAATATTAGACATAATTCCTACATAATTCCTACAGTGGTAGAAGTGGATAAGGAACTTCAAAACCCCAGTTTAAGCCTGCAAGAAGCTTTTTGTTAAGAATGTGTACATCTTGTACATTATTCTGCAAACTACAGACCAAATATTGACTGCAATTTGAAATAAAATACAAAATGACATTTATGCCAAGTATCATAAACAACCTGATATCCTCCCATCTCTCAGAGTTTGTGAAGAATGGAGACAACAGCATTTCCTCACAGTAACTATAAAGAATTGAAAGAGTAGGATCAATACTATAAGAGGAACTTCTACATACATATATCCAGCTGAATTCCCAGCAATATAAAAGGGAAATATTTGTGTTGAACTCCCTGCCTAGGGCTTTAAATTGCTGTATACTATCATGCATTACAGCCTGTATTAATTATCTAATTGAGACATTTATATGGTCATCAGGCAAGTGGGGACCTGGAGAGAAATCCCTAATTAAGACTTTGGAGTTTGATAAGAGGCTGCTACAGCACGGTGATAAAACACTATTTTTGTCTTATCTTATGAATGTGTCAGGGCAGATTATGTTAAATGCTACCTACATGCATAATCAGATGACATATCTCTGGCAATACCCACAGATAACAGTCTGCAAATGCACATTTATTATTTTACAGTTCAGACTGTTAAAAGGAGAACAAAACCTATAGATGCAAAAGTGCAGCAAGTGTGATCCAACAGTGCCCGGTGTGTCATGGCATGGGTGTGTCCCCTGGGATTTGGGGACAGCGTTTTTGGGGTGTGATGGGAGGCAGAGCAGCTGGAAGGCAGCACCTGGAACCTTCCTGCTGGATGCACTCTGCAGGCACTCCCTGCCTGCTCCCTGACAGGGCAGGTGGATTACAGCCATCAGAAATTCAATTATGCCCAAGGAATCCCTGTCTGAGTGCTCCTTTTAGCCCTTCATTGCCTGCCCAGAGAGAGGGGAACAAACAGCCCCAGTCAACACTGCACATCTCACCTCATTCAGAGTGCACTCCCCGTTTCTTGGCATTGAGTTTGTTGTGAATGCTGAATATGCAATGCAGAAATACCAGCAGTGAGGACTTTTTTTTTTCTTGACAAGTTTTCTGGGAAAATCCAGAGCTGCTCTGTGTTTTGCATGCAGCCTCCCCATCCTTCTTCTCATCTGCAGGGTTGATTCAAACAACAGCATTCATTTCAGGATCTCTCTCCTCATTGGTGCTTTGAGATCTCCAGAAGGATGGTCAGCTCTACCACCAAAGCAAAAGAAAGCAAATTCAGAGAACAAAACATACATGAGAATTGTTTTTAGTGTTTTTCCTCTTGCCATCTAACAATGCTGATTTCAGTGGTAAATCTCCTGCCATGTCTTGGAGCCTTGCTCCAACAATGGAAGGAAATGTTTGCAAGGTTTCTATAGATGCATATATTCATCTAAATACATATATAATGTGTATATGCATTATACAACTGTACATTCATACATACACACACACTCAATTTAACACTCAATGAAAATTTGGGATTATTCAAAGCCTGCATTGTGAAACTTCCACAACTTTCTACCTGGATAATATATTTTTTAATTTTCTGCTATTTACAGGCGTGCATAATACAAACTGACAAGTGCTAGAGCTGCAGAGAGGAGGCGAGAAACAAGGACCAAAGGTGCTTGCTAAGTAGCAGCATGAAAGATGGCTCAGTGTAATTTTGCAGAAGGATTCAGTTTTACAGATTTCCAAACAAGAAACGTGGATATCAATGGGAGTTTGCAAAGAACAAACTCAATAACAGTCCTAGTCAATTAAAAGTGCATAAAGTATTAATGTCTTGTCCCCTGGTTTGTGTTTAAGGGGCTGTGGAGACCAATGTTTAAATGCCAGGAGAAAAAGCCCAATCCTGTGCTCAAACCCCCTATTTGGAGCTGTCATCCATTACCAAACATCACTTCATTAATATGCAAAAGGTTTCTACGTGTTTCCCAAAACATTGATTAGGTTCAGGGATTTAGGAGAGCTGAGTTTAAGCAGCCCCTGTCTCCCAGAAGCTCAGAAACATCTCAGCTCTGTCCTCTCAGCTCAGTGTCTCCTTCTCCCTGTGCAAACAGAGCTGCAGGGCTGTGAGGTGGCGTCAGCACAAATCCATCAGATTCCCGAGGCCTGGATGCTGCTTGTGCTGTGCTCCAGGTCCACAGTTCTGTCCCTTGAGAGCTTGGGAAAAATGGAAAATTAACTGGAAGCACAACAGAAGAATAAGAGCTCAAAAGCTGCACACACCTGGCTGAGGTGTAAGCCAGGAGCTTTCCCACAATGGCATGGGCAAAGACCTGGCCACAACAACTGACACGTGTCTAATTTCCAGCTGAGAAGGAAAAGGAGAAAAACAGGAGAAAAAAGGAGAAAAACCACTTGTGAAAACTTTATACCCCTCTGCTTCTGTTTAACCTGATCACTGCATGTCCAAATAGGTGATGGAATAACCACAACCCAGCAGAGCCTCTGCGGGTTTGATTGATGGAGTGCCCCAAAGTAAAACACTCATTCTGAAAAGCTGGAGAGAAATGCAAACTTTTAATAACATTTTCAAATTATTTAATCATACAATCAGGCCTGACCTTGTTCAATATGAAACTTCATTACAGCCTGGAATGTTAATATGGAGTTCCAAAAGCATCATAAATTACTGGTTTCTTCAATGATGCATGGGCCTGTCCTGCTGTGGCCAACTGCAATTTTAATATTTTCTTAAGAAATGAAGAAATGAAGAATTAGCAAATAATGGCATGATCCTGAAATTACTGTTCTAGGGATCCCAGTTTATTAATTGGTTAAAAAATATAAAGACATTACTCATTTCCATAGATAAATGATGCAGCCAGTCCTTTTTTTGGGGGGTTGGGGGAAACCCTACATGCTTATTTTTGAATAGATCCATTAATACTTCAACTGACCTACCTTTCTGCAACATGACAGCTCTGACAGTCAATGAAGGAATTACAAGGTGTAACTGGCAATTTCACCATCAGAAACATTATTTTGTATACAACTAGTACCTTGTAACAACTTAAAAATGGTATTCACTGTTTGAAAAGGGCAAAATGAAACCACTTGCAATATTGACTGACAGAGATTCTTATTTGGTGCTTATTATTTACAACAGAACAAGGAAAGCGAGTGGATGATTTAAATGGCTTGAAAACTCAGGGAAACTGAGAGTCCAGTGAACTTTTAGCTCAAAAAAATGCATTTTGTAGAAGACCTGCAATGTCTGTTTGTTTGGAAAGAAGGGAATGCTGCAGTTCAGTCCCCCAGTTTGACGGTTGTGGAGATTTCAATAGGACTGGATTGAAATACAATGTTCTTTGCTTATTTGCTTATCAAAGCATCATAAAAAATTGTGATTGTGGGTCAGACACTGGCCCAGGAAACCTTTGCCTTCATGTCTCAGCACCCTTGTGTCTGCTGGGGTCTGAGGGTATTCAAAGATGAATTGTTTGCTGGCAGCACTGATAAACAACAGCCCAGGCCTGGAAACAAAGCTAATCAAAAGCTCTGTGGCAATTAAATAATAAAATTGCATTTTGTTATATGATTTTCATATAATGAACAGCATGGAAATGCGGAGATTCAGGCAGCTTGAATGCTCAATTAATTCAAGTTCAATTATCATTATGACCAGCAGTATGAACCTTCTCATCATCCCTTTTCCCCACCTAAATCTGTTTGTAACCTCTTCTGCATTCTTTTAAAGCTGTACCAGATGAATTCTAAAAGCATTTAATGCAAATAAAACACACACAAGACAGTTCAGCTTTTTTCTGTGATGCTCATCCAAGGCTTTACTTGCCAAGAGGCAGAAATACTGAACAATATAGTGCAGAAATCTATAATTTCCTCTACAATAACCTCAGTTTGCTTTATTTTTATTTTTTTTAATTTCTTCTGGCCATGAGACAACGTCAAGAATTTTCATGGGCAACCCATTGCCCAGAACTAATTGATTGGAAAGCACAGTAAGCAAAGAATTCCATTGTTTTCAACCACAATATTAAACAACTACTTAGCAAAGAGCGAGAATAATGGAGAATAATTATTAACTGAAGGAAATATTCAGAACACATGGTAAAACAAATAATTAGGCCCAATTGTGGCAGTTCTGTGAATGTTTTACACTGCCTGCAATGAACTCCCGTTTGAAAGCTCAGTTTTACACTGGGCAATGGTTCAAAACCCAGCGACACATCAGTCCCAGGCAGGAGCTCAGAGAGAAGTGCCAGACTGTAACTGACTGACAGCACTTCCCACTGCAATCTGGGCTTGTCTTGGAGAGCTTCTCCTCAGCTCTGCCTCAAACCAGACTTCACTGAAGGGAGGAATTCTAGCGAGGTCACAAGCAGGGGGGCTGCCTGCAGGCACCAGAGCTCCCTTGGGCCGCTGCAGCATCACACAGGGGAGATTTGCAGGGCAGAAATGCCACATTCCCTTCTGGGGCAACAGCCTCACCACACAGAACTGCCACAAAACCCAAAATGCTGGATTTGCAGCTACTAAGGCACAGTCTGTTTGTGAAGTCCACTACTCCACAGCGTGGCTGTGCTCTCACATTTATTTTAGGGCAAAAAAGGAACTGGAAGAATGAACAGAAGGGAAAATACAACTGGACAGTGCACTGGCAATTACAGAGATGAGAATTAAAGCTACAGAGGAAAAAAAATGTGTTTTGGTGATGAAAGTCATCTCCAGAGTTACAATTAAGATGAAATTTATTGCCTCTGCTTAACATCTGTTTTATATTTATTCATTCTGATAAAAATTATATCCTGGATCCAAAGCTTCATCTTCCAAAGTTGCAGAATGAATCTTAATTAAATATTTGATATAAAGTCTTTTAAAAACCTACAAAAAATTCTTCAGTTTACTTAAAATAGGACCCAGCAAAATACAAAATGTGGTATCAGATCCCGTAATGAAGTCTTTCAGTTCCCTTGAAGTCCCTGCATTTAATGTGAAATATAAAGGACTAACTTTTATATTTGTTTCCCTCTAGTATAAACAGACTGTGTAATGAGCTGCTGTGTGATAGGAACTGAATGTCACTCAGAAGGCAGCACATCCCCAGCTCACTGGTGGCTTTGCCCCTCTTAATCTTCACCTTATATCTGAGATGTTCTTTCCCTTTTTCATGCATGCTCATTATGTATCTGTTACTCATTCACTTTGCTGGATTGGAATAAGTATGGACTTCTAGCTATGACATAATCTACCAAAAACTACCAGAGGAATGAATATTATTTGCTGAAAAGCCTCCTGCTCCTGAACAGCTTGTCAGTCTGCTCGCTCCTCAGAGGTCTGTTTCCCCATTAGTGCACATTTCCCCAGCTGAAGATTTAAGGCTTTTTTTTCACCACTGTCACAATAAAAAAAAAAGAGGAAAAACGAAGCAGGTGGTGTCTTTCTAAAGTCCAAGTGTTTTTTAATGATCGTTCTCTATTTCTTCAAGTGCAGAAATTTCAATTCTGATTAAAATGAAAAAATGACAAGCCATTACAGACAGACCTCCATTCTCCAAAGGCTCCCCTCCGAATACACAATATGTTTTCCTATATAATGCATGCACCATATTTCAATATTAATTATAGGAAGGTCTCTTTGGGGTCACATGCTAATTATATCTATTTAGAATTTATCATGCTACTTCCAATATAATGTGCTGTCATTGTGTCCTGTTGTTTTTCCTTGCCTGAGGCAGAAGGAAGCTACAATAAACCTGAAAATAGTGGCAAGAAATGTTCATTTTAAAACATATGGGGTGAAAGCTGCACTAAGGGCCCTGCCCAGTGCTCATTGAAATCAGCAGGAATCATTATGTTAACCTCAAGGGAGAATTATTTGAATCTGTTAAATGTGTACATTCTATCTGAGGGGCTCTGGGCATCTCTCAGTGTAAGGAAATGCTTGTGCCACAACCCACAGTGAATAATGAGGGAAGCATCCAGCCTCGTGCCAGGGAGGAGGAGTTTGAGCTGTCCTGATTCTGAGGGGTCAGACTGGTACTAAATGGCCACAAGATAAAGAAGAACCAAAGCCTGTGCTCCAAACCACCTCAAGTGTGTTTGGTATGTTCGTCTGTAGCAGTGGGGGCTCTGTGCAGGAGACAGGGACAGTGGGGGTTTGTTAACCAAGCCCTGTATTGCAGTACGGGATTCAAATATGCCACATTTTAAAAATTCTCCCTCATTACAAGCCCTAAAAATACGAGCACATTTGGTAATAAACACTTACTGTATTTATAATTTTCTTTTATAATGACTGGTATAATTCTGTCTGCATTTACCAACGCAAGGCTCCTTCTCTGTGTGAGGAATCCTCAAAGTTCCGTGCACAAATCACAACTAAAGTTAAATGGTGCCTCCTCTATGCCACCACCCCATGAACACAGAACCACATTTGCAACCTTGCCACCTATGTACAATTATTAATGCTAGAGACTTGCATCTGCTTTCCAGAAATGGCTGCCTGCAGGATTAAACATGGATAACACATGGAAAAAAATCCAGGCACTGAAGATAAGCATCTTGGCCTAAATTATGCCTCTTGTGTTTCCTGGCCTTCTAAATTGTTAGTGCCACATTACCAGGCAGCAGTGACACAAATCAGAGAGTCAGGGGCCCAACAGGCAGCAGATTACCTCATCCCAATTTCCACACATCCTTTCAACCCAGTTACTGCAACTGGTGGTCCTTTTACCTTCTGTGCCTTCCTGTGTCTGCATGAGGATTTTCTGAACACACCTCTCAGTATTTAGGTGGTGCCTGACTCCTAGAAGTAAGACTCACAAGATAAAAATGTGAAATGACATTTACATATCTATATCTCACTGGGGTTACTTTTTTTTTAAAAGTCTATAATGAGATGTTTTCAGAGTAAGAAAAACGTTAACATCCAGCCCAGTAACTGTCTATTTTTTTTTTTTATTGATAGGTCTCAGCACAGAGCAAACTGATATTCAGGTGGAGAAAATGAATTATCTGGAGCCAAATGTAATTTTGTTTTGGTAGGCCAACAATCAATAGAAGAAATGCACAGTCATTTCAGTAATTGCCACAGCTTCATGACAAATACTTCCTAGAAACCCCTGGCTAGGAGATCTCAGCATCCAGGGTTACTGAGGTGTATCTTTAATGCAGGTTGGCTCAGATGTTCAGAGGCACATGCAAATTATGCAAGCATGTGGGCTATTTAATTTTAATATCCAAGGTCATGAGTCAGATTATCTCGTGTTATGTAAAAACCTTGTTGTGGAAAATGAAGCCGGAGTGTGAGAATTTCACAAAAGCAACAAAGCCAAGTCAAACCACATATGAGGACAATTCTCCCAAGGTCTAAAGGCACAAGACCACCTTCCACATGGATCTTATTGCAGAGATGGAGGCTCCCTGTCACAACCAGCTCTGAGAACTGCTGAGCCAAACCTCACCTGGGATCTGCTGCTGCTCCCTCCCCTCCTGCTGTCCTGCCCAGCCCAGGGGACCCTGTTCAGCACAGAGCTCCAGGAGAGGAGATGCAGAATTCCCACCTGGACAAGAAGGAAGAGATGTTACTGCAATAATAATCTGGAATTGGGCTACCAAGCACTTAATTGCACAACTGAGCTTCCAAAGGTTGGGTGGTCTGGACTGTGCCCTGTGGGAGCAGCTCAGGGTGTAAAAAGGAGCTGTATTTACATTTCAGATGAGGTGAGGAAGGATTCAGGCTTGGGAATGATGGGGGAGAGATGGAATGGCAACAAGAATTTTCACAATTCCAACCTGCGAACAATGTGGGTGAGGGAGTATGAGCTGATCATGAATTTTAACTGGGGTTCACCACAGTGTTTGGGCCCTTTTTGTTTGGATACTGCCCTGTTTGTGGGGTTTCATGGCATTTTGAGGGATTTTTGAAGCTCCTGGAGATCTGATATTAGTCTATTTTTAAAATGCCTTAAAGGAAACAAAGAGCACTGGAATCACCAGTTTTGAGGGGATTACAGAAGGAAAAAGTGAAAAGCATACTTTTCTAATGTATATGACTTATTAATCTACTTTCTCTGAATTTTCCACTAGAAATGAAATCCTGTTTTACGTAAATACTTTGGGATTTTTTCCCAGTGGCCATTTGTCTCAGAGTTTTCAGTTATGCAGATCAGACACTCGGGAAATGGAGAACATCTTCATTTCCCTTTTTGTTCTGAAACAAGAAATATTCTTTATAGCATCTGAGGGAACCTCCACAGTATGAAAGAGACTTTAGATTATAACTTCTCCTTTAAAGAAAAGCTATTCTTTTGTATAAAGGGAAAAAAGAAAAACAAAACAACAAAACATTTGAAGTGTGTTCAATCAAAACAAAATTAGACTTGAGTGTTGTGAGAATAGAAATTTCTTCTGCCAGAAATCTTTCCTACAGGTAATGCTGTCTTTAAGCATCTTTTCTTAAATGTAACAGAAAGTAAAAGGTAAGGTTTCTACTTGTAGCATAATTAGCAAATCTTGGAAGAAGAAAGGGAATAAAATATTTTACACATGTTTTTGCAGGATAGGAAATGGAAAGGATAAAATAATTCTGGTTGGAAAAAACCCAGCCCAGTCATAACTGTAAAATAAAGAAATATTGTCCTGTACCTGCCTCTATAACAGCAATGTGCCTGTGGTTGGTCAGAGCCAAAGAAAAGACCCTGAGTTCATTAATTTGAGGTGAGAGTGAGAATGCTTACAAATGTACCAAGTGTCCAAGCAGACTTGTGCCTGCAACTCTGTGGCTGCAATAGCTGTGTTTAAGCGGAAACACAGCTCTGTTCTGCAAAGCCTACAGCTTTAGGTTGTTTTCTCAGCCCGTTCCTAGCTGAGGTTCTTCATTTTACACTGTGACCACACACTACGTTTGTTCTTGCTAATTAAACAGCATGACTAAAATGTGTATTGCAAATATAATAATCTGCCTGTTCTTTCCTGAAATGGTTGTTCTGTGTACCATGGGATTTTAAATTAAAAAAAAATCCAATCTAGTTGTGTTTGGCCACAGGTAGCCACATTAGATGAAAAAAGACCAAAAAATGATTGATTAGCACTTATATTTTCAAAGTTTTTGTGATCTTCCATTTCCCTGCCCTCACGCTACTGAGTCTGAATTGCTTCCCTACCAGCCTGAGCATAGAAAAGTACAACCAAATATTTTCAGAATACATCTCTCACCCTCAGGATCCACACTTGATTTTGATATAAAATGTTATTAACTTTAGCTCCCAGTACAAAAGGTCTTGATCAATAGTTGTTTCTACCTGTCTATCTTATTTCTGTGTATTTTCTAGGACACTTTTGGGTTGCTGCCAAGACATTTTGGTTTGTAAGCACATAACACTGTATCACACACCTCAAATCTAGGTGGGTTTATCTTATCTTTTCATTAGGTAGAAGATGGGGGTTTTTATCTACATAGATTAGATTAGTTCAAGGTCACCCTGCGAGAAGAGAAGAGAAGAGAAGAGAAGAGAAGAGAAGAGAAGAGAAGAGAAGAGAAGAGAAGAGAAGAGAAGAGAAGAGAAGAGAAGAGAAGAGAAGAGAAGAGAAGAGAAGAGAAGAGAAGAGAAGAGTAATAAAGCAAGGGAAAAATATCAAGGGTAGTTTGAAAATGTAAATGTAAATCATCCTATATCACATCCAACCATCTCTTTAAATCATTCTTACTGATTTTTCAAGTCTAGGAACACAAGAAACAGGGGTGTTCCTGCCACCTGCACAATGTGAAACTTTCACCT
Source organism: Zonotrichia albicollis (assembly GCF_047830755.1). Classification (NCBI taxonomy): domain Eukaryota; kingdom Metazoa; phylum Chordata; class Aves; order Passeriformes; family Passerellidae; genus Zonotrichia; species Zonotrichia albicollis. The sequence continues at coordinate 11,808,304 of NC_133835.1, forward strand.
TGAAAGGACTAGGCAGGAACTCCAAAACAGAAAAAAATCACACACAATAGACCAACACATAAAATCTATTATGTTTAACACATCAAGTCTATTCCCTGGTATGTGGTACTTTTGCCATATCTACATTTTAGCTAATTTCTGAATTACCTTCACTTGGTGATCTGCATTTGGAATATTAGTGAAACATTAAAAATTCTTCAGGGTAAAATAAAAATCAAAGGATTTTTTGAATGTTTGGAGAACAGCCTGGAAAAAGAGGAAGTGGTACAGAAGAAAGAGCATCGTGCCTGGAGGTAGCAGGGGAGGGAACTCTTCTCCTCTCCTTTCTGTTGATGAGGGAATTCTTTCCCTCTCAGTGCTCATCCTCCTCACTTAACATTCGAGGCAACTTTCTGAGACAAAACATTACATGAGTCTTTGAACTCTTCATTGTTGAGAGTCGCTCTCTGACTCACCAGAAAGGGCAAAGAGCTTCCTTAGAGAAATGTTGCTACCAAGACACAAATATCATCAGCTGGCTAATTGGGTGGGAGGGGTGAAGGAGCAGAAACTCTGCAGCTGGATTAGAGCAGGGCTGTGCAGAGGGATGGAATCCACCTCTGTAGCCAGAGCCATTCTCAGCCTCAGGGAATTTGCAACCTGTAACCTCCAACTCAAGCTTCAATGGATTTAATTGGAACACAGCCCTGAACAATCATCTGGCACTGATGCGTTTTTACAACCATATATATTTAAGGCCCTTATGCTTGACACATTATATTTAAAAGAAGTTCTGGAAAGAGCACATTTCTATTAGATTTTCCCTTCTCATGATCTACATTGTTTCACAAGATCGAGCTAAAGATGGAATTTTGAAGGCAGAGCGAGTGGGAGGCTGTGAATAGTTTATTCAAAAAAAAAAGTTAATTAGAACAGAAATTATTCACCATTTCGAGTCAAGCTTGGCAAGTAACTTGGGCTGATTAAAAAAAAAAGAAAGTAAGACATAGGTGACCATTCACAAAACTTGCAAGTCAGAGATCCCTTTCTTGTCTCAGGGATCATGACATTCATCTCACACATCTCACAATCATCTTCTGCTTGCTGCAGAGCAGGATTTGGGAATGTAGCTCCCATTTCCAGGTGAATGCTGACATCATCAGCAGCAAAGATTCATGGCTTTTATGAAAAGAAGGAAAAAAATTGGTGATATTTTGAAATATTTAATTGGCTGCTCTGAATTAAAGATTCCAAATTTTTTTGCTTGCTTTTTCTTTTCAAGTGGAACAAATTCACTCCCTTCTCTCCCTTAAATTTACCTTCCTTTCCAGGGTGAGTCTCCTAATTCCAGCAAATGGACTTCTTGTCGTGCTCTTAGGGGGCATTCACCTCACCTAACTTCAGATCCCTATAACAGACAAAATATCTTTGAATTTAAGCCTCCTCAGATCACTTATTCATCTAAGCTTTTCTGTGTATCTGCTGTCCATAAACACGAGTCCCATGCAGGAGGTTTAATTCCCCCAGCAGACCATGAGGGGTGATGAGCAGGGGGTGCATTTCCATGTCACTTTTCTGCATTTAGCGATGTAAATCCCATCCTTTTTCCCCACCTAAGACTGATATTGAAAGCAAGCAAAAACCCCTTTCATAATCCTGTATCTTTGCTATGATACCAAGATCCTTCAGAAAACAGACAAATTGGTAAAAAAGCAGTTATTCTAGACGTCCTTTTCATTCCAGAAATGCAAATTAAAAATACTTATCTGCCGTATGAAATCTTGGCATGTTTAAATAACTATTATCCTTTAAATATATTCCAGTGATGTAGGAATCATTATTCTAACAGATAGAATAGGCATTAAATCCACAGGGGAGTCATTATAAGATGGCTATTTCTCTCTGTTTGACCGAAGCAGCAGTTGTAATGTATTTATTCAGGATTTAGCAAATGGAATTCAATTAGAACTGAAATGGTGTTAAATTGAGTAATTCCTATTGTATTTGTCTGACAGCAGGAGTGGCATGACCTGGAAAGTGAAAAGGAGCAACATTCAGCCAGGATCTCTGTGGGCTGGAGCACTTGTTGACAGCATGTCACTGAACAGGGATCTATCCTGCTTAACTTCTTAATCTCCCGCTTAACACCTGTAATAAAAAATAAGCACCAACAAACATCTATGGACATTATGTGGTGAAGTCCCACCTCAATAGAAATAATCTCATTTATTCATAGTGGCTGAAACAGAGCTTAATATTCATTGTATTACAGTGGTGTTTGAATCAAGTGTTTTGATATAATTCAATTCTAGGCAATGAGAAAGAATTAAGTATTATACAATATCTTGTTTCTCTGAAAGAGTTTTTATTTAGGGGTAATGTGATTTTAAGGTATTCAGCAAAATATTGTCTTTTTTTAACATGGCGTGAAGGCATAAATATTTTACACATTATTTAAGGTGTGCACCTTCAGATATAAAATGCAGAAATCCACAAGGACACGTGGGATGAGTATGGAGGAAGAAGGTCAAACGTGGAATATTCTGTATATAAGGAGATTGTGGTGGGGCATTGGTCAATGTGATAAATCAAGGCAGGGATGTGCCCTCCCTATTTTTGTAAAACCTCTTTGACAGGAACAGGAGCCAGGAGCCCTGGAGCACCAGGAGCTCATCAATAAAGGTGCATCCGCTGCTGCACTGGCTGGGCTGTCCCTCATGTTGATCATCTCTCACTCACACACAAAAACCAGGCTGGGAGTGACATCTGGCACATGTTGAGTGTAGAGGAAAACAGAAAAAAGTTGCATGGAAACAGCCTAGTAAATCCAAGAGCCTTGTTAAGGAAATTGCCCTGCTAACAACAACACGCTCAGATACTTCAGCCAGACATTAAGGCAGGGATCAGGGTAAAGGACTTTGCACAACGTGGATATAAATTTTTTTTTTTCAATAGTGACAAGCAAAACAATCCTCTTGTATCAGTCCTGAAACACAGAATGGGACCTCAGATGATGCAAAGAATTCTATTTTATTTTTCTCTTCTTTCTGTGGTTCGGATCTTTCTAGCTCTAAGCACCTATATGACTTCACTCCCATTAATATTCCCACCCCTTGCCAAATCTCTAATTCAACAAAACACTCAAGTTCCTGCTTAAAACTGAGCATGTGCTTTGCTGCTGGTGGCTGAAAGGGCCTGGGATGTGAGTTAGACTTAAAGGAAATAAAATGTCAGTGGAATCCTCACCCACACCCGCCGCGCTCCTGACGAAAGGGTTCTGCTGTAATTAGCATGCAAGGAACGGATTTTCACAGGAACAGAAGTTGCTCAATCAGGTCAATAGAATTCACAGTTGAATAAAGCTAGATTTTGTTTGTTCTTTTCAAAATGTAGATGTGATTGGTGATAATAAAAAGCATTTCTGAGAGCGTTTCGGTGAGCAATTTGTAGGGGACCAAATCCAAAGCTCCTGTTGCAGAAAATGGGTCTGTTGTGTCTAATTTAATATATTTGTAATGACTCTGAACCAAAAATTGCTTCTGATGAGTACACACTAAATATCTGTGATTAAATACGGAAGTATATCATTAGGTATAACATTTCTAAAAAGCATTTTATGACTTCAACCTCAATTCGCTGAAAATACATCCATGTGATTTTAATATATAAAGAATTATACTGTTTAGGAGGAAGAATTATGCCTTTAGCTGCTCTTTAAAATATTCAGATGTTCAGAAAAGGAGGCAAACATATGATAAAAATCCCACTGGACACCACAGGCCCCTTTGGAGCACTGGAAAGCAGATGGTGTCTTTAAAAAACATGACAAGATCGGGCTTACAAAAAACCAGATGCTATCCATTTTCCAGGAGAGATCACTGGCAACTAATAAGTTCACACAATAAACTTCTGCTGACTCAAAAAGCATATTAAAGAGTTTAGAATAAAGAAAATTATCTAGAATATTTCAAGGGAGAAATAACCTGAGGCTCAATAAAATTCTTTTTTTCCCACAACAATTATCATCGCCGCATCAATCCAGACCTATTTCCGACATGAAAGGTGAAACTATAAAAGCCCAAGGTGGTGAAAACGTCACCTAGAAATTTAGGAAAAAAAAATCCTTAAATTAAACACAAATTTGGAAGTATAGAAAAGGAAAAATTTCAATGCATTAAGAGATGAAAATTTGGACATGTAAATAGATTTTAGTTACTTTTAGGTCCTTAAGATTAGGAGCACAGAGCAGTTTCCAGGAAAGCCTCTGGCCCCTGAGGGTGGCAATCACTCCTGATTAAGAAACATTTACCTGTTTCTAAGATGCTGTGCATGAGTCCACATAGAGTGAACAGAACTGATATTCTATTCTATTCTATTCTATTCTATTCTATTCTATTCTATTCTATTCTATTCTATTCTATTCTTTAAGATTACATCCCTTTGTCCCCCAATATATACTGAAAAATTAAACCACACTTAAAAAATTATATATTATATGAAATATAATATATATATCATTTTATATATTGATATATATCAATATATATCTAGTGATATATAGATATTGATTTAATCTATCTATATATCTATTGATATATAGAATACATCGATCTGCGTGGACTTCACTAAAGCAGGAAAAAGCTCACAAAAATCAAATTCTATAATTAGATGTTAAAAGGGAGAGTAAATGATGAGAGACTATATAATTAATGTAAGTTTTAATAAATTTCTACATTTCTCTTTATACATTACAGTGCTCTGCTGGATGGTGCTGCTGTCCATGGAATGATCCTCAACCTGGGTACCATTATTTGCAGTTTTGTGGGCAGATTTCTACAAATAGATCTTCAGTCTAAGAACACAAGAAAAGAAAGTTCTATGACAAAAAATTCAGTTCCCATTTCTTTTAATGTGAATTAAAAGAAAGAATTGATAACTGTTCTAGGACAATAATAATAACAACAACAATAAAATGTTTATAGAGGATCTTTAAAAGAAAAATTCCTAATATATGTGAAGTGCTCAGATATTCCAGGAACATATGGATGAACATTTAAAACAGATATTTTTCAGGGCCATAGGCAGTTCATACAAACACAAACCAATAAAAGGAAAGAAAAATATAGAAGAAAAAAGAATGGACTTTTCACAGAAGCTACCTGACTGCCACATTACAGTCCTGCAAAAGTAATTTAAACTGAAAAATCATTTCCATTGTGAACCTTTCACAGGCCTTTCACAGGGCTCGGGTTTGCTTCTCTCATAACAATTCTGCATTTGGCTCATCTTCCCCTCCCTTCTTTCTTTTAAATGACAGTCAAACTTAGATAATATAAGTTGAAAATAGAGAGATAAAGACTTTCTGTTACATTTTTCTTATTCAGGTTAGAGGATAATTCTGTTTACTTGGTTCAGGTAATATTCCAGTTGTATTGCAAGCTGCTGCTGACGAATGAAAAATTGATTTTTCTCCTTCTAAAGTATAGCCTACATGAGCACCTATAATCTTTATGCATTTACAGTGATTTTAAAAAGAGTCAAATAGTACATAAGTGTGTTAAAATCGTGAAATGTTCCCCAGGCAGTGCTGACTCTGGGCTCCTGCAAGCTGCAGTGTCTGCAGAGGCAGAACCAAGCTCAGGCTCACACAGAGGGGTGGGTGCAGCTCTGCTGGGAGGGCTGAAGCTGCCCAGATGTGCTCCTGGACACGCTGCCAGCTGTGGCACAGCTGCTGCAGGAGCCTCAGACAGGATGGGCACTGTGGGCTGTCCCTGCTCCCATCTGTGGCTGCTGGAATCCCTGTTGGAGCTTCTGTCAAAAGCAGAGGGCAGGGCAGGCACTGCTGCACATTGAATCAGCTCAGAACATCAGACAGGAGATGAATTTTTCTTTTCTCAGAGAGCAATGCTTTTCAGATCTGTTAATTTAGAATTTTTCACCTGTTGGATCTGAATTTTCCCATTTAAAGAGTTATTCTGTGTTCACCAGAGTGAGGTTCCAGAGATTCAGAGCCAAGTGTGTGAGGTGCTGAGAAAGAAGTGCTAGATCTTTCCTTTTACCTCATTGCCTCCCAGTCAACTGAGTTTCAAATCCAGCTTATTAAAACTTGAGTCATGAAAATTACTGTCTCTTTGCAAACACAAAGCTTTGAGTTAACTTTTTATTCACATGTCACGAAGATACTATTTATCAACTTAATTAAGGTGTAGAGAACATCAGACTCCTATTTTTCATCTTAGCAAGCAGGTTAAAGAATGGTAAAAACTATATTAACACAATTGGAAAATATGCCATAGTGGGATATGGCAGTGGTGGGGTTGTTTTGTGTGTGAGGAGCCTGAATGCATTTAAAAGATGTTTCCAACAAGGGGCTGTCATTTTGCTCATGGATGTGTCACAGCCTGGGCAACAAGAAGGTTCTTCAGCTGGTTTGTCACAGACACATTTTATGAAAAATCCTTTCCTTAGGATTTTTCCTCCTGAGAAGCTGGGAGGCCTCAGGAATAAAATGTAAACATTGATTATCTGCTGCTGTGGAATGCCACAGGTGCATCTGTGATTGGTCTCATGTGGTTGTTTCTAATTAATGGCCAATCACAGTCTGAGCCACAAACATTTGTTATCATTCTGTGCTATTCTATTCTTAGCTAGCCTTCTGACAAAATCCTTTCTTCTATTCTTTTAGTATAGTTTTAATGCAATATATATCATAAAATAATAAATCAGCCTTCTGAAACATGGAGTCAGACCCTCATCCCTTCCCTCATCCTTGGACCCTGTGAACACGGGCACACTGGTTGGCATCTGGGCACCCACAGCACTGCAGCCCTGGCTCTGCTGGGCAAGGGGAAATGTCCCAGCCTGGGCCAGGGTTTGAATGTTGTAGGGTTTTATTGAAGAATGGAGGGAGAAGACCCATCTTGCATTGATCAGCATCAACTCCGGTTTATTCATCAATCAGTCACTTTTTATAACTGTGTTAATTAAGTTCATGCATATTGCAAAATCTGAGCTCACAATAGGTCAGAGATAACATACCAACTCCTCCTTATGTTTCTAATACCAAGATTTGGGTTCTCAAAATTATTTTTGCTTTCCCAAAACAGCCAAAGATAGAACACCCACTTGTTATGAGAAAGCTGCCTGAGAACTCTGATATGCAAGGTTCTCAAGGCCTTCATGTTTATCACTTCTACTTGTAATTGAAAACAACCTGAGAACCTCTGCTGTTTACAGAAACAGGCTGTGAGAATCTGCTCCTCACAGCTGCCTTCTAAGCCATCTCTGAAAAAATCTCCAACAGGGTTTGTCCTCAGGCAAACTGAGCCCTGGAACCACCCCAGAGGAGCTGGAGTTGGAGCTCAGATGGAGAGGTCCATGTCTGGAGTTGGACCTCTCCTCAGCTGGAGAATCTCATTCTGCACTGAGCTCCTTTCCTGTGTGAGTTTCTGTGGCTTTGAGAGGCACAACTGTCCCCACAGAGTCACACTGGTGGATCTCCCCATGCACACAAGTCCTCACATAATGCCAGGCTCGTTTGCATCCCAATCAAATGTTCCAGCTTTAAAGCTATCATTGTTTCATTTACTTGTTTGGCATTTACCTTCCTTTTGATGCTGATATTGCCTGACACATTCAGCCAGTTGTTAGAGAGAACAATTATTCCTCTTAACTGCTATTAGAAATGCCATCTATTTCCTTTTGTTAATTCCTCTGTGTCAAAGTTATTAACTATCCAATCAACTAATGTTGTAACTACTGCACATTTCACTGCTGAATGATCTGTATTTGCACCAAACATAAAAGGCAAACCCTCACTCTCTTTGCAGAGGCCAATCCTCTTCCCACAGGTCAGGATCCTTTACATCTGTTTCTTATTCCATTCCCACAGCAAAACAATTTTAAATAATTTTACATTATATTATCAGAGAGCCTGCTTGTTAATTTGTTTTGGTTTTTTTTTCTTATGCTTTCAAGCACAGATTCAAATGCAGAACAAAAAACCTTCAAACTATTTATAAAAAAATTTAAAGAATTGGCTTATAAACTAGCAAGAAGATGCACATTGCAGCTGGTGACACAGATTGTCTGTGGCACTGGCTTCCTTTATCACCCACTTATTTCAGCAAATAAATATGGTAATATAAAATCAGGGCTTGAATGTGTAATCTCTGGACTTTGTAAGTCCGTTTTTGTTTGTGTCACTGCAGTATTTTGAATATTGTCAAACGTGGATCCTTGCAAAAGGTGTGAGATGGTTGAGCAATGCACAGATTTTAACCAAAAAGTGAATACCTGCAAAAGTAAAGCAAAAATGAAAGAAAAATTTCCATGTTTATGAAAGAATTCAGAATTTAATGGGCAATCTTAGCTTTAGAACAAGCTTTAGAGGACTTTGCCAATTTAGGGAAAGCGTCCATGTGCATCAGCTGACTTGAGTAATCTGAAATAAATTAGAAATATTCTTAGCAACCCCACAAACCCACCTTTATCTAGCATTAAATGTCTGCTGTCCCAAAAGGCAAATTCCCTGCTGGGCTCCCAGGGAGCAGAGCAGCTCTGTTTGGAGCCCCTGCTGGCTCAGGCTGCTCTGCCCATAGCTGGGGGTGAAGGGGCCAAGCCACACCTGCCCAAACCTCCCTGAAATGTGGAAATGTTGAAATGCACTCCCTACCAGGAGCTGCTGCCTCAGCTTTGCTGTCAGACCTCACAGCAGCACGAGGTAATGGAGTGGAGCAGGGGAAAGGAAAAAAAAAACCAAACTCACCCTGCAAACCCTGCAGTGTTCCCCAATGTAATTTGCTGGGATTTCCCAGGGACTGCCTCAGCAGCTCTGCTCTCTGGGCTGATCCATGGTGAGAGCAGCACAAACCCTGCATTAACACAAGTGACAATTCAATCTCTGCTTAAATCAGATGTCAAGAAGAAGCTTCATCATGACAATGCAAAGAGACAGTGATGGACAGCCAGGTATTTATTAGGTTTTGCTACCAAAATGTTGTATTGTGTGTCTCAGAAGGTGCCTCAGTTACTCTGGGGAGGTAACTCTGCTTTTTGGGGACCCTGTGTGACCCAACCTGCCCTGGGAATGATCCTTAACTGGATCATTCAATATAAAGAAATGCTATATTCACTTTACAACTTCAGCAAGGTGAGGAGTAACACCTTATGATTTACTGTCTCCCTCAGCAGTGAGGCATAGCACAAGTGCCATCCATCTCTGGCACAGAGACTGAAAGGTTTGCCCCAGCACAGACATAAATTCATGGCCCTCTCTATACATTAAATATCAGGAGTTCTTGAGTGTTACTGCTCTTTGTCAAAATAAAATCATCTCCCCATAGGAAATGGACATTGTAAATTAACATGAAAATGAAATTGCTCAGCAGCTTTGCCAAAGTGGGATTTGGTGACCAAAATCCTGTTTCTTATGGAGACAGAAAGACAAAATAACAGCCTGCTGCATTACATTACAGTAATGTAATCAAACAATAACTGCTGCTATTAATGTGAGAACACCTTGTCAGGTGTTCTTCCAAATCTTGTCAGAAAACCCGTGACAGGTTTTGTTGTGACTTTATTTAACACCCTAGTCACTCACTCTGTCATCATTTGCTTCTTACTTGTTACTGTAGGTGTTCCAACCTCTTGCACTTTGATGTTTCACAGACTTTGCCAGCAATATATTGGATTTGTCAACCAATTCTAAACTTGTCAAGTTTCTGACCATAACTTAAACCTACTTTTCCTCCCTCAATAGCAAAACACAAGGAACAGAAAAAAAAACCCTACAAGCCCAAACTCAAACCTATCTCCAAAATGTAACCAGCAGATTCTGGGCAGCTGAACTCACTTCCCTCTCAGCACCCCCTGCCTGCTCTTCCAGCTCTGATCCCTTCCTCTCATTTTCTCCTCTTCCCTTACTATGTATTTGAGCAATTTAAACAAAACATCTCCTATTCTCTTTCTCATCATCAGGAAGGAATCAGGGATCATTTGAAAGGCAAACATGTCCTAGGATGCATTAAAATCATGTTAGACTTGGCACCTTCTTAGTGCCATGAGCTTGTTTTGGATATTTTGGGGGAAACAAGGTGATCTGAAAATAATCCACAGACCACAAGCTGCATTTCAGAAGTAATGAAGAAAGAATAAAGAAAAGCAATTTGTCATTTATTCTCAGGTGAAGGGTGCAGGACTCAGTAGGAATCCCAGGGCATACTGATAACATGGCTCTTCTATCAGAATACCATTTCACCACTGTCTTTGTGTTAAACAGAGTAATTAGTGCATTGGGAGCCCCAGCTGAGAGGCATTGCCTCTATTAGTGCATCCTATCTATAAAATCCAATCCAGGGCTGATGCCAACAGCTCCAGTCAGAGACCTTCCTCCTGAGGACCCTTCTCCATTGCTTCCTCCTTGTCCAATGAAGATATTACTCCTTGGGTACTAATTATACATCAGTGAGGTCTAAATTATCTTTTTATTCTGCAAATGACAGAGAAAAATGGGCTCTGTACCCCACAATCCTGGGAGCTAGTTTCCAGACATTATTGCACATTTTCTATGCAGCTCTTTTGTTTTCCAGGTGCTTCAGTACTCAAGTGTTGCAGCACTGTGTAAATTATAGTTTGCAAATGAGCAATGAGGACTTGCACAGTGATTTAGAAAACAAAGAGTGTCTTTTATCCTGTGGAGAAAATAAAGATGGAACAGGCTGAAGGCCACGTGGTACCTGGAGAGGCTAAATTGTGTGCTGAAGTTATCAATTTTGTGTTCTAAGTCACAAACAGGTTAAATATCACTGAAGTAAGATGGTGCAAAATCTGCCCAATAAATGGAGTTCGAAGCAAAATATGTCTCTTCTTTAGTTTATGTTCTTCAGATATATTTTATAAACAAAAGCCACTATGTCAACAATTTATGTTCCTGTGTGGAGCCAAAAACTCAAAACAAACCCAAGACACTGACTTGTAGCTCTCCTTTAAAGGAACATGGAAGGAAAGGCAATGACTCTTGCTTATGAAGATTTATGTGACAAGAGAACCAAAGAGAGGAGGCAGAAGGAAGCACCACACACAGCTTAGGAGAACTGGCAGGCTCAGAAAAACTTAATGAGCAATTTGGGGCCAATTAATGACTGGAAACAGCCAGGAGTGATAAGCAAAAGAACTTTCCACTGGGGATCACAAGCTCTGCATGTTCTTTGTGGGGTAAAAAAAAAAAAAAAAAAAGAAAAAAGACTGCATCAAGATGAGCTGCAATCATCTGTTCCTCTTGTTAAATGAAATAATCTGCAGCATCTGAAACTAGATTAATGCTTCAGGTACAGGGCCTTAACACATCTCCACTCTTATATGTGACCTCCTTGCCAGACCAAAATAGATATTTATGGCATGAATTATGTATAAATATATACACATACATATGCATCCATACATGTATACAGGAGCATGATTTATTCATTATTCTTAGGCATTCTGGATAAAACAAGTGGAAACCAGTAGTGGAGGAGATGCATTTACACTGACAGAGTAAAAACTGATGCACATTATTTATGAAGCCTGTTCTGTCAAAGTGTGTTGGTTTTGATGATCCTACTTGAGTCAATGCCACCCTTATCTGTCAAGTGAGACACACACCAATCTCTGAGGGAGAAAAAAGGGCTCCCAGAAATGCACACCTGATTATAAATCAACATCAAGGCACGGTCAGATGAAAACACAAGCCTTGCTATATGTGTGTTTTAATTGGCACCAGACAAAAAATAAAAATGTACCCAGCGTGTGTGTGCACAGCCCCACAGCCACAGAGGAGGATTTGCAGTTTGGAAATGGAGGTTTATATTTTCATTTCTGCTGGCACTGAAGAAGGCAGAGAAATAACTGTCAGGAAACTGGAAAGTAGCAAGAGAAATGTAAAGTTATTCCTCTTATTTGTCAGAAAATAAGAAGTTCAGATGCATCTTGTCATCGAAACGGTTTTGTTCCTAATGCTTCATTTTTCCTCCTAGTAGTTGAAGACTATTATAGAAACTAATAGAGGTGGGCAGCAATCTGATTTTCTGTTGTATGTGTCATTCTGAGATTTTGACAGGCTTTAGGTTTTTATAATTAAACAAAACAAAACCAGAAAAGAAGTTTATTGGGAATGAAAATCTGATTTGTGGGTAGTTGAAATGTGTCATTCAGGTTCCAGAAATTTATATTTTCTAACAAGATAATCCACTTTCAGTTTTTCACAAAGAGAGCGATCAGGGCTTGTTTTTCTGTGAAACATGTTATTTTGATTAATGAGGAAAAATGGAAAAACATTTCACTGAAATATTTTTGTTGAGTAGAATTTAAATTTTATGTTATGCAGGGACTCTGGCTCAGAGCACTGATATATAGCACTACAAAAATGAAGGAAGCTCCATGACAGCATTAAGTTAATTCTGGATTTACTCCAAAACCCCTAAGAGCAATATTTACTTCTACATTTTTAATAAGAAAAAATGTGCACAAGGTACAAAATATCCTCAGAATCACTAATAAGAAGGAAGAACAAACAGAAAAGAGGACTGAAAAATATTGCAGAAAGGAAAGGACCCACTCATGAACCAACATTTTGCATGGAGTTTAATGAAGCAAACATTGGAGGTTTGAAGAGATGACAGCAAACATCCATTTCCTGTATTTGTACAAATAAAGTTTCTAAAGAATCTAACTGGAGATTTTCTCATGACTGAGAAAATCTGTGACTATTACAGCAAGAGAGGTAATTATTTCTGCCCTTCAAATTTGCAGGTATTCTTAAAAGAATTAAATCCTCAAAAGTTACTCTTTTTTAATCACTGACCATCTGCCAGAGAAAGCACCCACAATCAGGGGGTTGTTTGTGAAAATCCAAATATTGTTTTCAGTCAAAGTAATCAATTCTTGAGCCAAACTTTGCCTCCAAATTGCACTGGCTCAGCTCAGAGCAATGCCACTAACCCAGGAAACTCCAAAGCTCTTCTCCATCTCAAATCTGTAACTATTGTTGAAATCCAATGCTGTGCTTGACTTTTTGACTCTCTGAGTTAATCTTGACTCTCCATCAACTTAAAACTATTTTGCATCAACTTTTACCATGTCGGTGTGTGGCTTTCTGAGGAGGAACCCAGCAGAAAATCTGAGCCTTCAGATCAGATCTGCGTCCCTGGGCTCCCAAAACCCCAACAGGCTGCAGGGATCCCTGATGGAAACCCACAGGACCATGGACCTGGCCAGGACCACCATGTCTGAGGGGATTAAAGAAGCCTTTCTGTGTCATTCCCAGCAGCCAAAAATGGGAAATTATTTGTGGGACACCCAAACTCCACAGAGCTCTGCAGCACCCAGGGCACTGAGAGTGAGGGGACATTTTTGAGCTTTTTGAAAAGAAAATTGGGAATAACCTGCTGAGACACAACACCCTTTATTACTCATTGTATCAATTGTGAACAATCACACATGCAAAATTTCTCTCTCTTTGGTTGGTAATGTTCTGTTTTCAGACCACTCAGCCATAGAAATGAGGCTTTTTTCCCAGTGATTCATGTTGCAGGAGTGTTCTAAGTGAAGCCAGATCTTATTAGCACAACTGTTCTCCTTTTCTTCTTGCAGGCTTTGAGCTCAGTGGGTCATTTTGTGCTACAGCTAATATTTGTTCTGCATAAATTGTATTCAATTTAATAAATACGATTCAATAAATATAAGAAAATGAAGATTCCTTTTTAAATAAACTGAAAGTGAAGATTAATGAGTGTGGAAGCATGCAGGATTGCTTTATGCTTTGAAGCTAGGATTGGCCAGAAATTTTAAAATTAGAAGTGTAAGGATGTCATCTAATTTTGAGGTTATAGATGGGCTCTCACCTCATGGCACACAGTTCCTGCAGGGGAGAGCTGCAGTGACTGGCAGGTCACATCATGTCTTCCCTGCCTTAAAATGTCTTTTTTCATCAAAAGAAAATGTTATAAATGAGATTCAAATAAAAAAATTAAACAAACTTAATATGCTTATTGGGACCAAATGTGGCCTTCATTTTAAAGAGACTAAAGCCAGCTGAGATTTCATCTGATGAAAATGGAGAAGCTGAGCAAGTCTGTCTGTGGTTTACATGTGTAATGAGAAGAAAACTTATCATTTAGTGCCAGCTGCGAACAAAACCAAGCAATTATCACCTCTGTATTTAATAAAGAGAAAAAGAAAAGCAAAACAATAACTGTGGATTTGTTCTTCCTGCCACAACAACAACAACAACTCCCTGAAGTAGTTACCACATATTCAGGAAACACTTTCAACCCTCACTGTAGAACTTGCAGAAGTATTTTTAAATTTAAGAATAAGCATAATGTTGAATTTTAGAAACAGCAGATAGTACTTTCCAATGGAACCCTCTCTATTTATAGTGCTTTCCAGCGAGTGTGCAGACTCAGAGAGCAAGGCAGCAATATTTACCAAAATTTCACCATGTGAGAAAAAATGTTAAGGAACAAGTGTAAAACATGAAGAAGATGCATGTAAATGTCTTTATAAAATACACCAAAGCTGTTAATTTTCTTATGGCCAAAAGTACTTGCCTGTGGCTAGAGGGAAAAACTTTCTAAAAAAATTAAAATTGTTTGCTGGGAACAAGAGATTGATTTGTATTTGCTAACTTGCACTAATGAAAGCAACTGCCAATCATGCTTGTTAGGAAGAGAATGTGTTACAGCAGCTAAAATAGAGCTAAAAAGTTAAAAGGGAATTCAGTGCTGGGTGCTGTAGGTATGGAATATGCTGCATACAACAATCCCAGCTGATGAAATGTGCCTGGACCAGCCCAGCTGTGGTGACCAAAATGTCCCTGAGCTGCTCTGGAGCCAATTCTGTCACCACAGCAGCACAGGGAGCCCTGGGCTCTGTCCTGGTGCTTTGCACTCCAGCTCAGCTCACATGGGGGCTCCTGGAGCAGAAACCACATGAAATGAGTTCACATTTCCTAATGTGCTGTTCTGGGGCTTGATAGTCCTTCAATTCCTCCAGATAAGCAAAACTGTCAAGTTGCAGTCATTGAAAAATTAGGCCCTGTGGCTGCCAAATATACACAGGATTGGGACAACCTCCTCATCTAAGCCCCAAAATAGTCTCAAGTAGGTAAGACAGTCAGAACAAAGAGCAATGTGAGGCTGAATTTCATTCCATAGCAGAATATTTTCATTCTGCATTAACATTTCAGCAGTTCTACTCTCTATTTCACTAATGAAAGGGGTTTTCTCCCCATTCTTTCTTTCCTGATACCAGTGATAACTGAGTTTGGCTTTTCTTTTTTTATATCCTGGCATGATAATTTTGCAGTAATCTTTTATAAATCTCAGCATGTTCTCAGAAAGTAAATGATGGCATAATTTATCACTATTGAAAATGCATTTTTTGCCATGACAGTATAATTAGACATTCTTTTCAGGAGACATATTAAGTATATACCAAGGTATTAAAGCTACTGTGCTGCAGATCTATTTAGTTGATTTATTCCTTGTCTCTGGCTTCCTTGCCTCATCATGATACCCACACAGTCGTGCATTCTCATTGCAGGAATAAAAAAAAAAAAAGGCTCAGGCAAGGAAGCAACACATAGTAGGAAACAGTATCTGTAGGTTAACTAATTCAAGTGGGAACAGGATGCAATTTGGCTGCACTTTTGTACCAATTCAGAACACATTAATTATGCAGTGATCAAAATAATTTCCCATGCATAATGCTGACCTCATTCACTAGAGGGCAACAAAACCCCAGCTTAAGAAGCCTCCACCTTCTCCTTTCAATGACAGAGCACTTTTAATAAGACGTGGCGTGGATTTCGTAATGAACACCCTTTGAATTTTGCATGAGTGCAGAGCTGCCGGTGGGCAGGCTGGGGACAGGGAGCTGTTTAAGGCACAGCCCCACAGCAGATGGGTGGGTGTGCTCCTCTCTGAGCTCTCCTGCCTGGCCCAGGTTACCCCACTGAGCTCTGCTCCTCAAACCCCCTGCGCCTTGTGCTGCTTTTGTAGATCAAAGCCTGTGGGTTTACCCAGAGATCATACAGATACCCACGTTCAAGCCACTTTAACTGTGGCAATGAAAAGCTCTCATCCATCTGACTGGGCTTTGCTTTTGATCAGGGAGGTTTGGGGCCATTTCCTGCCTGGCTCTGCCCCTGAGCTGCCGCTTCTGCCATCACCTTCTGGCTCGGACTAAAGAGAAGGAATATTTTCATGCTTAACCAAACTGCAATAGAAACCCTTTGCTTGTAATTTTTGAGGATGTTTGTTAGGAAGTCTGAAAGAGTTGATACTATCTCTGCCAACAGTCTAACAACTAATTAGTTTACTATGGTCCACCACGTTAGCTCTGCTAATTTAATTTTGAAAAGTTCACTCTGCATAATAAAATCTGGTAGCTGGATCTTCTCCTCCAGTTGTAAATAAGAAATAGCTATTACTGTTATGGTCTATTGAAAAAGGGCTTCATACACTGTGAAAAAATGATTACACAGACACAGACCCAACCAATTGAAAAATAATTATGTGAATTTGTCTTTTGTCCTCAGATGCAAGTAATGGCTAATGCAAATAAACTGCCAGAGAAGTATTTTATGTGCCTTTTATAGCATGAATAGGAATACATTTAACCCATTTTTGATGAATAGCTGATTTTTTTTTCCCCACTGGTTTTGTTAGAGAAGACAATTATTGTGACCAGATGCAAATCCCCATTTCTTAAAGCACTTGCTCCCAGAACCACATCCTTGGCCTCTCCTTTGAAGGGCTCCATCCCAAGAGGTGAGCAGATACAAACAGATGCATTCCTGTGTTTCAGAGGCAGTGCAAAGATTAGGAAGGGGTGGGGAGGTGCTCAGGAGGGAAGAGATGTACAAATACATTTTTCTATTACACAGTTGACAGCCCCTTGGGAAAACAAGTCTAAGAAATGTGCAACCTTGAAATGTGTGCACGCTGCAAGGGATATTTTCAATGTGAACCCTGCGTTGGGGTTTTCAAAGTCCTTAATCATTTGGCTCTGCTGGGGAAGAGGGAGGTACTGAAGCTCCCAAACAAACAGAAAGGTTGGGTTTTGATGCCTTCTCCAGGAAGGCAGAGTGGGCTGTCCCTACTGCAGCCCCCACACTCAAAATTCCCCTGCCCACAGAATGTGCAGCATGACACAGCCCCTTCCCACCAAAGTATTTAACAGTTTCCTTTGAAAGGCAACTCATTATACAAAAGCAGAACTAAATAAAAAAATACTCCAGAGAGAGAACAGATTGCTAGATATAGATTAGATGTGCAGCCTAATCCTTCACAAGCATTAAATATTTAACGTGATCACACCACAGGTGACAGGAAGATGTCTGCATTGTTTAATTAGACTTAATTAAACATAAGGAAAATCTAATACTAATTCAGGTCTAGCTTTTAAATTGATTACAAAACTCTCTTTTTAAAGTACTTTTATACCCAGAAAAATGTAATTTTTCCTTCATGAGCTGGGGAATCCTGGCCATGCAATGCTCAGAGCCCATGAAGAGACGATCTGCTGTGCTCAAAAGCCCATGGGGCAGAGTCACAAAATTCTGCCCTGGGTTAAGGACAAAGCCAGAGGACTTGGCACTTCCAGCAGGCTGCAACGCTGAGCTCTCTTGGCCATATTTTGTATAAGCCATTACACTCGGGACATCATTTTTTTCTATTACCTCTTTTATGGTCTTATTGTTTACAAGAAAATAGATAGAGCATTTAATTATGAGATGGACTTAATGTTCTATAACAAGTCCTGTATGCAATACATTGCCTCTGGAGCTCTGCTCACAACTCACATTAATGGGACAAATGAAAAAACCCAAACTAAACAGTGTAACAGAGAAGATGTTGTGCAAGAGGAGGGTGATATCCAGTGCTATGAATCATTCCCTGATAATATTCTCACGTCTCCCAGTGAAAGTTATGGTTCAGAACTGTGTTTAAGCACAGATGAATGCAACAGGAGTTGTCAAAGAACCAGGAAAAATTTATGCCTTGCTGTTTTGTTTCCCAATCATCTTATTTAGTGACATTAAGTGGAACAGCCTGATGAAGGCCCAACCAAAAAGGAATATCCTCAAGAATGGATTAAGTAAATTTTAAATATTAAAGTTAGTAAATTTAAGTAAAATTTAAGTGTTATTTTTTCCCACAAATTAAAAGTTAGAAAGGATTTAAGAAGTGAAGCCATAGCCATCCTAGAAAGGAATTAATCAATCCAGTGAGGCCCAGCTCTGCCAGGCAGCAGGGATCAAAGTCAGTTCCAGAATTACCAGACTCAGTTGTTGTTGATGTGATATTCTATATATCATTGTGGTACCTTAGATCAAATAGTTTATTGATGGAATACTGAAACCAGAGTACTACAGCTCTATGCTTTTATTGATGATTTCTTGGTTAACCTGATGCTGTGGCTGCTTTCCTCCCCTTTTTGTGGGTTACTACAACAGATTTTTGGGGGAAAGATGCAGGTTGTGGAAATGGTAAGTGCAGAATTTTGGTTTCCAGCTGTGTGCTCTCTGATCATGAGGGCTGCAGCTCCTTCATCAGCCTCAGTGTGCAGGTGTGTGCTCATCCCACAGAGGTGAGGGAGGGGTTTGTGCCCTGCCCATGCACAGGCAGGAGGATCTGGCTCTGGATTTGTGAGATAGAAATTTAGGTCTCTTCTTTCCTTAAAGAAATTAGAACCTTATTGAATTTCTGCTATACGTTTGGAATAAGAAATAGCAAAACACCCTTAGAAGAGTTACAACCATAAATACCCATAATGCAGGTGAGTGACACAAACTCCCGCTCACACACAGCAAAGAACTGATTTTCTTTGTGCTCTTCTCTGGCAGAAAGAGGCTGAGGCTTTTTGCTTTTTGCTCAGGTAACTTTGTCATGTGGTGGTGATGAATCACACCCTGCTTACCTTTCTGAGGCCTCAGTACCTACAGTCTGACATGTTTCTGTTTGCTGTGTTTGAAAACACAGCTGATGAAAGCAATACCCACATCCATGGTGCAGTACCTCAGTCACTACTGTCCCAGTCAAACTGTGGTTTATCCACAGAGATTAATTTTGTACACTCTGGAAATTGCCACACTTACAAGACAGAACAGATAATAATGTCCCAGGAAATAAATTTCAAATTATGGGCAGAGATCAAGAGAAATTTCTATTTCAGGCAGTTTTTTTCCAGGAACATGAAAAAAATAATGGAAACTAAATTCTACAAAAAAAAGATAAAAATATAGGATGTCAATCAGAGGGAAATATTGTAATAGGAGGAAAATATTGGAGACACTGAAAATGAGTGAGCAGCACAATCCTTTCACACATGATATTTAAATTCTAGACACGGGACACCAAATGTTTTGTGTTGAGAACTTTTTCCTCACAGGAGCTGGGAGCATTAGCACTGAGGGGAGGGGGTGAGGCCACAGGGGTGATTAATTCCCACTTACACAAACCCAGCTCAAGGTTGATGTAGTGCATATCTATATTTTAGGGCTCTCCTCTATAGAAGGTACATTGATAAACTAGAGACACTACTGAGGAGAGCAATAAAAATGATGGAGTGGACACAGTGCTTGTCCTGGGTGAAATGGATCTGTGCTGCGAGGAGCAGCAGTGACAAACAGGGGACAGACAGCTTACAGGTGCACAAATGACTGAAGGTTACTGATACTCCAGGCAGAGATTAGTGCATTTCCAGGAGCTCAACACAAATTCCACAGGGCTGTGATTCAGTCATAGCAGTCTTTAAGGGTGCCAAGAGCATCCCAGAATAACCCCCAAAGTAAGATAATCCATTAAAATATCAGTGGCAGTGCTTCCCATGTGTCCTGCCCTCTAGAGGGAAAGGAGAGGAGCTGATCCTCACCAGCAGCAATCCCTGGCTGACCCTGTCCTCTCCAATCCTCTCCTGTAGGAGTGGGCACATCCCTGGCTCCATCACCCCCAGTGAGTCCCAGCTCAAAGAGCAGCAGAGCTCCCTCCAGCCAGAGCCTCTGGCCACAGCTTGGGCTCAGTTCTAAGCCATAAAAAGGAAAATGTCAATGCAGAAACAGGAAAACAGCTTAGTGTAATTTTCCCTGAGATGGGTCCAGCACCAGCAGAGAGCAAGGGGCAGCAAGGAGGGAGCAGCAGAACTGAGAGCCCTCATGGGTGCACAGCGCAATTTGGGTGCCTTTCCTCCCTCATGGCTAAAGTCCCAAATATCTCCAGCAGTGTCCTTTTAGAGCAGCCTGTGTGGAATAGACAATCAGTGCCTCAATGCAATGATTCAGCTTTCTGCTTCAGGACATGCCATGGTGTGTGGGGTTTTTACCTTCCAGAAACTGTTCCAAGCAAGAAGAGATCAGTGCAGAGCAAACTGCCGCTATCAGATCTAACACATCCTTTTGTAGGTTGATTTCCATGGTGTGTAGGTTTCAGCTTTACCACAGCCCCTCCCTGGAGGACATCTGGAATCCTCAGCTTTGTACCAGAGTTTCAATAGGGGAATATTAATGTTTAAACTATAATGGGTCTGACTTAATCTGATTTCATTAACATTTTATTAACAGCTGTGTCTAGGCAGTCATTGTAATCATTTAACTGTATTTTGGGAGTGGGGTGGGAGGGTTGGAGCAATTCAGGGGAAATGACAACTCAAAGTCAATTCAGTCCTGCAGTTTTTCTCAAGCACAACTCACACAGTTGTCCCAGTTCAAGTCAGCTGGCCATGACCAGGACACAGCATGTGCTGCATAAATACCTTCTGACATTCCTGCCCAGTGTAAGCCCCAGGAAGAACAACATATGCTGGGGCTGGGCTAAGCCCCACTGGCACATAATCAAATTAATATTTATCATAAAACCCCACAGTCTTTCAGACTTCTGAAATGAGCTGTCCATAAAACCAAAAAACCTCAGAGCACTAATGCCTATAACAAAATTCACTTGTGGGTTAAACATCAAAAGGTACTTCAGCTGTTGATGCATTTTGAACTGTTGAACTTTGTGTTGCAGAAGAACCAGATAAAGCCCCCTGTTTTCCTAATTACCAAATCCCAGACCTGCAGACCCCTGAAAAGCCCCCTCACTGCTGCTGTTTGGGGCCAGCTGTGGGGCTCAGAGCCTCCTGCAGAAGGCAGAGGAGAGCAAACACAGCAGAAATGCAAACACTGCCAAGCACAGGAGATGCTCTGGCTGCCACCAGACTCTGCCTTCAGCAGCTGCTCCTGCAGCCACCACGCTGGGAAGCACTGAGGGCTGAGGAGAGGAGGAGAAAGTGTCACAGACATCTTTTATGGAAAATCCTTTCCTTAGGAATTTTTTCTCCTGAGAAGCTGAGGCGCCTCAGGAACAAAATGTAAACAATGGTTATCTGCTGCTGTGGAATGCAACAGGTGCATCTCTGGTTGGCCCATGTTGGTTGTTTATAATTAATGGCCAATCACAGTCCAGCTGTCCAGACAGTCTCAGTCAGTCACAAGTCTATGTTATTCATTCCTATTCTATTCTTAGCTAGCCTTCTGATGAAATCCTTTCTTCTATTCTTTTAGTATAGTTTTAATATAATATATATGTAATATATATTTAATATAATATATATATTTAATAATATAGAATATTTAATCTCATTTAAAAATATAATAATTTAACAATATTTAATATACTATTATATTAAATATACATTATATATTATTGCATAATACATAATATATTTGATATTATGTGTTTTCTATTTTATATTATATAATACATTATATATAATATTATGTATTATATATTATATATTATATATTATATATTATATATTATATATTATATATTATATATTATATATTATATATTATATATTATATATTATATAATAACATAATAAATCAAGCCTTCTGAAACATGGGAGTCAACATTCTCATCTCTTCCCTCATCCTAAGGCCTCTGTGAACACCACCACAAAAAAGGGATCAGGGGCTCTCTTTGGGTGCCATCCCAAAGCTCCTCGGCTCTGTGCATGATTTGCAAGCCCAGGACAGAACTTCTCCACATCATTGCTGCAAATAAAATCCAGTGTAAAATCCTCCATAACACAACATACTCCAGTACTTCATACTTAAACTACCTCCAGTTATTCTGAAGCTCCTAAGCTTTCAGCATTTCACAACACAATCATTTCTGGATCACGGAGAGGAAAAATTGTGCATACTCTACAGCACTGCATCAAATTGTGACATTTTTAAAGACTAAAGGACTTGAGAAACAACCTTCTGCTCCCTCCTCCTGAGATAGCAACAAACATCCAGAACTCAAACATAAAATTAAATACAGTTTATCTCCTCCATGACATCTCTATTATATACACTGAATTGGAAGAAGTTTACCATAATAACTTTCCCTCTCTAATATGATACTTATTTCAAGCACTTGAGAACAGAAAATAGCTCAGAACATTCTCGCTCTAAGCCTGAGACCTCATTTCTCGTTACATTCCAGCCTGAGTCGTAATTCTTATCCTGGTTTATTCAAGAGCAAGCACTCCATCTCCCACATAAATTCTTCTAGATTTCCAAGAACATCGATGCCAGCTGAATGTGACTGAAATAAGCAAACCGTGGGTTCAGTGAGAGGCTTCTGATTCCACAGTGGCTTAGTTTAAAGACTGAAATTGAGGAGCAATATGGTAAACTCACAAAATGCAGGCTTCTCTGAAGCATCCTATTTAAGGGTTTATTCAGGTAAACCCACCCAAATTGGTGCTTTGAGTTTTGTGCTTAGGAAACCCAAATTTTTCCAGTTGTCCCATTACTCATAAGTCAGAACAGAAATCCCAAAGAGCCAAGTGCTCCTTCCAGGCACTTCAGTGCTCAGATCTGCTCAGCTCATGCCCTGTCTGTGATGCACTGAGGTTTGCAAACAGCCAGAGGACTCTGAGCCAAGCAGATCTGACCTGCATCCACCAGAGAGTCAAAGGATGCTGTTCCTGCTGCACCTTCCTTAAGCTTCATCCAGCTTTGCTGCTCAACACACCTCTGACCAAGCACCACCACATATTAGTGGGATGTTGCCAACACTGCAATGTCAAATTAATGCTGTTAAACACGAGGCCTTTGTTTACAGTGTGAAAATAAGCTGTTGTTGAACAAATGAGAGGGTAAACATTTACCAAGCTGGAGAAAAGGCTGCACAGCTGAAGCTGGACTAAGGGTGCTGCATTCCTTTCTCCTTTAAGAAAAACTTAAAGGCACAAAATTATTCCAGTGCAGTCACTGAAAGTAGGGTGACTTTTCATGGTTAGTTTTCTTCATGGGACTAAGGGAACTTGAGCACAGCGCCAGAAGGAGCAGAGCTTTCTGAAAATACTGAACTTGAAAGCAAAGATGCTCTGTGTAAAGATAATGGGCTCATGGAAGAGACATCCTGATAACACATTTATTTACATGAGGGCTGGACTGAATATAGCACAGAAAAAAGGAGAGACAGCACATCACCCTTAGAAGGGAGCTTTGGCTCCTTCACATCACTACACTCCTTCCCATGAAACCCTCAGCTCCAAGGAAGGAAAGCCTCACCTCATCACCACACGTATCAAAATCCTCCAAAAGCAACCCAGGGCAAAGGCTCCACCATGAGTGTGCTGGCTCAGGGACAGCCAAAAGTGATCAGAGTGGTGGGAAGCTTTAAACAGTCCCATTTTTCTGCACATCTTTGTGAGCACCTTGGGTCTTTCTGAAAGCAGAGGTTTTGTGTGGGTCTCACTGAAAGCAGCTTGCTGCTGGGACCTCATTTAAATCAATTGGACATAAAGGAGCAAAGTAAACCAGAAGTGTATGAGCTGTATTTTTAGCAGTCTGAATTTGGACTTCCTTTAGTTATCACAGTTTTGGAATTCAAGTTCATCATCACAGGGACTATCCATGGAGGATGTTATGACAAGGAATGAAAAGAGTCCTGGACTGTTTGTCATGGCCTAAGCTCACTGTGCTGATGAAATTCATCCTGCCCCACATTCCATCTGGAATGGGAATAAGTTATAAAACAGGTCAAACCCCAAAAATGTACATAATACAAATACTTCTTTAAGACAATGGCTTCCTATACACAGGTGAACTCTGGGAATCCAAAGGTTTGGACTACTATATCCAATTTATTTATAGACAATAACTTACTGTTATTTATGTGTATGGAATACCATTAATATAAATCAGCTCATAATATTTTGGTAGTGATATCAGTCTAATTTGAATTTTATATTGCACAGTAGAATTGAATGCTAGACTTGATTTTTTAAAAAGTAATTAATGAGCTAAGCTACCTGAGAGAAAAACAAAATGATGATTATAATTAGAAGTGTTCCATGGCTGCTACCAACTGTTTAGATGTACTTACAGGTAGCATTTCTAATTAAAACCCTCTCAATGCTGAGACATCTCTCTGTTCATTCGTTATTAAAAAAGTGGAACTTTTTTTGCATTAAGAAATCCCTTAATAGAAAAATAATAGAAAAAGTTACATGTAATTACATTCTCTGTGCTATTTGTGGTGAGCAGTTCCTGTGAGAAGATGAGCTGCAGGTGTGTAAGAGTAAAAAGCATTGGCTCTGACTTCCCTTGTTTGGAGTATTCCACCTGGAAAGGACTTGGGATTTAGGCTGGTATTTTCACCCTGAAGGGGTTATTGGGGTTTTGGGGTGTTTAAGTCCCTGGGGGCTCTGTGAAAATGGTTTAATTTGGGGGAGAGAGAAGGAAAAATAGATCACCCCAAGTTACTCTATTGAGAACTGTAAAGTCACAGGGAGCCATAAGCATAGTCCACATGGAGTATGTGAAAGTCTGACACAGACAGACTTGCAGTGAGTGAGGCTGAGCAATGTTTTCTCTGTCAAAATACATTTCAAGCCACTGTTTGCAAATAAAAATTTCAGTCATTCATGAAAATCAAATCTGTAGTGCTGCAGCAGTGTCCAGTTAGGATAGTTACCAAAAGTTAGGTTAGTTACCAAAAGTTAGGTTAGTTACCAAGACTCTGCTTCTCCTGCTTCCAGCTTCAATATTCTACATACACGGGGCTAAAAGCAACCCTCGAGTCACATTTGCCAAATTTCAGGGCCTGGGAATAAGCTCCAGCAGCAGTAAATTCTGTCTCCTGCTTTCCACCAGTGCCAAAAGGTGAAGGGGAAGCTGAATTAAGGTATAATTAAGTCCAGAAGTGCATGTTTGAAAGGTGAATAACTGCTTCAGATTATCTAAGGAGCTGGGAGATACTCCATTTTCCCACCAAAATCCCTCTCCTGTCCCAAAATTTGGCTGCAAGTACAAAGGACACAAACCAGCCTTCTCTCCTCCTTCTCTTGTACTTTAAAACAGAGGATTTATACACATTTGCTGTGTTTAATCACTTCATTATCATTAGATATGAATTTCCCTTTTTTTTAGAAAAGTATTTGGAGGAAACATCTTAAAAGGCTTTTGGAACAACAGACATGACTTTGAAGATGAGTCACAGAGTGCAGGATGTGTGTGCTTGTCTCCAAAACCACCAGGAGCTTTGGAGCCAGAAAAAGCCAATATCACAGTGGGAAGTGAGGGAACCTGTTTGCTTTGATAGCAGGTGCCTTGCTGTCCACAGTTTGCACACTGGAGAGTGTGGAGACAGGCTGAAAATACAGAAAGTCAAAGCTGGAGAGAAGGATAGGAAAAAAAGGAAAATAAATGGATTAAAAATAACCCAATATTGCTTACTTTGGAGGGACAGGCTTGTGGAAAAGAACAATGAGTGAATAAAGCCACCCTGCTAAGTTCAAAGTGCTCTTTTGATATCAAGTGTGCCACTTTCTCCTGTGGGAAGAATAAAAAAAAGACACATTTCTGATGATTTCTTACTGATTTAGAGGAGTGGGGTTTGCAGTTAATTATGGTGAGTTTTGGGGCTGTTCATAAATTACAGTATGTCCAAACTGTTCTCAGCCATGATCAGGAATTTGGGAGTTTGGCTGCTTTGATCTAGGGCAGCACAACCCAGAAGAAATTCCTAGACTGGAATTTTTATTGCTCCATCTAAAATGCTTTGCTTGCTGCCTGAATAGAAGCAGAATGCTGTGGACAGGTGCATAGATTGCATAGATTTATGTTTGTATTGACCATTTTTGACCTGGATCTGACTAGTGAAATTGCAATATTCATAATGTGGAGCCCTTGGCCTGATTTCTGAGATTCTCGCTCTTTCCAGTCACATGCAATATGTTTATTAATGGAATGAGTGACACTCAGTGTGCACACAGAGCTGTGAGTTTCTGGCCACGTTTCTCAATGATGTTGGGCTCAGGAACACAACAGGATATTCACCTTTTTCTCAGCACATCCGCCCATTGACATGTGGCTCTAATGTGCCAGGGAAAAGGCTGGAATTAAATACTGACACTAATAGAGAAATACATTTATTGTGCATATCTGAAAGTTAAGCAAATCTGACATGAAAAAAACTTCAAGCAGTTTCATCTGAAGCAAACTGGTGTGCAAAATGCAGTGTGGTCTCCCTGTCAACAGAAACCCTTCAGAGACATTAATTAGCCATGCCTGATATTTACCTGCTGATTTGGGTGTTGTAACATGGTGATGCAGGTGAGATAAACTAAACAGAGCTAAAATCTCCTGCCTAGCTGGTGACTCAATGGAACAGGTACCTGTGGCTGGTTAACACCCGGCTGTGAATTCTCTCTGCAGCCTTATTAAAGTGATGCCCTGTGTGACAACAGAGCTGCTCTTTAGCCCATAAATTCTTCACCAGTTCTCTGTCTCAGGTAGATGGCTTAAAAACCAGGAGTGATGCAGGTAATTACCCAAGTTGGAAGAAGGGAGAAACAACTTTAGGCTGCAATTGGTTAATTAAATGCTTTGCACATCCCAGGATCAGGCAATCCACCATGAATGGATTGCAGGCTCAGTATAGGAAGGGAGATTTAATAAAAGGGAATGCTTCTTTCTGGGCGGACAGAAATTTCCCAGTTTTAGTCAACTTGACAAACCCCTCCGTGCACCACAGATAAATGTGGGGTGATTGTCTTCTACAGATTTCTATACTCCATTCCTTCCCTGCTGACTGATGAAATAAAGAAACAGAGGGGAAGATATCTGAGCCAAAGGTGAGAGTTCAGCTCCAAAGCTTTCTTGAGCAGAAGGATTCAGCCTGGCTTATTATACAGGCTAGAAGTCATGAAATTTGAATGGGCTCTCCAAGGCTGAAAGATGTGAAGTTTGGGGTCGATCTTTAGTAAAAGCTTTTCAAAGGCATTGAGGGAGGTTATGGAAAAGGGCAGTGGGTGAAGGAAAGCCACTGTGTTCTGCACTGCTCTGTAGCCAGTCCCTCTCCATCTCAGCCCTCTCTGGAAGCAGCTCAGTGCCAGGGCTGTGTGGGGCAGTGGCAGAGGGCACAGCTGGAACAGTGAGTGCCACCGAGCCTCCAGAATGTCACTGCTGCCTTCAGAGTGCACTGCTGGCTTCTCCTCGTGCACAGAAGTCTCTGTGAAACTGAATTCTGCTCTGAACTTCACTGCATTAAAAAGAGGTTTGTTCCTCAGTCACATCACAATCTTGGCTCCATTCTCCCTGGAATCCAGGGAAGCTCACTGCCCTACTCTGGCCAAAATGACAGCAAGTTATGCTTATTTTATTATTGGGATATTTATACCGATTCCAAAATAAAATAGTTCTAGGACTAGGGATAGGAAACATACCTATTTTTTTGCTGGAAGTCAGGTTTAAATGCAGGTTTGTAACAAAAGCAACAGCAAACATAAAATACCTTCTGCCTCCCATGGATGCTTCAACACACAAGTAACACCTGGCCCTGAACTTCAGAACTTCCTTTGTGAACTCCTTTGAGGTTTGACAGCCAGACTACAAAAGAAGACCTAAATCTAGAGTTATTTTAAAAATATGCCACAGAAATTTTCTAGACTATGCAACTCAGTTTATGGAAAAAAAAAAAAAAAAGAAAAAAATCACATTCTGGAGAAAGTATAAAATCAAAAGTAGTAAAGCAAGCTTAGCATTCTGAAAACATGGACACAAGGCAAAGGTAAAAAACAGTTCATTTGTTTTGTGCCCTTCTGAGCCAGCTGAAATTCAGAGCCCTGGTTTTCACAAGCAGACCTGAAGAAGCCATCAAGAACTCTCCTTTTAACTTATTTTCCATCTGGGGCAGTACTAAACTGCCCCTCCTGTGCTACCAGGCAGCCAAGCAGTGACAGGTCTCACAATGAGCTCCCTGTGCATTTCCTGGAGAGCTGCTTTCAGGGGGAATCAAGGTCCAAGCAGCAACAAAGGAGGAGCATAAACTGCTTGTGTATTGAAGCTAATGAAACCTAGAAACTATGCACTGTCATCTTAAGTGGATTTCTAAGACACATTGCAAAGATCTTGGACAGTAAATGAGGCATACAGCAGTCAGCAGTGGGGACAATGGCCACCAGGACAGACAGCACAGCCAGCCATTGAACATTTACACAGACACAAGCAGAAAGACAAAGCATTCACATGACAGTTTGTAAAAGGAAGGTGGAGTGAGATTCCAAATGTTAAATATTCAGTAACGAAGGAAAGCATTTGCTTGTCATCCACGGCATGACAGCTGCTGTCATGGGCATTAGTGAGCTGTGCCAGGAATTCCCAGAGTAAGGCTCTGCTCCTGCAGGGGGGAAATTTTTTTTCTTGATTTGTTAATGTTTGCCTGATGTTGTCCACAAAATTAACCACAGGCAAAATAACATTTACAGCGTGTGTACATGTAAGGATGAGATTTGCGCACTAAATCAAGCAGCTACAGGTCCCAGGGTTCTTCCCATGCAGCACTGGAAGTGTGAATAACTCCCCAGGAGAAGAACAGCCCAGCTCTACTGCAGCCAGACAAGTCTTATTGCCACAAGTAATGCTCCTTTAGTAGAGGAAACATGGGAAATGCGGGTGAGAGGGAAGATGTTTCTAGGGTATTCCTTCTTCAGGTTAGATTCATGGGCCTTAATATCTGGTTGGTTGTTTTTGTTCTGTTTGGTTCCTTTTTTTTTGAGTGCTGGTAGAACTAATACACAACATTAACAGTCCTTGCAATATTTTTTCAATCTTCTCCTATTCTGTCAAGTATCATCCCCTAAAATCTCAGTTTATATATGACCAATAAAATCTCCCATTAATTTAGCATCTAAAAATCTCTGGTAATTGAACCTGTGCTGGCTTTGCTTAGTGCAACAAGAAGCTGAGGACTTCACTCTTGCCTTGTCCTGGCTGCCAGGGCTGCAGCAGCACAGAACACAGGATCTGAGAGAACAAGTCC
Source organism: Zonotrichia albicollis (assembly GCF_047830755.1). Classification (NCBI taxonomy): domain Eukaryota; kingdom Metazoa; phylum Chordata; class Aves; order Passeriformes; family Passerellidae; genus Zonotrichia; species Zonotrichia albicollis. The sequence goes on from NC_133835.1 coordinate 11,837,631, forward strand.
CTCTGGCAGAGTCCAAGTGGCACAGAGAGAACAAGGGAAGAGACTCAGTGGAATTCTCAGGGACAGGGACGCTGAGAGAGATGAGGACCCCGGGGGAAAAGGATGGGTTCTGATGTTGATTCCACTGAATCATCATTCAATAGATCTCTGTGAGCCATTTGGAAACAGGACCTAAATGTGAAATAATACACAGCCCGGGAGGGAAGGATATGGTTTCAAATAGCCTTTGTGAGCACACTGGAACAGTTATTTTTCATTACAGAGTGCAGCATGGATCCTTTCTCTATAGGTGCTCTGGGTGAGATAAGTGAAATCTCCAGAGGGTCCAGGATGAATTTCCTGAATGCCATTTTATCTCCATCATCACCAGTGTGAGTTCCCCAAAGCCATGGCCACAGATGACAACCCCAAAGTGCAAAGCCTTGCAGGAAGGGCCTGTCCCTGTGCCTCACACAGCCACCACCTCAGCTGCAGATAAACACCTTTCCTCAGCTCTCATCTCTTGTGCAGACATTCTTACAGTGCTGTGACAAAGAAGCAAAAGGAACTTTGTGCCACAATGCCAGGATTTGCACCAGCAGGGCCCAGGGCCAGTGAAACAGGTCCAGATGATGCCCTGATTGCACAATAGAGTGAACACCAAAATCACAGGAGCTACAGAGGGGCAGGTTACACCCAGCAGAACAAGCAGATTACAGCAGCAGCAGCATATACTGTAACATATCTCTGCTTTTTGCTGTCACTAAGCCATATGAAGCAGTTGCTGTAGAATTATTCTTACATCTCTTCTGTTGATAAGCTACTTAGCAAGGTGGAGTTGGAGCTAATCTGAGTGCTGTATGAAAAATGTGATGTGCTATTGCTCTGTGCTGCTGTTTGATATTTGGTCGCCTCTTCCCAGGTACCTTTTGTGAATTGCAGCTGCTATCTCAAAGGTAAATCCTTGGGCCCATGCACAGGTAGTAAAAAACCCTGAAAGCAGAAGCATCTCCTCCTGAGCAGAAGGAAGGTAAGACATTTTCTCTTCGTTTGCATCTGAGAGCCAGGAAAGGAATTTGGTATCTTTAAACAAATTCCTTCTGAACTGCACAAGGAAGTAATAAGGCTCTGCTTTGCTCGAGTTTGATAAATGACTTATTAATGCATAAAATCTATTTCTGAAGAAGAAAGTTTATGAAAATATATCAGGCACCATTCCTCCGGTCATATGACTGATATTGCACAGAGCAGCCAATATCTTGCAATTATTTTCTTCTGTAAATCTTTTGACAGTCTTAAATAACTCAATCAGGGGTTTTCAAGCACTAAAGTTTATAATTTCAAGGTTTTCCCCTCCTCTAATCAGCAGTTTTATAACCTACTGCTCTTCCTTCAGAAAGAGCTGGTGATGATCAGTGTTTATTCCAAACCATTTAAGAAGGCAGCTGTTTATTAAAGTGCCAACAGCTATGATTGATTTCTGATGCTCATGAGTGCATCTGTTTTCTAGTTAATGACATCATTGCAAGCAAACAGATACAGCAAGCTGGGGCTCTAATGGAGGACTAAAGCATCCATGCCTTCTCTATAAAAAATAAATTGATTTCACTCAGAAAAAGAAATCTATTAATATGTCAAATGTTCAACTCACATTCCTGCCAATTGGCATTCTTATATGCAATTGGCATTTCCTCAAAAAGAATCTGTGGGTTAACAGTGTTTATATTAAAATCTTTAAAGGGGACATCTGTTAGCTGAAATTCCAAAAGTAGTGACTGATTTATGATCTAGTAAATCACATCTGTACAGGGTAAAAAAAAAGACTGAACTGCAGCAAAACCAACATCTGTCATCAGGAAACTAGAGGACTCAAGAGTGAATGGAAAAGAAGTACTGCAGGTTGGGAAGGTTCCCCTTAATTCTCCTCTTTTTGTAGTGTTTGAGATAAGGAATTAAAATAAATATAGTCCAAGCTCCACTGAAACTTGCAGAAGTAATAGCTTTTTAAACCCCATTTCTTAAGGCCGAATTTTATCTTGTATAAACCAGCTCACTTTTTCCTGGCTTTACCTTTTCCTGCCTCCTCAAGAATGCACTGCAGGCCACAGTGTTGTCAAAAAGGCATTGATGGTATCTCCTTTTTAGAGCCTCTTTTTAATATAACTTTATTTTTCCTAAAGAAAATATAAAGAGCATATGCAACCATTTCCTTTGCAATTCCTTGCATGCATCAAAAGGGGATGGGGAGCAAAGAGCGCTGCTGCCTCCCCACCTCCTCCTGCAAATCTCCAGGAAATGCTTCATATTTTATGGCAAACAGGGTTTGATGTGCTCAGACAACAAGGCCATGACTGAGAAACCCTGAATTTGAAGGGTCTGTCCTGACCAGAGCTTTAGTTGGGTGTCTGTGATGCCCTGGGAGCTGGAGAATGGGCTCATCCTCCTCACCGGGGCTCTGCCTTGGTGCTGGCCCAGCTCTGTCCCCTGATTTCCTTCAGGAGTCCCTGCCCTGCCTCTCTCCTCAATAAATGCCTCTTTTGGTGTGTGCACGTTTTGCCTGACTCTGCAATTTGAATTGAATGAGAGGCACTAGACCTTCAAAAGCAGCCATTTGAAATTCTGCACACAGGGGAAAAAAAAGGGTTTTTTAAAAAAATATCAGAAATAGTGAAATCAAATTTTGAGGCCTTAAATAAAGCCTTCAGTTTTCTTGGCTTTTGAGTCCTTTTTTCTTCTTCCCTGGCTCTTGACCTGAGTATCAGCAGCTTCCGAAATTTGGAAATATTATTCTGCAGCAAATCCTGCTTTCTCCCTGTTATTTCATTGTCTCTGTGCTTCTTTCTGCCCACATTCTTCCCCTGGAGCACCAGGGAACAGCACTGTTCTCCTCACAGAAAGCAGGAGATGACCTGTTCAAAGCCTAATGAGCCTGACCTCATTCAGGTTTAAATATTTAACTTTGAGACTAAATTTAACCCTATCTGGCCAGTTTTCATTCTTTTTTATTTTCAACTTTTCTCTTCAAATAATAACTCTGAAAATCATATCCTTTCCTAACTTCACTCATAAATTCAATCCTCCTACAAATAAAGATTGTTATTCCCTATTTCTTTTCTTATGTCTTGAAATAATTAGAGATGGATATAAAAAACAGTAGAAGACACTGGTGAATCACTTGACCTGCAATCCATGGCAAAGCTGTCAATAATTGCTTTTTTAGTTGAGATTGTAAATCCTTTCTTTTTACCCTGAAGAGGTTTCTTATAGCACAGTTTGGTCCAGAAGTGGCAGAAGAAGGAGATCCTTATGGATCAACAGTGGGATAATAAATCCCCCTTTGTTCCAGAGAGAGGTTTTGTGTAGGATTATTAACATTAAATGTAATCATGCACCTGCCAATGAAATACTTCCCTTTGATCTCAGATCTGACATCTGGACACCTGACTACTTATTTTAGTTTTCCAGTAGGGAAATAAGCCTATGGAATTGCTTGGGAAATCTCACCCTGTGCCTTCAGGGAGTTTTGAGACATGAATAACCTTTCCTGTGATTACAGTGGAAATATTTACATGGAGGGTAAATAAATATTTTGCAGAAGGTTTAGATAATTCATAACTATCAGATCAGTGGACTTATTTTGCAATGTGTGATACCATTTCATTATATTAATTAGACAAACTATTCAATAATGAAAACAAGCTTCTTACAGCTTCAGAACAAGCAAAAAAAAAATTGAAGTTGTTTCCTCATGACTTTTCTTTTCATAGCCATTTTTAATTTACTCTTCATGAAACTTAGGGAAGGAATTCTAAACCTTGACCTCTACAACAGCTTAGTGCATTCTGCTGCCCTTACTCCGCGGGGAAGTGCTTTTCTAAGCATCCCTGATGCTGAATTTGATATCCTAAACATTTTCATTAAGCTCCTTTTTTGGGACATGCATTATCCCCCCGGGTGGCCGAGCAGCGAGCGCTGGTCCCGCTGTGATTGCGCGCAGCGAGCGCTCGCGGTACGGCAGCAATTATCCAGCAGAGCCCTGGGAAAGGGGCAGGGCAGGAACAGCCTGGTGAGTTATGGCTGGGAATTGCCTGGCAGCAGACACAGCAACAGCACTAGAGAGCAGCAGCACTGATTAGATCATTTGAGGAATTATACTGACAAGTTTTAAATCACGTTTCGCTGCCGTCGTTTCCCGACAGCACTAAGGTGTGGGTTGTGGGTGATGGGCACAAAAACTGAGTAAGATCACAGGATCAGAGTCACCTAGGTTGGAAAACACCTCTGGGATCTTCGAGTCCAACTTGTGACCCAACACCCCTTCATCAAGCAGATCATGGCACTCGGTGCCACATCCATTCCTTGACCTCCAGGGACGGTGACTCCACCCCATCCCTGGGCAGCCCATTCCAGTGTCTAAATGGTTTTTGTGAGGAAATTCATCCTGATGTCCAACCTACACCTGTCCTGGTGCAGCTTCAGGCCACATTCTCTTTTCCTGGGAGAAGAGGCTGAGCCCCAGCTCCATCTGCAGGAAGATGCCCCAGTACAGGAGGGCTCTGCAGGGCAGAGTCAGGCCTTGCATTTCCACAGGGGGCCCATGGTAATGGCAATCAACAGATAAAAACACCAGAGGGACTGAAATGTCTTAAGGAGACTGAACTTTAAGAAATCACGACCCATTAATTCTGCTGCTCAGAGAACAATTTAGGATTTTCACTTATTTTCTGTTTCACTCTCAGATGACATATGGCTGTGGTTTCTGAATACAGCCAGCATTTAAACGTTGACTGGATAAAGAGAAAATTCTCTCATTATTTCAAAGCTTTAGGGAGGATAATTTAACTGCCCAGTTTGCTCTGATTTTGCAGTGGGGAATTGCCAGCTCTCCTTAAGCAGCTGACCAGGGCACCCGACAGATGCACTCAGCATTAGCACATTTTACACTTTCAATGCTCAGACTTGAATAAGAAGGAATATATTATTTTTGCAGCCATCAAATTAGCAATAACTTGTTGGTTTTGTTTGCTATTTTTTCTTTTTCTTTTTAATTCCTAGCAAAGAGAACATACAAGTTCAAGATGAGAAGACAAATGTACAACAAGGTAAACGTATTAGTGTGATCCCTAAAGCACCCAGCACCATATGCACATGTTTGTGAGGGATTCTGCTCCAGTGAACAACTCAAACAACACATAATTTCCCTGATCCTGGCTGATCCCTGGAGAAAAATTTGCAGGTCGCTGTTTAAATGAGGAGAAAATTGGTTATAAATCAACTTAATTTTCAAATATATTAATCCAAAGAGAACCCAATTTTGTGTGAAATGGTAGCATTTAGAGAGGAGTATAACTAAATCTCAGTAAGAAATCCCCTTGAATTTAATCTTAGATATCATCCAAATTGAGATCATCGTTCTCATTTTTCAAGTCCCCAAGTTTCAGCAGTGATACGAACACAAAGGTATGATTAATCATAAACAAAATATTTACATTTTGTACATGTAAGTATGATGGAGTTTGATCTTCCCTTTCTTGCCTTGCTTTGGGTAAGGTACAGGCTATGAAGAACAGCGGTTTTTTGCAATTTCTGAGGCCTCGCTTTTCTTCTAAAAGGGAATCAGAGTAAGGTGACATGGTTGCTTTAATGTCACAATTTCTAACTAAGCAAGAATAAAGGTTTGAATTACATGACATATCTCTCTCTGTTCTGCCAAATACCCTCTGAATGCAAAACAAACTTGCAATTGCGTCCTGCATTCGAACACAGGGACACTCATCGCCACTTCTCTCCTCAAGGAGCTTGGTAATAGCTGCACCTCTAAATGGTTTTTCCTTGTGTCCCAAAACTCTCACACAACTCATCCCAACCGAGCTGGGTTCAAAAGAAAATGAGCTGCTTTGAGCTGGTGACAGAGCTGCTCCTTTCCACGGCTTAGGTGGAGAAGCAGAGAAAGTTTCCTGACCGAGGTCCTACCCCTGTGCACGCAGTTATTGGTGGAATTTTTCAGGAGAAGGATTCACTGAGGGGGCTAATCCTGCAAAACACTGGCTCTACTCAAGTGGAGAGAGCTTGCCAGGGATGCTCAGCATCTCACAGAGCAGACTCCAAGTGACAGCACGAGAACAAAATGACTTCAAGGTCAGAGGGATGCAGAGAACGTAAATCTCTGCGCGCTGCAGACATCGGCTCCGCACGCTGACGGTATTTCACATCAGAAATTGCCACATCATTTTTATAACAATTTTTGGGAAAAAGAGGGGGCGGGGGAGAGAAAAATCAGCAGAAATACAAAGCAAATAAGCTTCAAAGACAAGAAAGTCAAGGTTCCAGAGAATGTATGTACTGAATCAGAGACAATTTGGACTCTACGGCTTTCTCATTAGCTGGAGGACAAATTCTCCTCTCTTTTCCTGTTACAGAGTTAATGAGTAAGGTCAGATCCAACTGCCTGACTGAAGCCAGCACTTTTTTATATAAATATGTAGCATGTTGGTACTGAGGGACGTGCTTTTATCTCTAAATTCAACTGAATCTTACAAACATTCATAAAGCAACAACCAAAGCAAGCCCCGTGGAAAACGCAGAGCAGCCCTGGAGTGATGCATGGCTGATCCCAGTGGTGACCAGGGGCAGCAGATCCGGTGATTACAGCACACAAACAGGACTCAACATCTCATCTCACACTGATTTACTGCATGACCCTCCCCACCTCCTTCCAGGCACATTATCCAGTCCCTGTCACTTTTTTTTTTTTACCACATGGTCAGGAAAATACTATTCCCGTGTTTCTGCTAGCCACACAAATTGTGAGAACCAATTACTGTTTGTGAAATGCTTTGAATACACGTTATCTGAGCACAGCTAAGGGAGAGAATGATAATTACTTGTAGCTTTCATTTTCCAGCACATTTAAAACAATTTAAGTGATCACACCCAAACCTGGTCTCCCTCAAACTCCTGCCTTCAACAGGGAAACATTACAGTGCAAATGTGTAAAACAGACCAGAGAAATCTGAGAGTCTTCAGTAAATATGCTGCCTGTTAGATAAGATGAATTACAAAGTTATTCTCATGAGCATTTACATTTACAACACTTTCATCTAATTGAAGCCATTCACATACAGCTTGTGTAGTGTCCTTCGGATAATGATGAACTAAAGTGTGCTAAATACTTGAAAAGCTGAAAAGCAAAGATTTTCCTCCCTGAATGAGAGGGAAATGTATCTACAAACACATTCATACTTATATATAAAACACAGACAGCTACATGTGAGTTTGTGAAAACAGCAGTGTTACAGAGAAATCAGGTATCTATAGTAACACCATGCTGGTATTCTAATGTCACGGTGCTTCCTCATAATAGGACCATTAATGAAATAGTTGTTTGATGTTCCATCACATGTAATGATAGCTTTTTGTGCCCTAAGTAGGCAGCAATACAGATGTGTGCAGATACATTGTTATTGCCAAAAAACTCCTCAGCCGGGACATTAGAAAAACCCATCATTGCAGCCTCACTTTCTATGATTTATAGCTGAAATATTCCCAATCTACACTCAACAGCAAAAATACCTGCAATTCTGAGAATGCAATGGTTTCCCATATGCTGCAATGTAAAAAAATAAGCAAATAAACAAAACAAGATCAAAATCATTAACCTGATAAAAAGAGCTCATTTGCAATATGGAACTGTTGAGTGACATCCTACCACATTTGAGGACCCATCATGCAAACTTGCTGACCCTGGAGTTATCTCTTATTGCCTGGAAAATCTGTACTTCACTGACATAAAACTATTTACATATTTTTTAAATCAAATATCTCTATATCTCTTTAATAAAGTCTCATTTTGGGTAAGGATTATACATTACAATATTCTTTATTTTTTTAATTATTATTACTACATTTTCCTATGCAACGACTGTGCTTTTTTCATCAGCAGATAAAGCAAAATCCACTCACATTTGGACAAATGTCCTTGGCTGATCAGACTGTCTCATCCTTGGCTGGCAGAAATTCACAGGTTGCAACACAAATACCTTCCTTTCTTTCTTTTTGTTGTAAAGTAGGAAAAAAAATGAGTTTTAAAGCCTCAGATGTGAAAGTGAAATAAGGTTCTCTGTGGCTCATTTGTACCAACTCACATTAAGAGTGTATAAGGCTGGGCTCATTTTCACTTTTCTACACTCCAAGGTCCAGTGTAATTTTTGGAAGAGAAGAAACTTCCTGCTGTTTCCAAGCCCTAAAGTGAGTCACAGATCAGCTCATGGTGTATTTACAATACACCATGTCAGAATTTATATGTATTCTGACATATAAGGCCTGGCAGCATCATATCCTCCTCTTCAGCTGGGCTTGGAACTTCTGTGACAGGCAGTAACTTGTTCAAAAATATTGCCACACTTATTTTAGGTCTGTTTCAAAGAAATGAGAGTTTGGAAAGGATGTTTACTGCAGATGGTGGATTATAAGGGGTCACACACATGATATAACAAATTGCTTTTAACAAACAAGTAGTTTGTCTCCTATTTTCCAAACAGGTTTATAAGGAAGGCTTCAATCTGGCTCTTAAATTTCACTTTGTTTTTAAAGTACTACTTCTCAGCTTCAAAAAATGATAACAGCACCTTGAAAACAAGAGCCAGCACATCCAGGCATCCGTGCAAAGCTGAAAACAAACACCTTGGAGACAGAACAAAATCAGCATGTGCCATTCCCACAAGTGTGTTCCAAGGAGAATGGCTTTACACAGGAGAGCCCTCCAGTGTCCAGGACATTCTCACAAGTGTCACACTTACACGTCCATTGTCCCTGCCTGGTGCTGGCTCCTCCTCACCCACACAACAGCAAACCCACTTTGCAGGGATGTGCTCTGAATTCAGCACCCTGAGCAGACTGAGCAGGGAAGAGCTCTAAACCTGCTCCATGGGATGATCCAAAGTGTGGCCGTGTTCACAGGGGTCTCAGGATGAGGGAAGAGAGGAGGATCTGACTCCATGTTTCAGAAGGCTGATTTATTATTTGATATTAAAACTATACTAAAAGAATAGAAAAAATGAGAAGCCTTCATGAGAAGGCTAGCTAAGAATAGAAAAAGAAGAATAACAAAAGCTTGTGTCTGGGACAGAGAGTCCGAGCCAGCTGACTGTGATTGGCCATTAATTAGAAACAACCACATGAGACCAATCACAGATCCACCTGTTGCATTCCACAGCAGATAATCAATCTTTACATTTTGTTCTTGAGGTTTCTCAGCTTCTCAAGAGCAAAAATTCCTAAGGAAAGGATTTTTCAGAAAATGTGTTTGTGACACTAAAGGAGCCAGGCAGAGGCAGATCCTGAGCCTGAACCCTCCCCATGGCACAGGGGCATGGCAGGGGCTCATTTCTACCATGGCAGGAGGGTGCCCAAGCTCAGAGCTGGGCACTGAGAGACCTGGGGCATTCTGTGTCCTCACACTTATCCTGAATACTTGACACAGCATTTATTATACAGTGCTAGAAAATTGATTTATTATCTATTAGAAAATTGTTTTTGGAAGAGCATTATAATACTGATATTAATGCTTATTAAGGAGGACACATTTTTTAGTCACTGTTTTAGTCCACATATGTGCATACATTTCTGCAGGAAATGGGAGTGACCATGTTGCCCAGGCAGAAGTGAATGCAGAGCTTTTAGAACAAAACAAAAGATGGATGTCTTGCTATGTAAAACACATCCTTGCAAAGGACACTTTCACCTTGAATCCCATCAGCCCTCACTTTCAGACAAATTCTGTTATTGTTTGTGTGCACTCAAACAGCAAAGGATGCTTTACACAACTACAGCTTTAGAACAGTTTGCCCTTGGCCCAGGCCCATTGGAATAAGTAGAACTGGTAAACATCCTGCTCAAACACTGCACTTCTTTTGTTATCTAAGATGTAATGAGTCAATTTCTTTTTTTCTGAGTAATTATAAAGCATTCTTGGTATTCAAACCTTTATGACATACAGCAAAATGTGACTTATAGCATAGAAATAATAATAAAAGCTCTAAAAATTTATAGCCTCCTGCATGTTATAAAAATGCCTCACACATTCATTATATCTCCCACTAGAAAATTATTTCCATGGTAGGTTTTAATGAAACTCGAGATGGTTTCAACACCTAGGCTGCTAAGAAGGAAAACTATTATTATTTTCCTGTTGATAGACTGAGGCAAGCTTTCAGCCATTTAGCAGCTGCAACATTTTCACACACAAAGAGCTACATTTTCCTTATAAAAAGGGGAAATTAGGGACATTGTGATAATTTGATTTATCAAATATGGGTAGCTGAAAAATGGAGGTAGTGGAGGTGGTAGGGATGTGAAAAAAGCCATAACCTGTCCAAAGCACTGAATTACTGAATTTTGAACACAAAATTAATTTAAAATAATAACTGCATAACAACATTATAATAGCATGAAATAATATTTTGTCAAAAAGCCTAGAAACCTTAATAATATAAAGTCTAATTGATTAGAACTCAAATTCATTTATCTAGAAATGTATTTACAGCTATTTGCCCCGTCTATAGGTACAAGGAGAGTGTGCAGAGCAGGACCTGTGGGTGTTCTTACAGAGGGAAGAGAGCTGGAAATTTTTGGACACAGGGAATTCTAACGCCCAGGACAGCATTAAAGGTTGATAAAACATATCAAAACCATGTTGAAATATTTTGTTGCTTTTAGTTACATTTTGGAAGAGTTTTCAATGATTCCTGGCACAGGACCAAATCAAATTCCCAAAGGAAATGTGCTCCTATAGTACATAAGTCCTACAGTATTCCATTTTTACTGCACAAAGCAGATTTCAGGATTAATAACTTTGCACCAGCACTAAGTTCAGTTTATTTCCTTACATGCTTTCCTAAAAGTCTAAACACAGCAAGTAGATTTTATAATTATCTCTACAGAGATTAATTTTTATTAAGATTTTACTCAGTTCTGTCATGAAATGTAAATATTTTCCTTGAGTTAAGCCAGAAGTAAATCACAGCATTACATTTGATGTCATTTCAATGAGGTGTCTGTGACATCTCTGAATTGCAGGGGGAATATAAAAGCAAAATATTGTCTGAGAGTGGTTTACTGCTGTGAAGCTCCTCTTTGCATCTTTGTTTTCTGCTTCCACACCTTTTTTATTTTTTTTTTCCTCTCAGAGAGCTAAATAAAGTGAGATCAGGAATTCTGTTTTCACACAGGGCTGCCTCTGGGCCCGTGCCTGTTCCCCTGGGTGTCTGCCCTAACCTGGCAGCACTTTTTGCCCTTTTCCTGGCATTCCTGCCCAAGGCAGCTGCCCTGGGCACCTGGAGACTGCAGAGCCAAGCCAGATGTGCTCTAGTGTAGGCTTGGTGCTCTGAAAATCCAGATGTGCTCTGATGGAAACTGCTGCCCTGAGCAGCCTCAGCTCTCTGAGAGCAGCAGGGCAGCTCAGCTCCTGCCAAGGGAACTCACTGTAGCTTCTGCTCCCCAGGCAATCATCTCAAACAAATGATATTTCTCCCCATCAACATTATTAAAGCCTTCGTGTCATCAGATCTATTTATCACTGCCTGTCTTCCTTTTCTCATATCACACATCTTGGTCTAACCAAATTCTTAAGATTGAGCATCTCTCTTGAGGCAGTACAGCCTTCCTGTCTTTTCCAGCTATACACACATAATTAATAACAATAATAATAATAATAATAAATAACTGTGTGCAGCTGGATGAATTATTTATAAATGAATATACCAAAATGCTTGGCATTATCTTCATCTTCATATATATCCAAGAAGGATGACTGGGTATATTTCAAAGTCATTTTTCTGTTAGAGGAGTAGAGTTTTGATGTGTGCACAGTCAAGCGAGTGCAATGCAAAACAAAACTTTCCCAAACCCACCCCATTTTTGCAAACAGGAGGCTCTGCAAGTGTGCACAGTGCCCACAAATAAAGATTCATTGCTAAAGCAGTGCAGACATTCCTGCTTCCATTTCTTCTTCCATCCATGCTCCATTGCCTGACAATTTACAAACGTTTTTAAATATAAATACTCACTTCCCTCCTTTCTGCAGAACTGCACTTTTGGAAACTGCCTAAGTAAGTGATTTTTTTTCCTGTTTCAATTATACTGGGATCATTTTAACAGAGTAGAAGAAAATGCCACACAAGATTCTGTCTTACACTTTAAAATACAATTATAGTCAAAATGTGAATCTAAAAATGGACTCATGGGACCAAAGTCGCAGACACTGTAAACTGGCACAGATTCATTCTCTCGGGCAGAACTGGAGTCTACAGCTGAGAATTTGACATTGCAGCTTTATATCAATGAATTCACTAAAAACTGCAAGAGTTTCCAAGTAAAGAGTTTTCCTGTTCACCAGCCTGGTAAACAAATTTGTAAATTTAGTATCAGAGTCCTTGATACTGTGTAAGTGGCTATAAATGATTCTGTAGTCAATTAAGAACTCTGTTACTGATATATGAGCCTGATTTAAGCTAAACCAGCCTCCCATGTTTGGGACCTTGGTTTGTGCAGCAAATGCAGCTCTGAATTCAGGCAGCAATTTACCCTGCTGAACCCCAAAATTTATCACTAAACTCACAGACTTGACTCCGGACCGTACCTGCACTTCATGAATTTTTATTCCTTAATTTCTCTGGGCCTAAAGAAATATTTATTTCTGCAGACCCCCCCCAATATTTATGGTTGTCCTCCAGGGAAGGTGGCAGGAGAAGCAGAGTCCTTCCTGAGAGTGGCCATGACAGCACAGACACCAGTACAGAGGCTACACTGGGGGACAGAGTGTAAAACATAAATTATGGAGCCTAAACCATAAATTAAGTCTTTTTTAGATCTGCAGGATGAGTGGATGGAGCTTTGTCCCACCTCTGAGTAAATCTAGTGCACCTCTAGTTCCATCTTTTCAGCCAAAATTCAATAATTTACATAGAACATTGCCTGCTTTTCATAATGTTTCTGACTTTCACAGACAGCTCACTAGCAAGTTTCTATCTTCCCAGCAATAGGAATACAGAGAATAATTATTATTAAATAAAGCAAACTCAAAAAAAATCAAATATATTTTTTATATCTTCCTTATTTCCATGAAATGGGACCTACCTAGAGATCTAATATCTCTAAATTTCTAATAACAGACCCCTAATATCAATACACAATAAAAACCAGGGGAAACATCTAAGTCAAGTACTCTTAAAATGTATTTAAAACACACCAGAGGTATCTTTAAGTGAGATAAACCATTGTGTGTCCACTGATGGCAGAGGAAGCCAAGGCCTGTTCCAGCATCAGAGATGAGAGGATGTGTTACCACTTAGAAACTCAGCTGGATAATGTGGAGAGCAACTCTTTTTGCACTGCTTTGTATTTCACAGGCTCTCCTAACTTGACTTACCAGAACAAGTGTTCTGTTTATTAATAATTCCCCTGATTTCTACAGAAACAATCAAAACAAACAGAAATTTCCTATACTTTCCATGGCTGAAAGTTGAACTGCATGACTGTACAACTAAAATAAATACCTAGGAATATTTGAAAAATAATATAATTATCTCCAAAATGTGCTAATAGTCCTAAAGCAAATGGGTTTTTATTGCATTTGTTACTTGTGACCTCTCAGCTCAATAATTCAGCAGAAGGTGTCTGCAACCACTTTCCATCTAATGGAAGGGGTAAATGCTGCTTGGTTTGTGGATATTTCTGCAAATCTCAAATAATTGTTTCTCTGAAACAGAGGAAGTGATACTACACAAAAGATGCACAGCCAGAGGATTGTGTAGCCACAGGAAAACACAAATTATTGCACTGTGCAAAGCAAAGAAACATTATCCAAAATTCACAGTTCAGGATGGAAAAGGGCTTGGCATACTCCTGAGAAAGGAAAACACGTGCCAAAGCAATACCTAATGTAGTAAAAACACATAATCAATATGAACTGTCACTGATAATCAATAAATAATTGATTTTTCTAATGGAAACAATTCAGAGAGACCCAAGTACCCTAATTCCCAGCTCAGGCACCAGCACAGAAATGTGGCACTCAAAGCCTGGCCCAGCACACAGCACATTGCCTGTTCACCCTTACTGGGGAGATCTACCAGCCCAGATTTTCCACACAAAAATGCACTGTCTAAATGAGATTCTGGCCCACGAACTCCTCCTTCTTCCTCTGACCCAGTTTAGCATCACAAATTCCCCCATCACAAATACACCCTCTACACCCCTTGCTCATGTGGTGTTATCATTTTCCTTGTGTGTTGTAATTAAAATCTCCAAAGGAAGTTAGCTTATCTTTCATTGCAAATGCTGTTTTACCTGCCCCTGGAAATTTCTGCTTCTTTAAACTCCATCAAATAATATGGCTAGTTTGGGTTTTAGTCAGTCTGTGAAAGAAAAAACAAGAAAATTGTGGTGATGGAGACCCTGGCTGACATCTTTCTTTGTAATGTGTTTCATGTGCCTCAGATCTTTCCATTGAATAATTCAGTGTCTGAAGGGGGGAGGACAGCACAGGGAAGAAATTGATTTTAGAATTCATCATTAAATGTCCTTGGGTTTTTTTCCTTTTTTCCCCCTTTTGTCTTTCTAATAACAGCGTGGCATTGTCTGTGGACAGAATCGAAGAGACATCAGAGAAGTCAGATCACTGCAGGACTGGTGTAGATACACAAATTTTCATGTTTAAAATCTTATCCCATAAGGTATTTTCAGGGAATTCTTCACAGAAACTGATGTTTTTTCAGCCTCAGCCCTAGGCTGCATTTACTGCCTAGGTTTAGGTTTAGGCCTAGGTTTAGGGTTAGGGTAAGGCCTACGGTTAGGGTTAGGCCTAGGGTTGGGGTTTTTAAAGCAGAAAGCCCAGAGCTCCAGGCACACTGCAGCTGCAAAAGGCATCCCAAGGAGAACACAAAACTGCCACAACATGGCTGCCTCCACAGCTTTTTCCTTGGGACCATCCCTAACCCTGGGCTGATTTACATGCCTAGGGTTAGCGTTAGCAGACCCTGTGCTGTCACCACCCCATGGACACTGTCCTGAGCAGGAATGTGGGTTCTGAGCAGCTCAGAGCTGGGAGCTGGCCCTGCTGGTGTCACCCTGTTCTGTCACCACCCCATGGACACTGCCCTGAACAGGAATGTGGGCTCTGGGCAGCTCACAGTGCAAGGCTTGCAGCTGAGCCACTCTTCTCTGTAGATAAATGGATGAGTAGGGGTAAAATAAATAGGTTTGCCACCTAAACCTTTGCAGATGCAGCACAAACTGGAGGGTCCTGGCCACATTTTCACTCACTGGTCATTTCCATGAGACAAATCCCCCTCCATGAATTTCCCAATGAGCAGGGTCCTGTTCTCAGCTCACCAGTACCAAACACCCCTGAGCCCCAAGGATCTCACATCTCCTGCTCTGCCTTCCAGCCTGAATGCCAGCACAAAGGCTGGAAATTTTACTTTGCACAGACCCTCGTCAGTCAGGTTGTTTCTCAGAGAACTTTTCAAGCTAAGAGGTACAGAGAAATTTAAATCCTGTCTGTGGTGCAGCACGAGAGCTCTGAGTTATAATATTCCCTTACACCCTGTATCTGTTTTTATCCATCTGTGTCAATGACAACACACAGGGAGCCAACAACTTCAGCTATAATTGGTGAGAGTGTAGGTACAAATAAAACCCATTTTTTCTCTTTAGTATATACAACATATGGAGCAGTGCTGTGGGGTCAGGAGAATTATGTCTCAGTGTTCGTGGGCAGGTTTCTGATAGAGGTTTTATTTTTTGGTGTTGTAAGCTTTCAAGGAGTTATGACATTATTGTTTCTTTTCAGAAGGCCTTGATTGAGATCAAAGTTCAGGGGTTGTATTATGTTACCCAAAGATTGCTTTGCTCCTGTTCTTTCCAAGGAATTGCAGGGATCTGAGCTGAGCAGCTTAAGAGGCAGCAAGCCTTGGCTTCATTTTTGCTTGCAATAATTAAAATCAGGACTAATGAAACACAATTAAGCTCATGTAAAAGAGAGGAGACTCCAGCCCACAGTTTTTTCCCTTGTTTTCCTGCCGTGCTGTTTACAGAGTGGTTAAAAAGGAGTTACTGAAAAGATGCAAATTGTTCCAAACTGTTTTCATTGTTAAATTTTCTTTCACTTCTTCTGCTTTTCAGGCCAAAGACTTTCAGGGTAATTCTGACTTCAATGCCCTTTATACTTATCATATAACTCCACAAGGGAATTATCATATGCAGGATAATTAAGCATCTTTGCTGATGGTGGGCTTTGACTATGGCAAGATTCTTAGAGTGCTAGTCTTATTTTCTGAACTATTTTGTCATTTGCTAATTAGAATCTGGCCCTAAGGTCTTTCAGAAACAGTTTCCTGAACTCATCTTATTATCCCAAACTTCTCTCTGAGTTTTCCTAGCCATCATATAGCAGCTAATTGCTAATGTATATATTCAGTTACAGCAGAACCTTTGTCCTCAGTGAGGAGCCCTTTCCCATAGCCCTCTTTTTCTCCAATGAAAAGTTGAAAACTGCTGTCCTCAGAAGGATCTGTTGTGAAAACCAGCAGTATTCTGCTGCTATTTCAGTGTGCGTACACTTCATTCTGGGGATGCTGTATGTGAATATCCCAAAACCCCCTAGACAGGAGCTGAGATCTGAAGCCAAGGGTTGCAGAGAGCTGAGAACATTTGTCTGCTATGAAATACAAGATCACTCCAAGGTGGAATCATGGCTTGGAAGCCTTGGAGCAAAATTCAGGGAAATGGAGCAAGATAAAGAGTTTAATTGTGTGAAGACTCTATTCTGTTTTACTTTACACACATGGATTTTCCCTGTAAAGCTAAAGGACTACTTGAATATTTAAAATCAAGCACACAATTAAATCCTTTTCTGGATTCAACCCAGGCTGCTCAGCAACTTGCTGTATTATCCCTCTGGAGAGCAGTTACTTTGTCTTTTGAAAGCCAATTTGTCCACCCTTAATGAATCACTTCTTGTGTGCTGTGTTTTATTTCACTGGCTTTTACATGCATTTTTATGAGACCATCCTACCACCCTTCCAACACTTCTGACAACCCAAATACTCAGCCCAGGGTAGCACTGAATCCCCATTCCTGGCAGGATGGAAATCCATAACATTACCTTGGGAGCACAATGTGTGAAGTGCAGAATCACACTGCCTGTGCCAAACTTGAGCAAAAAAGGCAAACACAGAAAATTGCAGCTCAGGAGGATGAGAAGGGAGGTGAGAGAGCCACCAGCCCAACTTTATCATGGTTTGATGTTTCTGTTCAGCTCTACAGAAATACAAAACACAAGAGAATATAAAGAAAAAAACCATCACTAACAGGCTCGTGTACTTCATAAACACATACCTAAGAGAACTGCAGCTCTGCAAACAATCTGCCTATGACTGACAAAACATTTATTGAATCAAACAAGATGCTTTTGGCACTTCCAAAACAATTGAAATGAGAGGCGAAAGGATGAAGTGACGATCTGAGTGGAACTATCTGAAGGCAAAGGTATCAAAAATACACAAGGCACAGGACCCTCTAAATGTTATTTTTGCTCATTTTCTAGCAATTCATTTTGCTTTATCACGGGCATAAAAATTGATGAAAGCCCAACTCTTTCATACACTAATTATTTCTCATGATAAAATAAACATTGTCCACTTCTTAGCTCGTTTCTTACTACAGAAAAACACCTGACAGTTTCAAGAGACAACTGTGCTTTTCCAAGAGGAGAAAGAAGAGTTTAAACAAACTAAAAAAGCTTGGCCGGGCCTGAAATTGGGAATGGGGAAAAATCCTGGACTGGATCAGAGCCAGAATGTGGAATGGGGTAAAACACGGATGGGATCATAACTGGAATGAGGAATGGGGGAAAACCCAGATTGGCTTCCTGCTGGAATATGGAATGGGAAAAAACCCAGGCTGGATTCCTGCTGGAATGGGGGAAAACCCAGACTGGATTCTGACTGGAATATGGAATGGGAAAAAACCTAGGCTGGATTCCTGCTGGAATGGGGGAAAACCTGGACTGGATTCCTGCTGGAATGGGGGAAAACCCAGGCTGGATTCCTACTGGATCATGGAATGAAGGAAAATGAGGGAAAACCCAGACTGGATTCCTGCTGGAATGGGGGAAAACCCGGACTGGATTCCTGCTGGAATGGGGGAAAACCCGGACTGGATTCCTGCTGGAGTGTGGGATGGTGGCAAAACCTGGTCTGTATCAGCACTAGAATATGGAAAGGGGGAAAACCCAGACTGGATTAGGGTCAGCATATGGAATGAGGAGGAGCTCAATCAAACCTCTCAAGCACCAGAGAACTGAATAGAAGTGTTCAAACCACCTGTCCCACGGCAGCAGCAATAATGGGTTTACTCTTCCCATTCCCCTCTCTGGTCCTTACCAGAGCACTGACGCTGATGAGAACTCAGCTGGGTTTTGCCCATTTCAGCTCGGGCAAACTGGTAAACAAATGCTGACACAATTCTGTATCTTTTAGGTTAAAAATCGCAGCTTGGTTTTCTATAGAGTAATTCCAGCACATGATGTGTTTTTCAGGAGAGGCATCTGAAATCTATGGTAGTGACACCTATTCTGCCAAAAAGAGGAAACCTTTCACTTGCACTAAAGCAGCAAAACAACTCCAGAAACACCATCTGAAGCAGAAGCCTCCAGCTCATCAAATCTACTGTACATGCATTATACGCATCACTACTCCCCAGAACAACAAAAATTAGCCTGTGGCTATAAGAAAGTACAAGTTGGCAAGGCAGATTTTATCCTTTTACTCTGTTCCTGACTTGTGGTGGAAAGACAAAGCAGCATGAGGGATCTTAGGCCATGTGGAGAGTTTAGAAGGATCAAACCCAGGGGTGCAGATGGAGAAAAATGTGTTGGTCCCATTTAATAAATTTGTCTCTCTGGATTAGATAAATTTGGTTACCTGCAAGAGTTTTCACTCTGACAGTGTTTGGAATTAGCTGTGCTAGGAAAACTGCTGAAGGAGGTGTGAGGAGTGTGTCCATAGCTGAAATGGATACTGTAATACTGAATGACACTTTATATTTTTGGCACAAGAATGGTACTTAGTTATTTTAAGCTATCACATTGCACCATGCAATGGCAGAGGGAGCCAAGATGATAAAATACCAGCTACATATTCCAAGGCCTATTCTGCCCATCTATTTTTAGGTATTCAGGTTGCTATCAGCTCTTATACCATTTCCAGGGGAAATAACATGACAGACCAACAATTCAGTGGAGGGACTTAGAGCAGCCTGTCAAGCTCAGGCTGTCAGAAAGACCCAGTTTGTTGGTATTCAAATTACTAGGGAGCTGGATGACCTGAATGCGGCTCAAAAGGCAAAAAAGAAATCACCTACCTGAATAACCAAAGGAAAATCATTGCAGGAGAAGTTTGGAGGAAAGCAGATACTAATGAACTCGCCTCTCTACCCAAAGAAAATCAAGGTAATATTCAGGATATTGAATTCCAGCAAGATACCCATCTGGACAGACTTCCCTCAGATGGAAACTAAGTAGCAGAAAAGTGGCTCTGGAATTCTGTTTCTGCAGTTTTTAAATCAGACCATTTAATAACAGGATCTCTGATACCTGTGATCAGATATGGCACTTGCAGCAAATTCTGAAAATGCACACATTTCTTAGGGAACAAGATGAAAAACCTTGCCAAGGTTAGCAATAAATAAAAGGAAGGAAATGGCTCTCAACCTACCTCAAAAATTGTATATATTTTAAAGTTCTGGCTATGCCTCAGCAGAAATACACATAACCTTTAATACTTACATTGTTAAGATTTGCCAGTTAAGAAAGTGCTATTATCTGTCTTTTATAGATGGATAACAGCACACAGAGAGCCTGAGTAACTTGTTCAGTGTCATAAAGGGATCACACAGCAGAGCTGAGAATTAAACTTTGTTCTCAGAGCTCTCCAATAAATGCCATTGTTCGTGAGTTCCTTAAATAAAAAGCATTTAACAGGAAAAAAGAGGAGGCAAGGGAAGAGGAGTTTTCTATCACTAGAGGTAAAGAACTGGAAGTGTTAGGAGGAAGAAAACTCAATGCAATTTCATGTGGGAAAGTGCTGTAAGGGACTTCTAATAAATAAATTAATCTGACCACTAAAACCAAACTGACAAATAAATACTAAGAGGGAGGACTATTTCTAATTAATTTTTAAATGGAAAACCACATTATAAATGTGAAGCAGAAAATCAAGCCTTTTTCATTCTCAAACAACATTTAAAATTGTATCAGAATGTATCATCAGGTCTTCATAGCACTTCAAGAGGAGCTCTTCTGATTAAAACTTATTAACCATTCTACAACGTTCAAAATTACCAGAAAATGCCATCCTATTTATTATATTTTTATTATCTTACCAGTTTATTATTTATTTACCAGCTCTGTAATGATAACAGCTCATCAGTTAGGAGGTGCTCCATGAGAATGCAAGGTTGAAGAGGGTGTTTTTCAACTTGAAATAATCAATAATTTAGTTTTGATCAATTCTAATTTCTATGCAAATCAATGTGGTAACCCTGGCCCATCTGTTAAGTGAGGCCCACAGTGAATGAACTTAATCACAAGAGCAGTCTAAATTAAATCCAGGCTTTTAACTCCATACTAAAGGGAGAAATTACCTATGATGGTCAAAAGTTGAACTCAGTGACAGCAGGAGTGGGGCCCAACAGAATTAGGAACACTGAAATGTCAAGTGTTCCCCCAATACCCCAGGAGCAGCTAAACAGCACAGGGGCTGATGCACTTTTGCACCTTAAACATTAAAATATATTCTCTGCAATGTGGCATTTTCCATAAGAATTCTGCTGCACTTTATGCATTTATTTATGCACACCACATATTCATGCCTGTCAGGAGATGTCTGCATGAAGATTTACTTTAGTGGACTCCAAATGATGCCTCTTTTACTGGTGTTGAAACACAAACAGCAAAGCTTCCCATGCTTTAAAATTATCCCCATTAGCACAACCTTCTTAAGCAGCTAATTCCTGCTCTGGGATGTGTTTGTAGCATGGCTGGTATAGGGCTTAAGGAAAAAAAATCCTATCAAAATCTGTGATCTGGCCTGTGTCCAATTTTGCCTTCCAGCAAATATTTTCTGTTTTCCTCCCCATTATTCCTCAGTTAGTTTCTCTGCTGTAACAGAGACATTCATGTAGAATGGTTTATGGTTTTCGTCATTGTTGCCTTGGAAGACAACAATTAAAACTGGAAGACTACAATTAAAATCTTCCCCTGCTCCCAAATGTTCCCACTGTTGTGTGTTCTCCAAATGAGCATTGTAAATGAACAATGAGGAAGGGAGCACACACAAACAGAAGAGAAAAGAATACAGAAAAAAAATCCCGTGCACTTTCCTCCTTAAATCACAATAAAGATCATAAAGCCCCCATGAAAACAAGGGAATAATCCTCAATAGCTTGGAGCTTACACTGACAAACTGCATGAAATCTTCTTTCTGGTGTTTCCTTCCCCTCCTTTAATTTAGCTGTAAACTAGCTTGGAATAAATCCTGAAGTCTCCAAATACACATTGAAATGAGTGTGGCACAGGGAAAAACAGAAATAATCTGTAGGTAAGGTTGCATTGTTCAAAGGGGAATTTTTCCAAGCAATCCTCTGACTTCCTGTCCCATGAGAGGGACTCCATTTGTCATCTAAAAGGCTGTAATTAATTGAGAAAAAAATAACTGAAGGTGATTACTGGGAAACACATGGGAGGTGAGATAGACTATTACATTTATTTCCAAGAGGAGGTATGGAAAGTATTACATTTCCTTGACCAAACAACCTCAGTTAAAATACATTGATCAACTACTGCTTCACATATATGCTCATTTTATCAGTTTATCAGCATCCCAAGGTTTTGTGCCAATTGTTCTGACATGTTCTCAATAAATATAATAATAGCAAAAAGAACAAAAAAATATTAAATGGGAAGATCCATCTTTCAGTGACTAGTACCACCTCAGTAGATCAATACATGTCATAACATTCTTATCACTTGGAAAGCAGAAATCTTTTTATGGCAATAAATCTTCAGTATTTTAGTTACTCATTTAGATCAGTCATGATGGACACACGAAATGTCAGACTGGCACAGGAACAATCCTAAAATTAGTCCAAAATAATTGTGGAAACCATGTGATCTTGAGTAAAAACTTTCACCATCATAGGTTTCATGGGCTTGAGATTTTTGCCCAGATCTTCAAAGCCTATTTAATGGGACAGATTCTGGTTTTATCTTGTGGTAGAATTCTGTAAAATAAGTAAAATAAAACTAATGTGCTGTTTTATATTACTGTCAATCAGAGAATAGTCAAATCCTGCTTTTGGCATTGCAACATGACAATTGTCATACCAAACAATACAATACTGCCAAATACAGGGCAGATTATTGCTGCTGCAAGCCATGAGCAATAGCAGGTGTTACAACACAAACTGTTGAAGTTTGTGGGGTTTTTTTCCACACCAAATAATTTTTTTTATCTAGTGGAACTAGATGCTTTTATTGTTTTTGATGATGATGATAAAGATGATGATGATTATTATTATGTCTACAGCTATCTGTAGTTAGTGACTACAAAATTTAGATCATCTTGGCTTTTAATATTGTAGCCCACTCAGTGTTTTCCTAGTGTGACAAATTAAACATTTTCCCTTTAAAGATAAATTTAACTGTTGGGCTTGATGCTCTTCAAGGTCTTTTCCAATCTAAAAAATTTTATGATTCTATGACTCTATACATTAACTCATTTTCCTGATTAGAGTAAACATTGATAGTGACTGTCTGGTTGTGCTAAACCATGGTTCAGGAATTTCTGTCATTATTTGCCAATTCACACAGAATACCAACCAGGCTTTAAAAGTTACATATGTGCAATTCACTTTGAGCCTAGGAGCTGCTGCTTTGACTGGGAAGGCTGGAAGAAAGCTTGGATATAAAAATTATATATAGATTGTGTATGTTCATGAAAAAAAGATGGCATCAAATATCGTCAAGTTTTCTCTCACCCAAGGCTTGGAATTTATATAGGGCATATTTCAGGGAAAGGCTGGGGCTGTATTTTATATCTGGCTGCACCAGCACAGCAGCAATACTAATCTTTGGCACAGGGGAAAGCTGTCATGCCAGACAAACTCCAGCTGTCCACTCTGCCTGTCACTTCCTTCAGCTTCAAATCTGCAGCAGGGGGCGGAGGGGTCTGTGAGCAGCAGGACCTGGGGGACAGCAGCAGGACAGGAGCTGCTGAGCAGGGGGACACTGGGGAGGAAGGGACACAAGCACATTAGAAGTGAGAAAAGTGTTAAGAGAGGGTAGGATAGGCAGAAAATAAAAGCCTGGACAGGGAGTGGAAAGAGAACAAGAGGATAAAGAGAAAAGCCACTGGATGTCCCTTAGGGATATTTGCTTTTTGGAAAGCAGAGGAAGCTGATGCACGCTTATTTTGGGAAGTTCTGGGTGTGCAGGTGCCTTTAAGGAAAAGCTGGATGCCCTTGGCTGGCTGCCACGCCACTGGAATGGTTCCTGCCCCTGAGCAATGACATCAGGACATGCTTGATGGACTCCACCTGATGTCATCGTCTGGGGCTCCCAGCCCTGGGGCTCTCAGGAAGTGCAAAGATAAAATTTGTCATTTGTGGAAAGCAGTTCAGAGAGAACAGCAAGAGACATTTGCCTCTTGAATGTGAGACATCCTTTGAGCATCCACACTTCAAGGTGAACAAAACCATAAAATTCAGCACTTAGGTGTTCTGGGTTAATTAACATACAGAGCAACACTCACAGGAATTTTAGTTTCAGGTTCCCTCCAAGTTTGGAAAAAATCTGGTTTTGGGAGGTTTCTACAATTGGCTGATACTGCCATGGAGTGCTGACAGAAAGAGAAGCCAGGAGTCTGGATCACTCTGTGATAGCACAGCCATAGGGAGGGGCAGAGGCCAGCCTGTGGGGAGTGAATTCACCATTTTCATACTCTATAGATGAGTTTTTGTGGTTGGGAAAGCTGGGAGAGATTTTTCAGATGGGTGTTCCTACACTTTGTTATAGGGGTAAGCATCAGATCCCTCTCAAAGACATGATTTCTTTACTGAAAAGTCTTTAGAAAATGCATGCTCATTCATTATTCTGTCTAAAATGCTACTGAAAAGTATTTTCCCTGAGTCTCCAGAGGTGGATGTAGCATCCATCCACAATCAAGAGCATCTTCATCCAAAGATAATGCACAAGTAGCCCAAAGGCTGTTATTCCCCTGCACTTCTTTTCAGTGGTCCTGCAGCTGGTCTTGAGGGAAAAAAAAGGAATAAAAAAATTTACTTCACTCTAAGAATGAAACCACTGAACATTCTTTGCAGCTTTATACTTAGCCTAGTACTTTCTATTTCTCTTGGTTTGATAAAACTTTGGTCTATAATTAAGCACCCCACAGCGTCACCCCAGTTTTCAGAGGTCTGGAATATATTGTCAAATGTCTTTTGGGGAAATTTTAAATTGCTTTCCAGTTTTTTGTCAGAAGTTGTATGTACTATACTGCTGAAAAGAGTTTCTTTTCAGTATGAAAAAATGGTTTCTTAGAAAATAACAGTATCTATAAAGCCATTTAATTTTCTTTCAAGAAGGGTCCTACCCTTCAGTTTAGCTTTTGTTTGGCTTCTTTTAAGATTTGCAGATTTGCAGACATACAGTTTTTAAAGGCTGGTTCATTACTCTTTTTTTCTCTCAATGATTTCATCAACTGATCATTCAATGATATGTGATGAAACTCAGATTCCAAGGACCACATGAAAACAACCTCTAAAGAATATGAAGCTGATAATCAACAGCCAAATAAACCTACTTTTAAGCACCAAAGAAATCAGTGTTGTGCATTTATATTTCTGTATTTCTGGTCTCTTTTCCAAAAGATGGGAGATTAATCTGCAAGGAGGAAATGACCAACCCATGGGCTGTTCTAGGATGTGACACAATTGGCTCAATGAGAGTGGAAAAGAGAAAAACACGGTGCAGAGCTGAACCTGCCTCACTGAAAATAGCTGATGCAGACTACAGGGATGTGTTACAATCACAGATTGTTGCTGAAACAATGGCAAGCAACTCTCTCAATATTTTTGTCATTCCTCTAAGAATTTGTGTCCACAGTTAATTTTCAGTACTTCCGCTGAATCCCACACTAACTGAATCCTTCCAGTGGTATTTTAATTAAAACATCAGGATCACATACAGAATATTTTAGCTAATTTAAGATGTGTTCACTGTGCTCTGATTGAATTTCATTAAAACTCACTGTAGGTGTATTGAAATTCTGCAACTTAATTTTTGTCAAATTTTTTTCCTGTGAATAATTTTTCAAGGGCATATCAGAAATATACCAAATCAAGAAAGACTATTCAGCAAAACAAAGCTTTTCCAGTGCTGAGTAGTTAAAGCTCTGCAGGCTTCCATGGCTCTGTACAGAGCTTAATCCTCACTAAATTTAACAGTAATGGAAAAAAAAAAAACTGTTTACTACCATTACAGAAAGTCTTCATTAGCTTTGTATTCTTGACTCTGTTGCCAAGAAATCATTGGGAATCCCCATATGCAATGGGGAGGAAGGTTCTGTGGTCAGAGTGTGATTACACATTCAAGGGGTGACAACAAACATTGGGCTTAAACTTCCCTCTCAATTTTAACTTCTGGTTGTCAAAATGACAATTATGGTAACACCTTGGTCCTGGAATTACAGAATGTCAAAATGCCTGCTAGCACTTGAAAAGGAAATAAAACAACCATCATGGCTTTAATATATTATAGTACATCTAAAATTAGCTGCATATTTACTAAGAAAAGTCAAGGAACTGAGTTCTAATCTGAACTAAAGAAATTCTGAAGAATGCAAAGAGTTAATCATTACCCTAGGAAGCTCAATATGGTGAGGTGACTGAATTTATTATGAAGCATCTTTTATGGCTTCCTCAAGATTTCTCTAGCTTTGGTGTTGGCAATTCCAAGAAATGAAACCATAGGCTGAACAAAGGTCATTGGATAAAGTTAATATAGTTTAGTGTGTTGCAATATATGAAAACCCCCACAAATTTTCTTCCACGGTTTTTCATTTCTCCAAGTTTAAATTAAACTTCCAGCATCATATGCTGCTTAGAGCCTGGAGCTGCCACTAATATACCTGTTTCCATGTGAAGAAGCAATTGTTTCTCAAGATATGAAGCCAACAGAAAGAGAGTGGGGATGGATTTGGTAAAGTTGTCCAGAGTGGAACTCAGCCCTTTTTGCATGATGTATCCTGCTTTGCATTCCTGTGTCATGTAAAATGTTGAAAATCTCCATAAGCTGCCAAAAATATACAAGCAAAGAAAAAATAAAAGCCTTGCTTCTCACACATACAGAGCAAACCCCAAATCAAGGGACATAAAATTTAATTCAAATCTTCCCTTGGGGGTTTTGTCACTTGCTGTTGTTTCCACCAGAGCACTCAAAGTTCCATGAGCACTCACAAAAAAGTGGCAGTGGAAATAAACACCCCCAAATTTGTGCAAATCACTGCAACTTTGCTATTTCAGTGGTGGACACGGGGTAAACAAAATGTTCAAAGATGTTTTTCTTTAATTTGGTCCAAGAGAGATGGAAAGAGAGTGCCCAGACAATAAAGGGATCCATGGATTAGTCACACACTTTGTTCATGCCATGCCTCTGCTCAGTTAAACTTGCCCTTCCTGACCTGCCTTCAAGATCTGTTATCATATTTTCTCTGAGTATTATTTTGGGGGAAAAAAAAAAAAAGGTAAGACAAGCAATTCTTTTTTATTGATTTCTTCTGCCAGACTTCTGGATGCAGGAATACATTTTATGATCAAACTTCAGCCTTTACTTTTATGATAGCCAACAATACACAGAGAATTTTTTGCTATTTTTTTAAAGGAAGAACTTGCGCATATGTGGTGAAGGAGGTAGAAGAAATGGGTCATTTATTTCAAATCATTCAAAGTTCAATTCTCTATGTATTTCCTGTTCAGTTCCTTCAACCTACTTAACAATAACTATCACTAGAGGTGAAGAGTCCAGTATTGCCCAGAAGGCAAAAAAAAAAGGAAATCAAGTTCTTCAAAACTTCCCTTCCTAATTGCCAATTAAATATTAATTAAATCTTACTTAATACAAAGATCTGCAATGCAGCTGAGTGCCACCAGAGCATGAGTCACAGCTCTCTGATGACTGGCTAATGCAGTCACCACTATGTCACCCTGCACACACAGGCATGCAGAAGTTTACCTCTGCTGAAATTAATTCTTAGTGTAGTTTTCACATCCTGAAAAATTGCAAATAACCTCCACACCCTGCCCTTCAGGATGTGTGCAGACATCCCTGTGTCTCTAATACTAAACAAGGCTGTGTTTCTCTTTCAGGAGAAGGTCGTGCGGCTTCTCATCCTTGGAAGGAAAGGACTGGCTAAAATCCCCAAAAATGTGCAGCAGGCACAGCCACTGTCACCTTGAACTGGAGACAGGTTTGATGGCTCCCAGAAGAATATTCAAGAGATTTATTTAAAGAAACAGAGAAATCTGCTCTTCCTTTAGGTGCTGACCGTATGTACTATAGAGGAGTCAAAATCAGTTAATATCCACTAGACATATTTATAAAATAAAGCTAAAAGAGAGGGGTTATATGGAAAGCCCATCTTTTATTTAGTCAGGGAATAGGCAAGGATGGAAGAAAGGATCATATGCAGCACCTGACTGCTACAGAATGTGGAATCACAGCTCTCATCTATAATTTAGGAGTTACTGCAACAGTTCATACACAGCTACTTCACAGAGTTTTCACCCCAGCAGCCAGAGTAACGCTGACAGGAGCTTTTCTGTCCTTCACAAACTGATGATGGTCATCAGCTATTTTGCTGGAAATTCTTAAAAGAAATACAAAGACAGAGAAATATGCAACCCTACAGATTTTTGTGAGCAGGGCTGACTGACAGAATGGCTTTGAGACCACTGAATTCTGGGAGAGTTGTGTGTGGTGGGTGGGGGAAAAGCAAAGAACCTGTTCAGATTGAAAAAGGGAGAAATTACAGAACAAGACACATACCCAAATATTGTTCTATACACAAACCCAAGAGAAATGTATCAAATAATCATTTTATCTAGGTTGATTTGATTTGTAAAGAAAATTCTGCGGATAATTTTAGGGGAAATGTGAATTAAATAACTGTTTATTCAAATGGTGGCTTCTTCACTTGACAGCAATTGTTGGGTGTGAGGAACCAACAGATCCCACCCTGCTCAGTCCCCCAGGGCTGGTTGCACACCTTGTCATTAGGAACACAACAAACACTGAGGAACGTGTTTAATGCCTTTCCTCAGAAATGGAAAAACATAGATTTTCTCTAACAAATATCTTGGGAAAAGAAGCTTCGTGTTGTCAAATATTGAGTAACTTAATCAATATGCAGCACTAAAGAAAGCTGAAGCACTCTAAAATACCATTACCTCAGCAGGTATGAAAAGCAAGAGTTCAGCCTTACAGGTTTTTCAGGGGGGAAATGCAGCAGGTTTAATTCTTCTTTTCATGAAAAGGACTGCCACAATAATAACTGGTCTCAGCAGAAGCTCTTATGTGCATAAGAGAGAAAATCATGAAGAATACATACTTAAATATCTGAAATCTGTCTTAGAAAATCCTCCCTTTCTTAGTTTAAAAAAAAAAAAAAACAACCTCAGTGTATTTCTGTATAGGAAAAAAAATACATCTTAACATTTCTGTGGTATAGGAATATTTAGAAAAATTGTAAATATACTACAAATACTGAGAAAAAAATATTACTTATTTTTTCCTATCTTGAGATTTGCATTTAATGTCATTTAAACAATGCAGAGGAAAGTGGAGATGTCAGTTTTCTCATTTTAAATATACACAGAATAACACAAACATGTTTTTTCCAGTTTCTTCTCCACAAATGCAGTACACTCCCACTTCTTAGACCAAACCCCAAGTATATCCATGACAGGTACTTTGTAGAATCTTCTGTTCAGTTCTGCTTTCAGAATGTTGTTATTTTGAAAAAAAAAAAAAAGAAAAGTACACACACACACACACACACTTTCTAGATCAAGGGTATTTTTCTCAGTAAATGAGCTCTTGCCAAGAAGCAGCAATCAAGGCAATCAAGTAAAGAGTAAGACAAAATCTTTGCCTACTGCCAAAATTCTCAGCTTCAGGACACACTAAGTGCATAAGGGAGGTACAGAGAAGGCTGAGATCATTTACATCTTCCCAGTTATCAGAGAGATAAATTCACTGGAGCACTGGAACTCAAAGCAAAAGCCATATCCAAGTGTCATGAGATTTCCAATAAAATGCAGAGAGTCCTTGGCAGGTCTGAGCTCTGCTGTTCTGTGGTGCATTTGCAGGTTATTGTGCAAGCATCTCTCCTGCCCTTGTACAACCCTGGATTCTCTTATTAAATGGCCTCACAGCTTGGCTTGGGTTTGGATTTTGGGGCTTCTCCAAGATTCTGCATGGGAAGAAGGTTCAGAGCCTGCTTTGCTTCCTGCTGCTCCAGGGTCAGGCTCTGGCCAGGGCTTTGCACCAGGGCTAAGAGCAGCACACACC
The DNA here is from genome assembly GCF_047830755.1 of Zonotrichia albicollis. Classification (NCBI taxonomy): domain Eukaryota; kingdom Metazoa; phylum Chordata; class Aves; order Passeriformes; family Passerellidae; genus Zonotrichia; species Zonotrichia albicollis. Next base: position 11,867,296 of record NC_133835.1, read on the forward strand.
AGGTCATGGAGCTTTCCCTGCAGGACTCTGCCTTTAGACACAATTAACAGAACCCTGGAGAAGCAGAAATTCACTCCACAGCAGCAGTGCAAAAGGGGAAGGGACAGGGATGTGTGTGCCTTGCCCAAGGAGCTGCTCCCCAAAGCCAAAGCCAAACCACCATCCCAGCTTGGGGAGTGCAGCAGCTCTGCCAGCATCTCCTAAGCCAGCATCTCTCCAAACCAACATTTCCACCCTGCAGAGAGCACAAACCATGGCATAAACACGGGCCCAGCTGGAGCTGACCTGGCAGCTGAGCTGTTCCAGGCCCCTCAGGTGCCACCCCAGCCCTCTGCCCTCTCCTGCATGTGCAGGGGATTCCAAATCAATTCCAAACCAGCCCAGAGGCCACTGGGCCTGCCCTCCAACCAAATCATTCTTCTGGTGAAATTTAAGATCTGAATTGCTGGAGATTGCCAAATGGAAGGCGCAGCTCCCCACAGATCATTTTTTAAAGGCAGAAAACAAGCCAAATGCAAACTGAGGTTAATGCAATATATACAAGAAGGAGAAATAAGATTAAATGTGATGTATGTGCCAAGAGGCCTTCTGCAGGCAAGGGAAAAAAGAGAATAAGGTTAACATCTTTGATTTTTCTCCTCCCCATCCCCAAGAGCTGAGAGGAGTCTTCATAGCAGCAAGGTCAATTCTAATCTTATTTCCTTATTCCTCACAGTTATTTCATTCCCTTCATTTTTTAAACTTCACAGCAAAAATATTTTTTTCCAGAAATTTCAATCCAGGATCAGTTAGATAAAATAGCAGCTCATTTTAAATAATTAGCAAGCATGAGATGTACAAAGAAACCTCTTCAAACAATAGCCACCTGCAACAAATATTGTAAGAAAATACACCCTTTTCTTCTTCTGAATGATTGCTGCCTCTCCTGAAAACATTAACATTTTGCACACACAAAAAATGATGCAATTAGCAAGAACTTTCTCTATTTCTGTTCTCATTATTGCTGATTACCAAAAATTATCAGGCAAATAATGGCTGCTTTCTGTTCTTATGATCAATTTGCTCACCCTCCATCTGATTTCTCTGGCAATGAACTCAACTGTAGCCTCTTGTGTCTGTGGCACTTTGTAAGAGGGAGAAAATAGGGGGAGGGAGAGTGAGAGAAATTAAACAGCAATTATGTGTAAAGTGTCAGAAAGTATTGAAGTTATCTGTGCCAACTCTGAATTTCACTTCAAACCCTGCCATTTTTTAAAAACATTTTTGTTAAAATCGTAGGTCCTAGAATCATCTGATTAAGCCAAACTTCATTTATTAATGATAATAAATAAAACCAGCTTCTCACACAGCAGAAAGATTGAAAGGTTCTTCTCACTGTAAGTGTGAAATTACTAAAATGCTTAAAAGCTCCAAATAAAGCAATTCCCCCCCCCAAAAAAATCTAAAGGGAGACCTCCAATCTCATCATTTCAAAGGCACTCATGATTTTGGGGTGATATCATTCATTTTTTAATAGCAGGGCAAGACTGTTACCATGGCAGCTGGCAAGAGACGGGGATTGCTTCCACTTGAACACCAAAGCACAGCCAAGTTTTCAGCACTTGCAGAAAAAGCTATCTGGGAACAGTGTTGAAAAAAAAAAACCAAAAAAAACCCACAAAACCACCCAAAAACCTGTGCTGAGCTCTGCATTGCCAGAGTTATTGCTGTTACCATCCAACTCCTCACTTTAGATCTATTTGGCACAAACCTTTGCAAGCTGCAGTCAATCCTTGGATGCTGCACAGGCACCCCAGCATTTTTCAGGAGGGGTAGGGAAGATTTCTCTTGCTTGCAGCATTCATTGAACGCCCTGGAGTTGAGGGCAGAGCTGAGCAGGCTCATCCCCTGCCTGGAGAACACCCCCAGCCCCCTCCTGGGAGCTCTCCCCTGAAGGCACAACTGCATTTCCCATACTTCAGACCAGGCAAAATTATTTGCTTTTCAAAACGGTGAAAAAAAAAAATACTATTCTCAGCCTGAGACTTTGCATTTTAAGCTTTAGCCTGGAGCAAATTATTAAGGCAGAATTACTGTCTAAATCCCTGGAAATAGGGGTTTATAGTAAAAACACTGACAGATCCATAACCATAGCCAGGCAAATACAGCAGATAAAAATATGTATAAATGATAAAGTAATTTAATGGCTTAAAGAACTTTTACTGGTGAGGAGGGGAACGTCTGCTTTATTTTGACAGTGCAAAATGTCAGAGCAGAATCCAAGGATGTAGCAGAGTCATACTCCATACTTCTTGGAGATTATTTGACAAGAACAATTTCAGTGTTCTATTTAACGCACTTATGACAAATTTAAGTGATGAATTGATGCCTGAGAGACAGTGTGGCTGGAATTAGGAGAACAAATTCTCTTGTTATGGGAGCAGCTACAGGCCAGCTCAGTGCTGAAAGGCATACTGAAAGTTAGGTAAAGGAAATGTGAAAAGAGTATTGTGTCAGTGGAAGTGAAAGTGGAAAGCTATATATTTATTAAACCATAATGTCACCAGGTTAGACTTTGAAGTACCTGAGAGGCACTGACTCCTCAAAGTCTGTGGATACAAGAACAGGATCAAAGTCTTTTTGGTAAAGTCAGTTTGCTAAGAAAAGCAAACATTACTGTACAACTCCAGGTGTCACTTCTAGTCAAATATCGTATTATTTCATTGATCTCCTCTAATATGGAGTAAAATTGAGCAAACTGCTCTATAAAAATGAACCTTGATTTAACAGCAGTGGAATGAAGCCTGGCATCATTCTAGAGGTCTCATTTTTGAACCATTTTCCATGCTCAGTAAACAGTTACAGCCACTCTGAAACCTGCAGTTACTGGAGGTCTAATTTCACCAATGTCCCAGACACTGCAGTTCAGGGGAGAAACACACCCATAAAGAATATTGAACTGAATATTTTTAAAGTATAATGTGAAAAGCAGGGGCTGTAAAGTGCTGCCTGATCTACATCCTCAAAACAGCCACGTTTGAAGGTTTTTGGAATGAAAAGTTGGCCACCTGGTGAAGGAACAGATCAGGAGATCTGGATTCAGTTATTAATTCTCTTTCTTTGTGGCCTTAAAACCTTAATACTTTACAATTATTTTTTATTTTTTGGTCCATCTGGAGAAAAGAAACTATGCTTCCTTTCAGAGTTTGGAGAAATAAGGAAATGCCTGTGCAAGAGACCTTTCACTCTGAACAAGTGTCCTTAAGCTGAGGATCTGTAGGCGTGGATAGTTTAGAGGATGTTAACATCCTTAAAAACATTCTTGTGTAAAATAGGGATGGGAGTTCAAGGTGAATTCAGCACAACCTGCTTCTAAGCTTTATGTATTAGTGATGGGAGAAGAGAGGATGAAACACTGCATATGTTTCTAAATATTGCAAATGCAGATGATGTGCATGCTTTCCTAGATTTTACGTATTTAAAATTCATTGCAGATGGAGAGTTATGGCAGATATAGGGACTTATTGAATGCAATATGAAGAGTACCTTCTAATTCAGAATAAAAGTAAACACTCAACAATTCAGATATCATCCCCATAAAATCCTGTTGTGGAGTCCATGGAGTCACCTGTGTGTGCTCGTGGACTTCATAAACCTTCAAAACCAGCCCTGTGCTTAAATTATTCTTGGTTTCTGCCCACCCCATCCCTCTCTCTCCTACTGGCTCTTCCCACTAACATTTAACTTCACCCCTGACATTACTGCCAATATTTCTACAGTTTGAAAAGAAAACATGTCTGGCAACTTAAAAGTCAAACCAGGAATTCTCCCAAATCATATAAATACTTATGGACCTGAAATCAATAATTAAAGCAAGATAAATCTACCATTACTATTTTTTGTAATTTCCATATTACTCTACTTTATCAAAAGCCACACACTAAGTGATCAAATTAATCTGAGGCATTTAGAGCAGGGACCATGTGGCAGCTTACAAAGCATTGGTTGTTCACAATAATTTGGGCATGGCAAGTAGCCAAAGGACTGCTCACAAACATATGGTTATTTATTTCCACTAAACAGCCACTAATACAGCCTGTTTTCTACATTACTTGATAAATATAACAAGCTTCAAAACCAAAAAGGACCACAAGTGCACAAAGCAATTAATGAAAACAGCCCAAAGCATCTTGTAGAGCCACCAGCATCCTGAGTCCCAGTGTGATTTGCTAAATTCTTTTCCACTATCACTCAACAGATCCCCAAAGACTGGCTCAAACTTAATGTACTGTAGCATGTTTGACTCCTTTGTTTAATCACATCTGAAATGGCACCTTCTGGAGTGACACATCAGCTGAGAGAGTCTAGCTGTTGTTCTGAAAACAGCATTGATCCATGTTTTGCTTTCAAGGCTGTGAGAGGAGCCTGTCTGTGCACAGAAAAGGTGAGGGAGTGAAGTCCATGTCAGCGGTGACAACAACAGGGTAAATTTCTTTTGGTGAGAAAGAAATTCACTTTAAAATGTATTTAATGGTTTCAACTCTTCCCATGAATTTTGATCCTTTGCTCCTTGCCAAGTGCCACAAACCAAATCCTTAGCTGCCCATGGAATGTTTGAAGCCAAACAAAATGTTCCATTTTTAATTAAAATTATACCAGGAGAAAACATTAAACAGAAATCTATGTGTGGGTTTTTCTCATTATCCAGATCACACAGCCTCTGCTCACAGCTCCCAAAGCAACCCAGAAACTGCTGCTTCCCAGAGCCAGGGTGGATCCACCCAGACCTTTTCCTTGTCATTGGAAAGCCAAAGCCTTTTGTTTTCAGGAGGCAAACTGGGCTGATTACACTTCTACAACAGAAAACTAGAAAGAAAACCAGAAGAGATATAAAAAAGGTCACAAGCAGCAATTTCCCTCCTCCCAGCTGTGTTCTCATGGGGAATTTCTCACTTCAAGACCTGTTGGTGCTTGGTCCCATGGAATCCCTGGGACCCCTCTCCTTCCACCCCCACAGACACTGGGGTTGTAACTTCCCTTCCCTTCCTGCACCTCCATCAGCTGGAGCCCCCCATCATCCCCAACTCCAGATTATCTGCTGCTTCCAAAATGCCCAAACTGATCCAGGCCCAGCTTTCCCAAAGGAGGGGAACACAGCAGGTGCTTTTTGCCACTGAGCCCAAAAATTTAGAAGGCAAAACCCAAGAAAATCAAGACATTTTATGGCTCAGTTTTCCTAAGACAGCAATGAAAGATGGGAAGGGGGGGAGCCCTCCCCTCTGCTGGGAAGCTTCTGGACCCCCAGAGCAAGCTGTCATTGTTTTAAACACACAAATCTTAGGTGAGAGGAGCAGTTGTTGAATTTTGGTCTTAAATCAGAGTGATTCCCTCTGCTGGGATCTCACAGGGGACCATCAGTAGCTCATGTGCACAAATCATCCTCATCCCAGGATCTGCTGTATGCTAATGAAGAACTCTGACTCCTCTGCTCAGCTAGGCAAGATTAAGTGACAGGATTTACAATCAGAAAACGCAGCCAGGGGGTTCACATTCTCAGGCTGCCAGAAGGATGCACCAGCCACAGACTAATGTTTGAATTTGGCACTCAGGGAGGATAAATGTTTAAGGATAAACACAGAGAATGGGTTACAGAATATTTTCTCCGTATCTAGAATAACTGCATGACCCACAATATCACAGCCATTCACTTCTTTAGTTTCTTACATTATACAAAGAGCTGCTAAAAAATAATGGCCAAATACTTTCTAGAAACAAATAGAAACAAATATTTTTCTGTTAGGAAACTAAAATTAAACCATGGTAAGTTGGTAAGCAAAGTATTTTTTAATCTTCTTCTTATGGAAAATAACTGAATGTCATTTAAATAGAATTTTATGAATAATTCTGTTCTTGACTGAAATGTATAGAAAAACTTCCTCATAAATTCATCTATTTCCTGGGGTTTAAGCTCCACCAGAAATTTTACTGGAAAAGAGAACTGACAAAGCCTTATCCATGGTAGCAGAAATAATACTGTTAATTACAGCAGAGAATAAGCTGTCATTTCAGAATTTGCATATACAGAAGGCTCATTAATAGTGATTTCTAACTTTCTTCACCAGCATTCTCTTAACAAGTGCCATGTCTTTTGGAAATGAGGAAACAAAGGCAGAAGAAGGGAGACACAGGATATCACATTTCCAGCCCTGAGCAAGGAACAAGACAACTTTGGCAGCACAGATAAATCTTCAGGCTCCCACACTGGGGGATGTCATTACCCAGCTGTGGCAATAAATAGGCAACATCTGTGAGGATTGGACAGTGTACATGTGCCAAACCTTCACAAAAGCATGAGACATCCTGGAGAGGGCGAAGAAGAAAAAAAAAAATAGAAATTTGGGATGCCAAAGTGCCAGTAATGTTTATAAACTAAAGCCAGTGTAGCAGACAGCAGGACTGCAGAAAGAATTCAAGGCACAGCCAGAACAGTCAGTGACCTTCCTAAATTATTCATTATGTGTCATTTGTTTGCAGCCTGAACACTTACTTGAAACTCACAATCAAGATTTGAATCCCACTTCTGGTTTTGGGTAAACAAAACCGATTTTTCCATGACCCATTGAGCCTCATTTGAATCAAGCTATGGAACTTGCCTAATTAACCCATTGGGTATTTTCCTGCACTCTCTGTAAACCACTATTGACGTTTGTTTTAGTGCAACCACACGTGGGACCACCAATCAGACTATTCTTCTCTTGTAGAACATGCCAGATTAAAGCTCCAGTGGAAAAAACCCAAATAATTCTCATTTAAGCAAAACATTTTTTAATTCTTGAAAGGATGCACCTCAAGCTGATCTCTGAAAACCCCAACAATACAATTTATTATGTCAAAGCAATAGAAAAGGAGACAGTGAAGATCAAAAGAGATCAGGATGTGCAAAAGTAAAGATGTTGTGACCAGAGTTAAATAGCTTTGGGTAAAAAGATCTGTACGCTGAATATGAAAAGCAAGGGCAGCTCCAGGATGTCCCTAACACAGCTCCTTTTGAGAGTCTGACATTAAACCCAGCATGCCAGCACAGCTATGGATAATTTTCTGTGCTTATCTTCCTCCCTCCTTGAGCTCAGCAGGTTTTTGGTTTCCTTGCTGGCCTTGGGAGGTGCTGGCTGGTGAAAAGCAGCCTCAGGTTGGTGGAACTCAGCAGCCAACTTGTGCTGCTGCTGCTGCTCCCCTCGCTCTCCCCAGCACCCCCAAACACCAGGAGCTTCCCTCAAACCAACCCAGCAGTGACAGGTCAAGGTACAACAGCACCCCTGAGCCTGATCGGGACCCTCAATAATCCCGTTTCTTCAGAAAGCCAAATAATCTCTAATTATTTGGGGTTTCTAATTTTCTAGGGTTTCCAGAGCAAAGTGACCCATCAGTGCTCTGGCCAGCACTGAGTTCCAGCTGGTTGTTTTCCTCTTCCACCCAAGGCTGTTTTCCTTAAGGTCCTGATGGTTTTCATGCAGAACTTGTGAAGACAAAGAGACTTTGTTAAGGAAAGCCTCAGTAGCTGATTCTGGTGACAAACTGCCCTAAATCCAAGGTGCTCTATATCCATAAGACAGCGCACAAACACCTCAATGCCTCCCTCTCCTTGGCAAGGATGGGCTCCAGCAGCTTCCCCACAATAAAACATCCCCAGAGCTTCAGCTACCCAAAAATAATCAATCTCCTTCCTCACCATCATGTGTTTGCACTTCTTTCCACTCAGTATTGCTGGAATATGTGACTGGAAAATATTGCAAACAACTTAAAGACTTATCCCCCTCTGAGATTTGTCAGTTTATACCTTTTTTCACTAATTATCAACTATTAGCATGTTCATGACTGTTTACTGAGATACACATCTGACTTTCAAAACACAAATGCTGCCTCAAACCTGCACAGCATTTTATCACACATCAAGTTATAAGGCAATTTGTTACTATTTCATTCTTTTATGCTAGCTCCAAAATTCAATCCAAGGTTTCTCTGCCTTAAAAGGCACGATTAGTTTAAATTTCTGGAAGTGGGCTTTTTTCCATTATTCATATTTAAATTAAGTTCCCTTGAGATGGAAGAAAAGCAAGGAATTTTTATCAAGAGACTAATAATATAACCCGTGAAAAATCTGAGCATTTTTATATTGAATTTATAAATCATGCTAGCAGTAACCAAACTGTTTAAATGATACATAGAGTTTAACTATAACATACTTATTGGCATAAGTAATTTTAGTGCTTTCTAATGTAACAAATCACTCAGAAAATATTCTCAGTTAATCATTACCATACTCAACCCTAGAGAGAGGTGTAGATATATTGTTTCCTTTATAATTTGGTAGGAATGGCTGAGTGATAAAACCTCACACTGTGTGACACTTGATTTAAAATTTCCTAAAGATGTTTGGGTACCCTGACAAAGTATCAATTTATCTCTGTGCTGTAAGCCACACTCTGGAGATGGAATAGCTTGTAATTAAACTCAGGAGCAGGGATTAATTAAAATATACATGTCTGAGAGCGCAAAGATATGTATTTGTGTTTATTATAGAAACAACAAAAATACCCTCTAGCCCAAAAATGTGTGAAATGAGCCTCTTCCTTCCCATCAGTATTTGTTATTGTTTTTATCACAGCAAGAGAACACAGAAGTGGTGACTACACAAAATTACTGGGGGCACTGGGGTTTAACTTTGGGGTGAAACTCTGGGCTGTGGCTGAGTCAGGCAGGGCTGCAGGGCAGATTTCAGGATTTCTATTGTACTAGACAAGCACAGATCTTGGAGAAAATTACATTTTAAGGTTATGTTTTTTTGCTTTTTTAATGTTGCTACTTTGTTGAGCATCAAGTCATTTATCTACAGCATTATAAGACACAAGAAATAACTCAAACCCCCGTGGGTACATTGGAAACCTCAGGTTTATCAGGACCAAGGTGCCAGGTTCATGTGCAACTCTGCAGCAGGGCAAATACCCTAATTCATCACATTGTGTAGTTTTTATGCTGCTGTATAAAATTAATTGGCTTACTCTGTTAGGGATGTTTTATGATGAGGTGCTGTAATTAAGAGATCTGAGATGAAACAGAGGGTACAAAAAAGCTGAAAACTGCCCACTAGGTTCAGTTTATTTTTTATGACCAAACTACTTAGATTATCAATTAGCCTGAAAAGTCTATTTCTTTTTCAGATTCTTAAATATTAAAAAGGGCAGAGTCCATGAACAAAAAATATAGATTAAGGCTAAAACAAATGTCTTCCATATAAAAATGAAAAAGATTAGCACAGCTATTATAAAAATAATATAATTCATGTGTCACAGTTGCTGGAAATTATTTAACTTCTGAAAATCTTCGCACATTTGGGTTCAGGAGAAAAGCAAGAGTACCTCCATTCAGGTCTTTTCTTTAGAGCATTGTTTCCCGCTAAATATAAAATACCTACAGAGAAGCAGGTGGGAATTACAAGACAGGCTTGGAGAGCAGAGTGGTTGCACCGCACCCAGGAATATGCCAAGATAGAGACCTACAGTTAAGTGGCTCCCCAATTAGTTGAAGAATCCATATTTATTCAATATTTTAGTATTTCTAGTGCATGTGATTCCAAATAAAGTGATGAGTTCCTAAAACATTCCTTTATAATCTGCTGAAAGGGAAGTCTGGTGCTCTTTAGGAAATGTCATGTGTGAGAAGAAACTCAGTTAAATACACACGTTTCATAGGAAATTCTATCTGCTTGATTTCAGGCTGATAATAACCCCAAACTGGGCTTTATTCTGCACTCATCTATAACTTTAGGGCACTCTGATGTCTAGCACATCTGTCTGTGTGCAAAATGACCATTTCTCTAGACTGTGATAACCTTTCCACTATGATCCCCTTCATCTGGTACCAAAAAAAGGTAATTAATTTGCCTTATAAGTTCTAGTGGACAGAAATACTTGTCTTGATTTTAAAGCATCAGGGACACATGTGATGACTCACCAATAAATAACATTAAAACCTTAAGCACACAGGGTCAGCAGCACCGTGGTAACAGGAGGCAAAAGGGTGTTAGTGAAATTATTCCAACCCTTTCACCTCACCTAGCTGAGACACCAATATTTTTATTGAAAAGCTATGTCATGCTTAAAAGACAAATCTTTCAGCTGTCATTTTTCTCCTTGGCTAGAAAAGCCTATTGTTAGCAGCTGTGAATTTCCCCATCCTTCAAGTCACATCTATGGCTCCAGCAAGCCCAGGCACTTTGTCCAAGTCGTTCAACTGTCCTGTCTTAACTTCAGAGTGGTTGGAGGATACACTCCAAACTCCTCAGGGCACTCTCATGACCTTGTTACATTAGCCCTTCAAATGGTTATAAATTTTAATTCCAGGGTTCAGCAGACAAGGGTTCTATTCTCAGGTCCGTGATTATAAAAACAAACAAAACAAAACCCACAACCAAAAACCACAGAGGGCCATGATTTGCCAAAGCAGAGGCATTTAAGGAAGGGTTTAAATCTGCATGAGCTCCTGAAAAAAGTGACCAAGAAACAGTCCCAGAATCTTCCTGGCACCCGCACAAAGGGAAACCCACTAATTTGTACAGATTAAACCTCAGGGATGTTAATAAATTATTCTGGGCTTGCCTTTGGAACAGAAGTCACCCAGAGGATGTGTTCTGGAGATGAAGCATCCACACCAAGACTCTCACAATTCAACTCTCTGAAGGCAATAGTCCAGATAAATTCCCACAGTGAAATGAAATTCTAAACTAGATTTTCAAAATACTGTTTTGGTTTAACTCAATACCCACTAAATTCAACAATAGACCCCCCAGTCTTAAAAGGACCAGTTTTTGGCTAAAACCATTCAATTTCTTGCTGCATACTTTTCAAAAACATATCCAAGTCCTTCACTTAGAGATTTTGTCTCCAAGAACTGCATCTTAATATCAGGGGAAATTTCTGTTTAAAGGATAGGAGAGATGCTCTAAAGCCTTTCCTTCTCTGCCTTGTCTGCAAGTACACACACCCTGGGGACAAGGGATTTATTGCAAGCTAAAGGAGAATATTTTTGTGGGTGCCCTTTGACAAGAGGTGCCAGCACTACACTGCACAGGGACAAAATAATACAATTTAGGCTTTTGTATTCTTGCAAAGGAGAAGGTTAAAGGGGAGATTGAGCTTTGGTTGCTCAGCTCAGAAGGAGGATTAGCAAGGGAACGTTGTTGATACTCACTGAACAACATCTACAGCTGCCTTTTGTGCTGTATTAATTTCCAGCAACAGAACAGCAGCCAGGAGAAATTTAAAAGGGGAGCCCCAAATGGCTGATACCTCTGTAAGATGCAGGTGATTGCCCATGAGACACCACAGAAGTGCATTGCAATAAAGACATTGCTATAAGATAAAGTAATAATAATATAAGTAGCTGAGGACAAACTCGCCACACACCGTGTAATTTCTTTTTAAAAAGAATATTTTCTTGAGATGTCTCAGCTTGAAAACACAAGCAGTGGGCACAGCCCAAATTACTACCTATTGTTAAAAATCATGGCCAAAAAATACCAGAAGGGAAATGTAGTAAGATGCTTAATAAACTTAAGCACAACACTTGTTTACGTATTTATCTCGCTTCAAGAAATTAGATTTCTAAGATATCCACTATTTGCCATACAGTATTTTGCCTCCTCTGTTTCAGAAATTTAATTTAGTTCCATTCTTAAATATGCAGCATGCATGATGGTTCATTTCCTAATCTACCATGAAAGAAACTCAGAAAATGTTTATACTCATCTCTTTTTTTGTGGGAAGGGAGGTAATCACAGCTTTGTCTCTAATGTGGTTTCATGCTTTCCTTATAGGCATTATTAGATTAACCCGATAACTCTCAAGCAAATTTTGCCACCAGTGATGATCCAAAGACATTTTCAATTATAACCTTTCAGTGCTGTGCATATCATGATTAGCACTTAGCAAAGGAGAGAACCATGCAGTAAAACCTTCACTGAGGAAGTTTTCTCATATGGATTGAACACACTTTCACCAAAATTGATTCAAAGCACAGATTTGTCTGTGTCCTTTGTCTTCTGCTATTAGATAAAAATGTCTTGTTTGGCTGCTATGTTTTCTGCTGTCAAGAAAACAATATTTAATTCTTTTGAAGTACAGGAAAAACATCAAGCAGATTATGCCAAACTGACCTGCTTTTTTCCCCAGCAAGACCAGGAGGCAAGCTTCCTGTTTTTCCCTCAGCAAAACAACCACTCTCAAAGTGTTCTGTGACTGTTTTCTTTGCTATTCCCAGCTCTTTGCAGCGTTAAATTACCTGAATGGGTCTTGTGAACAAACTCAGCAGAAAAACTTGAATTTCCCTGCCAGCATGCTGGCCTCCTCACTCGAAGAGTTTAAGGGAGCTTGTGCTCAGGCTTTCCTGTTTTTATCTCCTACCAGGCACAGGCTGATCCCTCGATTGTTACCCAGCCCATTCCCACTTTTCTCCCTGAAAGGCTGGAGCTGTGAGTAAGCAGCTCTGCCTGATGGATTCTCATTAAGCTGCAGCTTTTGTGGAGGTTTGGCTGCAGCTGCCATTTATCCCACACCTGAAAGGATCCTCTCCCTCTAAGACAGGTGGATTTTAAGCCTCCTTTTTCTGTCTCCAGTGCTTTCACTGACTTGCTAAAATCTTGTAGCAGCTGCTGTAAGTTGTTCAGAGCAGTCATCAAACAGAGGGGTCTGCAAAGAGGCTTAAAAAACCCGGGGCTGGGTTTGGGGAGGTGCAGGGAGATTTAAAATCTCTTTGGTGCCAGCAGAATTTGAGAACACTTGGTACATAACAGAATCTGGTGCCTGGCAGGTCAGACTGGAAACACAATCCTCTTCACCCCGGAACAGGTGAAAACAAATCCCTTGCCTGGCTTCAGCCTGTATTTTAGGCAAAACCCAGCAATTAATGATTTTCTTCAGAGCTATAAAGCAAGGCAAGTGTTCCTTGCCTGGACCCCAGTGACATCCTGTAAGAATTCAGAATTGATCAACAAAGCCCTCTTTTTTTGCTTTTCTCTTTATAGCTCCCAGAAGCAAGTAAGGAAAAAGAATGAGACAAAATTCAAGCAATAAATGGATGTTTGAATTTTAGCTTATGAACAGAAAGCACAGTGCCAGCAAGCCAACATTATCTACACCTATTTGACATTTTTTTGCAATACTCTTACAAAAGTTTAGCTGGTCCCCTGACTTTAAATGTTTGAGAAAAACAGATTTCAGCTGTTATTCCTGGAATTGTGAGGGTCTCAGAGAATTCAAACAGCCTTTATGCAGCTGTGGGCTGTAATTATCACCCTACTGCTCTCTCACAGCAGGATGAGGACACCCTTATTTGAAAGGTGGCCCTGGTATCTTTGGGTTTCCTTGTTTTAAAGAGAGGTAGAATTATTTTTCCACCATCCAGAAGGTGGAAAAATCCTTTTCCCAGTAAAACAAACATTAACTGGAGCCATCATAAATCTCCATGACCCAGCTGAAGTTGGAAGTGGTCTCAGGGATCAAGGCCACAAATTTGCAAAGCGTTATGAATATGCCTTATTTTATGAAATGATGGTATTTCCCTTTGGCTTCCAGAGAAATATTCACTGTATAAAATCACACAGATGTCTAAATCTGGGCTGGACATGTTCCCAAAAGCTGAACAAAGAAGCCAAGAAGATGGACCAAATGTATAGCAGAGAATACACCATTCTAAAAGCCAGAAAAAGAGAATTTTGTAAGAAAATACTCTTTTATCTAGAATTTAAGAATGATTAGCATCTAACAATATAAATACTCTGCAGAATGATAGGTTTTTACCTTGTTCACCCAAACCTGTTTGCTGCATTATTCAGAAGTGATCTAAAAAATTGCAGTGCTTTTTGCTCCTTTTCTCAGTTTATCACCAGGGATAGATGGGATATGATAAAGAATAATTGCTTGCATATAAAGTGCACAATTTCAAATTCTAAGCTTTATTTTGGGGTTACAAGTTGTACCTCCATCTGCACATGAATTGCTGGTGCAAATATTAACATTTGAATAGGAAATGACCTGATTTATGAGCATGTGCCAGGTTGCCAGCTCTGCAAGTGCTGAATTCCTCTTTTCCAAGGGTAGGCAAATTTGCTGAAGCTGTATCTCAGCCAGGATAGAAACATTTTCCTTAAATATCTCTAACCATTGATGGTGAGTGCAATGCCAAAGGGCTGGAAATGGCTTATTCCTGAGTAGAAATAACAGAGGTTTGGTGCACTGGTAAAATTTTAAAGCAAAATTTTGACATTTACATATCAGCAGATCAAGAAGTGTCTGAGGCCTGTACATGAGACAGAATTTTTATGATTTAAGTGGTGCTAGAAAAGCTTTATCAGGGTACCAGAGAGTTGTCACAAATATTTAAAATTACCAAGGAGAGAACACAACCTGTATTCAAAGTTTTACTATTACAGGCAGATAGTATAAACTCTTCTATAAATCCCTTTCTAATTAAACTTTCAAAGAAAAAAGTAATTACTAAGCCCATTTATCCAAACTTATTAAGATTATTTATATGTTTGTTTCGAATATTACATTAACAAATGTTGACAGTTTTCCAATTAATAAATTAAATCCTGCCAATATAAACAAGCAAAAGGAAACAAAAGACAAGATATGAGAAATCGTTTCCATAGCTCCTGAGCACCTTTTAGAAGAGAATAAAGGCTATTATTGAACAGTCAATCTGCACTGACTCAGAGCAAGAAAAAAAAGGATGAACATCCCTTTTCTAGTGGTTTGATATCCCCAGTGTGTTTTGGGGTTTCTTTTCCTCTTTACTAAACTATTTAACCTTGGCAGAACATGCCAAGAACACAAAGGCTGAGACAAAGCTTTATTTTACTGCATATAAATTTAGGAAGGAATGATGATTGTTGCCAGTTTTCATCATTTCAGTTTTTTTGAGAGCCATCTGATACATGTTAATAATAGTTCTTATGAGGGATATGTTCACCCCAGCCCAGCACAACCCTACAATGAGCAATCACCATCCATAGATGGACTAATTAGAGGAATGTGTTCATTCTTGCTTAAGTCCTTTCTCTGAGGAAGTACATTAGATACAGTAGACTGAAATCTTAATAAGGTAAATTCATGTATTTTCTCATACGAATAAGAAAAAAATGCAGATTTACCCGGACAACTACAAATTTTAAAAAATGGTGACCTCTGTCAAATGAACTGCAGCACTAATGAAAACAACACAACCTCCAAAACTCCTGAGCCACAGAGAAGTGCAGAGCTCTGACAGGCCAAGGTGAGCTTTCCTCCCCCGGACTGCTGATGCAGTTCTCTGCTGACCCTGGAAACTCTGCCACAGACTGGCAGATTAATTCATTGCTCTGAATTGACTCTGGAAAACAGCTTTTTTTTTTTTTCTCTGTCAATTTGGTTTTTGGTTTCTCTGCTAAGGATATCAGCTCAGTGGGAAAATATCCCGTGATTTTTCTGATGGGTGCACCTATTACCTCTCCAACTCCTAACAACCTGCAGACCACCAAAAGCCATGAAGACCATTCAGAAAAAAAATGTAAATATTTTGTAATATGATCCAAAACAAGCAGTCCAAACAGGAATAATTCTCCAGGTGTGGTTAGAACTACATAAAGCAGAAAATGAAAATATTCTCATGTGGTATCTCACGTGCTTGGCCTGAATCTCATTAAACAGGAGCAGGTACAGCCACAGAGCATCACAGGGAACCAAGGGCTGAGGCAGCTCCCACAAGACCTAATGGTGTAGGAGAAGGTACTAAAGCAGCCTGGACACCCCCAGGAAAGAGCTGCTCCCACCCTGATATCAACAACTTTTTCTTGGAGGTTTTTGGCAGCCTCACTCAGTTACATCAACAAATCTCTGAGTCTAACTTGATTTGTTATTGATTTCCTCGAGGGTGTATTTGAAGCAGAAATTTTAGCGATCTTGGGAGTGGAAATGCAGGGCAAAGAGAAAGCTTTGCTTCGAAAGAGGGACTCAGGTGGTCACAGTGTAATAAACTGAATTCAGGGGATTTTTCTAACAGAAAATCTGCAGTTTTGGGGGAAAATGCAAATAAATTCAGACACATTACCTGCTTTACTAGAAATCTGAACTACTTCAAATTCCAGCACCTGACTGTAAGCAGATCTGAAAATAGGCATCTTATCTTAAACCTGGCATATTTGTGACAGCTGTCATCTATCTGCTGACATACCAGAGACTGAGCTGTGGAGCTGTTGAAGCAAAAAGTGAAGCTGGTACAGCTGAGCTAATAATGCCCAGCCTGAGCTGCACCAGGCTCCCTGCAGGTAAACCATGAAACAAAGTCTGTGCCCAGCTGCTCACAGCAGACCTGGCTTTGTGGCATCTACAGGGGAGGGAAACCGGGAACATCCAACTGAATGGGAAATTCAATGTACTCACACTCGTGAGGTGTCACTAACAGGGGGAATAAACTCTGGTTCAGGATTAAACAGCCTTTCAATCTGACTCCAGAACATCAAGCACCGAGTCATCAAAATTTCACATTTTTCCATGTAAAAGCTCATGGTTACAGCTGAAAGAGCCACTGGATGAGAGACAAGAGATACTAGAATAAGGATCCTTTACCATGCCAAGATCTGCCATTTTCAAGTCTTACTTGAAAAATATATAAACCCATACTATTTTATAAATTAAATCAATAATATTTTATAAATATATAATATATAGAATATATTATATAAATATATTTCTAAAATATGCAAATAAATATATAAGTAAATTTATAATATATATTCATATAAATATGTAAATACTATTTACATATATAAATATATATGTATATTTTAATCTATTTTAATATAGTTAATATATTTAATATATTTTAATATATTAAATTAAACACATTATATTATATAAATCCAATTTATTTTGAATGCAAACACTAAACAAATATACAGAGTATTCTAATAATAAAACAATATAAATTAATGAAATAATCATATGAAATTATATATAATATAAATTATATTAACTACATGAATATATATTAATTTACCCATCTACTTTTTCTTAAATTTATGTGAAGACCTCTCTTAAAGCACAAAGAAAATCAGCTTACATCCCCTCACTCAGTACTCTGTGAAAAACTTAGGCCTCCATTTTCTATAAGCAAATACTTTGAGATTTCTGCAAAGCTGGAATTCTTTGTAGCAAAATGTGGATTTCACTGCTGCTGTCTGAGGACTTGCACTCAGCATCAGTAACTGAGCTCTAACAGTTGTAAACCATTTGCTGCAGTGTATTTACTCTTTGTCTGCAGATGTGTAACTAAGATGGAAATTAAAACTGAGAAAACTAATGGGAAAACAGCTTTATTTTCCTCTTTATTAAACTGACTTTTAACGACTGATATTCACTCAAGCTGCTTCTTTCTTCCCAGATAGCTCAAGTTTTAGGAATTTACAGCTTAGAGAAAAACAAATTAGCTCAGAATTATAGCTGAAAAATCCCATTGTGGCATGTGATGTCAGGCTGCATCAGTCTTGTTTTATTCTATGATACAACTCACCAGGAGTGACACCATCCAAAGTGACTTTGCACAAGACAATGTCAGCTAAAACACCTGAAACAAATTACCTTTATCTACATTATAGCTTAGACAAGTCCACTTTTAACAATGACCACTTACTGCTTTCAAATGAAAGTAAAATAAAAAAGAGGTACGAAGATATGGCTCAAATGTTTATAAACCCACAAGAACAATATGTACACTAGAGACTCCAGGGATTTTATTCATTTTCTGTGTCACCTACACATTCTAGGGCAAACCTCACACATCCCTGTCATCTGCCTTGGTACACACAAAGCCAGTGAAAACCTAATTCAGCAGAAACACAAGTGATCACTGCCAACCCACACGTGCACCCCCTTCCCAAACTGATCAGAAGGGGCTGAGATGAAGGATCCCCTCTGATCATCCCCCTGTTAATGGCTCCTGCATACACAAAGGCTATTTGGAATATTCACAATGGGCTTGCTCTGCTGTCTCTTGCGGTTCCAGGGCTTCTTGCCCACTGATCTTTGAAACAGGAAGCTCATTTCCTTCTTATCTCTTTGGGATGCTGTCTGTACTTTTATTAAGCTATCAGGTGTGATGCAGAGACTGGAATAGGGTTCACAGGAAGGCTATTTGGTCATGCTTCCTAGTTAAAAAGTTAATTGATGTATTATAACACTTCCCAAATATTTCTGTCCTCTTTTATTTCTTCTCTTCATGCAAAAAAATTCCTTTGTATCCTCCCTCCACCTAAACCCAATTCCTCCAATTATAAAACTCGACTGAAGCCCAGCTCAAAGTTTGTGGATTAGCGCAGGCTGTGATTCCATGGCAGGGAGGTGCAGTGGGCATCAGGTCAAATGTTGAGATGAATTGAGGCTGACATCTTTCAGGGACATTCTTGCACATCTGAATTGCAGAATGTGCTCTGTGCCAGCTTAATTCAATTGATAACAGAGGCTTCACACTGACCACGACACATTTCACACGTACAATCATTTAAGCACAATGGGATTTTCTTCTCAGAACCGTTCTGGAAACATAATGACTTCCAGATTATATTAAGAGCATAATGCAATACAATGGCTAGAAATCTAAGTGTTATCTTTAGCTTTCTTGGGAAAAGAGCAATTTTATGTGTTTTAGCAGGTCTTTTACAATCATTCTTAAACAGTGAAGTTATCTCCACACTAAATATATTCAGTAAGAGGCAGAATTTGTCAGATATTTAGATACCCGCTCTATATGGGAAAGTACAGGAAACAATTCAATTCTCTACAATCTACATTAACTCAGTGGAAAAGGTCCTACATAGTGCCTATAAATACTACTTGCTATTAAGACCTCAAATGCCAGCTATAATCTAGACATCTGTAATCAGCCAATCAATATTTACTTTTCATAATAAAATAAGAAACCATTTCCAACATATCATCCAAAATAGAGAAAGCATTTAACTATAGAGGCTCGTATGCCTTTTAAAATGCTGTCCCTATCTTTACACCCACTTATAAATCAAAAACTAGAAAAGGTACCAATATTTTATGCATTGCACCGTAAAAATTTAAAATCAGATTAGAAAACATGGTTGCCATGGTACCTGAGAGCTACAGTTTCATGCAAAGCAATTTAACAGATGCAGAAGAATTGAACCTTACAGCAGGCATGGTATCATTTTTAGACAAACTTAAGAAGAAGCTGTAAGGATATTTCCAGGTGTCTGGATGGTTTCTTGTTCTGCATTTGAAGAAGCTGCATTTCTGAGTTTGCAACTGCTTCAAACCCTCTCAAAGGGCTGAAATGTTCCAGGGGTGAAAACTGGATGTTCCTTGAGTCAATGGGGGTTTTACCACTGACTTCAAACAAGAGAAGTTTTCCCATTGGCTCTTTGAAGAAGGATGAAAAAAAGAAGCATTTAGGGAGAGCAGCAGCCTCAAGCCAACGAGGTCAGGCCAACCCACACTATGGCCCTGCTCCCTTGCTCACAGGAAATGTTCCTGCAGCCTATTTTCACAAAAGCTGCTGCTTTGGATCCCCTGAATCAAGTTTAAGGGGAAAAGGTTCACAGATTAATGAGAATAATTTCTATTTCACAGTATGATTGCAGGTGTTGTACATATTCTTTTCTTTGTCCAGGGGAACCATTAAGGAGAGAGAAGAACAAAGAAAGAAACATCAGGAGTACTCTGGCACATAAAAGCCAGAAATAATAGGGACTAAAAAAATACCTAGTTTTCTATGCAAAAGACTATAGTTTTCCAAAAAAAAGAAAAGGCACCTTTTTGTATTGCTCTTAGAGGAACATTGCACTGGAGAGCTCCTTCTCCTGACATCACTGAAATTTGATTCACAGAAACATCTGAGTTGCCCAAGAAAAATCTACTTTTTGACATCCAAGAACCACCTCAACAGATTATTAAATTACTCATCAGGAGTCTGGGTGGCCTTTCAGGTTAACACCTGCTATTTTCTGTTCTGGCAGCAAATTAATGGTCAGGAGAGCAAGCTGGTCATTCTTCCAGATTTTTTTCTTTTGACCTGGTCAAAAGACCACAAGTTCAATGCTTTTTAAAACTTAGTCATTTCAGCATGACTAAACATTAGAAAGGTTGGAAAAAATCTGTTCCCAGCAGTTTGCTCCATGTAATTTATACACCTCAGCCTGCGAGCTCGTTGATAATGAGGGCTAAAGCTGAAGATGAAAAGCTGCCTCCTGTTTTGCTGGGCCACCAAGAGGCAGTGCTCTGCCTCCCTCTGCACTCCATTCCCCAATTTCTGGGCTCATCCAGGAGCAGCAGATGTGGCCAACAGGCAGCTAGAAAAAAAGGGAAATTGGCACCAGCTTCCTTCAGTGCTTCAGTGAGATTATTTACTCTGAGAGACACACTCCTAAAACCAACTTCTGATCACGTCAAGTGCCATGGAGGGCTTTGTGCACTGAAAGAATTAGAGAGAAGCAAGCCAACAAACAGGGAATCTGCCCCAGACAAGTGCCTTGATTGCTGTTATTCTGCAGCCCAACGGGATTGCTGAGCAAGAGAAAAGATAAAGGAGCCCTTTGTAGGCACTTGCAATGACACAGCACACGTGTATGCACATCATGTACCACCTTTCACTGCTTTATCCTTTGCTGCTGGGGTTTAGTTTTGAAGGAATTATCTCACTTTGTAGCACAGAGAATTGCCCGTGGTTTCGGGAAGGCTTTTAGGTAGATATACCTCCCTTTAAAAATAGCATTTTAACAGAAAGGAGGGAAAAAATGGCACAAAATTCCCACTCCCTCAGTGAATAATTTAATTTTGCTAAGAAAAATGAGGTGTTGTGTTCAGACAGCAGCACAACGTGTCACAGTGAGTTGTAAACTGCTGGGACAGTATCCCAATGTCCTGACACCAAACTGGAAGGGCCACAGTTTGCCCTCCTCAGATGTTTCCCTGTTTTCCAGGAAATTCTGAGGAAGCAGTAACCAAGTTTATGTAGACACAACCAGCCTTACACTTCTGGTTCTAATCAATATGGTTAAAATACTGAAACACTTGATTTTTAGCGAAAGGCAACAAACATTTCAATCTCTACTCTTCCTTGCTATCACTCAGCCTATTAAAAAAATGATATAAGGTTCAGGCTGTTTAATTCCATTTTGAAGAAAGCATTCAACAGCACTTAAAAAGTGATACCATTAGCTATTCATTTTCTCCAACATGTTTCTTATTAACAATAAAGTATCATAGTGCAGAATTATTATTAAAATCTAAGTAATAGGAGCTTTAGAATAAATGAACTGGCACACTTGACTAACCTTGAAACCTGCTTTATAGATTAAAAGTGCTTTTTTGCCATGAACACTTTGGTTGCTTCACTTTCTTTATATTTTTCATATCTGAATTGTATTTCATTCTTTCCCTTCATACTCTTGATTCTATTCAAACAATGCAAGTCATTCTGAAAGCACTGAATGTGCACCTGATCACCGAGTTTTCTTACTTTTAGGTCATCAACAATGGGCTCACACTCACCCCAAGGTTCTCAAAGCTTCACCAGGGAACACACAAAACCTGTGCTCAAGTGGAGATTGATCCATGTGATTGATCAAATGGATCAATAGGGCATTATGCAGGTGGTACATTTTATCATTCAACCCCAAGTTGAATACTGACCTCTAAGTTTAAAATTGAATAATTCAGAGTATTTATTAGGTATCATAGGTATAAAATATTGTGTTTGTCAACAACAGCATAGCATGAATTACAGACAATGGTTTGTAATGAGAACTTTCTATTCCAATAAAGACTTTTTTTATATTGGGGGGAGGAAGAGAGAAACCCCCCAAAACTAAGAAACAACTCACAACAAGGCATTACCAAAAGCATTTAAGTTACACGGCACAGGAGAGAGATATTAAAATTAAGATATAATTGTTCTGTCCTATCCATTGTAACACATGGATAAAAGAAAAGAAAGGGAGGAAGAAGTGTAACAGAAGTGAAATTAACTTGCACCTTTGTGGTTTGTGTACACCCACAACTGAAAGGTAAGCAACAAAAATGGCATGAAATACGAACATAAAAGGGTACTTGAAACAAGATAACAAGCAAAATCAATGTAAAGCCACTTCACATCCAAAAAGAAATGAAAAGGAATAAAATAGAAATCAATAGTATTTAAAAGGATTAAAAACAATAGCCCATCCATAAGGGACATTTCCCCTTTGGTTTTTAATTGACATTAACATCTAGAGCAAACAGCACAAGCCACAGTGCTGCAGATGGCTGCACAGCAATTTGTTCCTGTAAGGAAGGCTTTCAAATGTGTTAATTTATCTCATTAGCAAAACAATCAGTGTTATTTGAGGTGAGCACAAAGTCCTCTGGCATCCGTGTGGAGCAGGCTGGTGCAGGGTGGGCAGAGCACAGAGCTGCGTTTGTTTGGGATGGGGAGGGAAAGGGCCAGCATCCCTTCCTGCCTGGAGCTGAAACTGTCACATCTGCAGGGAGAGAGCCTCGGGAATCTCATCCCAACACCCTCCCCACAGCCATAAATGAGTGTACTGCAGAAAATACAGCTGGCTTTCCTTACCAGGCAGAGAATGGCTGAAAGCACCAGATCCAGGTAGCCAGAGATCTCACAATTCTTTTACTGCTTTTCCACCTGCTCTGGCTCCACTGCCCAGCTCTGATGGGTGCTGGTGTGGGAGATGGGCAGGAGGAGCACAGGACAAGGGCCCTGCTCTGCTCCTGTCTCCTACAGAACAGCAGCACACCTGGGCCAAGGAAAACCTGGAGCCTATGGCCATTACAAGGAGGTGTGGGATGAGAATGCTTATTTTGACAAGAAAGGGGGAAAAGGAATCACAGGAGGAAGGGTCAAGGCTCATAGTTAAAAGCTACATTCTGGATTCTTACCTCAGGGTGCAAAATTATTCCCTCATGTTCAGAGACCCACATTCTATTATGGAAATAAATTCCACTTTCATTTTCCACCAAGCCCCAGCTTATTTACAAATCCATGCAGGCAGCTGATTCCTGGCACTATCTGGCCAAACAATGACTAATTGTTACTGACTTCCCAGATGGTCATTCTAATAACTGGAGAAGGGCAACCAACCCAGCAATCAGGTTTCATTTAGCTGAGGATAGCACAACAGCTGTCTTTTCCTTTCCTACACACTCAAGCAGAGCTTTCTCTTGTTCCAGTAGTCTCTTGAGCATGCAGCAAATAGAGCTCCAATGAGCTGGAAAGTCCTGCTTTAGATGATGCTCTGCTGAGTTCTCCCCCTCCTTCCTGCCCTGCATTTCTCTCCACTCCAGCCGCACTGTGACTTTATGTGGGGTTTAAATGCAAGTGCTGAGCCCAGCCTGGTCACAGCATTTGCATTCAAAGGTGATTCTCTCTTATGAGAGAAAATCCAAACCCCACAGAGGAGTCAGAGCCTTTGCAAACTGGCAATTCAGTTCAGCTGGTTCTCACTCAGCTTAGTCAGTTCCTGCAGCTCTAGATAACATTCCGGGGGAAAAAAAAAAATATACACAGTTCAAATGGAGAGGTCTTTCCTGAGGAATACTACAGCAATGGAAAGCAAAAGAGGTCAAACCTTAGCCTGGTAAAAACTGTTCTGGCTTAAAGGCCAAATGAGCCAGAGGAAGCTCTGAGGCAGAGAGAGTCTGGCACATGCTCTGCTATAAACACTGAAACTGGGCTGATACTCCCTGGAACTGCTTTGGCTGCAGCAGAATTAAAACTCCTTCAACTGTGTGTTTGCACTTCAGCAGCAGCAAACCCTCTCTATCCTAAATATATCTCTGAATGTGTTATGGCTCCTGACTTCCAGACTGAACACACTTCAGCCAAGTGCCAATCTTGAAATGTTATCAGCCACTGAGTCTAATATTATCTCAGGTGAGAAATCAGATATCACTGCAGGAGAATTTGTCATATTTATTTCCTTGGCTTTCCAGTCCAGCCTTTTAGGCTACACATTTGGTCCAGGAGCAGCAGGTTTAACAGACCACACATGAGGCAATATGCAAACCTCAGAAAACTGAGGGAAAAGCAGATTTTTGGCAGGTCCATCTAACCCCAGGCTTGTCCCCACCCCAGCTGTCACCTCAGTTCCCAGTGGTGCCAGCACCAAAATCCCAGTGGCTGCTTCTTTCTGTGGCAAGATTTGGGTCAGAGCTCCTCTGCTAATCACAGAATGCAGCTCCACCACTGGAAACCCTTCCCTAACAAGTCTCAGGTGCCCTACCCTGCATCAGCCACTTGCAGAACAATTACAGGGGTAAATACTACAAATAGCTAATCCCAGTTTGGCTTCCCTTTTGTTTCTTTTCCTCCTGAAAATATCAGACCAGGGAAGTCAAGACTTGTAGCACCACAGATTTCCAAACTGCTTCTTGCCTTCTGGTTTTTAATTGCTATCATGTTGGAAATATGAAGATGGCAATAATTTTTTTTTTTTTCTGAAATCCTTTCATTGGGAAATACCGTTATCTAAATGCCAAGAGATGACTTTACAAATAATAACGCTGGAATATATCTGGAAGGGAATATATTACCCTAAACTTCAACATCATTTTTGGGGAGCTGGTAAATCACTTTCCAGCTAGACACAATTTTTGCAAATGTAGCATATCAGATGTTCTGAATTATTAATTTCCAAGTGCTTTTAATAAACCATATGGCTTTTATACATGTTACCTTTTATGTATAGCATTTCCAATGAAATCACATAGGTACATAAAACTTGTGTACCAAAACTAAGCTATCCTAAAGTATTTGAAATTTTGGGACTCAGCAACCATTTTACACCTTTTCAGCAATTATCCAAAATTATGGATAGACTTAGTGACTTTCAGTTAATAAAATAAAACATCCACTACTATAAGAATTAAAAACCATTTACTTATGAGTGCTTTAATTTGCATTTGGTATCTTTATCTATCATTAGTCCTAAACCTTCTGAATTTGGGTCTGAAGAGTGTTTTAGACATGTGAATCCCAGGAGGGGAGATGAACATAACCCCAGGGTATGTGGATTTTCTTCATGACTGGAACTGAATGTGAAATCTTCAATTTAGAATAAGAACTTCTGCTGGCTGGGCAAAGAGAACTCTGAGCATGAGAATGCAAAGCTTCAGCATTAGACTGGCACAGAAAGGGCACTTTACACACTGTAGCATGTGTAGCTATGTTTGGGAGACTGTTAATGCCCAATAAATATTTATTCCTGCAAAACCATCTCCAAGTAGGAGCCTAACTCCAGCCAAACATATCTGAATCTAAATATGAGCATAACCTAATAAAATGTTTTCATTTTTAAATTATACATTGCATTCAGGATTTTAGAACACATCAGAAATTCTCTTTGTTAGCTTGGATTAATATTTTAAAGCTGGAAGTATGACAAGGAGACAAAAGGAGTATTGTAGCAGATTAAATAAAAAACACCCTTGCCACATTAAAATAGCTTTTAGAAATAAAGGGACAGCTGTTCACAGGATGAAAAGAAGTTGGAATAAATGAAACAACTACATGATACCTTGATAGCCTGATGTATGCACTCCAGTGGCACAGATCTCTCTTTGTACAATATTTATATTTGTTTCTCAATAAGTCTAACAGTGTTTTTGGTATTCATTTGCATTTATGACTTGGTTTCAAAACAGGTTTCAGATCCCCTCCACAGCTCAGTTTTGCCTCTCAGTGTGATAAGAGAAGAAGAACAACACCTGTACTCTGGAAAAGAACAGTGTCCTGCAGAACATAAACCAATGACAGGTCAGGCCACTTGGATTTTTTCCTTTTTCTTTAAGAAGTGATCGGAGAATGAACATGTTTCCTGATTTTTTTTCTATAAAAAAGGAAAACTGCAAGTTGCTTTGGATAAATAAAACAGCAAATGTTCTACCCTGTGACCGTATCTGAGTGCCCAAGAGAATCCTATATACCCTGACACTCAAGGAAAGAATCTCACAGCTCAGAGGGCACAACTCCAGTTGGTCACTATAAAAAAATTTCCATTTGCAAATTATTATAGATTTTAATTGCTTTTGTAGATATGGTGCTAATTGTAATTGCTTTTGCTAACAGTATAACTAAAACTGTTCATGAAGCAAGGCTATCACAGGATGTAAGCTTGCAAAAGATGGATCACGATCCATGACAGCTCTTGCAAAATGCATTGATGCCTCAGGTTTTAGCTTTTGTATTTTCCAGATTCTGTGCTGCTTTAGTGGGTAGTTCTGAGCTTCATATTAGGGATGGTGAGCTCTGTGCACAGAGCAGGGAGACAAAACAATTCCTGCTCCAGCTGGGCACCAAGGACAAATGACCCAAATCTCAGCCCAGGAGCACAAACCCCGTGGGCTGCAGAGAGAAAAACAAGCAGGGTGGGACTGCCTGGGCTAAAGCTGGAATGGGACAATGAACTGCAAGGTGCAAATGGAGCAGAACTGATCCCAGGGACAGAGCCCGTGCCCGGCCGTGCATTTTGGGGCCATTTTGGTTCATCTTGGGTGCAGCCCTGGCTGGGCTCTGGTGCTGCCCAAGGTGGATCCATTCAGGCCTTTTAATAAATCCCTGCTTTATTCTTTAACTCTGCTCTAGATCTGCCTTCTCAAGGCTTCACAAGTTTCTTCCTGTTGAGTTTTCAGATGGTTTTTTACCCTCACAGCAACAAGGTTGGAGAGCTCCAGGTAAAACCACCACCCCTTGTGCATCTACACCATAAACTGGTCATGTCCTATGTTCCATGCTAGGGGGAAACAATTCCCAGTAACAGATTTCTATTGTGTCTCTGCTAGCCACCATTTCACCAGTTTACCCTTCAGAAACATTCCATTTTGTCTGCTTGCAGAATTACTCCTTAGAATATTGATCCATACAGGCAGTGCCTGGCTCTGAACTTATTCATTAGAGAAGGATTAAGGTGGGCAAGAGGAAAAAAAAAACAACATTCTTTGGAGTATATAAGTAGTGTGTTAGAAATTAAGCACCACAAAAGTGAGTCACAGGGTAGAACAGATCGATGGTAAAATTCAAATGAATGCACTTGCAGCTATCAAGTGATCCAGAAATGCTGATTCTCCCTGCAGGGCAAGTGCTGTGCTATAAAGGAAACAAAACAAAAATGAATTTATCATACTGTTCTTCACTTGAAGCAAAGTGTGAATACTTGATAAGAAAAACGTATAAAGTTGAAAAATAAGATTAACGTAAAACAATTTTGCTTTGCTTTTTGTCCTCTTGCTCATGGTGAGCAATGCTTTCTGCACATTACTAGTCCACTATAAAACAAGAAAACTTTCAGCAGAAATTTCTGGAGAAGTCCTGAAGGCAGAAAAGGGAATAAAACCCCAATCAAACAGCAGAGCTGCTTTGCTGCCCTGCATGGATCCCGCCTCATTCCTCTTTCCATGAGCAGAGAATGAGCCCCTGTGCCAGTGGGACACCCTCACCTCATCCCTACCTGGGAGCAGACTTAAGGCTGCTTTAAATTCCAGCCTGGGACAAACAGGAAGCTGTTCCAAGGCTTGGGACTCACAAAGGCAGTGGAGAGTCCTTGGGTTTTTAATTCCAATTTTTTCTGCCTCCACTGGACCTGAGGGCTGACTCAAGACCCTGCTGAACCACCTGGGTGCATCTTTTTGGATATTGATTTTAATGTTTGGAATTATTTTGCCGAAGGTCTCTCAGCAAGTGTTACTAGAGAGAGAAATAAGGTAAGAAGCTGAGTGAGGGGGATTGATTAATACGGCCACCACAACATACAGGAAACAACAGTTTAGATGAAGGAAAAACCCATAAAAATTCTGTTACATTATATTTATGACTCCTGATTTTCTGCATTTCTGGGATTGTCCTGGAATACCATATCATGCTTATCCCCAATTTTTCATGGTTGATCCACTCAGGAAGGAGCACAAACCAACCCTGTGTAAATCAACAGAGTTTAAATAAGACCCTGGTTTGTCCAAATAAAAGAATCTATGGCATATATATTTTCAAAGCTGAAAATAATATAGCAGATACATTAAAGAGGATCTAGCTGTAGTTCAGTCTCCTCTGGTCATGGAGATGTAAACACACTTGCTCTGCATCACAAATAATACACCAGATCAATGCTCAGCCTTTGAAAATTCTTGAACAAAGTTTCCCTCAGAATGATCAGAGGCAATCACACTGTGAGTTGCTGCTTAAAAGCTTTTACAAGGATGCTCACAGTACATTTCACGTGGCTGGAACGCCTGCTGTGGGTACCCAGAGATGCAGGGATGCTGCTGGATGTGTCCCACACAGGTTTTGGTAACCCTGGAGCTGGGTGTCCACAGAGAACAGACCAGCTCCATGGGCTGATGCTGGAATGCCTCCTAGCAGGACACATTTTGGAGTTAACCAGGAGCACTAGGCTCAGCAATTACAAAAGAACATCCACTAAAAGCAATCTAAGTATCTAGATTTGCAGATTGCAGAGACAGAGAGCCAAGGGCTCTGCTGGCAGTTCAGCAAAATCTGCAAGGGGTTGGCCTGCAGCTCTCCCAGAAACCACAAACAGCCCCAGAAACACTCCCTGAGCCCGGGCAGGAGGAGCAGGGATTGCTGACAAATGGGTTTCATTTCTTTAGACACTCACACTGAACCTGATGGTGCTTTTTACATTGCATAGGGGGTTATAAACACAAACACCAACACAGCACTGCTACAGCCACGCTTAAATCTAACCCTAAAGTGTCTTCTGGCTCAAGACTGTAACAAAACAGCCCTTCAGAGACCAGCAGGGCTGTGTTTTGAAGGATGCGTAGTCTAAGCCTGCATTTATTAGAAAATCTGGCCACACATCCTGCAGCCTTCTAAGATTTGCCAAAGTTGACTTCAAACAAGCATGATCAGCACTCGCTCACTTTGTGCTGATATAAAAGCAGAATTCAGCTCTGTGATATTGCTGCAGTTGGCTCACACTCTAGTGCATAAAAAATTATTGATCCATTTGCAGACCACTGGGAGAGGCAGCCAGAGGAGCTGGGCATGAGATACCCACAGAAAACATGACAATTCCATAGATATTTTAAAAGAATAAAGAAAGGCAAATGAATTTTGTGTAATATTAGCAAATGATTTAAATAATATCTATGTTTAAATAATAAAAAGGTAGAACTCTAAGGTACAGAGAAACTTCTTCATAAAGGGGAAAGTTTGTCCCTGGAAGAGAGCTGTCCTCAAGATTACTATTAATTCAGTTACAAAAAGCTTTTCACCTTTAAGAACAACAGCTGAAACAATGCCAGTCCCTTTTCCATCTACACTATTTAAAAAACAGGAAGAACACTCCTAAACTTAGAATGTCAAACCTAAAATCTTGACCATAAGTAGGAACAGCACTAAATCTCCCCCCAAGTTGGTTTGGCCTTGCTGTTTTATTCATGATAACCAGAAGTTATGGGTCGATTACAGAGCTCATAATCCAGCACTACAGTTATACAGAAAGATGAAATATTTCATTCATTCTGCCGAAAATTGACTTTATATAGCATCAGTTATTCTAAACATTGCAACATCAAACTTGATATATCAGATTCTGTCATAACAAGCAAAAATACTCAGTGCTTCCCTCCATGAACCTCTTTAGGTCATTTATTCCACACGTTCTAAAACCTATTTAGACCTTTGCATCACATCTCATGGCAGATTCTTCCACAAATTAAAACCTGTCCTTTCTTAGGGTGAAAGCAGCTGCCCTGACTTCGTTCAGTGGGGGTTCAGAAAGTTCATGGCCCTGAGTCCCAATTCCATTTGGATGTCAGGCAAAAATCCTGCAGGAGTCCTTGGTGCTCTGAGCAGATCACATTCCTGTCAATGCCTGAACACAGTAAAAGTTTACAGACCCTTCTTTTCTTCAGCAGGAGCTTATCAGAGTAGGTGCTGTTCAATATTTAACATCTTCCCCCTGCCCAATTTACACTCAGGTTGAAGGAATGTTTTAAATAAAACATTAATGTACATACTATCAGTGGGAGGGAATAGAAAATAAAAGCTGTTGAGATGTTAAGCCTTAAACACATCATTATTTCTTGCTGGCTACCTTTGTGTCCCGAATTTTGTACTCAGGATAGCCATAGGCTCTAACCCCTTTGTGTAATGTATTATTTCTTTCTTCTCCTGTCAGAGTTTCTCCCAACTGATTTGGGAGAAAAGCAAGTTTTGATGATTTTTTTCTTTTCCCTGAAAGATGATGTATTTTTTTATAGTCAGTAATGATTTTCAACATCCTAACTCTGTCTTCAATGTGCTTATTTCCCTTATATTTAATTTCTTGTTTGCATTATGTAGAAATTAAGGTTGGTTAAATAATTCCTAGTTTTTTCTTCATTAATTTTTTTTTTCATCCTTTATGAGATAGCCTTAGGAACAGATTCCTTCATGTCTTTGAAAGAAACATTTGATAATATCCACTACAAAAAATCAGACATTGCTGATAAAGTTTCACAGGTCACAGGTACCACACCAAACCTTTAAATGCCTGATGAAATTAGGTAAAAATGTTGAATTTTCATCTGGGCACTTATAAAACCCCAAAGTTTTGACACTGTGGCAAAGTTTCTCCCCTAGCTGAAAATTCTCAATACCAAACACACAGAGCTGCATAAGCAGGAGCAGGATAAGGATCCCTCAGCTGATTGTGTGAGCAGAACAGAGAACACCCCCACACCAGAATTACTGACACTGATCAGGGCTGAGCTGCTGTGACCCACTGAACCTGAGCTTTTGCTTTGTCATTTATGCTTGCCAAGGTTGTCTCCATCCTGCTTTAAAAGAAAAGACAACAAAGAACTTCCAATGCTTGAATGGCTGTAATTTTCTGCATAGAACCTATAATATTATAAAAGAACTAATGTGCAATCTGAATAGGTGAAGGAGGAAAAATAAAATAAATTGGTCTAGCAACATTTAAATGATGGCAAATGTAAGTTTAATATAAAACCATATTAGAACAATTGAGAATCACGAGAGACTGATTTATTATTTATATAACACACTAAAAGTTATCTGTAAAGGAAATTGTGTAATATGCAGTAAATTAGACAAAGCTGCACTATAAATTGGGATTAAATCTTAAACTGGTTTAAATATTTAACGTGCTATCATGACTCACATTTTCAATAACGCTTGTTCAAAGTTCAGCAAGAAGTGTGGAAGCAGACTGAGGAGGAGCACTCACAAACCCTTGCCTCCTGATGATGCCAATTAAATCAAATCATCTCTTAATTGCCAAAACCAGGCAAAAGCAGCACAGGTCTTGTGCTGAGGACCTGCTGCAGAACTCACCAGGGATACTGGAAATACTCTCATTAAAGCCAGCAGAGCTGAGGTCACAGTAACTGCACAGGGTGCAAGATGAGCTCTTCTACATACCAGAATGCATTTCTTAAGTTAAAACTTTATTTGTGGAGTTCCACCTAAGGTCCTGGGGAACGCTGATTTCAAGGGGATTGACCTGCATGGCTTAGCCCTGCCTCACACATTCAGGTTTTGCACTACTGTGGAAAAACAATTGCCTCACTTCCAGTCTGTGGCCTTAACACACTGTGCAAAGAAATAAATCAGAGTCCTTGACCGACAAGGTTTATAACTGGGGATGTCAGACAACAGGCAGACAAAAGCAGGGACAGTTCAAGGGAAGCATGGCACAGCTTTGGTCAGCAATTCCGGCACAGATCTCAGCCCATGGGCAGCCTGGCTCCCTCAGGAGGGCTCTGAAGGAAAAAGGGTTTTGTTTCACTCAGGGTTAGGGGCAGCCTCAAGGGCAACGGGGAAAAGGCACCAAAATTCTGCTTGTAAACCATGGGGCACTTGTCAGGCTGGGGGGAAGTCAAGCTGCAACCTCTACATCCTAGAAAAAGTGGAATATGGCTTTGCAATGGTTAAAACTGATCCGGGGAGAAGATAAATTACAGAATGTAAGGTAATATTACATCAGCAATAATCTGAATGGAAATGAGTGGGTGACAGTGTTGATTAAGATCACAGAAGAAGATTTTCACTACTAAACAAGACACAAAATGATCCTTTATCTGCACAATACTTAACTTATGGATCACTGAAGTCCTATCATAGGTATTCTTTATGAAATCACTTGCAAAATATAAATACATTTACATTTGTGCATACAAATAAAGAGATGTCATGGTAAAAAATAAAAATACTTCATATTTCAACTCCTCTCTGTCATATTAAAATGCCAGATGTCTAAAGGTATGAATATGCTGAATTCAATCTGGCTAACAGTGGAATATTTGGATGGTTCCACACTAAACCAGTTCTGTGCCTGTTGACTGGACAGACCCACAGGAGTTTTGTTGAGTTTTATCTTGACTTGAGCAGTGCAGCTCTGCCCTGCTCTGTTTGATGCCCATCATTCCCCTAAAAGCATCACAACTGTGAGTGGAGCAGAGTTTTTAAGAAACGGTATAATTTGCAGCTTAGGCTTCACTAATAGTTTTAAAGCTAATGTGTTCTGCACAAGAAATAATATTTAGTTGTCTGGAATGTTCTGAGCTGCTTAAAACACCTAATTGTCGTGTTGATGAATGTAAAATAGGCATAAGGCAGATAAATGTGGCCCACAGTGAACTGGAATTACAAACGGTAATACTTCCTAGCACTGCTGCTGTAGGAAATGTGGATTTTAATTATTATTTTACTTTAAAAGATATTGTTTTGCACAAGAAAAGGTCTCCTTATCTGCATGAACTTCAGGCTGCTGAGCTAAGCAGGGTGGCTGCAGTTTTCCTTGAAGGACAAATGAGCCCCTGCATCAACAGCCCCCATGGGGACACAGCTTGGTCTGTGGTCATTTGTAGGACACAATTTCTGTCCTAAAAGTTGTTTCTGTCACACAGGACAGACTCCTTGAGTCTCTGAAGCTCCTGTAGTTTATTTCCTTATTATCTTTAAAACTAGAGTTTGTTTATGGCTAGTTATGATTCAGGCACAAATCCCAAATTATTGTCTATTAATGTCATACTGACTGTACATTATTAGTGCAGTATCTGGCCCTAAATAAACAACAAGAAAACTTACATTACCAAAATAGATAAATACATAGGAACAAAACCCCACATCCTCCCCTTGAATTTATGTATTTTGGAAACCAGCCCAATTTTCCCCCAATCCCAATGTCAGTAAGAGTATTAAGCACTACACTAAATATTTTTTTCTCATTTGTAACAGCCCCTCTCTTTACAGTTCCACAATAATATAGCTTCTAGAGAGACAAAGATACATGTACAATCTCCCCTCCCAGCTTTATTTCCATCCTTGTTACAAATATCTGAAAGCCAGCAGCAATGTTTGGGAGTTGGCTTGACTAGGCTGATTTTTATTATCTAGCAAAACTGGTGAAAGATGTGAGGATGTGCTTAATTCCCAAAACTATCCAGCCACTTTATCTGCTGTTGAAAGAAAAGTGATCCATTCCTGGTTCCCAAGGGAAAGGTAGATGAGGAAGTAAAGATTTCCATGAAAAGCACACCATTCTCTTTCTGCACCATTAGAACCCATGTTTCTCAGGAATGTATTTATGTATTTTCCCAAAGAATATTGTAAGTAAAGGTTTATTGATTTCTGAAAAGTACTCGCTATGAAAGCAACCGCTGTACTCCTCTTTGCTAAAGCCATCTGATGTTCAGAAGGTAAAGGGTAATAAATTACAATTCCAGACTTTTCCTGCACCTGCTGCCTCTGGCCCTGGTCCCAGGATAACAAGAACTGCAATCATCCCCAGCAGCAGGAGCCTGACAGGCACAGGGACAAACCCCACCTGTCACTCACACCGCATCTCCCCAGCAATGAGCCATGCTAAAGGAATCCCTGCAGCTGGGATCCCTCTGCAGCCTGGCACCAGGTGCACAGGGCACAGCATCACGCCTGACACAGCTCCCAAAGCCAACATTTGGCTGGAAAAATCACCCAGGCTGGAAATCAGGACACAGCTCTGTGACCGTGCTCACAGGGGTCCCAGGATGAGGGCAGAGACGAGGATCTGACTCCATGCTTCCGAAGGCTTGATTTATTATTTTATTATATATATTATATTGAAACTATACTAAAAGAATAGGAGAAAGGATTTCATGAGAAGGCTAGCTAGGAATAGAAAAGGAAAGAATGATAACAAAGCCTTGTGTCTCTGACATAGAGTCCAAGCCAACTGGGCTGTGATTGGCCATTAATTATAAACAATCACCTGAGACCAATCACAGCTGCACCTGTTGCATTCCACAGCAGCAGATAATCAATGTTTACATTTTGTTCCTGAGGCTTCTCAGGAGGAAAAAAACCTAAAGAAAGGATTTTCCATAAAAGATGTCTGTGACACAGCTCCAGCTCTGCTGGGCTGTGCTGGATGCAGCCACAGAGCCTCTCCTGGGGGAGAGGAGACCCTGGGAGTGCTGCTGTGTGTGTTTATCCTCCAGATCAGCACCTGAGAATCCCTCTCACTGCACGTCAATGATAGGATAGACAAATAGCCCATTTAGATATTTCCAGGTGTGTCTGTCTGTATATTCCTACCACTCTCTTGGAATAATGTACCTCAGATAAATGTAAGCCAGTCTTCTTTGTGGAAGAACACTCTCTGAAATACATTTCTGGTGCTGATTATAAGCTGAGAATAATTTATTTTTTTTAAATTTTCAGCAAGAACATATCCAATCTTTATCATCATATGAAAAAACATTATGATTTCCAGCTTGGTATTATTTTTATGAGTTCCATTCTTTCTTAACAGAAACTTGAATAAAAACTGGTCTGGCCAAACCTCTCTGTTTTATTTCTTTTATTGTAACCATTAAATCAGCTTTCATTTCATTACTCTAATTGTGCCTGGGAGCAGCAACTGCCACCTTAAGGCACATAACCTAATTTAAAATGCTCACAGCTCATTCCACCTTAAAATATATTGCAGTACTTAGGTTCAGCACAGCAGGTCAAGCTATACAACAGCACTCTTGTGATCAGAGGACTTTTTGGCAGTTAAATCAGGAGAAAGACTCAGGCAATGTGAAAAAAGTAACATTTCTCTTGCTTAAAAGATACACAGTAGTTGACATAACCATTTTTTATTTGTACCTTAAGTGTCTCCAGAGGATTCTTATTTAGGCAGAGATTTCTCACATAAGGAGCATTTCTTGGCACAGCACACAAACATCTAATTCACTTGGATGATTTTTACTGTGGGGATTATACATGTAAAAAGCCACCTTACTGGGCTGTGAGGGGAAAATCCATAATGATGATGTATATGCCTGTTTGTGCTCCTTGTGTGGGCCTTTCTGCCATTGTTTCTGACTGTTCTCTGTCTTTATCTATTCCAGATCTGCCTGTAAACTGCATATTCCCTCAATGTTATTGATATTCTCTCCATTTTATTGATGGGGAAGTGAGACACAACAATTAAACAACTCCCTGACATCACATAGGGGTGCAAAGGCAGAGCTGGCATTTAAATTTAGGTCTCCTCCTTGCCAGGTGAGTGCCCCATATACAAGGTGCTGTTGCAGCTACTCCTCCTTTCCTCTCTCATTGCACAGACTCATTCCCCACAGTAATATTTCTGAAAGACTTTCCCTGGCTCAGGGATTCCAACCCCCTGAAACCAGGCCATGAGTAAAACTCTTTCCTTGAGCAGACGTGGGGCACATCTTCATCAGCAGGAAGTGAAATTACAAACCTGAGTTGTTGTAAGGTGCAATAAAGGGGCAAACCAACATTTCCAGCCTTGAGCATCTCCAAAAAGCCCAGGAGCACACCCCTGCCACCTGAAATCCTGCATAAAAACCTCTGTAACCCAGTGTCTGCTCCCTGCTGGACCAAAAGGAGCCAAACCCATGGGGGGGTTCAGGGTTTGAGTGAGGTCCAGGTCCAAGAGAATTCAGCACAAACAACTAATAAATATCTGCAGCCTGTTGTTTGCTTTGGAAGCAAAAGGGATTTTTCCTTGGTCCTGCAGAGAGCCAGGCTGATAGGAAATGACTCCCCACTCTCCTTGGGAGGCAGCAGCTGAGGAGCTGCTCATTTCATGGGCTGAATAAACCCTAATTACACCTCAAAGCACTGAAAAAGGACCAAGCAGTCCCTGGGCTGGACATAAACAATGAATGGACCCATTCATTGTGAAGCTGTTTTAGATATGAGAAAACCAGAGATGGGTCAGTGGATCTTGACCAAAACCCCATAATAATCCTATTTTGATGCATTCTATGATGTAACATCTCTATAAGTATTTGCATAAACACTTATTTACATATTTCTAGACACTCACATGCCCCACCCATCTATAAAGCAGATTCTGAGGACAATTACCCATCCTTTCACGTATGTGTTCAAAAAAAATTGTATTTAAAATACCAATTCTAAAACTTCCTCAGACCTTCTTTTTGCAGATATTTTTAAACAAGTTTTTCCCCTTCAAATAAATCAGCATATTTTAAAAATTTTTCAGTTGAAGTGTCATTGATGAAATACTCCAGGCTGGGGAACTTTACTATGTGGTAAGAATGACTTAGCTGTGAGCTGAGGCATCCCAAAATGACAGTTTTCAGAAAGCCCTGATTCTGTTTTCATAATGTAAATTAGATGATTGAGTGGCATATGGTTATCCTGTTGTTATGACATAGCTGTGTGTATTTTCTCTGCATCAATAAAATTAGAACTTGAAAAAAAAAGCACTCATTTAAATTGCAGCATGAACAAAGCCCCAATTTAAGCACATCATACATATAATGTGCAGGGATATGGAGATACACTTGCATCAGCTTGATCCACATTACAGCTGACACCAATCTGCTCCAGAGGTAGGGACAGCACAGGCCACTGCAGAGCCAGAGTTATTCCAGCAGCCAAAATGCTGCTCCAGGGTCAGGCCATGGCCTTCACCTTCTGGTCAGTGCAGGAAATTGAAGACTTCCACAGTGTGGCATCATTTTATTGGAATTCCTGGTTATTAGGAGGCTGGCTCTCAATTGTTGTTTTTCAGTCACTGAATTGTGTTTCACAATAGTGCCACATTCGGTGAAAATAATTTCAGTGCTTTCCCTAGAATATTTTTGATCGCACCTACACATCCTTTGATGAATATTTAATTATTTTCACAGAGTGCAACAGCCCAGGTAACAAGGACATGAACCTGTTGCCTCTCTAGGTGCTTCAGGGGCAGAGCTCCAAAAACCTGCTACAATTCCACCATGTCTACACAAGTGCTGCAGTTTTGCTGTCCAGATGAGGAACATGGGCATCTCCTGCCTCCTTTTTTTTTTTTCTGTGCGCTCAATAAATACAATTTTAACACAGAACTGCAGTACTAAAACCAGTGGATCATTAATTTTTGAGTATCTTCCCTAGATACTTCATCTGAGCAGCTCTGGAGCAGAACACAAACATCTAATCCAGGAGGATTAATTTTCACCATAGAGATTACATCTGGTAAAATGTGTCATGTAAAACCTTTGTGATGCCCTGGTGGGATGAGGGCTTTGGAGAGAATCTTGTTTTGAGAGTTGTTGGAATATAACTAAAAAACAACATTGCCTTTTCAGGCAAGATGAGCATGAAGGCTTTTAGGCCACCTTCAGGCAGGACTGGCAATCACTCAGGAACTGCCTGATGGCTCCTGTGATGCAGTAACTTTTTTTTTTTTTTTTGTGGATATTGGCAGCTTCCTTCTAAACTCAACTTTGCAACCCAAGTCTCCAGCACGTTTAGAATTGCAGATGTGTGTTCTGAGAATTTGCAGTGTTTGCCAGAAAGACACTATATGATATTAGCACAGTTGGTTCTGAATTTTAAACCCAAATCTGATGTTCTATGACTCACAGCCTCAGGAAAGAATTAGATGAATATCTCATAAGGGGAGAGACACTGCCTGAATATCTTTATAGAGGAGATACGTTGAATAATAACCATTATCTCCATATGACAAGCTACCATTCTATTTAGGATCTGGTGTGCTGCTACACAAGCAGAGAATGCCACAGAGATAGCCATATCTGAATTATCTTTAATATACCTGGAGTGCCAGAAATCAATGGAACTGCTGCAGCACAGACCTCACTCACTGCTTTTCCTTTCAGTTCCTGTCCAGGGTGCCTCACTGACACCCCTGCACAGTCCACTCTAAATTCCAGGCTGTCCCAGCACTGCCAGATAAAAGCTGTCCCAGGGCTCCTGCCTGTGCTGTAATCACACCTCTGCTCACAGCACTGCATCAGCTCCAATTTGGAACAATAAACCAGCACTTGAAATATGGAGGGTGTTGACCAGAGCCTCAAGATAGCCGGCCTCTCATTTAGATAACCAGCACTTCATTTCCATGTACATCTTTCTTGTAGCAAATCCCTCACAACACCTACAAACAATTGGTACAACGTCAGTCTGGCCCCAAGCGGATCTGTCAATGAAAATATTTCTGTCAATAAAAATATTTACTACACCTTGTTTTGAAAAGTCTGAGTCATCTCATAGACTGGTTGCTATTAAACCTAGAGTGACCTTATTTCCAGGGTGTCCAGATTCCATCATGTGCTAGGATTTCTAGGATATTCCTCTCTTACAGAACTCAGAAGCACTAAAGTTGGCTTCAAGAACTTTAAGTCCAAAGAATTACAGCAGAGAAGTGAACAACAGCTTGTGGCACTGCAAGACTCGTGGTGCCATGCAAATCAATCTGCTCCAAGCATCCCCATTATAATTCTTTTTGAAAGGCCCAATAAATGCTTGTACAAACAGATGATAAATCACAATTCCTTTAATGACTTACAAGAGGACACTGCTTTGCATGGGGAGGAGGTGCACTCCATTTGGCTGACTTTACTGCCTACCCAGGCTCACATCTGGAGCAGCAGGATTTATGGCACCTCCAGGCCATAACTCTGTTAAAGAAACATGGAAACAGCTCCTTCTGTTGTGCAGCTCCAGGAGATGCCCACACCAAACAGCTCAAGAGGAGCTGGGCTGCTCCTCTGACTTATCAAGCATTTTTCATTTAATTTTTTCTCTTTTTCACGAGAAAACCTCATGACAGTGACCTCAAATGTCCTGAGTTCAGCAGCAGGATGTAATGGCAATTACCAACATTCAAACAACACATAATTCACTGTATTTAACACAAAAACCCCTGAAATTCCTAACAGAAAAAGAACACTCACAGTACCCTGGTGCTATATAAATACACAGTGTAAAGTTTCTTTTTCTGTGAAGTTTTCGTACTCAATAACCCAAAAGACGAGAGATTGGAAGAGAAACCATGGGTAAATTCATGTTTGGTGGATTTTAGGGATGGTGTGGTGTTTCAGCATTGCTTACCTCTTACTTCCTCCTGCCTTAACACTTCTTTATTCCACTTTCTTGCTGGATTCATGGTGAATCTCTGGCTTAATCTTTGTGAGTATGAGAAGGACAATACTGGACCATTCCCCCATCCTCCAATTTCTGATCACAATCATTGTGAGAAGAGAAGGAGCTGCAATAGAAACGGGTGTGTTTTAACAAATATCCAACATTTCTGGCTGTGTTCTTTTACATCCCTGGTACCATTTCTAGACCATCCCCAGGAGGAGTTTGTGTGCTAATGCTTGCAGATTTGGCTTGTGAAAAGTGCCTCCATAAATAGATTTATCCTTTAAACATCAGTCTCTCTCCTTCCCTTCTGAGCAGCATCTTTCATTTTTCACAAGATGCAAAAAGAACCTACTGATGATAATGTCCTTTTGCTCCTCTAGAAAGAGAAGCTCTTAAGCCCCTCCAGCAAAACATGTCCCTGTTTAACAAGTTACTGAATAAATGCAAATTCCATGGAGCTTTGCTTAATGGGGCAAGCAAGTACTTCAGTTCAAAGTTGAAGAAATCATGGATGCTAACTTAGAAATGCTCCTTTCCCCTGAAGTTCAGCTCTGCACAAGAATCAAGAATCAAGGAAATAAAATCAGCTGGAAAAGAGATATACAGAGTTAAAATAAAAACCCAAACCTCTCAAAATTTGAGATGCAACAAACTATTCTCAGATATGTATTTAGATAAAGTGATTTTTAGCTAAGTGATAAGACATGACTTTTCATCAAAAATTAGGCTGGTGTGGAAAGAGCAGTGCTGATCTATCACACCTTGCAGGCTTTGCCAGTTCCATATAAGCTACAACAGAGTCTTCATGACTCAAATATTAAACTTTCAGAAAAGCTTTTGTTTCCTCCCATGCTGCTCACCTAAACAGAAGGATTGGAAAACATCTGCAAAGGCACTGCTTGTTCCCTTTACAGCCCTCCTCAATCTCCAGTGCTGTAATGGAGCCACAAAAACAGTGACAGCTTGAATTGGACAGCTCAGGACTGACACTCCTGCTTTACATCTTAAGAAATATTGTCTCCTGGGCTATTCAAGCTCCTTCATAAGCAGCTGTGGTCTTTTTCTTCTCCTGAGAATGCAAGATTTAGGGAGAAAAGACTGGATTTTTTTAACTACAGTTCAGTACAAAGCACCTGCAGCACCACCTCAAAAGTCTCATTTCTTGCTGCACTGTCAGATCTGATTTGTGATGAATTTCTTTCCTGCACATAGAAGACAACCCCAAAAACACAAACAAGACCCATGGTCTACAATGGGTGCCAAAAGGCAATGTTCAAATCCACTTTCTCCCAACATTATTCCTTGTTTGGGATCTCAGGTATTTTGAGGCTCAAAGCAGAAATTTCAGGGCCCAGAGAATATGTAGTGTGTAATAGAGAGCTCTCCAGAGAAGGGTGACTTCTGGAGCAAGGGAAAAGCCTGAGCCTAAACATTTCTAAGGGACAAAACAAATGGTGATGAAGTGGTAACAAGATTTAGTTGGATAGAACTAATTACTCGTGGTAGGGGATGACAGCAAGGGCTTGCTTTGGCAGTAAGTGAACTTACTGAAAGTAAGAACGAGTAATAAGCCTAAATATGGGCTTGATTAAGGGAAAGTTTTGCAAAACTCAATGTGTGGAAGTAATTAGACAGAAAATGAGAACAGGAGAAATGGCACCAAGTCACTTGGAGACACACTATATAAAACATGTAGATTTTCCTTATGCATGATATACACAGTGGACTAAAGCTCCTGTTTTCTTATCGATCTGGCCTTATCACAAAGACATTTATTTTCTAGTCATGAATGACTAGATTCAATTAAAACACAAGCTCGCCTGTCAATTAAATTGAAACAGAAACTCTCCTGATATTCAGAAGTAAGTGTTAAAAATCACCAAGTACTACCAGCAGTTGTCACTTAAAACTCTTCACACACACAAGCAGAATGTATTCTGTTGCTGAATTACTGTAAAATGTGAATTTCTATTACCTTGTGGGGGTTAATTTAAAGGAAGAAAAAGATTATAGTCCTTTCCAAAGTCTAAGCATTTAATTTTTTAAAGTCCAACAACAAATATTGCAACAGCAGTATGATGCAGATATGCAAGGGTATGATGAATTATTGGGTGACTTAATGGAGTCACTTTTCATCTCCACTTAAAAGGTGCCAATTTTTTATTAAGTTTACTTACTTAACCTGCCATTTCATCCAGCCTAGAGAAGCTTTGCTGACACCTCAGCTTAATTTAGCTTGCTTAAATGGAACTTTGCTACGTTTAAATACACACGCTCTTGCTCCTAGCTTATTTCACATCACTAAAAATACATGAGAAACTGTTGATACCTGTACTCTGAGTACACTATTTCCTTATGAATTAGGTCTTGCAGCTGTAATAAAACAACTTTTGCATGTCCCTTGGAGGAAATAAATATTAAAATTTCATCTCTCGTATTGCCTAGGATCCACAGAAAGTGCACTGCCAGCAGTGGAGGCTCCCAGGCCTCCCAGGCTCTCAGGCTCCCACCCTGATGTGTCCCTCAGCTGCCAAGGTGCCCTGGCCAAGCTGTGCTGGTGCTTTTGTGTGGCAGGAGCTCCTTATCCTGCTCCTGCAGAGGGGATGCTCTTGGGTCAGGCTGTGATGCTGAGGGAATTCCCTTGAACGTGAGCAGGATGTGCCAGTGGAAGCTGCCCTCTCATGGGCAGCTGTGCCCCTCAAACAGCAGGAGGATATTGGAACTCTGCTAGGATTTCTCAGCTGTCAGAAGCAGAGCTACGATTCCCCTGTTAATACCCAGTGCTAACAGATTCACAACAAGCCTGGAAAGCAGAGGGATGTTAAACTGCTCTGCCTTTGTGGCTTGGGCCTTTTCTAAAAGCAGACCACCAAAAAGGTCACTTCACACTCAGCACTTTCTCATTAGTTTTGCATTTAGCAGGGTTGTTCTTTATTCCTTCCTTTCTTCTATTGATCCTGGGGGAGAGGAGGCGCAGAGGGAAGATGACAAATAGGCTGCAGTTGTCCCTTCCCTTCTGTCATTTGTTTCACGGGTAAATGAGTAGAAATGAAGACAGCATGTTCCACACTGAGTGCTGAGCGCACAGAATATGGCCTCCAGCTAGAGCACAAATAATTTCTATGCATGATGAATCCTTTCAATAACGGGGGCCCTGCTAATGCAGG
Organism: Zonotrichia albicollis; assembly: GCF_047830755.1. Classification (NCBI taxonomy): domain Eukaryota; kingdom Metazoa; phylum Chordata; class Aves; order Passeriformes; family Passerellidae; genus Zonotrichia; species Zonotrichia albicollis. The sequence goes on from NC_133835.1 coordinate 11,909,922, forward strand.
ATCAAATCACAGTCATTAGCTCTTGGCACTGTTCTTAAAATGATATAGAAATCCAAGCAGCAGCCAGCCATGCTCCTGTAGCACACACACACACTAGCCAGGATTTCAGCTGGCAATTTACTTTTTTCATCAATGTGCTGGTATAATTGGATTAAAAAAATTTTAAAAAGCCATCTGATAGGATAAACTCCTCGAAAAACAATAACCTGCTTAAGGAAATGATGGATCATTCTGAAATAAGGGGCTGTGGTGTAAATCTATTGATGGATGAATTGATTCTGGGACTATTTCAAGACCTGTGGCCATGCGTGATGGATGATTTCCTATGGCAGGTAACAAACTATTGAAACAAAGCCATATATTCTAGTTCTTCTGATTCTCAGTCACCAGTGCCTTTTGAAACCATGGGATTCACAGAAGGAGTCACACTTAGTGCAGCAAAAATGCTTTCAAACTGAGTTCAAGCTCTTTGACCATGATCCAGATGCTTCACAGAGTCATTTAGAAGCATTTCTTGTTGCCTCAAGCCATCTTTTTTAAAATTCTTTTGTATTATTTTTGCATAGGTAGTAGTTATATTCATATTCCAATTTATAATAGTATTATTCAGTACTTGATAAATTGAAAAATTTTATTAATATCCTGCAACATTAAAATTAGAAATTCTCTTCAAATCCCCAAATAATTTCTTTGCTTAAGTTCTACTACTATGAACATTGTATTTTATTTTTAAACAGCACTTTCTTGGAAGATTTTTTTTTTATTTGCACTTGCTTTTGGTAACTGTGCATCTATAAAGATATTTTACATTTTATTCTTAATGGATTTTTTAATGAAAAGAAAACCAGTAATTAGTAAAGAATTCTACTTAGATGGATGCCTCAGTATTCCCTGTGTTAGTGTTCTTTGGGGAACAGCACATGGCAAAATAGATACTACTCTTTTATAAATGAGGTTCACAGAACATTAAACTTCAGCCTGTGTTTCACTCTCTCTCAGTCCAGACAAGGGATATCCCCTGCCCCCTGTACATATTGTTGGCAGTTTATCCACTACAATAATTACAATTTCCATAAATTCTCACAGCACCATTGGATTTGCTAGTTTGACACAGCACTGGGGCTGATCTGGAGCAGACCATGGGTCTGCCCAGAGTTTGTCAGGCTGAAATGGGCTCTGTTTGTTATCCAATTGCAGGAATTGTTGGTGAATGAATCCCCTGAAGTGCCAGCAGGACAGTGAGCAGGGGCCAGGCTGCCCAGCCTGTGAGAGCAGCTCAGGGGCCTCTGCTGACATCTGCTCATATCAAAGGAAACCCAACAATGAAATTGGCCTTCCAGACTGTGACAAAAACCCTGCTGACCAAGTAATTCCAAAACTCCTTGAGGCTTAGCTAACTCCAGAAGCACATTCACATGACAAACCTGAGGGATGCTGTCAGAGATACACTCTGGTTTAAATCCAGCACAGAGCACACTGAGATCCAGAAAACACCAGCAGAGGCTCAGATTTGACAGTCCCAGGCTGAGACAGGTGACATCCAGGCCAAAATTCAACAACATGAGAGGTAAAAGCTTGGTGCAATGGCCTGCCAATACCCTTCCCTGCTCTTCTCTGAATTCCACATGAACCCAGTGCTGAAGCAGCCTGTATCAAACTGAGCCAAAACAGACAATCAAGAAGGATAATGTTTTAAAGTTTATCTTACACATGCTTCTTTTGAAAACAAGTTTTTAGGATGCTGCCATATGATCTCCTCTGGAAGAATGTATGTTCTCTTCCAAACCTATTATGCTGACTTTCTGTGCAACCTTGATTAAAAATAGAAGACAGATTTTGGAAGCAAATCCCAAGTGATTTTTGCATCTGCAAATAGAATGTAATTATTTTTTAAATGCCTTGACTTTTTCCTCATCCAAAAAAAACCTCATAAGCCACCCACCTTAAATGATAAATGGTGACACCTCACTGCTAAAGTTATAAACCAACTGGACACTATTGGTGACAACATCTGAGAACATCTGTGCTCCTTCTTCTGGGATTTACTACAAAAACTGATCAGTACAAGAGGACTCTAAGCAGCAGAAGGGAAATGTGGTGCCTCTAGACAGCTGATTGCACATTTGTGTCTAATGACAAAGCTTATAGAGCAATATAACCACTTTGTTATTTAGGAACATTGGATTCTGTTCTGGAAAACACCTTAGCAATCACTATATGTAGCTCTTCTCTGTTTCAAGCTGCCATATTTTACATGTTCCCTGTTATAAACCAGAATTAATTTACTGTAATGCAATATGCAGATCGAAATTAGAACAATATTTTCATCTTCTCTTCAGTCAGTTTATTTCATCTAAAAGAAAAATCACAGCTTGAGCTGTATAATCTCAGCCAAAGATAAATCTCAGTTTATTATGTATCAAGACTTCCTGGGAAGCCATTTGGCTGAATTAAGCTCATCCTTCCTTTTTTGTGACAACTCATGTCATGACATTAAAGGTCATGTTCCTTCCTTTCTGTCACTTTAAATTATGCCATCAATATCAAGAAGTGATTCAACAGAGAATGTAATAAATGCTACAGAATTATTAAAATCATGCTAGGTGGCTGCTTTTCATACATTCCTGATTCCAGCTAACACTTTGCATTCTTAACAGGAAAAACAGGTGCCTTGAATACAATGGGAAATGAGTTGAGGCTGCAGGTCTGGGGAGGAGGAGGAGGAAGAGGAAGAAGAGTAACTCCCATTCCAGTCACGCCGTGCCCACAATCACAGCAACAGCAGCACACACACATTCATTAAGGAAACATTCAGCTCCCCTCTTTGCAATTGTGTTTAAAATGATTTAGCTCAACACTCTATCCCCAAAAGCATACATCTGGACTAAAATAAGAAATAAATAATTGAAAGGGATAAATGTTTATTGAAAACATTTGCATCTGACTCAATCAAGTGCTTAGTTGTTATTTTTCAGTATCACTTTTTTACTTCCATGTTCTTCTTTGGCTTTTAAATGAGAAATTTAGATTTCATTTTTCAAGCAAAGCACTTTTATGTTTCCCCCACCTTCTGGCAGAGAGTCCCAATCTCCTTCCTAGGAGATGACTTGGAGCTCCCCACCTAAAACACAAATAGAAGGAAAAATCCAACTGTAAACACACCATTTGTGTTAATGGTTGTGAAAAACCAACCTGGAGAATTAACTGCCACACAGCAGCAGAATCTGTGCTCCCCTTGTCAGAGAAAGCAATAAGAACCCTGGGAGAAGGAAATAAAAAAAATATACTTTTTAATGTAGCTGCAGATTGAGATATGGCTCTTTTCCACAGGTTTAATTAGTATGGAGGCAGAGATCCCCACTTTGTAATTTCTCTTCCTTAATTGATTCATAGTTCTATTTTTGAGTTAAAATTCTGCACCCAACTACACACATTGCACGTCCCAGGAAGCAGAAACAAAGTCATTTGAAGAACAGCTGAGCAGCTCACTGCAACATGGATAGAGGTGAAAAATAACATGAAATACACACAACAAGGGCTTGGGGAGCAGGAATGTCAAGGGAGGAGAACCTTTCAGCAGCACTGGAGTTGGCAAGGCCAGGAGAAAAAATTAAAGAACTGACTGAAGAGCAGAGCAGTGACAAGAGGGATGAGAGGAGGGAAAGGGAAGAGATGGCTGAGGCAGCAGGACAGGGAATAAAGGCTGCCCCAGTGACCTGCAAAATAAAACTTCACACAGCTGCAACACCTGGAGCCCACCTTGGCCAAGGGGCTCTCTGCTTGTGCTTTTCAGATCAGTGAGGTCTGGTGGCTCTTCTTGCCTCTCTCACCTGGAACTAGATTTTATTTTTGTGCCTGCAGCTTCCAGCAGGATTTCTACCATGTGCTGAACCACTCCTTTTACCCTTCCCTTTGTACACAGGAAGGATCTTTCCACCTTGCCTTTTCTCTCCTCCAAGACTGACATTAGGGATGGACACACTCAGTGCTGAGAGCCACTCACTGCAGCCTCTTGTGCTGAATGCTGGAAGGAAAACCCAGCACCAGAAACCTCACTGCCCCTTAGCAAATTTCCACTTTTTAACCCCAACGCCAATCCTGACCCTTTCCCCCTGCAGCTAAAATCCAGTATTGCTGGGGTGAACAGGTTTGCCTCAGACAACACAATTTTGCTGCATGCACTCTAAGTTGTGTTCTTGAATACTGCTGAGCATCCAATTCAAATTTAGTTGTCTGAAGGACAAATTGGAAGAGCTATATAGATGTCTCATAATCAAATAAGAATATTCTAAGATATTACCACAGAAAGCTTTTTCTTCTGACTAAAAGAGGTAGATTGAATATTTTAAAATGCAACTTGAAATTCCATTTTACATCCAGAACATTGCAGCAACTTCTATTCTTGTTTAGCATTCTTTCCTCTTTTTTGTCACACTGATCTTCTCAAAACCATGCACTCAAATCATTGTGAACTGCTGCTGAATTGCAGTCACACAGACATTTTCCTGCCTAAGAAACAATGACTTTTAAACCACCTCTTCTTTCTACTCAGCAATTATAGCCAACAGCACCTTAGAAATTTAGATGCCAACAAAACACCAGGATCTTCTGTGTCTCCCAGTCAAGCCTCACCTTCAGAAAAACCAAGACAGATGCTAGAAATGTTTTTGTGCATAAGTCAAAGCCAGTATTTAAATTATGAAGCCAGCAAATACTCACATGTAAAATTTTACAGTGCTAAACCCACTAAAAAGTGACAATGATGCAGAACCATCAAGCTGTATTATAGTCTTAGTTCTCAAAATATTTGGATTTTATTAGCTTAGCAATGAGGCTTCCACTGCATGCTAATCACTCATTAATGCACCTCTCCTTAGAGAGGGGACCAAGTCCAACATGTTCCTTCTCATTTCATTTTAAAGGAACTTATATTATATATGTGAGCTACATATAGTTCTGGACCTCAAGAAATCATCAGCAGCACCTCATTGGGCCGTGATATTCTGCAGGGAATCTTACACAATGAAGAGAAAAAAAAAACTCTGAATAATTTACACTAAAATCTGCTTGATTTACAACCTTCTGTTCTATCTCTGTGGGAGACAGCTACGGCAATGAATCCTCGCAGTAAATCTACATTTAACAAAAGAAGTTGCTAAGCTCCAACAACTGGCCAGTCCAACTTAAATAATCCTGACAAGGAGATAACTAAATCCCAGAGAGCCCAAGGAAGAGCACAGAGAGCTGTTCCATTATCTGATTTCACCACAGCCTGGCTACAGCTGAGTCACCACAAGGCTGGAATGGAGCTGACCCCGTTGTGTCAGGCAAACACAGCACAAAGACTCCCAGGCCAAGGATCTTGCAATCAAAGTGAAAAAAAGAATAAAAACAAACACTTATTATTATAGAACCCAAGGAAAAAGGACAAAAAAATCACAGCATTAGTAAGGGCTGCAGCTAGTCCTGCCAGTGCTAAGTTTCTTACAGCAGAGAGTTGGAAGGAGCACAGAGGAGGAGAGGAGCACATCTTGCCAGAGATGCCCAAGGAGCCTTTGGCAAGCAGGGTCAGGCTGCCCCAACAGCTCACGCTGAGCTGGGCAATGCTGGTGTCACCCACCAGCATTCAAAACACAAGATTTGAACATTTCCACCAGTTCTGGAGGTAAGCACTCACACACTTACATAGGGAAAAATGACCCTGAAAAAAGCGTTTGCCAGGAGATAGCAGGAGTAAATGCTGAGCAACATCCTCAGGTGGTGTAGCCTACCTTAGAGAAAAGATTCGTTCTTAAGAAAATTGAGGACATTTAATGCATTTTTGGAACTGTTGAGAAAAAAACCACACCAAACAAACACCATTTAGGTTTTTAAAGTCCTACTGCTTAACAGGAGAAAAAATCTTGAATATTCATTATCTTCCTGAATTGGAATGAGTGCTGGAAAATGAAAAATCAGGAGATGGCAGAAACAGGGAAAACAGCCAGACTTCTTCTGTGTGAAACATATGTGTTAGTTTTGTTGAAAAATAAGGAGGAAGAAGTTCTTCAAATTGCAGCCCATGGGCGATGATACCAGGTACCAAACTCACACCGAGACCCTCGCCCTTCCTGCAGCCCATTCTCTGGATCAGCTCAGGCATTAATCACACAAAAATGACCCTGCTGCTTACAACAGGGAGCATCCCACCCGTGGGAAGGCAGGAATCCGAGCTGGAGGAGCTCCTGAGGGCAGTGGGGTGCTGGGCACCGGTGGATGCACAGAGCAGTTACACTGGGTGGAGTTGGGTGGAGATCCCTGCTGGTTCTGGGGATGGAGAATTCACACAACAGCAGAAATGTTTGTGATCCCCAGCTTTGGGAGGGATTCTACAGCCTGAGAGAGTGGAATGGTCCCCTCCAAGCCTCCATCACTGGTACTGAGGGCTTTCAACCCAAATCAACAAACCAAACTCTTAAGGATCATCTGCAAAAGATCAGCCTTGCAAAGGATGTTCATTAAAGCTCTTCTCAAAAGGTGTAAAAGATAAAAATAAGGCAACTGTTGAAAGACAGGAATGCATGATGAGGTGCTGAAGAGGATGCTGAGAAACAGAGATCCAGAAATTGCTCTGCTCAGGCAAGACATTTGGCTCCTGCAAAGTTTCAATGGCCAGGTTTGGTATCCTTTTTTCCACAAGGTCCAGAACTCAATCAGAATTGTAGGTACACAGAACTAGAGGCACTCAGATGTGGTTTTCCCACTAAAAACACCTCCAAACAATTCAAAGGCATTCCATAATTTTGTATTGCTGTTATAATTTCAGATATTTATGAGGGAGAGAATATTGGCATTCTGTACTCCTTATGAAATTAATTGTTTTATGCATTATCAGTATTCTGATTGGAGGACTGAGTTCTGGAATAGCCTCTCCCCCTTCCTGGGGCATTCTGATTATCTGCAGGAAAAAGGACATGGGTGTTTTAACAGAGATATGTTTAGGTTCCACTAAAATACCATGACAACCTTCAGAATTATTCACTTTCAAAGCTATTCCAGAATAATCTGTAAACTAACATCAAATATTTCATACCATTTTGGCAGAAAATGAAAAGCGTTCCATTTCATGCTTAATTTATTTTTTAATTATAAATCTGTTGGTAAACAGGACCATAATAGGCTCTGCTTTGTGCCTGCTTTATGCTTCTGAACTCTTAGAGTTTTAATATGTTTTCAATACAAAAAAAACATGGTAATAACTGCTCCTGGAAATGACTGGCTGGATGAGTTCATCCCTAAGTAAATTTCAACATTAATCACATACACTTGCTAGTAGGGGACATTAAAAACCCAGATAGAAAACAGTCTGGCAATTTTTAAACATCAGAATAATAACAGAGGTAATAATTTATACCTAGAACAGTTTAATACTAATTCTACCCTAACAGTAATCTTTTCAGAAAAACAGGAAGACAATTTTTAATTAAAACCACTTTTTGTATAAAATTGTTAAACCAGCACAAGGGTGACATCCCACAAAGCCACAGTTTCATATTTAACCTACTCCCTCTGCTGTACTCCTGAAATTGAGAGTTCCCCTGACATATGAGTGAGAACTTTGCTTCCTGTTGCTCTTTTTGAAGTTCCACAATCAGTTAAAATAGTGGGGGTTGGTATTTAAACATTTCTATTTGTATTACAAATACAACAGGCTGATTCATTAACAGCCAGCCTTCACTGTGTTTGGGCAGGAAAACCTTTCCTGCTGCTGCTTTGTGGCAGCACATTCTCCTCCCTAAAAGCAGAAATAAGCAATATCTGTCCAACCACACACAAGCCAACCATCAAAAGAACCTTCCTATCTATATGTATAATATATACAAGTAATTAGAAATAGATTTTGAAAATCAGCCTCCCTCCTATGAGTCTTTGCTCATGTCTGCACTCAGCTTTTCTTGCTACAGGTATCATCACACCCTCTACTATTTGCAGCATATTCTGAGTAATTTCACAGTTGCCAAGCTGTTGACAACTTCACCCCCAGCTCCCACAAGAGCTATGGATTTGCAGAGCACACGGATATTGGAACTTCTGCAGCAGCAGAAACACGCACAAATATTTGCAAGGGATCGGGAAGCCTCCCTGGTACAGTGACAGGCATTAGGAAATCCTGGCTTTGCATATAAGATAAGAAGTTCAGTTTACATGGCCTTACACACAAATTCACCCAGGCTGGTATTTCAGTTTAGGTCAAGAGGAAAGTTCAAGTAGTCAGCTCCTTTCTGTCATTAAATAATTTATCAGCACAAGTGCAGAACACACTGCAAGGCTCTTCCATCACTGCACCCAGAGTGAAAAAGGAAAATCTGCCAGGCTGTGCTTGAGGAGAGCTGCTGCCCTTTCTGAGAGGGGGCTGTGCCGAAACACAGATTTCACCTGGGCAGGTGTTTGTGGAGCAGAGAGAGCAGTGTGGAAACTCCTCACTGAAATCTGTCAGCCCTGCACAGACCCAAGGATGTGTTTTAGGGAGGGGGATGGCAGCTCAGTGGTCACTGCAATAAATCAAAGCCCTGGCAGCACAGTGACACCAACTGCAGGAGGGATTCCCGCAGAGCCTCCCTCGCCCAGCAAACCTGCTCTGAGGAAACAGGAAGGTATCACAGACACCTTTGATGAAAAATCCTTTCCTCAGGATTGTTCCTCCTGAGAAGCTGGGAGGCCTCAGGAACAAAATGTAAACATTGGTTATCTGCTGCTGTGGAATGCAACAGGTGCATCTGTGATTGGTCTCATGTGGTTGTTTCTAATTAATGGCCAATCACAGTCAGCTGGCTCGGACAGAGCCAAGCCACAAACATTTGTTATCATTCCTTTTTCTATTCTTAGCTAGCCTTCTGATGAAATACTTTCTTCTATTCTTTTAGTATAGTTTTAAAGTAGTATATACCATGAAATAATAAATCAAGCCTTCTGAAACATGGAGTGAGATCCTCGTCTGTTCCCTCATCCAAGAACCCCTGTGAACACCGTCACAGGAAGGGACTGCATAATTTAATAGTACAATATATATTTAAAATAGTATACAAAATAAATAAATAAAAAAATGAGTACACAGGTGTGCAGATATACAAATAGAAGTCAGAATTCCATCAAGAAATTATGGTTCTTTTCACATAAACACACAGCCCACAAAGTTTTAAAAATAGACTTAAAAACATTGTCCTTGGCTTGTAACAGAATATTTTATAGAAAATAATTTAACAAGAAATCTTGCCAGGCTTACTTCTTTCTATATTTACTGGAGGAATAAAGGCCTTTATTTTATATTGATACCTTTCTATATGCAAACATCTGGCTTTATTTTTCAAATTCCAGTTTATATCCCCTACTTTTTGTCAAGATTTAAAACTGATTAAGATAATGCTTTAGTTCTCACTTCCTTTCTTAGAAACATATTAATACCTTTTGATGTCAAGACTAAGGCCAAGCTGACAACTTGTATTCTGTTGTATTTTAAAGTAACTTCTGTTATCCAGACTAAGAAAAGAAACAGGTATTTACAGGATTTAAATTCCATGTTAAACTTCTGCAGTATGTTAAGTGACCGAAGTTTCAAAACTTAATTTAGGATATATTATTTTCCTTTATATAATTTATATAACCTATTTTCATTTATATAATTATAATTTAATTTTATTAAATTAATTATTCCATGTATAAGAGAAATAAAAATAAAAACTGCATAGCTGTAAAAATTCTTCTTGAGCACATTGTTGTGTGAAGTAAACCTAACATTTTAGTTGAGCTCAACATGACTGTTCAAAAATTTTCATCATTACCTCCATAAATTTTCCAAGAACTGATTAACCATCACTCCTAATTTACTATTCACCTGAAAATCACAGAACCCCCCAAACTTTAATTCAGGCAGAGGTTCTAAGGAGCTGATTATGAACGCAGTAGTAGAATGGAAAAAGGAAATGGTTTTGAAATCAGAATGGACAAGTCAGCACTGAAAGTCAGTGAGAGTGGAGCTTCTCCTTTCTTTTCCCTTTAATCCCATTCTTCCCTGAACTGCAGACATAGCAGGGCTAAAATCAGTTGATAGAATAATTTATCTATAGAGGTAACAAATGAATTTAACAGTTATGCCTATATCTATGTATCTGCACATGTATATGCAAACAAAAGCAATTAAAGGAAAAAGTGTAATTTACTGTGTAATTTCTTTGCAACAAATTATTCCACTAACTTGATCAAAGTTATTAAAGTAATGCTAATTTATGTATTAATAAAATATGCAAAAACCACACATGCTGTCTCTGTGTTTACTCAGTACACAGGGATCCTGATAACAGATTTTACTTTAGTCATTCCTTTTCTTTGCTCGCTTCATAAGAATAGATTGAACTCCAAAAACCTTTGTGGAACTCTTTCTACACAATCAAAATGGCATTAAGAAAAATCTTTCCATACAGCCATGAGGCACATTGGTATATTGTGTTTACAACAATGTTTTCAAAAAGGAACCAAACTTTTGATCAGTGAAAATGCTGGAAATTATTCCAAGAAAGAAAAACATTTTTAAAAATATGGAAATTAAAGTTAGTCCTGTCAACTTACAAAAATGTTTGGATCAGTAACCCTCATGTGCCTTTAAAAACTTAGGGAATTTCAAATTCTAAGTGTGGCTTTCCATGATCTGCAATCTTAACCCCTCAAAGAGTTTACTGAACTGGAATACCAAGTTCCGAAGCACAGGAATTTTGATGCCAAAGCCTCACATGAAAACAAAATGTGAATCAAATCTCACGTGTCTTCAGGCAACACAACCTCCCCTAAATTGTACCTGGGTCTGTATGACCAAAATGTACACAGGACTTCAACTGGATTGATCGAGAAAGGCACTTGGTTTATTTTCCCTGTATCATCCTCGTAGAAGGTCATTTAAAAATCCTTTAGGCTGTGCATTTTAAATGGTTTTGTCATGAGAAATTAATTTACAGGCTTATAGACTTTGCAGAAATGATAGATTTCTAAAGACTTTTTGAGCAGTGAATAATGAACTTTGCCATCCTCCTCAACACTGACTGATTTAGTTTCCTGAATAAGTGAGGCAAGTGGTGGTCTTATCTCTGTGCTGAGGTCAAACGATTTCTGATTGGAAAAGCAGCAAGAATAAAAGACAAAAATTTCTGCTTTCTAATACATCAGACCTCATCACTCTCCTGTACAGCAGCACAGCTCCATCTGAATGTCTCCAGAAGAAATTCTCAAGAATTATAACCAGGAGACCTTGGCTAAAATCTGTCTATGAAAAGCAAGAATTTCATTTCCCCTCCACATTGAAAAAACAAAAAAGATGTTTGAGAACTAAAGGTGCTAATTTTCTTCATATTTTGAAGCAATCCCAGGGTCAAGTTTTCAATTTTTCAGATAAAACCTCCCCTTTGACATTGAAAACTTTGCATCTAAATGCTATAAAGGCTATCATTTGGGAATACTTTTTTCATCCTAATATTTCTTTCTTTAAATACTCTGCATCAATGCCAAGCAAATAAAAGGTTTTATATCTCTGACATGGAAAGTTGCTGTTGAGAATTGGACAGTCATGAGAAGAATTAAATCTGTGACATCAGCTTGAGTTTGGTAATGGGCCAACATCTGGACAGCTTTGATTGTTTAGAGGTGTTTGGATCCTAAATCCAAATTAGCAGCCAGCACAACCAAGGCTAGCACCTTTCTCTCTATACATATATTTAGAATATATCTATTTTTATCCATGTATCTATGTTTGCATTATACATATTTCTAAAAAATCCGCTCAATTCCCACTTTACAGCTCCAAATGTCACCTGTTCCCAGCAGACACACTCCAGCCATGTTGCCCCCTTCCATTATGCATTACAAATTCCATGATTCTTTAGAATACATGAATTTATAGCCTCACTTTTATCCCCGACCCAGCTACACGTTGATGAATGAGATCTCAGACTAGATAGGTAAATAGAAAGAAGGTGAAGAATGGGAGCTTGCAATGTATAATTTATTACAAGTACCACAAAATACCAGTGCTGAGAGAAAACAAATTATTGGCTTCTCATGCAGTGACCATGAGAAAGTGATAAATATTTTACTATATAGTACTCATCAGACATTTGAATAGCTCATCTGTCCCATTTATGCCAGCTAAAATGAATTCAACCTATCAGTGGCAAATGCATTTTTAATGTTTTGTTACCTTCAGTGGAAGGGGCAGCTAAAAAGTCCCTCTTCCCCAAGAATCACATTTTTCATTTGATTAAACACAGTAAACTGTTTATTCTTGAAGAGGCTTTTCTTGTTCAAAGCCCTTTACATCTTATAGAAATTTCATGCCCAATTTCATTCCACTTTCTAGGAAGCAGAAGTTACCAAAGCTGTTTTCCAAGCTGTGAGAACGTGGTCTTTTGATGGGAAAACACTTGCCTCTACTAAAATTAAGAACATTTGGAAACACCTACGGGCACTCTTCCCTTCAGAGAAGAGAAGTTGAGCCAGATAACTCCAAGCGGCCTTTTGTAAGAAATACAATCCTGAAAAACCAGCAATTAGCTGAATTCAAAAGGCTCATTTCTGGTACCTGTTACCTGTCAAAACTCTCAAATTTGCTTTCCAATGGAGAGCAGGACTTCCAGAGATATTGAGGAGCTCCAAGAGGGACATGAAGTGATAAGAACCTGCTCCAAATTCCCTATGAAAATGAGTAATTGGAGTCTTTATACCAAGCCTCTGTTACCCTCCTCGGAGCACAGCAAATGCTTTCAAAGTTCTTTTTGTTGTCTTGATGTTCTTTACTACAATACTCTCTAGTATTACGAGCAAAAAAATAAGACCGAGAAATTTGAAATTTCTGGTTCTAGGTGTGAATTTGCTTTCCAGAATGTAGCTCTTGTCAGCATTCAGGCTGGGAGCTCCTAATCCGAAATAAAACCTTGGATTTAACATGGGCTCCTCTAAAACACAAATCAAAACTAAAGGATTCAAAGGACATTTACATAAAATTCGCTGCTTGCCCTTGTGGAGCTTCCTATATCAGGAATCAGGAGTATAAACTGCATCTTGTTAGTGTCAACTTCTGACCCTAAACTTTTCAGAAAAACAGGACTCAACCAGAAATAAAGAACGGTAAATTCGACTCTAATTATGCTTGCATATTCAATCCTGTTGAATACCTCACTTATTTGGAGATGCAGCTTCTATTTTCCCTAACCCTGTTTTTATTCTGACCTTTCAAAGCCATTTCTCTCGCTAAAACTTTGCTAACACAGCCTGCACTGAGCTTCCACAGGCAATTCTTGTTCCTGGCTTTATCCCTAGAGATGGAATGGGCAGGAAAGCACAAAGAATCGAGAGCCATGAAAATGCAACTACCAACAGCTATTTAAGGCTTGGCTTTTGGGTTCAGAAACAGGGAATTCCTTTCATTTCTATACATCTCTGATATCCTTTGACTTGCATCCCTTATAATCATCTCTCTGTTGCCATGGTGCATATGAAGCTCTCAGCAGTGAGCAGGCTCAGTATCTCTGCACTGACAATAACAAAGCACACAGATGGCCACTGCTATTATTCCCACTCCCTCTGTGTCCTTGTGCACTTGATGGAGTCTGGAAAAATGTCTCTGTTACTCCACCCATATAATATTGACCACCACAAAAGCTGCTGGAGCAGCAATAACAAGATGGAACACAGAGTTTCAGAAATTTCTGCCTGCCAGTAACAAAAATACATGAGCTCTTACATCAGAGACAGAGGGTCCAATAACAGGGATAAGGGGATTGAAATGAAAAAAAAAACAGGAAAAACAAGCTTTGATAGCACCTGCTTAGATGAAGCAAGGTCAAAAGACCAACAGCAACCCAGGGCTGTTGACAGAGCTCAGCTCTCTGGTCCTTTTTGATGAAATTACCATTGACACAGTGAGTAACATCATAAAAGCCAGAAATGTTGTGCCAAAAATCATCAGCTGCTAAATGAGCTGATTAATCAAAATACAGCAGAGAATGCTTCATCCTTTTGGGCACACTGTCTTCCTCAGAGTTTTCAGTGGAATTCTGTCTTAATTATATTTGGAGAAAAGGTTTCTCTGGTAAAAGAAAATTTTGGATACCAGTAATCAAAGTATGTCTATCAAATCTGAAGGATAAGGTTAGGAAATAATTCTTGTTAACCAAACAACTTTGAGGTGTCAAAATATTCTTGTGGGTGGCCAAATATTTAAAACTCAGCACAGCTGAATTAAAAAAAACAAAAACAAACCAGGTCTAATCTGAAAGTCAATTTCAGGGGAAAAAAAGCATGAAACTGAATTTTTGCCTTAGTATTTTGTGTTTGGACACCCCTGATTCTGCTCCCCTGTCTATTCCAAAGAACCCCAAGTTCAGCACTGGCTCATCTTTTTCTATGCTATATTTTGGGGATGAAAGAACAGTGTTCTAATGCACCATTTATCATCATGTTAAGCCATATCAAAATGGGACCAACAGTTTATCTTCAATTTATTGATTTTTTTTGCTGTTGTTTGTTTCTTGTCTCTCATTGACAAGAGCAAAAAGCAAAGTTTGAGGTGTTCTCTAATATGCAAACCAGGGAAATTATTTACACTATTTGAAGCAGAATTTATGACAGACACAACAGTTTTTGGAAGTTACTATCCTTACAGAAATAATTTTGCTTCTGATACCCAACTGTTTTGCATTTGGCAGCAAGTGATTTATGAAGGAAATCAGTTAAATATTGGAAGTTCTGTATTGTTATAGTTCCTTTTTTTTCTCAACAATTCCATATATGCTTCTCTTATGAATTCTGAGCTCTGTATTCAATAATCATTCTATCTAACCACCTAAATATGTACTGCATTATTTGTGAATTAGAAAGCAATTTATTTAGGAATTTCACAAAATTGCCTTTGTTCTAGGTGCTATTTTGCAATCTATCAATTTTGTCTTTTATCTAGCACAGCTTCTTTGTGACATGAGCCTTAAGAGATATTTCATACAGATGTGAATTGCAGGATTTGAAAAAAAAGTTTCAAAGAAAAGATCCAGCTTTGATTGTGGCCAGAAGGAAAAAACAAGCTCGATGAAAACAAGGCAAAACTAAGGAACAAAACCTTATACAGGGCTGCTGTTATATAAATTTATCTCTCTAATGAGATGCCCACAGCCACACAAGCCTGGATCTGACAATCAGTTCCAAGTTCCTTCACCAGTATGAAGCAGGATTCCCCCAGCATCCTCCTGAATCTTCTTTCAGAAATTTCCACACTGAGATTTATTTTTGGAATTAGAAAAATTCCACCTGACTCTAAAACATTTATTCAGGCGGTTTTTGTGAAATGTGTTCTTCAAATGTTGAAGTTAAATAATACTAAAGGCTCAATTTGAGACTCACACACCCACTGGAGGCACCTGGTGCAAAACTTTAAAAAAAATATGGCCACAAAAAGAAAATTTACATTACACAACAAGAAAAACTTGGCAAACTACATCATCCACAGTAGCTAAAGAGGAACATATTTGTGCTACACATTTAATGTGCTAATGGCAGCAAAGTAAGCAATTAGCACTGAGATGTGAGATGGTTTAACACTTTTTTCATGTATAACCCAGGTGCCAAAAAGGCCACTTGAGTTTTTTTTGCCTTCTCCTGCCTCACCCTACTGAACACTGCATGCAGTGGGAAAGAAACAAAGGATTTTGTACCTCTTCCCTAACAAATAAGGTGAAATTTAGCACTTCAAGGGTCTAGGCCAAAGTGTAAGAGGGCTTTCTTAACCTGCAAGTAAGGTTAACTTCATCCTTTGCCTCTATGCCAAATCTGCAAATTTTATAAAACATTTTATGGAGAAATTACAGCCCTGCACCATATGCAGAAGCCAACCCACTGGAAGGAGGAAAGTCTTCTATCCAGCTGGTCTGGTGTTAAAAACAAACCCCTCTGAGTGTCAGGAGAGCTATTTTGGCCCTGGCTGGCAGCCATACCAACACCAACACCCCTCCCAAGGCTCTTCCCCTCCTCTCCCTCATCACGTGCCCTCCACTGGCTCAAAGCTGGTTTTGCACAGCCCCTCAACCCTTCCCTTCCCTGGGGAAACTGCCCAGTTTGCCTCTCACACCAGCTCCCAGCCTCTCCTGAGCTCCTCTGGGAGCCAACAGAGAGGACAAGCTCTTGTTTCCCTCTTCTGACTCAGTTTCTGTATGTGCCAGGCCAGAGATAAACAACTCTTGGAATTATTTTCACATAAAACTTCCCCTTCCAAAACTTACACTGGCAAATGCCTGTGGATCTAATTCATTCATGGCAACCTATTTACAATGACAAAATGTTGATGGTAGCCTCAGCTTTACTCAGCAGTAACACAAATTTCAGGCCTAACTCAATGGTGAAACAAATCAGGAGAACAAGTGCATCAAATTCTCATCCAGCAGGAAGACAAGATGAAAGCCCATTCCCAGAGTGGCGAAGCAAACAAAAAACCAGCAGAAAAGTGTAAAAACCAAGATACACTGAATTAGATTCCCTCTGGACTATGAGAATCCAGGACATCAAAACCACATCATGAATATTACCCTCACTCAAGCAACTCAGTGAGAGAGACTGTCTCACCAAGCAGTACCCATTTCACAGGGAGAGTTTCTTTGCTTAAGTCTTTACACATCCCTAAAGACTTGTGTGCATAAACTGCTCAAGAAATTTGTAAACAAGTTACAACCACACTTAACAAAAATTCTGGCCTATGACTCCTGTGTGTGTTTTTGGAGTCAAACCTTTCTACAGGTTCCTCAGTGACATTTAATTAGAACTCTGCGTGCCACATTCAGCCTCATGTCAGCAAAATACCTTGGGTAAACAGCAGCAAGCAAACTTGAATGGGTTTATTTACCACACAGTTAATAACCTGGGTGAACTATTTATCTTGGGTCTAATATTTATTTTGGCAGAAAACTTGGTACACATCCTTTATTCTTTTTGCCTCTCATATGTACGGAAATTTTAGAAATATCCACTGACAAATAGCAAAGTTCAGAACCTTTTCCTGAAAATAAACACTGATCTATTGCTTTTGTATCAAAATGTTACTAAGCACTGAGTTCACTCAACAAAAAACAGAAGGTTCCCTTGCTGTCTCATACTCACATCCTTCACTTCTTTTAAACACACAGAAATGCTCTCAAGAGAACATGTACCACCCTGAATTACTTTATTTTCAATAAAATCCAGCAGTGGTACTATAGTAACCATCATCACCATGATTCATGTTGGAAACATTTGGAAAACGTTATTATTATTCTAAATTACATTTGCTTGAGTTAATTTTTATGCATGGCTACTAAAATACAAAGAGTTCTGAATTGTTAATTGCAACATTCAGCCTTCTGAGATGAGATGTGAAGAACAAGTACATGCTGCTGAAAGGTTTTTAGTTTGAGAATCTGCAAACTAAAGAAAAGGGTGCAACATGTTGTAAAAGTCACTCTCCAGGCTATCAACCCAAAGATTCCAGTGCCAATGACATCCTTAATTAAAGATTTCTGTTAAACTTCAAGACCAGAATGTACTTCCAGCTTAATGCTGTGACAGAAAACTGTTTTATTCTGCACTTTTATACTGTTTTTCCTCTTATCACTGCTGCTGAGTGTTAAATCCTCCCTTGTCCTACAGCAGCATTATCTGTTTCTCAGGCACAGCAATGCACTCTCACAAAGTTGTGATGGATTAAGATGCACTGGGATTATTAATCACAGCACACAGGGACTGGGCAGAGCTTCTCCACGGAGATTTTGCAGATTGTTCAAGTGACACCTCTGGAAACCCTGATCCTCAGCCCATGCAGTCCCCAGGAAATGTTTTGTGTATAAACAGAAGTACACAGATGTGATTGAAATATGGAATTGGAAAAGAATTTGGATAAAACATCAAAATCCCTCTCCTGTGACTTCCACAGCTGCACATGATTGATCCTACAAAAAACAGAGGATCAGGGACCAGATTCCATTTCTCTGCGGACAGAGGAAGCATCCAAGCAGGACCTGAAGGTTTCACAGAAAAGCACATTTTCCCCAGTCTTTCCCAGTAACAAGCAGCCAGAAGAAATAACTTTCCTGTTTGTGATCAGCTATAGCACAACTACACTTTCTGTACAATGATTAAAGTTCAAGAGAATTGAGAAATGTTTAATTCCAATAAAATAATAGATGTTGCATCTGAATTTCACATTGCTGCATAAAATTTCCTTTCAATAGCAGTCAAGTCATTTCCTATTTGGCCCATAATAGTCCTAAAATACTAATTATCAGCACCACAATCCCCAAGTGCGGGTTCAATCACATTGATTTTCAATAACCAGCACAGTTCTGAAATGCATCTACTGAAAACATTCAATAATTCCTTTGGTATTTTGATATGCATAAGTGGGATATTTATCAATAAATCAGGAAAAAAAGATATTTAACCCTACAAGTGAATCAGCTCCTGAAAATAGTCCCTTCTCTATGGTTACAACCCTGCTTTTGCAAACTTGAGTTTAATTATTCCATGCTTCAATATCCCAAAGGCAACGATGCATTTTTCAGAAGTTATTGGATCCTAATCAGTGCTTTCAACCAGACTTCCAGACAAAGCCTACCCAACACCTTATTTATTAATAATGGCACATACTTTGATTTATATTGTATGCATTCAGCAAAGAAAGAGCCTGTCTCTGGTGGAAAGCAAGCTCCCTCTTTTAGCAGATAAAGATGTTTCACCTTCAGCCCACACAGAGCTGCTGAGGAGTGCAAGCTGTGGGTTGTGGGTTTGCCTCTGTAGAAAAAGAACAGGGGGATCATGGAAAGGGAAAATTTAGGATAGGGAGAACGCAGGGATTGCATAGAAATGTGCAGAGTTGCCAATTTCAGGGCACAGTCACCACGTGCACCATGGCAGCAGCTCTGGCACTGCTCATTCCCCAACCTCAGGGAGCACCTACAAAAATTGGCATTTGCTGTTCTCTCTACAAAACTGCCCCTCTTCCTTCTGCTTTTCCCATGTGACTGGAGAAATGAGGAGATCCTTGATTATCTCCTCAATCTGCTCTAACTTCACCAGCCAAGACCTTCCTGGACTTTGCTTTCCATGGCTGAGAGTTTATTTTCCTTTCTGCCACTTCAGGCTTTCACCTGCACTCACAAAATATTCCTTCATAAACTGCAAAGATACTTCAGCTGGGGAAATGGATTTAAAGGCCACAAGGAAACTCAAACTCTCATTTTTCTTTATGAAAAGCAGACACAGATTGGTTATTTTGCCTGTTTTAAAAACCACTCAAATATAATGAATCAATTTGTTCAGTTTTAGGAGAAACCATTAAATTATTTCAATAGAAAGTAAGAGTGTTATAAATGGACAAAAAGAAAGAAAAGAAAGCCCAGAAAAATTTAAAAATACATTACTAGCATCCACTTCATTTCCAACTTTTTGGAAACTGTTTTATACTTAGTACATAGCACTGACTTCTCTGCAGGCTGAAACACTCTGTACCCTTAAAAACTTTTCTTCAAATCTCAGTTTATAGAGTATAGCAGCCACAAGGGAATTGATGAAAAGCTGGCAGGTATCTTACCTTGCCAATCCACTAAAAATCTTCTGTACCAGAAAAAAACCAAAACAAACAAAAACCTCAGAGAAACAAACAAACAAGAAGGGAAAAAACAAAGTTCCATGTTTATTGCAGACTCAGTCCTTCTGTTCTGGGGCTGAAGTCATGCGTCCCCATGAAGTGTGAGGCATCACCATGAGATCAGGGACAAAACTGTAGTATCTAACACACAGAAAACGGAGCTTTAAAAAACTTGAGGTATCATCTGAAGCCAAGTGATTGTCCATGAATGGCAACCATGATCTGTTCAAGGCAGAGGTCAGTTTTGGCACTGCCATGCTGAGATTTCATTTGAAAGATTATTAATCCCAGCAGATTTCCAAAACTTCATGGTCAAGGCCCTGAGCAGCCTGATCCTGGCCAGTCCTGTTCCAAGTGGGGTCTCAACCAGGGGACCTGCAGGGGTTCATTCCAGTCAACTACTCTAGGATTTTAAGGTTTATAAGTATTAAAATGGATGGTTTTGAATAGCTCTATAATCAGGATAACACCCTCACTGCATCAAGAAGCTGTGGTCAACACAAGAAAGGGGCTTCAGAAGACAAAGCCATCAGCAGCAGAAGAGCCTGACTCAACACCCATTGAAATTCTCTTCCTTTCTTGTAGTCCTAAAAAAAGATGTTTAAAAAACAACTGCAGAGCAGCAGACATTAATATCCAATAGACATTCCCTGCAGTGCCATCTGGCCTAAATTTCTATCCATTCCATTGAGCTTCCTGCATTAGTAACTGGCATTTCAAAGGGAGACACTCCACACAAGTGCTTTGGTGCCACTAGGATTAGTTTAGCTTTTAAAATCTGGGTTTTGTCTGGGAAAATGTGAATGCTTCCCTAATAGTTAATACCTGTAAGGTGAGGAACAGTGGTACATGCTGAGAGATTAGTGTCTGGACAGATGCTATTGAGGAGTTCATCTTAAATCACTGCAAGGCCAATCTATTCTATGCCTATAATTGCTGCTCAAAGTTCATGGTGGCATTTTGATGATGTGCCTAAAATAATCTTTGTGGGTGCTGTTAGAGCTGATTTGACAGCAGGTAAGGCATGAGGGGCAATGATCCAGCTGAAAGCCTGTCTGAGTCATTTTGATAAGTGTTCAGCCTGTGCAGAAACTTCTTAATTGCTCCAATATTCTTCAGTTGTTCCTGTTCACAGGCTCTGTGAGAAAGGTCATCAATCACTGAGTGTGTGAAGTTTTTATGTTTTGCTTGCTTAACAAAATACATTTTAAAGAAAGTAGAACCAGTTAATAGGAACTTAAGGACGTTATGATGTTCCCCCTCCTAACAGCAAATTTGGAACATGAATCATTTAGTATCTGTATTAGAGGGAGGCACAAGCTTAGTGCTAAACCTTGCTCTTATTCATGCTCTGCAAGGAAAACATTGCCTCTGGTATTTAGATGTGGTAATGGCAGCAATACATCCACTAATTAAAAACTTGTGATGTATGGAAAGGGCAGAGCAGGCACTCCCATAATCCAGCCCTGGACTTGCCCCTGAGGTCAAGACAAGGCATTCAGTAATTTTACATTTTTGATGAGCCTTGAGAGAACACAGCCTACACATAATGACATGGAACAGGTCTGGAGAGATCTGGGAACACAGAGCCACTGCTCAATTTCAGGACATTCTCATCACTTCCACATGACCAGGACAACCCTGGCTCTTCATCTGAGGCACAAAGAAAAGTCAGCCTGGGTGCATGGCCCTTCTTTCCTACTCCAACCCAAATATTGCTGGGAAAAATGCACCCAAAATTGAGTGGGCTGGCTTCATTTCACTGGTTGGTCCCTTTGCTTTGGAATAATCTCATTGCATAAGAAGGTGCTTTCATTCCAGGACAGACACCAGGCCTGAATTCAACCCTTGGTATCTAATGCTGTGTACATTTCAGATCGCATCAAGGTTGCCATAGGAACAAACAGATTTGTATTGAATGGCAAAAACTTCAAAAAATATAATATATGAATCCTGCATAATTTGTTGACAGTAAGTATTCATTGCCTGAGGCCTATATCACTTTAAAATTACACATTTTTGCTAAGAAAGAAATTGTAACCTTGATAAAGCAATTAAATTTTACAGAATATTCACTTTTTTTCTACTTGCTGCTTTTGGAAATAAGTTTTTTTTTAGATTATACATGTACATATTCATACACCATCACCAGTTAGGGAATTCTCCTTGGTTCTGACAGTGGATATTTTAAAAAGAGGAAGCAACCTCTCAATTATGTGAAACCCCAAAACACCACCATCTACATTCCCACTGTCCATTTATATCTGCCCTTCCAATCCAGGCAAATCTCTCATTTTAAGAGCATCTGCAATATTATTTCCAAATAATTTTGAGCATTTTTAACTTTAAATAGTCCCAAAGCTAAACTTCCATTATATTTCCTTTTCCTGCAGGTCCTTTCATCTCTGCAACTGCAATGTTCCAACCTCAAAGCCTTTCCTTGCAAACCAAGCCCATGCCAAGCAGTTCTCTCCCCCAGACTTTATTTGATATAGTAACAGATGGATCCCAAACTGCAGAAAGACACCCACTGACTTCAAACCTGGAAAGATTTAAAGTGCATCTGTAATGTGCCAATTCCCACATTCCTATGGAAAACTGCAAAGGAGAGGATTTTAGGCTGCTGATGAAAGCATCCTGAGAAAAACCCACAGCTCCACACATGGAAATCCCTGTGATTGCACCTGCCTGGTTTGGGGGAATGAAATCCTTCTCTGGTGTTTCACTAAAATCTAAAATCCAAACCATGTTTTTCACAGGGAAGAGTCTGCAAAATTTTTTTCCCCATTAGCCCTGAAGGTCACAAATAATTACAGATATTCCCAAACAACACCATAAAGAGATTTTGCACATTGAACTCCCATTGTTCTGGCTGCAAAGGAGAGAAGGAATTCCCCCTCAAAGGTCATTATCAGATGCCTCACTGAGATCTGCATCATGTGATAAAACAATTCCTCCTCTCCTTGCACTGGATAATTAAATGGAGAGAAAAAAAAGTTCCAAAGTCAATCCTCACCCAGCAGCATCTGCAGCGCTGACTTTATAGCAAACCCTTTCCACAAGCCATGGAATTAGAGGAAAATAAACTCCAAAGTTTGTGGAGTAAATTATAATACCAAATGAAATAATTTTGATCTTTTTGTGGACACTCTGGAAATGGAAAATAATTTATTCCCTAAAGTCCTTGAATGATGAATATTTGGATTTATTTCAAAAGGAATCAAAAGAGTCAGAGAGTGTGTGAATGTAATGAATTTTGCTGCTAATACTGGGCAGAAGTGCAAATGGATCTATCTTCTTTTTGCCCATTAATGCTAATGCATGTGCATTGAAAAGAGAATATAATCCATAATATATGCAAAAAATCTGCATTATTGTTGGTAGAAGAGTTACACTTGTCCTTGGGCTTTAGTAATATTCTCTGCTGGTGTTCTTTTGTTTAATAAAAGCATCATTATTTTTCCTTTTAATTGAATAGTTACACTTCAGAGCAGCATTAGTAAGACCATTTTCAACTGAATTTTTGCTATAACTCCACCATCCTCCTCTTTATATCTCTTTAGGGATGAGTGAATTTGCCTCCAAAGCTTGATAGGAGCCAAATATGACTGCCTTTGAAGGTACAAAAAGTGTTTAAAAACTTCCCTTATGAAATAAAATTCTAGTTTCTTCTCTTTTTAAACCTTGTGTAAAGGATACAAACATGGCTTAAAAAATTAGAAACCAACACAAATCAACAAAATAAAACAAAAAAAACCCAAAATGACATAACAAACCCAACAAACAAAATCCCCAAAACCTTAAAAGTCTGAGAATAACAGGAATATTTTTGCCCAGTTATGAACTGCAGGTGGGATTAAAAGGGAGAGGCAATACAGGAAATATGAAGGGTTACCACACGCTTCAAGCTTCCCTCTGTCACAAATATCATATCATTAATTAGAGTTTCATTTCCTATGCAATTTTGTGACTCCATGAACTGCAGCATTAAAAACTACTGGTCCTGTGAACACCATGTGCCTTTTCCCCCTCATGATTTTCCACCTCTGCTGCACAAAATTTCATTTTGCTGGTGCCCAGCTCTACCCAGAGCCAGCCCAGTGCCGGCCTTGGTGCTCTTATTCTGCAGAGGGAAAAACCATTTCTAGGACAGGAATGCGGGATTTACACTGATTTGGAAATGCCACAAAAAGCAGGAGTTAGTACCAATAAATAAAGATTTTAAACAAAACCAAACCAACAACAAAAAAACTCCCACCAAACACCAAAACTATTGGCAGCATCCAGAAAGGAAAAATCTGCCTGTGCTTCCTCTTCCACAGCAAAAGTTTCACTCTGAGCTCAGGTGGGAATGCACCTTGGCTTGGTCTGGTTTTATTCATCCTTGCTTCTTCTTTTTTGAGGCAAAAGTATTGTTTTCTTCAACAATAAAAATAATTAAAATGTTCCTGGTTGTACAGAGAAAGAAAAAAAAATCCCTGATAGAACTGAACCATCCATGGCAGGATCTGTTGTCTGGAAAAAGTGTTTTTGAAAGCAACAGTGGTTTATGTGTTCAGGTAAATCACTGTATGACTTCCACTAAGAATTTCATGGTTTTTCTTTCCTCCTGATGAGGTAACAAGTACAGCAATATTGCTTTCACCAGTTTCTCTCTGCAGATTTCTATCACAAGTATTCTCTGTCAGTCACTATTTAACAATGCAGTCAATGGCAGGTGATCACCTGAGCCAGATCCCTCCCATCTGCTCATCTCCTCCACTTTCCACCTTGTAAGGTTGAGATGGAAACACAATTCAAATGTTTTTCTAACACACGTGCACAATTTAATTCCTTTTGTTACTTCCCTTGAATAGATTTGGAAACAAAGAACAACCAACCTCCTTCTGCACGCCCCAGACATCTGAGTGCAGAGAGAAGTTAAGACTGAAGTTGCAAATGAAAGGAGGGCATGCCAAAAAGCTTACCTCAAAAAAAGAAAGCTACCCAAAAAACTCCCTTAAATTAAATTATTTTTAAGCCACTTAAATATTTTTTTCCCCACTCAATCATAGTGCTGAGTCCAGAGAGGAATCTGAACATGATTGTGTCTCGTGGTAGGAATTAAATTTTCATTTCAGGTCCCATAATGGAAATGACCCTAATTCAAATTCTTTAGAGAAGATGTTTGCCCCTTGTCACCTGCTTAGATTTAATTTGAGAGAACATGAAAAAAAAAATTAAAAGGTAGAAATCCCATTCCTGTGTTTGTTGTACTCACATGGTTTTTGTGAGGGAATGCTGGAGAGTAAGAGAGCAAAGAGGAAAAATGAGCACTCAAAATGTTTTGACTGCAAATGCTTGCAAAAATGTTTTCTTCCTTTCAAAATAAGACATTGGTAATAGACAGCTTCCCTAAAAAAGAGACTTAAGGCCATGATGGCCAGGGTGGAAGTGAATGGGAAAGATGAGTCTGTGAATTTTAAAGGGAAAGGACTCCCAAGATTTGATTGTATTAAAAGACAATAACAAATGAAGGCTTTCCTTAATAATCATAAAAGATAATAAAACCACCCCAAGCAAATATAACCAAAAGCCAGATGACTTATACCAGTAGAGAAATCCCATGCAGCAGTTTTACGCTGAATCACAAACACCCTGCTCCCCTGACAAGCCTCCAGCATGGCTCTCCTTCCTCCGGGCCAGGAGAAATTCCACCAGCAGAGAGTGGTGCCACTTCACATCAGGCTGGTGCCACCACGAGCTGCTCAGGAGCACCAATAAATTGGTCCTGAGGCCTGAAGTGCATCAACAGATGAAAAAGAGGAGTATTTTTGCCCAGTTATGAATTGCAAAGCTGCAGGAAAGCCTGTGACACCCTCCTGGTGCTCCATATGGATGTGGTCAAGGGGGCACTGAGGTGAAGGCCACAGCCAAATGTGCCCTTATCCATCAGCTTGGGTAATTCAGATGCTCAGGGGCTGCTCCCACCTTGAGGATCTTTTCTAGCACCTAAAATGGTTTAGGTCACCTCCAGACCTGGTCATTTGGGAGGCAAAATCAAACTGGTTTTTTTCCAGGTTTTTTGCAGATTTGTGTGCACCTGCCTGAGCTGAGTTAGTGAGGGAAAACAAAATCCAGTGAGCACAAACACTCAAGGGCACTGTTTCAGTAGGAATTAATCCCACAAAGAGAACCAACGTTGTGTTTTCCCAGACCTCCTAGAACTGATTGTCAACAGCTCCTGCATTGTGTCAGACACCACGGCATTATTCAGAGCAGATGACATTCTTAAAATCTGCATTTAGATGAATAAATACAGGTTGAGTGCTTGTACTTGAGGCAATCATTTAGGGAGAATTCTGTCATGGCTTTTTTTTTCACTAGCAGTTCCAGTTCTCATTCTCAAGTTTAGCAAAAGTGCATGGAAAGGATGCCAAAAAACACAATTAGAAATGCTTGCAGTAATCAACTAAGAAAAGATTTGATTCCTTATTGTGCTGCCTTAAAGAAATACAAATGAAAAAATCATTCTGATATCCCACTTGCAAGATACATTAAAAGGGTAAAATCTCCTTCCACAAGGTTCCTGTTGGTAATGTGCCCAGATATACAGCACAGTAACACAATTTGTTCTATTTAAATGCAAAAGGAAAAATAGGTACAAAATGCAGCTATTACCCAGTTGCTGAAAGGTATTTTCTCCCAATTCAAAAACCCTTAAAGACATTTTAGGGCAATTAGTTAACAAGTAAGTTCTGATTTTCAGATGTCAATGAACTCAGGAAGCATTTTAGACACAAAATAGGAGCATTAAGCCCCCAGCATAGGTGTGATGTCAGGGAAGGTGCTTGGCTTTTCCTGCTGGAGCCTCTCCAGAAGGGCAGGAATAGAAGCAGCAGGATAAAGCACTTTTTTCCCCTAGCAGCACGGGGTCTGCCCAAATTGTTTAAACCTCCCCTTGCTGCTGAATTTACAGCTGCTCTGGGAGGTTCAAGCCACAGGGAAGGCTCCTGTCAGTCAGCTGCATTCCCACTGTGCCAGCAGCAGCCAAACCTCCAGGGTGGCTTTGCTGTGGCTCTACAAGCTGCACCTAAATTATTACTAAAAGCTGCCCCCCAGAGAAAACAGCCCCTGCAGATGGGGAAATGCATTGACTGGTCAATACTCAAGTGTCTGATTGTGTATTCAGAGCACAGAATATTGCAATTAGTCTCATATCCTGCAAAATGACAACAAAGTTAACTCTGGTCCAGCAGGGATGGGGTGGGGAGACAGGGTGATTACATTTATTTTTAGTGAATACATCGTTTTAGAGTTCCAAAGGTTATTTTAACCTCTTTTCCCACTCCTCTTGGCTGGAGTCAGCCCTTTGCCTTTTTGGTGGTGGCAGAAGCACAGACAGTGTCTGCTCTGAAAACAAGGAACAGCAGTTCTGCTCAGCAGAGATCTGTGCAGGCATCATTTGCTGGGAGAATTGATAAAACACTTCAGAATTTGTCTCTAAAGTAAGAATTGACATCAAGTCTTTCAACACATGCTTTGCTATTGATACTTGCCATAAAAAAAATAAATTCAAAGATGCCACTCAGTTGTCAGTGCTGTTTCACTGCACAAGGAAAACAAAATACAAATGAGAAACCATATTTGTATCTGAATAGTGCAGAATAAAATCATAAATTGCATCAGACAGTGTACAAGTCACTGTCCCTTTCTATTAGCAGTCGTTGTAGGCAAACCCAGTGTTACAGAATGTTTCCTTCTGCATTTTTCCTTTAGGTGTCACATAAATTAGCCAGGAAAAATATTTAACTTTCCTCAGGAACAAGCTGTCTTTGTCACTTTGTCTTGACTTCATCTGTGTGCATTAGACTCTGCCTGAACAGCTCTTGAAGGCTCCTTAACATCAGAAACACAAACTTCTTTTAAATCATAGTAATGGCAGTGCCCAGCTCAGCTAGGAAAACAGAAGGAAAACTCAACTGCAGCATTCCCAAGGACTACACAATGAAATCCTGGGTGCATGAAAAAACAGGATCATTTTTCCACTCACCCATTCCAGTTGAAGGCCAAAGAGAAACATCTAAAGAACAAAAATTTTTCTGTGGCTATTTTTTGGATGTTTTAAATAATTGGTCAAGAGTAAAAATATTTACAGAAACACAACGATGGCTGTGAATTTTTTTTTCAAAACATAACTCCAGAAGTTTTTCTTGTATGCCAAGACTTTGTAACATTGTGAATATGAAAAAAAATATTGAGCCAGGCCTTCATATAGTCCATTGAACATAAAAAGCACTGACTAAATGTTATCTTATTCTGATTCAGAGAAATTCAAGTCATGGCAAATTTCATCACAAAGGAATGATAAAAGGGATACAGATGTCTCTGATGAAAGGTATTTTTAATTGAATTATTTCAAGTACCCTTTATAAAGTACTTGGTTTAAAAACATAAAATTAACACACAAAAAACATAATATAAACAGATAATTCTGATTTACCAAGACATCTTTGAGTACATTGGTTTTCCAAGACACATCACCCATCAAAAGAAAAGATCTTTTGGGACTGGACTTGCAGAGCAGGGTGTGGGTGAGTGGGGAAATGCTCATGTTGATGTTACCACCCATTGTGTTATTTACTGTGCAATGTGTTACCATCACAAAGTGTTATTTTAGTTCTAGTATAATGCTTCCTCTTATAAAATTGTCAAATACAAGTGCTTTCTTGCAATTACAGACTGTTTCAATAGATAAAAGGGATTTGTCTTTACAAGAAAGAAACTTGTCTCTATAGTTTAAAATATATACTTGCATATGTCTGTAGAGGAATACAAGGAGGAAAGCAATCCATCTGAACACTGTCTCCTTAAAATGATGCTGCATCAACCAAAGATGTTTCAAACTGTACGTACATTTACATTAAAAATTGGCAAGACATTCTCCTCTCTCCCTTACTGCTCACACAAACAGTGTCAGTCCCTTGAGTGGCTGGATTTTGGAGATACAGAATCCTACTTTTACCTACAGAAGGATCTACTGCATTTGATGAACGACCTCTTGTGCACAACACCCCAAGTTCACTGCAACATTCCAAAACATTCCAAAACTGCCCATGGTAATTGAGATAGACAGGAGGCTTATTTCAGCCAAAGCTGTTCCACAAGAAATCTTTCTTCTGATGGTGCTCCGCTTCAACAGTCCATACATAATTTAAAACCAATATATTTCCAATTATTCTGAGCTCCCTAAACAAGAGAATTTTTATGGATGTTAAATATAACCAGGTAATCATTAAAATGTTGCTTGTGTTGCAATTTTTTTGCAGTTCAAAAGCAATGTTAAAATTTCTTAGTAGTAAATGAGACCTCTAGGGAGGAATGGTTAGAATGAGGTTTAATCAGATTTTCCAGAAGAAAGCAGAGGGAAAAATCCAGCAAAATCATCTCCAATTTTCCTGCTCTTTTGGAATCAAAGTCAAGCCAAATAACTCATCCATAGCAGTTATTCAAACAGAAATATGTTCCTAATTTCATGCAAAAGGTGAATTTAACTCCATGACCAGAGATGTTCTGGCTGTATCATCCAAAATGTTCAGGTTTGTAGATTGACATGACCTTATTATTAAATTAAAATCAAAGCCTTGCAGGATGTTTTGAAATGCCTGACAGCTACTAAAGCCCATCTCAGTGCCACATTAATAGAAGCCAAAAGAAATCAGCTCCATCCTCCTTGAGCAGCAGCTGTGTTCAAACTATGAGTAGGCTACAAATGTTGTGCATGCAAAAATAGAAAAATATTCAAGTGTTATAAATATGTAAAACATACAGAAAGATAAAAATCTAAGATGGACAGAGGTGTTGAGTCTTACAGTTTTCTTCTGGGAATAAATTATTTTCTCATTAAAATCCTATATTCACATTTAGCATTTCCTGGAATTTGATTGTGTTTTACCTCAGGGGAAGAAGTTGCCTGTCATGCTTCCATCACCTGCTGCTCCTTCTGAACCAGCAAGCTCTCTCTCTCCACAGTTTGCTTTTACATTTCCTGAGGTACTATTCTCAAAAGCACCCAAGCAGTGACAGTTCTGTGGTTTGTTTAAGTTCTTTTGGAAATGGGTCTTGTTGCACTCCAATGGGACTGATGCACTACAGAAGCTCTCCCTGCACACTTTGAGGCTGGCAGATCTCCAAACTCACAAAAAGAACCTTGTTCACTCCCAGCAGCCCCCTGAGAGCACAGAGCACTACAGACATAGCTGGAACACGTCCTCTATTTCTGCTAGTTTTGAAGACAATGCAAGATTTCTTACCTCCACTTAATGCATGGGTATATCAAAAGCCAGATATGTTAAACACCTTCAAAAGTCTGACTCAGAGAATCCCTTACCCCTGGCATTGGTAGACACACAAAAAATGTGCAGCTATTTCCTTATCCATAGGATAGGCTGTGAACTTCAGGCCTTTGCTATGAAATGATTTTACGTAGTCAACCAATACTAAAAAGCAAAATGCACTTTTAAAGAAGTAAAAGAGGAAAAATTACATGAATACATGCTAAGACACCTCCATCCTGTCTCAGCATATTTAAGGTGACAGCTTTTACTGGCTCTTAAGAAATCCTTAGGGAGGAATTAGGAAAACTTCTTAAGGCACAGTTACATGGTGCATAAATTACATTTTATGCACTCAGGGTTAAACTAAACACAGTGAAAACAGCTCCACACTGCCAGAAGTGTTCCCAGAAATCCTACACTTTTTCTGGAAGGACTGTGCTTCCACAGGGAAGGAGTTTTGTTTTGTTTTCCTCCTCTGAACTTTGGAAGAAAACAACCCAACAGCATCTTGACTTTGAAAAGTTATTCAAACTGCAATTGGATGGAGCCCACGTTACCAGAAAAACTGGGGGCTCTGCATCAGTTTTGTGCTTTCTTGACATTTAAAAGCAATTCTGCATAGGAGTATTTGGCCAAATTTTAAAGACTATTACAATAAACCATTAAAGACCAGACCAGCAATATTAAATGAATGCAGAGGCATCAGGAACGCTCTTTTAACACTCTTCATTTCTACCACCAGGAAGAAGAGAAAGAAAACATGAGCTCCACGAGACAGGTGTCAGGTTACTCAGAATATAAGAGGAGATGTCAAAAGAAATCAAACTGTCTAAAGTCCCTATTAATTTGCTTCTTGTACATTGAAGGAATTACAACTGAGAGGCATTCAAAAGAAGAAACCTGGTGAACAATATTAATTTTGTTGTCTAAATAGCTTGAGGATAAACAGTGATAATCTCCAGAGTCAGCAGAATGCTTTCCCTTATTTACCAAATAAAACAAGAAATACTTGTATAAAGCCTATTTACAGTTCCTAAAGCTCCTGTGCCAGTGCTCAGAGCTGCTGAGTTACACCCTTGGTAGCCACACCACACTCTCTCACTTTTGGGGGAACAAACCACAGGTAGAATTTAAAACTACAGCTGGCAAACTCAGAACCTTTTGTAGCATTTGCTGCTTTCCAGGTGTATTTCCAGGTGAACTCTAAGAGGACTCAGTGAGACATCTTCTCTTGGATGAAATTATTTGACAAATTTGAGGAAAGAAGTAAACTTGTATTTGATGTAATTCAAAAAGTGCACACATATGAATTTCCACATCACTTCACTGCTTAAGCACAATATATCATTGCAGAAGCTGACAAATTCTCTGTTGCCATGAACAGTGGCATTGGCTTCTGGACTAATATTCCTCCTGCTGCTGCCCAAGGAGGGTGGTAAAACAAAAAATGAGATCCACACCTACGTTCACCTTCCAGTGGGATGGGCAAACTTCTCCATATGCAAGAATAAAATTGGGAGGTAGAACTGGACCCATTTATTTTAGATGGCTCTTCAGGGCTATTCCCTACTGAGCAGGGGATCACAGTAAATATTTGGTGGATTACATGAGCTGTTCCCCTCCTCTTTTACTGCTCTGCTAAACTCAGTGACCCTGGGATGCTCTGGTGAAGGCTCCCAGCAGTGACACTTGGCACTGGGATTTGCTGATGTGAAATCAGCTTTACTACACACTCTCAGGTTTAAGACTGGGTCTTACAAAATTAGCCGGAGCTGTGCTCTGCAGTTTCACGCTGGCTGATTTATTTATTCTTTAAAAACCTTAACACATCATTCGGACACATCCCAGTTAGCATGGCAACATCTTACTCAACATTCAATCAGTTCTGCTGACCAAGTTTGGCTGGTCCACTGCTCCAAGAGCCAAGATCCTGCCTGCACCAACCCAAGGGCCAATGCCTGACCCATTTCAAACCTCGATTCAGTGAAAGAGCCAAGAAAAAGTCTACAAGGTCAGGATACAAAAGATATTCAGGGAGGAACTGTGAGGAGTGGGCAAAAAAAGAATGATGTATCAGGACCTGTGTAACCCAGAGCGAAGACATTAGGAAGAGAATAAGTAAATGGAAAGATGTATAATTCAAAGGAGAAAACAGAGCAGTGAAACAAGGGAATGCTTTATTACATTGCTGAGTTACAGTGATAAACCAAAGTGATATACACCTAGCCAGCTCAGAAGAAACAGAAGAATTCAAAAGAGAAGAAAAGCATACAGAGTCCATAAATTATTTTGCAAGGTATAACAATATCTGATAGAAAATTTAGCACTAGGATGTTGCAATAAATAATCCAATAAATATTAACATTACAATATGGAACAGAACAACCTGGAATGGGAACATCCACTGAAGTTCATGGAGGGCAGGAAAACTAAAGCAGGGCTGGTGCTCCTCACCACTTTGGGGAGAGATGAAGAGCATAAGAAATCCATCTTCGGTATTGTAAGTGACATGAGCTCCTAAAATATGCATCAAATGAAACACCAGAGAGACAAGAAGGGCCCCTGTTCAGCAGAAAGCTCCAACCCTGCTGCCAAGGCAGGATGCCAGGGAAACAGGCAGGTCTGGTAGCTGAGCAGAGCTGGCCTCACCCCTGTGCCTGCAGGGATGCTTCCCCAGCCATCAGCAACATTTATTTTTCATCTAACCTCAATGAGCAGGAAGCAATACCCAAAACAGGCAGGATAATTTGTTCCACTAAGACACAGAAGATTTGCTCCACGAAGTGCTAAAGGATCAGACTCCTAAATTACCTGATTTAATTTTCATTTTACTGAAAAAAAAAAAAAAAATCAGGCGCTTCAGTGGAAATAAAGCAGTGAATTTCAGTCTCCTGAATGTTTTGGGGAAAGATTTTCAAGCTGAGAGAATGACTTGGAAGGACCTAAACAGTTACACCTGGGGAAACCCTTCAGGGTTTTACTTTGTAATCATCAAGCTCCTGTGATTTATTTACAAATTTCTGAATATCAGAAGAACTGTAACTTATATTAATAGACCATATATGCTTCCCATGCTTGTGAAACATTATAACCTCACTAAACATTTTTCTAGGCATTTTTGTTGGGAGACATTGTGTCCTGTGTGTTATTCTGGAGCTCATGGTGTTATGTGAAAATGACACAAAGCTACAGAAAAACACCCAGAGCAAGGAATAGTCTTCAGAAAAATAACAATTAAAGCATGAAGGAATATTGCATCAGTATTTTCAATCAAACACAGCCATCAGGTGACATACTTATATATATATATATATGTGTGTAAAACCAACTTGCTCTTTGTGGAACAAGACCCAAGATGCAAATCAGGAATTTTTCTGAAACTTTGTCATTTGTTTTGTAAATTTTCCAATCCATTTTCTCAGAGTTAAGGCAGGAAAAAAATAACTGGGATAAAGAACAATGAACCTAAACCAATGCATATTTAATCTCCGCTTAAAGAAAACAATTTAAAACTCATTTTGAGAAACATGGAGGTGTTGCCCAAGTTTTACCTTGTATGTCAAGCTGATTTGATATTTAACATTCAAAGTAAACCAAACAGTGCAAACAAGCTTCCTCTAGAACTAGAGATGAAAATGGATAGAAGCTTATTGATTCAACAAAACTACCATTTTAGTACAAAGTTCAGCTTTAAACTTCCACCAGAATAACTGCAGTGGGAAAAAGGTTGCTTATTTAAAAGTTTCACAAAGGTGTTTTTGGGGGTGATGGGGGATGATGGTGAGCTGGGGTCACACACAAATGGCGAGCTCTGGTTTTATGAAACAGGGGAGGAGGGAGGGAGGAAAATCCAAACCACCAAACACAAGAAAATGCCTTTTCTTTAAGAGTATTTTCTTCTGATTACTTGACATATCTCGACCAAACTAGCTGAGATGTGTTCTGTATCATAAACAAGCTCTCAAATGTTTAGTAGTTCACCTTGAACTATTTCCCTCAAACTCCTTGAGCAGCTTGAAATTAAGGAAGGAAATGCTGTGAACCTGGTAAAGTTTTCCAAGAGAAAGAGTTTAAGTTTGATTCTATTAGATCTGTTAAACTATTCTAATAATCTGAATTCTCTGCTCCCAGCTTTCCATCCAACAGCCAGAAACCAAAGAACCCCAAGACCAAAGCACGGGTCCTGCTGGAGATGCCAGGGCTCAGAGCTACAGCAGAGCCTGTAAATCGCTCTGGCCAGCACAAGAATGAAAACTCATTTCGTATCCTGAATCACCACATACTTTCACACAGGAATTTTTATTTATAATGACATTTCCCAAGCTGGCTGTTTAACTATGAGGCTACAAGAGTACCTGAACAGGGTAGAGACATAAGCAGACAATTTGATTTTTACTGCAGCACTCTCAAAATCTCTTTTCTGGGTACTGATTACACAGACAAAGAAATGCTTCCTCCCAGACATGTGGTTTCAGATGGAAATATTGCAGAATGCTTTACAAAAACCCTGTCTCCCACAGATTATTTCAAATTCAAACTGTGTGTTCCAAGCATTGATTCACTCTGTTTTTCAATTTTTGAGCAAAATATTGTTTATATAAAAGGAGAATAGTCAATGTATGCATACATACACACTTACATATGCACCCTCTGTTTTAAAAGTCTTGCTCAGAGAAATGAAACAAATTGAAACACTGCAGCAAATGTAACATAACTTGGGAATTACTAAATTTCTTGTCTTTTCTGCATAAAAGTGACATGAGTGGGAGACACTGGATCCATGTGCACTTGAGTAACTTGGCAGATACTGGCTGTAGGCTTTGTGTCTGACACACAATCTCACAGCCCTCCCTCTCAGATGTTCTCTAAGTGCAGACAAATGTCCATGGTAATAGAGCTCACCCAAACTCAGCTAGCAGGGACGGCAGCAGCCCCTTCCTGACACAGCTCATGGTTCCACAGAGTTCATGGCCCTCACTGTCCAATAGCAAACCTCATTTTTTATATATATAAATATATATAATATAAATAAAAGCAAATATATAAATAGCAAATTGCATTTTAAGAGTTTGACTTCACCAGGATTTCCTACATTAAACAAAAAAACAACAACAAAACAACCCCCAAAAAACCAGCTAGCCATTCCAATAGAATTCCATATATTAGGGTCTCTATCTCATGTTTATTATTTAAGAGATCTCAAACCTATAAATCAAGGTTACACATTCAGCTCTTGGTTTATGAAGCAAGGAAACTTTTCTTCACTTCTCTTAATGCTTTTGAGTTTAAAAACAGGGAATTTGTTTCTTGACCTGCATTGCAGGGCAGGGCAGAAATCTTTTAAAGGAATTGCAGTACAGGAAAAGCATTCCTGACCCCGTGGGAGCGTCTCACCAAAACCTGATGCCAAAACTCAGCCATGCTGGTAATTAGCATCCATCACACAGGTTATTTCAGATCATGCCAGATGATCTCATCAAGCCACCAAAGCCCAGAAAGATGAGAGAAAAAAAACCTCATTTTCTTTTAGTGAGAAAGAACCAACTCTCCTGATGAAAAGCTCTTGGCCAACCTAAAATCTGTCAAAGCAGCTCCGGGGAAGAACTGTCTGTAACTTCAGAGCCTGTGCTTAACCTTTAATCATTTGCTTACAGTCTTCATTCTCCCAGGCTTACACCTCACTCTTCCATTTCCTGGAGGTGACTTGTTTATTCCTGAAATAATGAGAAATGCACTTTTTGCTATTGCACAGAAAGGACTGAAATAGCAACTCATGCCTTTGCTTGATCTGCATTGTTCTCTTTATGGTTTGTTGCTTCGTTTTAAAATGAAAAGTGCTGATAACTAAGGTTGCAACAAAAAGTTCATAGAATGGAGTTTACCCCAAAATTCTCTCCCAGAATAATTATAGCAATATTACAGTTTAATTATAGACAATATTGTAGGAATCCTTGTTTTTTCCAGGGATCAATTGCTCCATCAAA
The DNA here is from genome assembly GCF_047830755.1 of Zonotrichia albicollis. Lineage (NCBI taxonomy): Eukaryota > Metazoa > Chordata > Aves > Passeriformes > Passerellidae > Zonotrichia > Zonotrichia albicollis. The sequence continues at coordinate 11,945,903 of NC_133835.1, forward strand.
GAGGGTAACTAGGGGCAGCCAGAGTAAAAGGACAATCCAGGTGGATGAAGTTTGGGAAAACAGATTGTAACTAGGTTATGTGAAAATCCTGAACCACATCTCATCATGTATTTTTGCTTCTGAATTAAAGGAATAAAATCCATTCTGATAAGTAACACCCTGTTGTTCATGAAATACATGATTTTGTCTGATTAAAGTGGACTAATTTTCTGAGATGAAAGGAAACTTGTGAATGAGCCACAGAAGGCATTTTGAGACCACAAAAAAATAAATCAGATGCAGCTGGTAATGAGATTGTGCTGTACTGATTTCTGTAACACCAGAGCTGAACTTTCCTAGGAGACCCCAGTGTTTACACTGCTTTATCATTAATAACACAAGAGAACCCTGTGTTAAAATCACACAGTTAAAAAGAGAAGTCACATGCAAGGCACAAAAATTCCATTTTAGAAGCTCAGCTGCCAATCAAGACATTTTTTCCATGCACGCTCCTGAATTTCCTCTGAATATTTTCTGTATAGTTCAAACACCTCCCTGGGCATGAGATTAACTCACAGGCTGCCAGGCAGTTGGCAATGCCTGAGAACACAAACAAGTAATTATTCTATATTGGCATTTCAAGCAAGAATCTCAATGCCCTGGCAAGCATAGCACTTTTGTCCAGCACAGTTCCTTCAAATTCAAGCAGCCCTTTTCAGGTTTGGGAAAAACTTGTGTCCCTCAGAAAAATCAGATTTTATTGCTTAAGTTTGTTCTAGTTGGGAAATATAAAGACCACAAAGAATGAAAAATGGAAGAATTTTAATCCTTACAGCCAGGCAAGGGAGAAAGTCCCCTGTTCTAACCCACATCCTTGCTGACATTGAGTGCCAGCAGCAGCAGCTCCATGGCTTTGTTGGATGTGACAATGTCTCACCTGCAGGTACCATCAGAGCTCTCAAAGCAAATCTCCAAGACAAGCTCAGGGTTATGAATCATTCTCCTATCTAGATAAATACCTTCCTGTGTCTATTAAATGTAATTGTTATCAGCAGAGAGTACATACTTATATCAAGTTATACTGATATTTCATTAGTAAAGATTTCCTTTAGCCTGAAATATTTCTGGCTCTATAATATAAAAATATTTGACATGTAAATACTCTAGAAAACAAACAAAATAATGATGAAATATAGTAAAATTTGCTGTTACTTTTAGCCAAGCAAAATTTACTATTAAAAAACCTCAAGCTATTTCAATTCCACATTTACAGAATGGTTAAAACATGATTAAAGAGCTGTAACAGTCACTTCAAATACACGACCTCTTTAAAAAGGTAAAGGACCATGGTTTTGTCTCTGCCAAACAGAACTGATTGCTGTTATGGTTAGTACTTGCCATTTCATGGGGTTTTCCTAATCTCCAAGGGCCTTGGTTATTTAACTTACAACCTCCCCTCACATTTTAAAGCCTGTGAATATTTGGTTGTGCCTAAACTGAACACAGGGGGGGGGGGGAAAGCAGCTTAATTTGCAAGTGTCACAAGGTTCACATTGTCACTCTCTTCATATTCTTAGTCTTATTCTTTCTACTGCACTAATTCTATCAACACCACTCAGAAATAGCTGTGCAAATGAAGCTGCCTGTGGGAGCAGGGGAAAGGAAAGCAGGCAGAATATCAGCAAAAGACATGAAATAAATAATACAGCGCAGCCTTGTGTTCTCTCACAGCAAGTGGACACCAGGACTTCAATCTGTTCTCACAAAATCTCCATAAAGTCTGGGTTTGCAGCTCTGTGAAGTCACTCTCATTTCCAGAAATCCTCCTGTGTCCCCACTTCCCCAGAAGAGCAATGGCCAATGAGCTGGATTACCATAAATTCTGCAATCAAATTTACACAGCTCTGGAGATGCAAGTAAAATGAGTATTGTATCTTCATTTCCTTTGTGGCACTTTATCAATCTCTTCCTCTGCTGATGGTAGAAGTCAATAAAATCCTATTAACACTAAGATGTTGTATTAAGTTTGACAGTTTACAAATTGCAGGGGTTTTCATTTCAAATATGAGCAGCTTGAGATACTCTGGAGTTCCACTGTATAAAATTGTTAAAGTTGGAATAAAGCAGATAAAATAATTTGGGGGTATTTTTTTCCTCTCCTTTTAAAGGCAGCAGCAGAAGGAAAATCAAACATGAAAAATAACCTTATAAGCCTTCCTGAGAGATTAACATTAGTCTAACCAGGAAGACCAGAAGAATCACAACAGATCTATATTTTGAGTAAAGCGTTCACCTTGCTATGGACTCTGTACCAGGCTCTGCTGCTCTCTCTAATCACAAGTAACTACCTTTGCAAAATGAGCACCACATCCTCAGAGAAAAAGGCTTAAAGTAACTGAGCACTTTAATAGGTAAATAAATAGAGATACCAGCAGCAGGGATGGAGTTGGCACCTGCAGAAACAGCAATCAAAGGTGTAGCTGACCAGCTGGCAAATGAATTAGGAATTATGCCAGAACAAACTTGGGGCAAATCTAAAGCTATTCTTGCAACTGGGCAAATTGCCATAATTTCTGCACTTATCCACCCAGTGATTTAAATTCCCATTAAATAATATTTGAGGAAAACAAACATCAGTCCCACTTGGTGCCTTTGTCCCAGTTTTTTCAAAGATGGAAAGTGATCTCTCAGAGAAGAGCACATCAGTAAAAAGCATTTAAGCAAAGTCTAGAAACATTTCCTAAATAAGGGATGTAAATGCAAAGCAGGTGACTGGAAATGTGAGAAGGCAGAAAAAAAACTTCTTTTTGTTTTGTTTTTGTGTTTTTTTTTTTTCTACAGGCATGTCCCTTTTAAGTAGAATTGCAAAGCCTGTCAAAAATTTCCTAGTCACTGAACTCAAGGATAGGGATTCTCCCAATTAAATATTTCATTAAATCAGGAAAGCATCACTCAGACACTCCAGTCAGAAAATAACACAGGGTTTGTATCTGCAGCCTTTTTAATACCAACAATTCCAAACAGCACCGAGCTTGTGGCTATACATAGATTCCTCAGATCACCACTCTCACTGCAGAAGACAGTCTTGGACTGCTCACAAGACAGAGTGGGAGGCTTTATTTTGAAGCAAACATTGCCTCCAGTAAAGGATGTTTGCACACAGCAATAACTTGCCAGTGTTTAAGGCCAGGAGCATTCATAACACCCACTTATAAACATTCAAATCTATATTTTTTCTTTTTTTTTTTTTTGCCTGTGAACTATACATCATGGCAGGAAAAAAAAAAAAAAAAAACAACAACTTCTGCTTCAAGTAATTTTGTCCAGCTATGACAGCAGGTGGATCATATTGAGCCATCGATCCATCACCCTGCCTGCAGAACACTCCCACACTCACAGCACCCCAAATTTCCATGGGCACCCCAAAGGTGCTTCCTTGGTATCTGAGGCTGCCTGGCCTCCCTGTGCTGTCCTTGAGCTCGGGGGAGAAGGACAGAGTGGCAGAATTGTGTGAATTCAGCACCACAGTTCATTTATTGGCACAATGATTTCGCTGGTTTAAGTGGTTGGGAGTTCAATCTTGCAGGCTTAAATTTCACCTTAAGCAGCAGAACAAAAAGATGTCGCTTTACAGTGCTTAGAGAAAATAATCCGCTGGTGAAGGTAGAATTGAAGGTAGAATTTCAGGGGGGGAAAACTGAACAATACATTTAAGTGTTTATATGATTTATTTGTTTGTAATGCATGACCTCCCCAAGTGCCAATTAAAGCTTAGAGTAGCCCAAGTGACACCTTCACACAACCAACCCTAAAACCAGCCACAGTGGAAGGCAGGATTTGGAAATAAAACTCCAAAGCCCAGGAAAACAATATCTGAAAGGCTTTCTTCCCAAAACATTGGTTGTGATTTGTACTGGGTCACCTCATCAGACCTTTGCATTCAAAGCTGATGTATCCAATGTGTCAGATGTGAACCACAGCACCTCAGACACAGGGTATATTTCAGCACCTGGTTCATACTGAGAATAGATTGTTTTAAGTGCCCAAACATCTGAAGAAAGGAAGGGATTTTGATATTTCTCCCCAGCCAAACTGAAATAATTATGTGTTGTCAAGTCAGCAGTAAAATATGAACACAGAGCACAGGACAAACCTCTCTGCCTTGTTGTGATACTGTTATGAGTGATGCATTTTTAGCCTTATATCAGGAGACAACATCTCAACATCCTTTGGTATTTTACTGTCTTGCTGACTAACAAAATGAAGCATGTGAACCCTTTTTATTTTCAGGTTCATCAGTTTTACATTCCTATTTACTTGCCATACATTTTAAATCTGATGATACCCAACACAGGCAGCTCCAAGTAGGCTGTTTTTAAGAGATACCAGCTGACTGTCTTTGATTTCATAAAAGCCTATTTTCAAAGTATTAGCTGTCTACACCTGTATTTTTTTTAATACACAATGTAACAGTGATAGGAGAGGCAAAGCAGATGGAAAACGCAATTACAGATTCTTCTCTAAACAGGGGAAACACCCCATGGTGGCCTTACAACAGTCGATTTTGTACACTCTGCTGGATCAGGCCCCAGATTCCTTGCTGCTTATATACCACACATTCTCTTAAATTCCATAAATAGAATTTAAGAGAAACGCATTTATTCAAGCAATCTCCAGCCTGCCTTTATTAGATGAAAGAATTTGTTCTACAAGAACCTATTGTGTTGGAATCCTTGATTTCAGCTCCTCCATATAACGACAAATAAGAATGTGTTAGAAATACAGGCCTTTAAAAGGGAAGTTCTCTGAAGCATAACAAAACATTTATGTTTACATCTGCCTGCCTTAATTTCTTGGGGTTCTTCCACCAAGACATTTCTCCTAAAGCAGCAGAACTCATTTGTTAAGTCTTTGACTTCCTCAGCCCCTCATGCATTCCCTGATTCAGCAGGAACACTGTCGAACACCTGGTGCTGTGCTGCTCCTGAGTAGCCCAATTATCACTTGGATTGCATCAAAATTAGGTTCTTTTTCAAGTGGCTCAGCTGCCCTCTCTTGAGATTTTTTTCATGCTCAGACTGTGGCTCTCAAACAAGGGGTGTTGTACAATCTAAAGCAAATTTCCTCTGTCTCTTTTCATCCCTCCCAGGCTCACAACAGGGTAAGAGACAAACAGAAGTGAAGGTGTGAGGAGCCAAAACAGCAGAGACAGAAATCCAGTGTCACAAACCCAAGGGACAGCAGAGACAGAAATCCGCTGTCCCTACAGCAGGGCAGCTCTCAAACGGGTGAGGAGGATGAAGGAAAGCTCAGGCCAGGAACCCTTCCAGAGGTGCCCAGCACACACCTGATGATCTGAACACCTTCAACAAACTCCAAATATCAATCAGGCCAATTTGTGCAGAAAACAAACACTCCCAACCAAACCAGCAGCCTTAGGTCACCTGCAGCACTGTTTTTGAAAAACTTCCATCAGATGAGCAGGAACACTTTACTGAGGGAATTGGGTGAAATGGCAAAGCATCCCAGATTAAGTATATGTGTTCTTGGTTAAAATATTATATTAAAGTGACAGACTAAATTGAACTCCTTAAGAGAATAATAAAAGATCAGGTCACAGTACTGAGAAAAATTATTTCATAGTAAACTGAATACAGACAGTGCATTTGAGGCATTGCTAGAAAGCAGTAAATACATGTGCTGCTCCCTCTGAGAAGTGCAGTGTGCTATTGCACTAATCTGATGCTTTCCTTGTGAATTAAATTGTCCTCTTTAGAACTCAAGGTCAATAAAACTCTTCTCTAAGTATTGAGGAACCAGAACATTTCCTCATTAAAAAACAACCAACCAAAAACATTGTCTCTTCAATCTGAAGAGTTCAGCCTAACTTGAGTATTACAGAGTGAGTGAGGCACAGGGAGAGCGGCCCTGATTCTCTCCAGAAGAGTCAAGGTAACCAAAGGTTAATCAATTATCTAGAATGAAAGCAACCTTGAGTGCTACAAGCCACAGATTGGATTTTTCACGTAGAAACTCTTCTCTTAGTCACAGTAACAAAAAAAGTACCTGGGAAATACACCCACAATAGAATAAAAATAATATTCATAAGAAAACCCAATACTTAGGGATGGTAAGTTTATAATTTAACACAATGTTACAAACAGTTAGAACTTGATTCTCCTGCTACACAGTGGAAGTTTTGCTGCTTCCAAACTCCTTCCCAATTGGGAACAGGAAAAACAACCAACCAACAACCCTGGATGGAAGAACATTTTACATTAGCAAAATTGGCTACAGGAGCAAAGTTTAAACAAAAAATTCAGGACTTTGCCAGTACCCATTTTGGAGGGTACTTCAAGAGCATTTAACATAATAATGCAAAGTAAAATGAGCATCAGATCTGCTGCTCAGTAAAGTCACCAGCCACAGCAAGTTTCTGCTTATTGACAGCATTTTTACAGCGCTGACCAGGATTAAAAAGGCACCTCTTGTTATAAAAGAACATCTCTGCTTTCAACCTCTATTCCCAGATGTTTACACTATCTGTTCAAAGACCTATTAGATCTAAACTCTTTGATATATGACCAGCTAGTTCTGCACAGCTTTTTGTTAACTGAGATCTAAACCCAGCAGGGAAAAGGACAAATCAGTTCTTTTATCAAATGTTTTCACTATCAATTCACTATGAACAGAAATGTTCTTTGCTTGTTTTTTCAGCACTCTAGTAGATCATGAGTTTAGAAGGACGAGTGGAAAAGGACAAAATTCACCACTTTAATGTATTTTTAAATGTATTATTTCTGAAACAAATATGAACAATTTTTGTTTTGAATAAATATTCCAGTGGAAAGTTCTGGATATACACCCTGAATACAATTACTTATTTCTCCCCTCAAACAGCACTGCAGTGGGTGCCAGTCTGTTGACACTGAAGAAAATTCTGATACTCCTCATGCCAAATATTTTATTTTAAATACTGAGAAAAAAACTTCATATTTAGATCACTTACATAAACAATGCAAAAAAAACAATGCAAAGCACATTAAATCAGGAATTAGTGAATAAAACACATCTAACAAATCTTAATTTATTGAATGAGAGAACGTTTCTCTTGCAAAACCCAGGAACACAACCCAAACCACAAACAAAACAAGCAAATTAAGACTTGAATTAAAATAAACACTTGAATCTTTCAAACCAAAGGCCAAATTATGTTTAGGAGCTGTGCGGAGCTGAAGAGGGTTCTAACAACACACACAGAGTAATAAAGACTTATCACTGACAGTGTGAAAACAAACTCAGGCCAAAATAAGTTTTTGCTACATTAAGCTTAAAAAATTTTCAGAATTAAATTTGGATTTTTTTAAATGAAGTTGAGTTCTGAAAGCAAACAGAGCACTTAACATTGATTGCTCATCTTGTCAATAATGTTAAACCACATCCACAAACCAGCATTTAAAGCTGCATTATTTCTTCAGGAAAGTTCTCACACAGATCTCTCTCCATCTCTGCTCTGCATTGTAATTGAGCAGAGGTCTACAAACTAAATGATGCATGAATGTGTATAGATTCAAAGTTCAATTTCTTCAATCAAAAATCCAAAAAGCACTGCCAAAGAAGGAGGGGAAAAACCCAGCAAAAAGGAAAAACAGCATCTGCTGATATTAAACTCTGACTTTGCCACTCTGAACAGAATTACAAAACCTCATGTAATGACAGAATAATTAGGCATCCATAAAGCAATCATTGGAACATTGTCAGAAGTCGAGTCTTTGGGAAAAAAAATGAGAAAAAAGATACAAATATCAGCACTTTCCCCAGCATTCCCTAAGTCTGGGCTTTTTGCTTCCCCTGACTGACTGCAATCAATGAGTCAGCTGCAGTGGGTCGAACACAACTGGGATAAAATGGCACCTTATGAAGTAAGTGCCTCCATAGATCTCCCCAAATGAGTCATAAAGCCATTCATCAATATCCCACCTCGAGCAGCACGGCCCAGGCAGGAGGGGAGGGCTGGGAGCAGCAAAGCTCACTCTGGGATTCCATTTGCAGCCCATAAATCAGGATTTCTTACATTCCCTGCCACCATTAAGTGAGGAATGAGAACCTCCACTATCATTAGTCGACAGCTAACAAGGCATTAACATTTTCATTAACAGTGTTGACAAATCCAAATCGATTTTAAGAGCTCATTTGCATCATATCCAAAAATTGTGAAGTAGGAGGGAACAGCCTGACAACTTGATTATATGCCATAGCTCAAATTCTTGTTTTTCTGCTTATGTATAGCTGTGAAGTGCACATCACATCTGGTTATGTCCTGGTGCCCTCAGACACTCAGTTTGCAGCTGCTGTATTAAGGCTCCTGTGCACACAGAGGTGATGATCTGGGGGTGTTTGGTTTGTGAGACACCACAGCCTGAGTTCTGATTTCACCTGCACTGTGCCAGAGACAGCCACTAGAGATCCTCTCCCACTTTGCCTCCTGACCTTTTTTGATAGGCAGATCTTTTTTCCTGGAATTAGGAAGGGTCAGTCCCAAAAGAAGCTCAGCAGCATCCCAAATGAAAGCCTATAATGTACACTAGACACTGGTGGTTTTCTTTGAATTCCAATACATTATCTGCTATTACTTTCAAATTTCATTCAAAAGCCTTCAGCCAAATTAAGCACTGCTACAGAGAATTAGAATAAAATTCATTCTGTAATTGACAGCCTCTAAAATGGACTAATTAAATTATGCTTCAATATTCCAGATCTGGTACATAAATACATTTAACATTTCTTTTTGCAAAAAAAATAGTTAATATTTCTTTTTGGTATGATAGAGAGCAAGCAATTTTGAGAACCAGATTCACATGAGTGTGTATCCAGAAGAAAAATATTAGACAGTTTCAAATGCACCTTAACAGCAAAACACATAACATTTACTGTAGTCATTAAGGAGAATGCTTTTTTCAGTTATACATTTTGGCTTTAGTGACAGCTATACGCATTGGCCAAGATGATTTTTAAATTTTAAGTAATAAGAACCTATTAGAAGAAAAAGAGAAGGTAAAAAAAAGAATCATTCTGGAGTTGGGTGTGCTGTGCACAGCCTCCATCAGCTACTTCCATTTCTCTCTCTAGAGGAAAAAACAAACAGGGATCAGTGCTGCCTTCATCTTCTCCCAGTTCCACCTGTAATGACAGAGCTTAAAAATGAAAGCAAAACTGCTGCTAATGAAGTGGCTTTGAATTAGACACTACTTGTCCAGAACAACTGCTCCAAAATTGATCTCCCATGAATTCATCTTTGCAGTCTGAGCTAACATGCTTTGCCTTTCTGGCAGCAGGGAGATGAAAAGCAAGCAGTGCATGATGTGCAAAAGCTGGTATTTTCCTCTCACTGAATAAAAATCCTCTCAGACTGACTTGTCTGGCTCCACTGACAGTGACAAGCAAGGGTTTATCTCTGCTGCCTTGCAGAGCACACACAACTCTGGGGCTGTTCCATAACCTCTGTCCCACAAGATGGACAAGTCCTTCTCCAGAGTGCAAAACAGGACGAAAAATAAAAACCCAAAGCCACAAAACCCAACAAAACAGAAACACAAGCAAAAAAACCCCATGAAAATTGTGTTTAAAATACACCAGCAGCACAACATAGCGTTTGAAGATACTTTGCTTTTGACATTGATCCTCTAATGTCCTTGATAAACATTAAGTATTCATTTAAAGTTTCTGATGTTTTAATATTCCTAAAAGTCACACTAGGAATTCTCTTTCAAGATCCAGACAGTTCTATCAGAACTGGCCAGTCTTGAAGTGTTTGCTTCATAATACTGGCTTCCTAATTTTGTCAGTTTACAAGCTCTCTTTCCCAAAGTTACTTTTACAGCAAAACCTTAGAAACTTGAATTTTCTATTTGCCAATTCCTCTGCACCAGGAAACCTCGCATACAATGATAGTTTAATAACTTCCATGCCTTCCCTTGCATCTCCATAATTACAACAATCAGGATCCTGGCTAAGCTGAGACAAATAATAGTTTGTTAAGAGAGGCTTTGCAGCCTGGGCTGTTTTTGTCGCTGGCCATGGCAGGAAAGCTGCTGCTAATGCTGTTCCATGGGCAGCAAATTGCCCGAGGCACAGGCAGGCCCAGCACAGGCTCCGTGCTGGGTTTGCTTCGGCTCTGATCAATATGCTCTGTGCATCTTGTCTGGATTGGAGCTCTCCTTATTACAGCCTCAATTGATCCTCCGAGCAACAGCAGAGATTGTGCTCCATGGCTGGAGCAGATGTTGTTCTGACCTCCACCCACCAGCTCAGAGTTTTCTGTCTGCCTTCCATGAAGAAAAATATTCCAATAAAGAAAAATATCCAGGCCCACGTCGTGCCCTTGAACAATGGATGCTGCATTTGTTATACAAAAGTTTCTGCTAAAGCTCCCTTTATTTTATTTTAAAAAAATCTCAACACCCACATCAACACCCACCATGAAAATCACAGTAAACTACTCATTCCAAAGAATTTTAGAAACATATCCTTGACTTTTAAAAACTTTAAATTTTTGAAAAAGAGCACAGCAAATTCTAGAAGGCAACACTACAGCAAAACAAAGATTCCATTTTCTGAGATTGCTGTAAGCCATAGGTTAACACAGAAATAGCACCATTTACCAATACCACAGATTTATACTGGCCCAAAAAACCTCCTGCTATTTGAATTAATTGTTATCTTTAACATTAAGGCAGCACAAACCCCAGAATTAAACCCACCAAATAATAAACAAAAATTTAAAACCACCAAAACCTTCTTAGGAGTACAAGGAAATCTGATAAATATAGGAAAAAAAACCTCTCAAGTAGGAGATACAAAAGATCCTTAAGATAGCAGTGATAAAGGAAATGGAGGTACAAAGGGAGAATTGTGATCTGAAAGGATGGGATATTGCTTTTGAGAATATCTGATATAAGGAAGACCAAGGGGAAGTATTGATACATCAAATATTTGTTATACTTGGAAACTACTTAATAGGTTAACCTGAGTGCTGAGAAGGCTGAAGGGCAGATAGAAAACACTAAACTCACCCCCACATACACATAAAAAGCAGGAGAACTTCTGGGCAAATAACTGACAATGCAGGGTTCTGCAGGACAGAACCTTGCATCTCATTAAAAAATAACAATAAAAACATAATAGAGATAAAATTAGGGGAAAAAAAACCACCTAGCTCCTTCATCCTAATGGGTATTGACATTATATTCTTGTCTCGTGTATTTTGATCTGTCTCTTATTGATCCCCAGGTCTCACCCTTGCAGGTTCTGGAGTACAGAGCAGCTGATGGGAAGAACCAGAGCATCTTCCTTGGTGTCAGGACCTGGATCAAGTGAAACAGGAGCAGCTACAGACTTGGTTCTTGGAGAATTTTTTAGCAAATGAACCAAGGAAAATCTCATGGGCCATCAGATTGGCAGAAAGCAAAATTGTAGGCTTTGCACAGTAACCTGCCTAAGGTCCCATCCACACCCATACCTGTCCTTAGAGGCTTCAGAGGGGAGAAAAATGATCCTTTTCTCGCTTCTCTGTATGTTTAAACCACAAATCATTTGTGCAAACCTCATCATACCGTAAAGACACGCAGCTAGAGATGACTGAAGACCAGAAGGATCAATTTGGAATTAATGTCCTATCAGGATTTCAGGACATACTATGTTATTAAAATGTTACAATTTATATATCTCTAAATTTTGTCTGTGATCAAGGAAAGTGTTGGTTTTGAATTAAGGCCGCTCACAACAATTGTGCAGCAGCATCGGTAATCCTGCCAGGGCAAGTATAAACATGTCTGGATATTGGAGCATTCCTTTTTGTTTGGTAGTTTAAATTTCACCTTTTTCCTCTCCACCTGTCCAACAGTCAAGGACTACAAAGCCAACAGAACAGGAAATATTTTAGGATCAAGATGTCTCACCAGAAATGGAAGAAAAGCCAGCAGTGCAATGAGTACAACATAAGTGCCTAAGTCTTCCTGCACTCCCCCTGTGCTTACACTTTATTTTTCATTCCTGGACAGCTACAGTAGTTTCATGGAGCCCTCAGCTACTGCATTATCAGCAAAGCAAAATGAAATAAACTGCTACAATTGCTTGTCACTCCTGTCATTTCTCCATCCTATTAAGTAGCTCTGTGATTCATCCAAGTGGGCTGGAGCTGGGATCAGGATGTGAAAAATAGCCTTGTCTTCAGCTTCAGATATTTCTTGTGTTTATAGGTAACGAGATCCAGGCTCCATCTCTGGAACACACATGTTACTCCTCATTAAATTTGAAAGGGAATGTCTGTAATTTCATTCTGTTCCCTCTTCAGGTGTAGGTGTAGATGATCTTATTCACTCCAGTGGAGGCTTGGAGAAAGAAGTACAGAAGATAAATACATAGCTGAAGACATTGCAGGAGTGATAGGCAATAATTATACAGCCTGATGGGATGTTTGTCACTTTTCTTGCCTTGTTTAATGTTGCTACGAAGACAAATGCATTTTTTCCTCTCCACAAAACATTTGGAGAATTGATGCTTGCTAAAGACCAGATGCATTTTGATTTAATGAAACCAAAAGATAGGAAAAATGAGTGAAAAATCTTCATTCTTAATCTCTTTCACTAAGCAAGGAGAATAATTAAAAACCCAATGAATTTTTAAAAAGGCAAAAAACAAAAACAAACAAATAAATGGATTCAAGAGCATTTTAAAATGCCTATTTCTATACTTTGTGTAGTGTAAAATTCACTCATTTAATGTTCCTGAAGATTTGCCAGGACAGGCTCCAGGAAGAGCATGGGAATTGTTTGTAGACGAAGATGAAGCAACAAAGCCCAGGAGACAGCCAGGGCCTGGATTAGAGGAAGAGCTGGATTAGAAGATAAATTCCTAAACAGACAAGGATCTGCTTTGCATTTTGACACCCCTCTGTGGTCAGTTTAAAAGGTTCTGATTCACACTTCAGCCTAGAGAATGGAGTTTTCCCTTTTCTAATGTATTACAAACACTGATGCTGCAGACAACTCCCCACCAAGTCCCTGCAATTATCTTCATCCTTTAATGTCCTGTGCTGTCCCCAGAGTCCCTTTTTTGTGTCCCTTGGGCCCCTTGCCCTGCTCATTCCCCTTTAATCTCTTTGGGACAACCCTGCTCCTCAAAATCCAAGGCAGAGTTCAGGGAAGGGCTGGAGGCTCCCCATGTGTCACATTTTAAATAACTCTGATAATAAGCAAGATGAGATATGCCTGGGAAAAACTTGATAATATTGTAATAATTTATACATCCTATTTCTACACACCTACTGTTTTAGATATTGAATATATTAAATACTATAAATGCAATCTATTCTCAGGATTTCAAAAGGCATTAACTTGATATTTTTATTTTTCGTTCAAAGGACAGATGGTGTTTTCCAGCCTGGGGTCAAGAAGGGGAAAAATTTCTTTATAGAGAAAATGGAGGAGGAACTCCCAGATAAATAGTTATTATTTTCTTGTCAAGTGCTATCACTGTCCTGCCTACAAAGTAGTGGAGCAGCACTGAAGCGGCATTTTATGATAAATTAAGAACTAAAATAATAATTGATACAAGATGGGATGCATTCTCATGCTCTGTTACAAGATCTGGCAATACAAAGACTCTACTTCAAACTTTCAACAGTTCTTGAAACAAACACTGTATATACTTTATCAGGGAATTAGTAATGAAAAACAAAGGTTTTTTCTATTTAAACTTTCAAATATAGAGGATGCACTAAGCAAAAGAGATCATACATAATTTAATGTAATTTAGGAAGCAAATTAAAATATAATTTCATTCCTCCATCTAATAACACTGCTCTTTCAAGCTCTGGGGATGTTGTTTAAGCCAAAGGTGGTGGTTTCCTTGACAATTCTAGGTAGATACCCTTAAAAGAAATGAATAGAATAAAAGGGCATGAATAAGCAGGATTTACTAAATTAAGGGTTCAGGAAATTATAAGAGATCCCTGAAGAAGACTTAATATTGAAGTTATATATTAACATGAAGAATAAAATGAAGGTTAATCCTGATAATGAAGCTCTTGAACACAGAAAATGTCATTATTCAACATGTTAACACAGGCAGAGGTGGGGTGAGAATTGGATGCCTTGGGACAGTCAATGGGATTTTCCTGGTTTTCATCTGCTGCTCTTTAGGGCTGATGGAAATGGTGGAAAACTGCTCCTGGCCCATGGCTGCTGGGGTGGCAGGGAATTCCCAGCAAAATGGGATGGGAGAGTCCAACAGAACAACCCAAGGCTCCCTCAGAGCACCCTGGGGAGCTGGGCTGCCTTCAGGACAAAGCTGAAATTAATTTTCAAGATGTTAAAAGCTGCAGCTCTGAAGTGACAAACTTCATCCCATCGCCCTGCCATGCAGCTGAGCTTGAGGAGACCAAAAGTGACAATTTTGGCAACAGGGAAACAGCTTCACACCAGACTGGAATTCTTTTTAGTCAGAGCAAAACCTGAGAAGGAAAACTCGCTTCTAAAAGCTGGAAATATGGTTTATTTTGCTAAAACAATGCTTAATTCCACACTTCCCCCTGCCCTAAGCACAAACTGGGAAACTGTGAAAGCAAAAGACTTTCTGAGCTAAAACTGGCTGAAGTGATTTTCCCAGCTGAATGTTTGAGAATCAGGATGGAAGGAGCAAACCTGATGCACAGAGAACACCCAACACAGAAATCTAAAATCCATGATTTAACAGGGTTCAGTCAAACCCCATTGTGAGAGATTCTCCTTGGCATATTGCAGGAGATTTCCATGCTGCCCTTCTGTGCTCTTACCAACTCGTTAGAAATGTTTCAGATAAGCCTTCAGCTGCTCAAAGCTTTTGTACATTGAACCTTTCTCCTAGAGAGTATTTAAAACATACAATGAAATTATCTAGTGAAAGACTTGAGGTTTCTTATCCTATTTTTATTGGATAGATGACTGCATGTCTAAAGCTTGGCTCCTATTCGCCCTGAAAAGCTGTTTATATGTGAAGGCAGGAATTGGATAATACTTCTTAGGCTGTGTGGTTTGTGCATGCAACAGGGTTACAGACAAAAATAAAGGTAGGGTTTTAGGTTTCTGTTTTGAATTGCTGCACTAAGTCTCGTTGCAGCTTTTCCTTACTATTTCAGCTGTAGAAATACCTACTTTCTATTTTTCCAGTCTCTTTAAAAGGTAAGACATTTCAAAAGCCATTGACAACTTTGTAGTTACATCCCCAATTCTCAAACCTTTAAGATAAACACACACACGTGCATATAGGTTATTATAAAAGTGATTTCACTGTTACCACAGTCAAATGAAGAACATATTCCTGCTGCAGGATGACATAATGTCTGCTTGCTTTTCAGACACTCTAACCTTAAAGGTAATAATAAAAAGCCTGTCAAATATTTCAACCATCTTTTGGCCTTCAACACTCCTGTTACCTGTCACAGCAATTTAGCTCTTGCATGTTCTAAATAATACAAAACACTAACAGAACTCTATCAGCAGGGAAATCACTTTGGTGCCTTTTACTTCCTTTTTACAGCATCTCTGTACCTGAGAAATGTCTTTTTCTTTTTTCTGCTGAAAGTCATTCACCACTGTTTCAGTGAAAAACCTTAATGAAGAACCTCTCTGATGCAACAATCCTCTGCAGAAGCAGGGAAGAACATTCCCATGTCCTAAAAGCCTCCACAATTGTCATCCTCAGAGACTGTGATATTGAGGGATTAGCATCTCTCCCTTAGCATGGCTATTAAATGGATATGTCCAGAGACAGCTTATATTTAGAGCATTTCAACTTTCAGAATCTGAAAGCATTCCCACATATTTCTCTTACAAGTCACATTTCAGACCAGTAGCTTGAAAAGTAAATAGAGGGCTTTTGCAATATTGCAAGCACTGTTCCCTCAAAATTTCCCCGGCCTTCTATAGTTTAGTAACACAAAGGTAAAAGAAACAAGTGGCTCTTGAGAAGCTACTGAAGAGAATTAACAAGGAGGTAGAAAAGGCTGCTCACTGATCTGTCTAATGAAACCACAAATTAAATGTAGAGTGTGGGCTAAAACAACTCCTGGCTCTCCTTGCTAAGAGTAAAAAAACAAACTTGGGTGTTTCTCTCCACAAAGTAAGGAGAAATGAGCAAAGCTGCATCTTCTCATCCCTGCTCCTGAATTCTGTCCTTGAATGAAATTATTTCCAAAGTCTGACAGAAGAAATACTGAGCAGGGATGAGGTTGTTAATGCCTTCATCAGCTTTGCTGCCCTCCCACAAATTCAACAGATTCTTTTAACCATAATTTTTAAATCCCATGACGTAGTATCGTAATATTTCTCATCCAAAATAATTCAAACCTCAGTAATGAAATTCTTATACAAATAAAGACTTAGGTATTTTGGCCATTTAACAAAAGCCAGGTCACAGTAGCAGGTGACTGTCTCTAAGCCAGCATCACAGAATCACACTCAACTTATTTTCCTTTATAAGCAACAGAAAAGAGCTTTTCATGGAGTTGTTGTTAAAGAGGCTTGGCTGTGCAGCCACCGCTGTTCCAGCTACAATCTCATCAGCCTGAGAGCTGCTCTTGAGACACTTCAAATGTTCCCAGTGTAAACCAGCTCTTCCCACACCTACTGCAGCTGACAAAGCCTGAACATGCTTAAAATGACAAGAACTACAAGAAAAAATTCATTTATGGCTGAATGTTTATATGGGAAGAATCAAGTCCAGAATTTTCTGTATACTTTCTACTACACTGAGACACACTTCCCTATTGCCTCACTGCCTAAAAAGGTGTCTATCAGAAAATATACAGTATTTTATTTAGCCATAATCAGAAAATATATGGTATTTTATTTAGCCATAATCAGAAAATATATGGTAATTTATTTAGCCATAATCAGAAAATATATGGTAATTTATTTAGCCATAATCAGAAAATATATGGTAATTTATTTAGCCATAATTCTGCAATAAGTCAGCATTGCTCAATTGTGCAGGTGATGAACATAAATTTCAGAGTCTATTTTAACTAACAAATTTATCCACCTATTGACATTACTGGTTTTAAAAAAAAGTGCACACAAACACACAAAACCTGCAATTCAATTCCCATTACTAAAATTACATTTGTTATCTACATTTTGGGAATTTCCTAATTGTTAAACAATTACCACTGCATTTACAGATACTGCTGATGCTACTAGGAGCTCTTTTTTTTTTCCCCTCGCCAGAATACAAACAAGTATTTGTTTTACATGTGGGTGAAAAAGCCAATTTTTTTGTACAATTTATTTGTGCTCCATGGGGGTGAGTAGGAATGCTCTGATTTGGGTTTCTGCTTTTATTTACTTCTGGAAAAAAAGGAATGTTAACTCCACCTGAACTGCTGAACACTGGGTTTGTAACACAATATGCAATTCAAATTTGGCTCTTGGCAACGCCCTGGTCACTGCTGTATGAACAGCACTGCCTAAAGGGTTATTATTAGGGTCACATTAATTTCACAACTGCTGCTCTGACATTAATGCACTCCTTGCTCCCTTACTTAATGTGTCCCCACATTTTATTGCTCTGAACAGAAGTCTGAAGATAACTGACTTTAATGAAGTGAATCACAGGGCGTCAAACCCTCATTTCTGTATGTACAGATGTAAAACCCAATTTCCCCCCCTATATACTGTGCTGCTCCAGCTACCCAGAACTCTTAAAATAGCATTAATTTGCATGCAGAGCAGCTCTAAAGACCTTTCTTATTTTCACAATAAGATAAAACAACTTAATGTAAATCTAGATTGATCAGTCAATTTAAATACATAATAAAATACATATTGTGGATATTTATTAAGCACATGGTACTTCTAAGAAGTCTCTATGACCTGATTTTTTTTTTTTTTGGTTATTGGTTTGCAGCTAAGCAATGTGCTTTATGCTCTCAGCAAACATTTCAATGCTTTGGTTTCTCTAGGGGAATCTGTTCAGCTGAACTCTGGTCATGCCCACACTGGCCAGAGCTGGGACAGGCCTCATGCACATCACACAGGGTTTGGCCACATTCTCAGTGCTCATTCTGCTCTGGAGTCCCCAAAACACAATATTTTTGGGATGGTTCTCAGATGAGAACACTTGCAGGGGTTGCAGGTTACCACTTGGAGAAGTTTCACGTTGGCTCTGCCATGTCCAGGTTCATCTCAGGGATTTGGCTGATCAGGAAATAAATCAGTAGTAGTGTAGAGCCTGAGAGCCAAATTCACAGCCTGGGCAGAGTTACATGGGCTGGGTTTGGGAAACCAGGAAGCAGACAGTCAAAAACAACACAGCAGCTTGGAATAATCCTGATTTTGGAAAAGCCAGGGAGGAGCAGACAGTCAAAGACAGCACAGCAGTGTGGAACCCTGTTATCAAGGAACAGTCTTTAAGAGCAATGCCACCCTTTTCTCACTGATCTCCCAAGTTAGACACTGATTATTGACAAAACCAGCCTTAAAAATACAGAAATCCTCTGAGGTGACCTGAACAAGGGTCTCTGCTCCCACAAGTACACCAGATGTTCTGATAGAGAATATTCCTCCTGTCCAGCCCATGACCTTTAGATGATAACATCCAAGCCCCCCTGGAATGATTCAGCTCCTCACAGGACACCTCAGTCTCCAATCTCTCTGTTTAGGTGACAAGAGGGTATTGGGCAGAACTGTTTATTTTAGCCTTTGCTTTAACCTTTCCCCTGCTCAGTGCCATGTGAAAACAGAGCTTTTCCCATGTTTATCCTGCTGGTTTGTGTTGTGTCAGTGCAGGAATGTATTTCTGCACAACACCCTTAAGAGCGTTCCCAGGCTGTGCCTTAGTCCAGAGCAAGCACTTTGGGGAGGTGATGATGAAAATGTCAAGGGAAGAACAGAAAACTTGAAGGTACAAAAACACCACAGTCCTTGAGGAACAGCTAAGTCACAGACATCTTAAACACTGCAGGGCAGAAACACAGAATTAAAAGGATTGAGGTTTAAGGATATTTTTCAAGCACAAGGAACAAGATGCTGACAAAGGAGAAAACAATTTCTCTGAAGGACAACAAGAGATGTTTACTGCTGATGAAAATACATCTTAAAATAAACTTTAAACAAGGAAGATGTGCAACAAAACAACTGCAGTTAGTCAAGTTCAGTTTATGTGAGCACCAAGAGCTCCAAGCCATTTAATCCTTTTCAATGCCCAATCTCTGACACCTCCAAACCAAGATCCCTTGCTAGCAGTGGGATCCACAGCATCCCATAGGAATTCAGAGGACTCATTTCCTAAGAGTTAAAAACTGCTATGGTCATCAGCATAGAAATAAAAACAGCATTAATAAACCCAGTGCTCAGAAAACAAGTAGAAGCTGAAAAAATACCATGTTTGTAAAACTATGGAAATTCACTTTCTTTTGATCTTTTATCTTCCTACTTCACCTGTTTAAGGGTTTGTTTAGTTGGGTTTTTAACTTCAGGGTGTGCTTGGGTTCGTGCTTTTTTCTGCAGCCTTGACAGCCAGATATTTACCTGGAAAGGAAGCTGTGATTTATAGGCATTAAATGACTCCTGGAGGTAAACCCTTAGGAGCATCACCAATTATTGCAAGACAAGAGCTGGGAGCCTCTCGTAGTAAACATGTATTTCTACCCTAACTCATATAACAGATCTACAGCAAATTCCTTCATTTTCTCTTCCTCTGAGAAAAGCTGTTTGCTTTGTGTTGTGGAAGTTGCTGGAGAGGTAGATCAGAAGAGATAATGTAAAATGCTTGCAAAACTTTAAACATTCACTTCATTCGTGTTCCTGGCTCCACTATTCATTTGTTAGAAAAACTTTAGTGCACAGATAGGGAAGGAATATTTTTGGATGTGCTAAAAAATATTCTAACTCTAAGTATGGAGTTGCTTTTTAAAGAAAACTTCATGCTATTATCCTACTTCTAATTGGAATAAAAATAAAACATGCAACATAGGTAACCAATCTAGTCAAATATTCCCAACTCAGTTTCAAAAATGTACTTTTAACCAATAACTACTGACTCTAAAATGTACGGGAAATACTGCAAGCCACTTTTGTGAGCAGAAATGGAACACAAAGACAGTTACTTGTCAGGAATTATTTTTCCACACATACTGGTATGTATTTAAAAAATCCTTTACCTGCTGTGCAGCACCCAGAGTGTGAAAGGACAAAGAGGTTAAAGATGGCCTTGGAGCATCTTTTGTAAAAGACCTGCCATTGATGGCTAAAATAGCCTAAAGCAAAATACAGAGACATTTTCCTCAGGGTGTAAGAATTTAGCTGGAAAGGGTTTTCTAAGATTGGAGCTGGGTCAGTGTAATCTTCAACAAAAACTGAGGACAAATTTGAAGTGAATTGTGGCAGAAGAGTGAAATGTTGTCATAAAACCAACCTAGGGAAGAAAGGATTCCAGACAGAGGCAAGTTTTATCTGTGTGCAGTTATTAGGGATGTGTTTTAGACATTCTGAGGGTGGGAGGCAGGGTAAGTGCCTTGCAGAAACTCAGGCACAAAGAACCATAAACCTCAGGGCAAGATCTGGCCACGTCAATAACTTTCCTTGAGCTAGGACTTGGTTAAACTCACAATAATTTTCTGTAGAGACAAAGAAGAACTAAAGAAAACAACAGGAGTAAGAACTTGTAATTGAAGCTGAGAAAAAAATACAAGCCAGGTATTGGTGAACAGAAGTTAACCTTAAATAATAACAGATTTTATGTTGATTAAGGAAATGTATTATTTCATTGAATCCTTAACAGCACTCACAGTTAACTGATTAAAGTGAACAAATTAGATTTATACACCTCTCACAACCTCTTTTTTTCCTTTTTTAATGAGGAAGAGGCAAAATCTCAAAATGCCTCATTCATCTCCCACCAAACTCAGGAATGGAATCAAAAATTACAAGTTATTCCTCTTCTCCCAAAAGGCACAATTCAAATTTGAGGGAGAGCCTCTGATCCTTTCGTGTTGCAGGATTAAACTAATTTAAAATCTTCAAGAGAAGTGTCTGGTGAAGAAGCTCTGAAATCTCAGAACTGCACGTTCAGTCCATGACAGCACTAAAAGATGAAAATTTAAAATTGAGAAGACCTACAGTACAAAGTGTGCACATTTATCTGTGGGCATTATTTAAAAGCCTGTTTGAAGTCAACTGATGACTTTCCAGTTAATTTGATGAGTTTTAGAGTAGGACACATGAACACGATACAATAAACAATTTATACAGTTACTGTCACACCTGTCAGTAGAATGAGACTTCAACAGTTTCTTCCTGTGGCTCAAACCAAATCAGGCCAGTTATAAGAAATCTTAAAACAATCCAAATAGAGACAATCTTGTACAGATGAAGACTTGTACTCTCTACAAGATGCTGTGTTTTAAAAAAGTATTAATATTGAGCTTTTGATGTAGGTGCTGTCCTGATTTTATGCTAATTAACAGAACAGCTTTTGCTGATAAAATTAGGTCAATTATATTTAATTGGATCCATTAAACCAGCTATAATCTTATTAATAATTTGTAGACCTGAGTTGTCAGGTTTTTCTACATCATAAGGTTCCTTGGTTTTGTTTCATTGCCTCACCTCCCATCCTGCAATCATGCTTAAAAAATAAACTTCTCTGCCAATATCTCTTTGGAAGTTTCACCATTCACATGTTAAGAAAATTCTACAAATTCCCATTTTGGTCTCCATTTCATAACAGCAGCAACAGCAATACCATATAGCTGTGCTCAGATATATGGAATTGAGCCAGGAGTTGTCCCCAAATTCTTCAAAAGACCCTCACATTAGTACAAAAATGTACCTACGCAAAGCTATTAGGAATTAAAGCTTTGTAGTTCATAAACAGGAAAAGTTTCTTCTGAACAACTTCATTTTTGTCAAGTTATTTAAATTCAGTATGTATGGGGCCATACATCACATGGCAATTGGTTACCCAGAACGGACCTGCCTTTTAACAAAAAGACATTTTTGATTGTTTGTATGTTACCTGTGATGCCCAGACAGTTAAATCTGCCTGACTCAATGCTTTTCCTAAGACAACTTGCATGTTTTTGTTAAACACATATTTTAAGTGATAATAAATTAAAGTTATTCCCAAAAGTTCTGCTGCATTCCATTCCTTATTAAAAGCTCACAAATGTAACTTCCCAAAAACACTGCATATACGAGGTACATGATTTAGTTTCAGAGTAAGTTTATATTACATTTCTAGCTCATAATTTGATTTTTTTCAGCAGCTTTTCTCAAATTGATGTGACCTTACAGTGTACACAGTAAAAATGATCTCATTTTAAATGCTCTAAGTAAGTTTCAATTGCTTTTTTTCCTAATCAACCAACCATTAAAATTAGACGAGTTGGGGATTTTTTAAATGTGAAGATATAAGCTTTATTAAGTATCTGGATGTTGATATAAATTCCTCCTATTGCCACCCCCTAAGAATGGAGCTTGTCCATAACTGTCTCCTATTATGGGTAATATCTCCTACTGGATAATATTTCCTATGGATAATTATCCTATTACATGTATTTAGAAAAAGTTTTGGTCATAACACTAAGATTTTCAAAACAAATTCTTAGACCATTCCATCTCCATTCCATAGATGGACAAGATATTCAGAAATGTCCATACTTATTTTACAAGGTTTTTTCTCCTCTTTCACAGCATCTTCTTAAGAAATAAGTTATTTGAGGGCTTTGAGTTCCACACTCAAATAATCCAGACCACAGGGAGAGGAAGGTTGGGGATTTTTTTAGTTACAATTATACCCTTATAAACTGATTTGCAGCATTGATATTCCTTCTTAGCAGTTATCAACTTGACCTCTAATGAATAGAACAGATTTATGGGAAACTCATTTAGGAGTCAGGTTATGACTTTGGTGATTCACACTGGCTGATAATTAACAGCACATACTGAACAATTCATGAGAGCTCTAAAAACTGAACTTCTGCACTGTAAACTGGAGGGTACTACAGGGCCAAGGGGGTTTGGGTTGGATTTACTGTTTGCTGGTCACAGGAATAACAGGAGAGAGCTGTGATCAGTCAGGCTGTACCTTGAGTTTTCCTCATACATATCATTATTCTTGTATGCAAGCACATAGAAACACAAGAGTGGAAATAGAAGTAAGCACAGGTTGTTACACATTTGTGGACTGTTTTCTCTAATTTTCCACATCAGACTTGGCTACCTACCCACCACATCCCCTAGATGTCACCCAGGATCTTATTTTTTCATTGCCTACAAACGTCCCTTGACACAAGGGAGCTTTTGCTCACCTTTCTGAAGGGAAACTTGCTAAGAAAAATGTAACAAGATACGACAAGCAAAAGGCTTCTGGTTGGATGCTGTTCCCCATGCTAACAACACATGACCTTTTGCAAAAGGCCTCCGGTGACTGCTTCTTTCCAGCAGCAATGTTTTGCTGTGTTTCAATATTTGAACTGGAATAAAAGTTGTCCTTATGCTGAGGATAAAGTGAAAATTGGGACTTGTATGTTTCAGTTCAGTGTTTGCCTCAGTTTCCCAGATGTCCCTCAGGTTTCCACACTGTCCAAGACTTTTCACTCAGCTCAGGTTTCAGGTTTCTCCCTCAGGGGAGCTCTCCTTGCCCTCAGGCTGAAGTTTCTACTTTTATCCGCAATTTGAGATAGAAATTTCACAAGGGTGACCCCAAACCTGCTCCAACCCTGCACACTCCAGCTGGACACTCCCAACTGAGCAGAGACCAGGATTTTCAGCAGAGGCTTGGATTTTTCTCTACTGCATCCCTTCCTCAATTCTACAAGAAAAAATAAATACATCTACTTTTAGCAATGCAAATATAGAGTTGGTGGCATCCCATGGGGCAGCAGCGAACAGATTACAAGACAGGCTGAAAGGGAAAATTTCAGTTTCCCTGAAAATTGATCAGCTGAACACTAAAAACTGTACAGGCACTACTTCCTCTTCCAGCACTCTGTGCTGCTGCTCAATCTTGTAAAAATTAAAAATTGGTTTTATTCATGTGAACAATCTTATTGATGCCTAACATACGAAAAGCATGATTGATTTTTTTCCTAGGCAACATTAGAACTAATACTAATTCACTCCTGCAATATTATTCCAGTTGTTATTATAAGAAAAACACATTAAATATCTCTATCAACACTAAAAGCAGAAGAAAATTTTCAGAGTTTCCTTCAAACTGCACAGTAAAGTTATATTTGATCATCTTGCAGCACTTTTTCTTCAGAAGAAAATAGCAAGATAGGCACACAAAAAAAGTGTGCACCACATCAATAAAGAGATTATTCCAAGTACTAATCGGGGGAAGAAAGAGAGAGTCCGTTGGCATGAATTAGATAAACCTATCTTTGAACAGCCTCAGTTGTTTTCACTTCAGAGTGAGACAAAGGAAAGACATTAAAGATTACTGACAACCTGTGTATTTGTCCTCCTTTTTTCTGCTTCAAACACAGACTGACTCCTGTATTTATGTTTTCCTGAGTCAAGCTACAGATCTAATGAGCTGCTCTATTTTTATTTTCTTTTTGTGAAAACATTCTTTGAACAGCTTTTTTTAAAAGATAGGGGGTTTTCTTTAATTTTCATTGTCGAAAAATGTGACAATTACGCTATGTAGACAACTGCAGCTGGATTCAGAGCAAAGTTACTTTGAATATTCTTTATATCCTGAATTCCTTCCTTCATTACATACTGAAACTGCTGTGGGAAGATAACCATAGTTGGATGTAAATTCCAATTTGAAACCAAACGTAAAGCACATTTCCAAGAATGCATAATTAAGCAGCATTTGTTAGAGTCAATTTGAGCGCATAAATTATTGAACACGGGTTAATTTTGGTGGGATTAAAAGCACCACCTGTTCACTTCTATAAAAAAATGCCATCATTTCTGTTTCAGTGCTGTATTTGATTCCATCCTTTCAGGTTGCAGTTGGTTGATGAATACCCTGCAGCACTGACAGAACCAACACATGCCCCATTTTTTTGGTTTTTCCATAACTAAACACTACAAATCCAAAGGTGTTTTCCAGGTAGGAAAAGCACCCTCTAGAAACCCAGGGCACTGGGATATTTCCCTGTCTGCTCTGGGGTGCCCTGATCCCCAGGGGAGCACTGACTTCCACCCTCATTCATGGAGAAACTTTCCTGAACTCCAGAATAGACTGGAATCCACTAGAGTGTGAAATAGATTACAGAGAGCAGCATAGGTGTGGTGTCCCCACTTAGGTGGGGAATTTAGGTTTTAGGATTTTCACTATGCTGTGAGTGGAAGCAAGATGGAGGGCACAGGGTGTCATCCTGAGTTTCTTCTTCATGGGTTTGGGTGGCATTTTGTTATTGGGCACAAAAGTCCACATTGAGGGCTTTTTGGGATCAGTTATTGGGTTAAAAAGGGAAAATAACCTAGGTGTCAGCTCTTAATTGGATAGTTTAGTCTTAAAAGACATTGAAACAAGAAATTGTTGGCCATTTTTGCAGGGCTTTTCCAGTGCACTGAGCCTGGTGTGGACTGCATGCAAAACTCTAGATAAGATAACAATAAACAAGAACCTGAAGACTGAAAAAATCCAGTGGGTCTCTCTTTCCTGATGCAAAATCACTCCAAGAGGGTCTCCCCTAACAGCGAAGCCCCAGCCTGGGTCCCAGAAGTTGGGGAATCAGCAACAGGTACCCTACAGCACCCTAGATCAGGGTTCTAGACCAGTGTTGATCAGGGTTCTAGACAAGTGTTGATCAGGGTTCTAGACAAGTGTTGATCAGGGTTCTAGACAAGTGTTGATCAGGGTTCTAGACCAGTGTTGCAGTGGTGTAAAGGTTTAAAGCTGCAAGGCAAAGTTCAGAGCAATAGTGGGAGCTGCTGCTCAGCTACAGCTTTTGAGATGCAAGACTCAATGGTTGCTGCAGAGCAGCCACTTATTGAAGCCTGGCACAGCAGTCCTTCCATTCTGCTCCTCTCACTGGCTGTTACACTCCAGCCCACTGTGGAAAATACTCCTTTCACCTTCTCATGTAGAGTTGTTTCCAAACGACAAGCTTAAAAATGGGTTTACAACTGTGAAGTTTAAAGAGGGGCTCGATAGACTGCCGTGAGCCACAAGCAATTGCTGTAAATGTTTCAATGCAAATCTCTTCCCACTAAATCTTTCAGCTTTGATGGGAGGATGAACCCTTGACTTGCTCAGCATCTGAGGAGGAGGCATGAAAATTCAGGGCTTTGGGGGAAACCAAGGAGATTACAAGTCAACTAAAAATCCATGTGGATCCACAGGACAGGACCCTGTGGTACTTGAACCCCATTGATATTTTTATGCAGAGACTCACAGCTGTACCTTAAAAAGAGACCTGTCACACTCTACTGTAGTGTTTTTATCTTTAGTTAGTACAGAGTGTCTGTCCTCCACAGTCCTGCGTGCCTGAAAGAGGCCACCACATCAAGGCACAGGGTTAAAAGTTTATAAGGTAACAGCTGTTGAAATATGCAGTTCAAGGAATATATTCATTAGATGCAGCTCAGAAAAAAAGGAAAAAATACACCAGTGGAAGAATTTATCCAATAAGTTCTCCTTTTGAAAAAAGTATTCTAGGGACACTGTCAGCTCTTGGAACAAGATAAAGTGAGTTGTAGACACTACAGAAGCATTACTGTTAGCAGCATCAGATGTTCAAAGGAGAGATACATTTAAAGCCTTTCAGTGTAGGGGGCACTGTGGGAATTCTGTAGAAGCAGGATCAGAGACACCCTCTCTCATCTTCCAGCTGTCAAACTCAAACCCCCAAGTGTTCAATTTCATCAGTAGATATGTTGAAAAAGGAACCCATGAAAACAAGCTCAGTGCAATAAAAGCAAGGCTGCAATACACGAACACGGTGACAAGGCAGCAACAAGATTAAAATGTTGCTCAGAAAAGGAAAAGGGCAATTTCCAATCCCCAGCAGAATTGAGAGAGAGCACCAGAGACCATGCACACGTAGGAACTCTCAGAGAGGCTGGCAAGGCACCCCATCTCTCTCCTGCTTCTCTTTTTTACTCCATCTTTACAACAGTGTTTAATTCTACATCTTGAGTGCTGAACTGGCAGAGGGGTGTAAGGACAGTAAAAGTTTCATTAAGTATGTCAAGAGAAGTAGCAGGGACAAAAATCCAGTGAGAGCTGAATTTTAAATAAAAGTGAGTCACTTTTTTTCTTTGCAGGGGTTTGGGCCCTGATGCCTAAATATATTACTGCAGGTAACTTTATTGCCATAAGCTTAAACTTATTGTTACAGCTCTGAGACCTCAGTCCAAATTCAAACTGATATGTAAAATATTGGCCCCTCAAATCTCAGAAGAGTTGCCAGAATTACTTAATCTATTAATAAAAACTTGGTTATTCCTTGGAATTCACTGCAAGGGATGAACTTCTAGCAAGTCACTGAGCAGAGCACAGCACAGACCTTCCTTACAATGTGAGGTAGAGACTGGCACCAAGCACTAAAGCTGTGTGACTCCTGGTGATCTCATCCTGTAGCTGTTCATGCAAAAAATTGTTTTTCTCTTTCACTTCCCTCAGATCCAGACCTTTTGATTTTGGTTTGATGTGTGGATTCGAAAACATAACTGTGAAATCAACTTGGTTTCACCTGACTTAAAGTCAAAACCAGTCAGTTTTATACACTTCCTGTAATACTTAGAAGCCTGTTCAGACCAGCCAATCTTTCCTTTGTGACCCTCATGCAAATTTCCATCTTTTTTACTGGATGGAAAACAAACTTCCATTGTGCAGAAGGCCTACACAGCCTCCAGTTACCCCAGTCCTAATTTACCTAATCAGCACTACAGCTTACAAGCTCCAGCATTTGTAAACTATTTACCACCTAGTTAAAAACAGCACAGGATGTTTGTTAAGAATATTTTCATTTCTATATGGTACCAAGAGAATATGTTAGCATTTTCCTTTTGATGTCAAGTGCTATCTAACAAAAAACTCCACACTTTTTTTTTTTTAATTCAAGAGATTGCAAAATAGGTGGAGAGACTGCATTTGTAGGTTTATGATTCTTATTTAAGCAGCTGCTTACATAAATCCTCAGGTATGTATGATTAATTATTTGCTTTCTAATCCCTGTTCAAAAGAATGCATCTGCTTTTATGTTTAAATCAGGTTTTAGCATCCTTTTTTTAAGCATTTGACAAACTAAAAACAGACACCTGTACATTCAAAAGAGTTCTTGTAATGCTACTGCTGCTCATCTGTTCCTTAGCACACCTTTGCAGAGCTGTGGTGAGCTATCACTTGTTATCTGCTTGCCGTAATATTTGGAGTTCAAAATGTTTTCCACAATTGCAGATTTTACAGAGTAGACACTAGTATTCCAAACGCTTATGTAGATAATGGATAGTGGGCTAAAAACATGGATATTAGAGGAAAACAATACAGCACAAGGTGAATCATTATGTTTAGTGAGTCACCTGACAAGTCAGATCACAAAAGTTACATTTGGAGTAAAAAAAAAACTTTTCCAAGGCGAACTGATGTGAACAAGTCTTGAATTAGATCCTTTTCTAAAGCCTTCATGTTGATATGAATATTTCAATCACAGAAATGTGAAAAAGAAATTGAAAAGGACCTAGAAACACTGTCCAACATCTCCTGTAGCAAGGCAGAATTAACTGTATCAAAACTGAAACACTCTTCCATAAACATTCTTTATATGGGTATTTCCTAACTCCTCCCCAACCTGGGGCCTTTCCCATTGGATTTGGGTCATGTCGTTTCCTTTGGTTCTTAATTACTCCCCATTTTATTGTGCTTCATTATCTGAAATAAATGTAATCCTTGTCAAAGCATTCAGTCTATTCATGGCACATGTAATACAAAGGCTTGTTAGATCAAGCTCGCTGCCAGCGATAACTCAACTATTTTCCATTCAATTACAGAACACACTGATTTTCCTGCTGAGTCACCTCAAATTCAATTTCTCATTGAGAATTCAACTAAATTACTTGCCCATGAATTAACAATGCTGAATGCTAATACAGACATTGAATTATATTACATTTCAGTGACTAGAAGATATAATTGCAGCTGGCAAGGTCTACTTCATTTTTTTTTCCCTCTTTTCCAGTTTTGACTTAGTGATGCTGCCTTTGAAACTCAACACTCAGTGGCAAAAACACTCCATAACCATTTTGTAGGATTTAGAATGCATCCTATCAGATCACACAAACAATATTTCTGTTTTATCTACTGATTATAGCTCAGACATCTTTTTGGGGGTGAGCTGGTGGGCTGCAGGTAGAACTGTGTTAATGTTCCTGGGTTTGCTCACTAAAATCTGATATCCTGAACCAAATTTCAGTGTGTGAAACATTCCTTGGTCAGCAGTCACCTGCTAGTGAAGTAAAGTAAGCAAATGGATGAAATCCATGTAAGACAGGCATAATTATCTTGCTTTTTCCTGAAAGAGTAAACATGTTATCTATCACAGCCTTTTTCATTAATCTCAAGTGCTTCAACTCAAGTAATAAAAATCTTAATCTAGGCAAAATTAAAAATCCAATCCAAATTATAGAGTAACTCCCAAATCTCACCTAGCTAATCACCCACAATCCCAGATAGTCTTAATAACTAACCAAACCTAATTATCTATGAAAATTAAGCTGTAATTCCTTGGAACAGTATTTCTGGCACATGGAAGTAACACCAAATTATCTGCTACAGGATTTGGAATATATTCACATCAGGAAATTTTAAACCAGCAAGATGTTTAGATTTGGAGTTCAATCTTGGTTTTAACTAGTAAAAAATAAAGCTAGTTCTGTGTTTACTTCTTCAGCGAGATAAACCAAAGACTTTCTAGGTGGATGAATATTTCTGAACAGCTGAACTTTGGAGCTTTTCTTCCCAAGAAACCAGAACAGGTGTGGAGATGTTCTGCTGTGATCCAGTGAGATGGGTGAACAAATAAGGCTATGGAGCAAGCTGAGAAAGCCTGGTGGGGATTTCTTTTTCCCTTTTTTTTTTCCTCTTTTACACTAAAGTCACTGCTATACAATGAGGATTACTTCAGTAATAGTAGAAAAACACACTGATATTGACAGCTTAAATAGCAAGAAAATAATACACTGACAATGAGAGCTTAAAACATACTCATCCATTAGTATCTGCAGCAATGGTGTCAAATTCAGGTGCAAACAAACTCATGTAAGGACTTTGCACTTAGTTTGAAAATTCCAGCAAAATACTTGGCTACAGCATTTGCTGTGTCACCAAAATTCAAACATTTTTGCAGAGTAGCTGAGTTCCAAGCAGAACAAACCCTACCTGGCTTCCTGGCAGCCAGCCCAGTAACACAGCTCTGTGCAACTGCCTAGGAACTGTGGGCTCTGGAGCATTGGCAAAGAATTTAATGGTTTAGCTGTCCCAAAAACCAAACAAAATCTCAGATTACTGAAATCCAAGATAGAGACACATAATACACATGTTTAGATGAAGTGAATTATTCTAACACAAATTTACAGGTGTAATTACTGGGTAGTTACATTCACACACAGTTCCCCCTCTCTAATTGCATCTCCTTGTATATAATATATGCACTTCTAAATAGCAGAAAAAACTTGCCCCAATTTACTGGAGCTATTCTTCAATATAGATTAAAAATGCAGATAAATACTGAAAAAAAGCTAGAAATGTTAAAAATAGTATGTATTTTTTTTTGATTCAGGATTATATTGATATTCAGCCTCTAAATAAGTTAGTGCCTGGAATGCCTCATCTGTTTTCTTCTTAAACTCTTATGTTGCTATAAATGGCTAAACCCCTATTTTCAATGACAATTAAAAACAGCAATAGATATCAAGAGATGTTACTGCTGACTGCGATACTTTTTTTTCTGTACATTTTCTGACTGTCTTTTCCTCATGGCATGAAGTCGGTTTTCCTGTTTTTACTTCTTTTACTAACAGACAATTTACTAATCTGACAGGAAATTTTTATCTCTTTTTATTGGGTTTTAATTTTTAATGGGAGGGGATCTGTAATTTTAGTAGTTTAAGTACAGTCCCCATTCCTTGCTCTGGTTACATCAGCTTTACTTTTACCTTCCAGTATGGGTAAGCCATTGAAACAATTCTACAAATGCAGTTAAATTAGGGTTGAAAGCTGAGTTACAGCAAGAGACTCCAGGAGCTAAATTATAAACTGGATCCTTTAAGGGACTGCTGTTAATTCCAGAAACCAGCCTGGGCACTGAACTGCCAACCAACCATCCCTGCTTCTACCCTGCTGTAAGGGTTCCTGGAGATCTCCAAAAAACAAATAAACTAATGAACAAATACACAAGCAAAATCCTCCTGTCCAAACCTGAGTGAAACCTATCAGAATGTCAGCTCAAATCACTCCAGTGAAAGTAACTTTCTTTCAAGGTGTGTGCGTGTTCTTGTGCTCTTTTTGTACTGGAGCATCACAGGGCTGTGAATTATTACAAATGCCGGCACTTGGGGACTGGCTGGGCTTGTGGGAACGATGCACTCCTCCAGATGATTTCCAACCATTCATCTGGCTAATGTGAGGCCGAATCTGGCCTGACTGCCTGGCTCAGGGGAATATAATTAACTCTGCAGTCAGGTTGCATTTGCCAAGTAGGATGAGCCCCGGGTGGGGAAGGCACAGGAGCAAGAGCTGATGCTGCCACCCAGAGCACAAAATTGGACTCGCCACAGAGCCAGGATTGGCTTTTTACACATCAAAACTGCACAGACAACATCGAGCACCCCTTTATGGCAATCAAAAAAAAAAAAATTCTATTTTTTTTTAAATTTCACTACATCTTTGACCAGTTAGTAAACAACTCCTTACATTCTTACATCTTACTCCTCACTCCATCAAAACACCCACACCACTAAAGGGTGACCTTAAGAAAGCATGTTTGAAAACAGCTAAGTACATTTAAGTGTTATTGATTGCACAAGTAATAGCGCCAAAAGTGATTACACAGTGTGGTACTTACAAAAATAATTACACTTCAGAAAATCAAAATTAATTTGTACACTTCTGCTACACTTTTGAAGTTGTTGACATTTCATTGTAGTGCTCCTAATGAACTGAAAATTATTAATAATTGTTTCTACTTCAGTGTGACAAATGTCATTTAGGTTAGGATGTGAATTTGTCAGTACCTCATCAGATCACTAAGTTGACTTTTGGCTCATGTTAACTTGAAAGGGGGGTTATTTGTATTTATCAGATGCAAGTCTACACAAGCCAACCATATTATCACTATGTTTGCTGGTTCCTAACTGTGAAACATTTTATATGGTGTAGTCCTCTGTTCTTAGACATCACTCTAAAGGTGTAAAAACAATGGAAAATTAAGTTCTCTGGACAAAACATGAAAAATTTTCTTCTTCAAAACACTTTACAAGAAAAATGATATCAACTAAAGCTGTGAAATTAGCGTAACCCCAGGGCCACTGTCTGAAGTACCACTTCCTTTTTATTCCTCTACCAAGCAAATTTAGTTTTATTTTAACATAGAGCAAACTACATTGTTCAGTTATGGAAAATAATCAAATTAATAGCAAAATCTGTGTAAAGCAAAAGTCAAATCATATTATGCCTCAGTGCTTGTCTCATAAAGCACATCACTACTATAAAGCTACATAATTAGCACAAATAAAGTAATTCAGCTTCCAAAATACTTTCAGTAAAAATGCTAAGGGCTTTTCGAGCACTTGCAAAGTATGAAATAAGTAAAATTCACACATGCAATATCTTGATACCCTTGCTGTTCCAATTTTATAGTCAGGTGAAGTGACAAGCAGATGATTTGTCTGGGCAATTACAGCAAACCAATAACAAACCTGCAAACAGAGTTTTGGAAGGCCTGTCTCCAGGCTGCTCAGGGAGTTCTCATCTACTGCCCTCAATTTTGACAGGAGCCTTTGCCTCAGGACACCCTACCAAGATTCAAGTTACTTTCCAATAGCTGATCTTAAAGTGCATAGACTGAAACATCTAGGTTTTGACAATTTTAAAGAAAGAAAAGCCACGAGAAGAATGCAGAAGCTTCATTTTTCACAAAACTCCCCACATTTTTCACCATTACTGTTAATCCATGGATGGAAAAAATTGGGGAGTTCCTATCCAAAGAATTGTTCTAAGTGCTATGTGAGCAGTACTTTCAGTCACATTAAAACAATTATGTTAGGCTAAGACAACTGGTGGTTTCCCAAGAAAGAACAATTATCCAGAACTGGGTTTGTAAAACCCAAGCCTCATGCAATGGTGCCTGCATTAATATCTGAGAGATGCTATCACTTATCCAGAGCTTATTTCACTAGGTCTGCTTGATGATAAATCCTGGTTGAGAGGCCACAGAGAATTCAAGAGTCTGCAGTTTGTGCTGTGCTTGGGAAATGGGTGCTCCTGCTTTTCCACAAACCCAAGGGGAACACCGGCAGGTTTGAAAGAACAGCTTGCATAAACCCACCCATTCAGTAAATCTATCTTTGTTTACAGAACCCCAAGAAAACAAACCCAAAGAAA
Source organism: Zonotrichia albicollis (assembly GCF_047830755.1). NCBI lineage: Eukaryota > Metazoa > Chordata > Aves > Passeriformes > Passerellidae > Zonotrichia > Zonotrichia albicollis. The sequence goes on from NC_133835.1 coordinate 11,979,485, forward strand.
GCAACAGCATATGTGTTTCTACTAGATCAGGGTGGAATTTCATTCCTTTGTTAACACTGAAGGCACATGGTAAACAAAACACACTTTAATCTGATTTCTGTTGTACTTTGCAATTAGAGACCAAAGGAAGGGCTGTTTAAAGAACATGCCTTCTCAGAAATACAAGACAAAATCCAACACAGTGACAAAAGCAGTTGAAGTGGTCAAACAAGAGTAGCAAATAAAGCAGCCAAACAGTCTGGCACAAGCAGAGACATCTTTTGATTATAACCATGCCCCACTCCTCACCCACACTGATAACAAGGTGCTTCACTTGCAGCAGATAAGCACAAACCTCCCCAAATAAAACACTTGCCCCAGCCCTGCCTTTACATTCTCATCAGCGATTTTCCACTTTTTTTCTAATCAAAATGCTTAACAGAAAATTTAAGTTCACTAGAAAGCTACATCTTTATTTTCATCTTGTGCTTTACTCCTTTATTCCATTCACCTCTAAATCTCTGGTTTATCCCTGTTCAGCATTATCAGACTCATGATATTTAGATTTGTGATGTTTATTTCTCCTACAGTCCCAGTTCTCAGGCTCTTAAGATTATTTGAGAATCCCAACTTCAATTTAAAAATCCTTATATTGCTAGCTCTCAGGTTCTGGAGAACTGTATGAAAGTATAACTCAAGTGTACTCTTAAAGCTCTATGTGAAAGGCAAAGAAAAGTATAATTCTGAACAAAACAAAAAACAGAGACTATGTTTTTAATGTGTTTTCACAATTGCTTCTTGGAGATTTTTTTTTAATTGCTAGGATTTATGAAGCAATTATAAAGTAGGTGCCATGTGCTGGTCACAAACAGGTATTTCACATAAACTTCACAAACCTGGTGTTGTGTATAACAGACCACACATTCCCAAGGAGCACTGTCAGAATAGCAAAGAGTCAATGCTAAAAGGCCAGGAAAATCACTTCCTTGTACCACTTTTTTCATAACAGTGATGTATAAAGGGTGACAAACTAGAGCAGGTTTTGCCCTAGTGGCATGATGCACTCACTGACACCCTGGCCTGAAGAATAGGGACATACCCAATGACCCCAAGTGCAAAATAAGTGCTATCATTAAAACACAAGAGTTCAATTATCATTACATTGCAAGAGTTCCATACTGCTAGAGTTTCTTACCTCCTTGATATCTCTTGTAGGCAGCTCCTCCAGGCACCAACCCTTCCTTGTCCTCATAGCAACCAACTGACTCCAGTTCCCACCAATCCACTCTTTTATAGCACTCTTCTTATTGGCTACACCTGTGGCTTGTTAACATCAGGCCTGCTCCTAATCTTGCTTAATTAACCCAGCTGCAACTCTTTGGGGGGGATGATTACTTTCTATACCACTTTTATTTACTTGTAATCTATTCCCCTACAAATGAGAATTCAAGAGCTTTGTGATCTTATTGCAAAGCTCCCGTACCTGCTCAGTGGTGCCTCATGGGCAGCTCCTTGCAGCGCTGGCTCCTTCTTCTTACAGCACAGCCAGCAAGCTCCAAGTCCCTTCTCAAGCAGCTCATCTGCCACCTGGCAGTGCCATTCCCTACAGTGGCCCCACCAACAGCACCCTTGGGTGGAGGGATGGGATGTCAGAGAATAGTGCAGAAGGCAATCTCGCCCTTGAGGAGCTGCAGCTGCACCAATCACCAAAGATTAGGAACAGGCCTGCCCTTAATAGGCCACAGCTGTGTCCAATTAAGGTGAGGGCTATAAAAGAGCTGGCTGAGGGGGCAGTTGGGGTTTGTTGGCTGTGCTGTGGAGAAGGAGTTGGAGCTGCCTGTGAGACACTGTTGGCAAGGTATGGGAGCTTTGCATTAACTTGATAATGCCCTTGAATTCTTATTTTGCCTTTGGGGTTGTTGGACATGCCCTTATTCTTCAGGCCAGAGGTGACCCAGTGGGTCATGCCACTATGGGAAAACCTGCTCTAGTCTTTATATATCACTGTTATGAAAAAGTGCTCAAGGAAGTGATTTTCCTGGCTGTTTAATATTGACCCTCTGCTACTCTGGCAGCGCTTCCTGGGTGTGCTTGGCCTGTTATAGCCCACACCAGGTTTGTGATGTTTATATGAAGTATCTGCTTGTGAACAGAATATGGTACTTTGCTACAAGAAAGAAAGTCCTAGGTTATTCTGACTTGTGGGTCCTTGTTGGATTTTGCTGCTGAAGGAGCTGAGGTGTGAGGGATGCTGTTCCTGTCTGTGGTTATGTTCAAAAGAGATGCAAACCCTGTTTATTCTGCTGACTGTAGATCAGGAGTGAAAATAAACCTGTGAGAACTGTGGGTTGCGTAAGGAATCTGAAAGGTTAAAAACCTGTGTTTTATTGACTTGAAAGGTCTGATAAGTAAGGTGGGGGGAATCTCAGTTTCTGCAAAGGGGAGCCAGGTAGGCAGGTGCTGTGTGAGGTGGTGCTGCTTCACTGGTTCAGAATTACTCCACTTTCTTGGAGCTGCTCCTCCAGAGTTTGCAAAGAAGCTTTGAACTCTTCATAAATGTCTGTGTCTGGAGAACTTATGAGCTGGTTTGCTAATTACAGAACAGGGTGGAAAGGTTGCAGCTAAAAAGCTACAATATAGGCACATCTGCAAGCCTTAATTATACTTTAGTTTTGTTCCTGTTCAGGCTTCAGTTGGAACATCATTTAGAGGTTAGTGTATTGCTTGGAGGTATGAATACAAATCCTTAATTAACACCATAGCAGAGAACTTTGGTTACTTATTTGGTCTGAGATATGAAAAAAAAAAAATGGTTAACTGAATAATGATATATTCGCCTGAAGTGAAAAATTTGCACCTTACTAATACTTCTTTCAAAACCTTTTGATTTTAAATTAAGAGTAGTGGTTTTGTGATTAAACCCCTGGGTAGAAATTCAGCAAATTTGAGTTCCATTCTCAGGTCTGAGCCAGACTCATTTTGTGACCCTGTGCTAGATGTTGGTCATCAGGGCTGGCTTCCCAGCACCCCTCTGCTTTTAATTGCCAGGACAGTGCAGCTGAGCAATTGCCACTGGGACTAGCAGGACTTTTTGCTTTAGCTGCAGTTGACTTTGGGTCAGACCCTTTAGTCTGTGTCTTTGCTGAATGTACATATGGAGAACCAGGCTCTGGTTAACTGGTATATTGGAATTAATAAATATTGTGCGCTGAAGAGAAATTACAGATAAGAGAATTTCTGAAGTAAAGAAATGCATTCAGTACAACAAAGTATTAAAATATTAATGCTTCTGTTGTGTTTTCCTACTGCAGTGTGTTAGGGCAACAATTCAGAAGCTTCATCTCTAAAAAGTTGTCTATAAAGTATAAGGCACTATCGCACAGTTTTAAAATGTCCTATTTCTACGCCATCTTTGGTGTAGCAAAGGAATGCGTCCAAATACTTCCCCTTAGGAAAGACTGGTCCTGGTGATACACCTGTAGTTGTTTAAGAAAGGTAATTTGATTTGTGCCAGCATCAGCCCAGCACCTTCTAGGCTGTTTGTGTTCTTCTGAACACTTAGATGGGAAAAACAACAACAACAAAAAAACACAAACAAGAAACCCCAACAGTTGAAGTTCTAGACTATGAAGTTGACACTTGTTTTGGGCTGAAGTTAAAAACATTAGTTACCAAACAAAACTGAAAATATTTTGAGGGGTTGTTTTCTTTCTTCTCTTACAATTCAATCTGCTGTTGTATCTTCCTGTGGGCTGTGCATTGTTTCATTATGTGCTGAGTATTTCAACGGAACAGAATTAACTGGTGCTGTCACATCCATGCCAGATGAAGCAAGCATGAACTTTGTTGTGAGAAGCACGGAGTAACTTGCAGGGTCCATTCCATCCCATGTCTAAGCCCCTTCAGTCTGACAGGTTGAATGAAGAGACATAAAGTAGATTAGCAAGTAAAGACTGGAAGAAAAATTATATGAAGTTATTTTCACATTTAGATCAGGATCATTATAACCAGAATCTCAGGAGCCATTATTTTAAGCATTAGTGGTTAATGCAGTACACTACATTAAGTTTTATGCACAGCATTTGGAACCTTGGGATGACTGCTGTAAACTTTCCATCACTGCTGGTTTGCACGATGACCTTTTATCTTCATTAGGAAATACTCTGAAATTGCTCTAAGTATACCGGTATGGGTTCTTTGTGGTGTAAATTAGGATATGTATTGATGTTAATGGGGCTGTTTGCATTTATTAGTATAAATTAGTTTTAGTATTCTCTCACATCATAAATCACAATGGACATCAGGAAAGTCGTTTGGCAGCAGTGATGTACAAACAGTGAAAATGAGAAAACAATTGACGCCATCATTCAGTGTTTAGTGGCAGGAATGTGTCTCAAGCATGTGAGTGTGTATTTCCCAAGCTTCTCTCTTCCTTGATGTGGAGCAGTGACAAAGGATGAGCTCTAATAAAGGAAATTGTTGGACAGGAAAGAATATCCCAGATCTAAACCTTGAGTCCCTATTGTTACTGACAACCACATTAAAAAATTTGAATTTCTGAGATGTTACCATAAAACAAATGCATAATACAAATAATAATTCATAGGTAGGTAAATGACAACTACTCAGGCAAGCCTGAACATCTGTTTTATAGTGAATGAACATTAAACACTTCTGGCATCTAGTGCTCTATTTTTACCCCAAAAATCCATACAATATTTAAACCCTTTTCATGCTGCATTTTGAGTCATTATTCTGTATTGGTATCATACAAAGCTGTGATTTCCTTATGTAGGAAAAAAGACTTGCTGGGTTTATTTGTTGAGGGAATTTGTAAGGAAAACTTGTATAGAATATAGAAATTTTTAGATAGCAGAAAGTATTTAATCATGGCAATGGCTTTTTCAAGTGATTTTTCTTTATGACAAACCAAATATGTATTATATTATTTGTGGATCAGTATATCTATGATCAGCACACATTGCTGTTTATTGGCTCATTTTATCATGCTGAACTGTCACAAAGTTCTTATTAATCTGTCTCTGAAGGATCAAAATGCTTTAATAAATATGTTAGTTCCTTTAGATCTTGGGCTGAAATGAAACTGTTAGTTAAATGTACTGTGACTTTGAGTGAAGATACCTTTAGAGAGACTTAAAATGGGAGCACATTACATAAATCCAAGTTTGACAAAGCAGACTGTAACTTTCTCTTAATGGCCAATTAGGACTTAAATAAAAATGTAAAAAGACAAAATGTGAGACTTCTTTATGAGATATGATTGATTTATCAAAGGGATGATTAACTTTTCAGTTTCATAGGGAAAGCTCTTTGCTTGTGTGGGGTGTTCATTTACCTGTACAGATTGGTGTGCTTTTAAGTCTGTACACATAATAAATGCATGTATTACACAAGGGTTCAGAAAGGTGCTCACCTTTCATTACTTCAAAGAGGTAGATAAGAAGTTGAGTTTTTACTTTATTCAGGACATGAATTTTCATGTACTTTATTTAGCTGCCGGTGGCAAACAGGAGGGAGCCTAAAGGAAAAGCAGCCTCTAAAAGAACTGCGAGACCATTCTGCAGAGGGGTCTCTGTTTTAAAGGCAGAGCTCATTTTTTTCAGTCAGAATAAGTGTTGTGTCTTAGCACACAGCAGTAAATGTTTGGTTTCTGTGAAGGGATCAAAATGTTGTGCAAGGAGGAGTGGATGATGTACCACTGCCATTTCTAAGGGGGAATGCACTTCAATAACAGCATCAGGTTTAAGAAGAAGGAATTGGGATCATCCGTGTGCTATTGTCATTGGTCATGGCAAGACAATTTCATATTGCTGGGCAGCTCTCCCCAGATGAACCTGCAAACCCTGGAGTGTGAGCCCTCTGCAGGGTGAGCAAGGGTTTTACTGGGGCTGTGTGCTAAGTGAGCCTGCATTTCACCATCTCAAAGGATTATACCAAAGGTCTTTCTTCTGTTAAGTTCTTTAACCTGCTGAGATCATACGTCAGTAGCATGGATTTTGGTTTTATACATAGGCTTGAGAAGCAAATGCTGAACTTGAAGTGCCCAGATCTTTCTATATATCTCTTATTTGAAGAGCTCACATGTCTTGAGTAAAACAGAGTAATAGAGGTTGAATGTACTGTTACTTAGTTTTCATCAGGAAATGCTCCACAAGTATCACAGTCTTGTATTTTTGTAATAAACTAGATTTTTATTTTATGCTCACTTTGAAATATTCATGGCAATTGGCAGTTTTAAATGAACACCCAAATGTGGCAACAGAGTTTTAGTGATGTCTGCAATAGTGAACAAGCTGAAGATGAACACAGTACCGGAGTGAACATGTTGATGATGGGAATACCCAGGTCTGAAAAACTTCTTGGAAAGCCAAGTCCATGGGGCCTGAGATTAATTGGCTTTCCAATGGAGGTGTGTGTCTCTGTGCAGCCACAGAAGAATGGATCTCCTTCCCACTCAGGGTTAGTTTGCACAGCCCATCCATCCATCCGTCTGCTTCCTCAGGAGTGTTAACAGTTTGGCACTACTTTATTTCCCTTAAATCTCAGCAACAATCCATGATATTGTTACAGTACATTACATGGCTTTTCCTCTGTGTCATTGTGTATTGCCATTGGGAAATGAAGCATAAAAGGCTGCCATTAGAGCACATCATTAAATAAGACTGCACGAATTCCAACTGTTGAACAATTGATCAGTTCCATTTTGAGCCAAAGAGGTGTTTTATCCCAGTTGAGTTCTTTTAATATAAAAAAAATCCGTGTTTTAGTGGTGCCTTAAATTTCCTTTAACTTTTCTTTCAGAAATTGTGCAGTAATATCAGCTTCTCTCTTGTAAAGGAGAAGATCAAAGCATACCAGAACTTATGTACATGTGCTAAATGTGAGAAAGTTAGAAATTAACTCCCAAGTGCTGTAAGTTTTCTGAATTATCTGAAAGTGATTCCTGCTGAGGGGTTGTTTTAAGACCCTATTTTAGCTGGGTGCAAAGCACAGTCACAGTTGTTCAGTTAACTGCAGCCACAAAGACTGGATTTAGCTTCAACATTTTTTCTGGTTGTGCTGAAGTTGTTCAGTTCTATCCAGTCTGCTGCTTCACTCATTTTGAAGCTTTGGTGTTTTGCTGTGGTGTATTTTTGAAGCTCTTTCAGTATTTCTCTGGTGTTTTATTCCACAGAGCTGAAATGTGCACGTGTAGGAGCAGATCAATAGGGACAGGGATGCACTTAAGCCCTGACTTGTGTTTTTCTGCCCATGTTCAAACATGACCTGAGCCATCCAGAGCCTCTGACTTTCCCTTCAGTGACCCCATGCCACTTCTCAGTCAATGGCAACTAAAGCAGTGGTGCTGCTCTGTGAAACACCAAATTCATTGGAATTGCAAGGAGCAGAGCTGCTCCAGCCAGCCCAGAGCAGAACAGAGATCGTAGATGCTGCAGGGGTGAGAGCTCCAGTTCTGGCAGGGCTAGGAAGGAATTTTCATCCTGTGCCTGATCAAAGGAAATTCTTGGTAACATTTCTGAGCTGGGCATCAATGAAAACATTTTCTTCTCACAGAACTGTAGCTAAAAGACAGACCTATAAGACTGTAATACCTGTAAAATAATAACAATACCTGTAAAAAAAATCCCACCAAGCTATGATGTCAAGACCTATACCTATATTGTTTTTTTTACCTCTATATTTCTGAGATACAGACATCTGCCAACTAAGTTCTCTCAGAAACTCATTAAATACAGATTTTTTTAAAGTAGCTGTTCTTCAGGTATGTTTTATATAGACAATTTTGTTTCAAATTTATGGCATTTCAGTACCTTAAAATTATTCAATGCTGAATTTAAATATTCATTTTCTTATTTTAGATTAGACACCTATATGAATAAAATTAGGCTCAGTGGAGGAGGATATAGCTTGTCCACAGTGCTTCTGTGAAAAAGTGGAAAAGCAAAACTGAGAGAGTGCAGTCAAATGATCATCTTCTTTATTGCTTGTACAATTAATTATTGTCTTAGATCACAAAATCATTAATGTTTTGGCTAACACAGATACCATGTTTATTGTAAATTATTGTTAACACAGCTCATAGACCACAGATTGCTGTCTCTGTTTGGAGCAAGTGACCAAACTTAACTCATTCACCAAACAATTGAGTTTCCAACATGTAATTTAATTTTAATTGGTAAAATAATGAATATTGAGGAGCATTCTGATGAAACACTGTAAGATTGTGGAGTTCTTTGATGGGAAGTTCTGTGAACACTCTGGAGCTGGGGTGGAATCATCATTCTTCATTTATTGATGCTTGTGCCACAAACAGCAGAAGTTATTGAGGCACAAAATGCATTTATGTGAAAACTGAGGCAAAAGCAATATATTCTGGATTCACAGTGATAAAACACTTATGACTATTGCCTTTGTTAGAACAAACATTGGCAGAGGTTAAAGGCAAAAGTGTAATTCAACCACATCTATGATGTGTGCAAGCCACTTAAATTCAACCTTTATTTTCCCTGAACGTTTTGAGCTTTGTATCTTTGACTGCATGGAAACTGCCCCTTTAGAATTTAGAATGAAGCTCCAGGGGAAAAAAAATAGAAGGTCCATTGTTAAATCTTCAAAGAAAAACATTCAGGGATAAAACTAAAATTGGAATACAAAAGAGTTTTTAAAAGTTATTTAATGTTTCAAAATGTGGCTCTGGCCTCTGCCTACTGGCCAGCTTCAAGTTTACTGTCTGAGAACTGAAATTTCAAAGGTGACTTGCAAATGTCTTTTTTCCTGCATTAAGGAATGTGAGGCCATGTGGCTCTTCAGTCTGAACACGTGGCACTAAAAATATACATGAGGGGAGTGCTTTGTTTCAGAGTCACTTTTTTCCTTTCATTTGTTTCTGAAATCAAAGTTTTTTGTGTTCTTGAAAAGAATGAGCCCGTGTAATGTCATGCTTTGAAATGCTGTTCTCTTGACATTATAAGACCATGAAAGGGAGAACTTTGACTAACTCTATTATTCCTTCACCTTAAAGACATTGTCAAGTTTGCCGAGCTCTAAATATGACCCACCTATTTTTGTTTCTTTTGCCTCTTATTCTGTTACAAAGCTTATTTAATTCTTTTCTACATGCAGTGCCTCAAAGGTTGCTTTTCTTCATAAAATTAAACCAATAAAAATCCAGAAACATAGATTTCAAGTGACTTTTGCGTTATTCACATCAATGTAGGCAGGTGATTGAGGCAGGCAAACTGCAAACTTTATCTGAACTAACTCTTGCTTATCAAACAATGAGCAAAACTGGCTTGGAATTAGTTATGTCTTTTGAAGTGTGGGTGCAGTGCTGATCAAAGTCCTTGATAGCCATTCATGTGAATCCCTGGACAGGCTTTGTCCCCATTAAAAATCTATCCCATTGCAATAACCCTCAGAGAACCCCCCTTCCTTTTCAAGTGAAAAGAATTTTAACTTGACCCCTTTAACTCCCAGGCATAAATCCCCAAATTGAGTTATGTACTTTTGTTTTACATCTCAGTGCCTCCATCTAAAAAAACTAAATCCCTAATGCTTTAATTACCTATAATGATCTCCTTCACAAATATTCTGCTTATTATGGCCCAGAAAATGGTCTTCTTGAAAACCAGGCACCATCTTTGTGCATAATAAAGTCTGTGATATATATATACACACACAAGCATTGCTGTTCAATAGGTTCTGCAACTGTGAAAGATATTAATTTTTAGTTCATTCCGTTGTCATTTTTATCTAAATATCTAACTGAAAATGTGCTTCAGTTCCTGAAATTTAACTTAGTTCACTTAAGTAAATAGCTGTACACAGCTGAAAAATTGGCTTTTATGATCAGAAAGTTTTAAAAGCTCCATTTTGCTCATAATTGCTACACATGGAAAATTACTTTGAAAATGTAATGTGATAAGAAAACTCCTGACCTCAGTAAAATCTATTTTGTGCCTAATAGAAGAAGGAAACACCCAAGGCTTTGCTTTGAAGTCCCTGAAACCCAAAGATCAGAATGATAAAACACCCAGAGCCCTGCAGAACTGCAGTTTTTACCTCAGTGTCTGTGGTAGCTCAAGTTCCTGGTTGGATAAGTATTAGATCAATGGTGAGCAAACATTGCATTTCTAAAAAAATGGGCAATCCATGGAATGCTCCTTTCCTGTTGCCCTCTGGAACTGACAGCCAAGAGAATATCTGAGTGAAATTTGCCTCAATTTTTGAGGGGAGAGCACATGAATATTGTGGTTGATGTGGGAGCTCCAAGACTTGCTGGGTCTTTAAAACAAAAGAATAAATCCTGCCAGAGAGATGTGGATTAGAGAGTTGTAACAGATAGGCAGACAATTGAGAAATTAATCTCATTTCATAAGTTACAGATTTAGTCCCAGATTAGAGGGAGCCTTACCACAAAGTTTAGTGATGAATGTGGAAAAAGTAGAAACAATCTTCTTTGGTTCTACTATCTAAAATAAAATTGAAGTGACATTTTTCAAATGAGAATACATTGTCTGCTGCTTTGTCTGGTTCTTTCATTTCAGCTTTGTTAGATCTTTTGTTTCTTTGATGCTCAGAATATTGCACCATTTGGCTCTAAAACCTACATTAGAAGAGCATTAATTAAAGGCAGACACAGTGCAACGGAGACACTGTTAAAATTATGCTTGAAGGTACAATGTAATTAATTTTGTACAAGTGAAACATAAAAGAGAGAATGAAACCAGAGGAAATAGCAGCACATCCTCACCAAATGATAATGAGAAATACAATTGCAAATCAGACAAAATGTGAAAGGACATATGGAATAATTAGATTGCAAGAAAGAAATCAAAACAAAGGGTAAACTGCTAATTGTTCTTGAAAAATAAGCAAAGAATGTACAACTAATGTTCAGGGTTGTTGGGGTTTGTTTTGGGGTGCTTTTCTGTGAAGTGTAAGATTGTCATTAAGTGCCTGTTAGCAAAATGAGGTTGTGCATTTTATATCATAATTTCCTGACAGGTGTGTAAAGATCTGAGCACTCTGCTTCACTTCAGAGCAACTTCTGTGTTAGGAGTTATCTCAGAAGAAAAGGGGTTGGGACCTGGGTTATGGTCCCCAGGCTGAAAATGAAGGCACATGACAGAATTAATTCTAATTCCATCTGCAAAGGGGGAAATAAAGGCTTCAGGAAACTGCTTTATTTTAATTGGTCATTTTAAGTAACAATTAAACTTCTGTAGTTCTTGTCAGAGCCCTGGTGATTCACCCTCAGTTCTGAGTGTTCTTGAGTAAAGCACTTCAGAAGATCAAAGATGTGGCTTGGGCATTTATCCTGTTCTCAGGAGTTGAAGTGAAGCCCAAGGTTCCCACAGGTCTGTGGTGGCATCTTTGAAGATGCAGCATAAAACAGAAAGCAAGTTTATCATGTGTTTAAAGATGTCTGTTGCATGTGGTGAACTCCTGGTGGTGGCTGGAATTACAAAATTATTGGCTTCCTTTGGAGCAGGAATTCCAGTGGTGTGCTGGGATAATCATTGTTGCCAGCTATGGGAAGGTGGCACCAATTTCCATTTGTCAAATCCTTTGTTTTCTTTTGGTTTGGGGTAAAGAAAGGCAGCAGAAATGTCAGCACCCAGTTTCACACCCCCACAGTGTTTGTCCCGTGGCACAGAGTCACTCAACATGCAGGCTTCTGTCATCTGGGAGAAACCAAACAAATTCTCCTGGCAAAAACTTCAGAGTTTTCATGGCTGGCAAACAGAAATACTTGATTAGGGAAAACCCCTGAAGCTTCTTTTAAAATGTGATGTAGCTTTATATATATAATCTGTTTTAAGACTATAGATTATAACTTCTTGCCAATTTTAAAACTTTCCTAAGTGTGATAACTACTTAACTAGATTCTAGTAGTTGAGTTTTTCAATTTTAAGTTAAAATTGCTTTTTTTCACTGTCTGGATACATCAATTTATTCTTGTCTTCCAATTGATCAGAACCAAAATAAAAATAGCCAGTGAGAAGGAATTTGAGGTGAGGATCAGCCCAAGACCAGTGCAGTCATGGGTTAGAAAGTTCAGGCAGTTTTCTCCAAACCAGCAGCTGAATATCAGCATTCCCGGGTGATCCTGAAGGCTTCTTGCAAGAACAAGATCATTAATTGCCAACAACCTGAAAATATGCACAGAAAGGCTTGATCCCTTAACAAAAATATTGATTCCTTAACATCCTGTGTGGTGTTATTGGCCTTCTACACTTCTAAAGCTTTCTTAATTAGTCACAAACTCCTGAGCTGGAGAGTTTTGTAATTCACAGCATAACACTTCCTCTGTTGTGTGCACTTTGTCATCCACTGGGATTCTGAGGAGTTTTAAATAAATCCCTTTTTTAGTATTATACAGTGCATTGCAATAAAGTCCTTTAGCATATTTTACTTATTTTGTGTTTTGCAGTTATTTGAAGGACAAAAGAAGTTTCAAAACAATATTTTAATATAAAACACACTGCACTGTCTCTAGTGTATATAATTATATTGATCAGTCCATATTTTTTTTACTGAAATATCAAGCCACACAATTTCAAAATCAAACTATAGGGAGAAACTGCGTTGTTTTGGCTTCCATGGTGAAACTTTTAAATGTTAAAATACAGAAATGTCTTATGGAGAAGCTTTATGAAGTAGGGTATACCGAAAAATGTGAACATCCTTGATCTCACAAGTTGTCTCTTTTGTCACAATTTTCACAAAGTAGAAGGAATATGGGAACTTCGAAAGGGCAGAGATTGTTCAGTCATTAACTTTTAGCAATTTTAGGGACAACTCATTTAACTGAAGTTTAAGCTTTATTTCTGTGTCATGACTTTGTAAATTGTCTTGCAGTAAATAACAATGTGTTGTTGGGCATTTGTTTTTATTTAAAAATGCCTTTTACAGTTGATGATTACACACAGAAAAAATGTCCTGCTAAGAGGCCTAACCTTCCAAGATAATATATTCTTTACAGCTTATTTCCACAAATATGCTCCTGTTGTTTTCATAAAACATATGTATGAAATTGATTTCCTGATTCACTTCAGCTTACAGGGTTTTTAAGCCCAGTTTTTGTCTCTACCAATTAATCTTGGCAATTTTTTTCTCTGCTACATGAATGCTCAGAGAATTTTGATAACAAGTAGCTCTAATTCATTGCTTCATGAAAGGGCCTTTTAATCTGTTCTGTTTTACACTATTTCCCTGAAGAAACCTGCTGAATTTCAAAGCAGGTGTCTTTTAAAGACTTACAGATAATATTTTGAAAGGTAAGTATATTTTGCTACTATTAGTGAAGGGGGAATATCATTTCCTAATAAAGCAAGCTGCTCTGAGTGCTGCACTAAGAATCATGAAAGACCTCTGGTGACTTCAGAGCCTCCTCTGCATAGCACAGTGTTAAATTCTGCCCTTATGAATGTTTGAGTGATGCCTTTACTACCTAATGGTCCTTTGTTGTGATTAAACTTAGAAATTATTTATTCTCTTTCTGCATGCAAAAAACCCCAGGTATTTCCTCATATAACAAACCCATTATATTTTGAAAGCCTCATCTACTGTGAAACTTTGAAGTAGATGAGTGATTTTTGTTGTACCTTGTAGTTTTACCTTCTAGCTTGTGTAATTAATCTTCTCCTCTTTTGGCAATGTTGCAGTTAAGGTAACAGGTTTTGCTAGAGAAGAATTTCCAAAGCAGACTTACTCTGGAAGACTAAAAAGTAACTGCAGAAAATGTATTTTCATGAATTCTCAGGAAAATGGGGGCTTGGGATGTTTCCTAAGAGGAGTCTGGGGATGAGGGCATGGCAATGAAAACCACTCTGATGTTTTGTAGAGCACCTACAATGAGATTTTTTTTTAATCCTCCTAAATTAGCCCAAAAAGAGCACTAAGAGTGCTAAAAGGAGTCCTAAGCAAGCAGCAGCATCACTGCTGTTGAATAATGCACTCACTGCAGCAGGTTCCTGAGGCAGCGCCAATGAGGAAGGTGCAGCAAGCACAGCACTCTAAATTTACTGTGCTCTGATCTCCACTGAATTTCTCACTTTATTCAAAGAAATATGCTTCACAGAACTCAGGGCTGTCTCTTCAACCACCCTTGCAGCTTGTTTCAAATTAGGTTGTGGTTCTGGCCACCTGTCATTACACTGCCAGCTACTATTAAACCATCAAAGCAGTATTTTAGCTGCTTTGATGTAGTCTGGAATTGTATCTACTGCTGAATGATGATTAGATTAAATGTTACAAATGTATCCAAAGGGAATAGAAGCACTTGTCTAATCTTGATCCGCTACAATTTAATTTTAAGTATTTCCTTATATTTCTATTATTTCTGAGGCATTCCTTTGCATTTATAGATGCCAGTACAGCAGGAACAGCCTCTTGGAATAGCATTAAAAGCTGCCATTAGCAAAGTCTGTGTTATTAATGTGGTGTTTCATACATCACAACTTCAGAAAGGTCTAGAAAATGAACAGTGGAAATGTTATTTCCTCTTTGTAAGTGACATTCCATTCTAATGAATGTGGGAAAAGTACTGAAGGAAAATGAAGTTCTTTTTTTCTGGTTTGGTGGAAAAGCCTGGCTTCTGCTTGAGATGTTTTGGCTGGCTTCCTCCAGGCCTGATCAGTCAGTTAACACTTGTGTGGTGTCTGGGCTTGAGCCCAAGCCTTTATTTTATCTCCTGACCAAGTTCTGGTGCCCTTTTGCCCAGCTGGTGCCAGATTCCCTGGAGGAGGAGCCTGCAGGGGCTGCTCCCACTGGTCCCTCCTGGCGAGGATGGAGGGTGGGACAGCTCAGACCCTCCAAGAGCAGATGAGATGAGCATGTCTGAGAAAAAGGACCAAAATTCAGCTGCACATCGGGTTTCTGCTGCAGGATATCAACAGCAGAGCCCTGGGACCCCCTCCCACCCACAGGGGACACACAAGTGAATTGTGTTTGGGACAGCCCTGGAGAACAGCTTTGGTGTACAATGGCTGGGTCTGATCTCCATGTTCTGGGTCCTCTTCCTTACCTTTGCTTTGATGAAAAACAGGGTTTACAAATTAGCTTTCATAGTAATAATTTAATTAATTAATGGAAGCAGCCTGTTAGCTGTTCCAGAATTGGTTTGTGACAAAACAAAACTCACCCAAATCTTCTCTGATTGTGTATTTAATGTTTGAGGATGTGTGCAGACCCTGACCATGGTCTCATAGTTTGTCTTCCCAGAAAACAGAATTCAAATCTGGATGCTGGCAGCTCCTTTTGGGAGTGCTACCTGTGCCCAGGTTAATGGAAGGAAGGCACCCATTAGTAGCTAATGCTGGACCTGATGCTTTTAGCAGCAGATCAGTCTAAACCCAGAGCCTGCAAACATCTGGCTTTTTGTTTGAGGAGGAATTGATGCTGCATAATTACAGAAGGGCAAAGATCCAAAGAGAAAGAAAGAAAAGGAAAATATTGCTCTAATGAAATGTCTGATGCTGTGTGATGCATTTCTTATTAGATAGGCAAGAATATTTTTAAGTTCTGTTTCATGTTTCAGTTTTTCTGATTTTCAGCAAATTGCAATAATAGGAAAAGGTTAATTACAGGCCTCAAATGAAGGTTGTTTTTATGATTAGAAGTGTAGCAAAGACAAACAGGTTTTTGTCTGATTGTCTTCTGGCTGATTGCAATAAAATTTAGACACGGGGTTATTTCTATGTGGACTTTTTCATTTTAGTTTATATAGCAAGAGTCAAGTGTGCTTCAAATCACCCTTCTGAGCAGAACATCTACATGATGTTTGGCAAGTGGAAACTTTTTAATTGTGGTAGGTCAAGGAAATCTTTCAGAATGGTACATGAATAGAGCTATGCAATTCAAGCTGTGATTGGCCCAGTGAGCTCCTGTCCATTGAAAATGGCTCATTTTAAGTTGTGGAAAATGAAGAATTTTCATTGACATCAGTACAGCTTCAAATTAACTGTTCCTGATCCAGCAGTGTGGATCTGATATTTAGAGCTAGATCTCAAACCTGCTGAAATAAAGGCATAATTTTATCCGGACTTTCATATGAGAAATCTGGGGGTGGCTTTCATGTTAGAAGAACTTTAGAGAAGCCCTATCTTTGTTTTGTTCAACTATGTGGGAACTGAAACTATCATTATATTTGTCTTTGAAGAAGAAATAAGTTCCAATTAAAATATGTTATTAAAAAAGTGCAGAACCTCATCCCAATTAAATATTTGAAAGAGCTGTGCATTTAAAGTAGTTAAAACTTCTGATTGGAGACCTTAAAAACAAATTGTTTTTCACTTTCTCAAACTCTACATAAAATTGCCATTGAATTATTTTCTTTACAATAGAGAACTTCATTCTAGAATGAAGCTTGCCCTTTTTAAATTACCTGGAGGTTACAAAAAACATGAAATTATAGACAGTAAGTCTTCTTGCAAAGATTTAAGGATTTAAGTGTTTAAGATTTAAGTGTTAACTGCTGCTGCTGTGTTTTCTTATAGTGAGAAGTTTTAGTGTATTAATTATGCAAAGTATAATGATGGTTTCTAATTCCCAGATTTGCACAGTGCACTGGTTACTGATCTTGTGCAAAATATCAAAATCCCAGGTCTGAAAACATCACCATCAGTACAGTGAAAGGAGTGAGAAATAAGTTGTGGTTTTCCTGGAATTAAGTTGAATTGATGCCTTTCTACACATAGGATAAGTGTATCAGAGCCACAGCAGGCAATTATTGCATGTGCACACAGAATATTTCCTAATATTGCTCAAGTATTAGGAGAAGAAAAAGGACCTACTAATGACTGATTGTTTTCATAGAGACTTAGGGAAGGCAAGGATGTGTCTCAAGTGTTTCTCATATATTCTGGTGTAGAACTCATGCTTCTGTCAGGAAGAATTAAAAATCCTTAACTCAGTAAAAATAAGTTTTTATGTAATATTTAATTTTCCTAAACCAAAATAAAAACAAAACTACATAACCACTCCAAATCACACCTTATGCAAAAATATATCTTAATACAATTTTACTTCAGCTTTGCACACAACACCCAACTATATCCCTTTACCATTAGCACAAAAAATCTTTCTAATTTGTAAAAATAAAATTTAACCTACCATTCCATCAAAAATAATCCATATAGCATTAGAAACTTTTACTAATGCTTAACATTAAAATAATAAAAAATTTAACATAGAAAAGCCATCAAACAATATAAATTTAACTACAATTATAATAATAACTTAAGCATCTGGTTCAGTTGGTTTTGGCAAGGTTATTCTAAGTTTTACCAGCCACAGAGGGGCCAGTGTTGCTGCCCAAATTTAGGAGTTAAATCCCCAAACTCAGCTTTCCTGCTCTTACCCAGCCTTTACCACGGCTCTGTTCTGCTGCCTCACTGCCAGGGGGATGTTTCACCTGTGTCTGCAGAAAAAGTAAATGCACAAGAAAGGGAAAAGTCTCAGCAGCAGCAATCCAGTGGGATTTTAGCATTTATGTAATTTGCAGGAGGGAAAATAGAAATAATAGTTCATTATTTTTGAACTGGGATAAAAGGTCTCCTTAATGAGAACTTAGAGGAGTGGTGGTTTCCTTTATTGCCTTTGCTTTTCCTGCATGAATCTTCTATGGCTCAGCTGAAAATGGGTGTCTTCTCCTTGTACTTTAAAGTAACACAAAAATTCGTTTTTCTTCTCATTTTCACTTCACAAAGGAAAGGAGAATTTTTTTGTGGTTTTTTACCAGTTTTAATGCCATCACAATGTCTCTGTAGACAGTTGCAGTGTCCTTCACTCTAACAGCCTTGAACAGTGTTATCCCTCAGCAGAGCCTCACAATGTTGGGCTGAAGGGAACCTTTGCTCTCTGTGCAGAAATCTTTGTTGTGCCCATTTCTGTTTTAAACATGTAAACACTCCTTGCTTGGCCACGACCTTGCCTGGATGACTCTTGACTGCAGCAAACACTGAATATGTGGCACAGTAGAAATAATGGTATTTAAAAATAATGGCATTTATAATCCAATATTAGCTGCTGTGGAGGGAGAAAATCCAGGCTTAAATCCAATGAAAAATGAGGAGATTGACACCACCCTGCTCTCAGTGATGTAAGGGTTCCTCCCTACGCACCATCTCAGCTAATTGCAGTTTGTGAGTGATGCATGGGCTCAGTGCTGAGCTTTCCTACCCTTCTCTGGGATAATTTGGGTTTCTTAATTGGATGTGATCTCTGCTATGAAATAGATTTCATTTTCTCTCTTTGGATGGGAAAGACATTTGAAAAGAAAAGACCCAAGCAGCTGGATTTTAGTGGGTCTGTCACTGAGTTTATCAGACTGTAATTGAGTTCATTAAACTTCAGGAAGGCTAAAAATACTAAGAGTAGCCTAAAACCAGCAAATCTGAAGTTATGAATCAATAGTGAGAGGAATAAAAGACTTCTTATCCAAAGCCGGTGAAAATATGCATAGACTAGGCTCTAAAAAAGGAATTTGTCAGCTGAGAATAAGCAAAATAACCAATGGGTTGTTTATTTTAAACACAGTAATGAACTGAAAAGTAACCACAAAAATGGGAGCTTAGTGTCTTGTATTCATTCCCTCTCCACGACCTTCATAGCAGATCTGTAGGATTTACAAGTTAAGAATTTTCTTACAGTTGTACAAACTGAAATATTAATCTAAGAGTCAAAGTATTTAATATTTGGATGGATGGGACAAAGTGAGAAGTGATTTGTGTCAGTTTTCCAGTTTGCCACTGAATGTGCAATTGAACCAGCCAGGTCAATTTAATTTGTGAATAAATCAGCTAAGTTGTTGTGTTTGGGTTTTGGGTTTTTTCCTTATGGGATGGGAGACTGTGAATAAAATCCTTCAAATAAAAAAGCCAGAAGATTCAAGTGTTGGGAGATTTGGAGACTCAATTCCTAAAGATTTTGATCCCTGCTTCTGCAGGAGGTCCAAGGCCTGCAGGTCTCCAGCTGCATTGCAATCATTGTCAAATCAGTACAGCTTTTTACCTCTGTCCCATTCCAGACATTTTTACCATATTATAAACAGCTTATTTTTGTTCACTGAAACCTTAGATTATAAATAGCAACATTCAGCACTTTTAGTTCAGTGTAAATTGTTGGGGAAGAAAGATTCAGAACAATTTTAATCTTATTGTCAAACCCAGAATAAGCCAATGTATCAAGTTGAGAGTTTTTTCCAGTTTTATGACATAATTACTTGTGTATTAGGCCCACAATGAAAAAAATAGCTCTGC
The DNA here is from genome assembly GCF_047830755.1 of Zonotrichia albicollis. Classification (NCBI taxonomy): domain Eukaryota; kingdom Metazoa; phylum Chordata; class Aves; order Passeriformes; family Passerellidae; genus Zonotrichia; species Zonotrichia albicollis. The sequence goes on from NC_133835.1 coordinate 11,998,750, forward strand.
AAGAGCAATGTTTTTAAAACTTTATTAGTAGTGTTTGCCTTAAGATAAAATGAGTAATTACCAGCCCATTAAATACTGACAGGTAACCAGTTACATTGTCAAGTTATTTCAGTTAAGTAAAATCAATCTTTCACTGTTATGCTTAATTAAGGTAATTCCAGCTTGGCTCTGATGTAAAACTCAGTTGGAATTCAGGACAAAAAAAAAGCCTTGAGAAGATGGAATGCTGATGTATTGTGCAACATCCTGCAACTAAAAAGTTAATAGTTTGTGGTCATTTATGAGATGGGAGGTGTCAGACACCAAACATTGCTGAAATTCCCACTTTATTTACACCCTATTATGAGCCAGATTTTTAGATCTGCTTCCAGAAGTAGATTGATGCCTGAGGGCTGCCAAATTCTAAACTTGTCCAAATCTAGTTGGAATCACACAAAATTTGTTTGTGGGGAGGTTTCTGTGACTGGGAGTGAGCTGCCACTGACAGCTGATACAGCATCAGTGATTTCAGTCCAGCCTTGCTGAAGGTCTCTGAGAGCACTTCCAGCTTCCAAACTGCTGGAAATGTCATTTTGGGATGTAAATAACAAGAATCCGGAATTCCCTGTGAGTGCCTAAAGCCTAATTTTCAGCACTTGCCACAACTGTAAATTATATTAAAATTAACTTAAATTAATTCATAACTAAGTTACTGTAAGTATGAAGATACAGCCTGTGTCTCTTCCAGAGGAAGTTTGTTTTATTTCTTGCCCTGAGTTTGTTCCATCTTTGAGGTGTCTTGTAGTGTCTAAAATAGAAAACAAATAAACACCATCTCATTCCTTAAAAGCTGGGAAAATGAATATTATTATTAGAAATTACTTCAAATCCTAGTGCAGTGATTTTTATGTGAATCAACTGTTGCCTGCACTTGTGTGGAAGGATCAGGGGATTAATTGGATTTATTGGATGGAGGGATGGTTTCATGCAGTGCTGGGGAACTGGGAGGTGCAGTCAGGAGAGGGATCTGCCAAGGAATTGTGACACAGTAGTTCAATCAGATTTGGAGCTCGTTTCAGAATTTCTATGAATATTGGAGCATCATGGATGCAAAACAGTGTAACCCACTGGGCTGCAGGGATTTCACAACTTGGAGTAGGTAAAGAGCAGCACGTGCAATCTCACAGATGAATTTTTTTCCTCATGGGAAATCAATATTTACACTGGAGTGGAGAGTGTGGTGGGGGTCTTGGTGAATGGATAAATGCTGGAATCACCTGAAGCACTGTTTGTAGGACACCAAAGCTGCATCGCACACTCCAAAGGTTTGTGCAAGATTAACTTCTTTTTCTGATACAGGCTCAGTGATCCTCTTTCACAATGTATTAGGTGTACAGGAAAAAAGCATTTAACTATTTTGGGGTTTGGCAGCCAGTTTGACTCTGCCAAGACTTTACAATCAGTGTGTTATTGTATTACTGCCTTGCAGGCTATTAAAGTAATTAGCATAATGCATAGCCCATGATCTTCACAGCAGCTAATCAACAATTTTAGATTTATATGCAAAAGCAATTTTAACTTATTTTGTCTTAGTTTTCCCCCCAGCCCTGGTGATTCTGATGTTTCTGTTGCAGCACATTTTGAAGCGCATGCCTTTATTCTGTTATTTCCACAGCACCACCTTCAGCAGAGGCAGCAGGTCTGTGATGTAAAATACATCACTGCTAGGAAGCTTTCTCTTCAAAATAATTACGTTCTTGGATAATTGTTTATTTTCAGAGACTGTTCCATATTGTGTCTGCTCGCCCCCAATCTAATTTTATTTTGATGGACTGGAATATCAGCCGTGCTGTTCTCAAGCCTGAAGTTAATGTATTCATTAGTTATAATTGCTTCCAATGTGTCCTCACCCATCTTAGTCTTCTGCTTACTTAATGATTCTGATTGGATGTTCAACACTTTTATCTGGGTTAATTTACTATTCATAGTACAATGATGGATTATTCATTTTGTTACCCAGATTACAACTGTAAATGGAGTTATACATCATCAATGAGAGCACCACAGAATCATTTAGCTAAAAAATGCCTTCTAGTTATCTTGAAGCAGCAAAGATAGTCACATAAAAACTTCGTGGCTGGCAGTGCTTCCTGCCCAAAGATGGCTGAATTCATTAGCCTGCTATGTATTGCTGTAAAATTCTGTAAATGCTGCTTTTAAACACTGTTTTATGTGCCTAAGTGTGCGTTTGTGTGTGTGAATTATCTTGGGGGAAACTTAATAAAAGGTAAACTAAAATCAACAGTAGAACAGAGTTTGTAAAGGGCAGTGGATTGGAGCTTAGAACTCCTGAGCTCTGTTGAGCAGTAATGGACAGCAAGAATAGTTTAAAATGCTTCTTCCTATTTCTGAAGTCTGTTTTGAAAGGGAATGTGGAAAAATTCTCAAAAATAATCTCTAGTGAGCTAGAATTTTATCAAAATCAAGGCAGAATAAAAAAAGAGAGGGAAAAGTCAGAAATAAAATGTGAGAGAATCAATTCAGAAGTGAATTGAGAAAACTGAAAGGGTTTGATGCCAGTAGTCATTAGCCTGAAAGACAGAACTTGTCAAAATAAAGTGAGTGTTGTGCAAGAAAAATCAGTGCAGAATGAGGAGACACTTGGATTTTTCAGACCTAAATCAATTTATGGTAGATCATGGGCAAATTTACCTTTGATTGAGTTGTTTTTAGTTCTCCAAGTGCTATTTTAAACTGAGAGATGACAAATTTCTGCATTTTGTGATATTCCTCTCAATTTCTAGAAATCTGAACAAGAAAAATGATGAGTTTTGGATTTCAGGGGCAGGACCATGCCTGGGGAGGTTTTCCCTGGGCTCTGTCAGGTGCTGCAGGTTTCTGGTTTCTCTCTTGAGCTTCCAACTTGAAACTAGTGAGGCTTGATTGAGAAACAAGCTGGAAACACAGATTTGTAAGTGACTCAGAGGGGCCATAATTTTACAAGGATGTAAAGAGTGTCCAGTCTGGTGGATTTGGAGATTTGGATCCTTTGCCTGAAAAGCACCAAAGCACAACAGTTTTCACTTTTATCAATGCTTCTTTTTATTCAGAGATAGTTCCTTTTTTTCTGACCTGCAGAGGCATTTTGGAATTGTCTCCCAGACATCTTCCCTGTGAGTTCTTCTTGCATTTTTTTTTTTTGTCATATTGAGAGTTTTAATATCTGGTCTCAAGCACAATTTTACTCAAATATGAGAATACCAGATATGTTTATGGATTTTCAGGATGAGAGCCCAGATAAGTTAACACAGTATCTACTTCTACTTTTTAGTAATCTGTGATCTGGAAAAGAAACACTCATACTCTGCTCAGGCTCAGAACATTTCAGGAAAAAATCTAAAACTCAATTACCAGGGCTTGGCGACCTTACAAGAAGGAAACAGCACCTGATTAGCTGATGAGGAAATAAACAGCAGCAATGTAATGTGACCTTTAAAGAGCAGCTCATGAAAATCTTTTGAAACATTTCTACTTAAAGGATATGTCAGGAATATACTTTGTGTGGTTGTTCTCTTCATTCTGTGCTGCTGCTTATCTGACACTGTGGCATTTGGGGTTTGTGCCTTGGATTCCCTTCGTGGGCTCTGCATCCAAACCTGGACTGAGGTTGCAGCTGCTGGGATTCCTGGTTTTTTAAATGAAATTTTATTGATGTGGTTATTTACCTCATGGAATATGAAATGTTCTCTTCACTTCTTAATTTGATCCATTAAGTATTTATTATAGTGTGAGTGGTCACATTAATGGACATATCAGAGAAGTGCCAAAATCAGAGCCACAAGTTGTGATCAATTTTCAGATCACATCTTTGTCTATTATGCTCTTAATAACAGAAATGGTTTAACAATCTATAGTGTCATTCAGCCGCAGTTCTTAAATACGGGTGTGCAGAAGAAAGCTGAAAATCACTTTGAATTCTTGTATTCTTAAGGGCTGGAATGTAGATCCTTGAATGTAATCAAAGCAGAAGTACTAGAAAATATTTTGGAATATTTTATTTACTATGGAGCAAAATAGTACATTAAATTTTATTGTACATGAAATCTGGCTTCTTAGGGCATGAGAGAACATAAAATGGAACTTCTTGTCATATAAATGTGGTTTATCAGCATTCAATTGTTATGTGTAACCAATTCTAAATAAGAATTTTCTTCTAACCCTTTATGTTGATCTTCAGCTATGAAGTAAATGAAACCATTTTGGCCATAAACAGAAAAATAATTTTGCCATTTTAATTAGATCCTTTAAAAATCCTTTCTATATTGAAAAAACAAGAAAATACAGATCCCTCAGATGCTTGAACATACCCTTAAAAACTTGTAATTTTCTTGTAATTTTGTATTAAAAGTCAGATGAGTCCTGTAGAATCCATCTTCCATAACACTTGTAGTTATGTACCAATTTATCTTTTATTTCCATTCTTTACACTTCCTTTGCCTCTCACTCTTTCTCTCAGTGACTCCACCCTTGCATTCCCCTGCTCCTGGGCTGTTTCTCTGAAGGAATGCTGACAGTCAATACTTTCCTATCAGAACTCCAGCAGCACCCAAAACTTCAGGAATAATTTAAAGCCTCCGAAGGTGCAGCCACCTGCACCTTCCTTTCCTTCTCTTTGTTCACATAGGAACAGGTGACACAAAAGAACATGACCCAAATCTGAAATTCAGACAGGTTCTTCCCTGAACTTGCACTTGGGAATAAATTTTTTGTAGATGAAATTTAATTCAGTTAAACTGGGAAAGGTGGTTGCTCTCTCACAGATTCCTTTTCTCAAATCAATTTCTTTTTCATGTTGGAAAAGGATCCAAGAGCTCCTTATCTCCCTGGATGTTGCTTTTTTTTTCCTCCCTCAGAAAAAAAAATCCTTATGTGGCCAGTACAAAGAGAATTGTTTATGCTTTTCTGAGTGAATGCCAAGAAGAAAAGAACCAGAAAACAAAGACTAAACCCTTCTTGAATTTGCTACTTTAATTTTCTGACAGTCTGTCACACTGAAGCAGAAAAATCTTAAAAATTCAGTTTATATATTTCCTTTAAAACTATTTGGGAAGCTGAGTGTGCACCAGCCTTTGAAGAGACTATAATCTAGGTTGAAAGCATAAGAGGAGGCACATTAGAAACTTTTTTCTTCCTTTTGTTTTCTCTTCAAAATTGAATGGGACAAATCATCACAGTTCTGTTCTCTCAAAAGCCATTGAACATCTGCCACCAGATGAGGATTGTCAGCCTTTCTGCCTCGGTGTGCAGAGCTGGAGCACAGCAATAATCACTGCTCTTCCTGACAGTTGCTGCTCAGAAGAGAATGTGAACTCAGGCTCCCCTCGTCTCTTCTGTCCCTCCTGTCATCCCCAGCTCCATTCCTGCTGTCTTTCGTAGATCCTACTTTTTCCCGAGACTTTTTTTTACTGTTTTGACAAAAAAAAAAAAGGTGGAATTTTTAAAAGTTTCTTCCAGTGTTGCTTTAGGTCTTTTGCTATCACATGGAAATCAGGTTTACACTGTCAGCAGTTGCTTGGCTCTTTCAGGTTTCAAAACTCCAGTCAGGTTTCAAAACTTCTCAGCTGTTTATTAATTGTAACTGAAGGAAATGAGCAGGTGTTCTAAAAACAAGTATAAACCCATAATAAACAATTATTCACCATCTTTTGAGCCTGCTTGTAGCTCCAAGTATACATTATATATAATGGTAGAGATGTGTGTGCTGGTTTATGTAGTGTTTGTGCTACAGGCATGCACCACACCATTGTTATCCTGCATCAATTATTATAAAGAGGTAGACAAATAATAAAAATATTCATGGCAAAATTATGCCAAGGAGTTGTTGGAAGTGTAATGAGAGTTATTCAGCCAAGCAGCCGTTGTTTCATCATGTTCTCAACACAATGGCTAAAAAACTTTACAAAAAAGGAAACTTGATGGTATCCCCAAAAGATCCCTCTTGGAAATGTTGCTTCCTGGAATGAATTTGTAATAAGGCAAATAATTTAGATATCTAGAGCAAGCCTGCTACAGATACAAGGCACAAATATTAAAGTTCTCTGCTCCTTCTGTGTTTAATCAAAACACGTTAATTTAAAATATGCGCCTCAATCCCAGTCATTTCATATTGTATATATATGCCTTGATAAAACAAATATAGGTCTAGTATTGTTTAATAAAAGAATAACAAAATGATTCCTGACATAATCACCTTTAAGCTCATCCCTGACCTCATATATTTTAATTATGTATAAGAGTTAGGAGATCGCCTGTGCAACAAGGAGCCCTTCATTACCTGTAATTCTTATTTTATAACTTTTTTGTTTGATCTGTTCCAGGATTCATTCCAAAGAAATTCAACAGAATAAATTATCATTCTCCCCAACCATTTGACTGTAGCTTTGAATATATAATGTACCCACCCATGTATATTATTTATGAAGGATTGATTATTCTTTCATCTCAATATCCCTTTTATGCCAAGAGAATTTTGGGTTTAACACTTTCTTTCCTAGACATGAGGAATTGCTGCCCAAATGTGCTGCTGCATCCCACATGGGCACATCAAAGCCTGCTGAAAGCTCATTTGGGTACCTCAGCAGGAGCTGCAGTTCCACTTTTGGCTCACAGGCTGCTAAAGACAACTCAGGGGATGGGAAGGGGAATAGGTGAATGGACTTTGTTATCATCTGTGCCCTAAATGATGAAACATGCTCTTTTAAAGCTGGATCAACATGGAATTTTAATTTAAGCTTTTGGCTCTGATTTAGTGCTTTGCTGCACTTCTTTTTGACCAGTGAGTGGAGTAGTAGAGAGGTAAAACTGCAAAAATAATCTAGGGAAGTGGGTATAAACATGAACTGCAGGTATGGAGTTGGAGGCCATTTGTGTTTCAGTGGATTTGCTGTGTTTGTGTACATAGAATGAAAATAAATAAAACAGTATGTTTGTCTTGGGAAAATGCTGCATTGGCTTTTAGCTCCAGGTTTTGGTAAACCTGGGAGCTTTGTGTTTCTCAGGGACAGATGGCTCCATCACCACTTCCCTGCTCGGCTGTCAGTGCCAAATCTCACAGCACACAGGGTACCATGGGGTCTCCTCAGCAAACAGGAGAATTTCTGCCTGGGGAGGGAATCATCCCTCCTGGGGCTGCTCCTGGCATGGTCTCACAGCAAAGGGTGAATTCAATGTGATTTCTGTGGGTACAGCTCTCAGCAGCCTGGATCTGATATCAGCTCCTTGCTCAAAGAGGGCTGTGCAGTTATTGATTAGGGATGGATGTAAGAAATTCAACCTGGGAGTGTTGAGAATTCCAGGAGCAGTCTTTGGCTATTACCTGTAATGTTCCATCAACCAGAAAAATCTTCATTGTGACTGCAAACTGTTCAGAGGCCTCTCTCCTGTCCACCCTTTGTCCAGTTTGGATTAGTTCAATCTATTTTTTAATGGTGAAGCAGATCCTAAGCAAAAACCACTTTGGTGACAGTGGGATGAATTACATGAAGAACATGGATGGGTATTTGTGTCACCTAATGCCCCTGGTGAACTTTGAAGGGTTTTGGTACATTTTATACCAAATTTTATCTTCAAGCTGTCAAGCTTGACTGGAAACGGGTCAAGGAAAAGTTAGTCTTGTAACTCCAGGGTTAAGGGTATCCCTCACACCACCACTGCTGCTTCTCAAAGATGGTCTGTTCATCCTGCTGGGTGTCCTCACAGGTGTTTTGTCATGTGATGATCTTTGCAAAACATGCAGCTGTTTTGATTTTTGATTATTTTTCTGGTGGTCAGTTATCTTCACTCCCTTTTTATCTTCTCTTTCTAGTAAAATTACCCATTTTTGCTTGCACATTTTGTAGAAATTGTTTCCTTGTCCATGCTAGGGGAGTTGGAACTAGATAACCTTCAAGGTTCCTTCCAAACCATTTTATGATTGAGTTACTTGGCAAAATAATTCAATTTTCAATCTAAGCCCAATGTGAAAAAATATCAAATGAAATATGGGTTTCCTAAATGATGACAAAATCTAAATAATATAAAAGTCATAAGGAAATACATTTTGCAAATGATGAATTAATAATCTGATTTAAAGATGTAGGATCAAAATAATTTCATGCTATGCATTTTGAGGAGAGAGGAGGTTCTTTTGGTCAAAATAACTTTAGATAGAAAGCTAAAAGACTGCTGCAGGTTTTGGCTAAAAATGAATCAAAGTTTCACCTAAACTTGGTTTTGCATTTTAAGATAAAAATATGTTATCAGGTTGTCTAATAAGGTTATCTTTTGAAATGTGTTGCCTGAGCAATGAGCAGAGCAGAAATTATTCAGTCATCACCCTGTCAGGGGCTGCATGATTCCCACTGGCATTGGGAAGATGACGTGCAAACCAAGGCCCCAATTCTGGAAAGATGTCACATTTCTCCAGCTTATGCACAAAACCAGCCAGCAGCTTCCTTGGGACTGCAGTGGATATAAACTGCATTGCTGGCTGCTTTCCTGCAAGATGCTGGAGGAAAATTCACTCCCATAAAAGCTCCCTGGATGTCTTCACTCTTGTTGGTTCTAAGAGCCTTGTTCTTATCAGTGAAAAAATCAGGCTGTGCAGTTTGGGGGTCTGGGGGCTCCCCAGCAGCTCAAAGGAACAGGTTTGCTTTCCAAACCTGCCAAGTATTTGTGGGTTTATTCAGTTTATTCTTCTTTAAAACTCAGTTCCACAGTTTATTCTTCTTTAAAACTGCTCTCAACCTCTCCTGCACAAACCAGAGAGCAACACCTCTTGGAGTATGGGTTTGTCTCTGCTTTTCTGCAGAAATAATTAAAAAACAGCTGGAATATCAATAGCTTCTGTCACAGGGAGTGCAGCAGTATTGCACTGCAAGGGTGTGCATTTACCTTTCATAGTTAAATAGCACCAGATTTTGTGTAGCACTGGGGAATTTCTTGCCCACCAGTAAGACTGAGTTGAACCTAACTTTGTGCAGCTCTGGAAGCAAAAAACTTAAAATCCTTTTAATTTTGATATTTTGTCTCCCTTTGTTTCCTTTTTCCACCAGTCTAGGAATTTTTGTCCCATTTGTGTGTCTATTAATGTAAATTAATTTCTTGGTAACTTCATTGCTTGTTTTTTTGTTTTCTTGGGTTTTGGTGGGTTCTTTCTGAGGGGGCAGAGTTGAAGGAATAGTTTGGGGGAGGTTAAGGGGTTTTTCCCATTGAAATTCTTACCTCCTTTTCTAAGAACAAGAAAATTCCTTTCTTTCTCTCTCTGCAACATAGTCCTGAGTTTATTTAAAGGAAGTTTTTTTACAGTGGGAACTAAAGGAAGGCACTGGGCACCCTTCATCAGCAGTGTGACACAATGTGAGTCACACTCTGCTGAAGCATCTCATGGCTGGAGGCTGTTTCTGCTCCATCCCAGGGAGGTTCTGAGTCCCAGTGTTTGGCAGGGCTGGCTGGGGATCTTGTCTTCCACAAACAGTTGATGCTCAGACTGAGCTTTGCTTGGCTGTGCTGCTCCCATCTGTTTCCATGGCACTGCTCCTGCCCAAGGTGAGATGCCAGCTCTAATGGGGCACAAGTGCCAAGGAAAGATTGGTTTGGGTAGGAGGAGTCAGTTCTGCTGTGAGAGCCCTGTCTTGTGCAGGAATTGCCCCCTCCAGAGCTGTGTCATGCAGGAGCTGGGCTTTTCCCCATTTTCTGCTGCTTGTTTCCCTCTGAGTTACCTTGTCCTGCTCAGGGCTGGCCCCAGGCTCAGTCTGCCACCCCCAGCTGAACAGACTGGGCCCCATTTGGCTTCAGTCAGTGATTCCCTGTGTTTTAAGAACTAGCCAAGAATGCTGTGGTTGATTATGATATCCCATCCTGTTCGTTTTTTTCACTGCATGATCATTGTCCTTTTTCTTAAGTAAACATTGCACCACTGAGCAGTTAGGGACCCAAAGAGTACCTTGATAAGCATCTCTGTAAGTAAAGGGCTTTCTTTTTGTATTTATAGTTAAATTGATGTCATTGTTCCAAGGTCCTCCAGCCATTCTAATTGATCCTGAAGCTCTTAAGGTTAGAAGTTCTCTTCTTTCAAAGATATCCATTTAAATAATTTATCTGTTACTCTTTTATTATGCATTTCTTTTTGAACTTATCTTTCAGGGAAATGGTGGTTAACAATGAGAAAAAAAAAAAAGGTGTTTGCAGTTTCAGGTTCCTTTATCTGCTGGTTGATCAGGTTTCTTTCCTGCAGTACTTTCTATTCTATCCATCCTTTTGGGGCAAAGCCTGAAGATTTTGTCATTTTGGACTCACTTTCATTAAAGCTTGTCAGCATGATATTTTAGATAGCCTTGCTAAATTTGTGCACCTAAAGTTATAAGGTGTATTTTGTCTGTATCTGGATGTATTCTGAAGCTGTTGGGAGGTTTCCTGCAGTTGTCATAGCCCTGGTGCAGCCTTCTGTAATATTTTATCTATGAACATGAGACTGGAAAATCAGCATGGTTGGAGTTACTTTATAAAATGATAGAAGAAAAGATTGGCTGGAGAAATTGCCATAAACAAAGTGAATTGTTCATTACAGAAGGAAAATGAACTTTCTATATGGAAGATGAACTGCCTATTAACTGCAGGCCAGGAAGGGAGAGCCGACAGTTGCTCAGGATATATTAATTTGCAGCAGCTCAGTATCTCTGCCTCCCACTCAGTTAACGTCACTCTGCCTCTTTATTTTATTCTTCTCCAGAGATTTTTTAATTACCTTTTCTTTATTCTCTCAGTTCAGAACTAATGATGGAGTAATTATTAGTTGTAAATCAGAATGCCTGAAGATGAAGAGACCAGCACTAGAACTCAGGACTGAAGCAAACCTAAAGCTTCATCTCTTTCCCACAGCATTCCTGGAGATTTCTAGTTGAGCAAGTTCTTAGTCCTAGGAAACATGGGTTTTTGCAGAGATGTTATTTCCACACCCTGGGATTAGCAAAGCAAGTATCTTGGCTGATGTGCCCAAATCCCAGAGTGCAGAGCTCTGCCATGGACCTTTGTGCATGGGAAAGGAAACAGATCCCTGGGCATGAGTGCTTGAGGAGACTGGAGACAGGTACTACTGGCCATGAGTTTGGTGGGCAATTTTGAGTTTTTAGCCTGTCTCAGGAGCTCTGGAAAAGTGGGGCTCAGCTGAAATGAATGGGCAGGATGGAGTTGTTCATTTTGTCAGACATGGAGGCAAGGGCAGGTCTCAGCTCTGTGTCTCTTCTGCCTTCTCTGGTTTTTGCACAATATTATCTGTGTGCCATGTCCAGCAGCCTGGCCTAATAGTTGATGCGTTGTGAAGGCAGAAGGAAGGCAAGGGATGCCCATTTAACTCCAAAAATCAGAGCTTTTAAGTGCCAGACAGGAACAAATAATGAGCTGAGGTTTGGAGGAGCTGCCCTGCACAGATTTGCTCTGAGGTCTGAGCTCCCTGGCAGGAATCTCCTGTGCTGAGTGTTGCTGTCAGGTGTCAGGCAGGAATCTGTGTGTGCCAGGCACACACACCCATAAATAACTGATGAGTTTGCTGGAGGAATGGTGGGTGATAACAGAGCACAGAACTGCAGCTGCTGCATGGCTTTAATGAAACCCCTCAGAGTGGGGCACCAAGGGCTCAGGCAAGTCCTGGTGCCCTTCCAGCAGCAGAACAAATGATTTGTGTCATTTGCTGTTAATTCCAACTTTGACATCACAGTGGCATTTATACTATTTTTTTTTGTTTTTCATAATATTTTATTATAATTTAATTCATTATTGGAATTGTTAATTTCAAGTAAGGAGAGAATGGCTCACAACACTTCTGAGCACTGCCCGCGCTGCAGAGTGTAATAATTAACACTTTTAAACATGTGCAATTCACATCAGCTTGCATTTGTAAATTATCCATTTAATAATATCAAAATAGGAGATTTCAATTAATAAGCTCTTGTGCTATGCACCTCAAATGCTTTCTGTGGAGGTTTTTGTGATTTGGGCAGCTGAAATGCCTGGCAAAGAGGGGAAGAGGAATCAGCTGACAAACAAATGCAGAAGCAAGAAAGTATTTTTTAAACTGGCACGTTCTGCATTTAAAACTGTTCAAAATTCAGGTTACATGCAGAAAAAAAAATCAGTGTATTACCATTCATGGAGAAATTATCAATTCCAAATGAGCTGAAATATTATGTTCCAGCCATCTAAATGTAGAGTTCCTATACCAGCAGGAATGCTGGAATAGCATTTTATTTCCCACAGTGATGAAATTGGCAAATTCAACACTTAATCTAGGTTCTAGGAGGATTTTTTTCCCTCCATGGCAATTGTGAAAATTGTAATTGTATTTATTCTATCAGAATTTAGTTGCTGGTGGTTAACAATTATGCCACAATGTAGTAGCCTTGACAGAAATTTCAGTACATACATTTGGGATGAGAACATTAATACAGTGAAAAATGCCAATGGAATTTTGTAACATAAATTATTAAGCAATAATAAATGAAAACCAGAATAAAGTACTGAAAGTCTTCTGAGTCAAGGTAATGCTTGCAATAAATGTTTTCAGTGAAATACTTCTCCCTGGGTTAGTAGGATGTGAAAAATCCAGCTCCATAATAGCAGAGCATTTAGAGCACTGAATACCTGAAACTGGAATTCTAATAATAAATTGGATTTCAAATCTCTAGGAGATTTTTCAAAATCTCAAGGAGATTTTCAAGGAGAAAATTTCAAGCAGAGTCCAGAATGGGCCACACCTGAGCTTCTCTCTGTCTGGCGGGATCTTCCCCAGCAGGGATTTAACATTCTGTCCTGAACTATTTGTAGGCTTCTGAAGGAAATAGATTTATTATTCTGTGTTTTATAATAGTTTGGTAACATTTATCTCCCTAAGCATCTCCTCCAAACTGCTGTGGCTACTAAAGTTTAGATTCCAAAGAACTCACAGAATATTTGAACACCTGTAAAAAATCAGCCAACCCGGAATATCATTTCCTTCTAATGACATTTGTGCTGTATATGTGAATCAAAAAGTCAAACAACATATTTCATTTTCATCACAACATGAGTTTTGTGTCTGACATTAATACAGGGTCAAATAAACATTGCATGGGAAGGAAATAAATCTGAATTTCAACTCTGAAAGGGCAGTCATATTTCTTGAATGTTCTGAATGTCAGCTTTCTGATAGGAAACGAATACCATGGCAAGGAGCAGGGACATTTGGAGTTGTCTTTTGTATTCACATCCAAGTTTAATTTCTTTGAATCCTTGGTGTTTCCCATGCAGCAGTATCTCATGGCATTTCTAATGTTTCTCTTAAACTGCAGCAAATGAAAAGCTTTGAAAGGTCAGGCCTTCTTTGCCATATCAAATAAAATAAAGCTAAGTTAATAGATGTTATTTAATAAAACAGAAAATGATGTCTCACACAGATGTGTTGTTAAAGATGAACTTCCCTTAGAGTTTTGGTACCACAGAATCTCTCACAGATTTTGAGTTCTTCTAAGAAAAATTATACTGGGTGTCCTTATAATAAATACAATGATTTTTTTTTTTAAATCCTGAGCTCGATTGTGCCATGTGATTATAATGGGAAGTTATCATTTGGGGATAGACAGATTAATACAATTGTCCTCTGACCTACATGTCCTGGAAAATGAAATCTAATGTCAAAAATAAGAACAGTAAATTAATATTTAATTCAATAGCTGAGAGTAGGCAATATTCTCTCACTTAGTAATGCTAGAGTTTTGTTTGATTCTATTTAGTCTGTATGATAAGAATAAGTAAAGGTGAAGTTCAGGGTAAGATAACCCCAAAAGATTTTGGTTTAGGGCTTTCTTAAGAGTGCCCACAGTTATTTCTGGTAAAAAGCTGAGACTCTCATTCTTCCTTGACAAAATGGGTCATAATCAGCAAATTTAGCTGCTGTTCTTCTCTATAGTTACATTATAATGGCCTGAATTTTCTATACCTAGGGATGAACTGTAATGTGATTTTATTTCATTATTTTTTAACTTTTCTTTGTTCCTAGTATGCTCAGGGCATATTTTTCTGTGTACTGAGTAACAGTTTTATTTGAAATAATCCTCCTAGACTGAACTAGCATGTTCATGACTATAAACTCTGCTCTGAACAAATAAATAAGAGACAAATTGCCAAGAGAACCCTGTGACCAGATGAGAAGTCAGAGCCCTGCTCTGTCTGCAGTCTCCCTCTGCTCTGGGTTGGGTGCTAACAAGGCCCTGCTCCTGCCAAGGCTCAAGCTCACCCTTGCTCAGCACGCCATTAACTCAATTTAAGTTAATTGAGTGACCATTCCAAGCTGGGAGTAGCTCAATGACTGACTCTCAAATTTGCAGATGAATTCCGGGTCCTTTTCAGGGGGCAGAGCTGGGAATCCCAGTGCAGTGAGGAGGCTGAGCCTGCCCTCAATGGCCTTGGGGGAACAGAGAAAAGGGTTTGGAGGATGTTCATTTTTAGATTTAGCATAGAAATGTTATTGTTTTTTAAAGGTGTTTCCTACCTCTGAAAGGTAGAAAATCACATGTTGAACCATCTGCTTATGGTTTTTAATTTTTTCAATTTTTTTAAAATGAGCTAAAATTCCTGTAGGAAGAAATTGCCTTTGAGATTTGTTTTCCTAATTAATCAACTCTTTTAATTGTTTTCATTGTTCTGAAAGCAGAATAACAACTGTGGGTGGAAAGGAAAATCTTCACAAACCCTAGTTATTTTTTAAAAGAAAGACCTAGATAGGAGGAATTTGGTCTCATCTTCTTTCATTATTGCCTGTGAAATGAGGTGAGAATATATAATCCTCATACTTCTACCAGTGGCTCAGTCAGGACACTGTGCAAGAACCAATTGTTATAGTAATTGAATTTCAGGAAAATTTATGAATCCTCTTCAATAATGTCAAGTTTATTGAAATCTAAAAATAAAGAAACAGAACACTAGTCTGTCTAACTAACCATTATTAATAGAGAAAACATACTGTACTTCACAGGAAATTAGTTTTCTAACTGTTTGTGCTATTGTGAAATGTTACTGCATGTAATCATTTGGAAGGAATAGTTTCCAAAATGTGCCTTCAATGCATTATCCAAAACATTAAATGAAGATCAGTGGAGATTTCCACACAGCAAAAGGTGGCAATGAACAAGTGGCACTGAAGAGAGAACATTAAAACCTTTCTGTCATAATGTTCTGGTGAGGGGCTGGACAGGTCATGGTGCCCAAATACAAGAAATTTGAGCATCCAGGATTTACATATAGGTGATGATGATGATTATGATAGCTATAATTATAATTATTATTGGCTGCTGTGTGTGGATTTGCAGTGTAGGAAGATTGAGTCACGATTTGCGCTCCTTGTTCTGTTGAGCCAGAGTCTTTCAGGGGCAGGTGCAGATCATAAGAAACAAAACCAATTTTGGGAGATGGTTTTGCATTCCTGGAGCCAACCTCAAGTCAAAGGCTCATCCCAAATGCCTCATTTGTGACCCCTCTGATTGCAGCTGCCCACACAGAACCCTCAGTGCTCCTCTGTGCTCGCGGTGCCTGAGGACAGAGCGCACCCTCATTAATCCAGCAGTGTCACCCAGGACTGCATTGATGGGAATGATTCACAGAGCAAATCTTGCTCTGTTTTACCAATAAACAGTGTTACATTATCACATTTCAATAGCTAATTCCATCACTGAGCCTTTTCTCTCGAAAATTAACATGGTTTTCAGAGGGAAAATAATTACATGTCATTCATAATCCATTAACAACATAAAAATAAAATTGGGTGCTGATTTTCAGAGGGAGAAGTCTGGAGTATCTACACTTCCCTCATGTGGCATGTTAGTGTAAAGGCTTCTAAGAACCATATTCATCAAATAAAATCTGGTACCTCATATTCCTTTTATTGGAATAGAATTATTTAGGAGCATCAGAATTAGACTTTAAGAAAAGGAGCTTTATTTAAAGACTTTTGCCTGTAATAATGGGTGAATACTGAAGGAGTTTAGATAAAGTCAGAAGAAAAGTACATGAACATTGATTCTTATTTTTTGCAAGACAAGCAAATAAGCACTAAAAAGCAGAAGCAAAACCACTGAAGTTTGCCCCTTATACTGAGATTTTTATTGGCACATCTGATACAGAAAATATCACCAGTCCCATTTTACAGACCAGAAGCTGAAGCATTGCAAATGCAAATATTGCTGGTATTTAAAGAGGGACAGTTTCACCCTCTTTTGAGACCTCACTGTCCATCTCTTCCCCAACCAGGGAACTTTTCTGTCCCTGCAGCAGAACCTGATACTCCTGAAGTGACAGCAAAAGGTGCTGGGAATTTTTTGTTAGGGACAATTTAGTTACTTTTTTTTCCCCCATGTTTTTGTTTTCCAGCTCCCAAACATTTCAGGACACAAGAGCTTTTTTTACTCCTATATTTTTTTTTCTTTCTGAACTCTAAATGGGACAGGCAAAGCTAATGATTTTTCAAATGCATTTGTTGCTTTTAAGTGGCACTTGCCAGAGAGCCATTAGAGCCATGATTAATTCCTTCTGTCACAGCAAAAAAAAAAAAAAAAAAAAAACAAAGAAAATCAGCCATGAAAAAGCTGCAAGGCTTTTAAGTATGAATAATTTGCTGATGGTCTAGGAAGGGATTACAGTGCTGAATACACATCTCTATAAATATTGAAAAAAGATTTTTTTAAAGAAAACTATACTTCAGGACATGCTTACAACAGCTAAAATAGCCTTAGAATTGTGTTTTATTCTTATCCTCTGTCAACTTTTCAAGAATTTGATCTTTCTGAAGAGCCATCATGCCGAGATATTGAAATCAATGTAAGATACTTTAATTTTAATCTTCAGAAATCAACCAGATTCGTTTGGTTTCTGACTTTGAGGTGGAGGGTTGACATAACTGGATTGTTGTTCCATGCTCCATTTCAGCTGAGGTGTTGAACTCTGAGTTCTGAGCTCTGCTCCCCCATGGGATCTGGAGAAGGATTCCCATTTTGAGGGTGCCATGAAATATTTTGGGTTTCCTCTCTGAAGGCCTGACCCACTGAAACTGGTGCAACCTTTATCAGCAGACTTTGATCATTCCAGGCTTATTCCATGCACTATTTACAGCCAGGCTGGAAATACAGCAGCATAGAAGCACCAACAGGGATTTGGCAGGTATTTCTTGCACAGAGAGGGAATCTGTGATAGCAGGGATGCAGGAGTCACAAAGTAGGAGAGGAACAGTCAGAATTGCTGTTTAGATGATGGTGTGTGTCACAAAGCAGAACAAATGTCTGGGTACAGAACGTGGGCAGGTGTTAACTTCCACCACAAATATCGATTTACAGCCTGTGTTCTGGGGATATTTTTCTCTGATATTGAAATGCTTTTCTTTCATAGCTTAAGGTGCTGAAATTTTACTTTTGTCTCCTTCAGAACTGTGAGTTATGCCTGAAAAATAATGCAAGACATAATGTGTGAGTAGTTCTTGGTTTGGAGTTTGGCTAAGGCTGTGAGTAGTTGTGAGGCATGGAACAGAGGCAGGAGAACTTGTCTTTATTGCTGGATGGGGCTGTAATTGTGATTTCTGCACACTGAAATATGTTGTCTCTTGCAGCTAGTTTTGAGGTCTGCTAGGAACGTAAACAAATTTTAACTACAGCTCTGTGGCCCAAAGCTGGGTTTGTGATTGCTACTTCTCAACAATGTGACAAACACTTTTAAAATCATTTACCCGTTTTCCTCACCTGTCTCCCTTGGAAATCAGTCTTCTCTTCAGGCAAAGTTATTGGTAAAAATAGGGTATTTTATCCTACTGCCTCCCACTTTACAGCACCATATGGATCATTAAGGCCTGCAAATGCTTCAAGCAGGGCTCATGAGGAGAGTTGGAGTCAACATCCACACTCAGTGAATAGACATCACTCCTGGAATATTGTCATCCTGGGGATTAGCTTGTGAAGAACAGAACTCTACAATGAAAGAACTAATAAAGGGCCAGCAATCAACTGCAAGGCAACGCAGATGTGCTCACTTGATAAGAGTAGGTCTGTTTAAAAGACAAATTCTAACAGTTCATTATAGAAAAGAAAAAACCCACATTAACATGACAGTATCTGATGCAGTTTCCCATTCCCCTGCAACTCCCAAACTGAACAAATCAACACGATTGCGAACTTCATCTCCTTGTGCCTTCTAAGCTGTGGCACTCTGGGATCCATCCTGCTGAAAGTGGGATTTGCTGTGAAATTTGTGTTTCTAATGCAGCTGTTGGCAAGGGGCTGCTGTGCAGATTCCCAGCATCCATCATCCCTTCTATTTCTTGGCCATTTTCATGTTTGTTGCTGGTTTCTCCAATATCTCTGATGATGCTTTTTCCTGTGTTTTTCCTGTACAGGCAACACAGCAGAGGTCTAACCAGGGTGGTTTTGTGTTATTTCTTCTCTCTTACTCCTTCAGGGTCTCTGATTTCTACTGAGTGTTCTCAGCTCCACATAAATCCAGTGTGACCCAGGCAAACACTTCTTTTATTTACACCTACAGCCATCCTCTTTAACCAGTTAGCCTCAGGTACATGTATTAAACTTTGTGATTTCAGGTGTACTTAGTGACTGGAAGCATATGAACACTACTCTAATACCATAATACATAATAATAAACACAATTTAGTAGGGCTTGGATATTGGATTTGTTAATTATGTTGTTTACATGACATTCAAAAGAACCAAATCTTGGCTAGTTAAGGCAGAGCATGCAGAATAACCTGTTAATTTGGATTATTTAATAGAAAAAAATCAGTCTCTGAGAGAAAGAGAAAATGTAATTACTGTTCTGTTGCTAAAAGCAGACATTGAGTTAAAATCGTGGCAAGCAGGTCAACATTTTCATTTTTTAAAATATTAAAAAAGGTAAAATTGTAGCTGTTAGCCCTACAAACTTCAGTGAGTTTTTAACTACCTTGTCAGTCTGATCTGCAGTGCACTGAATTTCACAGAATTGTTCCATGAATTTTGATGCACCTCCATTGAGTTCTACCAGTGCAGTCAGCAGACAATAATTTGCAGGTACATTTTTCACAGGATGCTGAGCTGTGAGTGCTCAGTGACCACCTCTCCCCCTCCAGAGAATATTCCTGGGTAACTCCTTTGAGCCAACTGAAAAAACTTTGGTAGAAGCTTTCTGAGGCTTTTAGCTGAAATTATAGGAATGAAAGACTTCGAATAAATTACTCACACATTAATTCATGCTCAAAATATGTTTTGTTCATTCCATCTCCATCCTCTAGAATCTCAATGCATAAATACAAAGTGCTTTCTGAAAGTGGAAAATGGACTTGATAAACTGCTGTACCACAGATGAAATCTGTTATGAGCCTTCAATTCTGTGTCAAACATCTCAGTCATGACACTTGATAACCCATAGTTAGGTATTACCATAACCAGGTACAATTGTATCATCGATCTGTGTGCAGATTCTGTTAAATAATTGTTTTGAAATCACATCTAATTATGAGAAACAGCATTCTGGAAAATACTTCTAACCCAGCTCAGGTTACAGGCCTTGCAGCTACCTAATCAATAATAAGATTTTCCAGCACCTAAAGAAATTCTTTTCCCTGAAAATATGAAGGCCACATAGGCCTGGTAGACTTGTAGTTGATCCATTGAAAAACCCTCATTTCTCCTGTAAACAGGACAGATTGTTATTTTATCTGTGCAACCCTAGTATTTTTCTTGATAAACAATTCACCAAGATAAGGGAGAGCACAGGGGCTCCCCAGTACAGATCAGGATTCTGGGCTGAGGCCTTAGTGACTGTGATATGCATCACTCCTTAAAGCAGCTAAAATTTTTTGGAGTAATTTTTGACTTCTGAAATTTGAGGTAATGTTGCCTTTTTGGGATGTAGTTTGAGATCAATATTCATATTTTCTCCGTCTGCATACTCATTTCCTGGCTACAAAACTGTTATTTGGGAGCATCCCATAAAGCTTTTTAAAATGAGTCCCAGTTATGATTCAGGTTCTTCCACCCACACTTTCTCATGATCGCTTTTTATTTGTGTGCTTTGACAGAGTTGGTTGAGCAAACACAAAAATTTTCTGATATGGACATGGGGCTTTTTTTTAAATAATTTTTTTTAATTAGACAGTGCTTTTTCACAAGCTAAGTAGATTTTTTATGGGACTTTCCTAGAGTAATTACTATTGTGAGGGGCTTTCATTGTGCAATTAAGACAAACGTTCTGCCACGTTTGTTAATTACTGGAACTCTGAAAACACCAAACAAAACAAAACACTCAGTCTTGAAAATAATTGAAGAATCACTTGAGCCAGAGCACCCTGCACTGGAAAATGTGAGGTACAAACAAGCAGGCTGAACATCTGCCACCAGTGTGAAAACCTTCTATAAAAACCATGTCAATGAGCAGATATTATAGGTGCTGCCCACCTCCAAATACATCCTGCTGCTGAAAAATGCTACTTCTCAGTAAAAATTAATGAGGTTTCTAATTGTGAAATTGTAATAATGAAGTGTATCATTAAGAGGTCATTTCTGTGATGAGGTGGCTCAGCCACATGGACCTTTCTTTCATGTATTTCCCATTTTCCCCAAAGCTGGTGTCCTAAAAGTGAGTTCACCCTCCATCATCCAGCCCCAAACAGGAATATTTAGCACTTTCATTTTTCTCAGCCAAAGCCAAAACGTGAGGGGGTGTTGCCTCTCCCCACTCCAGCAGTTTTTGTGAAGCCATGAAAAGCTTATGAATGCCAAATTCCAAGTTCCTAAAGCTGACAGTCATTTCTCACTGCCAGATAGTCTGGTTTTCACACCACAGTGATTATCAAATTTACAGGAACCATCAAATCAGCTTTCCTCACAGGATTGCTGGGAGGATTTTCAGTCCTTTTGCCATCTTTTGTCCATCCTGTAGTGTCTGCAGCACTTAATGTTGGATGTGTTCACCATCACACATCCCTGCTGGGGCAGAGGAGCAGAGCTGAATGCAGTGCAGAGGTAATTGAGGTTTTAAAAATTCTGCACTGGATCAAAGCTGGAATTCTGAGGTCTCAGAGCTGTCACTCCAATCATTGGATCAACCTGCAGAACCTGAGGCTCCACTGCTAGATTTTAATAATAAAGACTGCTTTAGTTAATTGAAAGCTGGGTTTCTCTCTCAGGTCCCAGACGGAAGAGACAGTGGGAAGGTATTTCCTTGTGAGCAGGAATCCTTCACAAGCTTTTCTCTCTGCTGTTCTGCTTCTCTCCTTGCTCCTCATTAGCTGCATTAGGCATCCTAATCCCATTATGGAAATGAGTTGTGATCTGGGAGACATCCTCCCCAAACACCATCTTCTCTGGAGAGCTAGAGAGGCAGAGATATCATCTTAAACCCAATTCAGCCCGTCAGAACAGGGATGTGACCAATCAGTGACCAAAGCCATATCATAATTAGGGAATTAGAACTGAAACCACAGTGTTTGGAAAATCCGTTTTCAGGCTTTAGGAATAATTCTTCCCTGATGATTCCCACTTTTCAAGGCTTGTTTGGCTGATAACAATGAGAAAATTCACTCTTGTGCTGCATAATGGAGTGCCAAAGCACACAGCACATGCAAAAAAATTCATCTCAGTGCTGGAATCATCTGTCAAATGCCATAACATCTGTCTTACACAGCTGAACAAATTTGCCAATCTTCGAGTAGAATATGATAATGGTGATTAATGCATTGACAAGGTGACATGAGCTCCCACAGCAAGCAATATTTCAGAGAGGGGTTTTCTTCCTAAAACAAAGTAAGAGATCACAATCAACCCAGTGGAAATGGAGGGGGGTTCTGGATGATCCTCTGTCAGCCATCCTTCCCCAGGCAGGGATTGGTGCTGTGGCAGAGCCAGCCTGGGAAGCTGTGTGTGTTCCTGGGTCTGCTGTTCCCCCACACTGCCCTAATCAGGGTTTTATTGCAGGCAAGATTACCTTGTGGAACTTCAAATCAGGATTTTTATATACCTCCTGGGTTGAAATAAAGAATGTCCAGATAAAAGCCTTGTTTATTAGAAAGTGCTGATGTTCTGGCTTTCAAACAAAATAAAGCAGAGTGCTTCCAGCTTACCCAATTTCTTACTGAAACAAAAAATTCTCATTGTAGTTTTCCCAGTAGAAGCTGTGGGGCAGTCCTGTCATGCACATTTTGGCTTTTCCAGGCACCAATCCCTGGTTTGGACCAATAAGGAACGGGGGGAGCATTGTCCCATTGCAGAGCGTAATGGCCTTCAGTGACAGGTGAATTTGGACGAGTGTAAGAGAAGAGAAAATTACTTACTGCCAATGCAAGAGGATTAAAACCTTGTCATGGCCTGAGCTACCTTCTTCCACAGATTATTCTGGGGTCCTGCTTAGGATTTGTGCTGCAAAGTAAAAAATTGTTCAATCATTGAATATTTTTTTCTCTCTGAAAACACCTCCTCCTCAGGGTAAGGTAAAACTGTAATAAGGGAATAACCTAGAGAGGGATTTCAAAATATGTTCATTGGATTGGTTCTCCAGCTGCTTTACACTGGGGTTACTGAGGGGATGAATTTGATTCCAACCAAGAAAGTGGGATCTGTTTGTGGCAAAGATATAAACTTCTCAAATGTAGTTACCATTTCATTAGCATAAAATCTTTACTAAAAAGGGGAAATCAGATCAACAGTTTTATCACAAATGACACTACCTAGACATCTTATTGGAGTAGTTTTGATTTATTAAGTTTTTCTGCCAATCCATAATTTTTGTATATGGGAACTACTCATTTGCACATCATTGAAATAAGTAACTGTTAGATAAGAGACAACTTGAGACCCACTTTCATTTGCATTTAGCAAGTCAAGCTGATGTTTTTCACATCATTTATTAAATGAGTTTCAGAAAGATACACACATTTTAATATCCCAGGAAAATACTTGTGATTCATCTTGTCTGTTCTCACAGGTTCCATAGAAAAATCCTACATGTTGCATTTATAAAAATCCGGCAGTAAGGACTGGGAGGAGAGCTGTGTAAAATATTTGTATTGTGCCTTCTCTGTGGGCTAAATGATGTAAAACTATCCTTCCTTGAGGTTTTACTACATGCTTGAAATTAATTGCAAAATAATAATCAAAAGGCTTGTTAAAGGAAATGCATTGTAAAGCAGAATTTGATGGTTTTGGCTTAAATAAGTTGAAGATGTAAAGATGATTTCAGTTTCTGCCCTTGAGGAGTCACTGCCTCTCTCTGGTCTCAGCACCAGCCAGAGCCATACACAGTTCCATGGAATTATGGAGACACTTTAAAATTGGCAGGTTCAGAGAGCAGTTTTTACACTCTACTTATAATATCACAGATATTTCTAGAATAAGCAGCATAGAGAGGTTATTAATAGTAGGAGGAAAGAAACAGTTTCCCCAGAATAGATGCTGGGTGTAGAAGTGTTTTAGCAAAACCAAGGATTTGGATAAATGTGGAATGTGAGGGAAAAATCCTGACACTTCAGGTGCTAATGGGTTCTGTGGCACCAATTCAGCAACACAAGTGTGTAAAGGAGGGAAGGGCAGGAAAGCTGATAAAGTTATTTTGGAAAATATGATCTCAAAATAACCTCCCAATGAAAAACATTAATTTTGCAGAGAAAGTTCAGCTCATGGTGATTTGGAAAGACATGCTTCTGGTTTGGCACTAGGCTTCCAGACAGCAAAACAAAGCAGTTGGTGACGTCTGTCTGTTCTTTGAAAGAAATAAATTGGTAATAAGGTGCTTCATTCTTGTTTTGTTGTGACCCAGATCCTCAGAGAATTTAAAACAATAGAAAAACACTTAATGGTAAACCTGGTAAACGGAGCAATCCAATGGTAGAAACTACTTCCCAAGTTTTATCCTTTTTAACTCTAACAGTTAATTCACATCCATCAAAAGGCTTTCATGAGATGGATTTCATCTCTGAACACCATTTCATGCTTCATTTTACTACACTGATGGGGATTTTTGGGCACTCATTACTCACTTTTTTCATTCTTTTTCGTTAAGGAATAGAAATAATAAATCCAGAGGATGCTTTTCTTTCTTCCTCACTCGAGACACATTTCTAGGGCCAAATCAAATATTTCAGTAGTGTACAACAGCTGGTTTGTGCTTTGGCTTGTGGACATTGTTCTTGCCTGGTTTTGAGAAACACTGAATTTTGGACA
This sequence comes from Zonotrichia albicollis, assembly GCF_047830755.1. Lineage (NCBI taxonomy): Eukaryota > Metazoa > Chordata > Aves > Passeriformes > Passerellidae > Zonotrichia > Zonotrichia albicollis. The sequence goes on from NC_133835.1 coordinate 12,022,983, forward strand.
AGACTCCAGGGTGAGATCTCACAGCCCCTCATGTAATTTACGAGTGTGGAACTCTGGCTTCCCCTGGCTGGTTCAGAACGGCTCAGTGATGGACCCTGTTCCAAGCCAAGGTGGATTTCTGGACAAGGGTGAAATTTTAGCTTTGGTGATTCTGCAATTTGGGCTGGTACAGCTGCTTCCTACGTGGTACCCAGCTCCACCAAAACACACAAAACTGCTGCAGAAATTGTTACTGTGAGAGAACTTGTGTGGTTCAGACTGGAGCACGTTTTGATCATCCTTCCTGTGAGTGCAAAGCAGAGGTGATCAAGTGGTAATTAAGTTGTTAGGGATTTCTTCATAAAGTTGTCTCTGTTAGAAATAGGGTCACAGCCTGGTGGGAAAAAGCTTTTCCCTCTGGACAGAAGTATCCTCAGCCTGCTGACCTTGAGGTACCTTTCCATTCAGCCTTCCTGGAAAATTATTTCCATTATTTGGAAATAATTTCCAAATTATTTCCTTCCTGGAAAATTATTTCCAGCCTTCCTGGAAAATTATTACCCTATTTTTCTAGCCCTTTCCAAGAACATCCTGACCTTCGAAAAGCCTTTTCACCTATGAAGCACTCTCTGAAGTTTACATCTCCACAAGTCAGCATATATCTGCCAAAATTGTTTGAATCAGAAGCAGCCTGGTCTGTACATAGAATTACCCCAAGTTCTGTATTTGTAAATCAAGGAAATGAAAGATGTGCACTGAGGCAGTAAGGAATGTATCCTCAGTGCAGATCACTTTTTTACAGTGAATATCTTTGAGTCACTTGTTAATTCTTCTGGTTAACTGGAAGTGACTTTAGTGAACTTTCTACTTCTACAAGAGTACTTACTGAGTAGGAACTACTGCCTGTAGTCTCCTGAAGATTTTGTACCCAGGGTTTAAAAAATTCCCTGTGCAGAAGGTGAAAAAAAATTTGTTTTCTCTGAGAGCAGCTGTACTGCTGGACACCAGCGTTTATGAGAACGTGGAGGTGGAAACCAGGGATGTACCACAGGAGAAAAGGTGTTTTTTCCTTGTGCCTCTTCTCATAGAACCCAGAGGCAGGAGAAAATAACCCTGAAGGAAACAGCTTCCCTCCACAGCCACTGCAACTGGGGCTGCTGGAGCATGTAATTACATGGAGGGGGAAAGAGCATGCAGTGAAAGGTTGTCAAACCTCAGGACTCCTAATTCTCTGTCTGCTGTTGGGAAGTGAAGCCCTCTGTGGCAGAACATGTTTGGGTAATTGGAAAAAGAACACCTACTGCTTTCATTAGGCTGGCTGTACCTATGTAAAATAAATGCATATTGGTAGTGTTTTCCTTATGCCCACAAAGTTCTGATTTCCAGAGAAAGGGAAAACAAAGGCAACATGTTATAATTTGTACAGTGTACTTAAAGCTATGGATATAATAATGGTGCAACTGAGAATGAAAGTGTGTAATATTCAGAGGAAAAAGCTGGGCAATGCTGTTTTGAAGTTCCAGAGAGGATAAGTGGTGGCAGGGAAAAGGGAAGAAAACCAGCAGTGGAGTAATGTCAGTACATTCTGGTCTCTTTGTTCTCTCTAGTTAGAGAGAAAATTGTCTGCCATTGTGCTGGGCAAACAGGAAAGTTTTGTAAAACCAAGAGCAGAGGGAGAATTTGTATATGAATTCCTTTTCCACCAAGTTCCCTGACCTTCAAGCCAACAGAGAAATTATGAAACAATTCTATTTTGTGTATTTCAGCTCCATAATGCAAAATCCATAATCCAAAATATACTGCACACCCATGACACCAAAGATAAAATTGAAATGTTTCTTGCTGACCTGAGAAAGGAGATAGAACATATAGAACCCAGTGAAAAAAACCAGAGCTTCCTCTCCTCCTTCTTCAGTGATGCAATTTGACAGCACTGCTTGGTTTTGATGCATATTCAGAGAGGGAGGAAAAGAGTCATAGTTTAGATATGCCAGACTTTTTCTTAAAAATAAAACTGTAAAATCTTGGTAAGCCTGCATAGTACGCAGGAGTATAAATGGACACAAAACATGTTTTACACACTCCTACCAATTACTTTTTATAAATACTGGATCAATATTTTCTCAGATACTCAATCAGCCTTTCCAAGTCTCTAAAAGGGGTCATAAAATGTTATTCAGCAGAGTCAGCAGCAGCTCTGCTCCTACAGGGCAGAGGAGTGTGAGCAGGCTGTAATTACTGGCTTCAAGTGTTCTCAGTAGTCAGGGACCTATTAGCTATCATTAATTGGTGGCAACAGTTCAGGCAGTTGTACAAAGACAGATGAGCTGAGAGGACATTGCAGGGGCCAAGAGTTGAAGAATCACAGCATCAGTCAGAGCAATGGACCTGCCTGGTCCAGTTGCAACAATACCCCAAATTCTCCCAAAGATACCGCCAGATGTTTGAGTCAAATCAGCCTTTTCTAAAGGAAAGGTGACAAGAAGCTGAATGTTCCTTGTTTGAGTTCTCAGTTTGTGTGTTCCCAGCTGGCCCCAGAGCAGGGGGGCTCTTCACTGAAAATTGGGGTCTCCTGTTCAGGGTCACAGAGTCACACTCAAACAAGACAGACTCAGACAAGTCCCTTGATCCCAAAATTGTCACCATTGAACCCTTGGCTTCTGAGGACAAGAGCACAGGCACTGAACTTTCAGTGTCTGAAAAGTGAAGGACCCTTGAATCCTCTGCCTTGCAGTGTTACAAGGTCATTACCAGAGTGAGTTGCTATCCACTGCACATCTTTTACAGCTTTTCTTCCTCACTCTCTGTACCAGCCTTTTCCTAAACAGGCAGGGTACTCTGTTCTTCCATTTGACTGACTCAAGCTGACAGTGTCAATTCTCAATGCAGAATTAAGATTAATTGTAAAGTTACAGGTCCATGACACAGAAATAGAAATGATCAAAGATTCACCTGCTTAGGTCATGTTTCTTTATTTTATAGCTCCTTAAATACATTATTTATTGTTATTAGAGTGTCGTTTTTAAAAGGCTTTATAGTCACTGGCAAGATTTTCCAAAGACAAGTGCTGTAGTCCATCCATGATGAACAGAAGCTCCCATTAATGACAGTGAGAGCTCAGGATCAATAGCAAAACAGCCCCAGGGTCCCAGCTCTGCTGGAATAATCACAGTGTCTGCTCCCTGGGGCTTGCAGGGCTGGAGGAGATGAACTGCTCTAAGTAGACAGCATTAATACAGTCAGAGCCTGTATCACTCTGGTCAACATGTGACCTTGGGTCTCACAGTGACAGGGAAAAACTCTGCCAGTACAAATGTTAGCCAAGATTTTAACAGTGAACTTGAAAGGCATCAGAGTGCTTGGAATTTCTAAACTATGTAGCCTCCTAAACTCTTTCACATTACCCCTTCGATCTGTCTTTCATGTCAGCCTGTGATTCAGAAACTCTTCCTCATGCTCTCTTTTCTTGCATCAGATATTTTTTGAAGTTTTCTGACTTCCAAGAATTCTTTTTTCCCCTCTTTTTCTTTTTTTTTTTTTTTTTCTCCTTGGTAAGAAAGGATTTTCTTCTTCTAAAACATCATTTCTTGCTTAGGCTTTTATGTCTCAGAGTGGGCAGGAACTCAAGAGGGCTTTGCCATTTGCTGCAGTCAGGAGAAGAACTGAGGTACTTGAATGATCTCTTTGGAGGAAGGAGTCTATTAATCTAGATCTTACAGAGCTCTTTATATATTTATGAGGCTTTAAAATGGATTATTAATAAAGTCTATTCAGATCTTCATGTTGTCATCATATTCTCCCTTTGTTTTACCAACAATGCCAGCTTGAAGAGATTTTAAGCAGAATTTCCCATAAGTGTCTTGGTTCATTGCATGCCTGGAATGTGATCCCTGTGGAAGTGAATGAAGTTGCTATAATGCCCTTTTCTAAGTGTTCCTCATAACTCCCATCTACTCTGATTCCTCCTAAAGAGTTCAACCATGCTGTCATTGCTGTTACTAAACCCATCACTCTTCTTTGTGCAAAGACCAATTTGTCATTAAATAAAAGTACCAGAAGGACTGGATGGTTTCAGTCTGAAGGAGAACCATTACACCTTCCTAAAACTGTGATCAGTGCTGATTTTAGGCATCAAATTAATAGTATGTCATAGTTTATCAAGCTAATCATCAATGTGCTGTTCCATGTCTTTGAATAGTTTTAAAGCAGTTATTGGTGTACTGTATTTATTCACACATGTATTTTTAAGGACACCCAAATGAGTGCTAACAGCTGTATTTTATCACCAAAAACCTCACTGTTAATAATTCCTGAGTCTGCTTAAGAAACACCCAGTACACCTGTGCCCCTGAGAGCAACAGGAATTGTTTATTCATTTTTGACACTCTCCCTAGAACCTGTAACAAACCTTTCCCTGGAACACAGGGAAACAAGGAAATACACCACAAGGAAAGGAATTTTCCACTTTCAAATAGAGTGACAAAAAATTGTGGAGTCCTTCATCACTGGGAAAGAGTAAAGCCATGTCCTCACCCTCATTAACACTGGGAAAGCTCCAAGTGATTAAATTGGCAGAATAAGCCCAGATTGTGAATGTTGTCATGGTCTTTGTCTACAGCACAACCTGGGGGCAGCCAGACCACTTAGTCAGGCTTGTTCAGGCACTGAAGGCTTAGCCCACAAAAACTGATGGTCCTTTCCTGATTAACCCATAGGTCATTGCTCAGGTAAAGCTGTTTAAAATCTTTCTTGGCCATTTGCTACAAGCAGAGGCCATGATTTGTCTCAGCCTCATGTCCTGTTGAGGACAGAAAAATGTATCACAAACACCTGTGAATTTCTGAAACTCTCATCTGATTTTTATCTGACCTTTTCCTGAAACATTATCACACAAATATATTTCTCTAGTCAAGCCTTGGTTTTAAATGGATAAAAGGACCAGAGAGAAAATAGGATGTTTCATTTTGGTGCTTGTTTGGGATTTTATATATATAAACCTCCAGTAAATAAACCTCTGAATGAAAAATTGATGCAGGTTTTCTTTTTTTACCTTTCTCCCCTTATCAGAAATGCACTGAGCCTTATCTCACTGAATATATTCCCTGATCTTGGCTATTCATTAAAAGTAATAGAACTGCTAAATGACTTTGGGACGCAGTAACTCCAACATATTTTGTTTAGTTTCTTCAATAAATCATATTGACAGAGGTTCCTTTATTTTGCTATTGTGTCACTGTAAAAGAATGAACTATATTTTGAAAATTTCCATCCCTGTTGCTTAAGCTCTGCTCTACTAAGTTTAATACCCTGACAATTCCAGCCATAATTTACTCCCTGGAACAGGTCATTAAGTACGCATTGCAGCTTTAGACTTCTTCTTTGATCCATTGCCTTTTATAAAATATAGAAACAGTCTAAATAGTCTCCATAGAAAGAATTTTCTTTTAGGTTGGTATTTAACTATGAATCACGATACATAATTCACTCACCCATCCAGAAACATTTCTTGCACCACACAGAGACGTTGCTTTCGTTCTCCAAAAGCCATATGGCACCTCATCATTTGCCACAGTGGACTGATTCAGAAATAATCAGGTTAATCACATTACCATGGCTAAGTGAGCAGATATGCTGGGAAAGCAGGGAGTGTCTGCTGTGGTACCTGGATAATCCAACTGCTCCGTGGCAGCTCTCCAGGGATTGTCAGAGGCACTTGCAGAGCTGCTGGGATTTGCTGTGTGCAGCTACCAGGGCAGCTGGGCTGGGGATGCATCACAGAGCTGTAAGCTGCTCCCTTGGGCAGAGCAAAGGAGCTGAGAACACCCCAGGGAATGGGCACAGCTCATCTCCAGGGAGGAAATGTCATCCTTTTCCTCCAGAGAGCTGTATTCAATCGCTATGAAGTAAGAACATTTATGAATTAAATAATCATGTTGCAATTATGGGATCACTCCTGTCACTTCCTGAAACCTTTGCCTTCAGAGCATCCCATTGGGGTCTATTAAATTACCTGGAGTGTTTGCAGGACCCTGCACAGAGAAAGCATCTATTTCTGCAGTGTTAATGGATCAAATTGCATTATCCTTATTACATTGATAATATCTCTGTCTAGAACGGGTCCGTTTCAAATATCAGCACTTAAACTGTCTTAAGGGATAAAAAGTTTTTGAGTTCACAGAGATTTTACAGAAAGACCTGTGTTGTCTATAAATACATATATGGTAACTGCACAGGTAATTTCATCCTCCTAATGTACAGAAAAAAATGTTATCTATCTATCTATCATTTTGTTATCTATCATTATCAAAATTTTGTTATCTAAATAATCTATCAATCTTCACCTTACATTTCTAGCTTATCCATTTTTCATGTTTGTTTTTTTTCAAAGATATTAATCATTTAAACCTATTTATAAAGGTAATATATTTACATGTCTAGACATCTGAATATTCAAGCTCCATTTCTCATTCCATGCAGCAAAAATTGATTAGCCGTACCTAGAGAAAATTTGTCAGAGAGTAACTGCCAATATTAACATCTGCCAGACAATCTTCTTTATAATCAGCAGTAAAAACAAGTGATTTTGCCTCTTGGGAGAGCTTTCATAGTTTTCCTTCTCAATTTACAGTTTGTAACTCTCAGGGGTGTGAATATAAATAATATTTCAATTCTCCATAGCTTCATCTATCAAATGTTTAAAGTGATGACAGGACCCGAGTAACAAAACACTGGGACAATGACATCCCCAGGCTGCTCTATTAAGGGGAAAAAAACAGAGTCAGCTTAAAAGATCTGTGGTCTGAAATGAACTCTGGCAGTAGGACTGACCCAAGGTGTGCAGGGTGAGAATAAAGAAAAGATCAGTGCAAATACAGGAACAGCTCTTGTGTCTCAGTGAAAACAATGTCAGATCTCAGCAGCATCTGCAGCTCAGTGTCTGCACACTTCAAACAGCCAACAAACAAACACAGTGTTACAGCTGAGATATCAAAACCACAGGGACCTGCTGGATGCCAGTTCCTATTAATTTTAATGGGCATCTAGCAGCCAGATTCCTTGGGATGGTGTGAGATTCAGCACAAAGCATTAATAAATGCTTGTATTCCCCCTGTCCTTATTCACATCAGCAGGGACTCCTGATGTGGAAGCTAAACCCAGAATCTGGTCAAAGGGAGGGTACAGGGAGTGCCCAGGAGAGTTTGGGGATGCCTTCCTGTGCCATGGGCGACTTGTGTACTCTATCATGGCATCATTCCTTTCCCTGTGCTGGGAATGGGAATTGAGTAGAGGCTGATCCCTTTTTCTGGGGCATTCCCTGAGCCCACAGCAGCACATGGAAGGACCTCCAGGAAGGTCTCAGTGCCCAGGATGGTTGGGTTACACCAGGAAAGTGTCAGTGCCCAGCATGGTGGGGTTACATCATCTTCCCCCTTTAATATCATGAGTGCTGGACAATTCACCAGGGAATTCGATCTGTAAATGGAAAAGGTTATTTCAGAATTCATATTGATGTCTCAAATGGTACTTGACAAAACTAATGACAACCTATTTAAAGACTGCATCTGCAGTGCTTAAAGCAATTAGCTTTAAAATCTTTTACAAAAGAACATTAGAATTGTTTCACTTTTTGTATGAATTTTCTGCTGTACCATTCAATAGAAGAGCAAAACTCTTGAGGTAGTTATTAGTCATGTACAGTATTTATTAAGAAAATGTGGGAGACAAATTTGTGTTCCTTAGTTATTTTGCATTGCCTGAAAAGAATTTTTCATCACACTTGAATTCAGATTATAGCAAGTAATCAGTGAATCACAGGAGAGAGCATTTTCCTTGGCTGTAAAGTGTATTTGCTACCACTGTAATGCACACCAATCAGAAAGGTAGAAAACAAGTGAAATGACTGAACCCTGCATAAAATAGAATAGCTTGTAGACCAGCCATCCCCATCAGAAAGTGACTGAGCAAACATCTCCTCACAAAGAGCTGTAAATTAACAGAGCCTCATTGCCCACAGTGCCGCCAGCCAGATTTACAGCAGCATCTGTCTCTCTGTACTTAGAGACTAAGCAATTATTTTATTCCTAAGCACTTTTTTCTCTGAGACAAAAGGCAATTTTTCTACTTGCCCTCCCCAGATTTTTTTAAACAGCCTCTTGGTAGGTTATTTGAAAAGCCAACAACTGCCTGATCTGTTCTCAATATAACTTCATCATTTGTGTTTTGACTTGGAAATGTGTGCACCAAGACTGAAATTATTTTACTCCCATGGGGGCAACACTCTGTTTGAAGTGCCCATTAACTAATCCTAAATAGTGGTGGAAAATCAGTGCAAATACATGTGACATCTACATGAATACCAAGTGAATTCATAAAGATTACTGCTGAATGCCAAATTATTCCACTATAGAAGGGATACTTGAAAGAAAAAGTTGCTGAAATAAGGAGCTAGTCATAAAAAATATGTGTCATTCAGTAATAGTTCTTTTGTATTATGTGGTTGTATTTATTTGTGTGCATTTCTGCCCTGTATCCCAGCTTTTAGGGGCTTAAATTTCCTCTGGTAAAACCAAGTCCATGATTTCTACTAAATTTTGGATTTGGGATTAGGTTTTGTCTTGCCAGATCTGATGCTCTCTGAATATTCACACCATTACCTGTGTGAGCTGTGGGGAAGGCAGAGCCTCAACCCCCAAATTTAGCACTATCAGCAGTAATCAGGAAGAGAGGAAAGCAAATTTGCCCACCACCTTCAATGGACAGAGTTCTGAGGGCAATTGAATTCTGAATCCAGAATACAATATGCAACACGGTAAAATGCAGATTTATAATTACAGAGAAACCAGAATTGCTGTAATCTAGACATGTTCACAATGATGAAACACATTTAAAATCTGCATTGTTATTATCTGCTAACCCAATTTCCTACACGAGCTGATTTTCCAGTCAATTTCTCAGAGTTAAAATGACTGGGATGGAGTACTTGAGATATTCACTCACATTTATTCCAATATTTGTGTACAAATATGATCAGTTCTTGTCTCTAAAATTTAAAGTTATCTCCCACACTCATTCTTTCTTATCTTCAACCCCAGTACAACCTCTCAGTGCACTCTTCCAAAACATAAGCTGATATATTGATGTCATTTCTCCATTCTAGACACCCTGAGATGATCATGATGAAGAGAGCAAGTAGAGCTGAAGCTCATAAAATTACAGGAAAAGGGCTTTTATGGAAGGTTAATTTATGCTGGCATCATCTGGGGTAAAGACAAAGTATTTTTTGCAGTGTCTGCACAGTAGGAGCAAGGGGAGGTCCCAATTCAAGCTCAGGAAACAACACCCTAGCACAGCATAACACAAATGATCCTCAAAGTCACATTAGGAGCTGAGCTGAGAACAGCTGATGGGTTTGTTCTGCTGTGGAATAGAAGTTATTTTGGCCTCACTCCTTTGTTAACTGAGAAGGGAGGAGCTAAATCATTTACTTGACTGGAACCTGCAGCAATCAAACTGTGACTAAAATCAATTATGCAAAATTGCTTTAAATTTTGTGCAAGAGTTTGACTAAAAGAAAAATTGACCAATATTTTCAAATATTATACATCTGCACGGTCCTACAGGCTCTGAGGGCTCAGGTTTATTATTTAATATCTATTAAAGGAGAAATGGAATCAGAGCACACAGCCCTGTGCAGAACAGAGCTCTTTTGGAAGCAGTCAGGGAAAACAGGACTGGGTGTTCCCTGCATGGCCCTGGAGCTGGAATTCCCATTCCTGCTGCCCTCCAAGGCAAGGACACAGAGCCCCACCAGGGCAGCAGGACAGGCACAGAGATCTTGGACCCACCCATCCTTTAGATTCCTCTGTGAGAGCAGGACAAGGGGGTTTGTGGACTCATCATCCAAATCAATAAAGATATCTCATAATAATATTAATGTATAGGTGAAAGCCATACTGAGACCTCCAGATTCAAATACCTGTTTGACACATATAATTTTTAAACCTCTTTTGCAGCTGAGTTCTGCATGGTTTATAAGGCTAGAATCACCAGATACCCTAAAAATGGCTTTTTTCCCCTTATATGTCAGGGTTAGGGGTATGGGTTTGTGTGTAGCAAATATAAAAATATCCATGCTTGTCCTCATTCTCTGCTGAGAGAGATGTGGGTTTCAGCACACAACACCCTGGGTGTTTATTTATTTGCTTCCCAAATATTTGAACTGCTGTGCTCTGGCTGTCCTGGATTAAAGCTGGATCTGATGTGTTTTGTCAGCAATCTACACAAAGATCTGGGTGCAGCTCCAGCCTTTGCAATTCTGGGGCAAGGTGAAGCCCCAGGAAATGCAGGATCCCATTACACACAGAATGTTGCATCCAGCTTTTGAAAACCCAGACCCTCTTCAACAAAAATTCAGAACATATTGTGGCTTTCCTTTGCCTATTGTGTTACACCCCCACTTGTGAAAAGGAAGCAAAATTCTTTTCATGCTGCATTTTTTAAGGGGTAAAACATTTTTAAAGGCGTTGTTGTGATAAAATGTTTAGTTAACATTCCAAGCAGCTTTTAGGAGAACAATATGCAAGCTTAAATCCTTCTTCAGTTCAGCATGCAGGCATTATCATCTGTTAATATCTATTAATGCCTTATTTTTATTTTTCTTCAGCATTTATCTTTTAATTCTACAGTAGATTTTTGTGTTGGGGGTCATGGTGGTGGTGGTGTCCCAAAATTACTTTATTTAATTTGGTATTCTACATGGTTTATCTTTCTGAAGGTGGATTTTATCCCCTAATCCTCTTCCAGTGCAGCAGTAGCCATGAGAATACAACCCTGGGGCTGCACTTTCTGCAGTGTCTCTGCTCTGAATCCAGCAGCAAAGTTATTGTAGTGCCCTGCAAAGATTTCCATGGCTCCAATTACCTGGCAGCTGGATCTGTAACCCTAATCATGGTTAGGAACAATGGGATTATCCACCCCTGGATGTGACTCTACATCATTTAAAGCAGTTTCCAATCTTGAATCTTGCTACTTAATACATGGGAACAAGCATGTAATGCAATTTAGTGATCAAAGTCAACACTTGCTGCATTGCCAATGTTATTTTTTTTTTTTTTTAAAGAGAGAGATTGAGAAAAATGGCATGCACAAAGGGGATAAAATGCCTTCTTGCAGAAAACTGAGTTACTGAAGGAGATCTGAAGACTTTGGTAATTTGGTTTATGTTATACTTGATATAACCATAACACATCCATCAAGATTAACCCAGCCTAGAGAAATGGCAAATCACATTAACTTGTTGGGCCACAAGGTGAGAATTGAGGGAGCAGAGTAAAGAAAATATAGATAATTTGTTTGTATGTGTAGTCTTAAATGTTTCTAATGTGAACTGTAATGCCATTATAGAAATACTGAGTAGCACACTGAATGCTTGATTGCTCTCTGGCTATATGGAATGAACCTAAATAGCAAATCTTTTATTAACTCTGGTGCTAAGAAATGCATAAAGAAGAGATTGGCCATGAGCAGCAGCAGCAGCTTTTAGTGATGTGACAAAATTGAAGAATGCAACACACTTCTGAGTGCCATCTACTGGCATTTCTTTAATTAAGTGCTACATGCATTCACATGTGGGGAAATCTTCTAATGTCCCAGAAGTCTAAGCCATTAAACCTTTTAGCTCTCTTGATTATTTTCATTGTGGCCTTATTTTCCCAGGCTATGTCCTAGAGCATGCAGTTTTCAGCTAGTTTGGTTCTTTTTTGTTTAGTTCACCACACAGACTATAGGGGTTAAAGAAAGAAATTAATACCGTGAGTGAAAACTAAGAATGAATAATCATCAGGGCTGTGTTTCAAAGTGCATGAACATTGCACAGAACAAACTTTTAGTTTGGCCTCTAGTTCATCATTTTTCTGTGTCAATAAAAGCCTGAAACAATCAAGAATTGGAAGCCCAGGGTTGGAAAAAGCAGCTCTGAGAGACCATTTTCATTTGCAGAGGTGTAATCATTTGCTTGGCTCATGTACTCAGCACTTCATATTTATGCTCAGTGTGTCACTGGGAAACATGTGGGAATACAGCTTTTTCTGGCAAGGTTGGACCAACTCCAGTATCACTTTTCCTGTGGTGATGAAATCTGCTTTGAAATTCCTGTCCTCAAAATGCAAGCACTGTTGGAAGTGTGGAATGATGTGTGTGCAGGGGGGCTCTGATAAAGCAATTTAACCAAGGAACTCAAGGCCCAGCCATGAATTATTATCATCTTTGCTCCTTCTGGAAGGCAGGGAAGGTATTGGAATGTCTAATTTGCCATGTGTTAGCCTGTAATCCTCATCTTCTTTTCAAACAACCAGCTGTGATTCAGGAATGACTGACTGGATGCTCTCTCACACTACAGCAACCCTGAGAATGGCCTGCCAGGCCAATGGTAACCAGCATTTATTTCAGATTTTCCATTGTTCTGAGATCCATGTGTAAAACTTCTTGGCTAACTTTTTTGTAGCTTTACTCTAGTATAATGCTTTTATAAATATCTGTGCCTATGACAAAGAAAAGTATCTTTAAATGATGAAAAATAACAAAAAAGTGCGGACAAAAGAGCAGGTTCTGGTAGATCTCCTCACTGCGGTTAATATTTTATTCATAAAAAGTTCCATTTTCAAACTCCAGCAGGGATTTTTTTCCTGCAATGTCTTGACATAACCTTTGCCATTTCATGGTCTCAGTCATACTGGTGGTTCACAGCTGTTCTGTGATCAGGTAATGGAGCCAGGTCCTTCTCACCCTCTGTCATTTCCAAGCTAATGAGCTCCCTGGTTGTACCAGAATTTCTTGTTACTCATTCCTAAGTGAATGGTTGTGCATTTTGTGCTCTTACATTTCATCCTATTTCCATTACTCCAGTTCTAAATGTCATCCAAATTGTCCTGTAGGGTATTCCACTCTTCCTTTACATTCATGATGTCTCCCAACCACCTTTCAGAACCAAATGTCACAAGAATTGTCCCAAACCTTTGTGTCAGCTTGGTCATTAAAATGTTAAATAAAATGGGCCCTTGCACTAACCATAAAAAATTCCACCAGCAATTTTCCTCCCATTTAACCTGAGCAGAGTGACTCTCTTTGGAGTCAGAGGAACACATTTTTCTTATTGGTAATTTTTATTCTGTTGTAGTCAAAGTAAATGTGAGAAGGGACAGCTAAAATCAATGGTGACTCCTGAGGTGCTTCACGTTAAGTATGTGCTCAACTTTTCAGCTATAAATATCAGAGGGGAAATTTCCTCTTAAACTCTTTGCCTGGAGTGGAATCTTGTTGCCTGTGCATCTGTTGCCAGAGCAACCTGGACCAGCTCTGGTCCAGTGGCAAAGATCAGCTGCTGCTTTCAGAGCAGACACAATGACAGAAATGTGGGCATCGCTTCTGATTTTTGAACACTCAGACCAATATTATCTATTTCCCATATTTCATAAAAATGGGTATTTTTTTGTTTTCCCCACATCAGAAATTAGATGGGAAAAGTGAACAGAATTTCTCAGTGACATCCAATATTACAGCTTTTACTAATTGTTTAATAATGAACATTTTTTATCTGAAATATGCAGTGCAAGGCAATGCAGTGCCATCAATCTGATTCCCACATGCAAAATTGTAACAGATCCAGCTTCAAGAAGACATGAAGGAAAATTTGCAGAAAGCTTTTTTTGATTCAGCCTTTGATCCTCAGCTCTACTCAGATCACAGGTCCTACATGCCTGAAACTTCCTAGGTTTCACTACTCCTGGAAAGATAAAGCAACTCAAAGCACACAAAATAGAGAATTCCCATCTGAGCAGAATTCAGGCACCACATTTCTGTCTCCTCACAAATACACACTTCAAGTGCCTCAAGGAGATGCTTGGTTAGAATTTTCCCTTTCATAGTTTCTTCTGCTGCAGTGGGGGAAAAATTAATAACATTATACCCAGCAATATCTAGCTCTGTTGGGTTTTGTTCAGTATTTTGCAATAACAATCATAAGTACTAAAAATTGTCTTAAACAATTTCTGCACCGTGGAGAACAAAAAAACCCTCACACAAAAACAAATAGTGAAGGGTTTTCTTCACTTAAAATGCAATGCAGATTATAGCATAACATGTACAAGATTTTAATGTTCAATACAATCAAGCATTCTACTGTGCTCACTGAATATGCTTTGACAAAATAATGCAAAAGTTAGTCAACTTTTCCAGGCAGATTTTGGATGCTTTTTGTGTGTATAGCTGTATAAATTATAATTTTTTTTCATTAGAGGCACTAAAAAGGAGGATTAATGTGGAAATATTTTGGTGAAAATTTCCATCAAGAATATAGCAAACACAGTTCAATGTTGAGCAGATAATCCAAAGAACCTCTTGGGGTTTGACATTTTTGGAAACACTCTGGTTTTCTTTTCAGGACCTCGGACAGCAGTTTTGTATTATTGATACTATTTTTCAACCATCCTCCTACTTGATCCAGAGCAATCAATGCAGAGATACCAGCTGATATTTTAATCTTTTTTGATGTAAATTCTGCTCATGGGAAGTTTCATCAGAATAGCTTTTCAGCCTGGAAATTGATGTGTTTCTCTCCTTAGGATTAATCCCATTTTCCATCTTATGGTGAGGCAGGAGCCCTGTAAGCAAAGCTCCCTTAGATAAGATACAGAACTGATGGCTTTAAAGCCCAGGTTGTGTCTGAGGGGACTCATTCCTGCAGGACCAGAGCATTTCCCCTGAGGGAACAGGGAACAAACACCTCTCTGTGGTGGAATTCTCCCATGCAACATTATTAATTTTTATCCATTTCCATGAGAATGTGTTACCTCAATTGAATGTTAGATATTTAGAAACAAAGCCAAGCACTGTCTATAGTTTTACCCATTTCTCCTGAATCTAAACCATTTATCTGCTTTGCTCAGTTTTCCACCTGCACATTTTCTCCTCAAATAGTGAGAAACACACTTTCCCTGTTCTACTTGGAAATTTACAATCACATGGTCTCTTACAGTTCACTTTGTTCAATATTTCATGTTTTGCAGCTTCTTAGGTGTGAGATAGGTGTTCTTCCCCACACCAGGCAGCACTAACCAGAGACCACTCTTGATGCTGATAGGCAAAAAATACAGATATTTTCCCTTGTCATCCTTATAGAGTGATCAATTGTGATGAAAACAAAAAATAAAAGGAATGCATTCCCACTCTACTTCCTGCAATGCAGGAAAATTTAGGATTTATCCAAGTAAAAGACAGTCAGAAAATTTGCTTCATATCTACCTCGCCTAAATAAAAATGAATTCTTTCCAGATTGTTAACTTCCAATCTTCTACATCTTATTGCTTCTTCTCCATTCATTTATTAAATAAAAAAATTTTTAAAACCCCAAATCCAAAGAAGTGAGTTCACTACAGGTCCCTGGCAGCTTTCAGGTGTATCACACTCCTTAGCAGGGCTCAGTGCTGGTCCTCACCTTCCCCAGGATTATTCCTGGAATGAACACCCAGGTCAGTCCAGGGCCTGCCCTGTGAGCTCCTGGATGGGTTTGCTGAGCTCTGAAATTCATCCAAGCCTGGTTTCTGTGTTCCCAGCCTCTCACATCACGCCTTTCATGCATGTTCTGAGAATTACATTAAAGGTCACTTGAAAAACCAGGTGCAAATCTGTCTCCAAGTCTGAGCGGTTCTGTAGATTCCTGTAAGAACTTGTCTAAGATTATTCACCACTTTAAGCACAGTTGCTGAGGTTAATTAGATTTGTGACCCCTAAAAATTTTAAGTGTCTCTGATGACTGACTTTCCAACTGATAATTTTGTGTGAGAAGCAGAAAAAGAATAACAAATAGATTATGAATAAATAAACTCTTGATATTCATTCACATGAGGACAGAGAATATGTTTCTGACATTTAATTAAATATCCAAACGTCCAGAAGATCTATAATAAACCACTTTGCAAGACATCTAAATGCCAGAGAAAACACATCTTACATGATTTTTTAATTTTTTTTTTTACCATTGAAGCTGTGAAAAGATACAACATCTTTTTTAAAAGACACAGAAACAACAAGCACATATTTTATCTTGAAAGTACTTTTTCAAAGGCTTCTGAGCAGCCAGTTTTTTGCAGTATGACGGGTGGAATTATTTTAATTTATCACACAGCAGTTTGAAACATTAGTTTTACAGATATGCCAGGCTGCTCTTGTATAGTTCAAGTCCTGAGACTCACACTACTCAATGCGTGGCAAAACACTGGAAACATTAAATTGAATTTTTTCCCTAAGTACACCTGACACAAGGATCTGAAGATTTTTTCCTATATTTAAATGCTGCAGAAAAACTGTTCTAACCTATTCCCCTTATGGATATTACTTCTTCCTTCCTATTTTTTGTCAAATTCTTGACAACATCCTCTGACCTGCTCAGGGATGTGTGAGGTACTTCACATTTCTAAACACCCCCTGTGGCTGAGGTTTGATTTCTGTGATTGCAGTGAATACAGCAGGGTCCTTCATGGGCCTCACATCCTGGGGAAAAGGGAAAGCTGCAGCTCCTTCCCTCACTCATGGGCTCAGCTGCATGCAGGCCATTGTCACAAAAGGCCTTGCCAAGATAAATGTTCCCAGATTTGCTTTAACCTTTCCTCTGCTTTTTTTAAAAAGATAAATAAAATGCAAGGAGCAGTTTGTGGAATTATCTCAGAATGAGATCCTTTTGGTCTGTTTTTAGGGGGCCATAGCAATGCTGTTGAAAGGCTGGAAGTTTTCGCTTTCTTGCACCAGGAAAATCATTTTGTAGTGGTTCTGGGTTAACTGAATGAGCTGCAGGGAGGCCAGAACAGCAGCTGAAGAAATAAATGTGTCATTATTTTCAGAACAAACAGCAAGGGAAGAGGCCACGAAGAATCAAACAGGATTACTGGGAAGGCTTAGACTGTCAGTTTGCTTCTCTGGAGTTTGTTTCTGAGCAAGAACCTTCTGTCCTCTCATGAGGCACCAAACCTAGAACCAAACTCATTCAAATTATGTATGTCCCACTTGACTCCAACACAGATAGCCAGTACTTCCATGGCTTTAAAGTGGCCTTCTGGCCACCTTTGGGTAGCACTGGCACTACAGTGGAGCTGGTGATAAATCCCTCCCCAAAGTCTCCTGTAAAGCAGCACGTCCAGCCTGAGAGATCAGCTCAGATCCCAGACCCTGGGGTCAGATCTCTTATCCTGAGGTCAGATCCATGATCCTGGGGTCAGATCCCAAACCCTGGGCTCAGATCCCAGACCCTGGGGTCAGATCCCACATCCTGGGCTCAGATCTCTTATCCTGAGTTCAGATCCCACATCCTGGGCTCAGATCTCTTATCCTGAGGTCAGGTCCATGATCCTGGGGTCGGATCCCAAACCCTGGGCTCAGATCCCTGATCCTGGGTCAGATCTCTGATCCTGAGGTCAGATCCCTGATCCTGGGCTCAGATCCATGATCCTGGAGTCAGATCCCAGATTCTGGGCTCAGATCCCCTCCAGAGCTGTCACCGCACTGCCCTGCCATGACATCCTGCTCAGTGACATCCTGCAGTGCCTTTGGCCCTGCTGGTCACTGCTCACCCCTGCCCAGGGCCAGCAATGGCAAATGTCACTCGTTTCAGCCCAGGCCAGAGCAAACACAGCTGTTTTCACTCAGCACCGAGTGTCTGCAGTTACCTGGGGTGTAAATGGGCAGTTAATTAAATCTCCCTCCCAGAGCTTTGTAAGAAATCTATTAAACAAAGAATTGCTGCTATAAACAAACAAACCTGGGTCACAGCTTCAGCTCTTTGACCTCTTCAGTGGATTTTCTGGTTTTATCTGGAGAGCTTCTTTACATTTTTCCTAATTTGCTACCAATATTTTAAAAGTTGTTTAAAAAAAAAAAAAAAGAAAGAAAAAAGAAGGATAAGATTTGGCACTGATAATTGTAAGTCTGTTCAGAATACAGGAGGAAGGTTAATTAGCTTTTCTGACCTGAAGAGTCTAGGAAAGTATCCCTGGTGACTCGCTAATTGCTGCTCAATGCAGAATAGTGTCTGTGAAGCAAAGTGCATGAAGGCAGACACTGATAATAATGTTACTTTGATTTAAAATTCTTTACCTGCAAGGACATAATGCTGTTTCAGTGCAGCATGCACTCACTGATAGATCTAAATATTCCCCAGCTATTCATTTATTTTATTGACAATTCTGGTCACTAATCTTGATTTGAATTTATACCGGGAACAACTATGTTTCTCAGATTGAAATTAAAATGCTTTTTAGGGTATCATTAGAACATATTCTGGAAGTGATTTCTCATGTGTAATAAACAATTCTATTAAGACAGTTGTACGTGCTGGAGCTGTCTTATTTATTTCATTATAAGAATGTGTCACAGGAAGAATACATCATTTTTATAAATATAAACAAAGAATTAGTCCCTGTTAGGGAAAATATTCCTCCACTGTAAGAAACAGAGACATCATGTTATCTTTTTAAATTGTCTGAGACAAATATGGAATAAGGAATTTTTAGGAAAGCTATGGAATCAAGCTCAGAGAGTATCAGAAAGTTGTTCAGTGTTTTTGATATCTATCAATTAACACACAATGATCAGGACTTAACAGGCAAAATAGGTGTGTACTATTAATTCAGTTAATCAGTAGCTCTCAGATCTGTGTTTTAAAAGTCCATCAAAGAACAAAATACAAAGTTTGCTCTTCTTAAGTCTTGTACTGTTGGTTTCTTGACACCCTTTTGTTAAGAACTAATTTTTAAAGTTTGTTTAGTAACAGCTAACACATTTTTCATGTAAGATTTCTCTCTGCTAATGGTGCAACCTTCTTAAAATAGGTATTCCACAGATCCTCACTGGATCAGTTATAAAACACTTCTCCAGCAATCTGTCCTCCCATAATAGATTCCTGCAGGAGCACGATCATCATGCATTAAGCCTTTTACTCCCAGTTTCCAGGACGGTGCTGGAAAAGCAGGAGTGTCATTCACAGCTTTGACTGCAGAAATTTGCTGCATCAATAAGCAGCACACACCCAGCCACAAGCCACTGATAACCTTCTAATAAATAACCAATATTTTCCTTCTCAGAAGCTTATAGCACAGTTTAAGGTGGTTTTTGTAGTCCTCCTGATGCATCTCTCAGTTTGTTCACCACAGTCCTTCCTTGCATCTCTTCTGTCCTGAGCCAGGGGATAAAATTGAAGTTGTACTTGAGGGGGATGCTGACCCATAGATGCTCTCAGGTACCACTGCCAGCCCCTCTCCCCATGGCAGCAGGGACAGAGCCTGCGGATGAGGCAGGGGACAGGGAATTTCTCTCTCAGCCATTTCTCCTGCTAAGGCTGGCACACTCTGCTACTGCTCTCCTTTGGAGCTGTAAATGACGTTAAATGGCTGGGAGGATGGATCTGCCCATGTGGGGTGGTTAGAAAAGCTCCCTGTGGCTCCGGCAGGGAGACACTGCAGGGGTTTCGTTTCCTCAGAAGCTCCATCTCTGTCACACAACGCAAAACCCATTCTGGGGAGATTTCTAGGCAGGCTGTGAGCCTCCTGCTGCATGGGCACATGGGGACATCCTGATGAAAACGAGAGCAGGCTCTCGATACTAAAGTGATTTCAGCTTTTATTGTAAGAAAAATAAAGGCCTAAAGCATGAGGCCCACGGGCCGAGAAGGAGCGATCCCATCGAGGATGCTGCAATACCGGGGCTGGGGCTGCTCAGCAGTGATGGCCCCGATGTTTCAGGGGAATGGCACAAATGCCCCTTTTTATCCTGGTTTTTGTCCCTTTAGATTGGTTTCTTTTTGGATCCTTCATTTGCATGAAGGTTTAAGGCGCTCGATTACAGCTCTGTCCCGGCTGGCTCGTTTCGCTTGAGGGATAGTGCACTTTGCTTAGGTGTAATATGGTACATTGAGTACCGTATTTCTTACAACTACCCTTTTACCCCCTTTTACAATGTAATAACCAAACTAACAGTACATGCCTAACTACCTATCAACTATTTTACAACAGTTTCTAACCTATTTTTAACACATCCCTCCCCTAATACTCCTGAATGCAAGGAGCAGCATTCACTGTGTGTGAGGGAATGGGAGACATCCCCAGGGTGGGAGAAAAGAGAACCAAACAGCAGGTCAGGGCTTTTCCTTTTCCTTTTCGCTCTCTGTGTCTGTACCTTGATTCCAGACACAGCCCCTGATGCTGTCTGTCAGCTCCTGACAGCAACAGGAGCAGCACAGGTTTTCTTCTGTGCTTTGGCAGACTTAACCTGCACTCCCACTGCCTTTGCCTGAGCAATCTGCAGGTTGGTATTTACTAAACCAGCATTATGGAGCCCATATCTTTGTCCTACCCTCCTCTTTTCCCTGTCATTTTCATTTCAGCTCAGATATCCAGCAGCTTGACAGATAAGACATGGCCAAATCACAAAAGACCTCACGTATATCTTGAATTTCCTGACGTAGCTTATTAAGCTGCAATCTGTTGTACAGAATCACACAATAGATGTGTTGGAATGTAACCTGACATAATAAGTTACTCCCATGATAAAAGACAGAAGACATGCAAAAAGTGACTGTTTTTCTTATCAGTGGAGCAGCTCTCAAAGCAAACAGGGGATCAAGTCAGTTAAATTCAGCATGTGTTTAATTTAATAAAAAAATTATAGCGGATGTCTACTAATATAGGGGATATTATTTTCAGGCTTTTTCTAAAAAGTATTCTTATATCTGTAATATAACCCTTTGTTCATTGCACAATCTTGCTGCTCATTTAATGTGAATTTTTTTCATTGCCTAAAAATGAAATCCTGAATTCTTGTCCAGGACAAGTTTTCTTACTATTCACCTCCTAAATATTGTGCATGATTTGGCACAGCATGACTCTCCTGCCCCTCTGTGTAGGAACTTTACACACACCAGTGAGAAAGCCCAACAGGAAGAAAATAAGAAAATTTCTTACAGCTGAGGCACTGTGGGCAGGAGCTGGAAGCAAACATTTCCTTTTCTCTGTATCCTTTGGGACACATATACTTTATCTACACCCTGTATTTCACTACAGCTTAAATGGTTCACTCACTGTAACAATTGAACCATGACTCAAGTCACCAGGAAGAAAGGCAGTGAGTTTTGTGAGATGAATTCCTGTCAGCTTTTCAGAGAATTGTTCTGCTGCTTTGCTGCTGCCAATTTGCCCAGTGCCATTATGGAAATGCCCAGTAAAGAAGTTAAAATAATACTGGCCTGGCACTGCCAGCAATCTCTGTGTTGAAAGGATTTATTTGCCAGTCCTGTCCTGGGAATGAGCTGCATTGATTCATTGAGATGCAAAGAGAAATTGGAAGGATGAGGTGGAGCAAGGAGAGCTCCAAAACAGCTCAGGGTGGTTCTGCATCCCCCACATTGTGCATGGTCCAGCAGCAGCGGTAAAATCCAGAGGGCAGGTGGAGGAAGAAGAGGGGAAGCTGCTCTTCCTCCTCCCTTTCCTGTGCTGTGGCTTTGATACACGTGGTACCTTCTCTCCCACTCGTGCTCTGTGTCCTCATGGGTGTCCCTGCCCTTGGAGCCTCCTGAGTGGACAGACCATGAATAATGCCCAACACCTGGCACAGCTGCAGCTTTTGCTGGAGCCTCGATAGGAGGGAATCAAGCCCAGCCCTCTCCAGCTGGGGCAGGAGGGGTTAAAGCTGCTCCTCACAGGGACCCTGTGGATTCACTGCAGGTCACACTTGCAGAGCTGCTCCAGCAGTGCAGGTAACCCCCAGCTCTGCAGGACAAACATAAATATCACTTCACTGTCCACTCCAGTGTGTGGGAAGGGTGGGGGTTAAAACTGCAGGCAGCATCCTCAAAGGAATGCTGGCCTTCCCTAGAGGAAATTGCTAATTTTTATCTGTAGTTTATGTGAAATTTCATTTGTTCTCAATCCAGCATGATTTGTTTTAAATCTGTAAAGCTGGAGCTTTCAGAACTATTCCTTGTCAAGGGTACCTGGGGGAGGTAATTTCGTTCTCTCAGGTTCACTGGGTGGGGGCTTATGCCAAAATTGTTTAATTTTCCCAGCTGGAGCCTGTGGGTAACTGAACCTGACACACCTGGCACAAGGGTTCCACTGGGTATCTCATTCGTGGTGGAGAGGCATTTTTATGTCACCTCTCATCACAATGGCTGAGTAATGAGGACACATATCTTCTTTGGGGTTTCTTTTTTGTCTCCTATCTTCCCAAAACACTACCATAATCCTGAGGTAACAACACGGCAGAGGCAAAAGATATGCACTAAAATGAGGTTCTTATCTGCAGTTTTATTATCCCGTGCAATATTCTTGCAGAAAATTACTTTCTGAAATGTGCTAAGCTGCTCTTTGGCTCTCCAGGGCTCTATTCACAATTTTCTATAAGTGATTTTTGTTTAATTTGTAGCAATAGAGGGATAGATATCTTTCACCCTGACTGTTATCAACTTAATTGTAGCTATAGGAAAAGTAAAGGCTAGCTGACTTTTTATTACTGAAAGTTAAATAATGGGGCATTGTTTGCTTTTCTCTTTCTGTAAAGCACAATGGCTAAACTTGTACCTAAATTCACATAAATTTGTCCTAAATAAATGCTTCATTTTAGTATAAATTTATTTTTGTCTAGATGAAGACTGTGTCACCTGTTCCTAATTGCTCAGTTGCTGCAGGTAAACCTTTAGCAGGAGGTGAATGAAGGATCTTTGTGGCTATGGAGTTGCTGGTTTGCTGCTTTTTTTAACAAAAATTATAGGGACAGAAAGTGTTCCACCCCATTCTGTTCTTCTGATGTAGAGACATCCTGTTCTGCTGTGGAGAAATGCAGGTTTTGCCCTGGTCTGCTGCATCCTCAAGCCTCTGCTTACACAGAGGAAAAAACATGTTTATATACTCCCATATGTGTTTTGATGGAAAGCCCAACTGATTTCATACATTGGTGCAGCACTTCAGCAGCTTTTACTTTAATAAAGCCTCACCTGGGGCAATGTGTTTAACTTGGCCACATCACTTCAGAAGGGAGACAGGCCGGAGAGGAAGGAGAAAAACCAGAAGTGTACAGGAAAAACTGAAAGGCTTAGTCTTGAGAGTGAAGTTTTAACCTTAACATGATGCAAACAGGAGATAAGTAAATTGTTTTCCACAGGCATGTTGGAAATGGCAAGAAATGATGGGTTTAAATTGTAGCAGAGAACAGACATTAGGAAAAACTTTCTCAGTGGTGGGAACAGATAAGCAGTGGCCTCAGAAGGGAGGTTACAAATTCTCTGTCTCTGGCTGTTATTTTTCAAAAATACACTGTACAAGTGTCTCTTGGAAACGCTGTGTGTGCCTCCCCTCATCTGTGGGAAAGGACAATGTCTGCTCGTGTTTTGCAGTTACTTCACGTCCCATTTTCTTGTCATTTTTCTCCTCTCTAATCAAGGGGGAAGCAGGCAAAGAGAAGTTTGCTCCCTGACTGGCAGGCTGGGCTCCCTCCTTGAGAAACCTCCTGTTCTGACCTCTTGTGAGCAGGGATGCTCTCCACACTTGGGCTTGGGAAAGGAAGACCCCAAAAGAAAACCCTGCTGCCTGATGAGATTCTCCATTTCTTCCTTTAGACACTTAGCCATGTGTGCAGGATCTATCAGTGTCAAAAATGTGAATTCCACATTTTCAGGATGCTTCTGCTGAGGAAAGGGAAGGTGCCTCACCTTTGCCATCTGCCTTGTGTCTGTGGCATTTTTTGGGTAGGATCTTGCAAGGTTTTAATCTCATTTCCTGTGTAGGAAGTTGCTTTTCCTTTCCCCTCTCATTGCATCTTCAAGGGTAGATTCTCTGTCACATATAAAGAAGTAAAATCTTCCTGGCTGTTGGAAATTCTCTGCAGTATTTCAAACTAAAATGCTTTTACACAAAGATGCTGGCATGTCTCTTTTTCATCAACCCCAAAAAAGTACATACTGATACTTCTTGGGTGGATTTTAAAACAAACTTCACTTGTAGCTCTGAAAATGTTGCCTTGCATCCAATGAAAAGCTAAAAATACCTATGAATAAGTTAACACCTGAAAATGTAGGTTTCTGCACATGGCTTACATAAACCATAAAAGCAAAATTTTAACTATGTTTGAATTTCATGCATAAATCTCCTTGAGAAAAAGCTCCATCCCAGTGACAGTGAGTTTTAAGCTAAAATAAACATTTTTCCTCTGCAAATGTCATATAAAAACCCTAATTCAAAATTACTAGACCAATATACACAGGTGGGTTTTTTTTTTATTTTTACTCACAGTTAATCTCTTAATTCTCAAGTAGGCCACCGCCAGAAGCTGTTTTGGCAAGCAAATTATTATTTTCTTTGTTTACTTTTATTGTAATTACTTTCAATAAAGCAGCCTAATGGTGGTTGACATAAATGATATTTTTTCCCTCAGGTTTCTTAGTTATTCTGATTGATGATATCCAGAGTAAAAAATGAGTAAAATCATCGCATTCTAGAAATTTATTAAAAGAAAAAGCAAAGGAAAACAAACTAAAAATACAACCCTCAAACCCCAGAATGTTGTCCACTGTGGACAAATAGGAGATTCTATTAATGCTTTCTTCAGCCCAGAAAAACATTAATATTAATCCCTGTCAAAAAGGTTGTTGCAAATTTGAGTTCTTGATGACTTCTCTGAAGGCATGAGCATTGTTTACAGGAGCTCTGAGAATGATCTTCAGCCTGAGCCATAGGAAGAAATATATGCAGGGTTCAAATGGCAAAAGGAATTTTAAAAACCCTTAGAAACTTCACTAGTATGAGATCTGTTCTTCATCTGAGTTATTTCCTTCTATTAATTCCTCAACTTTTTTTGATAGGTTTATTAAAAAATCCAAGACTCGTCTAAGTGAATTTGATTTGGTGTCTAAGCCACTCCAAAATCACATCTTAATTTGATTCTGTTGATTTAATATCTGACCTTGCTAAAGCAGACAGCAGAGCACATCACTTTTGGCATGCTGAAAATATAATTATTTGCCTGTTAACATTATTTCTCTGCAGAGAAAAGGCAGTGGATCAAATAGTGAAGTCTTAGAGACTGTAACAGGTGAACTTGGAAACCACCACACCTCACATGATACTTTTGGGAAGAAAACATCAAAATCTTCCAAGTAAAGCCACATTTTCCTGAATGCTCCCATCTCCTGGCACTCTTACAGCCATTTCTGGAGTAAATGCTCTGCACACACAGAGCACTGACTGTGGACTGAATCTCTGAATAGTCATTGAAAGCTTTTGTCTGTGTTTACTGCTCTTCAGTGAAGCTCCTATTTTTGTCTTCAGTGCTTTTGGTTTTCAGAAGTGTTTCTACAGAGAATCAAGGGCTGAGTTTCCATTTTCAGCTCTCTGTAGGACTTCATTCCATGATTCCCTGATGAGACTCATAAATTATTGCATCCTACACCCGTTTTTATCTCACACATATTAATCTAAACAAAAATAGGTGGAAAAATAAGAAGAATGAAATGTTATTGCTGCCTGCAGCTGCCTGGTGGAGAGGTAGAAAGAGATGCAGCCAGACTCTTTAAGTTATCTGTAATTTCTGGTGAATAATACAAGCAAATGCTTCTGCCTGAAAATCTATTACCACATAACTTCTCCTCACTGAAAACCATGGAAACTTTGCATCCATAACAGAAGTTCAGCACCTAAAGTGATCCAGTCACAACATAAGCAGTTGTGTGAATTTTCTCCGGCTCTATATAGGATGTGCAAACACAGCTTTGCTCAGTTTCTTCCAGAAAGAAATGGATGCATACATCCTAAAAAGGTGAAATATGGCTTTAAAAATGCTCCTTGACTTAGTCCTCCATCACTACATTAAATTTCAGTGACTTGCTAGGAAAATGTGGTTTTTTATGTGCTCCCATACATTATGCATTTTAATGCTGTATGTATCTTTTTTTTTCCTTATAGGGTAAGCAAAAAAAAAAAAACCATTCAGTAGTCAGACAGCTCCTAAAAGTTGAGTCTTCCAGACACTAAGTCTGCATCAGGTGTGAAAGTGCAATCTTATTGTGAATTCATAGGTTAAATCTTGTCATAATTGTTCCTTCACAATGGTTGTGAGCACACATTAAGAGTATTGACAAAACACTGATATAATATTTGTTTCTTGCAGCAGCAAAGTATTAAAAGACAAGTGATCATCCCTGACTTGTGTGGTTCTTTGCATAGTTACCTGCTATAATTTTGAATAATCTACTGTTTTTGAATATGGTTTTGTCACAGTCTTTAGTTGCAAGTTTCATACCACAATGATTACAAGACATTCCAGTCCCTTGAACTTACTTGTAAGAGTCTCAATAGGTCATAATCACGTAATTAGCTGATATTATATAACTCATATTTTTATAACTGATTTTCAACCTTTCTGGTTTTCTCTGCAGGAGCTGTGAGATTGAATATAGATGAATATGAATTCAGCTCCACACAGCAATTCCTCCCAGCTCAACAAGCAGGAGCTCTGAATTTTGGGTGACCAACTTTGTCCTCCGTGGGTTTGCTGCAGTGGGAGAACATCCAGCACCAGGTAAGTCTGTCTGGAACTGCCTGTTCCAAGGAAAGCTTGAACTCACTGCCTGCAGGGAGGGGTGTGAAGGGGCTTCCTTTAATCCAGGCTCTTCACAGTATCAGAAGGCAGAGGTTCACACAACATCCTGAGGTGTTTTATCTCATGTTTCAAGCGCAGTGATGGGGTGAGGAGCAGGAGATGAGTGTCAAAGTGGTAGAAGAAAGACCTGGGCAGCACATTTGTGTTATGCTTGGTAACTGCACTGCTGTTATGGCTGAGACCTTGTTGCTTATTAGGGTGTTAAAACTTGGTTGGACAGTTTCTGATGGAATCATGTGAAAGTGCAATCTTTTATCCTTTCCAGCCTCACAACGTTTTTGTGCATAGCAGAACTGTGTGAACAGAAATGTACATCAAATATTGCTCAAGTAAAATGCATTTTTGGTACTTGCACATCTGTAAACTTGCTAAAATTTTTAATGATGGCATTCACGGAAGTTTTGGTTTGGTGTTAAATGTGTGAGCAAAGGGGATGAAGTACTGACAGCTCAGCACTGAGTTTTTGCTCTAGAAAGCCACATTCCCATGACAGGTTGTATGGCTCAGTAACTTTTGATAGCAAAACTATTAAACTTTGCTTTTTATCTTGTTGTTCTGTGGTCAAACAAATTACAGTTAAACTATTAATTATGGTAGTTAAACTATTAATTATGGTAGCTATTTAAATGTGACAAATTAATTTGGTTCTGTGGTAAAGTCACTCAGTATCTTTGAGAAGCCCAGCCTTGATTTCAAGATATGCTCTGAAAATTGAATGTTTAACAGCAAGCTCCATCCCCTGCTTAAACTGTGAATAACAAAATCAGTGCTTCACACAGCACAGGGCCTGCACATCACTTCTGCCTCCTCTCTGCCCTTCTCACCTTCCCTGTTCTGCATCTTGATGAAGGTTTTGTAAACCTTTCACACTAATGTCTTGCAGCTCTTTTAAAGGCACAACCATGAGTTCCAATCTCAAAGGTGAGATTAGAAGGTGACAGCCACATGAAAATTACTGTTAATTAGGACAAAAAATATAATTTCCACATGTGGACAACACCAGGTTTTCATCTGGTTTTTTTACAGACATTCTGACCATGTTGACAGGTCTCTTCTGTGTTGAGAGCAAAATTGGTAAAAATGGTAAAATGTAATATTTTCAAAGAAACTTTTAAAAATTAGATTAATCTTCATATTCTTCTAATTAGTTTTATTTAATAGTCCTTTCATTTCTGCCTCATTTAAAGTTCAATAAAGCTGGTGAGACAGACAGAAGGCTCATACATGGACAACAATATATCACTCACTAATTGTTACTTCAGTGAAAATGCTGATTATATGGACCCATCTTATACACTGAAGTCAGAGGGAAAAGCAATCTCTTCAAAAATATGTGAAGAGCTCATAAATAAAGTCTAACAGACAGTTACAATATATGTCACAAATCTGATTTCTTTCTAGAAAGGTAGCTCATGCAACCATCCTGCTCCAAAGCAGGGTCAGTTAAGGTCACTCAGAACCAGAGATTTGATATCCAGGATGGAGAGTCCACAACCTCTCTAGGGAAAAAAGGGTTTTCCTATGTTTAAATGAAATTCCACGTGTTTCAGTTGTGCTCTTGTCCTTGGGGAGCTGAGGGTTGTGGGAATCCATAAAGTTAGAGGGTTTTTAGGAAATGGTTAAAAAAGCGTATTTAGGCCTCAAGATGTAGCCCGAAGTTCTGTTACACCAGAAAAGTTTCCCAAGCAAGCAGAAAAGTTTCCCAAGCAGTAAACGTGACAAATAACAATAAGACTCTGTAGATGTGGCTTTAAGATAGCAACAAGTTTATTTAATGTATATCTTTAGAAGGTTACTGTGAATAGAGCTCTGTTCTTTGTCTTTTATGAACCAGTCTTTGTTTTAACTACTCTTACGTATGTTTTATAAGATTGGATAGAAAGCTTGTCAATATGTCTTGTTTTGGTGTGATTGGTTGAAATCTAAACTGAGATGGTTTTATGTCATTCCGTTTTACCCCACCTTCGAAGACATTTTCCTTTAGGCCAGCATGCTGTTAACATCTAACAATGTTCTGAGGCTGATGTACTAATAAACAAAAAAGGCTAGTCTGAATTTGTCCAGTGTGGTCCATATTTAGACTTTTTGCCGCGGCAAGTGGGTTCCTCTCTTAAGACGTGGGTTCCTAAAACCATTGGATCTATAGCTACCCTGGTGCACCGGCAAGGGTGACTGGCCAGTAGTCCCTCTGATCCTTCTCCTTGTATTTCTTGCCTTCACCCCTGATCTCCAGCGTTCTGTGTCTTCTCTCCTTTGTATCAGCAGCCAGCTTCAGTTTGAGATAATTTCTCCTGATTGATTAAAGCCCTCTGGCACTCTGGGTGCTCATCCCCTGTAATCAGGCAGCCTCTTGATCTTCACTTTGAAATCATAGTTTTGAATTTCAGGAAAATTCATTCTCTCCCTGAACAAGTTTGTCTCGTGTTAGTCTAAATTAGGATTTTGACATCAAAATCTCTTTTCTTTCCTCATTTTCTTGGGGAACATTGTTCTAAACCCAGAACTGGAGAAATGTTAAGGCTGGTTGCATTCAGCCAACCATTGTGATTACAAGTGTAATAATAGCTCATCATCCCTCAGAAACCTCAAATACAAACATCTGTCTGTTAATGAATTCTTTGGCTGAGCCACAATGATGTGGAGCCTTTTGTGGTTAGCTGAGTAATTAATTCCTTTGTTCACTGCCCATCCCTCACTTAGCTTTTTCACATCCCAAGTCTAAGAATTCCTGCAAAGAAATGACCTCTCAGAGAATGGGAAGCCTGGTACAAGATGGCAGTGGGCAGGATTTGTTGAACCCTACATAATATTCACAGAAAGAGAAACGAAATAATTAGAGAAAACATTTCCATAAAATAAAAGAATAAAAGAAAATAACGAATAAAAGACAATTAAAAATAAAAGAAACTACATAATTAGAGAAAACTTTGCAATGAAATAAAAGGAGGAAAGGACAGTTTGAGGAGCTGGTTGATTGGTACGTGCCTGGGGCAGTGAGGATGAAGTGAGTGACCCGTTCTTTTCCATGGGGGAAGCCACTGTGTGGTATGGATTGCAGCAATACAAAGTAATACCATCATCTCTTTATAGACAGTTTTTAGGACTCTTTCTTCAATCCCCTGTAAGAGCAGAGATTTGGAGGTTTTGGTAACAATGGGGAAGAATCCTTTGATGGGGTTTCAACCCCAGAAATGGGTGTAAGGGGGCAGGAGAGCGTGGTACAATAAACACAAACACAAAGTGTGCTTGGAAAACAATCAAACCCCACGAGTGTGATCCTCTGTGCATGGCAAGGGCTGTGTGCACGGCAGGGAAGCTGTCTGGCACAGGAACAGTGATGAGTGGAACCCCAAGATGCCAGGCTCCCTGATCCTGCAGGGAGGGGAAGCTGTGGAGCTGCTCTGGGTGAGGCCCTGCTCGCCCACGCTGCTGTCACAGCCACTGCTGCTCGTGCTGCTGTTGCCTTCTGATACAAGGCAGGCGGCCTGGTTTCAGGAAGCAGCACGGCGACCCATTTCCCCAGGGTCGCTCGGGCCTAAGAAACACGCGGACACCAATATGGTGGAGGATCAAAGGCCTTTATTCTCTCTTCTCATGGGGTTTTATAGTCTAAGGGGCTTCTACGTCAGGTGGGGGTCTGTCTTTACCATCTATGGTTAGTAGGCAATGGAAAGTTACTTGGGCAAGTGGAAAGTTACCGAAAACTGGTTCAGGGGACTACATTCCTATGTTAATTTTCTTATCTAAGGGGGCAGGGGCCCTGTCTTCCCGTAACATCGCGAGATCTTCCGAACGCCAGGCCCTATCTGCTACAAGCTGCTGTCCTTCTACAAGTGGCACGTTTGATTTATGGGCACTTTCTGCCTCTACATTCAGCTGAGCCATGAATAAAGGGTCTGCACGGCCAGGTTTGGGGTTTACCTGCGTGCACCTCACCTTTTAGGAAAACCCTCTCTACCACCACAGTGTGAGAGCCATAACTGCAATCTTACTCAGAATGCTGCATTGATTAAGTTCTGTTGGATAAACTGCTGTTAAACTGAATTTATTTAAATTTGCAAAATAGGGTATTTCAATCAGATATACCTTACTTACTCACCCATACAGTTTCATTGAGGAATAGTGGATCAAATTATCTTCTTAGGGAAGCAGTAGCAAATTAGAATAACTCCATTTAAAGCTTAGGAATAAATAAATTTAACATAAATAAATCCCTAGGCCAGAAATACATCTGTGAAAGCTGAGCTCATTCTTTCTTTCCCTTGTTCAAAGTAAAATTAAGCAAATGGTTGAATGCCTTTCTAAATCAGGGGAGAAGATTGAAGTCTGATCCATTTAAGCTACTTCCTTAAGCTGGGGTAGAAGTGGAACACAGCTTCCTTTTCAAACTGATAACTCTATTAGGAAAGGGAACAAAAGCTTTTTCTCCCTTCTTTTTCCCTCTTAATTCACTGGAGACATTTCTACATAATATATTTTTAGCACAGGTATATGTACAGAAGTGAATGTTTGTATCTGTGTAATCCTGCTCAGTAAGAATGAGCAGGATTCTTTTATTCCTAACAGTGAATTATCCTTGAGGGAACCTGACATCTTCTAGGAAACCTGACTGGCAAAAGTAATAAGTTGTAATAAAACAGAAGGAATCTTTGTAATCTCAAGATTAATGGATAAAATGTTTATGCTGAGGGGTCTCTTCATCAACAAACTGCTGTTTGCACCTATTTGCATTTTAATGGTTACCCTAGTTCTGAAGTTAAAATTACAGACTTTTCCCAGCTGCTCTTTAAATGCTACATTATAATTTTGAGGAAGCATCATACGTA
The DNA here is from genome assembly GCF_047830755.1 of Zonotrichia albicollis. Taxonomy (NCBI): domain Eukaryota; kingdom Metazoa; phylum Chordata; class Aves; order Passeriformes; family Passerellidae; genus Zonotrichia; species Zonotrichia albicollis. Next base: position 12,054,476 of record NC_133835.1, read on the forward strand.
ATTATATTTAATAGACACAGAATTGATTGAAACACTTAACAAAAACAAAAAGCCCAGACCTAATTTTGTAAACATGTTATTGTACAGTAACCCCCAATGATTTTGTTCTTAAATCTCCTAATTAATTTTTAATTAAAAAGCTCAAAGATGCTATTATACTTCTTGTTGTAAATGGCAGCCTTATGTAAGCATAAATGACTTAGCTGCTCAGACAAATATCTCCCATTAAAATCCATGTTAATGAGAACTCCTGAACGCAGTATTTCAGAGATTTAAACAGTGGCAGCACTAAAATAGTCTAAATATCACATAGGGGGTTGTTGTTCTTCGTTCCTCCTTTCTTTTTTTGTTTTGTGCAGAACACAGTAGGTTTGCAGTGAGAAGCTCTCCAAATTTCCACTCAGGTGCATCAATCTCCTCCATTTCTATTACCAGACTGTTTAGAGCATTTCCTAATTAATTGCAGGGATGGTCCAACTCACCTCTACCTATCTGAGGGCCATTGGGCCCAAATTACCAGGCTTTGATGCAGATCTGCTGCATTAAATAGGTGAACATTGCTCTTGTTAATGAAAAAGTGACCTACTGAGGAAAAACGACCAGGAGCCAAATTTCCAACCTTACATAGAAAAGCCATCCAGCTTTCCCTGGTTTTTGTCCATCTCCTGGTTGGAAGCAGCCAGAGGATCTGAGGCAGTAGCTGAGCACAGCGTGTTGCTGTGGGGATGGGCTGATGTCACAAATTGAGGATTATTAATAGCAGAAAAACAGCAAGTGCTCCTTTCAGAGAAGCATCTTTAATAGCAGGGGAAAAACACTTGAGACAAAATCTCATTTGCTATGTTTTTCTTACATTTTTAACCAAGGAGGGATGGGAGGTGGAAAATGCAGTGATTTCTATGGTTTAATTATCTGTCTTCTCTCTGGTTATTAACGCTGCAAGGAGAAGTAGCAAAATTTAGAAGGCTGGAGGTTGTAAGCTCAGTTTTGCAAAGCTGCAGTTTTAATTTTCAAAATGCAAAGTTTTGGGATTAGGATGAAGGACTAAAAATAGTGATGTTTCTTTTTAAAACAAATTTACAGTAGTTTCCCTCTCATAACTTTATCAAGTTCTTGATATTTTGGAAATAGAAGCTTCTACAAAAATCACTCAGCCTATTTAGAAGTGTAATTTTTTGAACCATATCATGAATAAATGGCAATACATACCTTCAAACCAAGGCTTGCCTTGAAAAGAGGGTAGTTATGAGGGTATATATCTCATCACACCCCAAAGTAAAATCTTTCCTCTCTTTTCCAGAAGTTGCTGCAACAAATGCAAGAAAAGCAGTAGCAACAAACCATGTGCTGGAGCTTGACTATATTTGATATATTCACAAAATGAAATTGAGTTACATAAGACAATTGAAATTTTATCACTTCTTATTTTATCCTGGGATAAAATTCTACAGTTCGGGAGATTTGTAATTGCCTTCCCGTACAGACCACAGATAAAGATTTTTCTGTTAGCAGAGAGGTGGAACAGGGGTCTCACAGATGCCATGGTTTGTGCTTTCCAAATGTGATGAAATCCATGTTTCCCTTAACACTTCAGTATTATTTAAGTGCAGTTTCTCAGAGTTCTGCTCGTTCCAGTCCACAGACAGCTCTGAAGAAAACAAGGGAGATCTGGGTGGTGTGTTTGGTTTTAATGGTTTCTGGAGATTTTCTCCTAGCTCTCCCAAAAGACAGAGTTCTGTCATTTTTTCAGAAAACCCTCGAATTCCACTGCAAGCCAGCTGCAAAGCCTGGTGTGCCATTGTGTTTTAGATGGTTTCAGGCAAAACTTGTGCACCATTGCTGCTGTTTGCAGAAGGGATATTGAAGTGTCCAAGGGAGAGTCTTTGTACCAAAGCCTTTTGCTTACCTGAGTGAGAAAGTTCATCCCATCTTCCCATCAGAGCATCCAGAAGATGATGGAGAAAATCGCAGCACAGAAGCAGCCAAAATACTTGGACTGCTGTGTATTCACTTGAGTTTTTCTTCTTTGCCAGGGCTTAGAGTCTCCCTCAAGAACACCAGCTGTGCATCTTGTCCACCCAGCTGATAGCACTTCAAATCTGCTTAGCTTCAGAAATTACTTGCCTGTGTAATCTAATTTTACCCAATGTTCTGTTTAGAAATAAGTCCATTTACCACTCACAGATTGTTAGTTTCCTGATTTAATAGTGAGATGTTGAAGAAAAAGCAGTGTTTCTCCCTCATAACTCATGCTTTCATCCCACTTGTTCATACTCCAGTAATTGAAATTACAGTTTTATAATTGTGCAGACATTGATGATTTTGCAAATGGAGGATTATTAATAGCGTAAAAACAAGAAGGACCTCTTCTCAAAATGTTATTCCAGCAAAAAAGAACTAGAAAAATATGCTTGATTATTTCTTCACTTTTTTGTGCATTCTTCACATTTTAATTAGGCAGAAAAAGTAGATAAGATTTTCTTTCATCAGCATGAATATTAGTGAATCATAGCAGAAAAGAAACTTATGAAAAATATTACAAGTCATAAACTTAGAGGTTTTTTAGTTCTATGGACTTTTAGGTTTAAAATACTTTTGAAAAAGAAGTACAAGCTGGAACCAAAACTTCATTGGTTCTTCAATATAAATTGCTGGGGGGGATGTTGTACTTTCAAGTGTATCTGCATTAAGATGCCTTTCCTGTTCCTTTGCCAAACCTGATATTCCATACTTTGCAGCAGACAGGACCTTTTTGGGGATCTTTTGGTCTTTTAGCAGCTTATAGGTGTTGGAGCTCTGTATTTCCTAAGTAGTTGAATATATGCTTTCAAAAACTTTCAAGAACTTTGCACCTTCCTTTTTTGGGGGGAGCCTGGGGAGTTTTGGAGTTCCCATTTCCCAGTGGTGCTGGAGGCCCCAGGCAAGGATCCCCCCTCTCTGTAGGGAAGAGATGGAATCACCATCCCTGAAGTGTTCAAAAAATTAGTAGATTAGTAGAAATAGATGTGTTATTTCATGATTGTTGGTCATGGTTGTCCTCAGTCAAAGGCAGGGTTTGGTAATCTTGGAGGTCTTTTCCAACCTTTATGATTCTGTGATGTGCACAGATGATCCTGTGCTTCCTTTCCCTCCCCACACCCTGCCAGGGGTTAATCCCAAATCCTTGTCCACAGAGGGGTTCAGGGGAGATTTTTAGCCTGAAATACCAATTAGGAGACAGGAAATAAGGAACAATAAGAGACAGGGACAGTGAGATCACCAGGATGCAGCTTCAACAGAAACTGTGGCAGTATTTCTAACACATTCCACAGCTACACTGTGAATTAGTGGGGGATACCTCCATGAGGACACAGGAATGACATGGACGCCCTGTGGGGCTCAGCAAGTTCTGAGCTTGCTGACACAATTGAGAGAATACCAGGGAAATTACCACTTCTCATCCTTGCCACATTTCTTATAATCTTTTCCAGAATATTCACTTGGTTGGGTACCTAAAACAGAGAGAAGTGGAATCTTTGGCCTCAGTAATTCCATTCTTAGGAATGCAATTTTACTTCTCCATTGTACTCAGGGTGGTTTTATCTTAGTTTTGTATGTGTATGTTTAGCAAAAGCTTTAAAAAAACCAACCGTGCCATGAGCATCTCATTGCTAAGCAACAATGTATTCTTCCCTCCCACGTACCTTCTTGCTGTTCTGTGAAAAATAAGGATAACAAATGTGTAAAAAGCAGGGTGCTTTCCTCCCTGTGGAATAATGCAGCGAGAGGCTCAGCGCTGAGCAGCTCTGGTCACCTATTTCTGAGACAAACTGCTGCTGCCATCTGCTTACTGACTAAAGCAGTAATGGTCTGCATCCTGCTGCTGCACTCCTGAAAATTCCTGCTGGGATCCCTGCTTGGCAGAAATTCTGGCACACAGAACATTTTGGGAGCTTGTGTGCTGCTGGCCATGGACAGATTGGGATGACCTGAGATGACAGTGGCACAGGATCTGCAGGACAGGCAGTGGACCCCACTGCAGGGGCAGGAGGGAGGTTTTTAGTGGGTTGTTATAATGCTGTGTATTGTTTAGGGTCTCCTTGGGGAATTTCACTGCTAGCTCTGTTGTTTTCATGTTGATCAGAAGACAGTAACATTGTGGAGGGGGGAGAACTGTGCTCTGTCAGCAAACTGCACTTCTGGAAAATGGTTGTCAAACCATCTGCTATTTCAGAATCATCCTGGACTTAAAGCATTTTTAAAACTCTATAGTTCAACAGCCATAAATGTGGAGTTTTGTTTGTTTTCTGTGGTGCTGCTCTGTTGTCTCAGCGCTCTTGTGAGTGCCTTTAAAAGCTACCAGTGTATTCCATGAATTATAATTTCACTTTGTAATATCAGTGTTGTGTGAACACCACAGCAAGGTCACTTTGTAGAACTAAGTGCTGGCTAAGTGTTAAATATGGTCATGCAGTTGTAGAACAGATTGAACCAGAAATGCTCCCTTGCTTGCAGTTTGTGCCTGGACTCCTGTGTGCATCAGCTTAGGAAAGCTGTAGCAGTTGTAGTCAAGGGTCTCAGCAAACAAGAAATCCAACCAGCCCCTGTTTGGGGAACGTCCCTTTCAGAGTGCTTGGGGTGCAGATTGATCTAACACCTTACCAAGGCTCTCCTATGCTAAGTGTAACTACTTGAATTTTCAGCAGACACAAGCTTCCTTAATTCCCCCTTTGTGACAAAGCTATGGAAAGGCTGTTTAGTTACATTAGTCAGAGTTAATTCTGCTTACCTGCGTTAGAAAGTTGTGAAATGAGCTCGGGTGTGAGCTTGAACAAAATATTGCACACTAAGCCTTGCTGTGGATGTCCTTATTCCTCCTTCAAGGAGGAGAGCCTGGAGGCTGTTAATTATGTAGTGGAGGATGGTTATTCCAAACCTCTGTTCCTTTTCAGATTAGTTTTTATAACCTTAGTGTGCAGTTCAACAAACCATTGAAAAGGCTCCCAAAGATGGCAGCAGAACTACCGTGCAGGTAAAGTTACCTCATAGAGGATTACCATTCCAATGCTACCAAAATTGCCACTGGAACATGTCATATAGAAGTCAGTGGCAAAACAGGGATCTTTTCATGCACTGGTTTCAGATCAGATTGATAAATTATTGAACACTTGCACATGTGTGAAAATATTGCTAGCCACACGCTGCTCCCATGTCCAGTTTCCATGGAGGGAGAGGAGCAGCAGGCAGTGCAGGAGGACAGAGCTGCAGCTCCACCTAAAGTGCCAGATAACAACTGAGCACAGAGTGGAACTGGCTTGCAGACCAAAAGAGACAAAATTCCCTTCCCCTGGAGCAGGGGAGAAGCTGCAGTGACAGTATTGATCTCCTGTTCAGAATTTACTCCCCTGTTGTTCCTCCAGTGCCACAACACGATGCACTTCAATCGGAGCAAATAGTTAATATTCTGTTTAACCTACAGCAAAATAAAAAAAAATAAAAATCCACATGCCAATGAGGATACAGTCCATTTGCCCAAAACTCTTCTATCCACACTCTTCTCATTCATTTTTAATGATCATTTTATGTTTTCACCTTATTTCTTCTTCCTGTATTATTATATACACAAGGGGGAAGAATGAACAAAGTTAAATTGTTTCTTGGGTTTTGCTGAGCTGCCTGGTGGGTAGATAAAAATAGCAAGTGCCAGTGGCAAAGTCTCCTGAAAAGTGCTAGCACATTGTGAAAGTGCTAACACATTGTGCTATTGAATCAGCACTGAGAAATCAGATTTTCCTCACTTTCTTTAAACTTAAGGTGACCTTTAGGAATGCATTTGCATCAATGTAGAGAACCTTCTTACTTTGTGTATGGAAGTCTAAGTCGCCCTGAAAAGAGTTCAGCTGTGGGTCCTGGAAATTCCCTTCATTCTCTCCTAGGCTTGATAGGAGATTATTGATTCTGGTACCAGAATAAAGCAGCCCCAAACACACAGTGCTGAGAGGTTTTGTCTTTGGGAAGATGTTATCATACAGTAATTTATAGCTCAGGACTTCAGAAAGTTTCTGTTTATTAAAGACTCCATTGTATCATTTCTGAAAACCATTTCTATAGAGTTGATAATCCCAGCTGTTTTCCTGAAATTCCACAGAGCCCCAGGTTATCTCCAACACAGACACTGATACCATTTTTAAGCAGGGTTTAGGGCAGCAGAGCTGCCTTGGATATGGCTGTGGTCTCACATATTGATTATGTAGAAACATTTTGCCTTATGGGGTCAAATTCTTAAGCTCTTACTCGTGGATCAAATAAAGAGAGATTGAGAGCTGCTGTGCCACTTATTGATTTTGAAGTAAGCAAGAATTGCTCAGAACTTCTTACACTCAGGCCTGAATTGATCAAAGTTCACATGGGTTGAAAGTTATGACTTGTTAAGTTACTTAAATTATTTTAACCTTAAATTATTTTACACATAACCCTAATCTAAAGCTAGGTGAACTCAAAATATTATCTTACACTTCTAGAACTTGGACTGAAGGTTTATTTTAGCAGGTTAGATGCAGAAAGGTCATGGCCAGTACAAATTGGACAAATACTTAGAAACTTGGTGCTAGAAGTCAGAGTATTGAGTCAAGCACAGTATCAAAGAATGAAATATTCACAGCAAGACAGAGGAGGTTCTGGGCAGGGAGTGACTTTGAAAACAGTGAGGCTTAAGTAGCTGCTTAAATGTGGAATTTAGAGAAGCCAGAAACAAGCTGAAAAAGTGCATTTTCTAAAGCATTGTAAGTGGCTTGTCTGTGATCTCTGCAGAGCGAGGGCAGCAGGAATATGATTTTCAAAAGGCCAAAACAGGTTTTCAGCACAGCAGGGAATGGTTCAATCCCTGTTGTTACCCAAGGCCCCCACTGCAGTGCATGTGTGCTCACAGTATACAGGAGGAAGCACAATAGCATCAAAGATTAGCATAGAAACAGCTACTCTGAGCTGGAATAAAATTTTCTCCAACTTCTGTGAGACTCTTCACACAATATTCCATTACTCTGACTTTTTATTAGTATATTTTGGGTTAATACACAGAGCAAAACTGTTCCTGAAAATTCACTGTGAGAGCTGTGAATGCAACAGTTACTGATTTTATCTCAGTCTGATGTATTAGTTTAAATAACCAAATAATACTTTCAGAAGTTTAAAGCAGATGGCACCAACATTTCATCTAATCTGTGGCTATGAGCCACTGCATTTTTCATTCTTATTTAGAATGAAATAATACCATTACAGACTTGTAAAAAATATTGATGTCAACAAATCATTATTCTTGTTTATCAAGGCATTCATTTTACGCTGATCAGGCCTCTTGGTTGACCTTGATTATATTCTATATTCTCTTCCTTTTTTTTTTTTAGCTTAATTCTAACATTAAAAAATTACTATAATGCAAATCTATCAGTAAGTATTTTTCAGTCTCTATCATTTATTCAGGAAATGGCAGAGATATTTAACAGGTACTTAGCATCTATCGTTGCAAAGTAAAAGGTTGATTATAAATAAGAGTGAAAAGGTTTATTGAAGACAGAGGAGGTGTGAATTTTCTGATGATCAGACAGTTGATGAATAATTCATTATTCCTCCCTTTTCCAGGAGCCACACTCCTGAGCAGTGGCCACTGTAATTGTGGACACCAGGTGTCACATTATTAGGTTATTAATGTGATTATTCAGTGTCATGCCACATTCTCTCAGGCAGCTCTGTGTGTGGCCCAGCTAAAAGGGGAGTTTGAAGTGTAGGAACGTGGTGCAGCACAACAGGGACAGAGATCAGCCCGCAGCATCCAGGGGATCAGCTGCTCCAGAGTGTGTGCACAGCCTGCCCCTGCCACAACATCACAGCCCAGGAGCGGGATGGAGAGAGCTGTCCCCAACATCTCCACTGCACCCGGGAGCTTTGCACATCCCTAATTAAAGGCACTGAGCCCTGAGCTCCAGGTGACAAAGCACCAGATCCAGACAACACCCTCTGGAGAGAGCTTGGAGGAGCAATACAGAGCTGTGAGGTGCGAGTCTCAATAATTTCATGGGCCATTTTCTAATTAGCACATCCCTGAGAGATTGACTTGCAGGGCTGGTGGGAAACCAGCCAAAGAATAATGGAGTCTGCAGCACCACAGGTGTTCCTTGCCTGACCCTACATGGATTTTATGCTCCTGAAGAGGTGCAGCCTGCCAGTTAAAGAAGGATGCCTCTGCCTACTCCCCTGGATTGATCTGCTCCAGACACAGCAGCAGAGCAGGGATGGTGGCGAGTAGATGCTGTTAAAGAAGAGGAATAAGACAAAACAAAGCCCTGGTGCATGATCTAGTAGGAAAGGCAGAGGTGTTATTTGGCTCTGTTCTCTCACAATCAAAGCCAAGCCATCATCAATTAGCACAAACTTGGAATGGGTGACAGAACTCTGCAATGAGCACACACAGGTAAAACATAACTGAGGAGCTGGGTTTGGCTTATCCAAGTGTATGTAATCAATAGGAATTGGAATGGCATTGCCACAGATGCAGTTACCTCTAACCTAGCACAGGCATTCCAGTGACAGACCAGATATCAGGTGTAAATCCTAGAATCCATGGTAAGCTGCAGGTAGGAGTTCCACCCCCAACTCATATTTTAGTGGGTTTTTAAAAATTATTATTTCTTTGGAACACTAGAGAAATAAAACACCTTATGTAGAAGCCTTTCAGATTTGAGTAAGAAAATAAAGGCTTGGGAAATTGCAAAAGTTGTGAGAAAAGTTTATTCATGCTAAGTTTATTGTCATGGGGGAAAGGAGACTTTATTAAAGATTTAAATTTAATAAAGTAATAAGTCAAGGAAGAAATAAAAATTTTGATAAAGTTGATCCAAAAGAGCCTAACAATAAGAGGACTTAATCTGAAGGCTTAGAAAATCAGGAGTCAAATACAAACTCTGCAGAGCTGCTTCATGTAGCAAGTAATGAGCCTGCACCCCTGCGTAACAATGTGAGAGAATATATCGAGAAGCTGAAAGAATTAGATGAGATTCTTGACACCAGGGATTAAGGGTTGTGGCATAAAAATAAGGAAAGGATCTGAATCAGTGAACTCGTGTTGTATCTTGAGCTGATGACTTTCTGTTCTTAAGAATTTATTTGGTTTTTAGTACTCTCTGTCTTGGAGGCACAACACAGCTGTGTGGTTTGTGGCCAGGCTTAGCCTGCTGAGCCGTTTGCTGTCTGTCAGTCCATTTCCCTGGTTGTCTGGGGCTGAGTTCACAATTCTGCATCTTGAGAGTTCTTACTCTTTCAAAGCTACCATTCTGAGCTGTCTCTCAGCCTGAGCACACTGCATGACATTTTCATTGCGTCCACATCCTGCAGGAGCGAGGCATTAGAGCTTCCTTTGCAAAGGAAGGTGCTGACAGCCAGAGATATCTAGTTTAAATTTTTCCACACTGAAAATGGTTCTTGTGCTCCACATTGATTGAGCAGCCCAGGTCCCACTAACTGTCCATTTCCCTCCTTGCATTTTTCACTGCACTCTCTCTGTTTACCCTGGCAGGGCTCGAGTGCCTCTGTGGCGAGGCTGAGCTGGGGTCGTTTTCTCTGCATGCACCTGGGAGAGTTTACAGAAAATACTTGACCTTGAGATAGGAGCATGTAAAGGGAGTGGATGAACATGATTCACTTTGATTTAGATTACAGTGAAGATTTCAAAGCTTTCTGACCCTTTTGATTCCTTCTAGTGAAGGAAATGAGACCAGAGCGGCTGGGAAATGCTTGGTCTGCAGGAGCCACCTGAGAGGTGCTGCTCCATCAAACCACCCTGCAGATGTGGCAAAGCTGGGTTAGAGCAGCCTGAATCAGGCCCAGCTCCTGTGCTGAGTGAGAGTTAATTAAAGCTACTCTTTCAATGGACATCCTTTCAGTGCATTTCTGCTGTCTGAGGGCATGGTGATGGATGAGGAGGTAAATTGGCTGATTTTACTGCCAGTCATTAACATTCCAGTGCTGGCTGCATCCCCCCTGATCCTGCTCAGCAAACACCACTCTCCAGTGATGTCACTGCATATTTCTCTGCACAGTCAACAGTGGTAAAGACTGTGATCATTGCAATTACTGCTCTGGTTAGCCCACTCTGCTACTTGAGGTAGTAAAATATAGATGCTTCTTTCACCTCGTGGCAAATCCTCATTGCCAGGCTGTCAGCAGCAAGGAAGCAATATTTATGGTTGTCTTTAGGGAGCTCTATCCCATCGTGCAGTTAATTATGATAAACTGTTTTATTTGTAAGAGCCTAAAACTGCTTTGTACCGTGGCAATACAAGGCTATAAAGGAGCTGCTTAATGAGGATGGTCAGACCAGCAAATGTCTCCTGTAATTTGACAGGAAAAACAGCAAGGTGTGCCTGCCCTGAAAAATAAAGTTTTGTCTGTAGCATGCTCTGATAATACAGTTGTGTAATGACAAGTGAAGATGAAGGCAGAATTTTCAGTGTACCTGCACAGGCTCAGATTTTGTCAACACTTTAGGAAAAATTGGATTATGAGTCCCCAGAGGAGCCAGGGCCCCAGCAGGAGTGTGCCATGGGAGAATGGAACATGGGACAGGAGTGACAGGGAGAGGGGAGCCCCATGGGGAGCTGCTTTGTTTGCTTGTATGGAAATGGAAAGATTTCTGCTGAACTGGTTCCCAGCACAGGTGGTTGCCCACAGTCCATATGGACTATGCCCAAATCCATTTGGGATTGCCTGGCTTTGTGGGGCTCTAACAGGTACAAAAGGCAGCAGCATCCCAGGAATTTTGCTGCCTCTTGCCCTAAGCCTGGGGATGGCCCTGCAGCTGGGTCGGGCTGGGTGTGCACAGTCCAAGCTGAATTCCCATCTCCATTTCACAGTGACTGATCCTCAGATTCTGCACAGGCTCTGAGCTGCTGTAGAGCCCACGAGCCTTAATCAGGACCAGACATGAGCATGGACTCACAGCAGGATGACCCAGGTGTTAAGGACTGCAACAGCACCCTCTGAAATCACCGTGAGACCTTGTGCTGATTTCAGCAGATCCCAAAGTGTTCTGAGATTCAGCACAAGCAAACAACTGGATAATTTAGGGTCTAGCTGAGGAAGCTGGCTGGGGCCTCCCATTGGAGGAGATTCATTAGAAGAGATTAATTAACGTTTCTGCAGTAATTGTTGAAAAGCCCCAGCACTGCCTCTGCTGGCCCACATCAGTGTCTTTCACCCTGACACTGCAGAAAGGAGGACTTGACAAGCCATCTAAATTAAAACTGTGTGAACAAAAATATTCTTTATCTTGGAGAAAGAAAGAAATTACATTAATATATAATGCCCTACATTTAACATTCCCTCAGTACCCTCCCACTTCTGAGTTACTGCACTTGGAGATGTGATCATATATTAAACACTGTGAATTCACCTTCTTCTTCCTGGCAGTTTGTCTAGAGCTATTCTATAGAATGTGTTCAGCTTTTATACTCATCTCAAAACTGAAATTTACTGGAATGATATATTGGTTAGCATGTCTGGGAACATCTGACAGTATTGTACTTTTCCTCTTCTCTTTTGTGTTTCACACACCTGTCAGAGGAGCACGTGCATTTTCCTTTGCAGTCAATAGAGAACTAATTAGAGGATAATTAGAGCAACTATTGCTTTTCATGCATAAAATCATGATGTCTCGACTGTGAGTCACAGGCTGTCTATAGTGGGAGATGTGCAGGTAGATTGGCCTGTGGTTACTGGTACTTTTCCTAAAGCTTTAATTAAAGCTTTTGCTGGCTCAGGGTTTCAGAATTGGGAAAACAGAGTTGGGGGCAGAGGAAATTGTTTTTCCTGGTCAGCTGCTGCATCAGGACAGAGCCACAAACAAAGCTGTGATCTCAAGGAATTCAGCCCACAGCCCAATTTCCTGGCCCTTCAGTTACAGGCAACACAAAATTAAGAAAGTTTATAAAGCTGCAAAAGAACATTTTTTAAAATTCAGAAGTTGCATTTTCCGAATGCTTTTTACTTCATAATACTGATACAAATTGCTACAAATCCAAAAACATTTCTAAATAAATAGCTGAAGAGTTTGCTTTTAATGGAGAGGTGGATAGGCAATGAAAAGTTGGGGCTCTTTCCTAAAACTGTCAAAGTTTGTGAGTCTGTCTGTCTGAGCTAGATGGGATTTGAGGACATGTTACCTCGCTCTCTGTACAGCACAAAATCTTAAAAAATCCACAGCCAGAGCACATTTAGAGGACATGTCTCTTCAGGTTACAGTGCCAGTCTGGCTCGTGATGCAGAGGGAGGCAGTGCAAACTCAGGTTAGATCAGTGTAGGACAATTTTTCACAAGGCAACCACTTGCAGGGCTGCAGTGATACAGAAAAACCCCACCATGCTGAGATAGTTCAATTAAAAATTGTCTTATATTTAGTGAAGAGGGGGAAAAATTATAAATCCAAGGCAAAAGAGGAAGAATAAAGAGAAATTAATTTTTTTAGCTGCATGGTGCTTGAATGTGCTTTGAAGGGCTCTGTGTGCAGAGCAAGAAATTAATCTTACCTGGCAATGGATATTTACAGTATTGGGAATTCCATGCAGGGCCCAGCTTTGGTTTCCTGTGGAGACTGGAGCACAGTTTGCTGTAACAAAATAAACAGCTCAGTTGTTCTGGAAAGGTATTTCCTTTCAGCTCCAACAGAAATGGTATCAGTGAGAGCCTGAAGGGGTGGTTGGGATGAGTGGGAAAAGCCCCAGGTCAGCAGCCCAGCCCTGAGAGCAGCCTGCAGGGCTTTGGGCTGGGCAGGTCTCAGCCTTCGCTCAGCAAAGATAGATGGAAGAATTTATTTAATCAGCTGAATGTCTGGGGTTTAGTCATTGGGAGTCACCCTTTCATGCAGAAAAGGTGATTTTTAAACTTGGCTAACGGCACCTGGGGTAAAATCTCTGTTTGTTCAGTGCTCATTCCATGTTCAATACTAACCTTTGGAAAATGGGTTTGGATTTACAAAAGGGTAAAATATTTCCCTTTTATTAAGCAGTGCTAAAAAGTGCTAATGCATTTTTGCAGCAGATGTATGCAGGACTAAAACTTAGCAGATGAGTTTTTGAGCAAAAATTAATATGCACTGAATTGTAAGAAATAACACTTTAGTACTTGATTAAGGAGCTGAGCAAATTATATGCTTTAACCAAACATAGGCATTTCTCTCTTTTTATATATCCCTTGATTTGGGAACAATGAAAATGCACTTATGAATCTGCCTTTTAAATTAAAACACAAATTAAATGCAACCATTAATTGCCAATGTGAAGCTGTTACCTTGTAAAAGTATTGTTTATCATTCCCATGTCTTCTTTCTGGGGGTGCTTAAATAACCTGATATCATTTCTATGAGTTGGATTTTATTATAGCTGATTTATGGTTGCTTGCACATAACCTGACGTGCACAGGGAAAGGACAGGCAAGGGAAAAGCTAGAAATATTTTCAATTTTGCTACTAATCACTAAACTGCACTACTTTCTTCAAATGAAAAATTATCTCCTCTGCTCTTTACCTTCAAAATAGCCTCTCACACCAAATACGTGTTTCCTAATTACAAGCAGAATCAGTTTAGTTGGTCATTAACTATTCTGAATAGCATGTTGGACCTCTCCACTGGAAAAGAAAAATTCTGTTTCTGAACATCTCAAAACTTGTCTCTTTGAAGCCATGAGATGCCTCTGTAAGGATTTAATTTTTAGATTTATTTCCAAGACATCATTATTAGGAATGCAATTGCACTTTCATGATAGTATGTAGATCATTAGAGATACTTATATGAGATAATTACAGGATCATTTAATTAACATTATTATCATATAACCACAATTAAGAGTAAAGATTTCAATACACAACATTTTCATCTGGAAGTTTCCAATCCATGAGATTATGGGCATGAGCAACTCTGCAAATGTCTTCTTGCTAAAACATAAGATTTCCTGTTTAACTGTATTTCTATTTTACATTTTTATCAGATCTTGTCTTGACCAGAATACTTACCACTTTCTGGTAAACCTGGTTCTTTGTGTATTTTAGGATTTTTGCTGATATCCTGTATATGAACAGTTGTGCAGGTCATGGAATCTTTACATTCTTTTTATGAGTTACAGAAAGTTCTATTGTGGCCCCACAAACCAAAGTAGGATATGCTTCCCCCTCAACTTGCCAGGATGAGCAAGTGGAATTTACAAAAATTAGCATTATTGTAATCCTTTCAGACTGCAGAGAATAAGAAATGATGCAAAGAGCTCAGCTGGCTGCATCATCTGGGATTCTCAGTCTCCTGATTTTGATTCATTTTCTTATATTTGTTGAAGATGCTTTTAAAGCAGCAGGAGTTCCAGCCTGCTCAGCTTGCCCAGGGGAAGGGGCTGGAGCAAAGGGCAGGGCTTTGGAGATGTCTGTGGGGCTGGAGCCTCCTCTGGAAATCCCCAATTCCCTTTGCTCTTGGCAGTACCCAGATCCAGCTGGAGGTTGTGATGTTGGAATGCAGTTCTTTGCCTCTCCATCCTCTCCAGAGGGATGGATCACGTGGTGAGAACCTCTATAAAAGAGAAGGAAGGAAGGAATTAGTGATGTGGTAGAATAATGCAGTCAGCTGCAAACTCTGTGAGTTTGTCTCAGAACTTGTTCTCTTCCAGCTTTTTGTGTCTCATCTGTCAGAGTCTTCTGAAAGGAAAGTTCAGAAGTTTAAATGCTCAGAAAGTGAAATCCCCCCACAGGCAGTGCACACGTGGTGCTGCAGTGCAGGACATGAGTGATTCACCCAGTCCCAGCCAGCAGTGGCTGCAGCCTGAGTGCCAATGAAAGCCCATTCCTGGAACAGCAGTGCTTTGAGAACAGGATACAAGAAGAGAAAATTAATTTGACAAACTTAAATGCACCTGGGCTGAAGTCCTGAGCCAGGCTGCCACTGCAGAGCTGGGAACTGGAAGCATTCTCTGCTTTACAGAATTAGAAGCTATAGAATGAAATAGTCACCTTTATGAATAGGTGTGTTTTCCTTGGAAATACTTGTTTTTCTACCTGTGAATTCTATGCAGCCAAGGCATTTTTTAATATGTATACTTCCTTCTTCTCACCATGGAGCCTCCCTTTTCTTTAAAATCATCTTTACATCTTTCTCTGTTAAAATAGTACATCACTATTCATGTTCAGTTTAATTCTAGAACTGTTTGTTCAGACTGAATGTGTGTGTCTGTGTATGTATAAACATATCAATATACATAAAATTCAGTTTTAGACATTAGGAGAATAAACACAAAATTGGACCACACATGAATCTTTTTTTTTTTTGTATGCAGTGACTATTTCCACCTTCATAATCCTCAGTGTAAAGTGTAAATAAGAGTTTTTCTATCTGTTGTAGCAACCCATAAGCACAAAAGGACCCAGAAAGTAATAACAAAGATAAATAACTTTGCAATAAAATTTCAGCTCCAGTAATTTCCCATTTATATTTTCTCAGTGAATCATGTAGTCCCAAGCAATGCACTTTTTTACGTCTGGGCTGCATCATACAAAGTAATTTTATATCTAATACTTCCCAGTGTGTCCAAAATATAACATCACATGCACAATGCATGACAGAGTGGTCGATGAATTATACAGAGCCTTCAAATAACATCACTGGGAATGTGATTTCATAGGCTTTCTAAGGCAATCAATCTTATCATATTATGAGGAATGAATTGTCAGTCAGGGTTTTTTTATTCTACCAGGAATGCTTCAGAAGCTCTTACCTCATGCTCCTTATTGTTGAAGGCTGCCTGCTGAAGATGCTTTTCCTGTGTGAAATTATCAATGTGTTCTGTACATCTTAAAAGTTAGATCTCAGTTAGCACAAGATTTTGCCAGAGTGCATTACCTGAGGCTGCAGGAAATGTTATGCAGTGAAAGGAAGTGGAAACTTCAGGGAGGAGGAAGTGGGACTGGTAGGAGCAACAAAAGAATAGCTGTTGTGTATGAGGAGCTTGTCTTTGTCTTATCTAAGTGTCAGCTCTCTCATCTTCCCTCCGTCTCACACGTACTCCCACACACTTATTTCAAACATGATTTGCCGTGACAGCTCCACCATGTCTCCTGAGAGCAAACAGATGAACTTCCCTCTCCTTTCCAAGAGAGTGACTGCGATGTTTCTCCATATCTTTTTTTTTAAAAACAGCTGCAGCAAAGAGAAAACCACCCTGGCAGAGGAGATGGGGTTTAGTCTTAGTTGGGTTTTTCTCTGGTGTGGCTGCATCGTGTCCAAGTCATCTGAGTAAGTGGTGTGAGGTACCTGTGGATTCCTGGCAGCCAGGAAGCCTTTTGTGGTTGCAGCTGCCTCATTTTCCTTCCCAGAAGCTTTCTGTAGGTGTTTTGAGCTGTTAGGGCTGGGATTCTCCACGGAGTCCCTTAGGACAGGCAGCTGAGCAGATGGCTCCGTGCTCTCCGTCATTAACGTCAGCTCAGATCCCAAACGTGGCACCGAACTCAGCAAGACAAACACGCCAGGCTTCAAGCTGGGCATTGATCTGAGCCACTTCTCAGTCTCTAACAGTTTTTCACCTGGAAAGACACGAGGGCTTCACTGCCCACTGCAAACCTGACAGGCTCACAGGGAGGTGGGAGCACTCACCACCAGCTGATTTCAAAACAAGAAGTGACAGAGATGGACCAGCTGTTCTCTCCCTCATGCCATCCCCTGGAAGCTGATCTTCCAATCTTCTTTTAGATTCTTCTTACTCTTTTAGATTCTTCTTATTCTTTTAGATTCTTCTTATTCTTTTAGATTCTTCTTATCCTTTTAAGATTCTTGTTCCAATCTTATTTTAGATTCTTTCCCTGAATTTAAAAATTATTCGTTTAAAGGGGTGGAGGGAAGAGAGAGAGAAAAAAAAAAAAAAAGAGAGAGATTGCACAAACAGTCAGAAAGCTAATAAGAATCTTTTCCCAGTGGGGCAAATGTAATCTTTAACTGGTTACAGCAAGCTTACAGATTACTGAGACAGAAGAAGCCTGAGTGTGAAATTCTGCTGAGTGTTTACCTAGATGCTGTCATCTTCCTCTTTCTCTACAGACAAATGCAAATGTGTCACAGATTTTAAATATGCCATTAATTACTGCACACTGCCTCCTTTGCACACAGTCAGTGAATTCCATAAGTTGCTTTCAGTGCAAGAGATATAGAGAAATTGTGCCAACGTTTTTCAGTTTGCAACTTACTGTCACTTCTGGAATCAGCCTGTGACAGCAGATGTTAATTCTCTGCTCACTAGAAGCCTCAGCACTGGTAAGCAGCAAAGTTAGCAAGAACAGCTGTCATAGTTCAGTGCAATTTTAACATTTTTGAGACTTTTATATTCCTGCTCCACTGTACAGAGGGAAATTTAACCTTGGAAAAGGAAAACCTGTTGCATCAGCACCAGAGAAACAAAGATAATGTTAATACTGGGGGATGTGTGGTATGCATGTGGAATCCAACAAACAGGAATGAATAAAAAAAAAAAGAAAAAGCCATTCACAAATTTAATTTATTACATAAAAAACAGGGAGTGCTTCAGATCAGTATACTACTATAATATTTATATGTAACATCTTTCAGAAATGCATTACCAGCTGTTTTTCATTCTATTTTAAAGATTTCTCCCTCACCTGCTTCCCAATGTTTGTCTCACTGTTCACTCACCAAGTATCTCCTATTTCCTGCCAGAAGAATGAGCCTTTCCACATGAGGGCTTTGCTTTCAGTTTGCATCTTCTTTGTTGTCACTCCCCCAGACTGGAATTACCCCCGTGCTTTCACCATGGAAGTTGCTTCACTGCACTGCCTGCTGCCGACAATATCACATGGAATTTGAGATAAGTTTGGAATTCTCCCAGCCTCCAAAATCTGATGTGTTTCACACTAATGGGCCGCAGCCACAAAGCTGTTCAGAGCTGCAGTTCATAAATGAGTTCTGTTGTCCCCATGTGCCACAGGCTGGTTCAGTTGCAGGAGGGCTCTGCTAAGTTCAGAGCAGATTCTCTCCTGAGAAAAACCAACCAGAATCTCCACCCCTGAAGTGTCCTCAGGCCACCCAGCAGTGAGTCCAAACCAGCACCTGATCCTTTAGGCAGCTTTGTCTCTGTGTGATGGGCAGGATCCTAAATTCAAACTAAATCCAATCCAAAGGAAAGCCCCAAATTACATAAAATTTCAACAAATCAACCAAAATTTCAACACTGCTGCCTTCATTCTGCTGATCATTCCCTTTTGCCAGCAGTTTTTTGTTGTTCAGACCCTTGGAAGCAAATCACCTTTAGTGGTGGTGGAGGGGAGGGGGTGAGGAATTGCTGCAGGAAATTTGGATAAGCAGCCTGGTCTGCAGAGTCTGGCAGCTGAAAAATGTCACCACCCCTAAAAGCTCAGGGGATCCCCCTGACTCCAGGGCAGCAAAAGGGAGGCAGGGGATTTCTCCTGTACAGCTGAGATGCAGATGTGCCTCTCTGCAGTGCCTTTTGACATATATGTTGTCATATAAAAAGCTATGTAATGGTATAAAATTGGACTGTATTTTTTCTTTCTTCCTACATTTCCTTTAATCTGATTTATGCAGTTTACTGGCAAGTGTGCGTTTTCTCTGGAAAAATGGCACGCAGTAGCTCAGCAGGTTTATGTTTAAGGCTCCTTGTTAAAT
Source organism: Zonotrichia albicollis (assembly GCF_047830755.1). Classification (NCBI taxonomy): domain Eukaryota; kingdom Metazoa; phylum Chordata; class Aves; order Passeriformes; family Passerellidae; genus Zonotrichia; species Zonotrichia albicollis. The sequence continues at coordinate 12,073,168 of NC_133835.1, forward strand.
AGCCAATATTTGTGAGTGATGTTCTGCCCCTGAAATAATGTTATTTTCTAACACTTGAGAACAGTACATTTTGCCTTTAGAGTGTGCTGCGTGCAAGAGTCTTCTGTTTGTGAAGCAAAGTAAAAAAAGACCAGATTATTGTGTGTAAAATTAATTTCAGTGTCTGGAAATTGGGACCTCTATTTTCCCAAAAAAGCAGAAATAGTTGTTCATTTCCTGCAGTTACACTATACACACAAATAACCAGGAAAACACACTGTCTGTCATTTGAATTATTTTCTGCCTCCTCTTGTTAAATAATCTTGCAAATGTGCATACATTGAATTAATACCTGGCTGCTAGAACACAATGAGGAAATATTTAGTGTATGATCTAGTCAGAATTACATATACTGGAAGCTTTTAATCTTTTTCTATGAATTTATCTCGGGTTTGTAGACTGTATTTTTAAATGCTTAATCTTCTGTGAGGATACATATATTTCCAGGCTTTTTAAAGGGTTGTCCTGATTTTTTCATTTTCTTGATCTTTCTTCAAACATTTTGTATTGATCTAACATATATTTCTGTTAGATCAATATTTAAATATTTAAATAATTTGCAGTAGTCATAGGAACAAATGCACAGTCATGATGTAAGAATAGTTGCATAAACATCCAGTATATTCCAGCAGCCTATTTCATACTCTTATTATTGGAATCATATTTCCTTCATAGAAATGACCATTTGTAACAATTTTTTTTCGTATATTTTAAGAAACTTTAATATGCACTGGTTTTCTTAAAGCATAAAATAACTTTAAAAATTACTAATTCAAATATTTTATATGGGAATGAGTCCAATCTAAATAACTTAAATTCACTTATCAGAGTAAATATTTAAGTTTTCTATAGGGGAGAAAAGGGAGAAAAGACAATTGTACACATACTGTACATAGGACAGTGGTTAATCTTTCCAAAAAGAGAGACTATCTAGAGGTCAGAGATAATTTAGCACTTCAATAAATATTTTTAAATTTCCATTCCTGGGAAGTGATTACAAATAAAACTCCAGAAATCATCTTTGCACAATGAAGAGGGAAGTTGCATCTCCAAAACTGTGTCCAAGATACACAAGCTTAGACCTGGAATTCTCAGATTTGCTCTCACACCTCAGTGTTATTGGAATTCTCTGCTCACCCTGTGTGACCAGTTGGGAATATTCTGAATTCTTGAGGTTGCTCTGGCTCCACCAGCCACCCAAATTTTCCACAAAAATCAGTCTTTCATTCCTTGCAGCCATAAAAGAGCCCAGCTCACTGAGGCAGCTGACACTCCATCAGCTGCAATCCATTTGGCTGGAGCTGTTGGCCTGTCAGATTTATTTGTGGCCCTGTCTCAGGGCAGACACCTCGTACAACTGCAGCTCCTTACAGGGACCTTGCAGGGAGGATGATGAATCTCCACAGCCATTTCTGTGGATCCAGCTGCTGGTTATTTGCACAGCATGAGGGACAAAGCAGTTCCTCATGGCAACACCTTTTAAGAGCGCAACTTGTTTGGTTTTTTTACTGGAGGATTTGGGGGGTTTCTATTTGTCTGTTTGTGTTGTGGTTTCTTGTCATAAAGTTAGGGAATCCTGAGCTTGTTTTCCATTAGATTGGAATTATTTCTAGATTTCAAACTAAATTCATTACCAGAGATTTCGTGTGCTGAGACTGATAAAAATGTCAATTTCAGCAAAGCATATGTGTCACTGGATTTTTAAAGTGATAAGCATCACTGAAAATCTGGGGCAATGGATTTCCTACTGAAACACTTGCAGACCCTATTGGAAAAACCCAATTTATAAACTATTTCCACTGCAACATCCAGCATTTCATCCTTCACCTTAGTTAATTGAGAATACTTCATACACCTTTGTCCATGTGGAAAAAATTATTTTGATCAGCATTTTTTAGACAAGAAGATATTGGAGTACAAGAACTACATTGGATTTTTATTCCCATTCTAGTTATTTACCCAAATTTCATAAATTCCAGGCTTTGCCTTTCCCTGAGAGCCTGGCATGGCTGCAGGGCCATTGCCTCTGGAATATTTGCCTGCACACTGTGGAGATTACTGAACAAATTCCTGTCACTTGTGTCCCCTGGATTCCTCGCTCCAAAATGGGAACTGTGGAGTGTGGGATTTGTCAATACTGTGCAAAGCCTTTCTGTCTCACAGTTCTCCAAATTAACTCAAGCACCAGGAGCCTGGTACTTGATGGAGGCTTTGATAAGACAAATTATCCTGCTCCTGACACCATCTGGCTGAACTGCACTGCTTTTGTAGCATTCTGCAGGGCAGAGGTTTGTTCTCAACCCTAATAAATTCAGGTGAGGCTTCGTGGGATCTTGCACAAGATGGTGGTTTTGCCAGCACAAAGCGTGTTATAACAACCCTTCATTAGCTCAGCAGTGAATCTATTTCAGCTCAAACACCCAGCTCCTGTCCTGACCTCTGTCCCCACTCCAGGCTGCTGGCACTGAGTGCCACAAGCAGTGCCCACATCTCCAGGGGTCACTCAGTCCTGACAAGCGCTGCCCAGCCAATTTATCAACACTTCTCTGCCTGATTATGACAATGCAGACACTTTTGTCCTTTTTTTATCCCCTAACAAAAACCATCTTAACCTGAGTCCTGAATACAAAAAGTGCTGAAAGTGTTTCACCTCCATTACATGCAATACCCTCTAAATAATAGTTCCTAGACAGACGCTTGTAATGCGATTTTAACTCTGCCCAGTAATTTTACTGACAGGTATGGAGCAAGAAGGAAACCAGACCAGTTAAAACTATTTCTAAGTAAAAGAAGAGTGGGAAATAGACAAGGCATATTATAATGTTTCCTGCCCTACAAGGAGTGCCAATACAGATCATTAACATGAACTGGCAGGACCTTTGTATTGTTTTTTATGCAATTTAATTTTTTTTCCTGGATGCAAATGAGGCAAGGAGACACTGGGTCTCCTATTATGGCATCATTACTGGATTTGCACCAATTCTGAATCCAGCTTGAAAAATTCCCTGTTTTTTTGAGGTTTGCACTACTCCTAATCAAAATAACCCTGGTATCCTCTGTGGGCTTGATATGGACTGTGGTAAACTCCATGGAAACCATATGGATAACACCTGAAGTCCTGGGGCTAACAATTAATAACTTGTGCTACCAAACTAAAATAGTTTACCCTGTGTCCAAAGCAGGCACTCAGGGATTTACCTCAGGGGTTCTCAGAGAACTATCTTCCAAAATTTTACATCCCAGGCTACCCTGGGACAGCTCTAGTTTTACCACTTTCAAGAATCTCTTCAAAATTGAGGGGAGAAAGAAAATTACATGGTCACTACAGTCCATTGGATTTCACTCTAACTTCATTCTTTTAAGACCGTTAAAAATTTTGTTCTTCAAGCAGCAGCATGTGGGTGGTATAAAAAAAATGCAGTTGGAGCACTTGAGTGAATTGCTGAAGTGCCCAGAGGTATGTGCATCCAACGTTGAGAACCCAGGAGCAATTCTGACCTTTCTGCCTGGAATTGGGCATTTCTTCAGTAATGGATTTTCCCCCTACTGTTCTCCTTGGGTTTTTATGATAAAGGGAATTCTTTGGCCACACTGGCAAACATTAGTTGCTATAGAAATGTGTAACTGTTTACAGGTGCAATATTGAATTGTGCTCCCTTCCTGGGACTAACGAGTGACTCGTGTTTATTTGTTATGGCCAAAACAGCCTTCAGCAGTGAGGGGAGCAGGGGCACAGGGGTTAGAGGGGCAGAATGCCTCGGAGCCATTCACCTCCTTTGCCTCTAAAGCTGCACTGTCCTACACAATTCATTGTGAAGCCTTGGCTGTCAGCTCTGCTAAAATGAGAGCATTGCACCTATGGATCTGCAGGTAGGAGGACCACAAACCTTTCTGATACAGATGTTATTGCTGTGCTCCCTGCTCCGCCCTCAAGGAGAGAGGGAAGGTTCTGCATTTCCTGGCACATGGAATTGCTGTTCCTGCAGATGTGTCCTTCCATGCACTCCTGACAGGACACCCTGCTCAGGCAGATCTTGTGAACACAATATTCCAAATTTTGTTATAATGGCACTCACAACACATTCAAAAACATACTAGAGTTATGCTTCAAGGCTCAATAATGTTTCAGGGGTGCTCATTTGATACCAAATGCAGCATAAAGGGCATAGAAGGATCACCTGTTACTTCTGTCTGCCAGAAAACACAGATTGTTTTCCCACACCTGCCCACTTCATGATGCATTTCAGCTTTAATGACAGAAGCTCACTCTCAAATAAAAAATTATTTTTTATATACACTCATTCTTCTAAATTCTTAAAAAAACATTGTTAATAGGCAAAGCCATCGCTTTTACAACACTCTATTTAATGTCTTGAGTATATGTTAAAATTATCCAAACCAATCATGTATAATTCTAGCATAGCAATTTTATAAACAAAATTTTAATAACTTTAATTTTATAAAACTTTGAATTAATCTTTTTACTCCATGGGGGCTACTTTTTTAAAGTAGTATGAAATGAGGATCTGGTCCTGCAGAGCACTTAATCAGGTATTTAATTTTTGTACACTGAGTTGTAACAAAGAGCTGCTCTCAGTCTGTAAATGCCCCATTAAATCATATTTAGGAAAAAAGTAAGAATATATGAGCAGGAACAAGTGTGTCCTCCAAGGATTTCAATACTCTAAGAGATTTATGTGCTTGACTTGGCTGTACAAGGTCACCTCATCACTGAATTCCATTTTAAATGCAGGCCTCCAATGGTACCTTTATTTAAAGGTGTTGCAATAGCTGTACCTGTTCAGGCAGCTTGGCCGAGGTGAGGCAGCTGTGCTGATCAATCCATGCCCACAATTCCTCTTTTCTTCTTGGCAAACAAACTCAGCTTTACCAAGGTAACTTCCAGACAAGGGACAAGGTCAGGTGTTGCCTCCTCAACAAGCAAAGGCAAAGATTTCCCAGATGTGCTCTGTTTGTTTGCTGTGCCACTTTCATTCCTGCAAGCCACAAGGCACAGGGCTGGGTTTGAGCCTTTCTCTTTCTGAGGAACCACTTTGGGTTGGGGACTTTTCCCACCAATTTATTATCCAGCTCTGACGCCTTCCCTTGCCTTAGTCAGCAAAAAGCTTGTGAAGAAGATCTGGGAATGAGCTTGGGAATGCCTTGGTCTCACCTCACTCAGAGCAAGAACTTTGCTCTGTAGCCACCTGAGGAGATGCCTCCTTCCCAAAGGAGAGTTTCCCACTTTTGGGGCAGCTCTCAGAACAAGAACCCGCTCGGTTTGGTTTGGGATTTAGGGGTTTTAAGAGCTGAAGTTCAAAGTTTTATTTCTGCATTGCTTTCCATCTTCTTCTGTCAGGCACTAAATGACACCACCAAGGTGGGAAGCTTCAGCTCCTGGTGCTCCTGGGTGTCTCATCCTTGGTGTGCTCAGTTGGTATTGCTCCCAGAATGTAACACTTACATGCCCACTCCCACACATGCACAAAAATAAAATGGAATGTCTAAAGCAGTGGAACAAACCTAACTGGAGCCTTGGTATTTAAATTTACCTTTCTAAGTTCTTCTTCCATATAAAAATTAAGATAGTTATTTGAAGAAATTCGGTTTTCAAAGAGCAAAGTGCCATAGTTTGTTATACAGACAAATAGAATCCTCTGCTTTTATCTTGGTTCAGGTAGACCAACAGAGTTATCTGAGTTTGACAGAAAAAAAGGTGAGAGGATTTTGATCTTTGGGAGCAAGTTAACATTAAAAATGCTGTAAGATGACAGCTGATGCATAGATTGATTTCCTTTTTTCCCAGTTAGGAGCTTTCCACTGCCAATCCCCCAGTAATGACAGAAATGCAACAGTGCCATCTCTAGGACAGACTCACTCCCCTGCCTTGTGGGATCTGTCCAGAACAGGTGAGGAAGATCATTTCTTCCTTGACTCTGTGGCTGAAGGAGTTACTCCTTGCAGCTTTGCAGAGTGTGCCCAATGAAATCCTGGAATTCCTCTTTCATTCCCTACTCTTATCCACATCCAAAACAATATTTATTCCTTACTGTTCCTCATCTTGTTGTTTTTATTTCCATAAAGGTCATGAGAGAAAGATTGATGGAAGCAGTGTTGTCTCAGAGACCCTAGAGAGAAGGTGCAGAGTGGAGGGAGAATCAAAGGGTGAGACCAAAGAACTATTTCAAAGCTTCTTTTAAGCAGCAAAACATCTTAAGAAACAATGAACTGAAAATGTTGTATGAGACATCTTCTGTAGGCTTAACATATATAAAAAGTGCTTCTGGATCACTCCCATTTTCCTTTCAAATCATGCCAAAGCAACATTTGCTGCCTCTGCTCTTTACAGAAAATTCTGTTAATATGTTTGAGAAGTAATTTTTTTAATTGAATAAGTTTGTTATATAATACTTGGAAAATTTAGGGGCCAAAAGCCTTCATATTTGAAAGCAAATGCTACCACAGTGTATCTGCCTTCATTTTAAACACTTTCTGGTTTTAAAAAGAAAAGATCTTAGTCATTTCAGTTCACCAGTCCATCAGAATCATTTCCCAGTTAAACAAGGACTATGGAATATTCTTACAGCCTTTCCATGGAAATAAGAAGAAAAGGAATTGTTTGTATACTTCACCTAAATTTTTCCTGTCCTTTTCCTTGAAAAAACTACAGCATATTTTTTTATCTTCAGAAATGTCTGTTTCTCCTCCCTCCTTTTATCCACATAAATGAAAATGAAAAGGTTTTTTGTGTTCTGCCATCAGTTGAGCTAAAGACTCCTTCAATCTTCATTTATTCTTTCATGTTGAGCCTTGGAGTCACACTCACTTCTCTTTTCTTTTTTTCTTTTATTTTTGTCCCCATACAACCCAAAGGGAATACATTTTGGTCCTGGTCACTACCAATGCCAGGTTGTTGGATCAGAGAGTTGAAGCCCCTTATTAACACATCTCTTGTTTAAAACCACCATAAATAAGAGAAAAGGCAGGAAAAATGCAGTCTTTAATCTTGGATTTTCTGCCTGATCCTAAGGAGGTAGGGAAAGAGAATTCAGTATTATTTTGCTGTAGGGAGTTCTGGTTTCTGGTATGGTGACTTACCACCACAGCTCTGTGTGAGAGTTGAACTATCTAGAAAAATTCAGTCTTGTGCCTTCAGCCAGACCTTGACACAGTTTCAGGAGTTTATGGTGGATATGGAGAGCTTGGGGGACTTCAGGAATTAGAAAAGGACCATGCAGATTTCCTCTGTCTGAAGGATTGTATCAATATCTTCTGCCAGTAACAGATTAAAGTGTTGGGAATGCAGATGTGCCATGGTGAGCTCAATAAAACAAAATTATTCCATGCTGCATTAATGTATTAGAATCACTCCTAACCACCATTTTACTGTTACTCAGGCTATGTGCTGACAAGACTTGTCCACAAAATGGATGAGTTAATTGTTCTTCTAACTGTTGTGTTTCTGAGCTGGAGTTCCTTCCAGCCTTCCCCACCCTTCCATGGCTTTGCCTACAGCCCCTGCTGACCGATGTGTGTCTCTGGCACCTCGTGGCTGATCTCTGTCTGCAATCTCACCTCCTCCCAGGCTGACAGTTCTGCTTCTGCTGTGACACTCTGTCCATTTATTTAAAATGTTTCTGCACAACATCTGTCCCCGTGTTTTCCTTCATCTTTTACTCCAAACCAAGTGCTCGTTTGTCACTCGCTTACGTGCCGTGTTTTCATATGCATCACAATGATTAGTGGGGCATGCAGAGGCAGGAGCAGTCAAGTTGTACCTGCAGGAAACATTTGTCCATGTCATTGATGGCAAAATGCTGTTTGGACAGCTCTTCAAATATATTTGTGCTTAATTGCCTTGAGAATTCTATTTCTGCTGTCAGAAACTGGAGGAGCTGCTCGGGGCGGTGTGTCGGGTTTCTGCGGCTGTTTGAAGGGCCTGGAAAGGCCCGGAGTGGCCTTGGGACAGCCCGCGTATCGAAGGACGAGAAGAGGCTTCAGTTCTTCTTTCGGTTTTTATGTTTATTAATTGTTTATCTAAAAGATTTTCTTTCAGCCCGACAGAGGTCTGCTCAGCAGTCAGCCATGAGCACACTGTGCTGTCCTCCCGACAGCCACGTATCTTTATACCCATTGTTACGTGTACAATATTTATCATTTTTCCCCAATACCATCTATTCTTATTGCTGGGTGCACTTTCAGTAATAACCAATCCAAAAATGCCACCATCACCAAAGAAGATGGAGGAGAAGAAGAAGAAGAAGAAGGACAGGACACACCCCAATTCCTCCATCTTACTTCTCTAAACCCCCTGTACATAAATCCTAAACCCTGTGTCTCACTCTCTAATTAACTAATCCCTTCACCATTCACCCCGGTGAAGTCCTCCTATCCTCATCCTGTGTAGGGTCAAAGTCCAGCCACCAGACACTTCTGGCAACATTCCAGGACTCCCGAGCCCCCCAAGGTGGTCTCGGTGGCCCAGCATCTCAGGACTCAGATCCTGAGATCCCACAGCGGTGGAGCTGGGACTGCAGTGGGAGCTGATGAGAGGTTTTGTGCTGCAGGGTTCAGGTGTGGTTCTGCACTCACCTGGAGCCCACTGAGCTCCAGCCCTGTCCTCGTGGGCTCTGTGGGACAGCCCAGCAGAATGAGCTCCCTGCCTTCCCTGGGGACACAGATTTCACAAGGATTTGGGGCACAGGACAGTGTGGGTCCTTCCTGGTGCTGTTGCAATGCCTGGAGGAATGAACAATGATTTTTAAATGCTTTGGTCATCCACCTCGTCCTGAACCTCAGGAAAGGCAGTCAGTGACTGTGACATATTTGTATAGCCTCTGTGGGATAATCTTTTAAAATGTGTATTTTCATTATCTGCCTCTTCTCCCAGCTTCCAGGTACTGTTTTGAAGGACAGTGCACCAATTTAAGCACCTAAATAGTGGCATGGGACAGTTAATTAAAAATTAGCTATAAATGTTAAGTGGAACACAGAGGAAACTTAGTGAGCTGTGATGCAATCTCTTTGTGGCACCTGTGTGATATTTACAGAATTATATTTGCAAATCTATGTAGTGCTTATCACCCTGCTGTGTCCACTCAGTCTCTTCTACACAGGAATTTATGGGTTTTAGTGTATAAAATATTTCTTTGGTATCAGGATGTTCTGCTGACACAATGCTGATACTTTCAGATGAAATACTCATATTTTGTTAGTAATTTGAAAGTATAAAAGAAATACATCTAAAGCATTGCAAATAAAGCTATACCAGTGCATTCTGCTGACATAGATGAATGCAAAACTCAATTTCTTACTTCTTGTCTTGCATGCAGCACATCCTACATTGGATTCCACTATAATATTTCATGTTGTCAAAGTTCTTCTAAGGTCTTGCAGGCCCTTCAAAAAGGAGAGGGAAACATTCTGTACTTGCATTTATATTTTACATGTAGAATATGCCTTGAAAACCTCTACACTTTAATTTTACAATTTCAATACACAGAAGAGACGTCACCCATGAAGGGTATTACGTGTCTTTCAACAGTGTGAAGGACCCATAACTCAAAAGACCCTCAGGTATAAATGAATTATGAAGGACTTTCTCATGAGTGAAAGAAATGTAATCACTCTTCAGGGATGAGATATTTTATTAACTCCACACATATCCATTTTAGTCTCTTTAAAAAACATCAAAAATCATATCTATTTAAATCCCAATGTGTGTCCTAAGGGGAAAAGGTGAAAAAAAAATGTTATCGAGTCATCAAAATATCTCTTGGTCCCTTTATTTAATTTTCAGTTTCCTGAACACCATGATGGAAAGAGTGGATTAACTGTGCTTCTCTACTGAACTGCTAAAAGCCTGGGATGGGCCACTGAGTGACACAGAAAAAAGGAGCTCTGTTTTAAAAATAGGTCTCTGTACCTTGTTCCAGTCATAAAAATGTAAGGGAGGTACTGGGCTACTTTCTGAAATGGATCAGAAATTAGCTATTAGTTGGTCTAGATAAATTTAGGAACAGTGATAAATTTACCATTGATTTGGTTTTATCTTGGCTTGATTGTAATTTTGTTTGTTACAATAACAGGGGGCATTCAACCATCTGTAGACCCAAAAAGATCCCTGACCTTACAGCACTGAAGAGTTTAAAGGATAATTTTAAATGTCATTCTACAGACAGGGAATGTAAAGAACATTTGATTGATGGCTGTGTATTGGTGTCAGAGTCAGAAATAGATCTCAGGTCTCATGTATCTTCATCCAGGACATCACCCACCAGGCTACACTTTTAGACCTTAAGACTGAATTTGATCCTTGCAGATATTGGGAATTTTACATAATGTAGAACATGTTCCAGCTTTGACATTAGTAGAAGTTGCCTTTGCTCTGTAGTGGTTGGTACTGATCTTTGATTGGAAAAAAAAAACAAAAACAAAAACAAAAACCAGAGAAACAAAAGTTTAAAAAAATTGAATGTGCAAAGAAGAATGATTTGTGAAGGCCATGAGTTTCATAATCAGTCTCAGGAAAGATCTCAAGATCTTAAGGAATTCTGCTGTTGCACAGAACATCATAAATGCCAAGGTGTTCTGCAGTTGGGGGAATCATGTCCTTAAATTCATCCACAAGCTGGGAATATTTTGCCAGCTTTAAACAATTTAATCTGCACTGTGAGGTGACATCTCCTTCAGGAGTGTTACCAGTCCTGTGGAAAAAATTCATCCTATTCTGTTTTACCTAGCACTTTGCACAAAATAACACAGAGGAGTGTAAACCTCTCAGGCACCTGATCTTCAGCTGATTTGTAGTAAAAACAAAACCACAGCAGGGCAATGAAATCTGTGTCAGCTTTCAAAGATCCACCCTTGGTCACAGGCAGTGCTCACACTGTTCTGTGCTGTTCTAAGCTGATATCCATGTTCCTCCAACTGGTGCTGAATGATGGGCCCCAAAATTCCCAGCAAAGGCATTGAGCATCTCTAAATCATCTCTTTATTCTCAGTCTGGCTGTGGCTGTGTAGCAGACATGATTTACGACATTTTACACAATCTGTGCGGATTAGGAAGAGGAATCTTCATAATTATATAGGCTTGCTGTTATTTAAATATTTACCAGCATTAAACACCAAAGGGGCTGTGCAAATGATCCAGGGGATTCATATTGTTCTAAGCTAATATCTGCTGTACAATATTATGCAAATTGTGCAAACTTTATTCAGTTGCCTCTGCTCTGAGCAGTGTATCCCAAGGCAGCTATTCACTAACTTGAAACAGATAAAGTTTTAATAATAAATAGTGATGATGAATAAGTTAGAAAGTTTGTGCAATGCTAATGTAGTTGTTGGCCCCAGGGTAGTTTATTAGATAAACAAGTAACATTTTATAAGTTGCCTGCACATAAGTGGCTTTTGTTTTCCAGGAAATGTTTGTATGATAAATTATTTCGAAACATGAGGTGTTAATGAACAAATTGCATTCACTTTCAATTTGCCACCACTTTCCTGAGACGTGATTTAAGCACCAAAATTTTACTTTATCAAACTGACAGTAACTTGAGAAATTAAACTTTGCTATGGGATGGGGGAGAAATGCAGTATTTCTAAACCAAGAGCTGTAGCTCTTCCATTCGTATTCAGGGCATTTTGAGGACGTAGGCTTTTAGAGAGAGTAAAAATTAGACAAAACAGTCCAAGTATACAGGAGTCCCAGTATGCCCATGTTGTACTTGACCATATAGACCTGTGGTAGATAGCTGAAAGCATTTTTATGATTGGGAAAGAAATCCTGCTAAACCAAAAGGAAATTAAGCATGAACAGGTTTATTTAAGCAGCACACTGCAGTGAAAAAGCAGCCAAATCTGTTAATGACTCCTTCCACTCCATGCAGGGCAGCCCTGACCCATGTAGGGCTGCCTTTTTCTAAAGTACATTTGGAGCATCTGCATTGTAGTTACGTTCAAAATCCCCCTGTGATACATCAGCTCTTAATAAACTCAAATCACCACAATTTGGATCTTAGCTAATTTATTTTTTTTTAATGTAAATAACAAAACAATTTGATATCCTTGCAGGGAAAGAACAGATGGTGCACTGGTGAGAAGGGTCTCTTGTTACATTTCTCTGGATTTTGCAGCTCTGGGCCGTGGCCTGCCTGTTTATTGCTGCACTGCTTGAGTCACTCACGGGAGCATTTGTGGCATGGGCAGGGCTGCAAGATTTTGGGGAAAAGCCTGAGCTTCTCTCTGTTTGCCATGTTATTTGACGGCATCAGTCACAAATCCCCTTCTTCTCTCCCATCCCATGGCTGGATGGATTCAGAATTGCTGCAGAATTGTCAGGAATATAAAGCCTACAAAATAAATTTTAAAACCAAATGGTTTGGCACAGGGTTTAATGGTTAGAATTTTTCACTACAGGAGACAAGTTTCCCATTTCTGCCTCCTTCAGTTTCTTGGCACTAGTTAAGATAAGTCACTGGAGGGCTGGTGGGTTCAAATAATTGGGGTTCACTTTAAGAAATATGTAGCAGAAATCACATTTCAATTTTAAAGAAAATATTTCTTGACTCTTAGATGAGAAGTAACATTAAAAAGCCTTTTCTTGGCTCTACATCAGCACACCTGTGCTCAAATTCATCTCAGAATGAGGTATAAAGATAGGCAAAAATAAGGAAAAAGCACACATTAAGGTTTTAACACTCAGGAACTGTTTCAATTCCATAGAGGTCAGGCATTGTTTTTAAAACAGTGAAAAGGATTGAGGAAAATTTAATGAGCTATCTGCTCTCCTTTCCCCCAAATTAAATTGATTATTTGATATTTGTTGTGTGGGATCCTACATGCGGCTTGCACTCCAACAATGGGAAAACTCTTTTCTCACACCCCTATTCTGCACTGAGGTGAAATCCCTGCTGATCAAATTTTGGTATACTGAGAGAGTGATGTTTGCCTTAGAATTTAGCTGTAGGATTTCTATGAAAGTAGGAGCAGAAATTGATTTTTGAAATTTTATTTTTTTTTTAAAAACCTAAGCAGTTGAGGAACTTTCTGCAAGGTCTTCTAGAATATCACTTGAGTGCTTGTCAAGTGTCTTTCTTCTGTTTGAATTTTCCACATTAGTGGTTGTTGCTATGATACATCAAACCCTCTGGTAGCAACAGGATTCATTTCATGGGCAGGAGATCCCATGGCAAAGACTTATCAGAGCAGGAAATTAGAGAGATGCTGTTCCTGAAAGCCATTAGCATAAGAATGCACTTAAATATCATTTAAAATAATTTACCTTTAGAAGAAAAGAGAAATACTTTAGATAAAAGTTCAGCAAAAAACTGTTGTACTTTTAGTATTAGTTGTGGAAACCAACTTTCACTATATTTTTGCAGTAGATGAGCATTAAAAACTTCTTTTGAAAAGGTTACATCTCCAAACTGTTTCAGTTCAGACCTTCTGGAAGCTGAGTGTCTGCTCTGATGAAAATGGAAACTAATTATGCACTTCCCCCTACATTCTTGCAACATTAGTCTTTGTTGGTAAAAGACGTATCATTTTCATTCATCCATCTTCCACATCCTCCCAAACACATTAAAACACTCAATTAAAGTCCTTTCTTTCTAGAGTGAAAGGTCCATTAGTTTGCAAATTTCTGCAGAACAGCTGAGCATACTTTTGTTTTGACATTTGAGAAAAAGATGTTCTTCAGGAGATAATGAACCAGATCCTCTGCAGATATATGTCAAAATAATAGTTTGGGATGAGCAGAAGGGGTGATGTGGCTTGGCCATTAAAGTGGGGAAAACAGCATTTTATCAAAGTTAAAATGGAATTTAAAAGGTTAAACAAACTGAGTAATGAGTTTGCAGCAGAACCAGCAAAGGATTAGTCAAGAGAGGGCCATCCATAACAACCAAAATCTGCACCTCAGAACCCCTACATTTTACAGAAGTCCTCACAGATTTAAGACAGATCCCAATGTTTGATTTCTGGTTTGTAATCTCAGTCCTCCACAGTAACACTGTGTGTATTGGATTTATCCAGAATTGCTGTTCTAGAAAACACATTATTTGTTAATATCTAGCAAGGAGCTGACTCATCCCTGAGTCAAACCATAAATCTCATGGTTGGTGAAGGTTATCATTTCCCAAAAAAATAGCATAATTATGTAATTCTAATTATTTTATTAATTATTAAATTTTAATATGCAGCTTATATGGGCCATACCAGGACCAGTGTGCTTATAGACACAAGATGAAAGTAACAAAAAGCTGCAGAGTCCTGACTGTAATAGTTAATTAATTCCACTTTCTTGCTGCAGACAACAAAGTTGGTTTTGGGGCTTTTTTTATTGTAAAATTTTCCATTCTCTCTATGGTCTCAATGGTAGGAGGTTATTCAGAGAAATTCTCTGAGTCCTGGTTTGCAGGAGGCTGCACCAAAAGGGAGTCTACAATCCTCTTCAGAGGATTTACTCAGTACTCCAGATTTGGGATTAAAATTTGCATTGTTTCCACCAGTGAGGTGCACTCTTGGAAGAGCTGATAGAAGATCAGTTAATGCTGTATTAGCTGCAGTATCTAAATTGAATAATTCCCTTACATAATTGCTGCCTCCTTTCAAACAAAGGGAACATGCACCCCCCAGCACCCTGGCACTGCCTCCAGGCTCTCCTCTAACAGCCTGCCTGGAATTTGCATTTACCAAGCATCAGCTCCACAGCTTTTGTGTTGGGAAATGCCACAAGTGCACTGGATAAGAGATCCAAGCTAAGGATCTCTTTTGGCACTGCAATAAAATCTGCTTTGGGGCACTAACCCACAGCACAAGCAGTTAAATCCATTTTATCAGGCACAGATTCTGAACTTTCTGTTCAAATCCTTGTTTACTGGGGTTTATACATGTAATGTAAAGGAATAGATTGGTGCATGAAACTGGTTTAAATTTACTTTGCAATCTTAATAAATTTAATTGTCACAGCTGCTTTCATAGAGTCCCTGCTACAGAGGAAGAAATTCTGTCATTTTTTACTGGGATCTCTCTCAAAACACACTGGCCTTTCCAAACATGCCTTTACACTCATGGAGGGGGAAATTCAAAATGCAAGGTTTTATACAAGAACCTGCTAGCATTGTGTTTGGAAAGGTTGAAGAGAAAAAAAAATTATTTGCTAACCTTACATAGATTTCAGCATAAACTGGATAAAATATTGTTCATATATCTCTTATGAGGGTTTCATTACAGCTTCTTATATACAAATCATTCTGTTTCTTAGAAAGCCCTTTTTTTTCCCCCCATTGGAAGGTACATGTGCATTATTCCTCCTCCAATATTCATTCATATACTCCTGTGGTTTGGTGAAAACAGCGGTCTGGTACTTGTAGAGTGCTCTTGTGATAGCTGTGAAAAGCCCACAAGGACCTGACAGTTGTATTCCCCGCCAGCAGCCCATCCATGAGTAGATTAAAATGAAAATTAGTGCATTGCAAAGTTGCAGTGCCGTGGTGGAAAGGACACCCTTTTGTGCACAGCAAGCTCAGAGCATGTGTCTGATGTGGAAGCTGCATCCAGGGACAATCACTGCAGAAATCTGCGCTGAATATTAACCAAGCCCAAGTGCTTCCTCCTGGGCTATGTGTAAATAAATGATCACAGTATTAGGCTTCAAACAATCCGACTTTAGAGAAGGGAAAATAAAGGCCATGTAATGCTGACACACAAACATTACAAAAGGCTCTTGGCTCAGCTCAGGCACAGCCTTTTTACTATTAAACCAAAATAACTCACAAAAAATCCTTAGTGGAGCACTGGTCCCTGGTGGCTTCAGTAAAGCTCTTAGGGCTCTCTAAATAATTGAATTTTTTTTGGTTCAGCTGCCATACTGAGGCGAAAATAAATTCTGCTTGAATTGAGCCTAAATAAAACTTTTTTTTTTGTTCACATGGAATACTGAAAAAAAAAGTTTTATTTCCATTCATGAATGTTTGTTCAAGACTACTTGGGTGCAGATTTTCAGTGCTTTAATCTCTCCTCTGCCTCCAGAGTTGAGCATGGGGCAGGACACTGAAAAGGGAACAAGAAGGGGATAAGAACCATGTCAAGAGGATTTTGGAATGATGAGAAATGTGAGTGTAGGCAGGAGAATGGGAGCAGGTGACCTGAGAGCTTACAAACAGGCTTAGACTGAGCTGCACAGAGGAGCAGCTTAATATTTCACTATTACCTTCTGTACTTTGTTATTATTTTTGTATTTTGAATTGCCTTCTTTTGAAGGTAATTCATGTTTGGATGTTGTAGCAGTTTGTTCTCAGTATTAACTGACTAATGCTTGCTGCTGTATTGATCCTGGACCTGAGCTGATCCCTGGCTCTAACACTCCAACCACAAAGTGTTGTCATTGCCAAAAGTGATGTTTTTTGTGTACTCAGAGCTATAGGCACTTATTAGAACCTGAAAATGTCAATGCAACATTGCTGTGGGAAACAGGACTGCAATCAAGTTATTGATTAATCTGCTGTATAATTTTGAAGCCAATTCTGAATAGATTTGCTCAGTTCATTATTTCAGGTACAAACTATGACAAGAGTATCAAACAGGTCTAGATGTGATTGATTTCTGAAAACTCCTCTATTGAGCACTCAAGGCAGCCCATTACAATGAAAGCTGTTTTCTAGGGGTGTCTAAATAGCACAAATGATGGCATTAACAGGGTATCTCCATTTACTAGGGTAGCTTCATGATATAAAATTTGCTCCCAGACAGTTTCTTTTGACCAGGTGATCAGAAATTCATGGGCTTTGGAGTAGATGGTGAAAATGGTAATAACCATCATCACCTCTATCAGAGGATTGCATGTCCTCATGGCCGTATTCTCATTTTGATGGTGCTGGAACAAAGCAGAGACACAGAGGTGACCAGAGGGAGGTGACAGTGGCACTGGTTTGGGGCTCTCATTGATCAGAGACACGTGGCAGCTCCTACCTGCAAGGCTCTTCTGTTCCCAGCAGAGAGAAAACCTCTTTATCCTTCCCAGTCTTGATCCTCCACAAAAGTAACTCTGTAGGGAAAACTCTGCCTTCTTGTTTGAGGAGTTCTAAAACTGGCTGAAAGGCAAAACATCTCTGCCCTTCCTTTTCAACGCCAGGCTTGAGAGAACATTAGGTGGAAAAATGCACATTTCTGAGGCAGCAAACAGAGGAAGGCAGATTATCAAACTGGCCTGCTCTGATCCGAGTCATAAACCTGGCACTTGAGAGTGACCTGCTGCTCACTGCCTTGCAGTGCTTACCTCATAATATTTGCATGGTTAGGGAGGTATAAATTAATATCAAGGCTATTATGGGATTTTACAGTACAGAACTGCCTGCCTGCCTCTGCCCCTCCTCACCTCCCTCTGCTGACTCTTACAGTCCTGAGAGCTTCAGGCCCTTCCAGAGAGGATCCCCACTCCTGATCCCTGGTGTTTTAAACAGCAGAAAAGCTTTTCCCAAGGGCTCTGTTGGAGGGGAACCTTCCTGTGGCCAGGCACTGTCACAGGGATCACCCCCATGAATATTGCATTGCATGTTGTAGCTTTTAATTAACAATGTGCAAGTCTTAAAGATCCTCCTCAGCCAAACTCCTGCTCTTCCTCACTTCCCCGCTCACTCTCACCTTCCTCTTGTGTACAGAGAAACAAGAAAATGAGGAAAATCACAGTGCTTAAGTGAAACTGAGACAAATCCTTGTATTTTGTTGACTTATTCTAGGTCTCTTACACAAAGGAAAGGACTTTTTGCAAGTTATCTATAAAACACAATCACTTTTTCTTCTCCTACAAGATTTCACTTGAGGAAAACTAGAGCTGAATGTAACATAGAAGAACAGATAAACTGGAGGGAAAGGTGTAGCTGAGAATGGAAATAGGAGCTGGAATTCAGACCAGAGTCTAAGTTTGTAAGCTGCCATTCTTTTTTTCCCAACCAGCCCAAAGTAAATGTTACAACATTCACGTGGCTGCCCAAGAAAAGTAAATATCAAGAGAGAGTGGAGGGAAGGGGGAGACAAAGGCAAACCCAGCCTGTTTAGGTTCAGACTCTTTGGCCATGGGTGGTTTTTCTAGACTCACACAGCAGCTCCCTAAAAAGTCCCACCCCAGCACAGCACAGATTGCTAAACAGTATTTTCACCAAAATTTTTACCCCTCATGGGATTCTCTTTTTGTTTCCTTAAAGCTCAAATTTTCCTTATCACTTCCCAGGCTGTAACATCCACAGCAGGAACTGAGCATCAGCCAGACCTAATTTCTAAATTTACTTTTCCTTCAGCTGGTATAAAGTTTTGCATGGTGGCCTTTCCATGTCATAAATATTAAATGTTAATGTGTAAGCTCCATCTGGAAGACTCTTCATTCTCAAATTCTCAGCTCTGTTTCCTCACATAACAACCAATAACAGAGATCATTAAATAAGATTTTTATTTAGGAACACTGAGAATGAAACCTAGAGTAGGAGCAATATGCAAAAAATTAAAAAGTGATGTTTTATTGACCATTTTTTCTTTATTGCTGCTTATCTGTGAAGAAGTGAGAACATAAAATCAGTACAGTAGTAAAACAACTTCCATACTAAGTGTACTGCTGTAAAAAAATTTACTTTTTTTGTGTGCTTAAAGTATAATAAGGAAAACATGAATATAAAACATTTCCTACCAGCTTCTCCAGAGTTGCTTACTGTAATATGGAGCTTTCAGTTTCTTATGCTGCTGTTTGACACTGATTATTCCCCTTAGAATGTTCCATAATGCTCAGTTTTCTTTGCATGTGTGAAAGAGATGTAAAGTCTGTTGTTGTTCGCTGTAAATTTTATTCAAATTCAGCAGCATCCATTTATAGTCACATGCACAGAATGACTTTCATTCTGAGTGATCCAAATGTGCTTTCCAGGCTTTTATGCCAAGAAATGCAGAATGCAGCCACACTGCCGTGGCTTTGGGGCTGTTTGGTGGCATCCAGCAGGGTCACAGCTGTGGCTTCAAATGGAAAGGGAGGCTCCAGTGCTGTGTCCTCGAGATTTGGGGTGGATTCGGTGCCTCACCATCTCCAAGAGAATTTTTTTTCTGATAGAGGCATCCCAAAAAACCCCAAATATAACAAATCATGATAAAAATCCTTAGTGGTGATGGCACTGAGGGTGGGACTTCACAGCAAGGTCTGAACTCCCAAAATCACTCCCAAGTAGAGACCTCATCATACCCTGAATAGCAACTGTAAATTTCTTTTTGTTTGTTTTTTTCTGTGAAGGGGCTTGGGAGATACTAATAGTGCTGTTGTTTCCTTATTGTTTATAAAAATATATCTATAATTCTAGACGGTTCCTCCAAGCTGCCTTTCAAAATATTTGATTATACAAAATATGTGTTATATACAAGCCTATAAAGAGTATTTTGAAAAAATGGTGCTAAATTCAGGTGTATATTGGCTGTGGTAGCTGCTGTGGTGTGGAATCCCCTCCTACCATCAGTTATCTTTTTAATTCCTACATTTCCCATCTCTTATTATTTACATTTCTCCTAAAGATTTTCTGTTCCTCCCTGGACCAGCTGTTGGGTTTAAGTTTCATCCCATTTCCATTGAGCAGGACAGGGAACTGTGGCAAACCACAGAGCACCCATCACACTGATGTTTACCTGAAGGCCTCTGGATAGACTTTGTCAAGATCCAAAGTAATTACTTTGTAAAGTTCATTTCCCACCCCGCATCTCTTTTCTGCTGAATAAATATTGCAAGAGGATGGAATATGGACAGGTTGTTTATATCCATCACTTTTAAATATTAGTGCTGGGCTTATGCAGCTCTTTGTTGTGTAAAAATCATTTGGATGCATTATTCCAAGTTGAATAACAGAGTATTTCAGATTAACAACCAAAGGAAGACTCTCTTTGTCCGCTTGTATTGAATAAAGCAAAGGGGACAGTCTTAATTTTAGGGCTAATATATCTTCCCTCTAAATGGCTACACCTTGTAAACATTTTTGTTAACAAATATTATTAAATTGCATATCTGATTCAAGCACCTATTATGCTTTATTAAAGTAAATACACTAAATTACCTATTAGAGTACATGGTAACACATCATTTCAGTAAAGTAATAGCTATTTTAAAAATCACATTCTGTTCCCATTTAAGACTACTTGGGAATGTTACTTTCCTCCAAATTTTTGGCTGTGATTTCATTTTTGAAGGCACACAAAGGCATCCATGAGCAGTGTCCAGGGCAGTTTTCCTTGTGCCATATTATGGAAAAGCAGAGAGAGAGAGGACTGGGGAAGTTTAATTATGGCAACTTTTTTCCCATCTTTTTGAAGTTTAAGTCAAGTGGAAAAGTATCTTGAGAGGAGTCACAAAATGATCAGAAATTATGTGGTAGAAAAACTTTCTCACAAAACCCTAAGGATCAGATTCTTTGTGCTGTTGTTTTGTTTCCTCCTCCTACTCTTATTCTGATAATTTTGAGTTGTCTTAACTCTTCTCCATGGAGTAGTGTCTTTATGTATTTGGAAAAGAAAGGTGACTTATCTGCTTTTTCCTTTTCTCCTTTTTTTTCATGCAGAATTTCAACATGATTTATTTTCACTTTAACTGAGATCTAAATGAACGTGCCACAGTAAAACTGATCCTACAGTGTTTGTAATGAATTGTCCTTTTTTCCTTTCCTCCAAGCTAGACATTGGTATCTAGGGTAAAAATATAAATGCCACTTGGTGAGGGCCAGGAAGATCTTTTATAAATGAAATTGCTTCATAAACAGTCTCAGAGATTTTCAAAAACCCCAAATCATGGAGGATTTTGCACATGTTCTGTCTTAGAACAAAAGGTTCATCCATAACATTTGTTAACCTAGGCTGGTGTGACAAATTCAAAGTGTTTGAAAGTCTCTCAGGACAGTTCTTTAAAGTGTGTTTTGCTCTCTTTTTCATTAAAGAACTAGGCTTGTGTTTGAAGATGAATCCTCAGCTGGAAAGTTGCTTTCAGTTTTAAATGGAGAATTGACACTTTTTCTTCAATTAGGTTTGGCTGCAATCCATCCTTGTCTATCAACCTTTCCAGAACTCCAGTTGCCTCATCTCTTATCCTTTTCTTTTGGAAGACAAGGGTTTAAAATGAAATAAATAATGCATGACATTCAGGAAAAGGTAGAGTAATGTAAATTTTACAGCAAAGAGGGAGAATGTTTTAATTGGAAAGTGAAGAGTGCTGAGGAATGGTCTGTTAGAGTACTCTGTGCTTTCAGTCTAAATATCCTCAGGGAAATTTGGAGCCTTGCCATGTCAGATATCCATATCCAGAAATACAATTTTGTTTGTACAAGCATTAATTAGCAACTTTGGTAATGCTTTCAACAAGGCCAAGCATTGACTGGAATTTATCCTTTCCCATGAAGTGCTCTGTTTGGGGAAAGAAAAACAATATATGTACTTTTTACTGAGGTGGACAGGAACCCAAAAAGATTATAGTCTTCAGTAGGCCTTCAGTTCAGGGTGGGTTGGCTCTGGTAGGACTTCCCAAAAAATGAGGTATTGGGCAGCAACAAACTTCAAAGTTTGTGGGAATTCAGCTCAAGCTCCAAGTGCCTTATTCAGGCATTTCCTGCAGCTAAAGGTGTGGAAAGAACAATCAGTAAATTGCCAGGAGGATTTGGATCTTTTTCCAGCATTTTTTTTTGTCCTTCATTGTCTTTCCTTCTCGTATGCGTAAGCACTTCCACAGAGAGCAGGAGCAGCACGGAGCTGAAAGCGCCAACTCCATGGAATCCTCTCCTTTGTTGTTAAACAATTCTGGAGCTTGGATGGTGCAGTTTTGGCTGCACCTCATTCAGAGAGCTCCTCACCTCAGCTCCTCACTGGCTGCACATTCATCCATCACCTGCTGGCTTTTCTGCTGACACACTCATCTGGCCAGCCTCAGTGAAATGCTTTATCCTTCCTCATTACCAGGATTCTTATGGCAATAACATTCAGAGGAGTCTTTTACTGGGAGATAAAATGTAGGCTAAAATGTCACAGGACTTTATTAGACAATCTAAACTTAATTGCAGATGAGTTGATGCACTCATAAAAGATGATGCAATGTTTCTATTAACTCCAACATATGGTAACTATTCATGGGAGGACAGCAAAGAGAGATATCACTAAATGTTACTCTAATGGTCAAATTAGGAAGCTGGCTATTTTTTTTCTAATAGTAACTTAAAATGTGTTACTAACTAGTAAGAGTTTACCTGACATTAGAAGTATTCAGAGGACATTGCTGTTATAAAACTGTGGCAGAATTTGATTATGCCTGTAAAGGCACTTGGTTATTTAGAATATTTCGCCTTGCTCTGTGATGGAAATGGACAAAGAGCTCTGCTTCCCTGAAGAGTTGCAGATCTTGAACACATTTCCCTGCTTTCACTGAGGTTCTTGGGAAGTTTATTTAAATAATTAATTCTACAGTAAGTGATACTTGCTGGCAGAAGATATTGCAGATAGCACAGTTTAATTATTTGTGCCATTAGTGTTCCTATCTTTAGAAATTTTAGTGATAAGCCCTAACAATTACACGATCTGTATTAATTACAGTACAAACTTCCTTCCATCCTGCTCTGATGCTGATGAGTTCTGTAGCCTCCCACTTTGCCCTGAGGTGCAGTTTAGAGGTGCCAGGGTGACAGGTTAACTCAGGAGCTGCTCCCAGTTAATCACACACTGCCAGAGACCCTGCACAAGGCAAATCCTGGGCTGCCAATTCCAACAAAGCACAGACAGCTGGATTTTGTGTTTGCCTCAGCTAGAATATCAACTGAATAATGAGAACTAAAGCCAGCTCCAAAGGCTGCAATCACTAGATGGTTAAATAATTTCAGGGTTTTTCCTTCCTTGCCAAAAATCAAGATGGTTTCTGAAGACATTTGAAGTCTATAAAGACTTGGCTAAATTACAGTTGTTCTACAGCAAGTGTGACACGCAGGGGAGGACTGGAAGGGATCCAGGGAGCTTGTTTCACACCAGAGCTCCTTTCTAGGAGATGAAATCACACGGGAAGGGCAGCGTGCCCTGGAGGATCAGACACCCTGGTGTGAGTTCATATCTGACTCTGTGATTAGTTTGACGTTGCATAACATTTACATAGGCAACTCTTTAGGAGTTCTGATTAAACTCTCCAATTATATCACTGATGTATTCAGCAGAGCTGAGTGTCCCCAGTCTGAACAGATTGTGACCATGACACACTTCCAGTTCTGTCTTTGCTTACCCAAGTAGCCAAAGGACACCTTTAGAAGGTTTAATAGAGAACATCAGTAATGTCACTATGGAAACATAATGTTTTAGAAACTGCTGCTTTAACAAAGCACCATCTTCCCTCACACAGTCAGGATTTACAAGTCTTGGCTGGAAATCCCCTGTAGTGTCAGTGAAAATATAGGATTCAGGACTTTCATAACCTTACAGAGCAGGACAAGCTCCAAACAGGACATCAGTGAAAAGGAGTACTAAAGAATGTTGTTTCTAGCTGAATTACCAGATTGGTTAAAGTAATAATGATAATAATTTTTAAAAAGTGCATTACTAATGGTAGCGGGCATGGGAGTTGGTACAACACAACCAGTTCAAAAGGCAAAAGAGAAAAAAAGTTACAAGTTAATGGATGGTGCAGGAAAAATATCCTGAAAACTTATACTGAGAAAGGGGATTGCACTCCCTCAGGCAGATGGTCAGCACAGAGGACAAAGAGCCTCTGGCAGTTGCTACCTGAAAGATTTATGCCCCTCACTCCACAGGTATCAGTCTCTTACTGCCAGGGGCCAAGAATCCAATATCCACTTCCAAAGCATGTTTGTGTTGCCCCATGTTTGTTCTAGTAATGCTATTTATCATGTTATTTATCATGTCATCCTTCTCAAGAAACACTCTACTTGGAAAGTTGGTGTAGCTCTTGAAAAGCACTTTCTGGACTATGTATTTTTTAATTACTACCAATAAACCCCCTCACTGCTCTGTGTTGCTATGGAAAAATATAAGAATTTTGTAGCCACTTTTTAAAAGTCTTACCTTTGAATTTATAAAACAGTGTTCTCTGTGTAATGTGTGATAAAACATTGTGTGACCTGGAGTATAAAGCTTGGAGATTCCACTTCAATTCATGTGTGCCAGGACTGGTGGGGCTGTTCCTTCTGTGTGCAGGGTCCTGGGAAGGAGCTCAGCAGTGCTGGAATGAGCCAGGCCAGCTCTGCCCTGCTCTGTGCTGCTGTCAGGGGCTGGGATTGTGGGATCTCAGGATCTGAGTCCTGAGATGCCGGGCCACCAAGACCACCTTGGGGGGCCCGGGAGTCCTGGAATGTTGCCAGAAGTGTCTGGTGGCTGGACTTTGACCCTACACGGGAGACGACACCTGTATGAGGATAGGAGGACTTCACCGGGGTGAATGGCGAAAAGATTAGCTAATTAGAGGGTGAGACACAGGGTTTAGGATTTATGTACAGGGGGGTTTAGAGAAGTAAGATGGAGGAATTGGGGTGTGTCCTGTCCTTCTTCTTCTTCTTCTTCTCCTCCATCTTCTTTGGTGATGGTGGCATTTTTGGATTGGTTATTACTGAAAGTGCACCCAGCAATAAGAATAAATGGTATTGGGGAAAAATGATAAATATTGTACACGTAACAATGGGTATAAAGATAGGTGTCTGTACGGAGGGCAGACAGTGTGCCCATGGCTGACTGCTGAGCAGATCTTTGTTCGGCTGAAAGAACATCTTTTAGATAAACAATTAATAAACATAAAAACCGAAAGAAGAACTGAAGCCTCTTCTCGTCCTTCGATACGCGGGCTGCCCCAAGGCCACTCCGGGCCTTTCCAGGCCCTTCAAACAGACCAGAAATCCAACATGGGATGTTGTGTTAATGAGGCTCTGGTTCATAAACCCACCTTGGGTCAATCAATGGGAGTCACAGGCACTCAGGCTCAGGCAGGTTAGCTGGAAACCAAAGCAGGAGCTGTTACCAGTTCTCTTATCTCAGCACTGCCAACAAACTCCAGAGCTCCTGGAGAAAAAAACCCAAAAAAACAGCAACAGCAAACTCATTGAGACAGGAAAGTCACTTGAGACTGATCCTTATGAATAACAAGCAATTTTCCTGGTGGTGCAGCTGCAGCTCTTCCAAGCTGTTGCTGTTCCTTATCTCGTGTGCTCCCGGGGCATGAAACTGAGCAGCACCAGCACTCAGAGCACGCCAGGTTAAGCTGCTGCCCCAAATTCTCTAACAAGAACCTGCAAACAGTCTGCTTGGAATGGGGAGTTCAGCTGCTCAGAAAAAACAGTGACACATATACAACTTGGTGACAAGTGATTAAAATCAGTGAAGCAAAGGAAAGGGAAAAGAAAATCAAGCTGTTATTAATTTAAAGTGACTTCAAAAAGCAGTTGCTAAGTCTCTAGTGATTTTTTTTGATACCTGTCCAGGCTACAGGTGGTTGGTAAGTGCTTAATAAAGCACCTGCTCATCAGCTCAGTTCCTCATGATTTTAACTAAAAAATAAATTACTGCTATAATTTAAAAATAACAACTTTGTTAAAACGTTATCCTGGTTTCAGCTGGGATGGAGTCACTTTTCCTCCCAGGAACTGTGATTTGGATTTGGGGTAAGAACAGTGTTGATAACACCTGATGTCTGAATAGTTTTTTATTATTATTGTTATTGTTATTACTGTCCCTTTCTTTTCCATCCAAACTGTCTCCATCCCAACCCATGAATTTTCCTTTTTCCCCTGATTCTGTCCCATCCCATGAGGCAGGAGGGAGCTGTGTGCTGCTCAGCTGTCTGTAGGTTAAACCATGACAAGTGTCCTGCCAGATGTTGCTGTACAGTGATGCCCAATTGCACAGAAACTGTAACAGGCAAATGTTCAGAGTTTTCAGCTGGATTGCTTTATTAATGGATTCATCATTACAGACCTGGGGTACTGTGAGAAAGCAAAAAGAATAATGGATCTTGATGTTCCTCTGTGAGACAAGTGCAGGGCTGTCTCTGCCTGATATGCAAAACAGTGCCAGCAGGATGAACACCTAGAAAAGTGTCTCATTAATATAAAATGTATAATTAGAGTTGGTCCATTTATTTCAGGGAAAAAAACATTGCTCCTAACAAAAACATATACTGCAGAAACATTTTTTGTCAGATGTTGAAATTAGCAAAATAAAGCCTAGGAAAGCCCCCAATTACTTCCCATGTTTGCCTACTTCCCACTGTGAAAATGCATAAATCAGCAATGGAATCAACAAACGGAATCAACCATTTTCTCATCATCTGTAAAAATAATGTAAAGTTTCAAATGAAACAAGATCATGATTGTTTAAAAGATAATTAGAGAGGAAAGATATTCCAGAAGTTTTTCTCAGTATTAGTGCCAGATTACTTCTAAAATAAACCTTCTCTGATCCTGCTCTATGTCCAAAGAGTAGAACAGCCTGGCAGCCTCTACTGCTAAAGAAATAAAATTTTACTTTTTCCCCAGGAGAAAGAAAAGTGGGACAAATTATGAGACAATAATCCAATGCATTCTCCTTTTCTCCTGGGCAGAGCCCTCTCCTTGCTGACCTGCACTTCAGCCTTGTTTGTATTTATGCTGCAGGAGTCAGCAAAGCCTTCCTGGGGCAGGGTCACATCCTCAATCCAAATTTAAATGTCATTCAGAAATGGAAAGGGCATTTCACTGGAATCAAAGTAGGAAATGGTGGAGAAGAGGGCAAAACAAGAGGAAAAGGGAGGTTAGGAAACACCAACTATTACAGCTTTGATGTTGTGCCAGGATAGGAAATCTGTGTGCACGTGGCTATTTAAAAAGCCACCAGGTAGAGGTAAATTAAGAAGCCAGAGCTAAAGGCAGTAGTGAGAGTCCTGATAATTGCTGTTATTGTCCTCCTCAGTCCTGCCTGAGCCAAACCCACCCTCAGCAGAGCAGCGGGAGCCACAACCTGGTGTGGATAAACAGACTTGAAACGAGCACACGTGCACCTGGTGAGCATTTCCCATAATTGTTTGTAAATGTTGCTAAGTTGTTGTGTGTAGTTTCCAATTGTGGCCATTTTGTTCAATCCTGTTGTGTTCTAAAGATGTTATTATGTCATTAAATTGACATTTCTTTGACTTACTGGTAGAACATAATGATTGTACTCTTCCTTGTGAGCTGGGTATTTTCTAGCTAGAGTAAAATGCAGCTTCCTATCCCAGTTGTGCAGAAAAGAACAGTGATCAAATATCGTGGATTTTAAGGTTTTGGGGAAGTGAACATTTGAGAGAAGATGAGTTAGAACCTTGAGGTCCTGGTGGTTTGCCAGGTAGCTCCACCACCAGACCATCTTGTGCCTCCATCACCTCCCCTGTAAAATGGAGCTCTCTTATTAAGGCTTTTGAGATCTGTGCAATTTTTATTTGGTGTTGCTCTTCTGCCCTTCACTTTTGCTATCTTTTGTTGTATTTTTGAGCAGAAACATTAGATCTGTGCTACTCAAACATCCACAACTTGTAGAGGGTCCTTCACTTGCTATTGATAATAAAAAGGGGAGCAGTGGATATTTTGATTCTGTTCTGTCTTGATAAGGTGGCTGTGATGGGTGAATTAATACCAAATAAGTAGAGCAGATGTAGTAATGAATTACTGCCTTGACAGATTTGAAGTGTCTCCACCCATGTGCTGAAGATGAGTTGAGAGATGTGTGTATGATTAACATTGGGTGGTGATTAAATGGGTGGTGTCTGAATTAGCATTTGCTACTGTAGGCACTGGAAGCTTCTATATTTTGCAGCAATACTTAGCAATTAAATTGCACTTTACATCATCAAAGTACTCAGAACATGAGAGATTATGTTCCATTAGAAGCAGGGAGAGGTTTTCTTTATATGGGAGACAGATAAAATGCCCAATGTGACCATGAGCACGGAGTGGCAGTGGCAGAGCTGCCAGAAAGACACTGCAGTTCCATATTTTATCATAAGATATTTTTGATAATGAATGCTGTTACCTAAGAGTTGCCTGGCTGAGAACTTGAATGAGCTGGAGGAGGATCTGCTTATTCTGTCAAGTGCAAGGACTTGTTCCTGCAAACATTTAGGTTTTACCTGGCTTAACTTTAAGCAGAGAACTACTTCCCCTTGATTCCCACAAATATGAACATGGATCAGAGGCAAAAAAAAGATGTGGGTTTTCATTTCCCTTGGTATGTGCCTAAATGTGACACATGCAACTAGCCCTAACAGAGTCTGTTAAATTTTCACCTCATCTCTATTTTCTTTGGTATGTTCTGTTGTTATTGTTTGAGCCTGTTTGGGGGTTTTCTTTGCAAAATGTGTATTTCTAAGCCATTTCTTCATGTGGTCTCACCCAATTTCTTGATCTATGACAACAGGACTTTGAGTGTTCTGTCAGGTTTTGCAGCAGCCATGCCCTGGTGAGGATTAACAACATTTTGGTAAATTTAAATGGGAAATATGAATGCAAACTGATAGACCAGGGGAGAGATAAGGAGAGGAAGCAGAAAAAGTGAAAGTGTAAAAGGGATTTCAGATCCTTTATCTCCCCTTGGATTTTCATTGTCTTTTTACCTGAACAGCCCTGGGGATGTGATGCTGTTGGTGCAAAGTGAGGCTGGGTCTGTGCTGCTGTGCCTGGGCCAGCAGAGGGGATGTGGCAGGACAGACCAACAGGAGACAGGCCAGCACAAGCAGAGAATTTCCCATTTTTCTATTTCATTTAGGGTAGATACTCCTTGTTACCATATTTTTTTTTTAATAATTGCAATTTTAATAATTTCTGTTTCTTTTGAAATACTTCATATTGGCAAGCATAATTTCAAAAAACATTGTGTGACATTCAACCCGAACAAATGAATCAGTGGACAAATCTTGAGTGATTCTAAATATTTGCTAAAAACCAGCAACTCTGAGTGCACACAGTAGCACTGCAGGAGCTCAGCTCTTCATTCTGTTGGAGATCAGCTGCCTTTAATCCAGACCTATTTCTGACACAGTTTTAATAGCAGCAGTTACTCTAATAGAAGAATGTGATGCATTCTTTTTTCCTTTACCATTGTTTCCTATTTTTTCTTCAAAGAAACCTTCATTTTTATATTTACAAGAGAGAAACTGAATGCCTTTGATCTCTACAATGTATGTACTATTTATACCAGAGATGGGGAAACTGTTTTTGTCTAATTATTTTTGACATCTTGCAAATATTCACAAAATTCTTCATGGGGATTAAAAAGATCCACAGAGTTCAATCTCTTTGTGACAAAGAAACGTTGTTCTCAAAAGGCAAAACAATTGTTTGTTTGTTTTCTCTTAGAGAGATCCTAGACATTCATCTTCCAACATGGCACATTTTATCTGAGATAGCACAGGAACACATCCCATTTTTAGAATATCAGTAAGTTTCCATAAATAGAGCTGTACCTTAAAAGATCAAAATAAAATAGTGATAAAAATGGAGTGCATTTGAAAAGCATCAAATCCACCCTTTCAGAATGTTGGACTCCAGCTTTGGAGAAACTGTTCTCTACAGAAGCTCCCATTTTAGGGTGTGATTTCTTTGAGCTTCTGTTAAGTTACTTATTAGAACAAAGTTTGTGAGGTGGTCACTGCTGCACTTCACTGTCCTACAGAGCATCTATTAATTTACATGTCTTTATTTATTCATTATGCAAAGTGAGTGCCATGTGAGTAATTACATTTCCTCTTCAAAAGAAGAGCCAGGGCTACCAATTCTCTCAAAGACTGAGACTCATAATTTTGTTTCTGTGAGGCTTTATAGTGTCAAGTAAATCAAATTAATATTAATCAAGTGAACAGGAATTCGTCAATTTTCACCAGAAAATTCAGGTCTTCACAGTTTCAGAATTTGGTCCATAGGATCAAAAAAAGGAGAAGCTGCAGTTCATTATTCAAAGCTCTTTTTTACTTCCTGATGGAATATGTAATATTTGGGATAAACAATAGTTATGAAGTCCACAGAAATCCCCTAAGAATTAGCAGGAGGGAAGGAATCAAATAAGTGATCCCAGTCAGGGAACACCATCAATGCCAGGCAGTGGATTCTGTCTTGGTTGAGAAAAATTCAGCTATTTTGGAGACTTTTGAGCACTTTCTGTAGTGAAAATGGAAAATTTCTGTGTTCAGCTCTGCTCTCTGCTGAGTTTTTTGAGAGTTCTTTTCCACTTATGGAAGTGTGCACAGACATATCAGATAAAATAATAACATAAATTTTCCCATCATTGCCAAAATTTTCCTTTTTCAACGAGCCTACAAAGCGTGGAAAAAGAGAGCCATAAGTGGTTTTGTACTGCAGAGTAGATATTTTGCAACCTTTTTAAAATGCATTTTGAACATGGATCTGAGAGAAGCACTATAAAATTGAGATACGTAATGTCTTCAATAATACAGACACACAGACATTATTTCCTCAGTAAATCTTTGGGGCTCTTGGAGGAGTTGTATTTCTCAGACATGACATGAGTCAGACACTGCAGCAAATTCCAGGCAATCCATTAGGGATGTCACACCCTGCTCCTCGCTCCGTGTCCTTGCCAAGGTGAGCACCAGTGTCATCAGCAAGTGCTTTGTGAAGGTGTCTGGGAGTGCTGGCAGGTAAATAATTTTTTTAAAGCCAAGTTAACAGTCCATGTAATCATGTGCATCAATCTGGCTTGTGGAGAGGCAGCTGCTCTGCTCAGCCTGCCCTGGTGAGGAGCTCAGGATGGGCAAGACTAATGGGAGCATGACAAAGGGGCACAGAGGCAGAAAAAAAGGGTTATAAACCCCCAAAATGTGAGAGACAGAGGAGCTGTGCTGGCCCTGTGCAAAGGGAATGGGAGTTATCACAGGTTTGTAGGTGGCTGTTTAGATAATTCTTCTAAAATTGCTGGAAGAGCCATAACGCTCCTTTCAGAGGGAAAAAAACAGTAAAATATCTGAGCTGGCAAAGTTGTGTACAAGAAATCTGTGTGGCTGCAAATGCCTTTCAACCTTGTGATGAAATCTGCATCAGGTGTTAGGTGCCAATGGCTGTGGGGCAAGCAGAGCCTGATCCTGCAGAACAATCCCAGCTCTTTTCTGTTTGGAAGGGTTCCTTTAGGCCCTGACAGCTTTTGTGAGTGTCAGTCACCAAAGAATGAATCTTTGAATGTTTCAAAAGGCCTGGCATAAACCACATGGCAAAAACTGACATTTCTGTTACAGGGAGATGCTGTGTCACAACTTTCTAACAAAGAGCAGCTGGAAAAATCCACCATCCCTCCTGCAAGAGGTTCCTTGAGCACCAGACTGAGTGCTCAGTGCTTGTCCACACATAAAAAAATCAGGTTGTGAGCACAGGGAGTGCCAGTGTTTGTCCTGTGCCATGCATCTCTGCCCACAGCAGGGGCAACATTCCTGCCCACGTTTCCATAATGAGCCCAGAGAGATCAGGGGTTCAATGCCCAGCACTGAGGTTTGTGTTTACAATGAGTTGTTACAGAGGTTCTTAAAGCCTTGCTCTTGGTGATGGTATTATTTTATTTGTTTCTGGGCTTTTGTATTTGTCATGGCAATGAAGAGTCCATTTTTTAACTGGCACAACTGGATTTGAAGAGGGACCCTCTGGGCTGGTTTTTAGCAGCTGCTGCAATGGCCAGAGAGATCTGGGTAATGTCTTCCCATGAGGAAGGCACAATGGAGTCCATGATGGGATAAAGAAAGAAAGAAGGGGTCCATCAGAAGGTTTTCAGGCAAGAACTGAGCCATGGTATGAAAAATGTGACAGCACCCAGTATGGAAAGGGAGGTAACGTTCCAGATGGCAGGGCATGCAAATAAGTTTCTCATGCTTGTAGGCACCACAGTAATCCTCATTTTTTAATCAAAAAAGAATTGTTACATCATTTCCTTCCATGGCAAAAAGCTGACTTGATAACACAACCTTGTGCTGCTGCTCAGGGTCACACACTCACACTGGCTTGTCCTTTCTCCCTTGTTCAGCCCTTCTGCCCTGTCCTTCCCCCCCAGCAGCATCCAGGTGACTTTCCCAGCGCCTTCCCTGCCTGAGCTGCCCTGGGCTGCTGCTCTGCTTCCCCAATTAGAGCCTCTCCTCAGCATCTCCTGTCAGTCACTGCCGTGCCAGGGGTGTTGCTCCCAGCAATGCCAGTCCAACAAAGAGGAGACAAGCAGCCTAATGCTTGCCAGCAGCTGCAGTGAGGCTGGGGCACAGTGGCTCTTTCAAGTGTTTTAGGCATTTCTGAAATATTCACATGTACAAGAACAAATCACTGCGCGCGAGCGTTGGTGACAAAGTGACATCTGAGTGTCCCTCTTTGGTAGCAGCTGTAGCTCATCCTGCTGCTGGAGGCAGGGATGTTCACTAATTGGATGGAAGGCTTTGGCACTCCCCTGGGCATCCTCTCCTCGCCTGGAGAGCAGAGTGAGCCCAGCCCTGCCCAGCACCACGGACAGGGAGCAGCTGGCACTGCCCTCGGAGCCTGCAGGGCCCAGCCCTGCCATGGAGTCATTGCAGAGCAGGGGAAACAGCTGGGCTGCCTTTGAGAGGCAGGGATTTATCATCCTTGGAAGGGAGGGAAAGCAGGGGTGTCTCTGAGGAAGCCACCTGCAGACACTGCCAAGGGCCTCACACAGGTTCTCCTTCCAAGCAGCCTCAGCCACAAAGGAGTTTCCCTCTCCATTCCTGCTGTTCCTGCAGCTCCACAGCAGTTTAAACTTGGCAATCTACACCTGCAGCACCAACTTTAGATTTCATTTTCTCAGAAGTGTTGGATGAGAAAAAAGTGTCTCCTACCTTACCAAGACTGGCTTTCACTCTAACCTGATATTAAGGGCTGACACATTAATTTCTTCCTACATTGTTTAGAATTTCCTGATCATAGACTCCCTAACTAGAACATAAATTCTGGAGATGGGGTGGTGGTGTTGTACATCACACGCTGTTTAACACTGACACAAAATCCTTCATCTTCAGGAATGCAAATTTCCTGCAGATATATGATCCAGTTTATGTGTGTGCCTACTAAAACCACACAAAATAGTTGAATCATTGCTTCAAAAATCCATTCCAAAAGTTAAAAATAATTTAATCCCCACTGCCAGCTTCCTGTCCTAACAAACATTTCTGGTTTCTAATATTCATTTAAACCTGTGTTACAGTACAGTGTTTTAAATGTACATGTGAAGCTGTGTTCCAGTATATAATGTTGTAGTTATACCAGTATGATGTCCACTACCCATGAAAAAAAACTCTTTGCATTAAAGGACATCAAAAAGTCCTCTTCACTCTGGGATTCCACATTTCCTTTAAGCCACTGGCAGTGGCCCTGCAGATCACAGGAGGGTAAACATGTGGGTACATTATCTAGTCCGTTCTCCTCTTGATTATCAGGGATATTTTTACCATTCTTACCACATGTTTTAAATTATTCAGTGATGATTCCACTGTATCCGTAGGCAATCTGATCCTTTACCAACATTAGAAAACTGACTCTTTTCATTTTCCCTCCATAAAGGTGAAATGCTACATTTCTTCTCATGGTCTCTATACCCAGGGAGAGCAATTTGATGGTGACATATTTGAAATATCTTGTAGTCCTCATTTACCCTCAGTGTTGTCTTTGCTTCAGCAGAGCAGTCCAGGTCTTTTGTTCCCATCTGCTTCAATTTTAGTCCCTCTTCTCTGATTTCATTTTTTTCAACAGCTTTCCCAATACATGAATTTCACATCCAGAAATAATTTACCTCTGCTGAAGCAAACAAATAATTGCTGTCTGTATTTTACCAAGACTGCATTTATTTTACAATTTTTTCTACAATAACATGGCCTTATTGACTGCCACAGAGTTTATGGTCAATACACAGAGAGAATCCCACAGCTCCCACAAAACTTCTGCATTATGGTGCATTTTACATACTTTTCTGACTGCAGTATTTAGCAATTATTCCACTGGATTTCATCTTGAAGTTGTCTTGTATCTGGTTGGCCAATCATTCATGGAAAAGCTCAGCCTCATGATGGAAAGGGGAAGGATATATAACATTTCACAGGATCAGGTTTGCTAAGGAGAGGAAATGGGTTCTGTAATGCTGCACCTGACATGAATGGCTTTGGATTTGCATTCCAGACCTCTCAGTAGTTCCCTATTAGAATAACACTCAAAATGAAGGAAACAATAAATGTTAAATGCTAATAGAAAGTGTTGCAAATTATTTGGGGGAATGTGGCTCCTAGACCCGGCTGGATTTATAGCAATGTCAATATGTTAGGGATTTTTAAGCATCATTATATACTGTATTCCTGTTGATGCTTCTCCACTTATTGCTGTGGTAATGCATTTGGCACAAGGGACATATATAATGCTAACATTTCTATGATATACATACCCAATAAAAGCTTTTTCAATTTCAATATTTTGACAGGCAGATTCCATTAATACATCCACAACAATAATGTTCCTTTTCTTCAGGATCTAAGAGAAGAGGACTATTAAAAATTACAGACAATGCCCCTATACACTTAATCTCTCCAAATTCACTTTACAATTGCTGTCAGCATCAATAATGTCAGCCAGTATAATCAGGTTTGTATAAAACATCAGAAGCTGTATATTTTCCAAATGGGATTTGTTTCCCCATCTACCAGAGCAGCTGTTTTGGTTTGGGGCTTTTTTTGTGGTTTGTTTTTATGTCAGAGAATGATGTTCTGTGGAGAACACAAGTGCTGTGACACAGCCAGGCTGCAGCTCCTCCATCTCATCCCCATCTCCATCCTGAACCCTTGGTGCCCCTTTCAGTCTCAAATTCCATGTGGTAAATAAGGAGAGGAGGAGAGGAGGAGGCAGCTCCAGCAATTCCTGTCCCTCCTCAGCTGTCTCAGGCTGGGAGCAGCCAGGGGCACAAGGAATTCCCTCAGGCCCATGGGGAAATTGCTGCTGAGTTTCCTGAGAACTCATTTGTTTGTACCACTTTTTTACTTCTCAGTACAAAATAGAAGTTAAAATAACTCCTGTGGCCAAATTATACTGCAAGTAATTTTTCCTCAGTTTAGTGTGGATTTTAAAGGATGTTTGTTGGCCTTTTATTGGGTTGAGTATTTCCAGTGCAGGACGAATATTCTCATCACTGACAGCTTAAGGATGCTGCAGGTCCAGGTGCTCTGGTAGAATTCTGAAACAGAGCCACAGCTTGGGAAATTCAGCTCCTACTAATTTCAATACATGGAGCATTTGAATCCTTTTGAAATCCATATTTTCCTTAAGACATTCTTTAAGACAGATTTACAAAAACAAAACAAAACAAAACAAAACAAAACACACTATCTTATGTGCATTGCTCTTAAATCAAACTATGCCTAGTGATTTAATCTTTATTTTCTTTCATTTTTCCTCTCTTTTCTTTTATTTTTTTAATCTAACCTTGTATGTAACCTTGTATTTAATCTACCTATGTATGTAACATTTCCAAAATCAGTTTCTCTCATGCCTTTGAACAAAACATCTGCGTGCAACCCCTTTCACACCAGCCTTATCAGCTAATCTATCAAACAAAATACAATTTATTTTTTCCATTAGGTTCCTGGAAAGTCAAGCTAAGTGAGAGCAACTGGAGTTTGTTGCTGGACTCTGATATGTTTTCCCAGCAATCCAGGAGTTGTCAGGCAATGATTGCTGAGATACAGGGGCATTTGTGTCTTAAATCTGAAGTGTTTTACACACTGCTGAATGTTTCTGTACAACAGGTTTCCAGCAGCATGTTGTTAATGGTGATTGTTATCAGCACCCACTTTAGGTGGAACAAAGAGCTTTTATTCTTTTATATTCTGGTGTTGTCTAAATTAATTGCAAGTATCTCTGATGGGGGAAATAACAGAGAGCAGCCGCGGTGTTGGGGCAATGAAATGTGGAAAACACCCGTGTTTGGTGGGCTCACTCCACGGTGAGCCCAGCACAGCCAGGGCTCCCCCACAGCCTCTGAGTTCTCTTTTTGAACTCCCAGTGTGAGACAGACACAGGGGAGGTGTGTGCAGGGATAGAGATCCAAAGAGGCTGCACACACTGACAGGACTCTAAATAAATCAATCTGCAGTCAGTGCTCACAGCCCCTGAGGGGTTAATTCTGCACCTGGGCAGTTTGGCTGCCTTCTGCTCCTGCTCAGAGAGGCGCCGTCAGTCTGTCTGTCTGCTCCAGACACCGAGTGCCACCTGCTGAGCACCCACAGCCCAGAATTCCAACATTAACGTGGATGCACCTCAACAGACACAACACTGCAGAGAGACTCAGTTCTGACCTAAAATGTGCAGAACACCTCTCAGAATACATAGAAAATAGAAAATAGACTGAAATCTCTGACCTAAAATGTGCAGAACACCTCTCAGAATACATAGAAAATAGACTCAGAAAATAGACTGAAATCTCTGTGCAAGTGTAGGGATGTTTGGTTAAGTTGTGGTTCTTCCCTCAGCTGTCCTGCATGGTTGTGGAAGTGCTTTAAGAAATAAAGGTTCAGGGAATCTGAAATACACTTGGTATTTTGCAAAATGTTCCAGAGACATGTTCTGGTTAAATCTTGATTAAGATTAGAAGCTAAAAGTAGTGAAGCAGTTGAATGTGTTGATATTTAGCAAAATAAAACCTGTTTACATGTCTGATAATCATCTCAGTTAAGCAAAGCAAGAAAAAGAAAAGGCACCTCAAAATTTTCTTACCAAGAGAAACTTCGTGCTCATTTCCCTGAAAATGTTCTTTGTGGGGGATCAACAAGCCCTTAAGTGACAAATACTAGAAGAACACTGTCAGAAGTAGCTGGATTTAATAATGTATTTAATATTCTATCATACACCAGACAGAGCTATCATTTTGCATCCTTAGAAACTGCGCTGTTCTCTCAGCGAGACAGAGAACAATGCAGAAATAACAGTGAGAGGGATTCTTGACAAACTGCTACCAGAGAGGTTATGCAAATGCACAGTGTGCTGCTTGCAGCTCCTTTTTTCCCAGCAAAATGGCATCTCTGTGCCAAAAGGAGCCAGGCACGACCTCTCCGATGGGTGGGACAGGACAAAGGGATTCCAGTCAAAAGGCAGAAATGCTGAAGTTCCACTAAAAGCAAAACAAATCCAAGAAAGGAATCCCACTCAGTCGGTTGTGCTTTGAATTTCACTGCAGCAGGAGATTAGAGGCTGAAAATGTGCTTCAAATGACTGCACAGAAAACTTTGCAACTGTTCTGCAAGAGGGATTTGCCTGTAAGCAAAAAGATACAGATTTGCCCACCATGCTTAGAGCCAGTGGACGTAGAATTAATAACATGACTTTCCTTGCTTCAGAGAGCTCCAATTCAGATAGCTGGCAACAAAAAATTAAGAAAGTGAAATTAAGTAATAACAGTTCAAGGTCAAAAGATTTTGCAAGGGATGAGCTGACACTGGCGTTATGTATATTGATCAGCATCTCATGAACAAAGGATTTAGGCTGGATCTATACTTTATTGCAAACCTTTCTTTCAAACTATTAGATTTTTGTGTTTATAGACCAGATTTGTAATTTAAGGGGAGGATTTAGGAGCCTAAAGGATGTAAGCACTCAGCTGTTTATGAAGTTCAATGGCATTTGAGTGTCTGACTCCCTCAGGCTCTGGTCTGAATTTGTAACTTATTGACAATAGTTTTTCAGCTCAGGAAGCACAAAATGGTTGCCCTTTACAGTAACAGAATATTTGCTTCATAGCCATAACAATAATCTGGCCTGACTTCCAGGGACTGTTTTGTGGTCACAATCAGGATGACAAAATGTATCTCAATTCAGGAAAATTCAGCTCTGTGGACATGGGAATGATGACTTTAGTACAGATTTACAATCACAGGTTTCTGCCTAAAAGATAATATCACCTCCTCGAGCTTCTCACGCCCAAAAAACCTTTTTACTCTCCCTGACCACATCTCTTCAGCAGACCTTCAGCCCAGGCCAGAAATGCTTCCTCAGCATCTCTGACCTGGGCCTGATCCAAGGCTTTATTCCCAGCTCTCTCTCCCCAGGAGTTGGTTTGGTTCCAGAAATCAGCCCAGTCCATCATCTCAGTGCTGCTGTCCAGCTGGGACAGCCTAAATTACACCTTGGAACATAAACCCAAGGGTTGGGTGTGATGTGGATGGATCTGCAGGGCTGGCTGAACATTCAGTTTGATTTGTGGGCTGTATAGGCAGATGTTGCAGGAGTAAATTGTAGTAAATATCAGCATGTGCACAAAAAGCTGTGTCCCTTTGCAAGGGAGATCACTTGTCTGGAGAACAGACAGGGCTGAGACACATCCTGCTGCCCTGAGAGCTGGGCTGGCCAGGGAAGGGAAATAATGCCTGGTTTATGATTCTTCATGTTAGATAAAGGATATTAAAGTTCATAGCTGTCACTGCATAACATCCCCTGACTGCTAAAATATCTGTTATAAAGTGCAAAGAGACAGCAGGGAAATGGGAAGGCTTTGCAATGGGGCCAAAACAAGGATGGATGCAGCTCTGATGAGAGCATTTATTAACATCTCTGAGTTGCTCTTGAAACACAATGCCCACAAACAGAGATTACTGCTTGTCTGAGGGTGTGAGGAGGGAAATTCTAAGGCAAAGTTAATTTACATCTTTAAATAGTTTCCTCTTAAAAGACACATCATGGTAACAAAATTTCAGGATTGTAATGATTAATGTCACCACACTGTGCTGACTTTACTGCCTCGTCATTAAATGGAAGGTATTCAGTTGGATGGCCCTTGAATATGATAATGGTTTATGCATTAACTCCTTCACCTTGCAATTTCTTGACCTATTTTTCATTTTTAGAGGCACATAATGATGGAATGTATACAGCAGCACAAACTGAAAACAGTCCCTGAGTTGTCCTGGGGGAAGGAGAGACACTGTTGCTACTGGTTTTGCATAATGCTTTTCTTAAGCATTAATATAAATCCCAATAATGATGTTCCTGAGCTGTGTTAAAACCACCTACACTGAAAGATCTTGGGGCTCTGAATCAGTAGATGTGTGTTTGGGTTTTTCACCTGTTTCTGTGAATGTCTCACTCTGATGTTTGCCAAGTATCTTGCACCAACTATTTGAATGCCTAAAGTTACCATCCAAGTCCAACAAGGTACTGAAATAAACCTCGATTTTTCATCTCCCACACTCCCCATTCAAGCCAAGCACAGGATTGTTTCACTCTCATCATGGTCTTGTTAGCAAATATCCAGCAACCTCATAGCAGGGTGTCACTTTTCCTCCTCATTTCTCATATAACTGCTTCTCTACATGAAAGCACAGACTATAAATAATATTGGCTCTTTAGCTTAAAAAATGCATATCCTGATGAATATTTATTCAGCACATTAAAAATGCCATCCATGCCTGGCTTTCATTTGGCTCATAAACCTGAATATTGCGAAAAAACTAAAGACAATATTTATTCAGCACATCAGCTCAGCATCAGCTGAGGAAACTTCATATTTCTGTTTAGGATATGTGCACACTTCCTATTACTTCCCTGTCAAAACACTTCAGAATGTCTGGAAGTATTTCTTTGAGACAGGAGGGACAGTTCCCATTTCACAGCTGGAGAGATGTAACAGACAGATTTATGACATTTAATTTCCACTAATTCCAGTGCAGGTAGATGCTGAATAGTTTATTAAAATCTGGCTGCATGTCACTTGCCCAGGGTCACAGAGGAGTCTGACAAAGTGTGATTTTCAGAGCTGAGGATCAGCAGTGAACCTGCTGGAACACAAACCTTCCTGATTTTCCCCTCATGCTGAGGGCACTTTATTTTAAATACCATGACCAGGTGTACAGAGCAGCATTAGCTTTGGTTTTCAGTTCAGTCTGAGCCAAACCTTCCCCATTATCCATCATCCCACAGCGGTATTTGCTCTCTCTCTCTCTGCTTTGGAGCCACCTGGATCTTCAAGCAAGAAAACTGAAATCATTCCTTAATGACTGGCCTTGGCAATACTGCCCAGCTCCTGTGATGGATGCAGCTCCAGTTCCCTTTTCCTGTTCTCTTGGAACGAGATGCAGACACAAACTGCCTCCTGCAGCTGAGATCCTGATGTTCCTGGAGGAGCCAGTGCTGTGTCCGGAGAGGGTTCTGCAGTTTTCCTCTGCCCTGCATCAGGCAGTGCTGTCTGTTAACAATTAACATCAAACCTCTCCAGCTTTGGTGTTGAGTCACTCCACTGCTCTTTTTCCTTGTTTATTCCAGTTTGAATTTGAAGAGATTCTCCTTTCTACTGTGATTTCTGAGCATCTCTGAATAAGGAGTTGCCCAGATTCTACAGCCCAGACTTTCTCATCCTCCAACTTTCCCACCATTGGGAAAGTTAAGCTTGTTTTTTCCCAATTTCATGTGTCTCCCGAATACAAACTTTCCAAAACATCCTCTCTTCAACAAGATATGGTTCCTACTGTGTCCTGCTGCCATCAGTGAGTAGAATGTCCTGGTCACAGTCAGGGATGCTCTGCCCAAGAAATGTCTGGGGCCCCATCCTCTCCCTTTGCTTTATTCCATCACTCTGGCTTTGCCAGAATCATCCCCGATTTTCCCTAAAATAACAAAGAGAAGAATCAGGCATTGGAGTGGGAAATTCTTTCCACTGTAGATGGAAATAGGACTTCACTTGTCACTACTGCTTTCAAATGAATTTCTAAATGAAAAAAAAGCCTTTTACACTGTCAGTACTGAAACATGGGGATGACAGGTTCTGTTGGTTTTCCATCAGTTACAGCCTGTGTCAGCAGCTTTGCAGGATCCAGGATACACTCCAGTTTCTACACTAAAAGCCATTTCTTTATGTTGCCTTTCTGCTAGGAGCAACTGTGAGTGCCAGTGCCTTGTAATATGTTTGCTATTATTTTTTCCATATATAAAATTCTGTACCATGTTCTTTACAAGATTTGTTGGTGCAGCTTCCACGATCACCTTGTATTCTTTTCCTTGTCTCTCCCAAATGCAATTCAATTAAGTAGTTTGATGGTGTTTGTATTAATCTAAGCAGCATTCTTGGCAAGGTGACAAGCTGCACTGGGCTGAGATTTTGTGGGTTTATGATAGCCCTGGCTACAGCTGATGGTTTTTAAACAAAATGTCTGAAAACAAAAATATGGATGCTTTTAAACACGAGATTGCTATCTCTGGCTATGTAGAAGTTATTCTGGGCAAGAAGCAAATATTACAGGAATAAAAAAACCAAACCACCCTTTCACAGATATCCTGCAAAATATGTCCAAAAAAATTCAAAAGCACAAACAGTAGTTCTGTCTGTTACTGCTTTTCTTGCAGAAGCATCTTGAAGCCCTAATTAAGCTAAACTAAAATCTCTTTTTTCAGGCTCTGTCAAGGACTAAAAGATGCCACCTGCCCACACAATCCATGGATAAGATTCACTGATGTTTGGTGGAGATCAGGAAGGATGATGAACTGGTGATCTACACTCCTGAAAGAAATAGGCAAGTTTAGTATTTTCTCTTCTCTTTTATATTAATATGCTCATCCTCCCTAATCCTAGACATGGTACCTTTATCACTTGCTTGTAATTAAGTCAGAACTTAGAACTGTGGTGCTTGCCTTGCCAGCTGTTTACAAATCCCTGCATGGCTGAGCTGCTGCATCGCTGAGCTGATTTGCAACAACTCCTCCAACTCAGCTCTTGCCCTTTCATCGGGGAGGTTTCAACTGTGCCATTCTGGGGCACCTGGAAAATGCCTGGGGAACAAAAACAGAGAATGCAGAGTGTATGGAGATCACTTGCAGCATCTGCATATTCAGGGTTTGACCCCAGGTCCAGGGAAGGGTTTCTTGTTTAATTGCATTTCTCTGAGGTTTCACGTCTGGACAACAACCTCAGTGTGACAGGCAGCAGATTTCAAGTTGGGAAATTTCCCACTAACCCCAAGTACATTTATATCATCAGGAGCTGCAGTTTGGCACTATCAAATGTCTCCTTGAGCCATGAATTAGGCATTTTGAAACATTGAATGGAGAGAGGGAAACTGATCTCAGATTTTTGTTTCTTTTTTGAATTATCCTTTACCACAGTGTGCATCCACTCTGTTTATGGGATTGATAGATTTAAATAGTGACAATATGTATCAGAATATGTGAGATGCTCATATAGAAGTTACATATTGAAGGCCAGATGCAAACATTAATTCCTTCTCTGTGCTTGAAAGTGTTCATTTGTTGGTTTAAGTAGATTCTACCATGTTGTCTATACTTTTAGGAATTCTTTGAATAAAACCCTTTGGAAAAGCACCCAGGATGGAATGAGGCAGACAGAGGACAATGCAGATATATTTCTTATCAGTCATTGCTGCTCTCTTCTTCTTAAAAAACAATGGACAAATAGAAAGCTTTCTATATAAAGGACATAACAGAAAAAAACAGAATATCTGCTTAAGATTTTCATATTGGCCTCCTCACATCCCTTCTCCTCCACTGTGTAGCCATAAGTGACCCTTTCCTTGTGTGGTGCTGATGAGGAAAGGGCTTTTTCTTGAGAAAAAAGCCTCTCCTTCTGATATTGTATATCAAAATATACATTTTGTAAGCAGAATTGTTTTCAAATAGGGTATTAATAATCCTTCCTTGGTGTAACTGTTTGGTACTGAGGTCGATAACTGGCCTACTTATGCCATCTCCTGGGTAATTACAGAACTGTCTCTGCACAGGCAAAGCCTCTATTGAGCAGCATTAATAATTATCAGTGCCTTGAAATAATTTGCTAATTCAATCCCTGAAGCAATTTTTTTCTTATTTTATAAATTTAGAACAATTCAAAAACTGCAGGATTATTAATAACATATCATGTTCAACTATTATAAATAATCAGTAGATTGTACCAAAAATATCTTTGTAACTGCAGCCCCTACAATACTGATATATTAAGTGAAGTTCTCTTTTACAAAAGAAAATACTTTTTTGTACTGATATTTTGCTAATAGGAGATCCATTTGCTCGAAAGACTGGGGTTTTATCTTTTGGGGATGATCAGAAAGAAGGAACAGATGTTAGCTGTGTCACAAAATATTTTGCTGGACGTAACTGTGCTGTGGGACATTTCTGATGCAAGTAGTACAAGAACCTACAAAGAGGAGATGATGTTGTATGAGCTTCTGGAAATTTAGCTTTGCTGCTCTATTCATTCATTCCATCACTCCTGCCAAGGCTCACATTGGGTAATTATACCTGTCCAAGGGACAGGGGAAAGGCTGAAGGGCCTTCACTGTCTTCTGGGACCTCATTTTTCTTCATTTTCCATAGAACAGAATGGTTTTCTTGCAAACTGGGTTTGCCTGCAGCATCCTCAGTGGGAGAGGTGGCACAGGCAGAGCAGAGAAAATGGTGGGATTTGTCCTTCAGAGTAAAAATACTTTGTGAGTTTGAGTTTCAGTTCACCCTTCACAGAGTAACTGGGAATAGCTGATTTCTACAAGTGTTAGGGAAAACAAAGTGGGCATCTGAGATACAAAATATTCATGTTTTTCCAGTGCCTTCTGTTTTTTGAGAAATGTCCAGTCCCTAAGAATGGTACATTCAGGATAGAATTTAGTAATTACAGTAGGCATGGAGAGTTCTGTTATTGCAGGCACCAAGGAGGGGTCCTGGTCAGGCCCAGGTCAATGGCCCAGTTATTCTAACAGGAGCAGATGTTTCCTTTGTGAAGGCTCCTCATCACTTGTGGAAAGTGTGGAATAATGGGAGTGCAAAGAGCAGAAGCAGCAGAGGAAGGGATGTTCAGCACCTGCTCATCTGAGCTTTGCATGTGCCTTCCCTCAATTTCCCCAAGCACCAGTTTTCTTTCCAAGTGCTATTACAGGCTGAAAAGGAAAGCCATTGGAATGGCATAAATCTCTCATTGTTCTCAGTTGCCAACATCAGCTCATGTTAAAAAATGAAAAGCCTATTTCCAGTTTCTTTGAAGGTGATCATGGCCTTTGGACTCAGTTAGGAAATTTTTCCCTACCACAGGTGCTACAATGTCTGTTCCCTGCTCCCTATCAGAAAACCTTGAGAGAAGCCTCCACCTTGGTCTGTGGGGTTTTTATATAATCCAACACTCTGTACTAAGTGTTTAATTATTAGGATTGTAAAATACAACAACACCTAAGGCATTAATAGAAGGAATTAATTATAACCCTCTCAGCATGTGGTTTCCCCTTCACTTATAAAATCTCTTGTCA
Source organism: Zonotrichia albicollis (assembly GCF_047830755.1). Classification (NCBI taxonomy): domain Eukaryota; kingdom Metazoa; phylum Chordata; class Aves; order Passeriformes; family Passerellidae; genus Zonotrichia; species Zonotrichia albicollis. The sequence goes on from NC_133835.1 coordinate 12,117,458, forward strand.
TTTATCTGTCCTTTAAGTGACTTCTTGTAAAGCCTTAATCAGGACAAATGGATCTTTCAGAGGGAAGAAAATGACCCCAAACTGGCACAAGAAGATTTGATTAAAACTCATAGTCCTTCTGTGGCAGCCCAAAGATCCCAGGGGATCCCATTGCTCAGCAGAGTGGAGGAAACAGCAGATAGGGAAGAGCTTTCTGCCCGAGACAAAAAGACTTTATCACTGAAGCGCTGACATCCCCTTTCTGTAGGAGCAGCCTGTGATCAGTGTCTCTTGTTTCCTTTAAAACTCAGTGTCAGAACTTTGGTTCCAGCCTGATTAATTTCCCCTTTACTGATTGTGTGTCATTTGCTTTTAAGTAAGATCTTTATAAACGAGGCAAAACAAAGACAGAGATGAAGATTGTGCAGAGATAAACATTTGTGCTGCTGGGACTCCCACTGGCTTGGGCACAGCGGGGGCCAGAAGTAATGGGGGTTCACAGGAGTCCTGATTAGGCCTCTCACTGTGAGCAGGTAATTGAAACACTCCAGCAGTGGGAAAACAGCAAGCCATGGAGGTACTTAGCTTAAAGCAGACCCTGAATGAGCCAGAGGCTTCACAGAGTCCCTGTGCCAGTGGGAATGAGCCAAGCCTGGGCTGGGGCCATGGATAACACACAGAGACCACTCAGGGCTGATTCTGGGGGCTCTGCTCGAGTTCTCTGCCTGGCCTGGGGATAGAAAGGTGAAATCCACAGCCCAGGTTTGCTGTGGGGCACTGCAGGGATGGTGTGAGTGGAATGCACTGCTGTGGGGCCCTGCAGGGATGGTGAGGGTGAAATGCACTGCTGTGGGGCACTGCAGGGATGGTGTTTGTGAAATGCACTGCTATGGGGCACTGCAGGGACAGAGCATCCTCCAGGTGAGCCTCTGAAAGCTCCCTGGGTGATGGGACTCTGATGGATCTCCCTCAGCCATGGAGACAGGGCAGCAGCAGCTGGGAGAGCCAAACTGGGGCACTTGGGGTGCCATGGCAATGTTCACTGTGAGGTGTGGCACAGGTGAAGCTGCTGCCTGCAGCTCTTCCCTCTTGGTTTGTCTCCTGGATTGCCTCCCATGGCTGAGAGCCACTCGCTGAGCAGCTGCCTGCAATAGTGCCTTGAAAGTGTGATTGCTGCAAATGTGTGATGTAGGGGAGAAAAGTGCTGGTTTATGCCTCATTTTCACTTCTTAGTAATCATTGCTCCTCATGAAAGCCTCTAAATAAACATTTTTGATTGTAGTTTGTTGGTGAAGCTGTTCCTCATCAGCCTAGGCCTCCCTTCTGCCAAACTCCTCTAAAAATCTTACTGCTGTCTCAAGCAGAAGTTTCTAGTTTTTAAAACAATAGGAGATTAATAATCTAATTTAGGTTTTCTTCACTCCCCTTTGAGGAAAGATGTCAACTCAAACCTAATGCACAGATGGAGAAAGGAGTAATTGTCACATGGAGCTGCCACACAGACTCAGTGCTGGAGTTTTGCTGTGCTCCAGATCCCCCCAGCTGATGTGTGACAGATTTCCTGTCCCTGTGTTGACAACAGGATTCAGAGCAGCTTTCAGCAGTTTGAGTGGTTATTTGGGTGTTTGTACCATGTTTTGTCATTCCTACATAAAAGTGTTCAGTGATCATTAACAAGTGTCACATCACCAAATTGCTGACTGCAAATGCTGAAGGAGAAAAAAGAGGAACATTTTTGGCCAGGTAGTTGCATAAATGACAGAGCTTGGTGGGAATTATTAATATAATGATACTTCAGTTATTACAGTGACAAAAGAGGATTTTGAACATTTAGATCCATTCTAGAGGTCTCTTTTTAATTTCAGAAGCTGACAGAATTGCTGTGCATCTGCCCCTTAGCTGTAAAATGAAGGTTTTCACTATTTGCTGCTTCCATCACTGTTTGTTCCCAGAGATTTTGTACTGGTTTGATGTGACCACAGCAGAGCACATTTCCCTCAGGTCTGCCCAAAAGGAATGGGCTAGAAGCTGCTGCTAAGGTCAGCATTGTTGGTGAAAGGCAAGATCTTGTGCAGCACCATTGAGAAGTGCCATCCTTAGTTTGCCACCGCTCTCTGTGTGACTGTGCTCAACTGATCAGCTGCTTCAGCCTAAATTTCTGCTCTTTAAAGTGTAAACATTGCATCTTTAACTCACAGTGGTGCTGGGAAACTGTGTCAGCTTAGTGTGTGCAAGTCTCAAAATCCCTGAAGAAGCTGAAGCACTGAATGTTACCACCTGTGTGGACAGAGGCTGTGCAATTGTGGGAACCTCCAGGGAACATTCCATTTCCCAAGAAATAGGTTTTCATTAAAACAGGTTTTTGTCCCATGCAGAGAGAACTTTATCAACATTAGCAGCCATGGGTCTGATCACATCTCAGGTTTGGGTGTGCTCCAAACCCAAAACCCAACAGGGAGTTTGCATAAGCAATGAGCACACAGAACACCTCCATTATTATTTTCAGCCTTCCCTAACTTTCAGAAGAAACAGCAAAGCACAGCATAACTCTAATCTTACCAATATGGTTATTATCATCTGCAATAAAAACGTCACCTCAGGTATTAGCAGCGCTGCTAAATCACTGGCCTGACTTGAAGTCTTCCATCTGGAGTTGTAAGTTAAGGACAGTTTATCACAGGAGTGATTTATTGTGTAAACAGATCTTGCTGCTGGCATTGAGGAGAACGTGGCTGCCACTCAGCCAAATTCTTTTATCACACTTGACTGAAGTTCCCAGCCTTGAATTATTAGTTAATAATATCTGAGCGAAAGCATAATTTATTGTTTGAGTAAACTTTGAAACATAAAAACAGTTTCTTAGCTCCCAGACTTAGTGCTTGCCTTAGGCAAAGCATTTTTCTTTCAGCACAAAATTGTAATAGAACAGGAGTAAGATTTGTAACTAATTCCAACACTTCCTGCATGTGTAATTTACCTAATGGTAGAACACAATCTCCTGAGCTGTTCTTCCCTCATTTCTGTATTGTAGGACCAACAGCCTTCATGAGCAGAGGTCAATCACACACAGTCAGACATGTCCAAACCTCAAAATTTAAAAGTATCACATCCGTGGTTTCCTCATAGGGAAACTTGATACCATCACTTTTTTATAATTTCATCTGTTTTATCATGAGGGCTTGATGAAACCCACGAGTTTCCCCCTCAGAGGCACTTGTGGCTAATTTAGAACAGGAAGTTCTTTCATTGAAATGAATAACCTTGTCTGACAACAATTCCTTAGCTTTTAGGGTATTTACGGCAGTGCCATGATACCAACAGCCAGCAGATGCCAGCACACACACGAGCACCAAAAGAGCCTCTTGCATGCTAAAGGGAGGATGGTGCATGGGAGAAATGAAGCCCACTCCTCAAAATTTTAGGAGTTAAATAAGGGCTGAGGAACAGATCAATAATGCAAAAGTAATTATTGCATGATTGATCTGTTCCTTAGCCCTTATTTAACTCCAAAATAAGGGAGTTAAATGGGTGTGTGGCAGCAGCCAGAGGCACCCCCAATTCTTTAGCAAGCAGTCCTTGATGCTGTTGCCCTGCATCACTTCCCCAAATGACTGCACTTTTTTGGAGCCTGTTTACCACAGCTCTGCCTCTGGCTGCCCCAGCATTGTGTAAGTCCACAGCTACAGTCTCAGGCATCTTTCTGATGCCACTTCAGACTTGGTTTTCTGCTGTTATGGCATTTTGTTCTCTGCCTGGGCTGTTTTGGACTTAAGCAGCACAGAATCTGAAAAATGTAAAAGCTAAAAGAGGCATCAATACATTTTGCAAGAGCAGTCATGGCTTGTGATCCATCCTTTGCAAGCCTGCTTACATCCTGTGATGGCCTTGCTTCATGCACAATTTCAGTTATACTGTTCACAAAAGCAATTACAATTTGCACTGTAGCTACAAAAGCAGTTACTTTTTAAAAACATTTTTAGTTATAATAATTTGCAAAAGCAAATTTATAATAGTGAAAGCCAGCTGTTCCATAGCAGATTGTAACAGTGCAGAGCTGTCCCCTGTGTGAACGCAGAGAAGTGAACTTTCTCTTCAATGTTTCATTGTCATATATAAAGAATATAAAATGTGGCACTGTACTAAAATTAATCTTGGATTTAAAGAGGCCACTTACTGGAGAAAGGACTATACAGTGGTCTAGCAGGTATCTGCCTTCTCTCTTCAAAACTGACTTATTTCCATATGGAACTCTGCCTGGAATTTCAGGCCTAGTTTGATCTAGGGTTTTTTCCCTTTGCATTCTGAATTGAGGATCCTTAATATCAGATCTTCTATTTGTGTCAGTGCCAAACTCCCCCCATCACCTCTGCACAGTGGAACCTCGAGACACGCCAGGTTTTTGGCTGCCCACCTGAAACAGTGCAGACAGAAGAGTGAAAGGCCTGGTGCTCATGCTGCAAACACTGCAATCCCTTCAAGCACAGATGGTTCTTTTTGCTGAAATTGTCACTGCTCCTGCCAAAAGCCTTTGCAGCACCGTAGTCACTTCTGACATTAACTGAGTGATGGAGATCACTTCTGACAGACCTCTGCCTGAGCAGAAAACATTGGGCCCAGAGTGTTCAAACAATCATCAGGCAATCCTCACTGCAAACAGAGATGGAGCAGGGGGAGTTTCTGGGCTCTAACTCTCCTTCCTCACAGGTGTCCCCATAATCTTCCAGAGTGCTTTGTAACACACTTTCTAAAGAAGGGAAGAAACAATGCAAGTACACACAAAAGCTCCTACTGCCCTTTGGCTGAAAACCCCAGACAAAAGCAGTTTAATTAGCAGATATGCCCTATTAGGTGTTAATTAGCAATTATGACCTTTGTTTTGGCAGTCATGCCTTGTTACCTGGAACACAAGTGAGTTGAGCTCACCCAACTGAGCTGATGCTGAATCTCAGAATCTGACAGTCCATTGCACGTCAGCTTCTCTTACCCAGGATCAAGTCCAGTTTACCAACTCCATTCCGGATTCTGGCCAAAATCCGGTCCGGGTTTTCCTTTTTGCCGGCTCCATTCCAGACTCCAACCATAATCTGGTCCGGGTTTTCCATTTTGCCGGCTCCATTCCGTACTTTGGCCGGAATCCAGTCCGGGTTTTTCCTTTTGTGAATCCGGTCCGGGTTTTCCCTTTAGCCACCTCCATTCCGGACTCCAGCCAGAATCTGGTCCGGGTTTTCCCTTTTTACCGACTCCATTCCAGACTCTGGCCAGAATCCAGTCCGGGATTTCCCGCACCCTGGATCCCGGATGGAAGTGCCCAAAGATGAAGGAAAATTCCGTATTTTTCTGCCTTTCCTTGGCCAGCAGGGGCCGGGATGTGCTGAGCCACCCCCTCCACCCGACAGCATTGAAATTGTCTCCAAGAAAATTCAGTGGTGCCATCCTGAGAAAGAAATACAACTCAGCAACAAACAGGGCAGTGTCTCACTTTTATTGTAGCAAATATACGGGACCTTTGAATGACAAGATCACTTTCCCAAGGAATTACTAGCAAAAATATCCACAAAAAGTTCAAATAAATAAGAATACATGAATATCAACATCAAAAGCTGGTCTGCAAATCCTCAGTTAATCAAGGTCAGTCCTTCCAGCATGGTCTGTTTATTTTTCAGATGAAAACCCACCAATGCAATGGGAGCAACAAAGGCTCAACACCTTTAAAATAAGGCAAAAAATAGTGCATTCTAGGCAATTTCATACTGTAGAAATTTGATGTATCAGCTCCAAAAAAGCACATACTGGCTGAAAAAAAACTGTCAAAATTCTCTCAGAATTCTAACAAGATCCTTTAAATAGCAAATACAAGGTCCAGGTGACCTGAAACAATGAATGAAACACAGAAAGGACACGAACAGTGACAGGATGAGGGCAGATCTCAGAGTCTGGAGTCAAACAGGACAGCTCAGCCCAGTGGAATCAGCACATCCCTCCCTCCCTGCAGCATTATCCTCCTGTATCCCACTGAAAACAAGGTGGGAAAATGACTGCCCTCAGCATGAGATGCAAGCAATGGAGAAAAAAGGAACATGGCAAGAGAAAAACAATATTGCTTTAAATATTAAATATTTCAATTTTAAAGGAAAACAGTTTATACATATTAGAGTGAAATTCTGTTTCTTCACATCTTCTAACAGGGTCATTTCACTGAAAATAACTGAGTTGTTCAAAGTTCATACTCATGCAACTTGGAGCAGAGTCTGGCTGTTTATTTGAAGTACAACCTGAGCATATTTGTTCTGTAGGTAATACTGCAGAACAATAAACCTTTACATTCTCTAGCAAAAAAAATAAATCACTCTGTTTAAATATCTCACATCACAGTTATCTGTTCTTCTTCAAGAAGCATCACCAGTGCTAGGCTTAGATCCACATGATCATATTGCTAAATTTTGTATTAAAAAGGCAGATAGCCACACAAACACGGTGCTGGGGAAGTATCTTAAGTTATTAATTTTAAACTGAATGTGTTTGATGGAATAAATTTTTCTGCTCTGTTCAGAAATGCTTCTAAAGACAATATCCAGCAATACAAAATGAAATAAATATAAAGCACAGTCCTCTTCATACAAGGAGCTCTTTTCATCTGTAGGCCCAGAACACAGTGAAGTTAAAACAGAGACAGGATAAACCCAGCCCTTGGAGGTCTGCTCAGCCAAGAGCTGTTTGTTGAGGCAAACACAGAATTTCTGTGTCTGTGTATGAACAAAGACAAGCATGTCAGAAGTACCAAATCAATGACAGAAATTAGGCTGGTGTGATTATCACGTGAGACAAACCTACTTGGCCAGATCCCAGTGCTGAACAAGTTTTCAGACTCCTTTAAAGTGCCACCACCACCTCCACCTGCTTCCCTTTTCAGTCTCCAACGACAGACTGGTGTCCATAAGATGACAAATATTACATTCTAACTTTCCTACCTCTGTGACAAAAGACTTTTCCCAGTGCCAATCACCTTTGCTCTGGTCACAGCTGGTTGAAATGGAGTTTATTTATTCTTAGAGAAGGGATCATGCAAAATGCGCCTGTATCTACATGCCTTCCTTACAACCCAGGAAAGCTTCAATTTAGAAAATTTAGCATCCAGCAATATTCAATGCTATAACAACATGCTAAATTATTTACTGGATCTAACAGATTTAAAAAAAAAAAAATTGGTATTCTGATTATTGCCTGGATCCTGCTCACCTCAGGTTTGGAGCTTGTAACAGTGAAGTAGAACAGTGCATTAAAATCCTGATTATTGGCAAAGCAGCTCTCCTGTTTTTCACTACTGCTCATGTGAATCAGGAACACTTGGCTAAGGCAGGCTCGCAGAATTTGGCCAGAGCTTGAAATATTACACTGGGTGCAGGAACCTTTCATCTAAAAAAGCTGAAATCCATGAGGCTGGACCAAAACAAAAGGGTGAAACAGCAACCCTGGGATGGGCTGGTCCTCTGCAGGTGCTGGTGTTCATCCCATCCTGAGTGCCACCACCTCTGACACAGCCACCTCCTGCTCCTCGAGCATCTCAGAGTCAGTTCCACTTGAATTGCATAGAGCTCAATGTACATGCAACTACAGCTCATATTAAGTGTAACTTTACAAATACTGATGCTGGACATGTAATACTGTCTATTACATTCATTTCCTTTACCAATTCAAAATTTCACATTTGGTCTCCAGTAGACTAGGAAAAAAAACCACTAAAAATATTTCTTAGGCTATTCCTGAGCAATGTTTTTATGTACTGTAAAATACTCTATTACTACATTTCTTAATATTCTCACTTTTCAAACTACATATAAATTCATGCTTTGAAATTTTACAAAGCTGAAGATCTGGTAGGCACAATGAAAGATAGAAACAGCTAAGCATCTTAAAACCAAGATGAGCTCACAAAGAAGTGCAATTTAGCTATATACATAATGTACTCTTTAGTATTTGCTACTTTTTCATTTTCTATGACAATGTGAAGGATCCTCTTGCAGAATCTGGTCCATCAGAGCTCAGCTCACTTCTCATGAAGATTGGGACTGGTGACTGAGGAAAATACCTCACCAGGATTTGAAAGTAAAAAACATTCTTTAGAATTTCATCTTAACAAGATCCTGTCCCCATCTCCCGTGATTGATTTGAAATTCTAATAGATCAAGTGACACCTGAATATTCTCAGAACTGTCCTTTGTATTCTCCTGTGTCTTACAGACACAAGAGAAGACAGAAGGCCCAAGAACAGGATCCAATCCTGGTTGTACAATTTCCTTCTGCAGGACATTTCCCCATCTCATCTACCTCAGCCTTAAGAAGCCAAGCTAGACTGGACCACAGGATAAATAAGAGTCATCTCAGATGACTAAAAATAGGTATCTTCTGTATCAAAATATATCTTTACTTGAACTTACAACACCCTTTAAATTCTTCCCTTAATAGTCTGTTTCTTATGTTTTGAGGGGCCACCAGGTCTGAAAACCAGGCCACAGTCTCTGCTAAAAGCCTTAGTTTTCATGACTCAAATATATCCATGTGCAATTTGAAATCTGGTCATTTCCCCTAAATGACAAAAAGCATCAAGGCCTACAAAATGAACTTCCAGGAAAGCTGTCTGTAAACACAGTGAAGATCCCAGGGTATAAAAATACACATTCCATTTTCTTAATCTGTCATTATTGATGCTGTCTGGTCCCTAATACTTTATCTTAAAAAGAATTCTTTCTGCATTAAAATATTTCAAAACATTATCTCCATTCTTCTTCTCAAAAAAAATAAAACCTATTTCATCCAAAAAATCCAATTCATCATCTTCTGTGAAGAATTAGAGTTGACTTTGCATAGATAACAGGCTCCATTATTTTATAAAAACACCAAAATCAAACCTGTCTTACAAAAAGCACACCTGGGCAAGGAGAAAGAGCATTGACCCTATTCCCTCACACCCAGCAGGGTAAATACAAGGAACACTCAGTGGTGCAGACAGAACGTTCTACACTTCTCTAAACTTCACACTGTGCTATTGTTATCTCACTGAGCAATTATCAATATTTTTGAGGAAAGACCAATGGAAGACATTTGCCTTCAGAGAAAACATTTCCTGCTGGCTTAAGATCAAATCTATAGAAATGAACAGTGCTGACTCAGAGCCATGTGCCAGGAACATTTTTCTCAAGATCTTCCTATGAAGGAAAAAAAGATTCTTCTGCACTGGCCAGATGCTTTCTAGCAGTCAAGAAGCATCAACATTCACTGAAATTTGCGTGGTGCTTGCTTTGTGCCATTTGTTTTTATTTTCCTGTCCACTGTTGGTTTTTTAGGAGGAACATAATTGCTGGCATTGCCATTTTTCTTTGGATTTGCGCACACGTGTGTTTTTAAGCCTTTGATGGGAGCAGCTGCACCGTGGAATGCTGGGGTTTGCTTAGGGGGTCTGATGTTCCCAACACTTTGGATTTTAGAGCTGCTCTCGGGGGGCTGCAGACTGAGAAGCTGCTGCTGCTGCTTTGGAGCTGGTTTCTTCCTCAGGTCACTCCTTCCATCCCCAGTTTGCCTCTGCGGAGCTGCTGCAGCCCCCGTTCTCTCAGGAGCCCTCAGGGCCCGCGCCGGGCGAGTGTCAGAGCCGGGCTGTGCCCTGTGACCCACACAGCCCCTGGGCAGCCTGGCAGCCCCTTCCGGGGGCACGGCCTGCCTGGGGGGCACAGGGCTGAGCAAGGCTTTGCCTTTCCCGGGGCTCCTGAGGGCACGGCTGGGCCCGGGGGCGGTCTGGGGCCGCGCTTTGGTGGCCCTGCCCCTCTCGCCCTGCACCGTCTGCATCTGCAGCCACTCCAGCTGCAGCAGCCGCTCCAGGTACTTCTCCAGGGCCCCCGAGGGCTTGGGCCGGAATTCGGCTTTCCCTTCCACGTGGGCAAAGGTGGCCAGCTGCTTCAGGTCCCACGAGTTGAAAGGAGGGGGCAGGAAGTCGGGGTAGTAATATTCGGATTCTTTAAATCCCATTTCAGGGATGTGCTCCAAACAAAGCGGGTCGATTTCTTCAGCTCTGAGGATGAGTTCTGGTGGTGTGCAGGGAGAGGGGGGAATGGGAATCCTTTCTGAGTCAGAGAGGTCACTGGCACTATCATCTTCAGCATCTTCTTTAATAATTTGCACCGATTCAAAATCGAGAAACATTTCACCAACAGATGCTTCTTGCCATTTTGAAGAGCCTGGGCTGGCTCCAGCAATGTATTCTTCGTGATTCCTCCCCAACTGTTCTTTTCTACTGCAATAAAAATGCTGAACTGGGACATCCTTAGCCCTACAGAAGTTTTCTTGTGTGCTGCCCTTTGTGCCAGGGGGGATCCTGTGCAGGAAGGATTCGCTTTGATTTCTTTCTGGGGGACTCCTGTGCAGGAAGGATTCGTTTTGCCTTCTTTCTGGAGGACTCCTGTGCAGGAAATATTCGTTTTGCCTCCTTTCTGGGGGACTCCTGTGCAGGAAGGATTCGTTTTGCCTCCTTTCTGGAGGACTCCTGTGCAGGAAGGATTCATTTTTTGTTCTTTCTGGAGGACTCCTATGCAGGAAATATTCATTTTGCCTCCTTTCTGGAGGACTCCTATGCAGGAAGGATTCATTTTTCATTCTTTCTGGAGGACTCCTGTGCAGGAAATATTCATTTTGCCTCCTTTCTGGGGGGCTCCTCTTTGGTCCTTGTGCACTGTGCAGTGAGCTGCAAACACTGGGGATCCTAAAGGAAAAGGAAGTTCATGTCCTGTTAGAATGGTCACTGCCTTTGAGCAGCAGCTTACAAAGGTCTTGCCACCCTTCAAGGATGGCGATCTGTCTCCATGACTGAAGCTAAAACTGGCACAGAAAGTTGGTAATGAGGCAAAATCAATAATTGCTAGCAGAGGTAACACTGCCTACTACTGATTTGTTGGGATTTTTTATGGTTTTTCCTCAGAACTCACTAAGCAGGATAGCAAGTTTCCATTTTGATAACTTAAATTTGTTGTTCTCATAAATTATGAACTCTAAGCCAAATGCAGCTCCAATTTCATCACAAGCATTTTGTCCACCAGTTTGAAATGACTACAAATTAAATAGATAATCTGAACATAAAATTTACCTTTTTGACTGGTTATTGCCATCCAGCTGGTTCCTTCCCTTCTTATAAACATTTGCTTGGTGACCATCTTGAGTGTCGTGGGAAATCTGAAGGGATATGAAAGTTTGTGATGTTATTGAGAAGATGACTTAGAGTAGGTACCATTTTCATGTTAGAAAAGGGGATTATTTACCTTTTCAATGGCACTTGATACATTTTTGCCTAATCTTCCAGGAGGAGATTTCGCATAAGAAATTGGTTTATTTAGTCCTTTGGTGCTTGGATGGCTTTTTCCATTACTGTAACCACAAAGGATTAAACAGAATATCAGATATAAATAGCAGCATATATGAGTGTCAGAATGGAAGTACAATGAATACTTGAGAGTATAACTGAGTTTAAAAAAGGGCTGATTGTCATTCTTAAAGTTCATCAGGACTATGCCACTATGGCAACTTTTTATACTACAAATGCACTGCTGTATTTTTAGTATTATTAATACAAAAGTGAATCATTCCATCAGATGATATAATAATAGAATGTAGCCCTTATATAGAATCCTCTGTCAGTGGATCCCAAAGCTTCTTTGGACATAATAAATATTACAGATATTTAACTACTGATTTTTATAGTACCTGGTAGGTGCTCCAATTGCAATTTAGTAGAATTAATTACAAAGTACAATATGAAGCCAAATCTTGCTTGTCTTCCCCATTTGCACATTCTCAACAAAATTTAAAGGATTATTCCTTTGAAGATAAGGAGTGGAAGTGAAAAGGGAGCATAAGGTCTCTTCTGGTATCAATACAAACTATTTCACAATGAAGGCATAAGAAAATTCCTTATTTCATATTATAATAGGCTTGTGAAAATATTATTAAGAGAAAAAATCTCATATGAAAGCAAAAGGAATGGCATTACTGATCTGGGCAGCTTAGAACTAAAAAATTGTTCCTTAATTAAACGAGATAAATTTCTGTGTAAAAACAGAATAAATAAATCAGCATATTCTGTACGAATAAGAACAGTGTTTGCTCTAGAAACAAGAAGCATTACTGATTTCCAAAATATTATTTCAGAGCAGGAATAATCACACTGTGCCCTTCTATCTAATCTAGCCTTACTGCAGTTCAGTTAATTTGCCAGGCTGTACATCTTGTTCTCAGATTTATGTCAGTATAGTCACATTTTGTTTTAAAAACACATGATTTCACAAATTCAAGAGTTTATTAAAGTATGAATCTACGTCCTGTGCCTCAGCATTGCTGCAGTCACCTCTGTGACCTTGTGACCTGCACAATCATTTCTGTCCCTGGGACCAGGGGAGATGGAGGCAGTGGGAACAGGACAGCCAGGCACTTATTAACTAAACCCAGCATGTTGACATTCCAGTAACTATAAAAAAAAGCTATAATTTCCTTACTTTACCATTCCTTTGTGGTTTTCATTGGTGTGGCTGTGGTTTTCCCTCAGCTGCGTCTCTCTGTGCAGTAATAAGGGATATTCCTGAATGCCTGGTCCCATTATTCCTCTTTCCGAAGGGAATCTGCACCTTTACTGTTACATAATCTTCAAGCGGCTCCAGTCTTTTGGCTTTGCAAGACACAATCTATCCAATGCAGACATCCCCACGTCCCGGAGATGCTGGCGACAAACAAAATCCTCCCGATGCGATTCTATTTTTAAAGCAGGAAGATAAACATAATCAGCCACCAAACTGGACAGGAAAACAGTCCCCTCCCCCAGCGCTCGCTCACTGGGAAGCAGCATCGTTCAATTTACAATTCCCAAAATAAAGAATACCTGGGGTACGGCCGTGCTCCCAGAGGTGCCGGGCAGTGTCATGTGCTCATCCCCATCCCCGCTCAGCCTGCGCAGCTCCGGGCACAGCGCCGGGGGTGGGAGTTCCTGCTCCAGGGGATGGGGAGCAGATCCCGACCCTGCTGCCGTGCGAGCTGAGCGGCCCTTCTGTGTCACAAAATGCGCTCTTCCGATATGCATATATGCAAATTTTGTAACCAATACTTCATCGTTTTCTTTTTCCAAAACAAATGTCTCATCCGCTCCTACTAAAAATACACAGAGCAGGAGTATTTTTAGTATATTTAGCAGGAGCATCCATTGGGTTTTTTTACTTCAGAGGAACTGCATTCCCGTACCAAGGAGCTGCACAGTTCCAGGGGTTCACAATGGTCTGCAAATGTGACAGGTGACAAGCAGCTCTCCTGAGGCACCTTTACTTCTATTGCAGTGCTGTTTATGTATTTACAGTCATATTAATGTCCGTATCTACTGACACTTGATCGCGTCCTATCCCTCAAACGCCTCCCCGCATCCTGTCCCAGCCGCGCTCAGCAGAGCCGAGCCCCGGAGCGCCGCAGTCCCGCACCGGACGGGGCAGAGCAGCGGCCGCAGGGGCCAGCGCCGGCCGGGCAGTGCCGGGACGGTGGCAGGGCCCGGGATGGTGGCAGGGCCCGGGATGGCGGCAGGCTATGGCAGGCAGTGCCCGCGGTGGATGGCAGCAGTGCCAGCAGGCGCAGACTGTGCCCGCAGCGCCCGCCGAGCCGGGCCCGCTCCGCTCCCTCCCGCCGCCGCTGTCACCGCGCTCCGCAAGGGCCGCTCCTTCACTGAGGGGCCGCCCCGCATTCCCCGGCGCTCCCCGCCCCGGCCCGGTACCTGCCCTTACTGCGCGTCCGTCGCCAGCGGTAGCGGCAGCGCCGCCCGAGCGCAGAGCGCGGGGGCCGGGCCGGGCCGGGCCGGGCGGGGCCGGGCGGAGCCGGGGGAGCGGCGCCTGCGCTGCGGGTGCGGAGCGGAGCGGCCGCGGTGTCCGGCGGGGGCCCGGAGCTGCTCCCGCGCTCGGGCTGCAGCGGGGGCCGCGCCGCCCATGGGCGCTGTGGCGGCCCCGAACGCGGATCCGTCCCCCGGCAGCCGCGACACCGAGCCTGGCGCCGCGGCCGCGCCCGACAGCTCTCGCCCGCCTTCCAGCCTCTGCAGCAGCCCCGGCTCCCTCCTGCCCGACAGCCTCCAAGCCTTCCCCGGCCTCGACTCGCCCAGCATCCAGTGTGACAGCCTGGAGTGTGCCCCCTGCCTGTGCTGCTGCTGCCGCCGGAGCGCGGGCTCGGCCGCAGGCAGCCAGGACAGCCTGCAGGCCCCTCTCGCCCGCTGCTCCGGTACCCGGTGCTTCGGGGCGCACCGCGCCTCCAGCGACCTCTCCGACAGCCTGGAGTCCTTCATGCAGCACGACAGCCTCCAGTCGCTCTCCAGCCTGGCTGTCAGCTCCTCCAGTATCAGCGGTGATAGCCTTGAATCCCTTTCCAGCCTGAGCCTGGGGGCCACCAGCCAGCACAGCGATCTGGAGTTCATCGGGCAGTGAGTGAGTCTGCCTCCAGCTTCCCGCACAGCGCCTTAGTGCTGGCTGGCTCTCCGCCAGCTGCCCTGAGACCTGCCACGCTTCGTTCGAAGGTGACATTGTTCCAGGTGATCCTTGCTGTATCCAGTGCAATAACCTCAGACCTTACTGTGGCTGCCATTCCCAAATTAAGTGCTTCAGAGGGGTAGGGCTCATTATTACCTGCAGTGTTAACGCTGGTTTTTTGTCACCAGTTAAGAATGGAAGTGCGTGGTCCTCGAAGGAATCCCAGCTACCTCTCAGATCTCTATGAGAACATGTTAAAGGCTGAAGGAGCAGTGGCACAGAGGCAGCAGCTGCCACCAGCAGTCCATACAAGTAGCAGCAAGACTTTTCGGAGCAGTGCCCCAGCCAAGGAGAGCCCCCAGGCAAATAACCATGCGGGCAGCACCTCCTCCAGCTGTGACCCTGCCCTGCGGCCCATCATGCGTCGCCGGGCCAGGTCCCTGCCGACCTCACCCGAGAAGAGGAAGAGAGCAGCAGTGCAGTGCCAGGAGCCCGGCTGCCGCATGAACAGGGTCAGGTTTGCTGATGCTTTAGGCTTGGAGCTCACTGAAGTGAAAGTCTTCCAGAGTGGGGAGGATCCATCCATCCCTTTGCACGTCCTTTCCAGGCTCTCCATAAACTCAGACCTCTGGTACAGCAGCTTGAACTTGGAGTTTACAATGCAATGCTTGGTCCCTGACTTTGAGCAGCCTGCAGACTGTCTGGATTTCTCATCCCGACTGCAGGAGCAGCAGGTGTGTCTGGAACGGGTGAGCAGCTCGGATCTGGGGCTCAGTGGCACCATCCAGGTTCGGAATGTCGCTTTTGAGAAGCAGGTGTCCGTGCGCTACACCTTCAACCAGTGGGAGAGCATCCATGAGGTGTGTGCTCATTGGAACCACAGCATCCCGGAGGAAAACGGGCAGGATCAGGTCGATGTGTTTACTTTCTTCCTTCCTGTGCCTCCTTTCCTCCTTCAGCTCAGCACTCTTGTCCAGTTTGCAGTAAGGTACCAAGTCAACGGCCAGGAGTACTGGGATAACAACAGAGGCAAGAACTACACCCTGAGGTGCCGGACTCACCCCCTGAAGCTGCCCAGGGAGTGTGAGGAGAGCTGGATCCACTTCATCTGAGCCCAGGGAGCAGTGCTGAGCAGCGTGTCAGTGCTCTGGTGGCACTCTGTGCCTTGGCATGGCGCTCTGCTCCTATGGCAACAGCCTTCTTTTTGAAACCTGCCAAACCTGGCCGAGTGTCCCAGCGCTGGGAGGCAGCCAGTGGCCTGCACAAGCTGCCCTGAACCTCTGGGAAAGTTAAAAGGCCAGAATCTGTAGTGAGATACCATCATAGAAAAGCCATGTGGGTTTTTTGGGTGCATGAGTCATTGCAGAATGGTTTCCAGGAATGCTCTGAGGCTACCAGAGAGCAAAACAACACATTTCTTGTTGCTAGTGATACTCTTAGTTGCATAGAATGTTTCTAACTGATCTCTCTTATTGTTTTCTACTGTTTGTTTTCTAAGTGGACAGTGTGGCTTAACTGGTTTTGTTTCTAATTTTGTTTATATTACTTCACCAAGTCAGGGCACTATTCCATTTATGCATAATTTGGATGACAGACACTGTAGGGAGTACTTGTATTTATATAACTATGTTATTAAGGCTGTAGTCACGTTAAATATTTCCATTAGTATCTGAATTGGAAATTCAATGCTATTATGAGCAAAACATACATGAAAATGTATCAGCCCCTCTGTTTCCCTTGGGAAAAAAAACTAAAGGTGCCTTTTCCTATCTCCTCCTTGCAGCAGGAGTGATTGTTACCAAAGTGTGTGTAAGGCACATCTACATGGGGAAATTCTCATCTTTGTCAAGTGATGCCCAAGTCGGTTTTTCTCAAGGTGGTGGTTCAGGAATTGTCTTTTTCTGGTGCACCCGCTTTTACTGAGGGAAACAAGACCAATATTGGACTTGTGTTGCAAATGCAGTTTGAAGGTCTCAAAGCACTGTATGAATGCTCGTTATTTTATCACTGTTCCTGGTAAAGTTATAGATCAGGAAATTGATATGATATAAATAAATACATATAAGGAAAAGAAATAGTACAGGGAGCAGGGTACAGAGGCCTGGAATAGAATTCCAGAACCCTGAATCACAGTTGTTCCCCAGTGTTCCAGAACTACTGCAGAAGCAGCTTTGACTTCTTTATTTAACTGCTTCCATTGTAAAACAGTTGAACTCCCAGGACTGCAGCCTTGCAACACAAGCAGGAACTTGAAAGCACTTAATTACACAGACCCATAAACAGAATCCCTTCTGCAGCAGGGAGAGCACAGGAACACTTAGACCACCTTCCTGTGCTTCTTGTTTTATTATTTTAATTCTGTGGTTTAAGTTTTGCCACAGGCTTAAATTTATGAAGTAAAAGTTTGTCCATAATTGTTCCCATACATAATCATTACTGCATGGAAAGTTTAGCTTTATTTGTGTAACACAGACCTTCAGAGCTGGCTGGCTGGAGGTATTAGAAGAGCTGTGGTTTAGAACTGTGCTATGAAAATCAGGCCACTTACTTGGGCATCTTATTTTGGATTGGTGCTTATTTATCAAAATCACAAGTTGCTTGTAAAATCACAGTTGTAAGCAACCCATGGCCAGTTATATATTAGTCTGAAAAGTCTGCTGAGTAATTCTGGAAGGGCAGAAACCCCAAGAAAATTAATTTGTGTGGCAACTTAATGCTGCTTCTTTGTTGTGATACCCATTTAGCCAAGCTGGGTTTTCAAGTGAGGAAGCTACCTCATTCCACTGGTGTTTGACTTTCAGAGGAGCCAAAGTCAGGAATGAGGATTCTGTGAGCTGCTGAGCACCATTTGCAGGGTGCTCAGAAAGCTCAGTCCTATCTGAACATGAAAACACATGCACAGAAATGTTCAGGTATTGTTCCCCCCTTTTTTTCCTTCTCACATTACTGAGAAGTGTTCTTCCACCAGCAAGCACA
This sequence comes from Zonotrichia albicollis, assembly GCF_047830755.1. NCBI lineage: Eukaryota > Metazoa > Chordata > Aves > Passeriformes > Passerellidae > Zonotrichia > Zonotrichia albicollis. Next base: position 12,134,935 of record NC_133835.1, read on the forward strand.
GCACACCATAAAATCCCCTCTCTTACCAGCCACCAGTTCACAGAGGGTGCTGCTGGAGCTCAGAGCAATACTTGCTTTCGTGCCAGAAGGATGTTGCTGTCTCCTGGGACAGACTGTCATGTGCTAGCAAATGTCAGAGCTGAGTGTTCCCTTGGCCAGGGCAGATTTTGTGAAGCTGAGGCTGTCACGAGAAGGGTTCATGCCAGATGTAGCACAGTGTGAGAGGGGTGGAGAAATGAATGTCTCAGCAGTCTCAGTTGGGCTTCTATTGTCTTCCTTCCACAACCTCTCAGGGTTTTGGCATGTGCAAGGTCTTGAATACTAAATACTGAAGCATTACTCCAGGTTTCCTTTGGCTCTGTGCTGAATACTAAATACTGAAGCATTACTCCAGGTTTCCTTTGGCTCTGTGCTGTCTGCACTGCTGGGGAAGGGCTGACAGTGCAGTCCTGGCACTGCTGGCTCAGTGGAGCTGAGAGCCATCTCCGGGTTAAGCTGCTAAAGCTTCACACCAGTACTGACACCTGTCACAGCAGAGCTGATATTTGCACTTAGGTTTTATTGCCACACTCAGTAATGAACATCAAATGGCTTCTGGTTGACAAAAATGGGATTAAGCCATTTAGTGCTCATATGCACCTGTTGTGAAGGTAAACTTACAGCACATTTTTATCTTCTCAGGACAACCTGACTGCTTGCACTGTGTTCAAATTGAGAACTTCCCTTATAATGAGGATTTTGTAAAAGTGAATTCTTCACAAGGGTTATCAACATATAATGCACTTTTAAAAACATGTATTTATTATTGTCATACAGTAAATGAATGTCGTGTAGTCCACAGTTTCAAGGTTCTTCCAAGCATGTTTTTTAAAGAAACATGAAATCCATGTAAATAAAAAGGGGTTGTACATTACACAGTATATCAATGAAGCACATATGCTGGACAAAAGGGCCAGCTGTTGTAAAATTGCAAAGTGCTTAATTAATTTCAAAAAGCAATAATAAAACTATGCCTATTGTAATACAGAAGATTGAAATAAAAGCTTTTCACAATTTTCTGTTGTTTCTGTCAATGGTAGTCCTGTCAAGAAAGCTCATGAAGAAACTTAATTTTGAATTGCCACTTAAAAGAGTAACATACTCTGGAAAGTGAGGTGGGTTTGAGTGGCTAAACAATGAACAGCACTTGATACAGTGATCATTGTATGTATCTCACAGATTATTGGGCTGCCACTTCCTGCGTGGAACCTGTTGTACTTTCACCTTAGAATTCTGTGCCTGCAGCACCTGCAGGATTGAGATCCAATTTTGGAAAAAGGCTTGCTGCTATTTAATTCTAATACAGCTTCATGCAAGAAAAGAAGGGGGGTTTCCTTTAACTGCACTTTCCAAATCCATGCTAGACTTTACTTAACACATTCATTTCTGGGCCTCACAATTGTGTTATTATTTGTTCTATTTATTTTCTTTCGGTTCTCCTTGCTGCAGCCTTTCCTCCCACACAGTTTCCCCTGACAGGTTTCATGAAAATCTACCTGTGCCATGGTTAGGAGTGTCCCTATGCAGGGCCTCATTTATCCTCCATGGGAAATGCAGCTCCACTGGGGTCAGTCTTGATAGGGCTGAGGACTGGAATTATCTGTTGCCAGGTTTCTCCTAAAGCAAAATGAAGACATTTAACTAGCAGACATAATTAATAAAAATATACATTACCAGTTACTTTTTAATCAGTACTAATTATAGCAAATTAGTTTAAATACATGGGCATGTCTGTATTAAGTTGCTCAAAAATGTGAGAGTATTTAAGAAAATGATCATTTTTTTCTGCAAACATCCAACTATCAAATTTGTCTGATAGGTTGCTGGTGCTACTTTTAATATAGGTGATATTTTTACACAATTTCAAATTCATAGTTTATTTGTAAATTAAATTGCAATTTGTAATCAGACTAATATGCATGTATAGTCAGTAACTACAGCCCTTAATGTGGTGTATCATCAGTGCTCAGCTGTACTTTACAGCTGGTAAAGACCTAGAACTGCAGTGAATGATTATTCATTTGGCAACAGGAGTGTAACATTAGTAATGACTTCTTTCCCAACTTCTCTCTCCCTGTGATCTCAGATCTGCAAGTATTTCATTTGACACTTGATATTCAAACTCTTGGTATCAACACTTCTGACCCTTCACACACAACAGCAGCTGTGCCAAAGATTGAAAACATCATGGCCAGCACAATGCCTTCCTTTAACTGTAATACGGATAAATATTTCTGCTACTGTAGTGAATGAGTCCCTGTAAATAGTGCTACCCTACCCTAAGGAGTTTTTCCATTTTTTCTGGTGTTTTCACATGTGTCTGAAATGTGGCCAAGTAATTTCCCTGTTGGTTCTGGTCTGTTTAATGCATAACTCGATGAAACTTCTCTCTGACTTCCCTTCTGCTAAACCAAACAAAACAGACTAATGTTACAGAATGAGAAATGAGCTGAAGTAATCTCAGTGTGGATTGCAGGAAGGAAAGTGTGTGATCCACTTCTGGACTGTCTCACTTCTCTTTGCTATAGAATGAGTAAGGCTGGACAGGCTCAGCCTTGGTGTTTGCTCATGGTAAGGGAAACTGACTTCAAACAGGCTTTGATTATTTCGGTTTCATGTGGTGAAAGCACAATGCAGGATTCTGTTTTCATAGAAAACTTCTGATACCCCAAGTTTTATCCTTGGGAGGTTTCTCAGTAAAGCTTTTTTACAAATCTGCTTCAGCACTGCTCACTCTCAGCTCCTCAGCGCAGATACTCCACTTCTCACACCACCTGTCATTTTCTTGCATTACAGTGACATCTCGTGGTATTTTAAATACTTTCTGTGGAGTTTGTTTTTTTTTTTTCTTTTATAGCATTGAGTTTTTATCTTTCTCATTTCAGGGGATCAGCAGTACTATTTTATTTACAATTGCTGCAGGTTTAGCTGCTGTGAAAGGTGACTTCTTTCCTAGATGCTTCACTACTGCTGCTTATTCTAGGAGACACTTGGAGACACTTCTTGATACTCTTCTGGAGTAAGTGAGATTTATTTTATCATCTGTATTTGTGATATGGCAACAGATACAGCAATAGCACACCAGTACAGGTGAAGCCCCCCTTTTGGCACTGTCGGACTCCATTTAAACACATTATCCAGTACTGCTGGATTCCATTTAAGCACATTATCCAGTGCACTGCTGGGTTCCACTTAAGCACATTATCCAGTTCCCTCTGCATAGTAAACACCACAGACGTCAGTGGAAGCCTTTAGCCCGCAGCAGGTCTGTAACCGAGCGTGCCTTTGCACCTACTCGGGCAGTGAAAGCGCTTCTAAATTTAGCACAGGAATGGATTACACTGGTTTAGCCAGCCATGCCCAGTAATTCCTGTGTGTGCACGGAAATCAGCCCCGAACAGCGGCTGTAGACAAAGGCAAGGGCGGTGCCCCAGCAACGCCCGCCGCGCTGAGGGCGCTCCCGCCGGCCGCACTGAGGGCACGCAGGGCCCGCCCCCCACCGCTCGCCATTGGCCCGCTCTCGCACTGCCGAGCGCTGATTGGTCGGCGGGGCCCGCGGGGCGCGGCCCGCGCTGAGGGCGGGCGGTGAGGCCGGGTCCGGCCGGGGCGGGTAGCGGGGCCTGGAGGGTGGAGAAGGGAATTGGGATTTCTCCTCAGGGCTGTGGGAGCGGGCCGGAGACAGCAGAGCTGAGAGCTGCCAGCACGGGCCTCAGAGGAGCCCCCTGTGTTCTTGTGTTGGAAAAAGTAACTAAAAATCACCCGGTTTTGTTATTTCTGTGTTATTTACTGCAGGAGTAGCTAGGCTGTGTCCCAGTTCCCTATCTTTAATCATTATTTGTTTTGACTGTATAATGTCTGGGACGGGGAGACCAAAGCTGCAGTATTGACTGCACATGGTTTGGTTGGTCTAAAATAATTCATACAAAGCGCGAACAGATTCGTTGGTTTTCTTAAATGTCCCACAAAACAATTATTTTTCCTGCCCTTGAGTATTGATACACTATTTTCAGAAACCTCTGTTACCCAGATACTGCTTTTATCTGGTGACAATCACTTTGGAGTCTGTCGCTGTATGTATAATCTAGAAGTCTTTTTGTGTCATTTATTGTATTTGTGTTCAATGATTTAATTCACTATTTTATGGCCAGGCCTCTATGCAGTTTTGCTGTGGACTCGCCTGTGCTGAATAACCTGGCCCTGACCTTTTGTGCTCTGTCCTTGCTGGGCAATCCTGAGGGTCCTCTCAGGCCCCTCTGTGCCTCCAGCCGTGAAACTGAGCATTCCTTGCTTTAAACAATTGTTTATCCATGCAACAAAGTTTCCTTACATCCCCAGCTGTTTAAACAGCATTTATATAGCACATATACACTGACAAACTTTGGAGTTCGTAATGTGTTTTTACTGATTCGCAACGTGTTTGCAAAACTTTTTTAAAGTGTGATGATTGTTCCCTTTTAGGCAGCTGAGTTGGTGAATTGCAAAAATGCCAGCCAGGAGTGAGATGCAGGTATGTGCTGATGGAGCAGGATATGATTATTGATTGTTTTAATTACTAACATTTGATTGTAAGGAAAGTCTTTAGTGTGGTAGGAAGAAATTTTCTTTTGACATAGCGGGGTGGAAAGCAGGAGGAGCTGGGAATTGCTGCTGATGAAAATAAATCATATGCATTCAACAGAGGTTAATCAACTTAGGGGATACTTAAGATCAAAATGTTGAAATCCAGTTGTAATTGAAAGAAATTTAGAAAGAATAAAGGGGTAAAATGGATAAGGTAACTAAGAAGTGTAAAATACTGAATATACCAAGTAAGGGGCATTGATACAACAAACACTTCTGTAGGAATTTAGATGTAATATGAGGAAACTAAAACCTGTTAAAGCAAATAATTAGAATCTCAGTGCATAAGTATTTGCAAGATAAGCATATTAGATAGGGTGCTCTGCACTTAAGGTTTAATGCTTAATTATTTTGTGATTCAGAATATTTGCTTCAAGTGCAGCAGGTGATTGTGTAAAACTTGCATCAAATCTGTGTTAATTACATGTGTTATATCAGTGTTAAGCATACAGTAATGCAGTTGCTTTGGTTATTGCTTACAGCTTGAAAAGTTAATTGATGAAGCTGCAGGAAAAAAAGATTTCCAATCCTTAGAACAATTTCTGGCCACGGAAGAATGTGAAAATGTCTCTCACAAATGCAGCAAAAACTTTGTCAACAAATTGGATAAGCTTCTGTGTTGGGTAATGTAATCATTGCATCAAAATCATCTACACCATCTTTGGAAGAGGGTGGAAAAGATTTTTTTCATTTGTCTTGATTGACATCAGCAGTTGATTTAAGAACCAAAAAGAAATTTTATGAATGAAATCTCTCCTTCAAGCTGCAGTTAAGGTGGCTTTTGAGAACAAAAAAGGCATCAATTTAATTAAATACACGTTCTTGTGGGACTTCAGACTAAAGCTCATGTTGTAATTTTGATTTCAGGCACTTGACAAACAAGAAGTCAAAAGCGTTTCTACTTTACTAAATGCTATTCAGAAATGTGGGAAGAAAATGAGCATAGCAGGAGAAGATGGACTCACAGCAATGATGAAACATGGCCTTGTTGGAAGGATAAGTAAAACCATAAAGCATCTGTGAACTCCTCAATAAATATTATATATATAAATAAATATAAATATAAATATAAATATATAAACAGGAATAAATGCATGAGCAGTGCTCCAGTGCTGAGCAGCTCAGGGTTTGATTTGGTCCTTGATTGAGTCAGAATTAAGAGATTCCCATAACTTTGCAACAAAAATTGTTCATATTTAAACACTTTTTGTCATGTAACCCCCTCTAAAGGGATGCTGCTCTATCCCAGTGAGGGTTTTGCAAATCATGCAGTATATAATTAATTTAGATATGCTTACAGCAACTGAAACAAGATTATGTATTTTCATGAGCTTTGTTATATTGCTTTTGACTTGGGAATTAGATTTTCCTGGTGCCATTTAAATTATTTTTTTTGTTAATTCCCACAGCAGTGATTTTGTACCTGCTCTTTCAAAAGATTTTAGTGATTTTCTAATTATTATTTTAACCTATATGTTAGATGCATTAATAATTTGTTACTCAGCAAAAACTGAACCCCAGACCCCACTTCCTTTCTGCTTTCCCCAGAGATTTCACTGGAGAAAATTAATGGCAAAATCAGATGAGAGTTCCTCAATTGCCTTCTCGACTGCTTTAATAATAAACAAATAATGAATAAACAATATATTAATAATAATAATAATAATAATAAACCTGCAAATTAGAAACAACTGTTGAACAAATACTGTTCCCATTGAAACTCATGTAATTTATTGAAATTGAAATTTATTGAAATTGTTTTAGTAACATAAGTACCATTTAAAGTCGTGTAGAACTGGTTGTCTTTTCTTGTTTTGCAGTTACTGAAGCCTGTTGCTTTACAAGGGCCCAAAACAATAAACAGAATTTAATAACAAACAAAACCAGGGTGATAACTTTATGCTTGCATTCATCAAACAACACACTTCCATTCAGCCGTTGTCAATTTTCAGCTGCTTTGTCTGTGGAGGCAGGTGCCAAAGTAGATCTCCAATTTTTGTGTTTAAAAAGTCCTTAAAATCACCCAATTTTGTTAGGCCTGAGTGAAGGATTTCAAACATCTGCTCAGCAGAGTGGGGCTGCTGTTGTTGTTTTAATCAATTTAGAGTTTGTATGGTTTTACTGAAGTACAATACAAACCATTGTCCTGTTGCAGGCTATTAAAATAGATTTGCCTTTGTTTTCCCTTTACATGGTCAATTGGTTTGAAAAGTTAAAAGGAATTTTGGTCCTCAGAGGAAATGAAAAGAATGAAATGATTACAACTCTGGCTGAGGATTTCTTCATCACATTGCTGGTAAAAATACATTGATAATAAAATTTGTCAAAGTAATTGTTACTGGTTTAGCAGTAAAAGGACTTTAAATATGTTTCTATTTAATATCTTCCTCAAGTTAACATTACAATGACTTCTGAAATAGATTATAAGTCATTTTGGTTAAACAGTTTGCTGTAGTCATACTAATTTCTGTTCTTGGCTGGCATCATGAAATTAAAAAAAAACCAATAACACTAAATACTGAATTAACAAAAAAAAATTAACCTTTATTAAATTCTGATTACACCCATTATTGGGATGCTAATCCAGTATATAAGATCTGTGAGCTCTCTTCATAAAAATTGTTGTCATTGGTGAAATAATTTCAGTAAATTTAACTGAAATATAATTTTGGGAAAAACACACTTGTTAGTAGGGATCATCTCTTAGATTCTTTGTTATTGACAAAATTATTTCAAAATCTTAAATACTTTTAAATTACTTCCTTTGGGTACATTTTTCCTGTGTTTTTTAAATGCTGCAATATTTTCTTTATCAAAATGATTTGGTTTGTTTTTTTTATTGCAGGTTGTGTGTGATAGCAGACCTGAAGGTGAGCTAAAAACCAGAAGTGAGAGTTTAAAATATCTTTTTCAGGACACACATAGGACCACTTTTCTCATTCCTGTGGCATCACCTTTAGTTTGGGGTTTCTCTATGGACACATTTCCTTGTAGCTTTCTGCTGTCAGTAATAAAAAAGCTCAATAAGTTCCAGAGATGACAAATTACCTGAGTTATTCCTAAAAGAAATTGTTTCTAAGGTCCTGTCCCAGTTGAGCACAGCCCACTGATCCTTCCTGATTGGCCTTGTCCTTGTGTCACCCTGCCCTTCCCTTTCAGTGTGGCACTGGGGGAAAGGCCCTGCAGACTCTTTGGTGTCATGAACAAAGTGAAAAATTCATTTCCTTGGCCCTGGGGAGACAAATTCCAGCACCTGAGTTGTGTCTCAGAGAGCTGAGTTATGGAATTGACCAATTCAATGTAGAAAATTAATAAATCTCCTACCCAGGGGAATTACACAGTGATACACAGGAGTAGAAACATGCTTATTATAAATTGAAATAACTATTCTGTTTTACATATAAAATGTATATATACAATATGTATTTATATATACAATATATATTGTATATATATTGTATATATATATACAATATAAAATATATATATGCATATACAATATATATATATATTGTATATATATTATATATTATATATTATATATTATATAATATTATATAATATTATATATATTATATATATAATATTATATATTAGTATATATATTGTATATATTATATATATAAAATATATATATCCATATAAAATGTATATATACAATATGCAATCCTTTATAAAAAGACAGACACACTGTATTTAATTTCTAAATGAAAATGAATCCTTTCCCAAATGTTTATGAGGGACATCTTAACAGACTCTTGACAACTCTTAAATTTCTTTCTTTCCTGTTAGGTAAAATGCAAATACTAGAAAACTTCCTTCTGAGAACATGTTCCCTCATTACTGATGCAAGAATTAATATTTATGTTCAGCAGGAGGTAAACATCCTTCTTTCTAAGCAGCAGTTTAGCAAGTTAGTGTGTTAGACTTTGTGGAGACAATTCTTTAACAAAAAAGAGAATATTGTAGTGCTCTAGGATCAGAAGCATTGTATCATGTTTTTCTGGCAATGTTTGTTGTTTATATGTTGGAGTATTTCAGATTACTGACCTGTGGTTTTGGGCCTTTTTGTTTGGTTTTTGGGGTTTGTTTTTTTTTAAGAGTAAATTCCAAACCAGTGATATTAAAGTTCTGGTGAGGAAGCTGTAGAAAAGCATAAGGAAAAAATGAGCTTTGCAAGTGCTAGAAATAGGATTGAGGCTGTTGGTTGTAAATTCTTTAGTCACCTGCAGGAAATTTGCATTCCTTCCAGTACCTCCAAATTTCTCCTGTTTGTTTTGGTAACCTCATGTTGTCAGGGGTTTTCCCTCTAAAGAAAGGGAAATGACAAAAAAGTCTTTTGTAAATGCTACATCCCCAAAGGAAAATGTTTTTTTAATTTAAAATTTAAGGTACACTTATATTTAATAGCTAATTTAAGGTACACTTGAGCTCAGCAATCAACTTTAGACACAATTCTGGCTTTGGAAGATTTTTCTTTATTTAAACCTGCAAATAAGGAACAACTGTTGAACAACTACTGTTCCCATTGAAACTAAAGTAGTTTATTGAAATTGAGGTTGTTTTAGCATGATAAATGTAAAATTTGTTGTCTTTTCTTGTTTTGCAGTTACTTAAGCTTTCTTCAGTGGTATGAAATACATTACAAGGGCTCAAAATAAGAATAACTCAGTTTAACAAACTTACTTTATATTCCCTTTTTTCCACTCTTCTTAGGTAATAAAAAAACTGAATTTATTGCTTGACCACATCCCTCAAGATTCCAAGAAAAATATTCTTTCTACAAAGGAGATGTTGCTTGTCATGTAAATGACCTTCAGTGTGTTTTTATAGCATTCCATCATTTGCAGGGTTGGGAGGGGGATTTTACTGTGCTGTTGTGCAGATTGGTCCCTGTTTAACTCAACTTCTGCTCTTGCTGTGAGCTCTCAGTGGTGGTGGCTGGGGACTGGTGTTCTCATGGGTTATTCCCCATCAGAAGCCTGAATTTTCCTCTTTCCCAGTCTGAATCAGGCTTCTCCCCATCCCACTTGTCACACAGTAATTAAACTGCTGTTTGTAAGGATGTGCTGGCAGCACAGTGGGTCAGTCACTGGAAGCTTGGGCTGTTTGCACTGGAAATCATTTTACAGCACTTCAGAAAAGCCAATAGAGTCAAAATTGTATCTGTCAGGTGATTCAGGTCCCAGGCAGTGCTCCCTGAGGTATTTACCCCTTGGAACTCTTAACAGTTCCATGGAATCTGGGGGTTTTCTCATACTTTGAAAGTTTATGATAAATTTATTATTTGGCTTTGTGTTGCTGTCACATTTTGATGAAATGTCCCTTTGTTTGGCAGGAGTGAAATGGGGAGGACAATTTTGGATTCTGGAGGTGAGCATGGGACTTAATTTAGTATTGAGCTTAAAAATTAGCTGCAGACCCATTAAGAAACTAAAGGCATTTGGAAGCTGCAGAATGTTATGGTTAAGGTTACCTGAAAAATATAAATACTGCATAAAAACAGTCTGCAACTGGAATGTTTCTGTCTGTTCAGTGTATGGAAAACTCATGGAAATTTTTGATTTTCTAGAATCAAAGTTTTCAAATAGGAAAAATGATAAACAAGTCAATCTTTGAGGCTGGGAGCTGTGGCCATGGGTAGCAGTACTGGAACTTCCCTCAGGGATCACTTTGGCATCCAGCAATTCCCCAACTCAGAGAGATGAAACTTGAAAATTCCTCTCTCTTGTTTCAACACCTGGGGTGGCTCTGACAGTGGTGGAAAGTTTGAAAAATTTTGAGGAATAACTTTTCTTTTTCGAATTACCCTTTCTGGGTTGCATGTTTGCATCTGCTGGAATCTAGGTTATGTTCAGCACTGCTTACCCCAATTTCCTGCTAACATCTCCCACCTCAGTGGTTATTGAATGTGCTGCTGTGTGAATTCCTTGTGCTGCAGACTATGACACACAAGTGGCCATCACAGAGGCTCTGTGCAGGATGGTGTCAGAGAGGCAAAGGAGAGCTCTGGCCTCCCAGTGGTTCCCCATGGAATTCGTGTCCACTGCATTTAAAGGAATTAAAGACTCCGAGTTTGAGACAGTAAGTCACATGAAAAACATTGCCAGGGAGGGAAATTTCCATCTTACAATTCTTTAAGAAATTTCTGTGTTTTTAATAGGATTGCAGAAAATTTCTCAACCAGGTGAATGGCATGCTTGGAGACAAAAGAAGGTAAAACTGATTTTTTTTTTTAGGATTTTATGTTGTGATTAAATTTCATGTTACAACCTTGGGGTAAAAATCACTTGTTCAGATCTGCAAAATTTATTTACAGCATTACAGAATACTTGAAAAAATATCCTTTTCTTACAGGGTTTTTACATTCCCATGTTTATCAGCAGCTCTTGATGAGTATGAGGTAAGGTTTTCTGCCTTCTAGTTAAGAAAAAATAGAGATAAAAATAAGAAAATTACCTTTTTTCAGAAGTATAAAATAGGCATGGACTGAAAGTTTGTCAAGGGTTCAGACCAACATGAGACTTCTTAGCTGGTAGTAATCAGTGCTCTCTGCTCTTGCTGTTTTATCTTATTCTTTTTGTTTTAGCTCCAGATACCATCAGATGAAAACCTGGAAGAGTTTTGGGTTGATTTCAACATTGGCAGCAGGAGCATTTCCTTCTATGTGGCAGCAGAGGATGCAGTAAGCTGAGTTTTGTCTCCCTCTGGCTTCTCCCAAGGCAGCAAATCCACATTCTTTTAATTGTGATAGAATATAATTTCTTTTAATTGTGATAATAATACATAATAAATGTGTTTTCCATATAAGGACCAGCAGTGGGAAACAGTCATTATACAAGAAGAAGATGTCAACATGTACAGCCTGGAAGGTATTTGAACTCAAAAATGGGACCTTTCATTGTATTCTAACTTGGATTTTCAATCTCATTTCAATTTGATTGACCTTAAATACTGACTTCACTCTAGCAAAGCAGAATTCTCACTTAAAATATTGTAGGAGCTGTTTTTATCAGGGACAAAACTGTACTGCAGTCACTTCTGCACTTTGGGTATGCTGGTGTGATTTTAGGAAAACAATTTAATAATTATGTCTTAGAGTTATTTCAATACCAAACTGGGCATAAAGCAATGGCAGGTAACAATATTCCTTTTGTACTTGTTAGAACAGTAAATATCTGTCATTTGTCTGCAGCTATAGTAACCTTCAAAGAAAAATCTGTTTAATAATATACAGAATGGGTATTTCTAAAATACAAACATTAGAATTTTTTTGCTAATAAAATTATTGTAGATTAGAGGGAATTAAATAAAATATTAATTTTAGTACCTGAACTGAAGAATGTGTCATGTGTTGACAAAGATTGTATAAGATGCTGTTTAATTGAAATGAAGCTGCTTTTCAAATTTTGTTTTTGTTCAGAAAACAATTCAAAGAAATTATTAACAATAGATCTAAAAAGCCCAATGAGTGTGGGCGCTCTTGAAGGAGAGAAATTCCTTTTCTCTTTTGATTCTATCTTGGAAATCAAAGATGTGACCATAAAGATTTATGGATTTCATAAATGCAAGGTAAGATTTAAACACCTTTTTCAATAGTTTTAAATTGATTCAAACTCGATGTCTCATTGCCATTTAAAATTTCCAGCTGGGATTATTGGAACCTCTCCCTACCAAGAGTTTCTCTGAACATCACTGCTACAGAACTCATCATGTGCTGAGCTTTGGGAAAGATGCTTAATAAGGACAAGGGGAAATGACCTCAAGTTGCACCAGGGGAGGCTTTGGTTGGATTTTGGGAAAATCTTTCCACTGGAAAAGAAAAAAAGAAAAAAAATTTGTCCAGGCCTGGCCCAGGCTGCCAGAGCAGGGGTGGAGTTCCCATCCCTGGGGTTATTTGAGACACACAGGGATGTGGCACTTGGGGACAGGGGTTAGAGCTCAGCAGTGCTGGACTCAGCACTGAAATGCTTCTTTCATTCCAACATTGAAAATGAATTGCAACAAAAATTTCCAGGCTGGAAAGAGAACACACCACCTTAACGTCAAATTGTGCATATTTAATTTTAAATTTTCCAGAAATGCAGCCTGGTTGCTTACAAATCCTTCCAGAAATGATTCATGAGCTGTCTTGTTTTGCAGTGCAATTAACACTCTTGAATTTACTCATTTAGTAAAACATTCCAGCAAGCCTCACCTTACTCCTTCTAACAAACTGCTCTGTCCTGAGCTCTGACTGAGGAACTCCTGAGGGTGAAACTGCTGTGAATTTGTACAGTCTGATTTCAGACACTTATGATCTCTCACTTAAATATTTTGTTTCTTGTTTAAAAAAAGAGCAGAGTGTCTGTTTTGACAATTCCCTTTGCAGGATTTCAGCAAGAAGCAGTCCACATCAGTAGTCAAAACAAGTGTCCACATTGTGTTTGATGAAAGTGGATCACAGGTATTCTGCCTCAGTGGGCTGAGATGGTTTCTTGGGGTTGTTTAATTAGTCTGATTATTCATCATTTATAAACATTAAAAAACAAGGACTTTAAAATATTAACAAGCACAGATAAGTCTAAAGCCAGGCAACTGGTGTCTAGTATGTATGTATTGTGGTTTTGGGGAGATATTAATATCCAAATCATAGAATAAAACAGACAAATATGCACAGGGCAAGTTCTTTTATGTGCATTGTTATTTGAAAACTCATCCTTGTAACAAAAATAGTAATTAAGTTGGAAGTTTTTCAAACTAAAAGTCTGTAACCTCTGAATTTTTTAGAATCTCCAGTGGGGGATGTGTTACTTGGGGTAAAGAAGATGCTATGTGTGTTTGTATAAAAATAAAACATTATGAAATCCAAATATTGTATACAAATTAAAAGAAATTAAAATACCCTATAGGTAATGGTACCAGAAAGTCAGGTGTCACCAGGATTCAAAGAAAAGTCTGGAGAGGAGAAGGAGAAACTCAGTAAATACAAAGCTCAGCAATCTCCTGGAAATTTGAGGAATCAGAGTAAAAGTAACAGTCAAGAAAAACTCCAAGGTGATTCCTCCAAGGTAAGCAGGGTTGTCAAAAAAAGAGGAGTAGGGAGAAAATGCATGTCAGTTTAAATATTTGTAGTATTTAATAGTCTAAACACCTTATTTGACAGTTGGAATATAGTCAGTACTGTAATAAAAATTTGATTGTTTTTCTTATGGCTTGACACTAAGCTAGAAAAAAATTTGTTGGTATTTTGAAACTCCAGTAACAGAAATAAAAAGGAATTGTTAATGACCTTTAGACCACAATGCTCTGAGAGTTCTCTTTAAAGAGAAGTTTCTGAGGATTTGCTCAGATGTCCCAGGATGGAAAAGTGAAGTTTGGCCTCAAGGATGTAGCCCTGCTGGAGAGGGGCTACAAACTGAAACAGTCACTGTGTCTTCCTGGGGCAGTGCTGGGTGTTCAGAAACCAATTTCTCCTTAGTTTGGAGCTTTTAGAATCTCCAGGGAATCCCTTGGTGAACAAGGAACAGGATTTGCCCATACTTCATTGAATTAATTTAGAAAACAAAAACCACAAATCTCAATTTAAAAATATTTTGTTGAAATACAACTGCATAAAAATCACATTGCATAAAAATCACATTGCATAAAAATCACATTGCCCTGATGCCTGCAGCAGCAACAATTGACACTCCAAAAATGGACAAGAGGCTCCTGGCAATAAATATTCTGAATTCTTGTGCTGTCATCCTTAAATCAGTGTGTTATGGTCAAGTTCTTTCTGCTCCTCAAGGTAACTCCATCCCGGAAAAGGAAAGTGTCTGAAGCATCTATGCAAGTTCCTAGAACTGCAAGTGTGTCCACAAGGAGTTCCTCTTTTTTTATCAGCACATGTAAGTTTGCAAGTGCTTTCAGGGTAAAAATACACTGTGAATGGTCTTTGAAACTCAGGCATGAACTGTGATCCTTGGCACAGCTGGAAATGAAAAGGAGAGAGAGAAAATCTCCTGAGCAGATTTTAAAACTTGAAATGTTTAAGGGGCACTTGCTGCTGGTGCCCAGACAGGGGGAACTGCCCAGGGTCACCTGGAACTTCTGCTGCTGTCAGGAACCAGCTGAGAGCTCAGTAAAAATATACAAAAAATTACACTGAAGTCTTTAAATAGAAACCAACTGGTTTGTAGCAGATCCAGCCTGTAACAAGCTTTGCTTCTGCCTCCAGACATCCACAGTCATTGAGCTCTTAATCTCCCCATAGCAGAGTTGGAATCAATGGAATTATTAAAGGTCCAGAAGGGGCTGGTATCAAAACTAATCAGCTTTTGTTGGAGTTTGTGGAATTGCTGGGATAGTGGGCAGAACATTTCCTTTTGTAATGGGAGAACTGATGGAGTTCTACCACGTCTCTGTTTTGTTTCAGCCACTCCTTTTAAAGGGAGGTATAAATTGCCTTTGGAAATGACCAGCTCTGCTAACAGGTCTGACAATGGAACAATAAATGAGAGCAGAACAAAGAGTTTCTATGAGGAGCCTCCTGCAGTATGCATGTCCTCTGTAGCTAAGTCCTTTTCTTAGAATAACATTCATTTCTATTCAAATTTGTTCCTAATTCATATTTTAAAGGGCTAAAGTTTTACAGGTAGCAAGTCACTTTTAGAAAACAGTATGTTTTACATGATTGCATTATATTTCCTTGCCCTCTGAAATTCAGGTTTGACATGTTTAAAGTCAGACTGAACTCTAACAAAATTAGGCCCAATTTGCATTCACTCATCAGTCCTAAGCCCAGAATTATCTTGCTTTTTTCTGGAACCTCAGTTCTTCCTTTGTGTATAATAGGAGAAATGTGCATGCAATAACTTCTGATTTGCTATGCAGTAGTGAAATAGCCCTAAAACAGAGAATACACTCAGCTGTGCTTGTGAAATGTTCATGTCTTCAGCTTGCAGCATTTAAAGCATTGATTTTTTTAGTACATTTTTGGTCAGGCTTTCACTGCTATAAAGCAAAAATACACAAATGTTGTAAATGTCTGCCTTGCTCAGATTCAGGTCAAGCCCCAGACTATGGGACTCTGAAGCATTTTTTGATACAGCCATGCTTTGAAAAGGGCTGTCATGTACAGAATGTTTTGTTTAGAGCATTTCTTTGGCTTTTATGGGCTCTGAGTAGCAGTGTTACTTACTGTGCTTCCCAGAACGGGCAGAGATGCACAGCAGACAATGAATTCTGTGAAACAGCCCAGATTAGGAAGTCAGATACCAGGAATGAGGCAGAAATACATGGAAGGTACTGGAACAGCACTTCCATGAAATGAGAACAAGAAAATTGTGTTTGATTAGAGAAAGCACAAATTTATGATGTTGTACTGCCTATGGTCCTGCACTAATATTTCCTTTTGGGTGTCATTCCACTGTAGCAAATCCGTTCTGAAGCAGTCATAAAAATGGTGCCAGAGGCCACAGAAAAGAAAGCTTTAGGCAAGTAATTTTACAAGCACTGGCAGTCCTTTTAAAATTGTTTTAATTTTTTCTTTTGCCATAATAATTGACACCAAATTAATGTCTCATTTAGATGAAGTGTTAGATATTGTTCCTGATTCTCAGCCAGTTGGGAGAAGCCACAAACCTTTGTAAGTACTGGAAAAAAATTCCAAGTCATTGTTGTCAGTCACTTTGAAGGGAGGATTTTCAATCATCACCAGAATTGATATTTTGTTGCAATGTAAAATGCTTTGCCATCTCTAAGATTGAATCATTTTCCTATTTATGATACACTTTTATTATAATTAAGACTCAAGTTCTGACAGTAGGATGGTGTTGTCTTTGTTAGGCTGCCTGGTCTTTTGGAGACTTCTTTTGATAAAACTGAAACGTGGAAAAAAAGAACATTCCCTCTTCCTGAGAAGAATGGAACAGCTGGGGACAAGCAAAAGGCAAATCTGTCCCTGGCACGTGCATCCCATCCAGGTGATGGTCACACTTTGCCAACTGCTACTCTCAAAAATAGAGTCAGAGAAATGAACTTGCAATAATGATTGTTTTTTCCTTTATTACTATTGGTAGTGAAAGAGCTGTGACACAAAAAGCATTTATTCAGCTTTTTGAAGTACCTCTCCATATAAACAAATGAAAAAAAAACAGAACCAAGAAAATTAAATTGATCCCATCCTCAGTGGAGGAGTCAGTGTTGATCATTTGGAACACAAACTGTTAAATAAAGGAGGGAAAAATACTGAAACTACCACTGAACCATGGTTAAAAACATTTCTTTCAGCCAGAGTGTGTGACACATCTTTCCATTCTGACCTTGCACAAGAGGACCCTGATGCTCTCCTCAGAAAAGAGACTGCAAACCCAAAACAGCCAAAGACAGTGAGTTTTTACCTTTGTTTCTTTCACTTGCATTAAAGAGAATTGTCCCATTTTCAGTGATTCAAAACTGGTGGGTTTTCTGTCATGCAAGGGAAAATGGTTCTCAAATTAACATAATTTAATCCGTTAAGAGGCATTTCATGAAGTTTAGGGGGTTCTTAAGAACCTGAAGTTCTGTTTGCAGCTTTGTTCTTCTGTTGAATGTTGAGTGTTAAACTGTTTTCATAGAAACCAAAGTCTAAAGAAATGGCAGATGCAGCCAAATCACTGATCAGTAAAATCAGTGACAGATACAGAGACAAGAGTGAGGAGAAGAGCAAAGCAAGAGATTCCCTGGGCTTTAACAGGTACAATGTGAAATATTTCCTTTTGTGCTGAGTTTTTGTGTGCCTCTGGCTGTCCCTGTGATGTAGCCATGAATGCTGATAAATGAAAGGAGCTGGGCTCTTTTAATCCATCTTTTCATTGATGTTGTATTTAAATGCATGAATAAATTTACTGGGTTTGATGAGTTTTTTTTTTATATAGGCAGTGTTCTAATGCATATATTCTAATTAGCATTTAACAAAATGTATCTTTATTTTTAGGACACTCTTAAACAAATCCAGGTTCTCCAAGGTAACACATTTGTGCTTTTTTTGGAATTGTTTTTAATATGTAAATACATGGTGGAAGTCAATAGGTGTAAAGGGAAAGTTCATAAATACCATTCAATATTAATGATCTGTTGGCTGCAGATTTGTTTTGCCATATTGAACTGTTGCTAATCAACCTGATTATCTTCATAATGAACTAAAGAAGTTGCTTTTTGAGATGACAGTGTCTATGAAGCACAGTCCAGATTTGACAGAGGAGCTAACTTCTCTTTTATGGATAGGAAGAAGTTCAGGACAGGACCCTAAAATCTGCTTCTTTTCTTAATATAACTGCTGGTCATGATCTGTAAGTAGTTACAACAGTTTCAAACACAGTTTCTGATTACCCACACCTGATTCTGTGAACTTTTCATTAATTCAGTCACAAAATTGATCTCTGCCTGTTTGACAGGGATGATGTCTACAACTTCAACATCAGCGGGTTTAATGAGCCTACAATCAAGCTTGGAGTAAGAAATAACTAAAATTTATGTTATGAATAGAACAGAAAGGAAATCAGTCAAATGTTGTACTGAAAGTATAATTAAGATCTGAAAATTCAAATTATATCAGTAAACTGAGTGGGGGAGAAAGTTTGTCTTGTAAATACCTCCAGAATTCTCAAATATTGAACAATATGCTCTGACTTCAGATTCTGGCCACTTCAGGCTGTGATGATGTTTTTCCTGAATTAAGAATTAAACAGTGTGTTAGGAGTATCATTATTTTAAATTATCCTGAAAATGTTATTGGCATCTTTCTAATCTTCATTTTAAAGACATCTTTGTGCAGATATTTTAGCAAAAAGAAAATCTAATGATGATAAAAGGGAGTTTTGCTGCTTGTGGCTCAGTGAATTGGGGAAGGTTGTGAAGCAGGTGGGTGGGAGCTCTTGTATTGCTCTGAGATAGCTTCAGTCAGTTGTACTGGTTTTAACTGTCAGCTCTATTAAATAAATTCTATAAGATAGAAATTAATGACCCTTAATTACTGAGTGTAATAACTAAGGATAAAAGCCTCCTTAGCATTTACTGGCTGGTGGCCTGCTTAATTTTGTACAAATTTTGTAACCATTGAAAATCTTCCTTTGTTTCTTCTCTATTTGCATTTTTAGAGCCAAGAATTGCGTGTGCCTGAGCTGAGTGTTGCTACAGAGGCAAACAGGAGAGGGTAGGATGTTCTGTTTTGGTTGCTGATTCTCCTGGAACAGCCTGCACTCTGCAGCAGGCAGTCACAACATTCCAGGCAGTGCTGCCTGACAAGAATATCTTGGCTCTGTTGGTTTTGAAGCAATAAACATTGCTGTGTTCTAGGCTGTGGCCCTTTGGGAAGGTGATAAAAAGGAAAGGATGTGTTCCATGAAGGAAATAGTTCTCCTCATGGAATGCTGCAGGGAGAGAAAGTGCTGAATAGATTGAGATGGTTTTTGGTTAATGATCCTCCTGCAAAGGGCTTTGTTGTTGCTGTGTGCTCCTACTGATAATTGGGAAACAAAAACAACCTTTAGGGTTGAAGGTGAACAGGGAATCCCAAAATAATGTGGAAACAAAAGTAGATGCCTTTGTTAAAATCCTTAATCCAGATATCATGGGAATAGTAAAAAGCTTTAGAACAACTATTTTTAAATGTGTTGTTTAAAGATGAGTTTTATTTCTCTGATTAAGGAGCACAGCCATCAATAAATCCAGCACAGAAGGGAAGGCAGGAAAGAAGGTAAGGCTCAGATTTTTATGGATCAGCACAGCTTGTCCTCCTGCCTTTAAATCCCAGTTATGTAAGCAGGCTGTGTATAAAAATTAATAACTTAAGAACTTTTTTTGGGTTTTGTAGACCAGAAACAATCGAGACAAGAAGCATCTCTTCAGTGACTCAGACACAGAAAACAGAGGGGATGACAGCAAGACAGAGATTAGCTGGCTGCAGGAATCCAAGAGGAAACCTAAAGCCCAGATAATTGATTACAGTAGAAGTAAAAAACCAGGGAAACCAATGACCACAGACAAAAGTAAGAAATTTTTTTCATATTTCTGAAGAATGCTGCAGTAATTGGTCCATAGCTACAAAGTGCACAGCATGGTATGTGCTGTGTTGCAAATGTCATGTATTTTTGTTGTCTTGTTGCCAAGCATAAAGAATTTCCAAGTTAGTTCTAATAATTTATAAAGATCAATTTACATAAATTCTGTACTTTAATGTGGAAAACTGTGGAATGATGGTACAAGTTATTGTCAACTTAAAAAATGTCTTTTTCAAAATAATGGGCTGAAAGCAGTTACTGAATCAGTCAATTTGTGGGCATGAAAGTGATTTTGTTATTTTACAGCTGAAACTAATGTCAAACATTTGAGTATTTTCCTGATTTTTCAATCTTCTTGTATTGTAGCAGCAAAAAAATCCTTGGAACCTGCTTTCCAAATGGAAAAAGCTAAAGGCAAAAATGCAAATAAGAAAAAGGTAAACGTGAATTTGTACCTAGAATTTTAATATGGATTTAAAATCTCTTACTTCCCCCCAGCAACTGTTTTAAAATAATTTTTCATAAATATGTGACGTTTCTCCCAGATCACTTGTTAAATACAGTTTATTTTTTCAAGTACTGTATTCTTTTCATATAATATTTAGCTGGTTTTTCAGTCAGGAGTGAGGTAGAATGATTTTCTACATTGGGTGCTGGTTTTAGTGGACTGGTTGGATTCTCTGAGCTTTGGTAAAAAGCTTTTTAATTTCAAGTAATCAAATTTCATTTCAAGTAATCAAACCAAGTGATCTGCCATTTTATCTTATGTATGTATTAATCATTCTTGTTAACTGAAGATGATTTTATTCTTCCAAAGATAAACAAATGTAAACCCCAGAATTCAAAACTGGATGAAATGATGGTAAAATCCACCAGAGAAAAACTCCCTCGAAGAGCAGCAGCAACAAAAAATTACAAAGAGCCTTCCAGTTCTGAGTCTGAGACTGAAGAAAGGATTCCAACATGCACCTCCAGGGAGGAGAAATCCAAAATTCAGGTGTGCAGTTCCACTTGATTATTAAAAATCCATTCCTGCCATGTTTTTCAAAGTAAACTGTGCTCTGCTTTGTACTTGGTACTCTTGAATTTTAAGTGCCCAACATAAGCAAATTGAAGTTAATTTAATATTCTTTAATATTGCCCCTTTGTTAATGATGAGTATTGAGCTGCTTAGAAAATCAGTCCTGAATAATCTTCTTAGTCATAACAAATTTTGGTTTCTATTTATGAGATTTATTCTGCTGCAAAGAACTACTGTGTGCTGTATTCTGTGACAATATTTTGAAAATGTCCTTAAATTGGGAGGGTTCAGTGAGCCAAATCTTGCTGGTAATGCTGTGTCAGTACATTTCCTGAATATCCAAATGGATTTTTAGTGAAGGAACACTTGTTGCTGAAACATTTTCATTGTTTTAGCATAACTTGTCCATATATATAGTTAGTCTATAACTAACTATATATATGGAAAGGTTTATAAACTTTATTCTTTAAATCCTGAAACATCAGTGATTGCCTCCAGTAGTTAGGTAGTTCATAAGAATAGAAATTTGTGTTGAGTTAAAGAAATTCTGAGTTTATTAACGTTGGAAAACCTGATCTGCTTCTGGATTTAATGATGATCCTTCTGCTTGATCAATGTTAATAGATAACAAATCTCTATCTCTCCTTATCAGCTTTCATGGACACTGTGGTTACAAAGATGTTTATTTAACTTTTGTATTTTGATAGAAGCACCTGAGTGGGCCAAGCAAGGAATCCAAGCAGCCAAAGGTGCTGCAGGCTGTGCCTGTGGAGCCCAAGAGAGTGGAGAGCTCTGTGCAGAGAGCCCTGGCTGAGTGCAGGAGCTCTGCAGGGCAGAGGCAGCTGGAGATGCCCTCAGCTGACAGCCCTGCCTCCCTGGAGACAATGAGATGTAGGTGCTTTCACTGCTCCTTCCCAGCAGCACTGAAACAAGAGGTGGAGGTGAATTGAGGGTTATCACAGCAGTACCATTTAATATTATTAAATTATATTATTTAATTTATTTTCATCCTTGTACCTGGCACAATGCTCTGTTTTAAATTGGTATGAGAATAATGTTGATTACACCGTAATGTTTTAGTTCTTGCTAAGTTGTGTTTGCCCAACAGCAAAGACTTTTCAGTGCTCCATGCTCTGCCAGTGAGAGGCTCCACAAGAAGCTGTGGGAGGGCATGGTCAGGACAGCTGACCCCAGCTGGTCAAAGGGATATTCCACACCACAGAAGGCCCTGCTCAGTACATGAACTGGGGTGGGGGGTGGTTGGAAGGGACCTGTTGCTGCTTGGGGCTGCACTGAGGTCAGTGGTGGTAAGGAATTGTTTTGTGTAATTGCTTGTGTTTCTTAGGTTTTGTTCCTCTCTCTTATTTTCCTGTTTTCATTTTACTTTATTATATTTAAATCATTAGACGGTCACTGTGGTGAGAGAAGGACGAGAATCTTGTTTCTTGATCAGAAGGCTTGATTTATTCATATAAGATATGTAATACATTATAACTATACTAAAAAGAAAAAGAAGAGAAGTTGCAGAGAGCAGCTCAGCTAAGAATAGAATAGAAGGAATGAATAACAAAGTTCTGTGTGCAGGGAATCTGTCCCTGAGCTGCTCCTGGGATTGGCCTTTAATGGTACACATGGAAGATGAGCCAATCACAGGGACACTGCTACATTTCATTCTTCTTCTGGGGCTCTGCTTCCCAGAAGATGCACAAATGTGAAAGAAAGGATTTCTATGAAAAAATGTCTGTGACAAGGAACGTCTTCTCTTTGTCCCCACCTGGGTTTTAGGGCAAATTTGTTACAGAATCTGCAAAGGAGTGAAAGAAACAGGGCCAGGAGATTTCTTCTCCTTGCAGGGCCGCCTCACTCACCTACCCCCGGCAGCTCCGGTGAGGAAATATTACAGTGACCTTTGATGGCCACTGTGGTGAGAGAAGGACGAGAATCTTGTTCCTTGATCAGAAGGCTTGATTTATTCATATAAAATATGTAATATATTATAACTATACTAAAAAGAAAAAGAGGAGAAGTTGCAGAGAGCTGCTCAGCTAAGAATAGAATAGAAGGAATGAATAACAAAGTTCTGTGTGCAGGGAATCTGTCCCTGAGCTGCTCCTGTGATTGGCCTTTAATGGTACCCATGGTACCCAATGGTACCCATGGAAGATGAGCCAATCACAGGGACACCTGCTCCTGATAACAATTGTTTACATTCTTCTTCTGGGGCTCTGCTTCCCAGAAGATGGACAAATGTGAAAGAAAAGATTTCTATGAAAAAATGTCTGCGACATCTTAACATTTATTTTGTGCTTTTAAAATGAGATATCCCAGAATTCCAGTTGTTGCACAGAATTTAGGGAATTGTATTAGATGTCACTAACACATCTGTAGGTTGGTGCAGTTCTTTGATATCAGGGTAATACAGAAACACATTATGTCAGTGTTAGAATAAATCTGGTACTGCTGAAACAGAGGCAGAAAGGGGAAGGGTGGCAAGGCCTGTGCCAAATCCCACACATCTGAGACTTGGAAATTGCCAGGGCTGGAGCAGGAGCAGTGTGGGGTTTGCTGCCCCTGTGCAAGTCCCCCTGTGGTGCTGACAGTGCAGGAATTGTCCCCAGGTGCTGAGAGGGTGTCAGGAGGTGCCAGCCCAGAGCCCAGCTCCAGTGAGAGGTCCCTTGGTCTGCAGGAGTCGTCACCAGGAGACAGGGAAATGCTGAACTCTGAGAAAGGATCCTCTCCCAGTAATTTCTGTCCACAAAACAAGAGTATGCAAAGCCTGGCTGTAACTGAATCCCCTGAGACAGCAAAGTTGGCATTTGGGAGGAAAAGCTTCTCACCAGTTTTCTCAGCTGAAGCATCGTTGGTAAGAGCATTACCCTTTCTCTCGAGTTGTTTTAACTGAAATTGTTCCATTTGCCTGCCAACTGGTTTTTACTTCTTCTCTCAATAATGCTTGGGTTTTTTTGTTCATGTGCAGCTCAGCTTAACCACATATAAAACTGGCAGTGGCAAAAACTCCAAGGGAGCTGCAGCAGAAATCTGTAATAATAATGAAGATTCAAGTTTCCACTGTCACATTTCAGACACATTTTCTGTTAAAGGAAAGCTTCAGGATATCACTAAGCCTATCCCCAAGAATAAGGAAGAGGTATGTTCCTGAGTTCTTTGCTCTTCAGAAGAGAACTGCAGCTTTTTGCTTTATCAGCTTACAATGATGATGTTTAAGGGACATCTCCTTTCAATAATGATTTTTTTTCCCTCAATGTGCAGCTCAGCTTAACAGCATATAAAGCTGACAGTGGAAAACACACAAAGGGAGCTGTGCTGGAAACAGGGAATAACAGTGAGGATTCCAGTCCCCAGTCTTGCTTTTCAGACATTTCTGCTAAAGGCAAGCTCCAGGATGCCACCAAACCTCTCCCTAAAAGTAAAGAGGTGAGTGAGTGCATTCCTGGCTCTCCAGAATGGAGCTGCAGCTTTGCATCTCTGTCATCTCCTCTCCACGTGCTGAGGTTTAGGGGAAATGCATCTCAGAATTTAACACAGGTTTTGGGACCTGCTAATAGTTAATTTTTAAATATTGGAGATCAATTAGATAATTGTTTATCATCTGGATACAGAGAAAGAATTATTGCCCAACAAGATCAGTTACAATACATATGTAAAAAAATATAACAGGGAGTCAATATTTTCTTAGTGATTTCTAATAAAAAATAAATTATTTTTCACAACATAAATGTGAGTCTGTGATGGACACTTCTAAAAGCAATTTAACTTTGAAGCTAATAAATAAATCAATGACTTTTCTTTTAGGATTGTGTAGCACCATCCCCATTGTCTGCTTCCAGCAGGAGTACAGTACAGTCTTGGGTTAGAGAACCTTATTGCCCCATGAATGAGTCAGGTACAGACATTTAATTTAAAGAAAAAGACTTCCTATGTGTCTCCATAAGGGTTGAGAAAAATATTTTATTTGGCATAAAAATATGGTCAAAGTTTTTAAATCTTCTTATAGTTT
This sequence comes from Zonotrichia albicollis, assembly GCF_047830755.1. Taxonomy (NCBI): domain Eukaryota; kingdom Metazoa; phylum Chordata; class Aves; order Passeriformes; family Passerellidae; genus Zonotrichia; species Zonotrichia albicollis. The sequence continues at coordinate 12,159,638 of NC_133835.1, forward strand.
ATATATTTTCAGTGCTATTCAATTTCTTACTCTTTTTCTCATTTTCTGTGTTGTTTTAATTATCACCAAAAAACCTTAAAAATCAGGCTCCAAAATGCAGCTTTAGTAAAAAGTTAGTTGTGCTCCAGATAAAAAGTTAGAGGTGCTCCTGCTGCTACTCTGGGGATAATGGGTTTATCAGAAAAAATCCCAGACTTGCTCATCAGTCAGAGTTCAGTTGAACAGCCCTCTATAAATGTAATGGTTATTAATTTCTATCCAATTCTCATGTTTTAAAGCCAAGATACATCCTCCTAGAGTTTGCATCCAATGTCAATAAAATCTTGTTTATCCTCCCATCTCATTGTGGTAAATAATACTAAAATTCAGCTTTGTTTCCATGTTTATTGTAGGACCAAGCCTACCAACATTGCACAAACGAACTTACCCCAGTGCCACAGAGGGCAGCTCTGATGAGGCAGAAACCAGCAAAGAGGAGGAAAAGAAAGGAAGGAGAAGAATTAGTTTACAGCCCAAAAAATTATTTAAAACAGATGATGCTGCTACTTGCAGAGGTAGGTCATGGACTGACAGTGCCAAGTTTTAAAATAATGTGACAAATTCAAGTTTTAACAAGGAAATGGAATACCCATAAAAGGCATTTTACATGTTAAAGCAAAGAATAAAAAATGCTAAATATTTAGAGACTGGATCCATAGGAAAAGTCAGAAAATTGATATGCAAATAGAACCAGATTCTAATTGATGATATTACTTTATTTAGAACAAAAGCTGTCCTAACTTCAGACTGGGGACTTTATAATACTGAATTTGACTTTTTTTTTTGTTCTCTTCAGTGTCTGAAAGTGTCTCCACTCAATCTGCAAATGACCTGTCTGGTTTGGATGCAGAATTCTGGAAGCCTGATTGCTCAGCCATCAGCATCTGTCAGCAGCTCCAGAAGGAACTTGCCAAGAAAATTGAGGCAAGGCCCTTCCCGTGCATCTCTGGGGGAGTACATGAGCACATGGGTGACACTTGGCTTGCACCACACCATCACAGTTTTAAAGGGGGTTTGTTGTGATATGAAGTAGTTACAGCACTGAATATTACAGTTTGGGGTTTTTTTTCTAAAGTGCAAATAATCTGAATTTGATGTTAAAACACCTTCTTAGAACCGCTCCAGGAAAATGGACAATTTTAATAAGCAAACACTGAGAGCTGCCCATCAACATTTGGCCACCATGAGTTACCAACTCCATGAATGCAGGTCAGTAATGGCAGAATTCTGGTACAACATCCTTAAAAAGTGCAGTGAATGCCTTCTGCAAATAACCTGGTTTGTTTTGGTAGGATCAGGCAGCTGGACAAATTTCATTTTACTCTCACTGAGGAGCTTGAGAAGTTTGAAAAGGACTCTCAGTCCCTGAAAATCATGGAAAAAGAATTCTCGGTTTGTATTTTAGTTGTTTGAATGTGGGTAAAAGGGAATTCTTTGGAATCTGTAGATGATTAATATAATCTTTAATATTATTAATGTTAATTTTCTAAGCTTGTACCTTTTTGCTTCTAGTTGGGTCAAATTTCAAATAATGCCTTTGGGGTGTCAGAGATGCTCTTGGGATGCCAAGGTCACTCTGTATTTTCCTGCATGAACTCCTGTGTGTTTTTCCTCCTACAATAAACTACAAGTGCTTCAATGGGCTGGGTGTTTCCAGCTCCTGTGGGGGCTGTGTAACTCCTGCCCCTTCTGTGTTCAGCCTGTGGTTGTCATTTCGTTCATATTAGAAATTAATGACTTTTAGTTTGGAAAATCACTTCCCATTGATTAATATCTCTCAATATTTTTCTTTCCAGACCTTTTGGAAAAAGCATTCCCACACTTTTAGTATGTACATGAAAAATGAGCAGCAGAGGTCAGTAGGGTTCACTAATCCTGAGATTTCTGTTCTGTTCACTTAAGGGAGGTTGGCACAACTTCTCTTCTCTCTGCAAGTCCTTCTATAAAAGAGAGATGGTTGATGAGAAAATGAGATTAAAATGTTCATGTAATTATTCTCCAGTTAAATTTCTCCACCTAGCTGAGGGACTGTTCCAGCAGTAACAATGATGGGGATATTTATCCATGCTTTAAATGCAAATAGACTCCCAACAATGGGATGTGTTTGTGCTCATTGTAGGAAGTTCTTATGTAGCAAAGCTGTTTAAACTGCCTTTATTTCTTTAGAATTCAGATTCTTAAAACTTCATTTGAAAAGAATATCTACCATTCTGTTGACTGTGAAGAAAATGTTTTTACCTCAGAGGTATGGTGAACTTCTCTTTTGCTTATTGAAATAATTCCTCAGTTGCACCCACAGATACCAATATTGACTTTTTTCCCTGAAGATTTTATCCTCAGCATTATATTAATGATACATAATAATTTTTTTAGCTTTTGCCATCAAAATGTCCCTTAATTTCACAATATTCAGTGTTTGTGCCTGGATTTCATCCATGCAAGGTGTGTGCAGTTCTCAGGATTTATTCTGGATTCTGTGACTTTGTTTACTGGTGTTATTCATCCAAGAAAGAAAAAATTGAAAACATCCTTTTCCATAGGCAGGTGCATCTGCAACTCTTGCTTATGACACATTTAGGGAAATCACTGTTTGCTTGAAAATGTGGTGGCAGTTGTGAGCAGAGGAGATGCATTCAGTGTCTTTTTGTAGATGCATCTGCTGAAAGAAGACATAAAAGGACTCCAAGAGAAATTTCTAAAAGAAATGGTAAATAAATTTATCTTGTCCTCTTTTCTTTTTTTTTTTTTTTTTTTGCAGTTTGAACACTAAATTACTAAAATTTTGATTTCTAGTCCCCTGTCAAAAATAAAAGTTAATCAGAATGCAAATGCCACTGACTTTATTTAAAACCTTACCTGAGGGATGGGAGCCACAGGGAGATGTGAATGGACTTGTTTAGTTCTGTCCTAATGCTGAAAAGTTCATCTTTGATAGACTAAGCAGCATGTACAGTGCACCAGGATTGCAATACATGGAATAAAATCTGCCTTTTTTCAAAAGCATCTGGTAAATACAGTGTAATAAAAGTGATAAATGTAATTTTTTTTTGTACAGCAAGAAGAGGAGCTGTGTAACGTTCGCAGGGGATTGCAGACCTTGTTTCAATCAAAGGCAGAATTTTGAAGTGATTTTTCAGATTCTTTCCTGAAATTCAAGGTGAATATAAACACTTTTGTAATGGAAAACATGGTAACTTTTTCTTTTTTTTGTCACACTCAAAGACACTACTGTAATGAAAGCATATTTTCCTTAATAATATTGAAATCTGTGTGGATAAGAACTTACCCACTCAACTGTGAGATTTGGAATTATTTTACTGAGTCTGCTAAAATGTAATATGCCATTTTATTTTTAGCAAATGCTACTTCTAAATACTTCTTTAACAATTTTTATAGGTTACTTAACTGACTTGCAGAGAAATCACTTTGAATTTCACTTTGAATCAATGTTTTGATCCAGAATACAAGCCAGGAATTATTTAGGGACCAAACCACCTGGTTTGATTTCAGTCCTGTTTGTCTGTGGTGTTAGACTTCAGCAGGATTTTCTGAGAGAACACTCTCAACACTTCTGTTGGAACTGTATTGCAAATAGTTCTATTAAACAAGAAAAACAGATGCTGTCTGTTGGGTTTTTTACTCATTATCATTGTTATTTTGCTTTAAATCAGTAAGAAATCAGATAAAGCTGCTGTGCAAATATTTTGGGTAAGAATTTTAAAGCCACAAGGCTGTTTTGTCTCTCTGGAAATAATTACACTGAAATTTCCAGTAAATTATTTGGTTCACTCATCCCATTTACATCAGTGTACAAATGTTTTCTGAGCTTCTGGTTTTTGTGTGGTTTGGGGTTTTTTGGGCCTGTGCTCACTGTGATCTCCACTAGATGGACTCCTTGAGATGTTAAACTTTTCTTTCCACTGCTCTGATTGAATTTCATCTGAATGAAACAGAACTTGTCTCTGAACTGTACAAGGTTTAAAAGTGCACTTGCTGCAAGGCCCAAATTCTTTCTTACAATGAGGCCACGTGGGAAAAATAATAACTAAAAACTAAACTTGTTTTTAGTTATGGACAGGAGTTGTGCACTGCAGGCCTGTTTCCCTTTCCCACTGGGAGGAAGAGCAGCCCCCCTGAGCAGAATGGGCCCAAATTCAGGAATCCAGGGCAGCTCCCCAGAGCAGGCAGTGCTGAGGGCTCGGTGCCTCTGGAGCTGTCACAGCCTAGGCCCCCCCAGGAGCATGGAGAGGATGGAGCCCCTCAGAGCCAGCCCAGGCCTCAGGTGCAGCAGTGACACAGCTCAGGGGCACTGTTTGGCATTTAAACCTGCTCTAAGTTAAACTTGCTATAATTTTATTATGTTTTTCAACATAATTTCAATGTGTTTTGTATAATATTTCTTGGCAGTGGAAGTGTGCATCCCTGCTGAACAGGACATACTGTACATGGGTTATCAGCCAAGTTTAGTTTGTAGTTAACAGTGGCTCATCTCAAACTGAAAATGCTTCTTCTGCTGAAGAAAGGTTGCTCTCCTTTCTCTTTAGCCTTTTTGTATATTGCACCTGGACTATCACTGTTTCCTTGTTAATTACTCCTGTATTATTAATAATAAAATTATAGATGTATGTTAAAAGGCTAGTTATGATGTTACACATTTCTGTGAAAAGCCAGCAAGTTCAAAAATTACAATAAAGAGGAAAAAACACATCTTTGGATCAAGTGATGGGGTCATTCAGCTCAGTCAAGTGAGACAAACATTAAATGTTGACACCAGCTCTCCCAGGAGTGCTGGGTTCCCTGTCCCAGTGCACTGACACAGACCCTGTGTGGCACTGGGTGTCCTTACCTTCCCTCCTGCCACTTTGTCCAGGAGCAGCTCCAGTTCCTGAGGTTCCATCCCCAGCTGGGACAGAGCTCTCACTCTGTGGGGCTCTTCCCCACCTCACAGCAAGTCACTAGTAGTCTATACAAGCACTTTGACAAACTGCATTTTATTATTGTCACACTTCATGGAGATCATCTCAATGAAGCTACAGGACCAAGAATGCCTTTTTCAAGTTTTTAACATTTCATGACTCCCTAGAATGGCAGCACTTCAGTCTTGTGAGTGGATTCACCATTTTTTCCTGTCTCTCCACATGTGATTCCCAGCTATCAATGTGTTATTTTTCTCACAATTGTTTTTTAGTAGCATTGAGTAAATCCTCAGGTGCTTCTCCATGTCAGGAATTACTGAAATGTCTGGCTTTACATTTTTCTCAACCAGTTCTATTTGCTTTGTTATTAGCATTTAGTAACTTTTTTCTTCTTACTGTCAAGAAAGCATTAAAACCATTTGTTTGCTAAACATCAAAGTACATTGTTATATTTCTGCCTCTGGTTGTCCAGTTTAGTAATTTGGAATAACAGTGAAGCAAATTGTCATTTTTAGAGTGTCAGAGCCTCAACTGGTGCAGTGACAACCAGTTTATGCTATTCCACCAGATGGAAAACCTTAGTTGAGATCATCCTTTTGCAGGCCCTGTGTTGATGAAGAAGTCAAATGGTTTGGTGCATAATAATTATAATCTCTTCCCAATTATCCCTGGGAAAAAAAGAGCTTTAGGAAACATGTTCATTTCCTGCAATAAGTAGTCATTTAATTAAAGAACAAAAGTAACAGGAATCAAAAATGCTTGCAGCTGTGATTCTGTTAGACAGTATATAAAAAAGAATGAAATTATAATACATTAAATTAGTTTTTAGAACATGAACTTAGGTGTTTTACAAACTAATTGTGGTAAGTTCAAAATGTCTTGTCAACGTAATACTGGATGACAGAGCGTCACGTCCATTTATGTCAGAGGCCTTGGAATGGTAAAGCCTGTACATGCACAACATCTCCTTTGCCAAGGCAGCCTGCACACCAGTTCCACCCAGCTGGGAAAGGAGAGGAGGAGGCTCTTCCAAGCAGCTTCACTTCAGTCCTTTCAGCAGCTTGTCCCACTCCTCAGGCCAGGCTCTTCTGCCTCGAGCTCGGGGCTGGCGTCTGTCCCCAAGGGCTGCAGAGTCCTTCTGTCACATCAACGTCCAGGGAGCCTGCACTGAACCTCAGGGAAAGGCTTCAGGGTTCCCTGATGTGTGCTCAGCAGCAATATCAAAAGGTAAAGACAGATTCTTCTCAGAAGAAAATTTCTATGGCCTGTGAAATCTAGGAGAAAAGAAAGACATGTTTCAAACCGCTTTGCAATAGAATTCAATTATTTTTTATACAATTGTTTTATGTTAGATTAACAAAATTTTTAAAAGCCCACAGAAGGATTCATTCTGGTTAAAGGTACAGTGAGAGTGCTGAAGAATATTAGCAACTCCTAATTCTCCCCAGCACATTGGCAGCCCTGTCCCAGGACTGCAGTGCAGGTACAGACCTCAGGGCCAGTGTACCTCATTTACATTTCTTTGGGAATGCAATTGCAAATCCAGGTATGTAGTTGATGTGGATTTTTTTTTTTTTAGTAAACAAAGCCACAGTTTGTCATTGGTAGCAATATTCACTGTGCACTGATCTTCTTTTTTAAGAGTTAAGCAATGGTGAAATGCTTTGTAAAGTATGAAGAAATACTGTTGGTGAAATGTTTGATAGTCTTAGATTCTGGAATAAATTTTCTTCTTGCTCTGTAGGCTTGTTCTTTTGGCTGAGATCCATAATTAAAGCCTCAATCATATGTAATGCCCTAGCACTAATTGTAAATTGGAAGCTTGTTTACTCCTAATATCCTGAACAAATTTCAGAATCTCTCATTATCATCTGAGACTCCCCAGGTAGCTCCAATTAGGAAATGTGCAGCTCACTGCCAGACTGGAACTGCAGCCACCCCTCTTCCCTTCCCACCTTCATTCCACCAATGCAGTGAAGCTGCTCTGCCTTGACGATGCCTTTTTGCAAGGACCCGTGGAATCAGCCTCTCATATTGTTCCTCCTCTTAAGAAGGGAAATGAATGTTTTGATCTGGGTTTAAACAGAGCCCCTGGCACCTGTGCTGGCACTGCCCTGACCGGGTTCCCAGTGGAATTCCAATCACGTGGAGTGACACCAGCCCAGCCCTGTTCTCTCCTGACCTCCTCCTGACAGGGAGTGTCATTAAGTTACCTGGGGCTCCTTCCAATAGCAACTGCACTGACAGGGAATACAGAAATCCCCAGGCTGAATCCTTTAGAACAAATCCAATTAGAACAAAGGCATTACCCCTGGGCACTGCCTGTTACGGTCAGTGCAGTTCTGTATTTCTGAGCAGGGAATTTTCAGTGTTTGTGATAAGGCTGCAGACTCAAGTACATTTATTATTATTATTACATTTATTATTAAACAGTGTATTATGTTGTTCTACTTTAAAAAATCATATTGTTTTCTGTGTTATATACTTTATTTTTTTGTCCTATCTTTAAATCTTTGGTGCAAGGAATGCCAGCTGAGGGATGCTCTGGAGAATGTCTGCAGGTTTCTTGGTATGTGCTAATAAAAGCCCCCAAAAAATCAGAAAATTGAGTTCTCTTCAGGAAGAGAAATGCTCCAATTTTCTTTTAATATTAACCTTCCTTTGCATATTCTCCCACATCCAGCACATAAGAATGCAGTCTACAGGTTCAGGAGTCAAGGAGTCAGAGCTTTTAGCAGGCAGCAGAGATAAACAGCCGGAAAACTGACCTTGTCAAATGTTTGCTGGATGCATGAACCTCCATTTCATTGCTTTTGTATTCATTCAGCTCCTTCCGAATTGCTGCCTAGAAATTGAAAAGAGAAAAACATGAACAAATAATGTTGTGCTTGTGAGCAAAACCCCAGACCTGCAGAGCAGTTTTCTGGGGTAGATAAACCAAGTACTGGGTATAGCAGAGCACTCTTGTGCTGGCAGAAATGCTGAATATTTGGGTTATATGGATTGGTGACACAATGCTTCTCATTTGTTATTGATTGCTGATAGGGTCACTGCTGTCTAGAAGCAATTCTGACAGAATAACACCTCAGAGATGGCTGTCTCACATTTAATAAGACTCCAGTTAAAATTTATTAAAGATTAGGAGAAGCTGCCAAGAAATTGATCCATTTTTCAGTCCCCAATGCAGAGGTGCAGCTCTGACCCTGAGTTCCTGATGTGTGCCACCAGTATGAGCAGAACTGTCACTTTCTTTGAGCTGCCTTGTTAATTGAAACATGAGCATTGACACAGTAAAACCAGGAAAAGTCTAATTGTAGTAAAGGTACAGTCAAGGAAAATACAAAATCCTTATTCTGTTGATTACTATGGAACAGTTTATTCACCATTTTAGAGAGCTTGGGAGAGCAGCTGCAGGAGTAGGAGTGCTCTGTTCCTTTTCTATGAATCCTCTAAACCCATTTGTCCCTTACTGGGGAGACACTGGGATGGAAACCAAAGTGTTTGAGTTCTCAGCACAAAGCCATGTTAACAGTGCTGTGTTTGCCATTTTCCAGTAACTGTCTCAGCATCCTGCTCCTGAAACTTCCCAATGTTCTGGCTGCAATCATGGTGAACTGTTCTTACTACTCAAGCCTCTAAATGTGACACTTAAATTGGGCTGTGAATCAGCCACGTGGCAGGTATGTGATGGGACAAAATGAGAGTTCATGCTCAGGAGAATGTGGGTCCTGTGCCTCCTTGAGCATTCACAGGAAACAGGAAAGGAGATTTTTGCATGTGTGGGACAAAACTTCCAGTCTGAGAATAAAGGTTAATACTCTATTGGCTGGAAATGGCTTTGATTTGGAGCCCAAATATTGTATCCACCTTTTTGGGTGGGTGGGTAGAAGCCTTTCGAGTACTAAAAAGGCTTTTTTTATGACATTTGAGTGATTTCAACATAAAAAATCATTGTAAAGTTTACAGAGCTGAAATGTTGCAGAGGTTCAAGTCTGTTGGGAATGTGATGTATCATTACCAAGCAAGGAGAAAGCAGAACCTTGTGGTTTGTCAGTACCTTGTCTGCTGCTGACAGTCGTGTCCATGGTTTATCTGCTCTCCTGTCGTAGTCCTGTGCTTTTGCCACTTCCACATAATCACTGAATCGAATCAGGATCTTTCTGTCTCTCAGTTCATCAACTGTAGGTCTCTGGTTAAGCTGTATTCAGAAGTTTTGTGAAATAAAACCAGGGTTAGTAACAAGTGAGTCAGTAAAAAATGCAATATTTGCTTCTTTTCATCTTGGCTCAGTGTGCATCTACAAATATGGAAAATCACCCAACCCTTGGAAACTCCAGGGAAATATTTCACCATTTGGAGAACTGCTAGCAGAGTAATAATGGTTTAAATGGAGCTACAGCACAGTGCCTTTATCATGGACAAAAGAAGAAAATATCTTAACCCAGAGATTGATAAAATATTTCAAAATGTAAAGGAATCATGATGGATTTGTTATGATCTCTGGATAATTCTGGATGCTGGAGGATGTTCTACTACAGGCAGAGGCAGATTGTCTGTGTGAGATTCTCAGCACTAGACCCTCTGTAAGAATTTCAGTCAAGCCTGAACAAGTTATCAGCATATTGGTCTGTAATTCCATTAGGGATTTCCAAGAACAGAACAACAAGATCTCGTTCTTATGATGAGAATATTTTAAATGCAAAAAGAAATGTACTATGGGAGCAGACCTGGTGTTCAGCAAGGAGGCAGCTCTGCTACAAAGAGTGAAAAAGTCCTTTACCAGCAATGGAGCTGACAAATATGCCATAATACCCATTTTCTGAGTAAATTTATATGCAAATATTCTACTCAATTTCATCTAGCTGGGATAAGGTAGGTATGTCTATAATTGATATTGCCAGACACTGCTACCAGACACTGCTGAGGAGGATGCATATTAAGGGAGGTTCTGTGCAATAACAACCTCTATGGCTGGGTGATATTATAGTAATTTTGCTAAATTTCTAAAAGCTAATAGCAAGTATTGCAAGATTTTACCTTTCTTGTCAGTCTCTGCTTGATTTCCCTCCTCTCCTCCTGTTCCGTTTGATCATTTCGTTCTGCGGAGAATATAAAAAAGAAGATGACTTTCCTCATGAGGAAGTTTGGTGTTTTCCCAGGTCCCAGGCAATGACGAGCAGAGCCCAAAGAGCAGCTGGCAGTTGTGTGTTTTGGAAATTCAGTGCATCTCTGGTGTGAGCTGGAGCACAGAGTCACCTCCCCGTGAGGACACCGTGCGGGTGCCAGTGCCAGCTCGGAACTCCACGGGGATTTAATGAAACAGCCACACCAACGCTGCACTCGCATCAGCTTCAGAAGGAAAATCAACACCCTCCATAGCTGATCAATCATCCTTTTTTACTCCCCATACTGCTGGAGCCATTCACGCTGTCAGAGGCTCAGCAGCTCCAGGGAGAGCCCGTTCTGCCCTCAGCCCTGTCCCTCAGGCTGCATCAGCCCTGGCGCTGGCTGGCACCTTGGCTGTCCCTGACATGAGAGCCCTTCCTCCTGCCAGGCTCCTGTGCAGAGCTCCAGCTCAGCCCCTGCCTTTGTGTGTTGTGCCTATTAACATTCCAGCCGTGAGAACTCCTACACACTGCCTCTAAAAATAGCCCGGAGTGCTGTAACAGTGAGAAATAGATCCCCTGCCTTAGGAAAGGAGTTAATGGCGTTTCTATTCCCAGTACTAGCTGTTACTAAATTAAGGCGTGAGCCCGTGACCTGAACAAAGCTGCAGAGCCAGAGAAAAAGGTTTAACCATTCAGGGATTCTCTGGGTACTACTCTGAGGTTTATTAAACCTCTTGCATTAGATATTTCCAGTTTTAAAGTACACACGTGATTTCTACTATGCCTCCAAAACCCACTAGCGCTGCAGATGGATTTCCAAGATATTTTTAACAATGAAGCATTTTTTCTCCCTGATTTTTGCGCTCATTAGATGACACTGAGATGCAATCAAATCTATTTAAAATAACACAGAAGTCCACAGCTCCACCTGGCTAGGCTAGAAATGTGAATCAAATGAATTTAAAATGCTATAATGTGCTGCATTATAGTTCAGTGGCAAGGCACAAAATGTAAAGAGAACAGGTCAGCTAAAATTAGTGCTGTGTCAGGGATGAGCAGCTATTTCAGTCTGCAACTGAAAGGAGTGTAAAAGGAGAACAGACTTTCAAAAGTAGAGGGTATTCTTGGATATAGAGACATCTGCAAGAAGCTATTCATTCAGGTTTAATTCACCCATTTTACAGTAGATCTTCCTATTTTGTTTTTTTTTTAATTAAAAATAGATAATTTTCTGTGGTGTAGTGCCTTTTAAAGATATGATGTCATATGCAGTGAAAGAAGTGCCCAGAGAAGCTGTGGCTGCTCCATCCCTGGAAGCCTTAGAGGGAGATTGGTCCAGTGGAAAGGGTTCCTGCCCATGGCAGAGGCTGGAACAACATGATTTTTAAGGTCTCTTCCAACCCAAACCCTTCTGTGATTCTATGATTCTAATTCCCAAAGAAAGGCCAAAAATACACCTTTCTGATCAAAAAATACTTTTCCAAATATAAACGTCTAGTAACTTATTTCTATTCACTTGGGTTCAGTGCTTATTTCCAACTTCAAGACATAAAAGAAATAGTTCTTTTACAAAAAAAAGAAGAAAACAAACTTGAGATTTGGTAAGAAAAGCTGGCAAAGGGATTCTAAAACTCAGGATTATTACTCAGCCAGCCCAGAGAGGCTTTTCCCATCACCATCCTTCTGCCCACACAGCTCCATTCATTGCTGAGGGCTGGTTCTGTAAATCTCAGCAGAGACACTCCCAGTGCTGAGGGGGCCTGTGCAGAGCTGGAACCCATTCTGAGCTCTGGGTGACACTGAAGCATCTCCTTGGGTTCACAGGGACCTCACAGTGGGGCTCAAGAGACGCCTTCTTGGCTTGAGTTCAGCTTTCTGTTCAGCAAGGACACATCTGACACCTGGGCTGTGATTTTAGTTCATTTGCTTTTCATGCTTGGTGGGAAGCCAGCAGAGTTTCTATGGTTAAAGGACTTGGAAAATCAACAAAATTGTAAGAAAGTGCTGGCTTTAAGTCTGCTTTTTAAGTATTACTTTTATCTTAGGAACAACTCCCTAAAGGAGATAAGAAATCAGTTTGAAATCTTGCTGAGATTTGCTTTAAAGTGACAGTAGTTGTACTTTGCAATATGCTTCTCTTTTTTTTACCAGAGTTGTACAAATGTGAATTCTGAGTCCATAAAAGAACTTCTGCCAGCAGTACCAATCATGAACATCAAAGATGGTGAGAAATGCACAAAATTGCACAAACCCTTATTACACCTGGAGGAGGTCGTGGGGATTTCACTGAAGGGCTTTTATACTGCTACAGCTATGCAGGATACTCAGCTTTTATTATAATGGCAGAGGTAAATAAAATGGAAGTGGTTCTGATCCCAGCTGAACCTGAATAAAGCCTGAGCAACTCAACAGAAGTCAATAAATTTGCTCCATGCTGGGAGCTCTTTAAATGAGATACAAATCTAGACCAGTATGTTTAGCTGGTATTCAGGAAGTATCTTTAATTCTGCTTTATCTTCTTTCTGCTTTATCTCTCTCTAAGCTCATTATATGAATGTATTCAAACTTTTTTATTATTAAAACTGGTCAGTTTAACCCAGATTAAGGATGTAACCAGCACACTTCAAAAAAGTAAACATAAAGGAACAGATTTTTTCAGTGGAGATCAGCTTTTCCTTAGCCAGGGAAAAAACCCAAAGAAACAGATTTTCAGAGATTTCAGTTACTGACTCTTGAAAATCTATCTCCACATAGTTCAGGATCTTGGGTTACTGCATTTTCCTGCCTCTCTGGTGAAGTTTGGCCAAGTTCACCCACCCATGTTGCAAAGAGGGTTTCCTTTCCTCCTCAAGCCGTGCACATGCAAAACAGAGCTCATTTTACTGTGTGTGATCTGTGCATTGGAACTGCACAGAAAACACTGCAAATACAGGCTGCCTGTGGAACCCCTTTGTGTGAAAAATGAAATGAAATCCCAAATAACTTCAGTGGCAGGAGCGTAAGGTTTCTCCCCTAGAAATCACTAAGAAAGTTTTTGAGATACAAAATTTTAGGTAATGCAATGCTGATGACTTTTTCCTAGTGAATTACAATCTGATGATTAAATACAACTCTAACAGTGTGGGCAGCACTGCTTGTGTGACATTTCTGTGGCTTTATGTTTTATGCTTGTTTAATGACAACCTATCGTTCACATCACTCTGGGTTTTGTCTCTCGACATTAAAGAGACTAAATAGCAAATGGATTTCCCCTTTTGAGATCCATAGTGGAGACAATTTCAAAGCTGACCTTCCCCTAATTCAGCAGTTTTAAGGGAAGGGATTATGTTCATCACTTGTGTGATCCCTTGGAAACATTCAGGAAAAGAGCTGCAAGTTTTGCCTGAATTTGAGAGATGCTGAGAACACTCCCCTGTGGCAGCACCAGTCCCAGGCCTGGGACTGTCCCTCTATTAATTCTGGTATCTGATCTTTGACTTGGCAGATCTGCAGTGACATGAGCAAACAGAGCTGGACAGAATCACATCTCTGCAAGGATCTTCCCCCAGCCACTCCACTGACAGTGCTATTCAGTGTGTGCCCTGAAAATCCATGTCTTGGAAAACGTCACTCCAATTCTCACGGCACTGTGACACTCAGATTGTATTCCCCTCTCAGACACCAGTAACAGTGGAATCAGAATGAAAATTATTTGAAAGCTTGAATCTGAATGGTTCTTTTTGTGCTCAAATTGCAAGCTTTGTGAAAATTAAAACTTGTAGGTACAGGAAATGATCCCAGTGAATTAATTTATCTATTTCAAAATAATATGTTCTGGAAATGCAATCATTAATTTCAGCAGACATCTATAAAATACTTTAAGAAAAAAAAGTACTCACGTTTCAGTATATTCCTTCTTTCTAGCTCCTCAACAGCGGGTCTTTGGCTGAGTCGCCTGCGGAAAAACACCAAAATCACATTTTGTACCATGCCTGTTCTTTGGAAAGTCTGTAGAATTCTGACTTGTGGTTGGTGTGTACAAAATCTCTCTCCAGGACTCGTGAAGAAGGAAAAAAAAAAAAAAGAATCCTGGCAGAGAATTCTTTCTTATATTATTTTTCCTTAATGCCAGGAATGCAGGTAAAAGTTCTCCTCTAGTTTGCTCTGCTGTCAGCGAAACGCTTCCTTGGAACCTGCATCCTTTTCATGACACTTTCCAGACAGTCAGCTGGAACCAGCACTCCAGAGGTAAAATTCACTCTCAAGGTGGTTATCAAAGGAGTTTCACAGAGATCTTCTGCCTCTATCACTGCCTTCACCTTCTAATCACACACAGCAGCACATTTCCTTCTCTCTATCACACCAGCAGCGCATCCTGACAGGGGCAGCCTGGGCAGAAATGAAGCTTTGCTGCGATTTTCAGGCAGCAGCCCCGATGCCCCAGCTCTGCTCTGCCTGCTGAGTGCAATTCGTGTGCTGCTCACAGCCCGGCTGTCTGCACGGAGTGTCTTGGTTCCACCTCCCCTTTTCAGTAGTGCTGCCTCAGGATTGACTCTCCCAATCAGATGATCGGTGCCACAGCGATTTTATTGCGCATACTAAATGAGCCTCCCCCACGAGGAGGCACCGGCAGATCTGCAGAGGATCTCAGGTAATGGGAGCCCTCCCCTGGGCAGGCACACACACACACAGACACACGGACACAGCCACAGAGACACACACAGACACACATAGACATACAGACAGACACACACAGACACACACACACACACACACAGACACACACACAGAGTCTGCATTTCAGGGTTTTCATGTCACAATGCAGCCAGCAGATCGGAAAGAGCTCCCGATGCCTCCCAGCCTGCGATCTGGCAGCGCTGAGGATTCTCATCCTCTGCTCGCAGCAGATGTTGCCAAGCCAGAGATGAAGTTACAGACACAAAGAAATACTCAGAGCAGGGACCACACTGCAAACTGCTGCGGTTGTTCCTCTGCTGGGTATATAAATGAATAATTTTAAAGCCGTGCTGTAGCAGGGTCTATGATTTATCAAATATGGAAAAATGAAGTAATTGTTAACACACTGCAAAAAAAAAAAAAAAAAAAAAAACCAGTAAAATCACCTAATTCTAATCTTTCCTTGTTTTGTGAGCCCCACCCAATGTACCTTCCACATCAACTCTGTGGTCATATGTTATCAGACCAACATCTCTTCACCCTTTTTTAATTAAATTCTCTGAAAAAACTCTCATCTTTGGCAACAGGAAGTATCACAACAACTGCACCAAATTCACACCAACAGAATACTGAGACAGATGAGCTCTTGTGCAGGAACACCTACACCTAACTCTCACTCTCCTTTCCTAATGCTGTCTATGACCTAAGGCTTTTCTCCTGACCTCTGGGTCAGATACTCCAGCAGCAGAAGTTGCAATAATCCCAACTGAAACAGGAATGATGCTGAAACTAAAGGCTTTAAACATGTATTTAAAATTCCTGCTACCCTTGGACTCCTCCCTGCATGTCTCAGAAATTACACAAGTCCAGCTAGGTTTTGTTAGAAACAGACAAAGTGCATTTTGTAATATAAATCAGGGAAGAATGCCATACTTGGAGAGTGAGGCAAATGAAAGTCCACCTGACCTGCTGCTCATATGCTTCTCTGAGCCATTCTTAATTACAGCCCTGCCATGTGAGATTGATAGATTCTCCCAAATCTGTACATTAGATTTCAGAGGCCCCTTTTAAACTGGGAGATTAAAAGTCTAACAGAATGAGAATGCAAAAGTATACGACTATTCTGTGATTCTGTGTGAATGCTTTGTATTTATATATAACATGTATTATGGTTGATTATTTAAACCCCATTTCCCTTTTGGCTTTGATAAATACATTTAAGTGCCCATTTTTCTGTGCACACCCTCAGCTTTACTCCCAGCAGAAGGAAAAGGTGCAGACAGACACAGCAATATGTGCACATGAGAGCACTGCAGGGTTTATCCTGGGTTTTTCAGAGACACAGACCACACTTCCCAACGTTGCGTCACAGTCACAAGACTAGACACGGACTTTGGTTAAAAATAAATTTCTAACAGGGTTTCAGGAAGGTGGGGATAGAGTGAAAACACCAAGTACAAGGAGAGTCACAATCAAAGGAGAAGTGGCAAAAACCTCTGACAGTGTTGTTATCAAGGTCTGGGGACATTTCAGGTCTATTTGTTATTTCTGCTGTTCAGGAGAAGCCTCTCTGTGCCCAGAAACAACTTTCACTTCCTTCCTGAGCTGCTGTGGGGTGGCTGGGCCTGGGATGCTGCTGAAGGGGAAGGGCTCCATGTGCCCTGACAGTGACAGAGGCTGGAGTGGCCCAGGGTCACTCAGGGCTCCAGATCCCCTTTCTGCAGGACTTAACTGCAGGCACACAGTTTGGGGTCATTGGGATGGGGCCGTGTGTGACACACAGTTTGGGGTCACTGGGATGGGGCTGTGTGTGACACACAGTTTGGGGTCACTGGGATGGGGCTGTGTGTGGCACACAGTTTTTGGTGACTGGGTGGGACTGTGTGTGGCACACAGTGTGTGGGCGTTGGGATGGGGCTGTGTGTGACACACAGTTTGGGGTGGCTGGGATGGGGCTGTGTGTGACACACAGTTTGGGGTCATTGGGATGGGCACAGCTGTGAGCAGCAGGTGAGCAGCATTAGCAGCAACGAGCCATGGAGTGCCCAGGGGCACTGACCAATCACGAAGGGAGCAGAGGGCACACAGGTGCAATGCATTAACAGGAGGGGTATAAAAGGGTGGGCTGAAGGACAAGAAGGGCAGATGCTTGCGGCCTTCTGAAATGGTGTGGTGGTTCTCTGTATGGGTTGAAACCTTCTGAAATTGTGTGAGGATACTCTGGGTGTCGTGGCCATCTCAACTGTGACACATTACCACTTGTGGAGTGACTTTCCTGCTTTGTCTGCTCACCCCTCAGAGCGAGGCCCCCATGGCTGCTGCAGGGCAGAGCCCACCTTGCCTGAGCTGCTCTGTGGGGGCCCCTCAGCCCCAGGAACACCTTCAGGGCCCACCAGAGTGAGACAAGGACACATCTTCTGAGAGCTCCTGGCAGAGCCCAGATCACCCCTGTCAGAATCCACACCCCTCCTGAAGGAGCTTTAATGCAAGAAACCATTTTGGGTGAGTTTGTCCTCCCCTCAGATAAGCTGGCCTGTGCGTACTGTGGGCTCCGAGCAACAGGTGCTCTGTTCCGGATATTTATTTCATGTTTTCCCTGATGCTGATAGCTGTGAAATCCTGTCTCTGGCAGAAGCACCCCCTGTGTTCAGGGCTCAGTGAGTTTCCTCAGAAGGGACTGTCCATCCCTGAGGGAGCCACGGCCTCCGGAACGCTGCCGCACCTCAGGGACACTGGGCCAGGGGACACCATGGCCACGGCTCCCTTCACACCACGGGGAGCACAGAACAGAGCATGGAGGGACTGAGCAGCCAGACAGGATGCTCACATCTCATATTTAAAGGAAACAAACTCCAGCTGAATAACAATGACCAGCAGACTGCAGAGCAGGGGAGAATTACTCCGGTGTGAGGCTCTGGAGGATGAAACACGCACCTGCCATGAAGGAGCCTTGGTGAGGGCTAAAACCTGAGCCCTCAGTAATTATGGATGGTTCCCCATGGGCTTTGCAGAGAGGATTTTGTATGGTACAGGTGATTTTGAATCAGTCCTGCCTCGTTTCCTGTGGATCCAGTGAAATCCCTGCTCCTGGCTGAGGAGAGCTCACCCAGGGCCAGCCTGGCTCCTGTGCTGCCCAGCAGCCATGGCTGGGAGTGCCTGAGGTGGACGGGAGGCTCCAGCACTGCTGCAACACAGCGTGGTCGTGGCTGGGTGAGTCTTGTGCTTTTCATTTCTGTTCTTTTTTCACTCAGGGACTCACAGCTCCACGTGGACTCACCTCAGCAAGGTGACTGTGAGCTCCATGGGGAGCACTTACATAGTCCACCACTTGTGTTGTGTGACCATAATGATTTCCTCTCAGCTGATTTAGATATCTATTTCTTTCTTCTGGGAAAAACAGCCAATTAATGCTCTTCTGTTCTTGGGTGTTATGAAAACCTAGGTTTGGTATTTGTGCTGCCGGGTGAGGCAGGAGTGCTCCCTCTGAGCACATGTGGGGCCACCTCTTTTGGGGAATGTCTTGAACTTTGCTTGAAAATGCTGGTTACTTGCAGGCTGCTCCTACCTCTGTCCAGCTTCCCCCAAAGTGTCACTGGAATTGCCTTGTCTCATACTAAGAGTGCTTAGTCCAGGATTTTGTTTCCGTGTTAGTTAAACCAAGGCATGCCAAGAGCAGCAGTGAGTGGAGCTGGACTGGCAGCATTCAGAGGTGACTGCAGCTGCCTGTGGGAAACTGAGCACAGCTGGAGGCACCCAAGTCACTTTGCTGCAAGGGGTGTCTGGGTGCAGTTCAGACATTGCTGTACATGTGTCAGAGGTGCTCCAAGTTTGGGCAGACACCAACATTTTCTCATAATACTAAAGTAATCACCTCAAGTGTGTGGGGTAAAAGGGAATGGTTATACAGTTTTTTATGTACAGCCCTTTCTCATGTTCAGAAAAATAGCAAAGATTTTGTGTTACTGTTGTTCTGTGCGAAGTGAGCATAAACCTTCAGCAGCAGGTATTCTTGAATGGTTTGAAGCCTGGGGAGTGTTCTGGGTGTATTTTCAGGCTACCTTTGGAATGTTTTCTCCAGTAATTTTGGCTCAGAGAGATGATAACATGATAATCTCTAAAAAGCCAAGACTTTGCTTGCTCCTGTGTTATCCCAGTGTTCCTCCTGTGGGTGAGAGGAACAGATCATTGCAAGTTAGCTCAGTCACCTGTGGCTCTCCCCAGAACACCCTGCAGGTGCAGCCAGCTGGGTCTCAGGGCACCTCAGCTGGCACATGGCCTCGAGGTGTTTGTTTTCCCAGTGCAAGGTGCACATGGGAATCCTGTGACGTCCATGAGCTCCCTCTGCTCTCACAGGGGGCTGTGGTGCCTGGCTTGTTCCCTTGGTGAGCAGGTGTGGTGTATAATTGCAGCAAAACACCTTCCCTCTGCCATCAGAGCCCTGCCAGGATCCTGCTGGACATGAGCACAAGTGTGGATGTGGATTTGGGCTGTGGGGAAAGCCACAAATGGCTCATCCCCTCTGGAGCAGGGTCACGTTTGTGAACACAGCCACTCACACACGTGCCTCTGACTGCTGATCAGAGATCATTATTTGCTTCATGCTGCCAGATTTCTCCTTCTCATTGAAGGGAATGAATGTCTTGGGAGCACTGCTACACAAGGGCTGATCATACTGGGCAGTTACAGGTGACTGAGTGCTCAGCAGGCTGAGGATCTGCATGTCCCAGCACCCAGTGCATCGATGTGTCCTGGGAGCAGGAGCTGCTGCCCTGTCCTCTGCCCTCACAGGGACCCTCAGCAGGGTCTGCTTTGTCCCTTGTGGGAGCTGCATCCCATCCCAAAGCCACAGCAGGCTGAGGGCTTGCAGGTGTGGGCACAGACTGGCTGATGAGTGGCCAATTTGGGACAGGTACAGCCTCTGTGTGCATGTGGGGCTGTGCTGACTTCCCCCACCTCAGACACTCCTTCATTTCTACTCCTTTTATTAGTCTGTATCTCACCTCCCTGGCAGACTCCAGCAAGCATTCAAGCAGAATCCAGTGAAAAATAGCTCAGGTTTCTGTGGTTTCTTATCTGTCCCCAAAATGTGTTCCTGTTTCCCAAATATGTTTTTTTCATAGAATCTGTTGCACAGTATCTGTGTGTACAATTGCCACAAAACTGAATTTCTTATGGGTTTGTAGCTGAAGCCAAAAGTTTCACTTTGGACTCCTGTTGCTGGTGTTAGTAAGGTCCATGTGATTGTGATGATCGTCTCCAAAGGGAGGAGTGAACTGGGTAGACTTGGACACGTGCATGTGCCTGTGGACCCTGCACTGACAAGGGAGCAATCAATCCAGCCATCAGTAAATGAGCTGTATCCAGCAGCAACTGCATTGATTGTTCCTCTTGTCAGGTGGTTTTGCAGATGAATTGGGAAGGGAGGTGGTGGGAAGGATCCCTCTCACAGCCCCGGCAAAGGGAGGAGAAATGGGAGTGCCCTGGTTTTGCTTCTCATAAAGCTGCTTGTGTCTGCTGCCCATCAGGAGGCAGAGGCTCTGCCTCTTAAATAGGCAGCTCTGTTACCAGAACATCATGTTCAATTCAACAAGAAGTTTATTTTCATCCTTCCTATAAGTAGCTGTGGAGAGGATGTGTGCCAGGGCTTTGAGTCACCCACGCACTGCTCTGTGCCTGCCTGCAATGTACAATTATGGGTAGTAGTAAATCTGTGGTGGGAGGGACTTCTCTGTTACTGTCTGTACAAAATTAGAAGGCAGACACCGAGACACAAACTTGTTTTTACCCCAAGGTAATTCTGGATCGTGTAAAAAGTGGGAATTGATGTGCCAGCATTTCCCATAACAGGGAGATCATAGAATCAGGATAGTTTGAGGTGGAAAGAACCTTTAAAGGCATCTTGTCCAACGCCCCTGCAATGAGCAGGGACATCTTCGAGTAGGATCAGGTTGTTCAGAGCCTCATCCAGCCTGACACTGAATGTTTCCAGGAATGGGACATCCCCCACCTCTCTGAGTAACCTGTTCTAGTGTTTTACCACCCTCAATGTAAAAATATTCTTGCTCATATCTGATCCAACCCAACCTTCCTTCAGTTTAAAACCATTCCCCCCTGACCTATCACTATCTGCCCATGCAAAAGGTTGCTCTCCCTCTTTTTATATAACCAGCTTTAATCCCTGGAAGGTTCCAGCATTGTCTCCTTAGAAGCTTCTTGTCCCTAGGCTGAACAACCCCAAAGCAGAGGTTCTCCAGCCCTTGGAGTCATCCTAAGAGCAGTTACTGAGCTTCTCTGGCAGTAGGGAGCTCAGAGCAGTGTGAAGAGGGTGAGCTGGTCTGGTAAATGTTCTGAGTTGCCTTCTTTAAAGTCCCCTGATATTTGTGTCTCTGTGCCATCATGTACTATTTTTTGCATCCAAATAAGAAAACTGCAGATAAACACAGAGGCTTTAAATGTTGCCTTAATTACATGTGCTATTTATTTGTTTGGCCTTTAGTTCTGTCTGGATTTTCAAAGCTGCAAATCAGCACGAGTTCAGTTAATTATGTTGTCACTCATCTACCAGGCAATTACAACTGTCCATCATTATCATTTCTGTGATAGGAGCCCTGCAAAGGGCTCAGATTTCAGCTGAAATAGAAACCACAGACTTGCCCAGCATGACCCTTGTATCACAACCCACTGTCCCTGAAGGACCTGCCCTGTGACAGGTCTGTTATTGCACAGGGCTGTGAGCACTGTGTGGGCTGAAACAACAACACAGCCAGGCTCTAACTGTGCCAGAGGATTCAGTGGAGAAGGCTTGAGGGTAATCACTGTTCTCACCACCTGTAAAGCCCTGCTGCATTTCTCCTTTGGGTGTCTCATTTCCCAAGGTGTGAGGGAGAAGGGCTGGGCCCAGTTCAAAGCCCAGCTGCTGAGCATCCTTCCTCCACCTTCAGCAGGCTTCTGCTTTCATACCTCTCTCCACACTCAGATAAAGATTCTTGGAGGATGCTGTTGCACATTGTGGGACCAACATAAAATAACAGCTTTAAATTTCATCTGAGTTAATATGCAAGAACTAGCATGCTGACATGGGGTTTAAATGTGATAACTGCTTATTTCAGAGCAGCAGCTTCCTCATCTCCCTTCACCTGCTTCCCCACTCTGTGGTTTAACAGAGCTGCTGGAGAGTGGATCTGTCCTGTTTGTGATAGAATTACAATATTTAGTTATTTGGGCGACAAAAGTGCAATGGGTTGTTCAGCCAAAGACATGTTCCCTGTCTGCACTTTGATGGGTGTCTTGTTCAGCAGCAGTGTCAGTGTGAGCAGCACTGTTCTCATCAGCAGCAGCTTGTTCTCACTTCTGCTCTGCCTTGCAGCTGGGCAAAGAGCTGGTTTGGGGAATACTTTCAAGCTAAAAATAGCTCAGCAAGGCGAAGTGTTGAAAGAACACACTCTTCAAATAACAGAGCGAGTGGTGCAGCTCCCAGTGCCCCTCCTCTGCTGAAGGCTGAGGAGAAATCCACACTGGGTATAAAATGAGAAAATGGGAACTGGAGGGTCTTCAGCAGAAACCAAGTGCTGAATATGACCTGGTCACATTGTGCAGGTCACTGAAAATGGTTAATAACATTTCATTGGAAAGCAAGAGATTTTCTTTCTTTTTTCCCCCCCTTTCTTTTCTCTCTTGAAATAGGAATGGAGTTCTGTGTTCCCACAGAACAAAAAAGCCAAAAGCAATGCTACATATCTACTGCTGAAGTGACACTAAAATCTACTCTGATAGCAACTGCATGAGCAGCAGGAGGGACTCTGAAATAGGCAGCAGACAGAGGCAAATCTCAGCCCAGTGGTGGGGGAGATTTTGCCACTGACTTGAGATTTTCCTGTTCTAGTGACAGTTGCATACTTCTGGGTGCTTACTGGGTTATGATAAAAAATAAGAAAAGAGGGGAAAAGGTAAGAAAATAAAGCCAGGTTTTTACTTCACTGTCTGAACAATCCCTAATACATTGTTCGTGCCTGCTCTCCTCCAGGGAGCCTCGGGCTGCCTTGTCAGCCACCTTTGTGCCCTGTACAAAATGAAATGTCTGTAGGCTCGTGACTCAATTTCCTGGGAAGCCAGGAGTGCAATTCCAGCCATAGCAGTCAGTGAGGACAGGGACAGGATGACAGGGAGACATGTCAGTTCTGTCTGCAGCTCTAGCTCTGTTTCAGAGTGCAGCAAACAGAGATATTGTCCATGGATGGAAGTGTCCCAGTGTGGCCTGGCCTCAGCTGGGATGCTCAGGGCTGCACTAAGATCCTGCAGTACTGTGCACTTAATCCACAAACAGTTGCCCTTACAACAGATGCCACTGCAATGTGCAGCTGTGGGATTTGGGTCACTGGAAGAAACCACAGCTGGATTTGCAGAGAGCAGACAAAGTATTGGTGTGTGTGGGCTGGCAGCTGTGTGCCAATTCTCCTCCTCCCCCTCACTGGATGGAGAAGGATTTGAGAGTGGCCCCTCCTGCCATGGGTGTGAGCTGCTGGGAATTTCCCCATAGGTGTGAGGTCTGGAGAACATCCTTCCCTGCCACCTGGAGGTACATACTTTGGCAATCTGCAAAGTCTGGGAGGTGACAAATACACCTCTGCAAGGGGTCTTTGCAGTGAGGATTTATCCCAGAGCTGGGGTATGGAGCTGTGAACCTCCTAACCCAGCAGCTCCAGGCAGGAGGGGACATGCTGTGGCACTTTTTGCAAACTCTTTGTAGTGTCAGGCTTGATGGCAAGGAGCATGTCTCTGAATTACTGTAGTAAATCAAGGCAAATGCAGCACTCTCTGAGCACTCTGTGTAATCCCTGAAGGAAAAACTTAAATGGCAGCAATTTGTGGAGCCGCAGCTGCTGCTGGGACAGGCAGGCCCTGCTGGGAGCTGTGTGTGGCTGCACAGCTGCTCCCAGGCTGCAGAACCTCGCTGGGAACGCTCCCCTGGCAAGGCAGCACCTTCCAGTTCTCGCCTGTCACCCACCCACACAGCCTCCCGAGGATGGGGATCCCTGCCTGCAGACAGCGTTTCACCATTGCTGGGCTGCTTTCTGTTCTCTCGTGCACACTCTTGTTGGCCCAGCACTTTCCAGGACAGTCAGACCAACAGCCTGGCCTCACACTCTCACCAACCTTGGCTGGCCAGAGCCACAGCAGGCTCTGAACCCTGCTCTTTACTGCACTCTTATTTGCTTTTAATATTTTGCTTCTTTCAAAATTTCTCTTGAGGTTATCTGTTGGTTTTTCGGTGCAAAGAGCATTCCTGCTCTCAGTGCAGAGTGAAATGAGAAATTCCATTGACAGCTCAAAGATGTGGCCCAAAAAGTCTGTAGGAGTGTGAGTCCCCTGGTCTCAATAATCATCAATTTTGTTGTTCTTTCACCAGCAGCTCTCACAGTGCTCTGCAAAGCTGGTCTACGTGGTTATATCTGTTAGACAGATTAACAGAATGTGGCAAACTGTATTGTCTGAAAAACCAGATTTGCAGCCCCTCTGGGAATTTATTAACTTCCCTGTGCAAGTGGTATTTCAGTAATTCTGTTTCCCTTTGTTTTTTAAATTGGACAAGGCGAGGAGTATGACTTGTCACTTGATGCCACTGTGACACTGAGCACTGCAGACAGGCTAACTTACAGGAAAACACAGGCAGGATTTGAGTTTTAAAATGTCATCCTTATATTCTGCCTGCTCTTCCCCAGAGCCTTCTGGGATCCTCCTTAACTTTGTTTAGGATCCTGTGTTTAGCTATGGTCATGAAAATCCAAATAGAATTTGCTGGCAAATTTCACATAGAACAGAATATTCTGATCTTCTGAAAACTGAATAAAATGTACAAATTCAATTATGTAACGTCATGTTTGGAAGTTACAGCCCTGATTTGTTGTGGTACAACACGAACTGTCACTGCCAAAGCTCAAGGCTGCCACACAAAACCTTGGGGAGCGCTCTCAGGAAAGGATCCCCTGGTGCCACCTCCGTGCTTGTCCTCAGGGCTGTTCCCTGCCGAGGAGGGGCTGCAGTGGGGAAGGGCAGGCAGAGCTGTGGGAGCTGGCAGTGGCTCCCAGGCTCAGGCAGGCCCTGGCTCTGTGCACACACCTCCCTCAGAGCATCTCCCTGCCTTTTGCAGCTGCTCCTGTCCCTGCAGCTGGTGCACAGCAAGTCCCAGCATTGCAGGGCTGGGCCCTCCCCACCACCACTCCCTGCTGGCCCTGAGCCTCCTGCTCCCATCACCCCTGAGCTTGGCATTTCCACAGGCACCATTCATTCCCGGTTACCTTTGCCTTCATGGTGTCAACAGGCTGATAAAGGCATTGCTGTAAGTTAAACTGCACTACACCCATAAATAAAACTTCCCTTACCACATCAGTCCTGGGTTGTTTAACCTTCTCTTGAGAAGGAGGATTTTTCCCCAGCTGGGTGGTATTTGGAAGTGCTGCAGCCACTCCCAGTGATGATCAGAACAAGGCTGCAGTGTAGCCTGGCCAGAATATGGCTTTTGCAGATACCCTCAAATTAGGCTGATCTCTGTGCAGCAGGCCAGCTGCTTTCTGCAGAGGCTGCTGAGAGGGCCTGGCTTTAATTTTTATTTAACATAATTTCTGAGAAACTAATGAAGTATTAATTCATTCAGAATTTAATTTGCCTAATGAATATGATCATCTCAAGCAAATGACACTGGTGGCTCATCTGTGAGCCATGTAGTCTTGGTTTTGAGAGGTTTTTTCCTGCAGTGAGGCACTCAGGTTTTGTTCTGCTCTTTGTTTCTTGCCTGTATTCTGCATAGCTTTATGAAAGCCAAGTGACACATCTTTGCAGAACAATGGACTAACTAGATTGCAGTTCCTGTTTCTAATGTGATTTAAGACTCAGATTTTGCCAACCTGCTGGTTCTTGTTTCCCAGTTGCCTTGATGTCCTCTGCATAAGTGGACTTTCAACAGGAGGAGGTCCTCAACCTCCAAAGGCGTGGTCAATTTCTTCTTAATTTCACTAGATAAAACCATGAGCATGGAGATAAACCTGGGAGTGCTTGGTTTTGTTTGTTTGTTCTCTGGTGTGTAGTATGTGAGAGCTAAAGGAAAAGATAGAAAATAAGAGTGTATTCCAGAAAAAAAGAAAAAAAACCACTCTCCAGAGTCTGGGGAGGCCAAGGAAGTGTGCTGCCTACTTGGATGAGTTAATTATCCTGAAAAACAGATACTGAAGGAAGTTTGCAGTACTCTGGCTGACTGAAGAAGCTCCCAAGACCTGGTTATCCAGCTGCAGCTTTCCAGCTGGGCACAGGCAATGGAATCAGACTTAGCTAGAGCCATGTTTTAATAATTGATACAATTGCACATCATCTATTGAGGAAAATCAGTGACCTTCTGTTCTGACCTATTTTCTCTCCTTCCCCCATTTCCTGTTTTCTAAACATTTATTTCTTTCATTTTTCTCCCCCTCACCTTCTCTGAAGTTATTTCAAAACCACAGGAACTGTGCTAGACTGACCCAGTTTTCCATATGAAAGCAGCAAGCCCAAGCCTGTGATTCCTGGAGGAATTGAGATCCTGAATGAACCAGAAGTTGTGCTCAGAGTGCAGGAGGAGGGAACTGTAGTAACTCAAAATCTGGTGAACCAGAAACGGCAGGGGATGAATTACAGCTTCCTTGGATCACATGTGCTGAGACACAGTTTTCTTGGAAGAGAGCCCAAAAAGATGATCAAGTTCTTCATGGGAAAGCACAGGTGATTCATCTGAGAGCCCTCCCCATAAAGCAGGGATAGCTCAGTGCTGTGCCCCAGGGACGGTGTGTGCAGCTGTGGCTCTGCACATTAAGGAGCTTTTTCTTCTCCAAGCCAAGCCACATTTCAGATTTTGTGGGAGAAGTGACCATTTAGGTATTCTGCAGGCAATCCACTGCAAACAGTCATGGTGACACTCATTGATATCCAGTCTGCCTATCAATTTGATTAGGTTAAAAAGGCAAGTGGGAGCAGAACCAACACAACATCCAAACTTTACCCCTCTCTTTTGTTCTCAAATGCTTTGAAGTGGCACATCTGAAATGGATGTGTTAAAAAAAAGGCAGCCAAACCCCTTTCTGGCTGAGACTGTGCTTATACAGTTCACAGCCTTTCAGATACACACTGTCCATCCCATCTGGCTTCTCTTCCAACTGAGTGAAGTAAGTGCTTGGCTTTAAGTGCAGAAAACATTTTTCCTGAATTTCCTTAATAGATCTAACCCAAAAAACCATAATCCTAAATCCTCTCAGTGACACAGTGACCATGCCTATACAAAGTGAGGGCTGGCACTGTGAATGCCTGAATCCCTCCCTGCCCAACCCCTGGGTTACCAGGAGCTCACAAGTGCTACAGCACCTTGTTCTGGTCAGCTTTTCATCCCACAACAGCACAAATCACTGTGACAACCAGAGCAGCTTTCTTTGGTCTCTATCGATTAAGCTCTGCAAATTAAATTAAAGTAATTTCTTTCTGTAATTACTTTTACTGCAGACCCACATGAGCTCAAGGACCTGAATCATAATCCAGAGTAAGATGGAGCATTACAGAGCATTACTGGCATTTTATGCATTTCCTTTTTGCTTTATGACTGCTTGTCTCACCACAGGGGTTGAGCCCAGATCTTCAGGCGTGGGGAGCTGCCCAATTTCTGGGAAAGGTTCTCAGCTGAGCATGAGCTGCTGGTAGTGGGTGGGTTGGCAGGGCAAAACAAGTGCACTGTTTTCTTCCCAAAAAAGGCTTTTTCCTTATTCAATGACACTTGCTTAAGCAGTTTTTCTGCAAGTTTATTTATGTGATTAGACTGCTCTGTGATACTTACAGCTTTCTGTGCTCTGATTTTCATATTTCTAGTTTCACTTGTGCCACTTATGTCAGATCTATTCGAGGAATTAACTCTGTGTCCCAGAAAAGGCCCTGTATATTCCTATCTGTGTTTCCACCTGCTGCTCTGCTCTTCTCTTGCCTGCTGTGCTCTGACCTGCTGCCCTTGCCTTCCCTGTGCTGTGGAAAACAGATTTGATTAGGAATTCCCAGCACTGGAGCCAGGCAAGTAGAACAGAGCAGTGGAAGGTGATACTGTCTTCTCAGAAGACAATCTTTAATCAGCTGTGCCCTGGGAATTTGGAACTTCATGTTGTTGCCTGGCAGAATTTACAGCCTCTGCAGTGACATTGCCTCCTGTTGGCACAAATACTCCCCATTTTCAGTAGGAGGTGGATGCTGAATCCTCAGCAATCCAGACCTGCCCTGGGAGCACCTCTGGGTCGTGTGCTTGTGCTCAAACCAGGAAATAACCCAGGACAAAGGCAACCGTGGTTCAACCCTTTATAAGTGAATTAGTGTGTTCAAAATTCTTGCCAGACAAGCTGTGGGCTTGTCTGAGACAGCAAATTGCTCATTCTGGTTCAGCTGCAGATCAAGGCTCTTGCCCAGAGCTGACTGGGTGCTCCAGAATTAATTGTACAAGTGCTGCTGAAGCAAGGAAGCACCTCTGCTCCAAGAGCTGCTGTCCAGAGGGCCTGGTATGATCACACACTCAGGGAGCTCGGCAAGTAAACCTGACCAAGGCATTGGTGTTAGTGAGTTTGGTTCTATTCTTGGAGTTTAATGCCTGAAAGGGAACAAGCCTTTCTCAGCCATTTAGACAAGAGGCCAGCGTTGTCAAGGTACAGCATGTACAGATGCACTTGAACCCTCTCTAATGCTTTATTTGAACTGCACTACATCTCCCCTGGACTTCAAAAGCCATATAAACATGAGGCTGAACTTACTCATGGCTCAGAGACCTTAATGGCACTTGAGTCTTCTCCCTCTCCTCCTCATCTGTACCCTTGCAGGCTGTCTCAGGAACTCTGGCAGCAGGCAGTAACCCCCAGCCCCTTAACCAGGCCAGTGCTGTCTGTCACTGTGTTCACTGCAGGGTTTCCAGCTGTGTGCCACTGCCTGACACCAAGGAAGAGCATAGGGAATATTCAGGCCCTGGAATCTGCATTTCTTAATCCTGGAGGCAGCACCAAAAAGAAAATCTCAGCTTCACTTGCGCCTCCTTCACTCTTCCTACTGCTCCCCCTCCATCCCTCACAACATCTTTCTTTTTCATAGCCTGAAAAGCAGAGGCCATAACTGAAAAGGGGCAAACCATTAAAAAAGCCCCAAATCCTCACTGAGCACATGGGTGCTGTGCACACTCCTAATAAAATCCTGCAGCCATGAGCAGGTCTGACAGCAGCCCCCAGCTGCATCACATCTTGTTGGAGAGAGTGAGGAGACAGGAGACTCCCTTGGCTCCCCACGCCCACAGAATTCAATTGGCTCTATATTTAGCTCCTGTCTGGTGTGAGGAGCTGAGCCTTGCACACACACCCACGCTGAGCTTGCTGAGGTTATTTTTAGCATCAGCAAGATGCTTACCTGGATGGTTCCTGAAATGCATTAAATTGTACACAGCTAATGAGTGCTGACAGCTGATCTGTTCTTTGTATCTGCCCCCCCTGCCTTCCTGTCTCTGGAATGAATCTGTGTCAAGTCTTCCCAGCCTTCTGAAATTAGGGCAGTTCCCTGGTTTTTAGCCCAGTGACTGAGAGTTGGAGCACAGCTGGAGATTCATCAGAAAAACCTTGCTAATCCCCAGGTGAGCTTAGCTCAGTTCAGCATCTCCTAAACTTCTGCATTAGGACTACCAGTAGTCTGTACATGTACCCACTTACCACTTTTTTTGGTCAATCTAAACAAAATGTTCCCCAAAGTTCTGTGCATTCAGCCCAGTTCCCTGCTGAGTGTCACCGTCTGAAGGGCTGATGGCTTTTCAGTGAGCAAAGCTGCCCTGAGACATTTCTGTGGAGAAGTGGCACTGGATGTGCTGTCCTTGGGAAACATGGCACAGCTTTTGTGCTGTCAGTAGGTGAAGCTGTCTTTGTGAGTGCTTTGTGCTGAGCTGTGGCACTGTTTTGCTTTTAGGCTGCCTGTCTCAAGTGCTTTTTGCTTGGTATTGCTCCATCTCCAGCAGCACTGTGAACTTCACACTTTGTTACCTGAGGGACAAACCAGGGGCTCATCTGGGTGTGCTTTTGGCTACATCTGCAGTTCCTGGGTGAGTCAACTCAGAAATGCTTCTCCAGGAACCTCAGGGCAGCACCACACCTACAGATTCCAGATGTGGTAGCAACTGAATAAAGATGCCTCCTCTTCACTTCTTGTTGCCAGGAAACCTTGGTCCAGCATCATCCACTTCCCCAAGCCAATGTTTTCAATGTGGTAAAGATCAGCTTTAGGTGCTCAAGTTTTGGTTCCTCTCTGTGTATAAAAACCCTTTGTTCTTCCTGTCTGACTCCTCTGCCCACGTTTCTGTATTTAATTCCTGTCCCCATTATCTTCTAAGTGCCACTTCATGCATCATGTGTACTTGTACAAATATCAGAACAGGTGAAGCAGTACACAAAGTGAATATTACAAGTATAATCTTTTCAAGGAATTTGTATTTTCATTGAGACATTAAGTTATACTGGAGTGTCTTTAATTATGGTTACGTTCTCATGAAGCAAAAGCCACCCAGGCACTTCAAACATCAACTTTCCAAACAGCCAGATATCAAATTTAATTAAACAACCTTTTCCTGAGTCACCCTTCAGTCTAGCAAGTGTTTCACTCCCCCAGGTTTCAGCTGAAACCCCTTCTAGAACAAAGCGTGTGTGTGAGACAGGAAGCAGATACTGCAAACAATCCTACTTGCAAATGTCTTTTCTGCCTCGTGACACAACGAGCCCTCAATTCACTGAATTCCATCGAGGGCTTATTATCTGTGCTCTGAACACACAATAATGGAACCAAGACCTGTTGGGAGCCCTGTTGCCTAATGCACAGTAGAGTATTCCAAGAGTTCACCATGCTCTGGGGCACTGGGGAAGCATGGATTAGAGAAGCACTACAGCATAGGGAAAACTGGAATAGTGCCATTTTGGAGGGAGGAGGAGAGAAAAGTCCATGTTTCCACGGCAACAAGTGGTAGATTAAATTGGCTGGGAGCACGAAATACAGGAAATACACTTTTCAAAAGCAGCCATGCACATAAATGAATCCTGGAATCTCTCCTCATGCCGCTGTCAGTCAATAATAAATCTGAAGTCGGTAGATTTGCACTGCTGTAAAAGTAGAATTTGTCTCAAAATACAGAATTTCCCAATCTCTCTTTTGAGATGGAATGAGTGGGAAGGTGAAGGAAAATAGGGGTTTTAGCTTTGACTTCATAAACACCCATCAGAGTGATAGCAGAGTACCTTTTCTCAGCAGGTTCACAGCTGCTGCTGAAATGTGTTACAACCAGAACCACTTAAATAATACAGTGGTTTTGAGAGGATGCTCTTCTTTTGTCTCCCCATTTTCAAAGCTATATAAACACCGTTATTTGGTGTATTTTGCACATTATCTATGTCAGTACATCCTTCCCTTCAGAGTGCAGAGTGAGGCTGTGTTAGCTGTGGGGCTGAGGCAATTTGCTAGAGAGATACAGACCATCAAACCCCTGCAACTGTGCTGAAAAATATCGACCCTGTTAACAACTGCCTGGTTATGTGCCATTCTTATGCAGTCAGCCATTGAATAACTACTTGCTGATCTGCCCACAGATCATTCTTTGTGCTAAACACAGATCTATAGCCTGATGGTACATGTGGATTTGCTGTTATCTAAGTGTTGCTATTGCAGCAGCAGCGCTGCTCTTTTCTGCACAGGTAGTGGCAAAGCCCTGGAGAGAACAGACATTTCTACTGGATCCCATCTCCCAGGCAGCACTTCCCAGCCCAGCACTTCATTCCTTAGCTGTAAACCTCCAGGGTGTCACACAGAGACCGTGCTGCACAAGTACCAGTGAAATGAATGAGTGCAAACACCTCAAAAGCTCATCCAAGAATTTCACTCTTCCCAGTTTGGTTTCATTTCCACACCGCAGCCAGGCTCTGCTCCGAGTGTGGGCTCTGGGGTGGCCTGGCTTTTGTGAGGTGAGTCCTAATCAGAAGCTCCAAAGGGATATCTCTATGGCGTTGGCTCTTTGGCCTTAGCCACAATTCACTTTTACTTTGTTGGCTGGCTGTTGGGTTTTTGAGACACCCACTTGCTTTTCCTGGTGTTGTAAATATTTTCCTGCATTCATCCACCACCTGAGCTTGTTTGCACGGTCGTGTTCTATTCTGGTGGATGAGTTAAGAGCTGAGCTGAGCTCTGCCAGCACATATGTGCTGGAAGTTGTGTGGGAGACTGCTCCCAATCTGTTTTCCTTTTTTTCCTGGCCATTCCAGCAATCTCCGTGCCGTCTGTTCCCCGAAATGCGCTCAGTCCTCCACATTCCAGGAAGAAGGAACCAAATTAAGGCCTGACTTCCAACACTTGGAACAAAGATGGCTTTTAGCCATCCTCTAGACATCACCAGTGACACTGATGGGCTGCACCCCAGATTGCTGCATGAGATCACAGCAGACAGGGGAGGCTCCCTTAGCTGCATTCACCTACACACTGCAAATTTCCTGCCTCCTGGTGGTGGCCAGCCCCTGTCACCTTCCAGCAGTGTCCTGTGCAAGTCCTTGTACTGGCATTTGACCCTAGGGATGCATCCCTCACTGCCTTTCTTTAGGCAGAGATGTTCTCCTCCATAAACTCTGCTCCATTAGGACTTGTGCTCTGGTCCACACATTTGTTCTCATTCCCTGTCCCCGGAGGTAAAGTTTAATCAAAAGCATGCACATGAATGAGTTAGTCTAAATATCAATAAACGTTTCTTTCAGGAGAAGCTTGAGATATTTAATATTTAATAAGCCTTGAAAATGAATTTCTGTTCATGTTTCCCAATTTGTTTCCAAGCATTTTGGCGGTGAGCAGCGCTCGCCGTCCCTGTGTGGGCAGCACAGCACAGATTATTTAACAATCCACTTTGTCTCCTCTAAAATATTCATGTTTGCAGATATCCAAATGCAGCCCTTAAAAAGCACACACAAAACCCAAATGGTGCAGCCTGAGCCTCCCAGTTACCTCCAGCCTTTGCTGCAGGCTGCCCACCACAGTGATGCTGTTTCTCTCACAGCTCTCCCCTGTTGCCCTGGTTACTGCTCAAAGCAGAGCATCCCTGCCGTGCCTGCAGCTGGACTCACACCTTCCCCAGGTGAGGGCAATGCTGCTGCTGCCTTAAGGCACCACTGCAGCCACCAGTGCAGCAGCTTTCCCTTGGGCAAGTAAATGTGCAGCTCTAACAATTGCCTTTATCCTCACATTCAGCTCAAGCTGACAAAGCCAAATCTGCTTGATAAATAATTACACTACTATTTTTGTTAAAGCATTGGCTTTTCTGGAGGACCTCCAAATCTTGATTGCAGCAGCAGAGCTGCAGGTAGATTTGGCAGGATTTTGTCTCCCAAATTGATTTCTGTCTTGTTTTCCCTTGAAATCAAGACAATCCTGACTAAAAGAGTTAAGATTTTTTTCTCCAGTGGCTGATTGAGAGCTGAAAATGTGCTGTATTGGTTTGTGGATGGTTCCCTGCAAGCAATGGAGCTGGGGGTGGGTGGCAGTGCCTCTGACAGGGCTCAGAGGATGCTCCATTGTGAAGGAGGCTCCTCCCTGTTCTCATTCACAACACTTACTTTGAGAGTTTCATTTCAATTTGCTGCCGGATTTCCTGTCTCTCCTCATCTGTTCTCCTTGGGAAAATATTCCTGTCTTCCAGCTCCTGCTTGCTCGGTCTGTTCCGTAGCTTCACTGCCAGCAGCTCTTTCTTGCATTTTCTTGGCAAAGTACCTGGGACATGCATTGAAAGGAAAGTTATTAGAAAGGCAGCTCCTGGGGATGGAACAGGAACTTCTGGAGAGCAGGAATGGCCCAGAGGGACAGAGATCTGTGTGCTGCTGTGCAAGGAGCATTTGTACACATTAATGTCAGAAAGCAGCACCGCAGCTGAGCAGGGCTCAAACACAAAACCCCTGCAAATGCAGAGGGAAACCATTCCTCAGGGCATGCAGGAACTGCAGTTAAAACTTTGTTTCATCTTGGGAGCATGGTGTGAAATAGGAGGTTAATTTGTTTTGGTTCCTTTTTGCTTTAAAGGGTTTGGGTTTTTTTAAATTTAATGCCTCACCTTTTCTAGAGAAGGTCACCTCATCTTTAAAGAAAATGACATTTAATTGGTATTTTTGTTTGGCATTTGAGATAGGATTAAAGTCTATTTTTTAAAGGATGCTCTGGAGGTTGGCAAGATTCTAAATCCTAAATAGGTTCTCATTCTCAAATACTGGGGTTTTATTTGTTAGGGATCTATGGACCTCCTTTTTTATTATCACTACTGATCTCAAATTTCTTTACACAGAGGGAGGAGTCTGTACAGCCTTTTCCCCACATTCACCTGTTGGAAAGTGGAGCAGAGTAATTTTGGTCTCCCTGTGTAAGCTGTGAAAAATTTCTTGGTAGTTGAATTGATCTAAAGTTAAACTTTTCAGAAACCATAATCAGCTCAAAACCCTTTTTCTGAGCCTAAAAAGCTGTGCCCTTATTTAGCACCTTCCTTGAAATGCTCTCACAGTCTGTTGCAAGCATTAATTAAATTAAACCACACAGCCCTGCCTGAAATAGCAGATATACATTTAACAGATGGGGAGGGAAGTGAAATGATTTGGCTGCTGCCACACAGAGCCTTCTGCAACTGAATATCTGATTCCATCAGGAGCACTTGGCTCACAAAGCCACAGACTTGGGACTCTGACAGGGCTTCTCACTCATCACACTGGGAGTGGGTGCAGAGGAACCAACAGAATTCCTGCTGGAAATAACCTGAGGGACATTCGGGGCTAGAAAACTCCTGGGAATCCCTGCACACGTTCCCAGTTTCACCTGAGTGTTTTAGGGAGGTCATAAGAGGAGTTTGGCCATGTCAGGAGGTGTCTGTGTGTCCACAGGAGCTGCAGCCCTGGCCATGCAGAGTGTCCAGGGCAGGGCACCTTGGGGGCATGGAAAGTGATATAATCTATAGGATTTCTGTCATTGACTTGAAAGGAAATGGGGTCAAAATCCTAATTAACAGTGTCAGCTCCCTCTGTCAATCAAAGGTGGACTGCTCTTAATGAAACAGCATTTACCAGAACAGGTTGAAATGCATGTATACATGCAAAATCTATATATTAAGAGAAAATAAGTGCACATGAATAAAACAAAACTAGAGAACCAAAAAAAGCCCCAAGCTGTTCTTCTCCACATCCATTTTCAGCATCCTGAGGCAAATTCCTTCCTGATCACTACCTCAGTAGAAACTGAATCTGCAAACACCCTTATTTAAGTATTCTTTTTTTAAGGATTATTTTTCTTAGTCAGTCAGGCACAATCAGAGCCAGTCTGCCCCTGACCATCTATCTCAGGCTGGATTGTTTTGTGATTTATCACACCTCAGCTAGGTCAACAAGAAATGGTCGGGAAATTCACACCCTTTTCATGTTCAGGCTGTAGGTTCCTGTAAAAACTCCCTGTTTCAAGTCAGTCAAATCACTACATTTAATTTCCTGTCTGTTTACTGTTATTTTTATCATATTAATTGTTCTATCAATGAAAAAGCAAATCCTAACACTGCCTGATGCTGGACAGACCTTGATTGCACCAGTTGTCAGTTGTGGGCTATGTTCTGGTAATGTTTTTTAAGCTCATCTTGCCTTGTGTTTTCAGAGGTTTCAAATAATGATTTATTTGAGTAGGAATAGAAAACCAAGGCAAAATTCCTCACTTTTTCCAGAGTTATGTGATTTTCTGTACCTCCCTGTAGCCCCAGGGCTGTGGCACTGTGCCCTGTGGTGGTGGCAGTGGCAGAGCAGGTGACAGTGCTAAGGCAGGACAGGGATTGTAAAGCAGCTCAGCATTAATGGATAGTTTTACTGCCTGACTTGGAAACCAGCCCAGACCCCTTCAAACCAGAAGGGATCTGGAGGTGTTTAGGGAATTGTTCTGGTGCTGTCCCTGGGAATGCTGGCACCAGCAGTGCCTCCACGCCAGAAATGCCTTGGGAATGTCCCAGCTGGCTCTGGGACATCAGTCACAGCACCCTCTGTGCCAAGCAGCAGTGTTGGTGCAGCCACAATAATGCCCAGATATCTTTAAAGCAGCTCTGTTTTTCTCAGGTGGCCTCAGCCATCCCCAGTACAGCAGCACTGTCCTTCAACTGCAGGAATTTTCCAAAACTCAAGCACTTATTGTGGAAAGCTCAGAGCTGCTTCTAGATATCACTGAAACTTGTACAATAACCAGTGCCCTCCTATCATCATAATAATGAATAATTATTTGTTAAATATAGAGAGATTCACCTTCAACAGTTAAATATTCAGATTTGGTTTTGCTTGTTGGGGATAATGTATTTTTTTTTGTCTGGCTGCCTCTAGCTCTTAGAAATTTTATCAAAAGAGGCCACTTTTACATACATAGCCAGGAAAAAAAGTAGAACTTAAAAGGTGTTTGTTGTGTTTTAAGCTATCCTTAAATGCACAGCAATTACACTCCTTACCTCAGGAGTCTGTTCTGTTACTTGGTGTCTTAAGACACAGCAGCAGAACTCATGTCCTGTCTGCTGGCTCCTGCTTTCAAAGACATCTTTTAAAATTCATCTTTCATCTGCTATAACAATTTTTTTTGATAAATTGTTCTCTGCCTGCCTTCTTTTAATGCATTCATGAAGAGAGTGGAGGATTCATTTCAGATTGAATCTGTCTTGCTAACATGGAAAACATTAAAATCCTTGAATGACAAATTTTCTAATGAGAGCTGATTGTTTTGCCAAAGCTCACTTAAATAATTGCACAGGATTATAAAATGCATTCCCCATATGTTTCAAGAAGGGGTAAAATGGACCAGATGGAGAGAAACTTTATTCTTTAAGATATTTTCTCTACACATCTTTCCTGGATTGATTGGTTCCTATCACTTTTCCATGTACCATCACTGCATGGAAAAATAGTGCTGAAATTGCAGAACAGGGCAGCACTGGCACTGGGTGTACAGAAAGCTCTGGCTGCTCCCAGGGGGATGTCTGGGAGTGCTGCTGCTCATGCAGAGCAGCCCCAGGGTGCAGCAGTAGCTGAGAGGGTAAAGCACAGTGATACAGCTCAGTGTGCAACACCTGCGGGACAGCCACAATCACTGTGACTCCAATTCAACTTCAGCTTTTCACCAGGGTTCCTTCAAAAGCTGATGTGACAGTAGAGGAATTTACCCTTCCCAATATTTCCTGCTGCCTTTAGAGCATTCCCGTGGTTGTGGGAGTGTATCTTTGTAATACAGTGACTTTGCTTACCAGAAATAACAGAGTCGTTCAGAACTTCTTCATCCTGATAAAAAACAGACTCTTCCTTGAGCTCTGAGTTCATGATCATGTTTTCTTTGTTCTCATCAGACTCTTTAACTGAGTTCCTCTTGTTTTCTGAGTCACTGCCATAACTCAGCGAGTTCTCCTTCTCCTTGTTGCGCTCCATACTCGACGTTCTCGAGGGACGGACATCCACCCTTTTTTTTGGAGAGCCTTTGCTTTCTCTTCCATGGAAGCTATGGGTGGAAGATGCACAGCCCAGATTTTACAAACATTGTTTTATTGCTGCAGTAGAAACTTACATGAGAATGAGAAAAACGTCCTGTAGCTCATAAAGGGCAGGGCAGGGAGTGCAGCATGGACCAACATGGGGTGGCATTTTCAAGTTGAGAATGGCAATGTGGATCTACTTTCCTGTCTCTGCCATTAAAATAAGACATGGGTGGGTGGTGAATAATGCTTTTCTTTGATACATGGTCACAAGATATACTGTAGTGATTAAAAAACCCACAACAACATGTCCTTCTAATGTAAAACATGCATGGCATGAAATATGACCATTCATATGATATTGTATGATCATGGCAGAGGTCTAACAGGGCCTGGAAATGACATCATGTGAATCTGTTCCCTGGGGCAGTAGCTGTTAGGGAACTGAGAAATGCTACCAACTTCACTCCAAAGCTCTGGGATGGCAAAGGTTAGTTCTGTCCTCTGATACACAGGAGGGCTTATAATGAAACCCAGATACAGCACCCAGTGTACTCCCACAAAAACATTTGTGTTAAAAACAGATCTTGTATGTGCTCCTGTGTCAGCCAAGAGACACAGAAATGACAGCATTTCTCATTGCAGAGTACTTGGAGCAGGATTTGCCTTTGCTACTCTAACTTGGTATCTTGTGGGGAAGATTATCTTTTGCAGTAGATGAGGGACTATCACCTGATTCTACCTGCTTAAAAACCTACTCCTGCACCACAGCAGCCTCCTTATAAAGGAAGAACATACAATGAAATAGCTGCCAAATGAAGCACTTTAACCAGGGATGTTTGTTCCAAGCAGTCACACCACGAAGAAGGCAAACCCAAGCTGCAGCAGCAATTAAAACACTAACAACAGGATAGGAAGATTTTCCAAGAGAAATGAGGTGGTGGGATGAGTGTCCTCATGCAGCCCTGCAGGCTGTAGGTACCTGTCCTGCCGGTGTTTGGTGGCCAGAGCCCTGTGGAGTTCTTCAATGACTCTGCTGGGAGGTAAAGGCAGATGAACGGCAGCCAGGTGAGGGGACCCGGTGGGCGTTGTTACCTGGCCTCTGCCATGGGGCTCGCAGCTTTTCTGGCCAGAGGGGTGGAAGAGGGCAGCTTGTCCTGAGATTTGGGAGGAACCCACAATGACATAGTTCTTCAGGATGGTGGAAGGAGGAGATTTCATGGCTGGATCGTCCGTTTCGCTTCCTGCTGTCAAAACACAAGAGGGGAGGAGGTTGTGCAATGCTTTTCTGTTTTCTTCTTTTTGCACAGAGTCTGCACTGAACTTAATTTGTTGTATTGAACAGAGGATAAATGGTGATGTTTTGCTCTTGCTGTGAGGTAACTGGCTGAGTAACTGAGTTCAAAAGGCCCTTACTGTATCACTCCAGATCTTTAATCTAGCAAAACAGATGCTTCTTCACTTCCCCTCTTTCTCACAGGATCAGATTCTCCTTTTTCCCAGCCCACCACTGCATTTTTGCTTGCCCACACTGTTGCTCCTAACCACCAAAGGCTTGGGCTGTGGTGGTTTTCCAATCTAGCATTTTCTGTGCTGGACTCTGGCAGGCTGTTTTAAAATTTATGCCCTGTGGTTCTGAGTCTGGACAAAATGTACCAGTGTCTATTAGCTGCTCCTCTGTGATTGCAGCCCAGACCTCTGTCTTTCATATGCCCGTGGAGAAAATGCCAAAATCATTATGAGGATAATGTTTGCATAACAAAACTTGCCAAATGACATCCAAATGAAAGATGGGGTACTGAGCACTAACAAGAAAAAAAGAAGGGTGGGGCAACATAATCTCTTTTTAGCCCCAAATTCGGCTATTTTCTATGCAATATAAATCTTTTGTCTGAAATTAAAATTACACATTTAGACTGATTTATACATTTCCTAGCATTTGAGTCTGAAGCACAGTGGATATTTCCCTGGTTGTAAATTTGGTGGCTTCACACGACATCCCTTAGTACAACTGAACATCTGCCCTGAAAAAGATGCTGATTCGTTTTTCTGTTCTCTTCCCCTTCCCCCTCCCCTGTATCCGTGTCCCACGCCTCTGGCATATGCAGATGTTTGCACCCTGTGGGTGGATAAAGGCAATTTGGGCGCCTCATCCCAGAGTATTTCTTGTCCCTTGTTGCCACCTAGTGCTGCACACAGGAATTTAAACTGGCACAGCTTGCTCAGCTTTGGTACAAACGTGCTTTCACAGGTAATTTTTCCTTTTTTTTTTTTTCTCTTACTTTTGACATAAATCCTTCAATTCATAGCAGAGAAAAACTTCTGCTCAGGCCAGGATTATCCTGAAGTAGTCCTGTAACAAGGACTTGGTTCCAGCTGGCAGGGTAACTTGCTAGAAAACTGGAGAGGGCAAAAAATACTAACTTCAGTTATTAAATACCTCCTCTCAGAGCCAGTATCCTGCATAAGGTTTACCAAAACCATGCATTTTCTTAATTTTGCTTAAGAAGAGTTCCTGAAATCATAACCAAAGTCTAACCCTGAAAATCAGAGTGTGGCAACACTAAGCCTGGCTTCTTTTTGGGTTTGTGGGGTGAGGAGGAGAGCATCCACAACAAAATCTCTCTTCTAAGGAAGGTCTAACATTACTTTTTTATCTCTGGAGGTGTTTGTGCACATTTGGGTCCCTCCAGCCCAGAACTCTTAACAATGTCTTTGTTCATTTCTATTCAAGCTAGCCCAGAACTTACCCAGTTTAAAATCTGGGAAGTCTGAAGGCTCAGGGGCATTGCTGCAAGAGGCAGTGCCGGATGTGCAATTTGTGAGCCCCCAGAGCTCCTCCTGCACTGATCAGGAGCTGCTCCAGCCAGGATTCAGCCAAGCTCTGCTGAGCAAAGCTGGCTTTGGTGCTCAGGGGGGTTTGATTCTGTGCTGCTGTGGAGATCATAAATCATAAATTGATTTCTGATCAATTGCTGCCCTCTGAATCATGGCCTGAGGGGATGGACAGAAGCACCTCCTGAGCCACTTTATCCTCTGCACACAGAGGGTGCCTGTGCTTCCTCAGAGCAGGAGCCAGGGCTCAACCCCTAAGCAAGGAAAGAGAAGATTTTGTTTTGTCTTTACACCAGCTTGTTCCTGGAACAGGTCAAGGGCCGATTTCATCCTCATTGCAGCTTTGGACAATATTGAGAATTTCCTGAGATCACAGCTTATTTGTCCTAATGGCAGATGTTCAGTGAATAATCTTGCAAAGTGATGTCTTGGCACCTTGCCCTGTTCCTCCTTTCTCTGATTAATTGGTGCTTGACTTACTCCTCACTCCTCTGCTGACAGCATCCCTAGCATTGTTAAGGGAGGGGAAAAACTAAACACAAAGGAGATTTTCAACCTCTTCATCTTCCTTTTCTTTCATAATTGCCCTTTCTCTCTCCCCACACTTTTGTATTTCCTCTCACTCACTGACGGTATTTGTTTAATTTTAACTTAGCACTGCCCCCACATCCCCACAAAAATAAACATGTATAATCACTACTGGAAAAGGCTCTAGAGTTACTGGAATCATTGAGAAAATTCGAAGTTGTTCTTTGTGGAAGATGTAAATGAGAATTAAATACCAAAATTCAAAATACCTCAGATGCTACAGGAAATACTTGAGTTAAGCAGAAAAAAACCTGAACTCTAACTGCTCTGAAGTGCTTGGTGGAGGTGTAATCTCTATACCCTGTGTGGGTCAGGTTTCCAAATACATCTGGTGTTGTCATGGCCTTCTCCTCAGCTGAGCAAAGGCACAGGGGCCTGGGCTGCCTGTTCCTCTGGCAGGGGGGAAGGGGAGGCTTGAGCCTCACCCACAGCCCAGGACAGAGAAATAACCTGAACAGCAGCTCCTGGGGAGCACTAAAATACCATTTTGAATCCAGCTCCCACTTGAGTTATTACAGCTTTTAAGCACAGACAAAGTATGAATTGTTTCCATGGGAAAGAAATACTTGCAATTTTCTTTAAAGAGGCTGAAAACCTCAATATTTTCTCTAAGCCCCAGTGGTCAGGTCACAGAACCCCTCTGATGTTTTGTTTCCTGATGACTTTGAAAACCCTGCTCATTGTGCCAGATGATGAGTGTGGATGTAAATCAGGGCTCACATAATGGCTGTCATTTAAAAGCCTAAATATCCAACAGGTCTGACATTTAGATGTCAGGACTTGATTTTCATTTGCAATAAGGCCCTTTTAGCTGCTTTTACCATATGCAGGGGCCCTGAAATTGGAACCAACTAAAATCATTCTCATTTTAGCACCCTTTCTGCCGTGCCAGAATGTTGAGACATGTAACAACATTGGCAATACATTAGAAAATCAGGCCCAGGGGAATTGCTTTTGGAAATGTTCAATAAAGTCTGGCACAGAGGATTGCCAGGTGTATCACTCTTCAGAGCAGATTTCATAGCTCTAGCTTAGACCTGCCCTAGAGAGCAAACCCCTCAGACAGAAACCTCTGCAGAACCTTTGAGCTGAACTAGATTTTGGCTGCTGTCCTGCTCTCCAGTGGGAGCCCAGGTAATGAAAACATTTAAATCTTCCTTGTGTTTTATGGCATATCAATATGAGCATGAGATTCAGCAGATGTTTGCAGTTGGTTTGATTTGTTTTATGTGTGTTTAGTGCTGTAGGCTCACAACAAATAATCCCCTGAGAGGTTCAGATAAATATGTGAAGTACAAAGACCAGTGCATTGTTATCAGGCAGCCAGATATGGTCACTGCTCACTATAACTGAGGGATTCTCAGCAGTGTGGGGCTTCAAAACAGGCATGGAAAAATGATTTGACAGTGCTGTGGAGGTGAACTCATCAAGGATGGGGAAATCTTTCCTGAGCAGTGATGACTGACCTGTTATGCTCTTGGTGATTTTGGAGATTGCCTTAGGTGGTGGAGCTGGGAGCAATGGAGGGCTGGGAAGCTGTGCTGGGTTTCTTTCTGTCTGCTTCTGGGGGGAATCTATGGATTCAGGTACAAGTAAGGCTTGTGGACTCTCTTCAGACGCTGGCAGACTGGCATCTTCCAGTTCTTCCGTGGGTGCTGAAGGTTTCTTGGCTAGTGGGAAGATGAGTAAGATTAATGGAACATGAAGTTAATAATGATAGGCCAGGGGACAATGCCAGGAACATTCAGAAAAACGGAACACATGGCACTAAGCTAGAAACACTTCTTTTCCACTGTGAAAGCAACTGTGTGAAACAGCCAGCCAGCCAGGGCAGGTGAAAAATCAAACATATGAGGATATTGAGGAAATGTTGGTTTTGATGCTCCTGAGAAAAGTGCTGAGCTTCCTTTATTTCCCTAAAGCCTTTTTCTCCTTCTTTTTAAATAATGAGGATAGCAAGGCAAAGCAACTTTTGAGAACAGCAATGAATTTTCTTAGAGCACACAGCTCCTGGGTGAGCACTCTTCTGTCTAGGAACACACAGCCAAAAGGCAAAGAATATCAAACCCAGAATATCACCTAAAAACTGACCTTCCAAAAGTTGATGTGTGTTAATTTTCCCAATATGGATTTTATCTTATTTAATACAATGTTTCAACTTGCTTTCTGAGCCCTCTTTTACTGTACCTGACTCCAGAGCTGTTGAGCATTTTCTGAGGTTAAAGCTGATAACCAAAAAGACCCTGCCACACAAAAGATTTGCTATTGGATCTGAGCAGTTAGAGTGGAACAGGGAATTGGTGAAGTAGTTAAGCAAAGAAATCAGTCTCCAAAGGCCTGGTTTGAGATGGTGAAGCACTGCTCATTTCAGGACTGTCTCTGCAAGGATGGCAAAAGCACTTAGCTGTGAAAGTTAGTGCAGGCTGAATCACTGAGCAGTTCATCAAATTGACCAGGCTGTGATGAGGGCACAGGGGAATAGATGCAGAAAGGCATGAAGTGAAGCAGGACACAGGTGGAAATTCAGTGGTGAAGTCCAAAATTAGCATCCTTGAATTCTGCTCAGATACAGCTGCCCTGGCAGTGCCCAGGCTCACACAGAGCCTCACTGCTGGGCTTTCACTGTCACATGTCTTGAGCTCTGCCTGG
Organism: Zonotrichia albicollis; assembly: GCF_047830755.1. NCBI lineage: Eukaryota > Metazoa > Chordata > Aves > Passeriformes > Passerellidae > Zonotrichia > Zonotrichia albicollis. The sequence goes on from NC_133835.1 coordinate 12,202,981, forward strand.
GCTGGTGAGGGACCCACAGGGAGCCTGGGGGCTGGCTCTGATCCAGCCATAGCCAGGCTCCCTCCAAAGGGCATTTCCAGCCACTCTGGGCTCAGCAGTAGCCATGAGGGTTGTTTTTCCTACCCCACTCATCCAAATGGGGAGATCAGTGTTTAAATCTCTCCTAAGTACAGAATCACAGGATAGTTTGTGTTAGAAGGGACTTTAAAGGTATTTAGTCCAATCCCCTGAAATGAGCAGGGACATCTTCAATGAGATCAAATCGCTCAGAGTCCCATCCAGACTGGCCTTGAACGTATCCAGGGATGAAGCATCTTCCACCTCTCTGGACAGTGTGTTCCACTGTTTTACCACCCTCATTATAAAATAATTCTTCCTTGTATTTAGCCTGAATCTTCCTTCTCTCAGTTTAAAAACATTGCCCTGTGTTGTACCACACAGGTCCTATCAAAAATTTTGTCTCCATCTTTTTTATAAGCTCCCTTCAAGTACTGAACAGCTGTAAGATCTCCCTGGAGCCTTCTTTTCTCCAGGCTGGCTGACCCCAGCTCTCTCAGGCTGCCCTCTCAGGAGAGCTGTTCCATCCCTCTGATCCTTTTGGTGGCCCTCCAGCAGCTCCATGTCTTCTGGGCTGAGGATCCAGAGCTGGGGTGATGCACAACATGAGAAAGGTCCAAACTCCTGGGCAAATCCCTCTTCTTTGGGCTCTCTGGATTGTCTGTCCAGGGCAACTTTCCCTCCAAACCATTCTAGGCCATCTCCTAAAATCTCACTGCAGTGACACCCACAGCTGCTGCATCACAAATCTTTTCTTGGCTCAGTTTTGTGTCTCATTGGGAATTCAAACTCTCTGTATTAATGAACATTCAGCAGCCTCGTGCTCAGAGTGCGTGGGGAGGCACCAAGGCACTCAGGCAGTTGGAAACAATAGCATTGGCAAGATAATGGCATTTAATTTGTTGACAAACAGATTAATGAGTGTGCCTAGAAGGGGAGGAATGAGTATTTATCATTCAAAAGAGACAGGAAAGAATAAATATGCATCATTACCGGGAGTTCTTGTGAAATCTGTCAAGAAAGGAAAGCTGCTGTATGGGATAGTTATGTGAATTATAGCTGGAAATAATTTTTTAAAATGTACTTCTAGGGAAATGCCTTGTTCCAGGGTGACATCACTTGGGTGTTTGTGCCCATTGCACAGGAGACAAAATGTGTAATAGAGGAAGGGAAAAACAGAGTCACTAATGGGTTACATTAGTGAAAGATCAAGAGCCCCAGTAGATGTTCGGAGCTGGAGAGGAAAATGAGTCAGATTTGAGTGCATTCCCCTGAGGGGAGCAATGCTTTCCCTGGCAGCAGCTCCCCTGTGGCTGCCCCTGGGACAGAGGGGCTGCCTGGCACAGCCACAGTGGGGCCTCTGCTGCAGACAAGGTGCATCCAAAGGCTCCAGCCCCAGCCAGACTTTTTGGGTCCTGAGCTCCACCCTGCTCTGGGAGGGTGTCAGGCAGAGCCGAGTCCTGAGCACACAAACCCATGAGCAGATTTCATACTGCAGAGTGAATATTATCCTGCTGAAAGTATTCCAAGTGCTCAGCAGTAGGATTATTCATGGAGTGCCACTTGTCAAAATGCCATCTCATTACCAGGTAGAAATCATCCCCTTGGGACTGTCCCCAAGCCTACTGGCGAGGTTAGGTGGGGAAAAGTGTCCTCTTTGTGCCCTGGCTGTTCTTTTCTGTGTATTAACATGAACATGAATTCTGCAAATTGTGTTTTCTCCTCTTCCCCTCCTTGGCCTTTATCCCAGAGGATGACATAGAACACAATGGGTGTAAAGCAAATCCATTCATTTTCTTTCTAGCTGGTCACTTATTCATGTGAATCTGGAAAGACACCCACTGCATTAGACCTAGATTGAGCCCAAGGGCAAATGTTATCAAAAACTCAACATTATAATAAATTTAGCAGCACACTGACAATTTTGAAGAGCTTTCCCACCCAATTAATTCCTTCAGGTGCATTTACTAGAGACAGGAATGCTAGGATGTACAGACAGGGAGAAATAAGCACATAAAGACAAGATCAGTCAGAGGCCACCAACAGGAAGAGGCAGAAAGACTTCCTACAAATTGGAGTCTCTCAGACTAAGGACACAGAAGAATGTAATCCCACTGTTATTTTTTTGTGGAACCTGGGAAAATGACACCTCAAAAATGGAGGAAAAGAAATACAAAAGACAGGAAAGATTGTTTCAGGGAGGCAATAAAAGGAACTAGGATTAGGGAAAGAAATTGGGATGATTTTGAAAGCTTCAATACACGATTTTGAACACACTGTAAGGTAAATTTTAAATCACACTGTGAGGTTATGCAGATCCATAAGGTTAGACACATGACACCTCATTAGTGCTATCTTTCCATGATAGCATGTCCCAATGGTAAGAATTACAAGTTCAGAAAGAAATTTCATTAGTGATACAGAATTAAAAGCTCTAGAATAGAGAAAGAAGAAAAGAAGCCTGTAATCTGGTCAAGATTCAATCTGGTTGCTGTAAGAACAGGGAGACGAGTGGGTTTTGCCTCAGCTGATAAGGGAATGATTTCCATTCTGAGGGTGGAAGCAGCCAGGCCTGAGACCCCCAAGAAAGCCAGGCCTGAAGGGGTGGGACAGAGAACAAAAGGCTGCCAGGACAGATGGTGAAGGTGTAAAGATTGTCCAGAGGGCAGGAAAATCCATAATCACCACATGACAGTCCTCACAAACCAGGATAAAGCATTATCTCTGAGGCTTTGCATTTCTTGGTTGTCAGGAGGTGAAAGGAGCCCTGCAGCTGCTGGGCTGTGCTGGCTGCTCCAGTGCCTCGGCAGGGCTGCACCAAAGGAGCCTGGCTTGGCTGATCTCTGCTCCTGGAAGCAAAATTCACTGGTGTTTGCAGCATGCTGGGGACAGTGGTGACATGGACAGTGTGGGCTGTGCATTGGCATTGCTCTCCTGAGCCAGGATTAATAAAGTCAGGTTTGGCACAGAAATTTAAGAAATCTTTTTAAGAGAAGCTTATTTCATCTTCACAGCAGCCGCTGCTGCTACCAAAGGGGCACCATGCCAAGACTGGATCATCTCATAATTCAACTAATCCCATCATGCCAAGCTTTGTGTAGTTCCTCAGCTTGGTAGAAGTCTCAGAAATCACAGCTATTAAGTACCAATTGCTAACCTAGTGTGGGCTGGGCTGAGCAAGGTGATTTGGCCCTTTAATGCACTGACATATTCAACCCCTCAGCAGAAATATTGTTATAACACTTCATAGTTTTTTGGAAACATTTTATATGCAATACCTGCATCTTCTTTCAGCTCATCCAAGTGCAGCTCCTCACCAAAGGAGGTCACATTCGTTGTGGCTGCAGTTGTGGTGTCCTGCTGCTCCTCCTCTGAGGTGAGTGCCTGGCACACAGCTGCTGGAGCCTCGCTCTGTGTCACCCTCGTGCCATCGTCACCAGTGCAGGCTTTGCCTTCAGTATCTAAAAGAACACATCATTTCATCTTAGCTAAACCATGAGCAGTGGAAGCTGAGCCCCCCTGATATCCCCTTGAAAAGAGGGACTCTTAAAGCTGCTCATGCTCAGGGGACTGAGACTTCTCTTAGAGCAGCACCTGATCTCTGTGTTAACCACCTGTGATGTAAATCCTGTGAGCAGACCCATCTGGGCATGAAAACCACTCGGGTTTCTCAAGGAGACACCTCTCTCTGTGGGCATCCAGCTGCCTCAGCAAGTGGCCACTGAGCTCTGGAAGCAGCTGCCAGGTGGGAGATGAGCAATGGGCAATCAGAGGTCTCTGGGAGAAGACAATTCCTTCCTTGCATGAGCAGAGCTCGTGGAGCAGCACATTCCCCGGTGGATCTGACATGTCTGGGCTGCGCCAGGCTCTGAGCACAACTCGCTACCATCCAGCAATGCTGCAGGAAGGAAAGGCTGCTCATATTCCTACCAAACTGCAGGGTTTTAGCAGTTTTAGTTACTCAGCTTTGAAAAGTGTATCCTGTGTGATTGAGCTGATCAGAAATTCAAATCCTTCCTCATGCAGACCTAGAAACTGCTCCCTTTGCTTACTCTGAAAGATTTTTGTGCCAGTGATCCCTGCAGCTGTATGCATCTTGATGACTGAAGCTTTTCTAGTATTCTCTTATTCAGGCAAGAGTCTTCAGAATACAAACTACTCTTTTACTCCCTCAGAATTTACAAGATCTACATCACTGTTGCAAAGAAACAGAAAGCAATCACTTCCCTCCCTGGGCAGCTCTCCATGCTGATGGATGCTCCTGCTGGCCACCCTTCACCTCCCAGCTTGTATTTCTCATCCCTGGACACTCCTTTCTGGAAGCTCCTGACAGGGCTGTGTTTTCTTGCAATCTTTGAACATTGATTTAAATCAGCAACATTCACAGTTACCTCTTTTTGATGCTATTTGGACAATCTGCAGGGTAATTTCTTGTGCTTTTGGGTGAGGGTATCAGATTTTGGCCCAGAGATGCTGCAGAAGGGATGCAGTATTTTTGCACACTGAGCTCACTCAGTCTGCCTCATAATCACGTTTGGTGAAAAGTTACTGTTCTTAAAATAGCCCTTGCAGTAGCACAGTTGCTATGATACAGGGAAGGGGAGGGGGGAAAAAGTTCATTGCCTACATTTCAGCTTCTTGTGAAGGCAGCCTGTACATAATCATGGTGTGTGAACCACTGCCATGTGGTTTGACAGGCAGCCCCTGCCCAGAGCTGTAAGCACAGATAAACCTGATCAGCCTTGTGCTCACCAAGGGGACAAACATCGAGGGGGAGCTCCCTAAACGTGCTCAGGGTAACTCTGCTCTGCACATCCCTCACAGCCTGGGGAAAGGCAGCTGGGCCACAAAGCATCTGCACCAGAGACTCCTGCAGGTCCCGGCCCCTGGGAGGGCAGAGCTAATGAAGGATTGGCAGGCAGAAGATGTTCCTGTTGGGGCATTTCTGAGACTCACAACAGCCATGTTCTGGGGCAGGAGGGATCAGCTGGTGCTTACATCAAAGTGGGTGAGCTGCTTTGGCTGCCAGTGGGTCACAATGCTGTATTTTAGAGATGGTCTGGGGACAGGACAAAGCACAGACATCAGGTCCAGGGGGAAGGAGAACCCCAGCCCTCAGCATTGCAAGGTAACCTGGAGCAAGGCTGGGACTTGGCTGGGAATTAACCCTGCTGTGTGCCACACCCATGTCATCTCTCAGGGAGTTAAGCTGGTTCCCAGAGTGAAGCTGCATTTCAGGAGTTTTCCAGGGGCAGGCTGGCATCTGCCCTGTGTGAGCAGAGCCCCAGAGGAGCAGGGGACAGAGGTGGCCAGGCCATGCTGTGAATGGCCAGCCAGGCCTGGGGGCTGTGTGAGGACACAGGGTGACACAACCTGCCAGGGTGACTGAGCACCCACACAGGGACAGTGCCATTCACCCTGGGCTGCTCCCAGGGCACTGCAGATCCTGCACCAGCCCTGTGCAGAGCTCAGAGCCACCTGGGCCACTGCCAGGGACACTGCCTGACACTGCTGCCAGGTCTTGTGCTCCAGCTCTGAGTGGCACCTACTGCAAATGCATGAGGCTTCTCATGCTGCAGCACCCTCCCAGTTGGGCTGTTTATGAAAGTGAGCAGGAATCAGCTCCCTGGAAGTGGAGGAGAGCCTGATGGAATAGAGGGATTTGAGGATTTACTGTAGTCTTTTTGCTGCTTTGACACTTGCAACCTAACTGCATAAACGAGGACTTAGCCTTGAAACTGCTGCCACTTCAGCTCAGTCCAAGTAGGGCACTAATCATTTACTGAGAATTATTTGGGTCAGTTTTTATTCCAGTTAATAAGCTTCTTCTGCTAATATAATAAAATAACCCTGGAGATTCACAACACTCTGTAAAGACAAATAACTTGCAGGCAGCTGCAATGTCCTTCAGCTGACTGTGATCCACTCTTCCCTTTCTGGGCACAGGGAGGCACTGGAAATTTGTGTGATGCTTATAGGAGCTCCAGGCAGCTTTCCTGCAGACAGGTAAGCAGTCTGTTTGCAGCTGTCTAGTTAAAAGCGCAGCTTGTCCTCACACCTCACTGGACTATATTTATTTGAACTATTTTAATTTTGTTAAAATTATCTTGCTGCTTGGCATCACCTTTTCCTCCCAACCATTCTTTATGCATGCAAGAGGTTTATTGATTCCTCATTATTGCCTCTTAATGGGCTCTACAGAAGTTCTATTTTACTGGTTTTTTGCAGGGCATGACTTCACATTCATGGATTATAGGGAACTTTCCTGCTATTAGTGGAGATCATGTATATACAGTAATGGTAATATGCTAATAGGGCATGTAATTATCTAGAATTATGAGAGACACAAATACTTCAATGGACAGGAATTAAAAATGAACTTTCTAAGAACTTCCATTTTAGAATAAATGAATGGTTTGATAGATTATTTAATATAAAATTTAAAATATATCCAACGGAATAATATTAAAATTGCTTTACTCCCATGGAAAAAGAAATCCTATTTAAAATGCTCTTTTTCTGACTCTTCAGTTGCTCAGCTTCACTCCAGCTTGGCATCAGTATGGTCCCAGGGGTTATTTATAGGCATGGCATTTGTTTTATACAAAAGAAACTCAATTACTACTTTCCAAGAATATAGCTTCTATCTGTGAGATTAATCAAACTCAAAAGGCCAGTCCTCTTTCATGACAGTGCCTTCTGCTATGATGTTTTCAAAGTAAAGATGGATTTGTGGGGTTTATCTCTATTTAGGTGGAAATGGCAATTGGGATGTTGTCCATAACACTGGGAGCTCAGTTAATCTCACAGAACAGTCACCCAGATCTGTGTCTCCCTTGAGCATCTGTCAGGGCTTTGGAACAAGAACCATGTCCTTTGTGAGTGTTTCTGACACTTTATCATCTTTCCTTCCATGACTTCTGGTTTGGACTCAGGAAAGCTTTAAAATGACTGCACTGAATGCTTCACTCTTCCATGGGAATGAAAAGCAGGTACACTGGTAACACCCTACATCACAAACTTGGAAAACAGCTGAAAACATCAGATTGGGATCATTTGATGGGATCTGGATCCATTGCTCATGTTAGCTGACTGCTTCTGTATGTTGAAGTTTGTATTTATCCAGCTTGAGCTGGATTTCTTGGCAGAAGGAAGAAGGATTTAGCTGGGTTTAGGCAATTACATAAAACATACGGACCAGCTTTTGCTGCAACTGTATACCAAGGGAACACAGAGCTGCGTGGAGATGGGAGAGCATCAGACACTGAACTGCATGGATTGACTGCAGCAGGGAGGAGCTTGAAGGATGACAAGCCTTAAATGCAAACACTGAGATTTCCACTCTGTTTGGATTGAAGGTTTTTATTAATTTGCTCCTTTATTCTGCTTTTGCAAAACACGTGTTTCCTACTGTCCTGAAAGAGCCTCTGATAAACAAAACCAATGAAGAATTTTTACTTACCTTGCTCAATCATCTCCAGAAGGCCTTTCTTAATGAGTTCATCCCTCCCTTGCCGTGCTGTCATCTTCTTCTCCAGCACTGCACAAAGTAATGGCACAACACAGCACAGTTACCAACAGAGCAGTCATGTAATGGGGTGAGAAAGAGGCATCATGGAAATTCCCTTTAGTCTCAACTCCTGTGTGCCTGGAAACGACTGCAAGGATGTTGTCTTGGGGAGCATGGATTGATAAGCTGGTTTTGCCTCTTCCTTGTAAAAAATCATCACATATAAAGCTGAGGTTTATGGTATGAGGTGCTGTCAGCTCACTCTGAGTGCAATCAGAGGGATTTCAGAGCTTCCTGCTGTTCACTGTGGCACCTTGGAGCTCCCTTGGACAGTGTCCTCCACTGGACACCCACAGGATACAGCAGCAAGTGAAGGGAACTGCACTGTCCCGTCCCATCTTATGAAAATGCAAGTGAGACAGTCTCCATGCTCATCTCCTGGGACATCTCTGGAGCCCAGTGAGGGGAGGTTGTGCTGTGTGCTGGGCTCCTTCCCCTCAGAGACAGCTGCTTGAGGGAAGGCATTTCACATGCTGCAGCTCCCTTCTGTCACTTCTCATCATGTTACTGTGACCTATATAAACTTCACCCCAAATAAAAGGGGTGACAATACTTGGGGCCATAAATGTAGCCTGTGTGGACAAGGGACGGCCTCTGGAAAGCAGTCTGGGGGCAAGGCTTGTGCTTCACTCTCATATTTTGACCTTTCCTTCTAAATGTACTAAATTGTGTTATACAGGAAGTCAGCCTATATGGGCCCCTCTGAGCCTTAAACATTAATAATCTGTTGAATGCTGGAATCTCTGAATTGGTCACCTTTAACATGTCCCATGAAAGCTCTGCTGTGCAGCATCCCTCTCCTGCTCTCAGCCTACCTGCAGATGTCTGCTTTAGCTTCTCATTTTTCTTTTTCCTCCACTTCCACGGTTTGAAGATCCTGCCCAGTGTTGCCAGTTTGCTGTTCCTCCTCACTGGTGGAGTTCGAATCCCTGAGACCAAGTAGTCAGAACGCACTGCAGGGGACTGCTCCATCTCATCTGAGAGGGGAAGAGAGGAAAAACCTGTTAGACAAAACCCCACAGTGACTTGCAAAGGGCAGGCAGAGGTGCTCACCAGGGCAGTGGTGCCACTGTCCCCCCAAAAGCTGCAGGGAGCTGCCACAGCCTCCTGAACCCTGGAGAGCTGAGAGCTCCCCATGGCTTTAACAGGGGAGTGGAAGTTTAACACATCTGTAAATCAGGCTCTCGTGGCCGCCAGTTAATCACATAAATTTAATGCTCATTTAAAAAATGCTGACCTTAATGTAAAGCTGAGAGAGCTCAGATCCCTTTGGAATCCCCAGATTCCAGTTCTGTTCCTGGGTCACAGGATATTGCTGCCTTTTAAATGAACTCTTCACATGAGCTAACACAGAACATGCTGACTTTTGTGAGCTAATTCAAATCTTATATAAAGAAGAGTTTGTTTGATATGTGCTATACAAGTAAAATCTCAGGACTGCTGTGAAAATTTATTCCCTGAGAAAGCTAAGGGGAAAATTCTTTCCTTTTTGTCCAGCCAAGCCACAGAAATTCAGAGATAATGCTTCAGCTGGAAAATCAATTTAGGTATTTTTAATAATTTTCCTTGAAAATGCACCACAAGTTTTTCTTATAGACAAGTGTTGCATGAAACAATAGCCACTGAGTATTCACAGTTGTGTGCCAGCCAGTGCCATGGAGGACAGTGCCCTAAATGGGGTTATTGATGTCTTTGCTGAGATCTGTATTACAGCATCAGGGCAGTAATTGCTGAAAGAGAAGCTGCCATCAGACCTGTTACAGAAATAAAAACTGAGCAGTAATTTGTATTTTTTTCCCAACAACCAGTTAAGATTTAAATTGGGAATGTGAAGCTATGAAAATATGTACATTTCCAAGTAATTTTTCTCTGGAACAGCAACATTTATCACAAATTGCTTCATGACTGCAAGATCATACATATCCAGCATCTTCTAGGCTTTGTTTTTAAGTTAACAGGGTGAAAATGCCTAAATCACAGCATGGAGGTGGGGATTTCCAAGTAAACAGGAAACAATTTTTGGAAGATTATTAAACACAGCAGGGGAATCAACACATTCCTCCTCTTCCATTTAATTTTGAAAATACTGGTAATAGAGATGAATCACTCAGTGGAGACAAACTAAAACTTGGCTATGTGAACTATTAGAGCAGAGAAAAGCTGTGACAATTCCCCACACACACCATGCATGCCCAGTGAAATTCTCTTTCTTTGTATTGAATTTAGAGCACCTTTTTTTCTCATTCCACTGAGTTTATCTGGGGGTTTAATTTACCAGAGATTTAAAGTAATTTTTTTTTTCCTTAGAACGCATGGTGCCTACCCAAGGTGATATTTATAATTTACAATTTGGAGGTCAGGATTAAGTTGAGAGCAGAAAACAGCAATGATCCTTGCACAGAAGGAAGGCAGTAGCCTACAGACCACAGCTGGAGTGCCGAGATATTCTGCTCCTTTCCTAACAGTGTATTCAAAAATGAGAAGTACCACAGAAATAAGCTTTGAGGAATTAGAGCTGCTCTTGATTACAGCAATAGCAATGAGAATGGAAAATGGCAGAGTAGATCTCTTATTAACTTGCTATTATGATCACTTTAAAGCTGTAATAGAAGCCTCAGGAAATAGCATTTGGTCATTTCTTGTGACACGTCTTGAGTGGAAATAGAAATGTTCATGAAATTAGCTCATCCCCAAGTAGCTGTAGATGAGGCTGTGAAACAGAGCCCTGTCCCTGGGAGCTGCAGTGGAGAGGGACAAGCTCAGCTCAGCTGTCCCTGCTCATTGTCACCCTGCACTGCTGCTCCTCCCAGGGCAGGAGCTTCTCAAGCATCAAGTGAGGATTAAACAAGAAGCTGATTCACTGGCTCTGCTGTGTTTCCTTTGGGATGGAGGTATCTGCAAAGTGGGTCAGACATCCCCCACATGTTTTGTTTAATACTGGTAGTATGGGATCATTTGAAGTTTTTGCCAGACACACAAAGATACAGATATACAAAGAACCAGGAAATCATTTGAACCAAACACCTGTGGGTCTCCAGCGATGCTCATGGTCCCAGATATTCCCCTAAGAAGGGGAATGGGGAGATATCACAAGGACACTGAGGTTTCCCTGAGTGCTTCTGTGGTTTGCACCAGCCCTGCCAACTGCATTTCTTCCCTCCCTTTCTGCCCTCTTGGTTGTGGAAATGCAAAGATTATGATTGCAGATGAAACACGGGTACAAATCCAATGTCAAAGAAGGAATAGCAGAAAAAACATATGTTCCAGTGGAGGTTTTTGCGGGCTTTTTAACTTTATTAATGATTCTCATATGGTACAAGCAGTCCTTCTCACCATATGCAGTTTCTATACTGTGTATTGGGAAAGATGGACAGCAAAATAGAGAGAGACACAGCAAGAGAGATATCCTGAAGTCCTAAATAACAAGGCAGTGGTCTCACTGGCAATGGGAATCACAAGAGAGCCCTTGGAGCACCTCATTTCCAGTCAGTTCATTTTCTCCTGGTTGTGGGTTGGCTGCCTGGGAGATCAGAAGTTGACAGCACAAAAAGCAGTTCCCACGTACAGCAGTGACTGCTGGAGGAGAAGGCACTCCTAAATATCAGCCAGCTCCTGCAGCCAACAAGCTGCCAAGGCTTGCCAACCCTCCAACCACTCTGTGAAACATTCAGCGCATTTTTTTAATCTGCAGTCAATATTTTAATTATGCTAACTGCTCTGTGGAATAATGTGGTTATTTCTCCCAGAGCCTGACAGCCTGGGGCCAGGCCATGCAATTACACAGGGGATGTCTGCAAAATACAAACAGCCAAGAGCCAAACCATGACTCTCCAAATCAGCAGGGGGAAGCAAGCAGCAGCTTAACTCTCTGTGTAATGTGGAAGGATGAGGGACAGTCACTATCAGGGTCCAGAGAGCAGCAGTTTAAGCCCAGCACAGCCAGGCCAGCCTGTTGGCCCTCACTGCCCCACAAGCAGGCAATCCCCAGCCCTGTGAGGCCACAGGATTTTGTTCTGGCTGAAGCTTATTGGCTGTTTATTCCAAAATCACTTTAAATTCCTTGCTGTACACATGTGAGGGCAAAGACTCCTGTGCTGGAGCTTCAGCCTCAGAATAAACCCCTCCCATATCACAAACTCCTCACCTGCTCTGTGTGTGCCAAAGAGGGGGACATCAATGTGGCTGTGCCCCTGCTGCTGATGTGGGCAAGTTCCTCTCACAGTGCTAGCTGAGGTGATTTCTAGAGCTCCTGGCAGTGGTGTAGTGTGAGTGGGTTAATGTCTGAGACATCCCCAGTCAGAGGAGGGAGAGGTTCCAGAGTGACTCTGCTCTGCAGTGCAGCTCTGGGCTGCACAATCAACCAGACAACAAAGAAGAAGCAAACAAACCATAATATTCATTACATTTGGCTCCAGGGTCTGACCCCTCAGAAAGTCTGAGCATCTGCAGCTTCTGTTTACATCAGCAGCAGTTGTGGTGAAGAACACCCCCTTGCTTTCTTCCTTAAAACATTGTAGTGCCATAAATAGAGCACTCTTCCTGCAATTCCCCTCTCTGTGGGAATTGTGCAATCATTATGAAGGTTTTCTGCTCACAGAAGCTCTCCCATTTGCACGTCAGACCCTGCCTCCATCCCAGCCGGCCTCCTACAGAAGTGGGGCAGGTTTGCTGGGAGTTCTGTGAATTGTGTGGTGGGAGAGTGCCCTGAGCTGCCACAGCCCAGTTCCTACAGCAGCTGGGGCTGGTGCTGAGGTGATCATGGCTGGGTGATAACAGCACTGTTCAAGTGAGCACTGGGCTCAGTTGGGTTTACCTGAGTGTGGAGCTGGATGCCTGCTGATTCCAGCAACTGCAGGATGAATTCCACAGGCTGAGGAAAGGCAGCTGGGAACATCAGGGATGCAGGGCTGAGTCACACTGACCTTGCCATGCAGGCAGGCTGCAGGGGACACGGGGTGTCCTCCTGTGAATGCAGCAAGAAGTTTGTGGGAAGATGAAGGATGCTGAATTTTAATGTGCTGGGAATTCTGGTAACTTAAATTCACAGTAATGAAAGTTGTGCCTTGCTAAATCCTGTGTGTACATTAGTAGGAGAAGGACCACTGAAAAATCTGCAACCTGCAGGCAGTTTAAAAATAACACAGCAGACAAGAGCTGCAGGCAAATTTGTAAGGCAGGCGTGCTCTGTTTGCTGATGAATTGGTTTGTGATGCAGCTCTGCATGTTCTCCCCTTTACTGTCATTGCATCTCTCTCTGCAACTCATGTATTGAGCTAAAAAAGGAAAGAAAGGTTCCCTTTGGTCCACTGCAGAGGGCAGAGACAGTGAGTGGAATCAAAATGACCTTTTGGGGTAGAGGTGCCTTTAGCACCAGTAACTTTCAGTGCTGCCTGCAATTCAGGAGTTCCTCTAGAAAGGTGAGGGAGGATGACACAGGGGAGCTGAGCTTTTAGAGGGTTCCTGTGTCCCCCGGTCAGCACTTCCCTCCAGGTGGTCCTAGTCAGTGAGAGGAGCCTGCAGGACAGGGAAGGCAGAAAGGTGGTGTTGGTTTCAGAGTAAAGATTATCCTGAACATTGTGAAAAAGAATTAGCAGCAGGAACAACCCCCCTTTTCCTTACTTTAGCATCCTGAAAAATAGAGAATTGACCACAGTGACTGAACATGCAGGATAGGGATAAGTTTCTCGTGTCTGGAAGCCTTTGAATGCTTCTGTCAAATGTTCCAGAGAAGCAGAATTCAAACTGAAGAGCTTTTCTATTGCACCAGTTAGATGTTTCCTGTGATAGAGTTCTTCCTTGTTCTAAAAATGTTTTCTGTCACCTGCATTTCTGCAGACATGCTCTTTCTTGACTCTCTTTGAAAGAGAACTACAGCAGAATGTTCCAGTTTGAAGTTTCCATTTCAGTTTTTTGAACATAGAGTAGTTTTATTTTTGCAGTTTTGAATGACTGTTAGAAACTAGATCTGAAAATTATAAAAGAGAAAAGAAGTTTTTTATGAACCTGACATTTATTTAATTTTTGAATGACTTTGTATTTGAAGCTGTGAATGTTGCAGTATTATTTGGGAGTATTTTGAAAAAAAAATATGCAGAATCCTTTGTAAAAGTGAAAACCTAGTTCTTAACAGTTAGATATTTAGAAAGGCAAGGTACCTGTAGCAATTACTGCATGTAATAATGAGCTGTAGCAATTATTGAATGTAATCATGAGCTGACACATCATATTTGTTGCTCTGACACATCATATTCATTAGATCAAAAAACCACTGAAATAAAGTAGGGAAAACTACAGGTTTGCAGTGCCAGCTCAGCCATTTACCTATCCAAATTTTTAGGTTTTTTTTGGTCAATGGTGTAAGGAAAAAAATGGCTGGAATTCTTCTCTTATGGCAACCCTTTATGTTCCTGATTTCCCGCCGTGGGTTTCATCTCTCTGAGAGCTGAACCTCCCAGGGAGCAGATGGAGAGTGGGCCAGGTTTATCCACATGGCATCCACGTCATCCCCTGAGTTACCTTGGGGGGAAAATCTGGCACAGGAAACGTGTGCAGGCTGCAGACTCGCAGAGATCCATGAAGGCAGGGTGAAAATGCAAAGATAAACAGCAGGGAAATACAGAGACAGCTCTGGGTTCAGCTTCCTCTCAGTAAAGGCTGTGCTTGGCCTCAATCACTTTTCCTTTTGCTGAGTGATTTAAATCCTGATTAAGTTTTTGTACTTCCCTGCATGGAAATGCAAGTTTACTATGTGGTCTCCAAAGTCTGAACTTCCATTTTTACTTCAGACTCACAAGGTTTGCCATTTGTCCTTGTTCTATAATTTCCACTGCTCTTTAGTATGTTAAATTACAATTTAACATTTTTCTCTAATGGAAGGAAATAAAATAAAAACCCCAAAGCATAATTGTGGGTGGTAGGAGGGGGCTGTGCTTGCCAGGGAAGTTTATTTCCATTTTGTCATGCTGAGCCTCCTTCAAAGTATTTGGATTTTAAAACCAGGTTACCCTGACACGAATGGGGAAACAGATTATGCTTATCAAAGGAAAGAGAGCAGGGAAGTGGCACTCCAGCTAAATCTCTTAGATAAAAATATGCTTTGCATGCTTGAGATTTGTGATTCCTTCCAAAAAACATTCCTTGGGAAAGTTGACATATCACCTACCAGCATTACCACCAAGTGAGCCAAGGTGCAAAGAAATTAATCAGGAACTTTTTATGCTTTTGGATCATTGTGTCAAGCTCCAACACCACTTGCTGTGATTTACAATGCACGGTGTAACATTAGCAGTTCATTAGCAAAATAGGTTTGTCAGTGTTTGCATAAAGGAACCCACAACAGCCTTACCTGGGTAAGAAAGAGCTCAGTAACAATAAGAAAATGAGCCTGATGAGGGATTGCTGTGTAATCACTGTTAATTCAGTTACCAGAGCCTGTACAATGTCTTTGGAGAAGGCAAAGCTGCCTGTTACAAGCCTCTCCCCCAGTGAGAGCTGGCTCAGGCAGCAGAGCAGCATCTCCCCACAAAAATCCATTCAAATGAAATAAAAATCCTTTCAAATGGGCACTGCCTCTGCAGAGGGCCAGGGGCCTGTGCCAAGTCTGTCCCTCTGCAGCTGCAGGGGTTTGTGCCACACACAAACACCCAGGGCTGGGCAGTTTCCCCGGGCTCCTGGAGGGATGCTGTGCTGCAGGACACAGGGAGCACAGGGAGGTTTGGATGATGCCCTCAGCAGTGAAGCTGTGTCTGCACTGCAGGACCAGCCTTTCATCACCTGCAGTTGTTTAATTAGCTGGAGCCTTGCTGCAAACCTGTTGAAAGGATGTTTTTTATAGCATCCTCAGGGAGTCTGCAGACTGAAACACACCCTGGGCTGTCTCCAAGAGGCACCTTCAAATCCCTTCCACTGCAGCTATCCCTGACAGCAGCTGCCTTTGGAGGGATGTGGAACACCCAGGGAAGCCATTGGTGTAAGGGCAGTGTTTGCCAGCAGGGACTGCTCTTCTGGGAGTCTGGATTCTTTTCTGGGATTCATCCACTGCTTTTTCTGGGATTCATGGCCCAGGACTGATCTGTTTAGAGCTTCTTCAGCTTATGGGAGTCTGTGTCTGTCAGACACACAGTCAGCTCTCACTTTACATCTATCCCAAACTTGTCTATTCAAGAATTAATCAAATCCTCATGTCCTAGGCACTTTCATGCCCTTGTAATCCATGCATAATTTCCCTCTTTGCTCGAACACATCACAACTCTCAGCTGGTGCTGTCACTGTTCAGTGCCACTGCTGCAGATGGAAAACAGTCTTTGTGCTCTGTGAAATGCAGGAGCATCTCCTTTTGTTTTGTTTTCTCCTTTATCACTTCTGCTGCTTCACACTCCTGCTTTCCTCACACCCACTGGCAACAAACACACCTCAGCCACCAGTCTGCTGCTCACTCCAGGCCTGCTCTAGAGAACAGGACAGAGATCTGGGAGAAGGAATGCTTAGACAACAAAACTCTGACATAAACCAGAACAGCTGCAGGGAAAGGTAGATAGAAAACAGGCACAGTGACCAAATTAAACTTTTGTATAGGGTTGTGCATCCAGTGTGGCTCCTTGTAAAACTGTTCTAAAGCTACCAGTGATTTATACACCTGGTTGGTATGGAAATTGTAATGAAACCCTTCTTGGGAGGTCATTTCAGCTGAATGGATGTTAAATACTTTCTAGAGATAGTTTGCTCTGCTGGATCTAATATTCTGTAAATATAAGGCACATGTGGGAAATACTTAAAGGAAAACATTGTTTTTAAAAAATAATTTATTCCACTGTCTACTGGTGCCTCTTACCAAGGCAATTATACTAAATACTCAGCAGTTCTCCAAAGCAAGGTACCACAAACCCCCAGCACCTTTGAAAAGCCACATCTGTGCTTAAACACAGAGCCACCAAGTCCCCAGGGGGAATGGCACTTGTCACCTGTCAAATCCTAAACATCATCCTTAGCATGGAACCTTCTCAAAGCTCACATATAGGTTTTAAAGCACTGGTCTAACCAAACTGCAGAGTGCCTTCTAAAATTCACTTCTTCTCTGGTTGAGGGCCAAGAGAAATAATTGCTTATCAAATTTACTGTAGTGATTATCAGTGTTTGCCTGAACCAAGCCCACAATCTAGTCCTAATGGAAATGGCAGGATCTTCAGAGCAAGAACAAACATGGAAATTACTCTAAACATATGAAGCTGTCTCCTCTGCAGCTCTTGGAATTACTCCATTCCAGGTTGTTTCCTTCTTCTATTATAGGAACCAGGAAAAACAAGCTACTGAGTTGTAATCCTTGGCCTGTGTAAGAAACAGCAAAACAGAGACAATGTCCCACATGGCAATAACAAAATGAGAATTTTGGCAGGAGAACAGCATTGTCTGTCCATTAACTCCCTGTGTCACTGAGCAGCCAAGCAGGGAGAACTATGGAAGTAACAGCAATTCCTCTTGCTAATGTGATTTATTGGCTGTGCCTGCATTAGCAAGAAATGCAGCGTTAGAAGTGGGGCTGTGAGCAGCTGGTGCTGAGGACTCAACACCTCCTGGCTGCGCTTGTTAAGCAGCACTGGTGTGATCTTGTGACTCCAACTCGACAGTGAAGGAGCTTTTTCCTCACAAAGTGCAAAGGAAACAAGATTCTTCTTGATAATAAAAATACCAGCCAAACTAAACAAGCAGCCTTCCAAAAATAAACTAAGAGTGCCTGTGTTTTCTTCCCAGAGGATGGATGAAAATCATTATTTGTCTTACTAAATTGCGAGATTCAAAAGCCCCTAATCACACATGCAAATCCATAAGACTTGTTGGTAAAAAAATTAACCAACTTTCATCAAGACATTGACTCCTAAATTTTTGGTGAAGTAGAGGTTCCCTTGTGTTGAATTTTTCCTCATATTAGAGCTTATCTGAAATATCCTTACATTGCATTTTTCCATTATAAATACCCGTGTCCAGAGTGGCAAGTACCTTTCCAGGGCCTTCCAGCAACACACTTTAGCATTAATGAAATTGCTATGCATAAATTAAAAATGGCAAGTTCAAAATTCCTAGAATGATGCTGAGGTCATAACAGAAAAAGCAAATTTAATGCACAGATGGATGAGTTTTTTCAGCTTTTCTTCTAATGTTCACAGTGCACTGAGTTTAGTGGAGAGGGACCCTGCTTTAACAAGAGTTGTATTGGTTTTATTAACTGGAGTCAGTCTTCTTGCAGTTCAGTGCAACAGCTGAGCTTTGCATTCATTTCTTAGTTCATAAAACATTCTTTCCATGCAATCTAGAGAATTGCTGCTAAAATCATTTTAGAAAAGACATTGTCACCATTTATTGAAATGGTCAGGTTTGAAAGAACAGGAGAGATATCTTGTAAAGGTCATTTTAAATTCAAGTTGTTTTCAAGGAGAAGACTTGTGGTTTAGTGAGGTTGTACTGCTTCCAACAAAAGCAACAGCCACAAAATAAACCTCAGCAATATGTCTGCAGCTGGTTGAAACCTCCAGGAATATTAGGCAGCAGTCTGGACAAGTAGGATGTTTAATGACTGCAGTGGTTGCACCTCAGATGGAAACACACAGAGGAAGAAACATATTCAAAGCAGGGACAAAGAATGCCAGGAGCTGAACTAAAATGTACATGGTAACTGCTGAGAAATGGCTTTGTTATAGATATATTTTAGAAGCCTACTGGTAAAAGCTCTCCACAGGTGCCTTGGTAAGTGCTGGCAGTGCTGAGTGTCACCTGTGGTTGATGTGTCAGGTGCTGTCCTGCTCGTGCTGGACCAGTCTGTGGGTCCAGCAGGAGTGGATGCAGCAACTCCTGAGCTGCTCAAGATTTTCCTACTCAACATCTTCCCATGGCTCTGTTGAGGAACCTCAGGGGTTGGGGCCAGCAGGGCGGAGGTGGAGCAGCCTCAGCGTGCCCTGGGACACCAAACCCTCTCTGCACCGTGTCCCACAGACAGACATGGCTGTTTGCCTCTTCATTGAGTATCACAATATGTTTTGGAAAATTTGAATTTGAATTTGCCAAGTCCTGCCATGCACACTTGGTCTGAATATGTAAGATTACTCCAGTTCTGTTTTTAGACACTTAATTTATAATGTAATGGTGTAAAAAAAGAAAGAAAATATGGAGAATCTACAATTTTGAGAAGTGTTCATATGACTCCACTTCTGTTCTTCTGGTCAGGGCAGGGCTCATGCAAAAGTACAAAATGTAACAACCATTTCCCAAACCAAAGCATGACAGGAGGCTCTCTGTTTGTACAGGCAAATTTTGTTCATTTTACTGGCCACAAGTTTTAAATTCACTTTTTTTTTAAGCCAACTATCCCAGACAGCTCCTTGGTCTCCAGCTCTTGATTTTTATTCAGGACATGTTTTTGAGACAGAAATCTCTAATGAGTGTTTTTCTAACATTTGCCTTTCATCAGCAGGAATATTTGACTTTCTTTTCTTGCTTTATTCTCCTATTTTTTTTAATTCTTAATTTATTACTTTTTACACAAAAGGAATAACCAGCTCTGTGACAAAACTATCATTTTATAACTACCACAGAATATGAACTGAATTTCTGTTTCAGTGCAAGAGGTTTTTATTAAACAAGTAAATAATAGTCTTGTTAGTTTCAGCCATATCCTGGGCCTGTTTTTATGTCTCACTAAGCCCAAACAGCTTGGAAGGAAAACCAGCATGGAATATTTTTACCCTGTCTGACCTAAATTTATGTTTGGTTTAGTTCTTCCAAGAGAAAGAGAAGTGGAATAACTACTCCCTCTTCTCAGTTTCTTTTCAGCACTCATATTTTAACTGTGTTCTCAGCTGCCTGCATGAGTCACAGAGAGCAGGGAACAAGAACCCCCCACAATATTGAAATAACTGCTTCCTCAGGAGGGAGCCTCCGTGTGTTTTGGGGGATACCACTAAAAAGCCACAAAAACCTCCTGAAAGCTTCCTTGTACCAAAAACCTCCATGGGAACCAACAGAGGAAGTGACAATATCTTAGCTGCAAAAAGGGATTATTTATGAGTGTAATAATAACAAAGATACCTGAGGGTTTCCATACAACTCTCTTGAAATTCATGTAATTGTTCTCCAGCATTTGCAGAGATTTCAGACTGCTGTGACTTTGTGGATTGTTTTGTGTAATGACAGTATTGAATTTCACTGGTCTAGGCATAATTTGGATTTGATCCTGTGATGTTCCAAGAAACTCTGAAATCCACAGGCTTTTATAAGAACTGGGAGGGTGTTCAGTGCTTGCCACACTGCTCCCTGCTGTTCTAAGATAATGAGTTCATCCAATGTCCCTTCCTGTACAGTGTAAGTTACATCCAAACTAAATCTGTTTGAGGCTGCCTAAGAAATATTTAGAAACAATGGGGGAAAACCATCCTTCATTCTGAAATGCCAGAACTTATTGAGAAGAAGCCAGACCCCTCTTCCTTTGGTTCATGTCTGGACTGAGCAGGGCAGAGCAAACCACATCAAGGATATTGTGCAGTGAGAGCAAAAAGCAAAAAAGGTCAACTTAATCATAAACTAAATTCACTGGGGGGTCAAATGGATTCAAAGAGCAAACACACAAGAGTAAAAAGATGTTGTGAAGTATTAACAGAGACCCTTGGTATCAAATGTGCCCATCAGCTGTACAGCACTTACAGGCCTGTGTGATTGTGCCTTAGCGTGCCCTGGCTCAGTCCTGTTGGCTGCAGCTTATCTGCCTCTAACACAGAGATTCAGTCCTAAATTCCTGCCCATAAACAAGGAGTGGTCACACTGAAATCACATCTCCCTACCAGGGACTCTTCCCTTTCTCACTGGGCTATCCTTCCCATTCTGCTTTCACAGCCAGTTTCTGCTGTCATTTCACCTCTGCACAGCTCTGACTGCTCACCTTGCAGTTTGCTGAGCCTCTGCACAGGAACAGCCTGACTTTAATCAAGACTATGCAGGAACAGCCTTTCTTCTCTGAGAAAGCTTTTAGACATTACAAGTATTCAGGGTTGGTTTACAACATTGGGTAATGAAGCAGAGCTAAAAATACCATATGTTCCTTTGACATTGCCCATTCATTGCTATAAATGACTGGAATTTTGGTGACTGCAGAACAAAACATGTTTTATGGTTTTGCTTTTAAGTGAGGCTGTATATAAAGCTCTTTGCCAGTTGGAATATCCCTGTGTTTTACATAAGAGGATAACAAAGTTTATTTGGGAAAGGCGGTGAAGCCTGCAGCTTGTTTTCCTCTCGTTTTCTTTAATGAATGAGGAGAGATCGTAGAATGTGTGATCACAGGAGTGGAACTGGCTGAATTTTCTCAGTTATGAGAAAATACAGTGAGAAATTTATTGAGTCTGCCCCCCAGAACATCACCTCTGATTGGCAATTCAGTGCACTGGATAAGCAGAAATCTTTTCAATCGGCTCCAAGCCTCCTCTGCAATCTGTGTAAATCTATTTCAACAACAGAATGAGATTATCAAAGCATGACAGAGAGCTGACACATAGGGCCAGATTGTTTGAAGATGTTTATTTTAAGTCATTTCACATAATCTTATTCACTATATTTGTTTTTTGAACTCGGAGAAGGAGAATTTTTTTTCCCTAGTAATTAAAACTCTGAAGGCGGACACTCTTGCCTGCACAATAAAAGAACTTATAATATTTTAGAAAGTATTAAAAAAACCCTTATAAAAACCCTCAACTAATTTCTTCTTTTCAAGTGCTGAAATGATCTAATGCTATTAATAGAAGATTCTTTCTCTGTGGAAAATTTATTCTTCTATTTAAAGCTACTGGGGAAAAGCTTGAAAGAACAAAAAATTATGATTCTGCCATCTGGCTATCAGTACAGCCTTTGGATGATGAGTTCAGATAGTGGCTTTAGAATGCACACATTTATTTGGGAAGAAGGCAGGATGATAGACAAGTCATCATTTGCATCCCATGGCTACTACACCCCTGCTAGAATCCCACCCATCTTGTCCCTCAGTGCTGGGGGAAGCAAACTGGGGGATCCCAGACTGACAGCCCTGAAAGCCACAGATTTCCTTCATGCCCAAGAACAGGCAGAGCTAATGCAGCAGCAGAACCTCCCCAGGTGCTGCTCAGCCAAGCCTGAGCCGAACCCAATGTCCCAAGATGAGCAGAGCAGGTGTTGCTCTGTCCCCATGATCTCCCTGCAGAGGGATGAAATTGATACCAGAGCTGGGATGACATTTCATGTGAGCAGAGGATGAGAAGTCCTGTCACAATAAATCAGCAAACAGAACACCTCCCCAGGAGTTTAAAAGGACATTTTATACTCAATAGCTCATATCCTGCTTCCAGGCACCTGATCCATTAGGCTTTACTTCCTTGACATGTGCTAGGACTTGGTAATTTTCTTCACATGCTGACTCTGCACCCAGGTGCCATTCTAGGGATTCACTCCAGAGTTATGAGTTATGTGTCTTGTGCATTCCTGGTGGGATCATGCAGAGATCACATTCACAAAAACACAGGGGTGTGCTGCCCAAAACATGTGATTCACAATAAACACAGTGAAACCTGAACAGAAGGCTTAAAGCTGAAAATAAAATACTTCTCTGGATGTTGTTCTTGCTTTAACAAGGAAATGGAGGCAAAGGACTTGTAAAGTGAACACTGTGCTAGAGATCTCTGAGTAACCCAAACCCAGTTCTACCTCTGCAGCATCTGCATGGCTGTGAGCTCTAAAATGGAGAGCTAAGCAGCATTCCCCATTTGCAGGCTGCTGGATGGGAGGAATTATGTATTTCCATGATGTATGCATGGCATGGGATTAGATACAGCAGCTCAGACCCCCTAACACAACTTTTCTTCCACAAGAATTTAAATCTTCTTCTCTTAGAAGATACAGACATGTCAAGCAGGTCTTTGTTTACAGACTCTTGGGCTGGTATCCAATAAATTGAGTTTTAGGGCATTCAGTAACAGATCAAAATGACCACAATTCCAATGGTACAAAGTGCAGATCCAATAGAAATTCATTCTGCCCTCTCAGATTGTTTAAAATACATTGATTAGTCCACACTGCTCCTGCAGGCTTTTTGCTGGATCAGGTATCATTTCTCTGCACCACTTGTACTTTGTGCTGTATCAAGAATTGTCTGTCATCCCCCAGTTGGCATCAGTCTGGCATAAAGCACAGAGCTGGCATAAAGTGTAACCCAGCTCTGGCTGATTTGACAGAATTATGGTCATTTGCCCATGCCTGCTCTGCAGGAAACCTGTCCTGCTGTTAAAAGCCCTCGTGCACAGACCTGGTGTCAACACCAGCTTCTTGTAGGATGGCAGAGCCTGGCGGTGCCAGAAGGTGATGGGAAACCCAGGGAGCATCTCAGCTCTGAGCTTGGGGTGGCAAAAACGAGACAGCCCATGGTGGCTCCAGCCCTGTGCCCTTCACTGTGCTCAGTGACCTCAGCTCTCACCTGCAGCTCCTGCCACAGGAGCAGAGAGAAGAGGATTTTCACAGCTGCAGGGGGGATGCAGAACATCTCTGTTTCCAGGGCAGAACAGATGCTCTGCCCTCATGTCTGCTCTTCTTGGCTTTTGTACCACAAGTTCAGGAGCTATTCTGTGGTCTGTATCTATATAATGTATCTATACTGAATATGGGTATGCATGCAGCATTACACATTACATTACGTAACTACATGTTGAAAATCTAAAAAAAGCCATCAAGGAGTCTGCTGATAATATGGACTTGATTACAAAATAGCTGCTTCTCATGGAGGTCAGAGTGACAGAGGGTTTGGGAGCTTGATTTTAGAGTGGCACAGCCAGCACCAGAGATCCTGCAAACCCAACCCAGCTCCCCAGGCTGCTCCTAACCCCTCCTCAATAATGCATCTCATTCATCTGAGCAGCATGCATGATGATTTTCAAATAAAACAAGATAAGGCACGAGTTAGAAGTTAGATTTTGGCATCTATTACGGCCCTGTCTTACACAGTCATATTTATAATGCTCCAGTGCCTAAATGCACAGTGAAAGGGCTGTAAACAAGAGTTAACTGCAGCTCCATTAAAGGGTTCTTTGGGTCTCCTCATCCCTCCTGGCTTTTCTTCCCTCTGATTCTTCTGTTTCCTCTTCCCCCCCCCTCTCTGTTTCTCCACCCCTGGCCCCCAGAGGTGGCAGAAGGGCAAGGGGAGAAGGGCAGTGCTGCTTTGTATTTAGGCAATATTAAAAGTGAAAAGCTTTGACATCTCCCAAGCCAAAACTGGCAAAGCCAGCTGAAAAAACCCAAACGTTCATGTTCCAAATTGCCAACTTTTCTTATTTGTTGAAAGCATTCCAGGGTGGCTTCAGGCTATGCTGAGCTAGCCTAAAGGCAGGTTTAACTTATGTTTTGACCATTTAAGAAGGAAAACAACTCTCTTCTTCCATGATGCTCTTTGGCACTCAGTAAATATATTTTATCATGGCAACTGCAAAGCCACTTGAGGCTTGAAGACACAAATTTTAAATTAAAGTGGTCCTTGACATCTTGTTTTACAAACTAACCTGGGCACTCTACAGTGATTAAGAATAAAAAGCCCACATGAAGTAGCTTAGTATCATGTATTAGTGTCATGTTTTCCAGTTGTTACTTCAACATAACAGCTGAGTCTTACATAATCCTGTTTTGTAATTATATACCCAAGTGTTTTACAGAGGAAGAAAGCTAAAATGTGTAGTGGGACCTGAGTCAGGTTGATCCAGTGCTGGAAAGAGAAATTTCATCTCTGAGTCTTGCTCCAGAACTCTGCCTTTTAGCTTCTCAAGCTGAATCCTAGAGCCCAGCAATTCCTGACTGGGGAAGTTCCCCAGAGCTGTCCTGTGATATGATACCTTATCTTGCTCTGAACATGGCAGAATTCAGAGTTTGTGAGGTCTGAGGGTGCACAAATGGATAATGTAACTGTTTTGGGTTTTTTAACCAAACCTGAATGCTGTGCAGAATGACTGCATTGACTGCCACAGAAAAATATTTTCAATGATTGCAGCGTGCAGCTGTCCATGAAGGATGTGCATATTTAAACCTAATTTGAGATATTGCTGCCACAGCTGGAGGTATGATTCACATCATGGCTGTGGGTTTGGGCTGTTCTGATGTGGATGCACTCAGCTGCACAAGCAGAGGCAGGGATTGTCCACATCTTCCGCAGGCTCAGCTCATCATCCCCTCCTGGACATTCCAGGCAAACAGGAAAACTCCACAGGGCTCGGCCTCCACAGCCAGAGCTCCCTGCATCAGCAGAACTTCCTGCCAGGATTCTCCTCAAAACAGATTAATCTTTGTAGAAAACGAGAGCAGGGGCTAATGAGGGTTGAGGGTTGATACAAAGATAAAGCAGAAGCCGCTATTTCCTACAAACACAGCAAGGTAACAGTTTCTAGCAGGACGTGTAATAAAACCAAGCGCTACCAGAATGCACAGCTACAGGGGAATTCAGTTTGAAGTCAAATCTGATGCTGACTGGCATTCTTCAGTGAGATACATGACACCTGGTCTCCTTATCTCACCTTATCAATTTAATCACATTTTTAATGAGCAGACATATAAAAAGTAAACATTTCATTTCTCTTCTTACAATACCAATTTTCTTTCTATGCTGCTTACTTTCAATAACCAGAGTTCATTTTTAGACCCCTGTTCAATATTTCATTCCAAGGATTTCACAAGCATCTTTGAAATGCTATTTTGAATCTTCAGCAATGTTTAATGCAAATTTTCTGGGATTTTCCCCCCTCTCAAACTGGGCTCTGTCTTTCAGAGTGGGGGAAGAGCTGTTTCATGGTTTGCTGATGAACCCAGATCCATTCCTACCTGAGAGAGAAGTGAGAACTCTGTACACAAGGATAGAAATGAACTGAGGGCAATTTCTGTAGCAGCCCCATATCTTTAGATGGGCAAAAAAATTCTAAAAGTCATTCAGGAGTGTGTCATTTTCTATTATCAATTCTGAATGAGAAATCATTAACTACTACCCAAAAAAAGTAGCTCAGTGGGATAAGCATCAGTGTTTCAGCAGTTATGGAATGACAGATATATTTGTTTCTTGTTACATGTGCAAATAACAGTAACTGGCATTGATAATGGTATTGGGGAAGCTGCTGTGCAATTTTATGCTCAGAAGAAAATAATCTGATGTGTCATTTGGCATAAATTGCCTCCTCTGGATTTGCAGATCACCACAGTTCTCTCCCATTTTAAT
Organism: Zonotrichia albicollis; assembly: GCF_047830755.1. Taxonomy (NCBI): domain Eukaryota; kingdom Metazoa; phylum Chordata; class Aves; order Passeriformes; family Passerellidae; genus Zonotrichia; species Zonotrichia albicollis. The sequence goes on from NC_133835.1 coordinate 12,228,855, forward strand.
TGGATTTCACCATGCTAATTTCTCTGGATTATTGCATTTATCACCTTCCAGATGATTGTTAAATCCTATATTGAGAAGGAATTATCACCTATCTTTCATCTTCCAGATAAGAAAAAATAAGAAAAACTGGAAGAAGTTCTCATTATCTGGAGTAAAGGGAGAGGTGAGAGGATCCTGCTGCTTTCTCTAATTTGGGCAGTGTTTTTAGCTGACTCCCAGCAGCAGTGCAGGTGTAAAGTCTCCATGGGGCACCGAGCCTGTGCCATAAAACAGGCCCAGTTTTATTTGTCTGGCACTGAAAACAAGGGAGAAGACTTTTGAGTGGCAGACACAGGGAGAGAAACAGTCCTTTGCCTTTATTACCATTGCCAGGCGTGTGAATTACATCCCCTTGAAAATTGCATATATCCCCCTGCCCTTTTTATATTTTAACAGTGGGAGGGAGCAAGAGAAAGGGATGGATCCCCTTGGCCATCTGGTTTTTGAACAGCAGAGTGCATGTGGATTAAATTTTCAAGGCTTATTCCCCAAAAGTGAAAATCAGAAATTTACATTCTGAAATTTTGATACTTGGATGTGTTTGTCCATCTTCCCAAGCACTGCTGAGAAAGTGGTGCCTGGTGATCATGTCTGGAGAATCTTGCAAGAGACTGAGATCTAATTTTGGCAAAAAATACAGTGCTGCAAAAATAACATTAGGGTCTGATAGCTCAGTTTTCTGTGAGTGACAGAGCTTATTTCTTCTTAAAAAGCATTAATAGATTTTGCAGATAGACAATAGAAATAAATTAAATTTTCTGGCCCACGTGGTTATTCAGCAGAGCTCAGTAAAGTGAGTCATAAGGGCTCAATAGCCCATGGTTTAATTTAAGTTACATGACTTCTAAGAAAATCTTGAGATTTTTGGGGGAGGGAGATGAACTTTTTATAGAAAGAATTAAAGAACAAGGAAAGACCAGGGAATAAATCTGAAGGAATTTGGTGCACAAAGTTGGCACAAGCAGCCTCAGTGGAAGACAGGAGGGAGAGAGCCATCTTTCATGTGTAACAATCCTGACCTTTGCTTCAGTTTTAAAGGAATATTTGGTAGCCAAATATAAAATAGATATAAAACAGATTAACCAGAAGCAGAAAGTTGAGGGAGGGCAGGCTGAATTAAATATTCCAGTAACTGTCAGATCAGTCACATGTGGCATTCTCCTCTTCAGCCACTGCACAAGGGTCAAGAATTTGCTGTACAATTAACAAATCATGGGATACTCAAACAAATCAGTGCTTTCATCAGCTTCCACCATTTCATCACATTACCTCTTAAATTGATTTTATATTTGAGACTATATATTCCCTGAAATACATTTCTCTGCATATGTGGAGCATGAAAAATTAATCCATTAACAGGTATTCTTTAACTAGGTCTCAAGAGTGCTGTGAGCCTGAATTATGCTGCATTTTCCAGTATCTTTTTAATTTTGCATGTTCTAGATAAAAAACAGTTTCCTTTAAAAATGGTTGCTCTCTTCTCTGTAATGACAGGAGGGGAAGAGGATATTGAAAAGTTCCTCATCAGCATAAATAAATTAAAGTCCCCACTTCAGAGAAGCCAAGAGGAATGAAGGTCCATTAAATGTTTTAAGAGGAAGCTGGAGGCAGAGATGACCAAAATGAAGCTCCCCAGTCTAAATATATTAGCAACTCTCTCCACGGTTGGATTTTTAAATGTCACATAATCTATTAAAACTGAAACATCTTTGAAGGTAGCACAGTCAGAGGAGGGACTGTGCTACCACATATTTAAATAATGGAGCATCACATTTGCAGTTTTTAAACCTGTATTTGCAGGTTAAAATTCAGTTTTCTGCTAACAGGGCCAGCCTTGTATTTCTGCCTCTCCCCAGGCCCCTCCTCTCTTTGTTATCCCTTCCTCTGCTGCCTGATGATGCCTCCTTTTGCAGGATTTCAAAGATTTGCAAAAATTTCACAGCAGTAATCCTGTCATCCAGCCAGGGAGATCTATGTACACTATTTATAAACTGATACATTCCCACTGGCTGCACAATAGCAAATTCGTGATTAATTAGATATTATTTTAGAGAGCTTCTCACACAGGCAGTGTTGTCAGCTCAGGATTCAACCCCAAGTTTTATGGTATTTATGCTTCAGTGTGGTATTTTTCAGGCAGATATTGATAAATTTGACAATATTTACATTTCTTGTGTCACTTTTCATAAAGAATGTCTTGTGCATGAGTCAAGATACCCCAAACCTGGAAGATCTGTTGATTTTTTCTTTGTACAGCCCTACCACTGACTTGCCTGTTGGCCTTGAGCAACCTTTCCCTTCCCTCTGGGTTTCATTTATCCTCTTTGAGTAAAAGGGATACAAGGAATTTAATTTACTTTGAAAGGTATGATTACCACTCACAATGTCCTCTGGAGTCCTGGGATAAAGGATGGATGTGTGTTTAACAGAGAGGACATTCCTGGCAGTGCCTTTGGCAGGAGGATCCTTCCCTGTGACAGGAGCACCATTTCAGGGCTCAGGAGGGGGAAGGAGAAATATGAACAGCTTCTGAGGTGATCCTGCCCCATCCATCCTGGAAAACTTTAATTTCTGAATACCAACCTTCTCCCTGCAGAATCTCCTTAATTTTTTCCACTGCCATTTATTGTGGTTTATGATAGTTTTATCTTGAGTTATGGGCATATTTTTTCACCTGGGTTTCAAACATAGAATGTTTTTATCAACTTAAGAGTCATCTTGTAGGCATCTTCCTTTCTGGACTGTTTAGTTTAGGGTTTGCTTTTTTTCCTGATCACCTCATTTTTACATGGACCCTTCCGTAGAAATTAAGCACCTGGATGCACTGGGCCTCCTATTCCCCCCCAAAATAAAACTGCATTTTGGCTCTTACTCCTTCAAACCTTTTGAGCTGAGCCCTGAGAACCAGTCAAGATGAAATTCAGAATTCATTTCTTTAGGTCCTAAAACTGCTGTTGGGTAGAGCAGTTGTTTACTGTGTCCAAAATGATTCATCCCTCTTGTCTTGAAGAGAAAAGGATCCAGGCTGTAAGAGGGGAACCTTCAACCATTGACACTATCTGCAATTCACAGCTTTTCCTCATAATCTTTTTTTTTCACTGAAAATTGGAAATTCCAAAGTCCCATTTAAGTGTCTCTTATTAACTTGACGTGGTTTTTTTTCACTGAGATGGTTTTGCAAATATTAACAACCTCTGTAAACAAGACCAAGCCACAGAGGGGAAACTCCTCCTTAACCTGATCCCTGAAGAGCCATTTGGAACAAATGGCTTTGCATAATCCAGCTTTTTCTAATTAGCATCTCTGGCAAAAAGCCACTTGGGTATATCTGATATCCTTTTATCTTAAGATTAAATTTACATTTGCTGCTAGGTAGCTCTGACATCTTCATTCTTGTTTTAGATCTCTGTCATAACATGATTATTGTGTGATCACTGCTCACAGCAAACCAGCCCCTATTTGTAAATGGCTCAGGCTCACCCACAGAAATGGGCTCTACAGTCCTGCCAAAGAAGAATTTTGGAGGGTTTTTTGCAACCTAGAATTGAAAATCTACTGCTGTAAAAGCTGCAAGGCAGGTTTAGAGGATTTTTGGAGCCATATAACAATTCCAAGAATTAAGATGGAAAAACAACCAAGAAAATAATTGATAAACAAGAATGTTTTTTGAAGAGATTGCAATTTAAATATTCTAAAGGAGGTTAGCCCAGCTTTACAAGACAGACTACAGCACAGATTTCAATGAATTTTCCAAAGTTTTGAAGAACTGAGAACAACAGATCCTTTCTTTAATCCAGTTTTTAACCACAAAATCTTTTCCTACTACAGACAACTGAGCACTTTGGAATATAACTTTTCAAGGGCAGATCCACTATCAGTGCTATAAATCCTTCCAGCTCTTATGAAATCAGTTGATCTATTACTGATTATATCAACTGAGGATCTGCCACAGGACTCTCCAGTAAAAAATAAGTTAAACAATATAAATCAAAGGAAAGTGCTTTCATAAACACTAGAAATATTAACAAAAATTCTTGTGCCATGAAAAAAATCCATAATTTTAAAAAGAAAAAAAAGTTTGAATATAAATTTTTTTCAATGCTTGGAAACAATGAGAAAGTTCTCTGGTCACAGCAGGAAATGTGTAAATCAGACTAATTTATTTTAGGAATTTTCACTATTCACCAATGTCCCCTACAGCTGCTTTAGTGATAGCCTTTATTGTAAAGTGCCAAAAAGGATGGAAAATATCCTACCATGCAAAGTTACCTCTCCTAGACATCCCTTTCTGAGGTTAGAACCAGAAAAATCAAACTGCAATGCAAAGGTGGAGTGTCTGCTACAAATCAAACAGGAATCTAATTCTGTTCACCACACAGGCCTTTGGGATTTTCATAACTTCTGTGCTTAATCAGATTTCATTTGATGGACATTCATTAAAGAAAACATTCCCATTTCCCCAGGTAAGCAGATTTCTCCCTCCCAACAGCTTTGTGCTCCACTCTCTCTTTACCACACGAGTCTGTTGAGGGTTCAGGTCAAAACCACAGAGCAGGAAAACATTAATGCAGAACTAGAAATCCTTCACTTCTGTTCACCTCAAACACCACCAGGAGAGTGAGGGAAAGTGCTCCAGTCACACAAGTCTGAAGTTGTACTGGGCACTTCTTACTAAGCCCATGCTGAAATAAATAACATAATGCTACCCCGTGAGGTCTACTATAAATCAGCTCCTTTTCAACCCATTAAAAACTGCATAAATCACATTCTGTTAGCTCAGGGCTGCTTTATAATTGCTAAATAGTGCCAGATTTCCAGCAGAAACAAGGGCTTGGTGGTGGAAAAGATTAGAGCTCCATAAATTAATCAAGCATAATTTACCCACTCATAATATCAATAATCATGCAGCACTCATAGCATGCTCTTATGTCCAACATTTAATGCTTACAGCATAGCCATTATGGATTATTATGCAATGAAGGCTACCACTTCTAGAAATTACACATTACAGATTCAATCTATTGACTAATACTAAAAATCTAATGGAAAAAAACCCCATACTGTTCATTTAAATGGAGATTAAAATATTCTTTCTAGGCTGGACCATCTAGGTGTAAAGTCTCCAGAGGCTCCAATGATTTCAGACACCGTTTCTCTCTTGGGAAATGCCTGGTGGGTGCTGGGGAAGGGTCAGTTTGTCACCCTATATGTCCCTGCAGCAGCTCGTGACAAAATCCTGGTGCTGAACTCTGTGGCAGAAGGTCTGGGGCTGTTTTAATTGATATTCTGAAGTCTTTACCAGAGCTCTCACGTGCCTGCTGTTAGTTACATATTCTTATACAATATTCTACAGTCATTCCCTGAGAAATTGTATGATGGCTTGGCTGCAAAAGTTGTGGATGGGTCAGGGAACTGTGGAAAAAGGAAGATGGAGAAGGCCCTGGAGATCTGGGTTCTTTCTCCTGCCAGACTGCCAGGGGTGAAAGAGTAAAGCATTTACACAAGGTGCTCATCTTCACAGCTCAGCTGACATGTAAATCTTCAGATTGTTGAGAATCCACAACAGAATTGAGTAAGACGTTATTCTCTAAGCATGCAAAGAGCTGCCTTATCTAATGGGTCTGGAAAATCAGAGGTACACGCCTGAAGTGAGGCAGTCAAAATCAGCATTTTCAAACCTCTCTCTGCTGCTCTGCATACCCCTCCAAGCTGTGAGGTGGACACTCCAGCCCCACACTGCTCAGAGCTTTTCTCCAGCAGGTACTGTAGTGACAGGCACTCCATAAAAGCCTCTGAATACATTAATAACTTCTGCCCTCACAGATTACGGGGGAAAAATGTTTGTGATATGCACTTTAAGGCTGCATCACAATGCATATGCACAAGAAACCAAGTGAAGATTGTAGAGGCAACCACAATTCTGGCACTTCCTAAGTTTTTTGTGTCTGCTTTTAAAATCTTCATAATGTGCTTTTAACATAGCAGCTTTCTGGTATATAACATGTGATTATCTGAAATTACATATATATTTTCCCAGTATCTGGAGAACATTTTGTTTTGTGCTTTAGAAGGATCCCGAAAATAATCGTTATTTAACAAAATCATCCCTGGCTTTCTTTTCCCTTTGCTTTTATGTGGAAGCCACAGAACAGCTTTTCACATACCAGATGAATAATGTGTAGGAAGAGTGAGAGATGAAGGAATTGATAGCTTCTTTTTAAGTATGTGAATTTAATTTCACCAGGCACTTTAATCATAATGCAGATCCAAATTTACAGGGGAAAAAAATCTCCTGAATGCTCCTATATGTTGGTTTATATACATGACTGAAAAAGTTCATGTTCTAGAAAAGAATACATTTCTTTCCTGATTTTTTCAGCTGTTATTTGAAAATGAATATACATCAATATCTAAAGTATCAGGCAGCATAAAAACATTCTGCATCTTCAAATTACAGCACAATACAGTCAGAGGCTTGCTGGACAACTGTTAGACTACCAGACCAGATTTAGAGGTTTCACAGACAGAAATGTTCTTGCACTGTTGGATTTTTTTTAGCAAAACTCTTTTTCTTATCAGTGCTAAGAAGAAAAAAATGAGCTATCCAACACATCCTAAACTCAAAAGTACTGTGGCACTTGCAGTGAGAAAAATTCCTTGTTTCCTATCCCCATTCCCTCCAGCTTCTCTGCAACATAACTGCAGACATGAATCCCTCTCCCTACTGGAAAAGTGTATCTATTGATCCTGAAATCAGCACGTGTAACAGTTATGCAATTGATCTGCCAGCACCATCCCCAGCTCCCAGTTTGGGAGGAAAACATTCCTGGTTCTGGAGCGGAGGATTTTCAGAGCACAAAGTATGAAAGAATAATTCTACTTGTTTAGGTAAAAGAGAGCCAATGGAATTTTTTCCTCTATTCCTAATGATCACAGAAATAACACATTCTTGCATATTTTATCACAAGCAAAAGATCCAAGAAATCCTAATTCCTTCATGTTAAAAGCCCACAGCATTCCCTCAATACAGAACCCCAGAAATACATTTAAAACATCCAAAGCTTCAATGCCCACTCACCTCAGCTAAAACTCCCTGCAAACAGATCAGTTAAGGAAAATAAGGCATCTCTAGCTCGAAGAAAATATTTATCCCTCTTTCTATTCATTTCTTTTATCCCTTGCTACTCACCTCAAGAGCTGCTGTTGCTCGGAGCACACAGAAGGCAGCAGCTCAATCCGAGGAAGAAAAATGTTATTTCCTTCCACTCTCTGTTACTGCTCTCCCTTGGAACTCCTTCACTTTCTCTTTCAAGTTGCACAGAAACACGAGGATGGACCCTTTGGGCTCTCTCCAGGTCTGTGTATATTATGTAAAACAGATGGATGCATTTCCTGCTTTAACCACAAAAAGCATGTCTGCACTGACAGGCACTGGGATCATTAATGGTGACTGTGTGCAACAGTGCAAGCCCACGGAATGCTCAGAACTGGGCTCAGCTCTCTAAATGCAGAACCAGAGCAAAATCTGCAAATCAACTTCTCTTTGTTGCAAAAGTTTCTCTTTTTCTCTCCTGCAGCAGAAAATCTCTGTTTAACCCGCGCATTTCAGTGGAAATGCTGGAGCAGAGCTCTGGACTTGGTGTAACACCAGAAACAAACACACTGGGGATGTTCTGGCCATTAAAACACCTCCAACCCCAGCGTAACTTTCAGTCAGCTACCACATCAAACCTGTGATTCCTTTCTCCCAAGACAATTTCGTCTTGTAGCACTGTCAGCAAACTGCTCCAGCACTGCTTGAAAAGATTCCAGCCCAAATTACAGTTGTGAAAGCCTGTTCTGGCCTCTTCCCTTACTATTTTTTCTAGAATATTTACATTTCATATTATTCCCCACCCAGTCTCAGTGATAGTTCCCAGAATGCAGGAAAACAGTCTTTCCTTCCTGCAATCCTAAATGCCTTCATTAGGGAGACTTAACGTTGAAGTGTTTGGGAAGGCAGATGCTCTGGATTTAAAGGAAACAGGAGAGGACTCAGTGAACAGCTGCATTGCTCTCAGCTTCTAGAGAGCCATATTTCAGAATGGTTTTCTACATTATTTTGTCAGTGGGAACATATTATTACCATCTATATTTAAAAACACTGGCTTTCCTGCACGAAGGCAACAGCAGCAACTTAAAACCACAATGACTGTTCTGTGCAAGTATTCTGTGCCAATGATGCAGAAAATGAGATCCAAGTGAAAAACAAAGTGGTTTAGAAGGTCTTTGCTTGCAAGGTGTCTGTACAGAACTGGCCAAAAACAACTGGTACAGGAATTATTGTACACTTTAATCAATATTCACAGCTCTTTGTTGAAATTTCACTGACTGCTCAGTAATACCTTGTTTTTACTAATGAGCACTATTTTATTACATCTGTAGTACATTGAAATCCTGGAAATTAAACCATGTTCCCAAGTTAATTTTCTTCTCTTCTTAAAGAAAATATTTTTCAAGTCAACTGAGCGCTGTCTGTTTCTGTAGATATTAAATCATGTAATTCCTGGAAGAGTCTGGCAAACAATTCCACTTTGGAGCCCTGAGCATAGACTAGAGAACTGCCAAAACCCAGGGAAAAAATATAAATGCATTTTCAATAAAGTCTTATAAATTTAAAGTAAATCACAATCCTTTTTCCCCCAGGAAATAGATATTAACAGGTTTTTTTCTCTTATTGAGTCTTCTTATGCATCATCTCCAACCACCCACGTTTATTTTCCAGAATAGTTTAGGCAGTGACTAAAGGATCCACTGCAGCTCAGGTAAATTGCTTCTTCTGAAAAATGTGCACTAATCATGTGGATAATATAAAATTGATTTGGTTTAATTCAATGAACACATGTAAAACAGAGCTTTCAGTCATAAACAGGACTTCAGTGGACAGCCCATTGTTTATTCCCTAAGGGATACTTTAGGGAATAAGTTTAATGAAGTACTGTTTCAACAACTTATTGTCATTGGGAGTGTTTTAATTAATTTCAGTGGCAGTTAATTTAAATAAAAAATACAATGTCCATCTCTCACTATTCTGTGCACAGAAATCCCTTCTGCTTACTGAAGTTATGGAAAAAGCTATGACAAACAAAAAAGCTATGACAAAATGTAAATAAAAATATTAGGCAAATTCTCTATTAAAAATTAAAGAGTCTTAGAGCAAAGTTCCCAAACATGTGCTTAAATTCAAGAACTTAGTCTTTACAAGGTTAATAGGATTCATTTGTCATGGAGATGCCTCATGCCAAACAGGATTCTTTGAGTTTTAAACCCATGTCTGCTAAGCTTCTAAATACTTGAATTTTAGGCACACAAGTTTGAAAATCTGGGAAAAGCTTCTTAAATGCAAGTGAAAAATAAACAAATCTATCCTGGTGCAGAAGTCGCTATGAATCATCAGGCCCAGAGAAGTTACCCAAGGCAGGAGCTGTGTCACAGCCACTGCAGCAGCCAAGGCAAGAGGAAGCTTTGGATACAGGAAAACAAATGAATAAACATCTTGAGGAAGCTGATGCTTTGTATTCTTGCTGATGGGAAAAATTCCCCAAAAGCCTAGAATGGCTTAACTTCAGATTTTTCAATGCCATAAATAAAATTTTGCCTCCTTAACAAGACTCAGACTTGATCTTCCCTTTCTGCATGAGAGTCAGGACTCTCATTTTTACACTTCCAGATATGAAGCCCCTCTGGGTACTTACACTGCAGGAATAAACCATCTCTACAGTGAATACAGACCCTTTTAAAGCATCTCTTTTAGAATCTCAGCTTCATTCATCCACTTTGTATTCTCCATGGAATGGAATTCTTCATTTCTTAGGGGGAACGAAGTTTTAGTCAAGATTTTCTTAGCAAACATGCTTCAAATATGTGAATGTCATAAAGCATTCATACCAAATGTCTCATGTAAAATTCTGTGAATGTGGCAATAGCTTTGGATAATAGTTTACATTTCAGCTGCCAATGTATTTCTGTGTTAGAAGTCATTCATTTATTTATGAGATTCATAGATCTTTGGATTAGAGCTAAAATATAAGACAGTCTTTGCTGGTAATAAATTGTGACTCCTTTCACTGAAGCTGGCCCACATTCCATTTTCCAATGCCTTACTGTGCAACTTCTTTAAAAGTCTTCCAGTAAGAAGAGATTAAATTGTCAGAGTTAGCAGGTAATGGCTTGGGCAGTTGACAGAGCACAAACCTGGCACACAGAGCATATGTGGTTATTGAAAATCTTGTTTCCTCACTGAGGAAGGGGTCATTGGGTGCAAATGGGGTAGGTCACCTCTTGAAAATCCAAAGTGGATTTTCTGTTTCTTTTGATTCCTGTTTTCCAAGAAAAAAAAAATCTAATGAGAAAAATCTGTCTGTGTATCAGAATGCTGAGTGCTAATTTTAGAACTCCTCAAATAGAATCAGAAGACTCTCTGACACACTCACAAGGAAGAAAAATTGGCATTAGAGGAATCCTTCTTAACAGGTTTTAAATTAGGTGAAATTAGGACTACAGCATTCAGCATTTCTTAAATACTCATAAATTGTGTTTGGATTCAGTTTTGAGGCTTTTTTTCTATTAGACTTAATAAATACCTACAGAAGAGGCATACTTATAAAAATTGGAAACAGCTACTCTTTAAAGCAAAAACTTTAGATTTAAAACTACTGCAGAATGAGGCATTTGTTCTCTTGTTGTCATGAACCCAAAGAAATCTCTCTTATTTTAAAGTCTTTTCCATTTGAATACACTTAACATGTTTGGAGAACTTTGTTACTACTGCAGTAATTAACATTTGCAACCTTTGCTGACTTGAAATTAATGTTACATTAAGTAGAAAAAGAGAGACCAGAGATTCCAATATATTCCTGGAAGTATCTTTATAATGTCTTAACAATTACACTTTAAAAGCTAGAAAATTCACATGCTACTATCACTGTGTATCTTGTTCCATCTTAATTAGGATATTTGTGGGTTTTTTATGTGGCAATAAGTTCCTTTCATTTTCTCAAGAAGGCCTTTTTTCAATTTTTATTTTCATCATCTGTCACAGAAATTTGTTGTATGTGTAAGCAATTTAATGGTTCACTGAAAGGTTGTTATGCAACTGAGTTGTATAAAACCCTGTCCAAGCCCAGAAATTACTGTAAGGGGGAAACACTGAAATGGTGAAGGGCTGAGCATTTAAATATGTTTTCTGTTGGTATTTCTGTCTTTTGTCAGTGGGTTTGTAGAGCTCCTGTGAGGGCAAGAGGGAAGAGATCACCTAATGTTGGGATGTCAGGGACAAAAAGCTGCTGCCCAGGCAAGAGTCTGGAGCCCTAACGTAGCCAAGAGGAGTCAGCAGTGCCATTTCTGCTCTGCAGAGATCTCAGGTGATTATTCCAACACAGAGCTTTCCAAACAGAAGCCACTCAGTGCAATGCTGAGCTATGATTAAAATCATTAAGCCTGGATTTATCAGTGCAAGTGATGAATGATTAAATGCGTCATTCCAAGTGCACCAGGGTCAGGACTTGAGGGCTTTCTATCAATACATGTTTGTAACCCTGTAAATGAATACAGTGGATGGGAATATTATCAGCTGGTGAAGATGGCACTGAGGCAGGTTCTGAGCCCCTGTGACAGCAGGTACAGCTGTTTCCAGAGTGAGGATCAGGGTGTATTTAATGCAAATTACAGATCCTGCCAGGATTTCTCAGGTCACTAAATCAGTTCCATCGCTGTTGACCATTGTGTGATTAACCACAGAGCCAGGCACTGCCCTGGGAGTGAGGGATGGATAATGGGACCCTGAACTGATTTCACCTAAGCACTACTACAAAAACAGTGAAAGACCCAGCACTGGGGGTTTGATTTCACCAACACTGATTTCTACAGGAATAAGAGTTCTTCTTAGGGTATATGACAGAACAAAGAAACATCATCATGCTGTACTCTTGTTTCTGCAGTAACAAGATAGAACTTCACAAATTCAGTTTATTTTCCAACCACAGTATTCTCTGAGAAACTAGAAACTCTTCCTTGCAAAGAACCTTTGTATTGGACTGGATGATCTTCTGTGATCCCTGCCAGCCTGAATCACTCTGTGATCCTGTGATCTGCTTATGTAACCCCCACAAATAAAATACACGTCCACATCCATCAATTATTTACCAATATTTCTACATATGCCCCAAATATATGTTTTTGACCTTCGGGCAGAAACAGTGAAGCACAGTAGAAAATTCCACTTGGCCAAAGCTGGAAAAGTTTAGAAGCCTGTAAATTATCCACTCTTCTAGAGTACAAGAGTAACTTTGGTAAAGCAAGAAACAGTACAGCAGGTTCATTTTGTACAAAAACCACAAAAGTGAAGCAGTTGTTGGTAATCAGCACCACTCCTTGGGATGAATTTCTCTATTTGCAATTGAAATTCCTAGTTTGAGCACTAAATAAATTTTTAAGGGGAGCTTTACAGACATTACCTAACATCACACACAACATGTATTTCTCTCCTCGCTTGTTAAAATAAGATTTTTGTAGCTTCTAACATTTGTCACACAAAGCATGCCATTTGAAACAGGGATGGTCACTTTTTCACCAGCCAACATAAAATAAAGTGAAAAGAGTGATGTGAAAAAGCAGTAGCACTCAACTGTAATCCCTGTAGGATTTTCTCTTATCACTTCCCACATTCTATGAGCATTCCTCACAATCTCTCCTGCCTTTTCACTTGTGATGGTCTTTCCAGAGAATAATCAGTGAGAAAGCAATTTCTGCATTGCATAAAAGTACATAATTTGTTTCTAGTCAGTTCTGAAAACACTGACTGTCCTTCCTGTATGGGATAAATCATGAAACAACTGAACATGAGGACAGTGTAGGTGGCACAGGACTTAGAACTACATTTCCATTCCTTGGAGGATTAAAACTGGATAAAGTTTTCATCCATATCCACAGATCCAAATCAGCATGTCAGGAATTGTCGATTTTCCTGTCTGGTAATGCTTTCATGGACTGCTGTTTTGGGCCTCTCTTCATCAGCCTCCCTCCAAAATTGCTGTAAGAATTTGAGACTGGCTCTACATTAATCAGCTAATAAGAGTAGGATACCCCAACATGTTATTTATCTAAACTCACATCTATCTCTTGCCCTGGGAGCTCCAGGGATGAGGGAATGTGGACCAGGGAGGGCCACACCAGTGTTCAGCACCACGGTCAGCTCAGGACTATGCACAGCCAATAGAAAAGGACCTTGATGCACTAAAAAGTCAAAACTCCCACCAAAACCACAGAGAAATCTCAACACTTATTGAAGATAAACAGAGAAGGCTTTTTTTTTTTAAGTCTAGACCTTATATTTTATTCATTAACTGCATTCTCTCATTTTATTCATTCTGCATTCTTTATAGGCCACTCAACAAGGAATATAATGCGAATAGATGTGAGATAACACATTGTTATCACTATTTGTAACACTATTTACTTTCAGCAGTGCACAATGCAGCTGCAGTGGAAGAAAAGCCAGATGAATTGGGCACTTGCACTTGCATGTACTTTTCTTTGAACTCTTTATGTACAATATATGGGCTCAATTGTGCCTTTAGGCACAAGCTTGAACAAAGATCATAAATTGAACAATCTCCAAAGACATAATATTGTAGCACAACTCCCTCTTGGTTTCATGATAGGCCAGCCACAAATGAGGCTTTTTGGGAGCATTCAGCAGCCTGTGAGCAATGCCCTGGACACGCTCACCCACCAGGGCAGGCACTGACCCCTGAAAAACCTACTGCTCCCTCCACTTCTTGTCTGCTCCTCAGCTGCATCCCCCCAAAACCAGAAATGTGTGCCCCATGCATGCAGAGTGAGACAGACACACATTTTCAGTCCCTTCAGTGGATGGATGGATCTAGAGATTGGGTCTGTGTAGGTTTAGCTGATTTTTATTCCCTCTGAGTGTGGAAAACCTGGAGATGCATTGGGTAGATTGAGATTATTCCTGACTTAAACTGATCTAGATGTGTGTGAGATGCTCATTCAGAAAGCATCTTAATATATTTTAGACATGTAAAAAGGCAAATGAGGTCCTACTGGATTAATTATGTATCAAGCTAATGAGAGCATTACTATTTAGGGAAGAGGTTGTCGTAGGTTCTGAACAAGTTCTTTGACAATTTACTGCTGACAACAAAGCTGGCCTGGGAGTCTAAAATTTCCACAGCTTCCAAGTGTTGTGGGTGTAGACAATTTTGGTATATACTTCATAAAACCCCAACTGCAGTAAGGTTAGAAAATCTTCCTGATTAAGTTACCTGGAATGTGTACAGACTAGAGAGAACATGGCAAAAATGCACATGGGAGATCCCAGAACAAAGAGAAAAATCAATCACTGCCTGTTTACTAAAGTGGCCAGACTGATAAATCACTGCACACAAAGACATTTTAGCCCAAAAGTTGCCCTTTCCATGAATCCTACAGGCTTTTTGACACGGAAATGCTTACAAAATCTAATCCAATTTACCTAAGTGCATGTGCTTGGAAGTAGCTTAATTAAACCACAGTATATTTGCATGAATAGTCTCTCCTAGAATTAAAGTAATCTTAATTCAATTTAGGTTCATTTAATTTGGAACAGAATAAAGCTAAATTAAATTGAGCTCACTTTAATTCTCAACATGAGTGTCCACACAGATTTTAATAGTTAATTAATCCACTGTACTTTCGTAAGTAAACCTGCATGGATTTTCATAGGCTGTGTTTATGTAAACAAGCTCTAAACACGCTCTTATTTTATTTCAAGACTGTTCTATTTTCTGTTACACTCCATATGGGCTAAATTAACAGTCACTAGGAGGAGCCAAGTATTAGCAGATTGTTCTTAACCAAGACTGTATTTTCCATCACTGGATATAAAAGAGAATTTTTTATATATTCTCTGAATGACAGTCCTCAATGAAGCCCTTTAGGCCTTAAAATCTACTGATGACAAACAAAATAAGCTAGATATGATTTCTTAGAAAAAAGTCTTTAAATTCCATGTCTAAAAATTATACACTTAAAAATGTTCCTTTGCAAAATAGATTATAGAATAGGAATTGGATTTTCTAGATAACAGATGCACTAAAACCACAATTTGAAACAATTTTTGGACTCTGTCCCAGCATAAATCAATCATATGGATTCTGAAAATGCTAAGACAGATCTTGAAATGGTAATTAATTTGACATCACAATTTTGATGTCAAAGAAGAAACTCTGATTTATGGCTGTAAAGCTCTAACTCAGCAATTAAAAACCATGTTTTTCTAAGTTTCGCTGTTTCCAAAGTTCTTGGGTCCCCTCATTAGTTTAAGTTTTTAAAATGTTCTCCTGTTCATGGGGTGAGAAACTCTATCTTTGGCTGCAACTCCTTTCAAATCACAGCTTGCTGGGCAAGGCTCATGTTAGCTGTGATTGCAGTTGGCAGGGCACTAGATTAGCTGTTGACATCAAGCCAACATTTAATTTTGTTTTCTTGAGTCATCTGTTGCCAGTTCCCATGACAACTGCTCTTCCAGCCTTCAGATTTACTAGAGAAAACCATTAAAATGGCCAGGAGTACAGAAAGAGATCCTTTGATGTAGATGGAAGTTCAACTGTTTCCTTCAATGAAACAGAAAGATCTTTTCAGTTATTGCTTCACCACGTAACTTCTGCTCAGGAAAACACGGATGTTCTTGTGTTAGAAAAACAGAGTGAACAGTAGTTTTTAAGAAGAAATCTGCTTTAGCATCTTTCTACTACAGAATGAAGGGCTTTGTATCTAAAAAATCATGTCATGCAGAGGATGGGGAAAAAGTATTTTTCTATTCTTGCACAGTAATAATGAAAGATGAAATTTAAGATATGGATTCTTTTGATCTGCACTAGAGTCCCTCTACATTTGCCTTTTTTGTCTCACAAATGTGTACTTAGGTAAAGGATGTATCTCAGGACGACATCATTGCTGTGCTGAGTCAGCCCAGAGGTTGAACCAGACCAAAGGAAAAGGCCAATTCCAATCCTCTGGGAGCATCTGGAATCAAAAATACCTTTGGCTAAAAATACTAAAATACTTGTCAGTATTTTATGGATTGTAAAATATGTACAACCCATAAACCCCCGGTTATGAAAGCATAAGAAGAAATTGAATACCATACTGGATTACAAGTCCTTGTGGTAGAATGTTAACACTCAGGTTATTTCTAAGCCCATCTCCTGTTGACTTTCACAGATCCTCCCAAAGTCTGAATTCTACACTACCCTTACTTGCTGTGTTCAAAGCACTGCAAAGCACAAGCACCCCCAAATCCCTTTGAAAAGGAAGCACAAATAGAATAGAAAAAGGTGCACAATACAGACAAAATCCCAGGCAGGGTCTGTATCTCTTCATTAAGTAAACCTTTCACCTCTAGTATATAAAAACAAGCACAACCATTTCATGGGTGTTTCCCACTGCCCAGGAGCTTGTTCTAACAGGCATTATTTGCAGGAGGATGTCCAACTCCCCCACACCTGCACAGAAAGGGCAGCACATGGCAGTGCTTGCAGCCTCAAGTGAGGATCATGACTGTGTTCTATGAATGGCTCTCTGCTAAGGCAATACCCTAGAGATTTTTAGGCACCCCATTTAGTTTATGTTTCATTATTAACATCTGCATGACTTTTCCAGGCTGGCTCTTCAACAGCAATTCAAGATTGCTTTCCCAAATGTGAGGATACATAACCCTACCCTCTTGATTAAAATGGAGAGAACAAGGTGATTACTCTGACAAAAACCTACCCTGCCTCTCTTCTTCTCCTCCTCTGCCCAGTAGAAGCAGTTAAAACATTTTAAAGATAATGGGGGTGTATGTGGGAGAAAGTGAAAGATAAGGAGAGAGAACACTCCGGGTCCCCAGCTTGAGTTAACTCTCCCAGTCCCACTGGAGAATCATCTTCCACCAGTTGGAAATCCAGAGATCTCAGGGGTTGAGTATGTTTGGTACCAGTTTGGTGCAGGGACTGAGGGTCTGTGCCCAGTTTGGGTGTAAAGCCACCCTTGGCACTGATTGTTGGGACTGGTGTGAATCAGTGACAGAGGAAAAGGGGACATGTGATGGCCAGGACGTGTCACTGCCACCTCCCAGTGCTACACTGGAGCTGAAACAGCCACATCCACTAAAGCTGCCAGTGTTTATGTAATGCTCTGGGCTGTGAATCCAGGCTCTGTGTGATTGCTTCAGAATGCACTTGCCTCGTGAATGCCATTGATGCAGCCGCCTGCACGCGTTCAAAATGCTCTGTTTCATGTTTTGCTTTTATCTTTAAATATATTTGAGTAGGTTCTCCTCTCTTCTAAAACAGCTCATATAATAGGTAGAACTAAAAATGATTTAATAGCTTCAGTGCCTTAGAGCTACTGCCATGCATGAAATTCAAACTGTGACTATAAAAAGAAGCAAGGACTTTCTCTCCAATTCACATTTTTAGCCGCTTCTCTATTTTTTGAGAAGGACAAAACCTGTTCATGCTTCAGGTCAGAATCAGTTAAATAAAATGCAACCTGAAAGTTATTGCAGATCATCTGGGGAACTGGAGGCAAAAGTCTGGGGGGTTTTGACTGCTTGAGAAGGCAATAAGCTTAGTAAGATTGGTAGTTGCTAATTAAGGTGGTAGCATGACCCAAATTTGCTTTCACAGCCCTTACTGATTTAGTCAGATGCAATGACATCCATTATAGCTGAGCAAATAGTTCCTGATGAGTAATGTATTTGCACCTCCATATTTTCTATCTGCATATTCCCTTGATTGTGTCACAGTTTTCCTGTCACCATCACCAGCCTGTACGTGCTGGATTATTTCTGCAGTGTTTGAAATGTGTATTGTCTGCACTCAGCAGCCAAACACAAGTGGCACTGCTCAGTCCTAGTCCAATACCTTATGTCAGTTCACTCTGTGACTGAGTGCAACTCTTAATTAAGTTTATTAGCATGTGTGCAAAACATATGCTTGGCTATTCAAACCTTGTTTTTGCACAGATGCTGCCTAATTTTGTTAAATGGGAGAGACCACTATAATTTTTAGGAGAAAATAGCCAAATTAAAATAGATTGAACCATTTGACTGTGTTCCCAGACTAACATGACTATTCAGTACCTTGCTTGTCAGAATTTAAACATTATCTATTCCAAATGCTCTGAAACAAGAATTGGTGATTTTATTAAGCTGCTCCTGGGTTTCACTTTGAGCTTCACTCCAGCCCAGGCTGAGACTCAGTGAGTTCTGAGCCATAAGCACGCTGAGACTCTCCTGCAGGGTGTACATTGAGACACTCCTGGAGACTGATTTTAGGATTGAATCATAACCCTTATGACTTTGGATGAGCCCACTGAGGAAGCTCACTGTGGGGAGCTGCTCTGTCTGCTGGAGCGTGCCTTAATTGTGTCATCAGAGCCTTGGGTCATACTGTGAAGAGGTAGACAATGTCATATCCTCTAAACATGTTCTAACCACTCAGGCATTTAATCAGAGACTGACATATTTATTATGAATAAAAGGAACAGGAGGATACCATGAATTTCTTTAGAGCCACTTAATTGACAGTGCGTTGGGTAATGAATGACCAATTAATAAAATGAAAGCGGAATATAATGGATTTGTACTTTGTTTGTACACAACACGCATCATTAGGACTCTTCAGCCATCATTAGCTCTGTCTCCTCTGCACTGAGTCATTCTGCTCCCTGGAAGAAGTCTGGGCTGCATTACAGAACTGCCAAACCATTCCACTGATAGAGCTACAGCCTTCTGGATTGTCCTCCTGTGCAAGCTGGTTCCCTGAATTTAGGGATTCTTTCCCATTTCTTTTTTTTACATTTCATTATGGAATTGGTTATGCAGAAAGCTCAGGGCTAATCTCATCAGAATTTTCCAAAAGCAAAGATGTACAAAGAAAAACTCTTACTCTACCAAGCAAAGAGCCTGGGCTCTTGGAGGATTCTGCTTGGGTCCTGTAAAGGAAAGGGTAGGGAGAAACCAGGAGCAAGTAAAAGTGAATGACCTTAATGACTTGTAGTAGCATGACTGTTCAGTCTCAAAAAAATTAAAAAGAAACATTGAAATAATGAAACAAAACTAAAGGAAGAGCAGTCTGGCAGATTCTGGTCTCTGTGCTATCAACTCTCGTAAAGTCCTTCCACTGGTAGGTTCTCAAGAAAATCCCCAAAGGGATTTTCTCAAAGTTCAGTTAAAATTTTTGTATTTCTAGTAAAAAATACAGCCCTTCATCTACCAGAGGACTAGTTAAGCACATAAGAATCAACCTTTGATTAAAAAAATAAGCATTATTCATGCAGTCTGGTTAAGCAGTCAATCATAACACACATATCAGTGGTAGCTGTGTGCTTGAATTCTCTGAATGTTTAGTTTAATATTCTGTGCTAAATAAAATAGGCATGGCAACAACATATAAAAGAGTTCTTTTACCTACAATGAAGAAACTTTGTACAAAATCTACAAATTATTTGCACAAAAATCCCATGAGTGCATATGCAAAACACTTCATTATGTCTGTTAGTTATTGTAATTGACATTAACCTGTGCAATTACTTGCTCTGCATCACAATTCCAGGTGAATGGTTAAATCAGCTTCAAAATTATGAATAGCTGAAAAATCCCATTTCAAACCCCAAGCCATTTAATAAAATCTCTTCTTGTATAGTAAACAAAGTGCATATCACAAACTAACAAACTGCAAGCTGTATTATTTTCTGAAGTGACTGCAGCATTCCCAGGGGAACTGAGGTTGTTGTTTACAGAACAAGAATTCCCCATGCAACTGCAGTGAAATTGTTCTTCCCATCAGGACTCAGCCACACCATCAGGATGGGTTACTTGGGTCCTGTCAAACCTTGGCTGTTCTGCTAGGGCTGTTAAACACTTTTTTTAATGCTCTAATTTGAGTATTTGAACACTTTCTGCATTAGTCCATTAGCAGTAACTTAGTTACACACAAACATAATTGCCTGGCTTCTCTCTTTTTTAGGTGACCAAAGTTTGGGTGGGGTTGGGTTTTTTGGACTCTTTTTCAAGGAGAGGAGGACTGGAATATTACAGCTGTAAATGTAATTTTGGAAATTCATTTTTGGAAAATGAGGATGATTCTGTAGCACTTCTTAAGGACTACCAGAGTAGATTTGTCCAAGCACTCCTAGAGGACTGTTCCACTCTTACATCCTCTTGGATCTAAAAGCTTTGTTCTCATCTCTTTTCATGACTAAATGCCTTAATATTTGGCTCTACATTTTCTGGGAGAAAGAGCTCTTATAGTGGTATTTCATCAGCTGAAATTCAGTTCTAAATATAGCTGAAGTTTGAGCAGCCTCTTGTGTGTGGATATGAGGGGCAGAATTGGTGCTCGAGGTTGGCCTCTTGTAAGCTCTCTCCAGGCTGCTGATGGATTTGTAGTGGCACAAGCCATGGAAAAAGAAAATGTCAGAAATCCAGATACCCTTGGGTTGTGCTTTCCACACAGTATGTTGACAGGAAAACACACAAAATACAAAGGTAAACAGGTGATAGCTGCCATCCCCTCCTTACCTCTTCTTTTCTCACTTCCCTCCACCAAAGAAAGCTTCAATTGTTTGAGGTTTTTTTTCAGCAACAGTGGTAAAAAATGAAAAATTAAAACCTTATAGCTACTCTCTCTCATCCTGGAGATTATCCTAGAGCCTGACCAAAGCTGCAGTGCAGAAAAATCTGGGCACATATTTTTAAAATTCAGATTTGAGCAACAACATCAACAACAGCAAATCCCCAAACCCCACCCCCTTGCCCCCTGCCAGGACCTGGACCAGACACAGACTGTAATTACCAGAGTTATTGCTGAGGAGAGAACATCCAGAATGCAATTATGCTATTAGGGCAGGGTAATCAGAATAACTTGCTTATTAGAGAAAACCATCTACTTGTCCTACACTATTATTTTCACTTTTATAAAATAGCCTCCTTAGGAGATATAACAATTAAACAGCGATTGTGCATGTCAAATCAATTTTCAATGGATATGGATTATATGATAGCACAGGACCTGAAAGGGAATCACAGTTTAGTGTCCAGGCATTTAAATTGTGCAAATAGTTTTACAGTGATGCACTGCTTTAGATGTGCAACTGTGAGTTCCCATTATCCTCAGTCCAACAAACTGATGGTCATTGGTAGCAAACAGAGATGTGAAATGCCCAGCAAAATGCATTAAAACTGTTACATCTCAGACAAAACCCTAAAAATATATATAATTACTATTCAAACATCAGTGTTATTGGAATCTGATTCCTGAGCCACTTGGAATTTGCTGATTTGAATGTGATACTTGGGATTCCAAAACTGCTGAAAATTTATGAAAATGATACTTTCTACATCTTTGGGATACAATTGCTGTAAATAACTCATCTGTCACAAAAAACATCTTCAATAACCAGGCTCTCACCTCAAGCAGACTTCGATGGCAGTGGAACAGATAAAGCCTTCTTCACATCTCAGAAGGCAGAGTGCGTTTTGGGCAGAAAATGGATGAAATGAAACAGTTTCTTAAAACCACTCCAGACACACTATTTTTACTTTGAAGTCACAGCTTCTGAAAGCAACCCAAATGACAAGATGAGAGCAGGAGCACTGGGTCAGTCAGGCTGGCTGCAATGGTGAAATGCCAGCAGTGGAATCTCTGTGCTTTTTCTGGAGGTTACAAAACATCTGAGCTAACAATAGTTGTGGTTTGTGCACAGGTGGATGTTCCAAGGGAAATCAGAGAAGAAAAATACAGGCTTTAGAAGGTATAATTAAAAATTTCACAGCAACAGTCATGAATCTGAAGTTTGGAACATTTCTTGGATGTTTAATGAAGTGGAAGGACTTCATTTCAGTGGTCCCCTTGAAAATGGGATTGCTGATTTCTGGTGTTAAGGGACTGTAAGATCTGACTTGAGCTGTAAGGCAGGAAATCAGCACTGCCGTGACAAATTTTGCAGAACAGTTGTTATTCTCAGGAGAATCTTGCAGCAGTTTTTTAACCACTTCTTCACAGATTCCTTTACCTGCAGTACCTGAGCGTGCCTGAGCTTTGCTCTCCAGCTCTTGCCCTTGCTCTGAGCTTATCAGAGTGTGCCAGTGTTATCAGCTGAGGGACTCACGGAGCTCTGATGCTGCAAGAGACTCGAACCCTTGGAGCAGTCACCCAACACGTTCGTGACTCAAAGCCAACACCTGTGGGGCTCCTTGGAAAAGCTTTTCAGAGCTGTTATAACAGAAAAGCAGGACTGATGTGGCAAAACAGCTTCCCAAAAGCTGCCAACCACAGCAAAGTGAAGGGAAAAGGCAGCCACTTACTCCAGCTATAGAGACCTTGCCTGCAGCCCTGCTTTCAGCAGCTCCAGATGTAATTACACTTCTATTCACCACCACTGCAGGTGCAAGCTGAGCAGCAGCGTGAGTATCAATGTGTGTGGGTGTGCAAATGCCTCATCACGGTGATTTGTTAGCACAGTCAGTGATGCTTTGTGTCCCATGAATGTGTAAATTAGGTGCTCAGCTCACTCGAGTGAAAAACGTTTAACTTTGCCTCCCTGGCCCATCTCTCTCCACAGACACGGGAGAAGGAAGTCGTTTGATTCCTTGTCAAAGTAGCAGCTTCCATCTAAAATCTAAGCCAGCTCTCTTGTGCTCTCCTTGGGTTTCTAACAACGGAGAGAAGTGAATCTTGAGGAATTAGTCGTGTTCAATCATATCTTAATCACATGCATGATGTGCTCTTATGCAGCATTAGAGTAAGAGGCATCACATCTTGTGTTGTCATTTCTGGGACAGAAAACTGGGGCTGTTGGCTGGCTTTAAATCATTTCTGGCATTAACGAGATTCTGACCAGAGGCTTTATTTCATGTTCAGGATCTGCACTGCATTATTTCCTATTATATCACAATACATTGCAAAGGAACAGCTAAGTTACCAAGACTAATCCTTTAAGTCTTTCTTTCTTTACAATGTCAGACAAAATAAGACTATGCCATATTTCTGTAATCTCTCTTGTATTATGAGAACATTATGATCTATAACAACAAAATCTCTAAACTGCACGATTCCCGTCGGCTCTGATATGCTTAGTCTTGTCCCCTTCTGTCAGAAAAGATAATTCTAAGTCTCTGTGATTTCATTTTAACAGACACTATCTGATTAAAAATCAGATTATTATTGTAAAGCAGGAAAAAGAAGTTTCCTTGTGTTTAAAAATGAGAATTTCTGAAAAACCATGATGTAATACCAAAGTTCTCCTCCTTCTTCAAAAACCTACTTAAAATGAAAGTTAGTTTTCAAGCTACTGCCACTTTTTCCCTACTTGGATATGTACATTTAGATTAATCTGTTGAAAAGTAGATTTTGTTCCCAGACAACTTTATAGCAGCTACCAAGATCTAAAAAAGATTTCTGCAATGCACTGCTGGCAAATTGCAGGGGAATTTATTGAGAGAGGGAGGGGAATTTGAATTAAAAACTAATTAAATAAACCCACCAGAATTAGCTTTCCATTTCTATTAATAGAATGAGAAAATAAATTTTTAAATATATATGAAGTGTATCTTCCTTCTGAGAGATCTGTCCTCTTGGATAGAGGGAAAACATCATCCCATACTTTCTATTCAGAATGTTTGGGCTTATTTCTCTGCTGCTATTTTATGATGTCTAAGCCACTAAAAGTATATTCAGTGATTTAAGTCTTTTATAATTATTTCATTAGAGCAGCCAAGCAAATCATGATCTGAAAATTCAAAAGCTCATGGCAGTGCCAAGTGCTTGGGTTGGAGAGGTTTTGTTTTTTTTTTTTGCTGTGGGGTTTTTTAAAAAGTTATTGCAAAATATGTCTAAAATCCTAAAAAAATAGGAATATCAATGGAAATTAAATTCCTGGATGCAAAACAGAATAGATTTTCTGCAGGTGCAGGACACAAAAAGCTGATTATATAAAATATCACCTCCCAAATAAGAGAGATGAGTAATGCCCCAGGTCATAGTGCAGCTTTTTCTAAAGAGGTTGGAAGAACTAGAGACCCTTGACGTGTTGGAATAAAGCCTAGAAGTTGTGTTGTGAGAGCAAGAGTGAGAAAAATATAAATGGAACAAGTTATTGAAAACAGCTTCTCCTGCTTTTTTGCTCCTGGGTTTTTCTTTCACAAACAAGGGCTGTTTAACCCTTTCCTCTCTATGACACACAATGACTTTGGAGCTCACTGGCAACTTTCAAGCAAGGACAGAGTTGATGGAAAATGGCACCAGTGACCCTGGAAAGTGGTGCCTGTGGGCAGAGCCTGGGTGTGAGGTCAGGTCTGGTTCCACACCAAAGCACCCACAGGAGAGCTGCTGCTGTGAGACCCTCAGGGGAAGAGGGTTCACCCAGTCTGACACTTCATTAGGCAATAGAGGAGCCAAGCTGAAGACCTCAGTCAAAAATGGGATTTTTAGCAGTTTAAGATCACACTGAAAATGCTGGATCTGGAGGGAGGCAGGTTTGCTGGCTTCTCTGCTGGTACAGCAGTAACACCCATTCTATTTCCACAAGAAATGGGAGAAAGGCCTCTCCTGCTGAAAGGAGGAGAGCTAGCTACTAGAATGAACTCAGACTGGATGGCAGAAAAGTTAAAAATTGTAGAGAAAACGGACTGAGAAGTAAAAGGAGTTGCAAGAAGCTCTACCCTGTCATATGAGAACAAGAGAATGTAAGGAAGCAGCAACCCAGTGAGGCAGAAGGAATGCCAGCCCTCCAGACCAGCCTGTGCTGCCTTCAGTGAGACCTCCTTGGACTAAAAAGAGAGATACAGGATCAATTTCTATTAGTCAGGGTTCCTTCTTAAACCATTTTCATTCATGCACAATATTCTGGATTTTTGAAGGACGCTCCTTTGTGCTTCTACATGTTAAAATTATCTTTAACTTGGCTTCCTTTCAGTTTGTTCTTCTGGTTGAACTGCAGCAGCAAATGTACACCATAACACTAAGACGTCTCTCTGCTATCCATCTTGACAGCTGTGGTTCACATTCCCTATGTTTGCCTTAAGAAAATCCACATCTGATCATGTCATCTGTTAAGTTCACCACTGCTGCAAGGGTTCAAGGCACCAGCCTGGGGCAGTGGCTGATATTTGCTACCACTACAAATCAAACAGAATCAAAGGTTTAGTGAGGATCCACAGTTTTTGAGTCACGCCATTCCATCCTGAATTGGTATCAGGAGTTTACAGTAAAATAGCACATTCTTAGGAATCTCTGTTTTCTTCCTAAATGCAGGGGATTCCCAGGTGGCAGGAGCTCACTCCTGTTCCTCACTTGCAGGAAGATGTGTTATTAAGTTCTCCGCAGTTAAGTATCTCCTATGAAATCTCAAGTGATACTCACAGTTTATCTCAGCTGTGATTTTTCCATTATTTTTCTTGAGTTAAAAGAAACAAGCATTTAAAACCTATGTTGGACAAGTGGAGAATTTGTATGAGTCCAAGACTCCATGTTCCTTTTTCTAGAGCTTTCTCTGCATAGTTGGTAGTCTAATGCGAGTTCATATTCTCTCCTTCTAGGCACTGTAACATTGAGCAAAGTCAAATGAGCAACTGTCATGGAAGGAAACATTTAAGCTGAAGTTAAGTTGAAGTGCTGTATCTGAAAATAGGACGTTTTTTCTCCTTGAAACCTCTGCAATCCCAGAAAGCTGCTACACAGTCTACAGAGCTGTCATAATTAAAAAAAAAAAAAAATTACATTTTTTCTTCTATCCTAAATGCAGAGCTTACAAAATTACAGAAGTCCCATCTGCAAAGCATAAACTTCAGAGAAGCCCAATTAAGTCAGTGTTGCATACAGTATCACGTTTTCTCTATTTAAATATTCCACACAGATCCATCTCATTCATGATGGAACAACTACAAATGAACTTGCAGGAGCCAAGAAACTCTCTTGGAGGCTGATTTCCACTCAGGTTCTGTCTGAGCTCCCCAAGACAGCAGAGCTGGCTGGAGATGCTGAGCAAAGCTGCCCAAAGCATCAACCCCTGTGGCTGTTGTTTGCAGGCAGCACAGGAGACTGACCCTGAGGGTTTCATGTGGAATTTATCTCTGCTCCTCCAGCCACCCTGCCCTTTGCTCCCAGCCTGTCCTGAGCTTCCAGCCCCCACCAAGGACACTGTCCCAGGCTGGACACACCTCAGTCCTGAGCCAGGGAAGAATTTCTTGTGTTCTTTTAAGGATAAAAGCCCAAGTCTTGGTGCAGGCTGTTTGAGAGATGAGATGCAGAGCTCTGAGAGCAGCTGAATGAGAAGTGACAGCCATTCCCAGCAGATCAATATGGACAAGGCACAGGGAAGGCTGCCTGGCCTGAGGGATGGAGCAGCCCTCAGAAAACAGTGAAGGCTTCACGGGGTTGATGTAATGCAGTGATCTACGTCCACTTGCTGGTTAGGCAGCAGCTGAACAATTCGAGGATGTTAAAAATTAGATTAAAGAAATTAACACACAAACTGTCTCTTCATTAGATGAACAATTCTGAAGTGCTTTATGCAAAAGGACAAGCCTTCCTTCAGCTGAAACCACAGGTCCACATTGCTGACCCAGAATATCAGTGTGCTACAGAAAGCAAGAGAAGACCCCTTTGATTCAGATCTTCTCACTGAAATATTTATGCAGGCTCAAGCACAGAGCTATTGACCTGCCCCAAGTCGCTGTATGAGGCTCTCTCTGGGTCATGTATAAATTGTGTGTATGTTAGGCCATAAATCAACTTGAATTTCAAACAAAAGCAAGGGATTTAATGGGCACAAAGAATCCATTGTATTAGCATCCAAACTGGCTACATTTTGAAGCAAAATCAAGGTATCATATTTAGTTTTACTGACTCTTGGTATTTATAGACTGCTTAGAGAAGCAAGGGTAATTAATTCTACATATTAAATTTTAAAAATATAAAGCCATAAATTTGGTTTAAAAAGCCCCTTTTATAAATAAATAAATTGTGTAGCCCATTCATTACAGCATGACTTGGGCAGTCTTGAAAGAGAATTCCCAAATTAAAGATTTTGGGAAAAATTAACACTGTTACTTAATTACTCATACAGTTACATTTCCAGATAAACATGACTCCCAGCATTATGTAACTCATTCCATTCTCAAAGTGTGGTGCAAACATTAACTGAATGAATAATCTTAAACCACCTTCATTCATAGTTAAAGTGTGAAGAAGATCTTTTATTATTTAATAGACAGGAGTTTCTCTTATTTGCACAGAGAAGCATCTACTTGTGTGCACAAGTTATTAGGTGTGTAAATTAGGTCTGAGTTCTTTTACTTACGTTATGCAATCAAATCTGGGGTTTACTTTTATTTTAAAAGAAAGCCTGAATTAATGAGACAAAGGTAAACATAAAAAGAAGGGCTGAATTAAAGAGACAAAGATAAACATAAAAAACCACCAGGTATTTCCAATATGATGACCTCATTCTCATAAATCCAGTCTACGTTTTGATGGTGTATAATCAGTTTTTCCACTTCTTGGATAAAGAGGTTTTTAGTGGTTTAAGTGTCTTTTCAGCAACATTCAGACTACCTGCCAACTTGGGATTTAGAAGAAAAAAGACAACTTTAAAACACTTTTTTCCCTGTTAAAGCCCTGTATTTCCTTTACAGAACTCTAAAGTTTGGCTAAATACAAATCTCCAAACACTGGGAACACTCAAACCCTGGAAAAGCCTAAGTCCTACCCTCAGCATGAATAGCATACTTATAAACTGACCTCATTTAATTCCTGCAAAAATAGCATTAAAAACATAACTTCAACACCAAGCTCTCTCAATTATCAAAATAAACTGAGTATCAGTAAGTAAAATACTCAGGCAACAGCAAAAAGCAGTTTGTGTCAAGTGTGCATCATGTTGAGCAGTGTAATCATACCCCAGCACTGACACAAATTACATGTGCAGGACCAAAATGATGCATTTGGAGCAAGAGAATCCACAGGCAGGAAGTGGCACCTCTGCAGCCTCCCCAGCACACTGTGCCCATCCTCCTCTCCAGAGATGGGGAGATCCTTCTCCCCTCTGGAAATGCTGGAGCAGAGCTGCCATGGGGGAGAGGAGTCAGGTGCCAGGGGAAAGGGGAGATTCTCTGCTGCAGGACAGGAAAAAAGGAACATCTGTGCCTCCAGTGGTTTCTCTGCATCACAGGGACTTGGGGTCCAGTTAGATCCTACCAAGAAGGGACTGGGAATTTGATGAGAAACAAAAAGGCTTTCTCAAAAGCACATTTCTTAAAATAAAACTCCCATTGTAGTACTTGATGATGACTTTTCGGGTGCCATGTCAGAAATTAACTCTACATTCACACAAATAGCAAATGTTCTGGGAAGTTTATAGGATTCAATTTGGAAAGGAAAATGGGATATTAACTAATAGCCTGCATGTTTCTAGTCAGTACTGAGTACTCCTGGGTACAGCCCCCATGAGGTGTGGAACAGTAACTTTCTGCAGGGAGCTCTGCTTGGGAATAGCAACTTCTCAATGAGAGAACATCACTAAGTTTCATATAAATAAAATATAGGGTTCAGTTATAAACTGGAGCACAAGCACTGATTAGATCATTTTGTCCATAAATTAATAAAGGAAAGGATGTAGGAGGCCTGGTAAAATTCTATTTCAGAAGAAATATAATGTAGGTGAAACAAACTCTGTTAACAGGAACAGACTTGTTGACAGAGAAAGATGAAATGGAAACCAGAATCTTTCTGGTGAAAAAACAAAACAAAACAAAACTCAAACAACTTTTTAAAAGATGTCCTGGCTCAAGTATTGGGATCAAATTTGAAAATTCATGCAACAACTAAAGACATCACACATAAGCCTTTAAGTCCCTGATTAAAGTTGTGGTGATGTAAACGAGAGCAGAGGATGGAGCAGCAGCCCAGCTGACAGGCAGGGCACCCCCAGCATCTCTGCCATCAATTCCCTTCCATCTGAAGCACAGGTTGGAAGTTAAGCACACACTTAGAACGTTTGCTGAATTATGGGCCTGGCATGAGTAGATTTGCAGCAAGAATGGCTCGAGCAGATTCAGAGAGCTGGCACCAATCTGTGCACTCCAGCTGAATTCCTGGGTGTCTTTACCTTCCCTTTGCTCCATTCCAGAACCTACCTACCACACTTTGTTTTCCATCTGCTTTTGGGTTTCCAAACATCTCCTGCCAGTAGCTTCCAACACCTCTGAGGTTCCCAGTGTCCTGGTTAAGGGCACAGCACAGCTTTCCAGTGGCTCACAGGCTCCCTAACACTGCTCAACACTCAGACTGAGCAAACTTGTCCAAGAAACAACTACAGCAAAAACAGGAGTCAAATAAAATCTTTATCAGCTAAACCAAAAATGTTAGGAGAGGACAATGACAGATATGGAGTGGCACAGTCCATCCAGGGGAGGTCACAGCTTCAAAACAGAAGACAAGAAATCAAAAGCCATATTAGAGAGTATTCCTACACCTGCAGTTTATTGCATCCCAACTTTCCCTGGCTGTTACTTGGATGGCTGATGTCCTTCCTCACTGCCTGAGAGGCCCTGCTGGCTTTCAGCTCTGCCTCCAGCCCAAAGATGATGTAAAAGGAACATAACAGCTCAATTCTCATCTCAGCCTCTCTTCTTAGCATCCTAGAATACTAACAAGAATGCTGCCTGCTACAGAACTTTTGAATTATGGAAACTAGAAACAGTGATGGAAGACCTTTAAGTCTTATGCAGTTGTTCTCCCCTGGAGTTAATTCAGAGTGCAGTGCTGCTCATGACACATGGTATCAATAGAAATTAACAGGGAATTAGTGTCTGGTGAAGACATAATCATGGATCTCTGGAACAGCTGCTCGGCAGTAGCTTTAACTTGTCAGGCCTTGAAGCACACCACACCAGAGGAGAGGCTGAGCAGCCCCCCTTCACCAGGCAGCAAGAAATTATGGTGACAGAGCTGTTAACAACATCTAACACCACTGCCTGCAGCACAACAGCTCCTCCTCAACACGGATCCTTCACTGGAGGACAAGGAACACATGGTGGACCACTGGCACGGTCTGCTGGAGAGCTCAGCAATGCCCATCCTGAAGATCTTTAATTGTGTGGTGCCAGGAAGGAAAGGCAGCAGCACAGAGAGCAAAACGTGATGGCATCAATGTGCACATATACAAATTCAAATGGATTATCTCAAAATTAAGGGGGGGGAGGGGGGTGACATTTTCACACATTGTCATGGTTGTCTGTATCTCCTCAAGTAATACAGAGTTTTGACATGGCGTGTTCTTCTCCAGTCTGTGCACCCCTCCCTTCTTTGATACAAATCAAATGAGATTGTCAATCTTCCCTCTGCCCTGTGACTGCTGGAAGGATATAATGAGAGCAATATTTTGGCTTCCTGCAACTGTCTCTCAATTAGATGGTGATACTGAAATCTGTTCTCTTTAGACTCTCCTTTCTCTCTTGATCCTTATCTGGGAAGGTGGAGGAGGGGAAAGACACATAAGATAAGGAGGTTCTTGACATCCCTGGAAGTGTTGGAGGCCAGGTGGGATGGGGCTTGGAGCAACCTGATCTAATCAGGTTAGGAAGGTGGCAGGGAGCTGGAACCAGATGATCTATAAGGGCCCTTCCAACCCAAATCATTCTGTGATTCTATGAATGAGATGAAATTCACTTTCTTAACAACAGCCTGGCCTAGAGACAGTCTACAGTTTAGCAAGACATGAGTATTTTGATGTCAGTTTCCCAAACTAAGGACATCCTCCTTTTTCAAGGCTTGCTCACTCAGTGTGGCAGTGAATTTAAACAGACTCAAACATGAAGCACAGTGTTGTTGTACTACAGTAATTCTCATAAAATACTGCTTAGTGGCCATAAAATAGTTCACTTAAATATAGACTGAAATGCATTATTTTATCTTAAAGGAGAAAATAAATAATTGATCCAATTAAAGAAAAGAAACACTATTTTCAGTATTCTCTGCATTACTAATAGGACCTCTATGCACCATTTAAATGCTGGAGAAAATCATCTTTTTGTCAGCAGAGCCTGAACTAAATTCCATCTTTTCTTCTTAGACCATGACTGTGACATCTTTACTGATCACTGTGAGGAGCTGCTGTTTTCATTTAAGTTGCACATGAAGGATCTAAATCAGTGAATTTCTATCTCTGTTTTGGAATAAATAGCTATTAACTGTCCCTAGTTTAGTTTACTGAACATCTTGTTTATCTGACTTATTATAGGAATATTTGTAAGACTGTAGTGGCATGTGGTAATTTTGTGAGTTTTTTACATGTGATAAAATTCACTGTAGTCTGTAAAGATTACAGCTCTTCTAAATCAAGGTTATAAAATAGCTTTTCATTTCTACAGTGAATGCTTTGTGAGGAAAAGCACACTAGATAAGAGGCTTTATCATGAAGCCTTTATTGTTGAAGGCTTGGAATAATTGCAGCTTCTGCTGGCATTAGTCAGGACTGTGAGTGAGCAGGACTTCTCAAAAATCAGCATCTAAGGCTACTTGATCCAGCCAGTTACTGAGTTATCCCATGCTCTGGCGGGCTGAAAACAGAATCCTCTTTAAAATGAACAAAACACAACAAAAACCTCACAAAAAAACAAACTTCAGCTCTGCTCTCACATGGGGAAACTCCCTTTGACATTTCACCCAAGCAACAGTTCATCAAAACGCTGCAAATGAAGCACTGGGAAGGTGAACCAACATCTGCTCCTGCAGCGTGCTCATCCCAGATTCCTTGGATCTGATGCTCACATTGCTCAGGGTCAGCTAAAAAGGGATTATTTGGTCCAGTGAGAGCAGATTCTGAGCCAGCAAGGCTCAAACCCCACTGGGATGGGTCAGTTCTACTGGTTAAACTGGTGTTTCAGGAGGGAAAGGGAAATGAAGCATTGCATCACAGGATTTCCTTCGGGAAACACATGAAAATCTTTGTGCTGCCAGCTCTACACTCTCAGCCATGGCACTGAAACTTCCTGCATAAAGCTGGGCTAAAACAAAAACTCCTGTAATTCTACAGGTCAAGAAGACAAATATAAATATGTCTTTAAACCAAAAATCCACAAGGAAATATTTCAGAGTCTAGGCTGCCTTCATCTATTCCCACATTTCCTACCCCAATATCCTTTCCTCAGTAGGCACAGCCAAATGAGTTGGTGCAGAATAACCCCTGACCACATCATACAGCCAAAAAACTGCTCCAAAACAAGATGGGATAGGGCATCACTCAATGGCCAGGTAAAAGCAGGAATGGTTTTTGTAGGGATCCTACATCCTATTATACCCATATTTTGGTATAATTTTGGTCTGTTTGTCTGTAATTTAAACATGTAACTTAAATAATAATAATATTAATTGAATTTTTAGATTAAGGAAGAATCTTACATGTTCACACTTCTCTACATGGTTTGTCTGTGAGCAGGGTTGGGATGTAAACACAAACTTTGGACATATCATTTCCCACTCCTAAGAATCTCTTTTGATTTAGAGTCCATAGATGATTATGTTGGTATAATGATAATGATAAAATTATTTTCTAGGACAGTAAAATAATATAAACTGCAATTAAGTCATCTACATTCATAATTCTTAAAATAATATAAATTGTATTCCAGATTTTGAAGTAGCCAAATGTATGAAATTGCTCATAATGATTACTCACAACACTGTAGGGTAAAATTTTATCTAAAATAAACAATTTAGGTTCATTTTATTATCATCTGGACGCATAGAGACGTTCAATACTATTTGATGAACAAATTTAAAACCTGAAAATCTCATCAAACATGCTAATCCTACCCCTGACTATTCATAGCTACCTGGACAAAAGCCAGATGTATTTAACACCTTTTGTTTCTCTCCACATATTACATGAATAACAGAATACATACAAGATACCTTCTCTTGCATTTAAGCAGAGCTTCTGCCATGCAATGGGACACTGATTTATCTGATGGAGTCTGTATTAGGGGAAAAATTCTCCTTGGTATTGACAGCTCCTTCTCCTAACAAAAAGCACAATAATGTTTATATCTTTGTCTGTTTGTCGGACATGTTGTGTACTTTCTTTGTTGTGTATCTCACAAAGGCCAAAAGAATTAATTAGCAGAAAACAATCTAGAGGAATTAAAACTGAGGTTGCACACGCCTTCCTTTCATTAGTCACTTCTGCTTGCAGAAATCAAATGGCAGAAACATACATTCCTCTTTCAGCCAAGATTGCCCCTTTGGGAGTGAGTCGAGCAGTTCATGATAGAACAGTCCTTTGTTCCCTTCACTTAGGGTATCAGAACAGTTGGTAATCAGGGATAAATCATCCACTGTTTGCCTTAATTCAATTTGTGTTTCACTCCAGACCAGTGTGCTCACAATTGCTTGATAAGGAAAATAAATAGAAGAACTTAAATTAGATACAAATATTAATATCCTCATTGGCTCGGAAGGAAGCAATATAGCAGGTGTATGAATAGAGGCTGGAATATTTTATTTACTCAGTAATCTGAGAAAGGGGAGCAAAGTTCAACCCGAAATTGCATCCAGGGACTGTTTCCTGTAGGCTGATAGTGCCTGACCCAAAACCTAAACTCATCTCTAGGCTTAGGAATCAGTAGTGGGTGGTGATGATCAACATCCCATTCATTGTCTTTACGCTGTTTTGATTACTTCTTTTCTCAGAAAGAAACCTGACAGTTCCTGTGTGACCACCATCTATTCAGGGAAACTGAGAGTAAACTGGCTTTTACCCTTTGCTTCCCGCTTGTTGTTGTGCCTTTCCGTGCAATCACATCACATCAAAGTGATGCAGCTATTTGTTTCTTTTTTTTTCTGAAGGTCTCAACACTGCTTAGATTCTGACCATCTGAAATTACTGAGTCACCACCAACAGACATTTAGAATTACTCCTCAAAGTAAAGATGAAAACACCATTTGCCATTGTTTAAAAAAAAAATCTAATCACAATATTCTATTTATACACTAACGACTGGGCTGTGTCCCCTCAGCACCACCCTCTGTGCCCACACTTCACAAGGAGATTACGCTTCCCCCTATGAAGTGAAAATTACCTTCTTGTGGGCAGAAAGCGTTTAATTATGACTCTGCTTCCCTTGTCTCCATGGCGATGCCATGCAAACAGCCTGCTTTATTAGCGCTCATTTCCCCCTCCCCACGAAGTCCTCAATGAGCTCTGCGGGAGCGGGGTCGGGCGCTGCCCCGGAGCCCCGGCCGGGACGCGCCCCCCGCTCGGATCCCGGCACAGCCGCGGGAAGCGCTCGCTCGGACCCCGTGTGCGGCTCGGCCGCTGCACCATCCGGCGCTCACTGCAGGAAATGTGCTCCCGATCCCTGCCCGCCCGGGGCGGACGGGCTCCCCACAAACTGGCGGCTGCTCCCGAGCGCGGCCGGCGGGAGCGGGGCGGTTACCTGGGTGCTCCCCGGGGCCCGCGGGCTCCGTGAGGATGCTGGGGTCACTCTGCGACCTGCCTCGCGGGAGAAAGCAGCCGGTCCCTTCTTCCGATGCAGCCATGAGGTGGAGGGCGGGAAGCTCAGAGGAGGAGGGAGGAGGAGGCGCTCATGGAGCCGGAGGCGGCCGGGGGACAATGGGGACGGGGGTGCGGCGGCGGCGGGAGCGGCGGGGCGTCAGCCGGGCAGGACCAGCCGCGGCAGCAGCATCTTCCCCGGCGCCTGGGCACGGCTGCGGCGCGGCGCTCCGCCGGCTCCGGGCGCTCAGGGGGCAGCTCCGGGCGCCTCAGGGGGGTGGGCCATGCCGCCTGGCGGGGTGGGGAAGAGCCGGGGCGCGGGCCGCGGGCCCGGCCCCCCGCCGCCGCCGCCCCCTCCCGGGACGCCCCCCCCGAGCGCCGCTGCCGGAGTCGCCTCAAGCCGCCGCGCTGCTGAGCGCATCCGTTGGAAAACATTGGGATTCTCCCATGGTGCCCCGCGAGCGCCCGCCTGACGTCACGGGGTGGGGTGGGCGCCGC
Source organism: Zonotrichia albicollis (assembly GCF_047830755.1). NCBI lineage: Eukaryota > Metazoa > Chordata > Aves > Passeriformes > Passerellidae > Zonotrichia > Zonotrichia albicollis. The sequence goes on from NC_133835.1 coordinate 12,263,970, forward strand.
ACCTGCACTGCACAAAGGCGGGGGCGCCGCAGGTGCGCGGGGGCCGCCCCGCCCCAGAGCGTCACGGCCGCGGGAGGGGCTGTGAGGGACCCGCCCGTGTCCCCGGAGCCGCCCCCGGGCCCGTCCCGTCCGTCCGGGAGCTCTGCCCCGCGGGAGGGACCGGCGCGACCCCCGGCAGTGGGACAGTCGCGGGGCTCGGTGTCCCGCGTGGGAGGTGTTCCTCGGGGTGTGGGTGTCCCTCGGAACAGGTTCCCGCGGGGGTTCCCTCTGCAGGACGAGCGAGAGCCGCTCCGCGCCCCCGGGACCCCGCGCAGCTCGGCCGGAGCTGGGGCCTCGTGGCGAAGGTGCCGCACGCGGACCCTGCAGAAACGGAACGCTCCGGCTCGGCTGAGCAGATTGGTTTGGGGATTTGTTTAAAGGGTAAATTTGCTTTTATGGGTTTTCTTTGCTCCTCCCGTGCAGCGCAGGGTGCCGGCAGAGGGGCTGCTGGTCTGTAGCCGGTGATGCAGGTCAGGTCTTCTTGAAGTTTTCACCTGTAAGAAACAAGGATGCTTTCTAATCACTCTCCCATTGAAGTCCTGTGGAATGCTCGCTCAGCACTTGCTGGGATTGGGGGGTTCTCATCTCGTGTCTGCCTTTAACTCTGGTTTTGTCTCTGCATGGAACCAGTGCTGAGGAATACACTCACCTACAAGTAGACTTTTTTCTGACTCAAGAGCAGTGGTTATACATGCAGCTAAGTTCCTGTTGTGATACAGGTGCAAGTTTGCAAAATTTTAGGGATGAGCCTTTATCAGACAATTTCCCATCAATGCAGTCTTTCATCCCCACACACAGAAGCACAGGTGGAGGTTGGAAGGAACCACAGTGGGGTCACCTGGTCCAACCCCCCCTCCCTGCTTAGGCAGGGTCATCCTGGTGCAGAGGGCACAGGATTGTGTCCAGAGGGGTCTGGAATATTTCTAGAGGAGGGAAACTCCACAGCCTCACCTGCACAGCAAAGTTCTGCCTCATGGTCAGGTGGAACTTTCTAAGCTTCAGTTTTTCACCACTGCCTCTTGTTCTGTTTCTTGGCACCACTGAGAAGAGCCTGCCTCTGTTTTTACACTAATATGTGGGCAACATTTTGCTACTTTTAAATAATGAAAATTGGGGTTGTCCATTTCTGAAAGCAGAGGCAAACAAAGCAGTTACGTAGGGTTATGTCTTTGTTGTGTTTTGGGGGGATTTAACCCCCATTTATCACACTGAGATGTGTGTTGCAGCTTTTCTTTAAGCAGGAATTTCAAAGTTAAACATGCATACATCTGATTTGGGAGTCACTTTTGGGCTGTGTATCCCTGAGAGTCAGTTATTCCACTGACCTTTGGGGGAAATAAAAAAGTCTGTGGGCATGGATTGAATGGTGGAGCTTGATGAGAAAATTCATCCAGGATTCCATTTGAGGGAGGCCCAATGTTGGGGTGGCATCCACCCATGGCTGGGGGGAGCTGCTGCATCCAACAGGGAATATTGTCCTGAGAACAGAATCAAAAAAGGGTTTAAAGTAAAATATCAAAGAGCTTCTCCTACCTTTTTGGGGTGTATAAGGTAGATGCTAAGGAAAAAGCAGCATGTGGAGGTTTAATCTAAGCTGTGCCATCGTGCCATGGAATATATTAAGGTGCCAAGTGAGATAATGAACCAGCTCTATTTTTAGTCCTAAAAGGAGAGGAAGTAGCGAGTTCTAAATGGTTTTTCTCTATATAGCTTTTAGGTCATGCTAGAAAATGCTGATGGTTTCTAGTGAATTCTGTGAAAGTCTGTTTGCATTAATCAATAGCTGCCTTCTGAGATGAAGAATGATACTGATTTCATGTTTAAAATGTAGGGTTGAGAAGTTTTAAAGCAGATTTAAGCATTATAAGACCGAATACATTAAAATATTTTCAACCCAAGAAAATATCTCCAAGCCATCTTTAGTAGCTGTAGAAGCACACAGGATGAGAGGGATGTATTTTTAACCAGCTCCTATACTGATTGCCTCTATAGAGGACATTTTATAGGATTCCTTTGGATTTTAAATATTGCCTGGTACAAAACAGTCAAACAGGGCTGGAATCTGCCTTGCTGCTTTCACTTAGAGAGCATTTTCTCTCATCCCTGACAAACCAAGCACCATCAGTGTGGGGATAAATCCCTGGTGTGCTTTGTGCCAGCTGATGGAGCTGCCCCTGGACCTTGTTCTTTCCAAAATGAACCATCATCATAGCTGGGAGAGGAGCTACCAAAAAAAAATTGTGTGTTGGATTATTCAAACTTACATTGCTAAATAATGTCTCTTGTGTTAAAAGCAGGATTATCTGCATGTCCTTTACTTTCAAATGTCAGAGGTGATGATGATGCATCTGTGGCACTTCCTGCTTCCTTCCTTAAAGCAGGCTCTGCATTCCTTCTGGGACAGGGCCTTAGAGGGGGAAAAATCAATGTGAGCAAAGTCTTGTCTTGGTGCTGAAAGACCAACACCAAACAGGAATGGAGCCTTTCCACAGAGGTAAATAAAGCTGATGGAGGCAGGCACTAACTAATCTATTCCAAGTATATTGATTTGTAAATCCCTCTGAAACTGGGATGAAACTAAACCTGGTTCTACCTGCGGGTACAAAGCACCTGAAAAATTGTCCTCAATTTTCCATTTCCTACTTCATATGATTCTGTAGGTGTCACAAACAAAACTACTTACAGGATCAGAATGGCTATTAGTAGAAACATGACTCCCCTTTTGTTTGGTTTATTTCTCACTATAGGAGTCTTGTGGTAAACAAGTTTTCAGCATTTTCCCAGAGTTCAATATCTGATCTGTTTAGTTATCTCTCAGAGGATTTCTAGCCTTTTATATTTATGATGAAAAGTTATGATGAAATTTGTTTAGCTTAATAGCAAATATCTCTGCAATTGGCATCCATTCAGTTGCAGGAAAATACTTCTTGAAATTGAATATCCAGAGAAGAAATACAGCATAGTCCAAACCAATGCATGTCCATCTGATAGGACTTTCCTTGATTTTTTTTTTTTAATGCAACTATATAAATGGTATGGATGATTTGATTAGTTTGTTTTCTCTCTGACAGAGAGCTAAATGCCTGTTGTATGAGCAGGTTATATAAAGAGAAATGCAAACATGTGTTAGAAAGGAATGATTCTCTGGGGAGAAAGAAAAGAGGTGAGTCATGTCAGTGCTGTTTTTCTCGAATCAGCAGAATATTAAACAACCTCATTTTCCTTAATCTGAAGCCTACATGTGATCTCTGAGCACCACTGATGTGGGGGGGTTGTGTTGTTATTTAGAAAAATGAATTGAGGGTACATTTGGATTGACAGAATCAGCTTTCATGTTCAAATTGTTCTGATGACCAAGGCACAAACAGCCTTGCTAGGAGCAGTTTTCTTAGATGCAGCAACAGAAAGCATTTGTTCTGCTGCTTGTGAGTCTTAACCTAGTTTTTAAGATTTTTCTGCCAGCTTGTTGTGGCTCAGCGTGCTCACCATAACAGAGATGAGCATTCCCATGCTCCAAAAGCTCTTGTCTCTATTTACTTTGTTGGGGGTTCTTTCCCCTCAGATGCTTTCTTTGTAAAGAGGACACAGAGCCTATTTTGAGCCTTTGTTTGTCAAGACCATAAATGCACGTCACCAAGAAGAGATAAAATATCAGCCAGCAGTCACAACTTTGTAAGTACAAAGGCTTGAAGCACATCTTCTCCAAAGCACTACTACAGAAGGCAAATAAAAAATGAATAAGCATCAAGGGCTTGTTTATTGGGGGCCTCGTGTGCACATTGAGAATTTCTGGTACTCAGGAGCTGTTCTGGCAACGGCCCATCTGATTTTCATGTTTGCTTTCCTTCCCAGCTCCAGTGCTCACTCCCATTTTACAGGTGAAGGAACAGGAAAAAGAGGCTGGGAAAAATGTAAAGGAGGACGCTGAGCTCAGCTCCCTGCCCTGCCACCCAGCTCTGCTCACATCCTTCTATGCTGGGATGATGGGAAGGGGAACGTCTTCTCTTATTTCGAATTATGCAGCTTATGGAGCTGCAGGATGTGGTCACTGAGCTGTCCTTGTGCAGGAGGAGCAGGGAAAAGGCTGTGGGGAACTCTGGGGGCTCCTGAGGTGCTGCCCAAGCCAGCGAGGTTCCAGCTGCTGTGCCACAGGGATGATGTTTGAAGGGATGAATCTCATCATCCTCTCTGCTGTTTTGTACCCTTTAGCCCTCAGGATGTCTGAGGAGAAGGGATGTACATATAAAATCCATTATAGAGCCAAATCTCCTTCCTGGCCACATTTTGGGGAATTAATATTCTTGTATGTGGAATATCTTGGCTTTTTACAGGCACTGTGTTCTTAAGCAGACACATGGCTGGGAGTTCCTTATTCTCACTTCCATCCTCAAAGTATTCCACAATCTCAAATACCCAAAACCACAAAAAGACTGCAGATACGTGGGGGGTCTGAAAGCTATTTTTGGTGTAATTGAGACCCTGCAAGCTCTTTGAATTAATACAGAAAAACCCAATGAACTGCTTCTTGTTAGATTTGTAACATCAGTCCTGCAGGTTCTACAATTCAGGAGAGCAGAAATAGCTCCAAGAAACTGGTGTTGGCTGTAAATATAAAGTAATACAGTGTAAGATCCCAGACTTTTAAAATAACTATTTGGAGCACTGAAATTCCATTTGGAAACAAAATACCTTGGAAAAAGAAGAACCTCTGGTTTGCTTGTGCTTTGCAAGTCTTTGTATTTTAGGAGCAGTGCAGCTCATTTTTGTCTCAGAGATAAGTCTGGATATCTTGTAGCCTGATCAGAGATGTCATTTCTTCTTATTATGTATTGCATTCAGACAGTACATTCTGATTCAGATCTCATCTTGTTGCCGAATCGGGAATAATTTTGACGTATACATTTTTCAAATTAATTCCAACAGTGAAGATCATTCAGTTGTCAGCAGAAGTGGAAAGGAAAAAGTGGTGCTCTGTGCTAATTAGATGAGAGCTGACGAGTCTTTGATGTAGAGTGCAGGACAAAATCCTGATTCCACTCATGTTAGTACCTTTCAACATTTATTTCAATGGCATTTTGTTATTGTCACTTCATTTCTTGTGTAACGCAGGACTTCTGCTGGTATTTCACACTCAGACCACAATACACAAGAAATTCAGCTGTTGGAGAGTTGAAATACTTCAGAGGCCAGTGAGACATGAAACAAGTGGCAGAGCTTCCTTCAGTAGGTCACAGTTTGCAGTTCTTTGGGACCTGAAATCCAGTGAAGACCACAATCATCAGGATTTATGAGCGTCTCTCAGAAGATACAACCTCAGCTGGGCTTCGATTCATGGAAGGAAATACAGGAAGTCTAGAGCTGATCCGCAGCTGAAGACAAGAGAATGAAAGCTCAAATTGGCTGGAACTCCCAGAGAGCAAGGTGCAGGACAGCAGAGCAGTTTCTGTTGTGAGACTGAAGCTGTGCATTGCATGAGAGCCCAGCAGCCACAGCCAGCCCTTCCAGGTCTCGCTCTCAGGGAGCTGCAGTGTGAGAACTGATTTAAAGCTCAAGGTTTGAGCTTGCCCAGGCAGAAATGCTGTGGTGGCTTTATGTGACACCTTCATTCCTCTCTGAGTGCTCCTGTGGGCTGGGTTTATGCCTGCCTGGGATAGACTCATCTTTGGGCTGCTTCCATCTATTCAATTTCCTGCTCACCAACTCAAGCAAGACTTGGGAGGGGAAGCACAACAGCTAGCAATACATTTTTGGAATTTGTAGTTTCATTTTAAGTAAAACTAGGACTTCATACCTTTCCTACACAGTGGAGTTACTGCTCCCTCAGAGCTGAAGGGTTCAGGCAGTAGTTTGCATCCTCATTTAGGCAGAATGTGGATGTGCAGCAAGATCACTGCTGGGGAGGCTGTGCTTTGCTCTTTTGCAGATGCAGTGAGTCATCTGAGAAACCATTCCTCAGCAAAACCCAGCTAACTCGGGTTACTTTTTAAATATGGGGTTTTTGACAGCTGTGGATGTTGCCGTGGCAGCAGGGGATGTGGAGCATCCCCTCCCCTCGGGGCTGCGGCTCTGTGTGCTCTTTTAATGCCATCTTGCTGTGAGCTGGGGAAGGCCAGGCTGCTCAGCAGCTCCAGCACAGCTCCCTGCATGGACACATGCAGTGGTGGTTTTTCTAGGATCAGCCCTAACAGCAAATTTTTAACCTGTAAAGTTGGCCCAGGACAGAATTAAGTGGATCTTCTCTTCCATGATTTCAAGGCTGGAGATGGATGCTGTCATAACTAAGGTCAGAACAATGGAATCGTGGAATTTTCTGTGCTTTTCTGTTGTAAAAAACTCTCTTTGCCAGCCTTGCTTCCAACCAGCCTAGACTGTAATGAGAGGAACACCTCCAGAGCCTGCAGCTGAGATCTCAAGTGTTTTGGAAATAAATCCTTTAACATCTTTATCCAACCAGTAAAGTGCAGACTTTGCCTGGTAAATTCTTCCAGTCAAGTCAAAAATCAGGTGGTTCCCACAAAGAGTCCCTTTGTTTTCATTTGTCCCTGAAATGTGCCTCTTGTTATACTAATGTATCCTTTTAGGTCTAGACACAAAAGAATGCTTTGCAAAGGAATTCCTAACATCAGTTTAATATAATCTGTGAACCACACAGATAATTTAAACCTCTCTCTCCTACAAATAATTCTGCAAGACCAAGTCCTTCAAGTTTTAAGGTTCAGTTGCAGAACTGGATTTTCTTATATTATTATTATTAATATGTAGTCTAAAAATGTTTTATTCTAACCTGATGTGAAATACAGAGATGGGAAAACAAATTTTTGCTAAGTATGCAATTCCTGGTGTACATGAATGACTGCTTAGCTTGTCATTTGTCAGCTTGTGTATGGAGATGGATGTTCATGCAGCTGATTGTATGACCTGTGGTATTTATAATTAGGTAATTATACCCTTGCTTAATGAACTAGTAAACAGGGATTTTTTGCTGATGTTGCTTTTTCCCTTCTCCTAGAAAGTGGAAATAAATCCAGTTAGATCAGTCAAGGAAGATGCCAGTAGGTTTGCTTTTTCCAAATCATTCAGAAGCCATGAATTATTTTAACATTTAGGCTTCTCTCTCCCTTGGCTTTGTGGCCGTTGCAAAAATTCTGTTTATTAATGCAGTACAAACCAAAGGTGTCAAAACCAATCTGTGTCTCCATTTGTAAGGGTGTTGTGTGTGAGCAGCTGAAGGTGCAGTGTGTGCTTGTGCTTGTGAAATTCTCATTTCATGGGCTCTGACCGGATTTCCTGGGTAGAAGTTCAGCTGACACCACAGGAATGTCACAGCCTTTGCATTCTACCCAGGGCAAGTGTCCATCTGCATGCTGTTTACAGAGATATTTCCAGCTCTGAAAATTGCAGTTACTGCGACCAGGTTTGGATCCATTTTCTATTCCTCTGGTGTTTTAACCTGCATTTTCCTATCCAGGGCAATGAGGAGCTCTGCTTAAGACCATAGGGAGCTCTATTTAATTATAATTGGCAGCCTGCAATCCTTTGTACTGTCAAGGAAATCCTGGAGCTAATGGATGATACTGCAAACCCTTGGTAGTGGTTTTACACTCAGCAATTTGTTCTTTATTTAGCTGAATAAATGTCTGGTGGAGCTGAGAGAATCCACTGAGGAAATGCTGTTGGACAGGAAATTCTTGGTGTGCCAACCCTAAGAATTAATTTATTATCTGAAAGGGTAATTTTGACATCTAGGCTTTATTTAGGCATCTGAAGTAATAAATATCAAGGTATAATAAATATCAATATATAATATTTTAGTAACAAGACAATTTCCAAGAGCAGTGCAACCTGACAATGGTTATGAAATGTGTCACTGACTGTGGGCAGAGGAGAATTGTCTCTGCTCAGATGGTTTTATAGAGGTCTGATGGCTCAGGATTGGTTTATGAATTGAGTTTTAAGCACAGTGAGAGAGTTTCAGTAGCCCAAATAGGCACCCATTTTGCAACGTGGCTGTCTCCACTGCAAAGTCCTGATCAAGCAGAAGGAAATGGTTTTCCCTTCACCATTTGTAGCCTCAGGAAGAAATCTGGCACAGCTGGAGTTTGTGAGAGTCAAAAGGTGCCACATTTTGATACCAACCTGTGAGACACCTCATATACTTCATCATCATCATCAAATGTTTTAAAGTTGTTCTCTGTAATTTCAGGCACATCAATATTTGCAGTTCTGTTGTGGAATTGAGTCCTGCAGAGGAACAAGCCCGGGCAGGGCACTGATGCAAACAAACACTGATTGCTCTCTCCCTGGGCAGTCGTGGCTGACTACAGGGGCAATTGAATATTTTGGTAATTCTGTGCATTTTTACACTTGGCAGTGCAGCCTGCCGAGGATTTTTAATTGCAGCCACTAGAGAGCACTAGGGGATTGTCTCTTTCCAAAGCAGGGTGTGGTGAGCTACAGTGTGAAAGGCTTTTTTTCCCCATTTCTGAAGAGTCCTATTGTGTTCTGTACAAAATAGAGGCTATTAAACCAAAATTTTAGCACCTCTGGCATTTTGCTTTACATAATTATTATTCATGGTGGCTTTTTTCATCAACATGTAATTGTCCCTCAGTGGGGTTTCACTGAGTCCCCTGCAATATTTAATGTACAGGCTATTTTTACTGTAGGGCTGAATGATGATGCTTTGCTGCCTGCTGCACAGATAACCTTGGGAGAATCTACTTCTGCTTTAGCTTATCCTTAGGAAAAACTTCTGCCTCAAATCATTCTCAAATCAGCAAACAATAAATGCAGTGTATCTAAGTAAAATACATATACTCAGAGAAATGGTGATTTAAAGGGAAAATGCTGTGTGAATTAACCTGTTAATCTAATTGATGTTTCCTTGTCTGACTGGCACTGCATATTTTTAGATCTCGTGGCCTATCTCATATTCCCCCAGAAAAAAAAAAAAAAAAAAGGCGTTATTTTCTTTCTGTGCCTTGAGAATTTTTTCTCTTTTTGTACATCCTTCTGAAATCAGCTGAACCTTTAATGTTTACACATTGCCCTTTTAAAGCTCCTGTGTGCTTTTTGTGAGGATTTTCTCATTGAAATCTGATTGGTATCTTTCAGCTTATTTTATGAGCAGAAGGTTGTAGCTTAAAACTTGGCAGTGCTTGTGAAGAAAACACATTCTTAGAAGATAAAGAGAAGCCCAGAATTTCAAATTTTTCCTCCCCAGGTCTGCAGCTCTGCTTCCAGTGAGTGGTGAGTGCAGCCGTGGTCAGCAAAGGAATTGTCCCAGAATGGTGTTTCCTTCCTTCCTTCCTGCAGAAACTGGTGCTGAGGGGCAGAGCCACTTGTTCTACTAAAGTGAAATTTTTCTGTCAGCATTATTGAGTCAGAGCAGCTGGAGGGGAATAAACTGGATTCTGGTGAGATTAAATGTTGGGCCAGCTGTGTAAATGGAATATGTGGTGGTGTGAGAGACCCCTCTCATAACAATGGCATTCATCACATCATCCTAAATAGGCCAGACCTAGGGAAAAACCTCCTTTGAGCTGCAGATCACAAAATTAGTTTGCCAATCTGTTTATGGCAGTGTTAAACTTGAAATCCTAATTAGCAGGATTGGTTTGAAGTACTTGATGACAAAGCCCATGTTGCTTCTCTGACAGTGGAACCAAACTGCCTAAAAAAATAACTCACAGGTGTCCCAGTACATTTGTTGGGTTTGTTTGGGGTTTTTTTTGTAGTTCTTCTTCACAAATAATGAAGAAACTTCATAAGAGAGACTCCAATTCCATTCACCTTTCCATACCAGAGTGCTCAGCTGGGAAGTGATTTGACCATATGGAAAAAGTTACTGGCTTTGAATCAAGGGATGAAATTTAAAAGTTACTCAAACAATTTGTTTAAGCAACTCAGAATAAACAACATTCAAGATATGGTATTTTTAAAAATTCTGTCTATAAGCTTTTTATTTGAGGTTTTTAGGAGTTTTCCTTGCATCCTGGACCAAAGATTCTTCCCAGGAATCTCTAGATTGAGACCTCTGTTATGATTTACTGTACTGAGAAGTTTTCAAAGAATTTCCTCTCACTTGCTGGGAATTAATTGATCTAAATAGTTCCTAGTTTTCCTGGGCTTTGCAAGTATTCCTTAATGTGTGATCTTTCCAGGAGTTTCTGGACCTATAACATTTCTTTACCTTTTCTCACTTTTTATAGGGATTCCTGGGTCTAGAACCTGAAGTAGTTCTTGTGCTGTTCAAGGAATTCCCCATCCTAGATTTAGACCCTTCATAAGAATTTTCCCAGGTTTTCCAGGAAATCTTGGATCTAAACTCTTTCCAGGAATTGCCTCCAAAAGTCCTTACAGGAACTGCAGTAGCTCCTCACATCCCATATGCCCTGATTTTGTTTCAAGGCCTGGAAATAGCTGTTCCCATTTTTTGGTGTCAGAGATAAGCATCAGTCTGTGCAGAGCTGAGGAGCTGGAGGCACCCTGCAAAGAAACTGCTTGAATTCCTCTTTTAAAATCAATTACCACAAAAGTGATTTTTTTTTTTTTCTCTGAAAACACACTACTGAACCCACTGCCCCAGGAGTGATGATAAATCAGCTCTGAGTGCCGCCTGCATTCCCTCCCCTCTCTGATTCCCCCGTCCCTCTCACAAAGTCAGAAATCCCTCAGAGGGACCTTGTTAGTTAATCCATGAACTCCTCATAGCACCATCCATGCAAAGGCATGTCATAAAATGTTTACTCTTCTCCTTCTGCCAACTGCTCCCAGCCAAAGCCTTAATTGGACTTGAAAAATATGCTGATATATTTTCCTTTAGGGCACTGGAGTTTTAAACTGCTGTCTGGCTGTTGTCCTCAGTCCTGAGGTAACTTTCATGGTCTAGGTGAAAGTAAATCCAATCTTCCCAGCATGGTCTGTGGAATAGTCTGCAAAGGTGATTTTGTTTTTCTGAGGAGGAGAAACACAGGGACAGTGTGGTGGTCTGTGATCAAGGCACTCGGATCTGTCAGAGCTACCTGAAAAATTCTGTACTTGCTGGCTTTCTTCTAGCACAAAAAAAAAGAAGAATTCATAAATATGTAAATGCTTCCTTGCAGGTCTCTTCCTAAGCAAGGAGTGATCTCCAGCTACACATGTTCAGCACCAGGAGGTGCCACTCCCTTATGAGGGAGTAAAAAAGCATTGAGCTGCTCTAAAGTGTCACTTTAAATTATATTTATTAGAGCTGACGCTATAAGGAAAGTGTAGTACAAATAATCCTATGTCCCAAAAAAGATAGGATCTGTGCCTTGAATTTTTGTGGATTCAGAAACACAATTAAAAGTTGTAGTTTCTCCATTCCCTTCCTTTTCGCATCTCTTTGTGTCACATCAGTTTAGGAAAATGAGCCAAAGCACCCATTTCTGTACCATCACTGAAATGAGGCAGGTGTGGAACCATTTGTTATTTTGTCACTCTTGGAATAGAGCTGTGCTTTTGGAAGTGACAGCAGAGAGAGCAGTCTACATGAGCCAGTTGTTAAAGCTTCATGCTGTTGTGAGTTCAGTGTAAGACTTTGCATTTTTCAGCCCTAATGTTGTGTTGAACTTCCCTTGCTTTCCACTAAGCATGAATCATTCTCCTTGATTAATCCTGATAATAAAATTACATACTGGAAGCCCTGTAGGATAAGAAATAATTACTGAGGCACTGTAGGAATGAGGGAATGCCTTTGTGGAGTACCCTTTAGAAAGTCTAAAATGCCTCTTTCATAATCATTGCACAACATGAGTTGCCAAAAAGCAGCATTTGAGAAGAGCTTGAACTGCAAAACTGGCGTGACAAGTTAGAGAAACCACTTTTTTGTGCCTCCTGGTGTAATGTTACACTGAATGGCTGCTGTGTCAAGAGAATTACTACAATCAGAAACATGAAGAATTTAAAATTAAGAAGTAAATGCTGCTGACTTTATAATGCCTGTAGATGATGTTACTCAAAGTAGCTGGCTTTCATCAAAACTGGAGTTAATTTAGTCAAATTGCCAACACGTTTCTTTTCACTGCTTCTTTCAAACCAGCTCTAATTATAACCTTAAAATAGCATCTTTACTGGCAAAAAAAAAAAAAAGCCTCAAGACATGGGTCAGCAATCTGTTTCCCTTAGCTCAGATATCTTATTTAAATTTTTTGTATTTATTTTTCCCCAAGAAAAGCACATGTTAGTTGAAGTAGATTTTTCAAATGGGTGCTTTTCAAGTTGGAGCTTTTTGCAACTTCTGTGGATAGGTTAAGATATGAAGGTTACAGTACGTTAAAAAACAGTTCTTTTTTTTTTTTTTTTTCCTGTTTTTTCACCTATTTTTTTCATTTACTTGTTGCAATCAGGCAATATCTACCAGCAAACTGGCAATTAAGTCTTTAGAATTCTCTTGCTTTACATGAGCTGTTTGGACATGTCCTGAAATAAACAACTAAAACTAAAAGGCCAAGTAAAACCTCTAAAGAAAGATATCTGCCCATATACATTATAAAGGATGGAAATATTAAAACTGGATGGTCCTCCCCTCTTTTTGATGTGGAATTTTTAACCAAACACTAATGGTGCTGGGAATTCCATATTGCAGCTGAGGGGAGCTGATCAGTCCAGCTGTTACCCTCAGCTCTGTGGATCTGCTACAGCATCACTTTCCTTGCAAGTATTGAATTTTTCATCTTCAAAGCTGACACAGATGGTTTCCATAAAGCACTTGGGAAAATGCTCTTTGGGACAGAGATTTTTTTTTCACTTAGGAATGACCAGTGACTACATTTACTTTTCCCAGTACCTCGAACAAGGGCTTTGCTGTGAGTTACACTTTTGTTCTCTCTCAGGTATGAGGTGCCTGAACACCAAAGGAATGAAAATATGTTTTCAGCAGGATAAAACTGTCAGCCAGCTCAGATTTCATGTTACACCTGACCACTGATTGCTTGGCCCAACATATCTTAGCCTGCTGGGTCTACACAACTTTCTCCCTGCCTTTTCCAGGGCAAAAAAAAGAGGTTATGTTCCTGAGGAGCCCAGTGGCAGAGCCTGAACTCTGTTCTGAACTGGTCTTAATTGGTTATTTTCTGTAAAAGGGAGAAGCTGCAAAACAGGAAATCAGTGGAAACTTCTAAGGCGTTTCTACAAGCATAAATCTTCCTTGATTGCCTGGCTTGGTTTTAAAGACATGTAAATTTTCAGCTTACCCAGGGATCTCAGAGAAAACCTAGTTCCTGAAGTTTCTTTTTTCTCCCAGTTTTTTCATCCACATACTAGGTACAGAGTAGATTTATTGATATTTTTCAAGAGTATCATGGACTAACAGTGGCTTTTTTGTTTGTGCTCATTCTAGTGGAGCAGCAAGAAAACGATTTCACCTGTTAGGCAAAAGTGAATTTTGCAGTCCAAAGCCTGAAGGCACAACTAATTACCCTGGGAGGTGGAGCTTGCCGGGGCAACCTGAGTAAATTGGGGTGCTGAAAGAAATTCGGGGGGAAAAAAGAGGTTGGTTCTGCTTTTTTCTTCCTCCTGGCCACTGTCCCCCGTAGGCTTGGAGCCCTTCCTCAGTGACCAAGGTTGTCCTTCCAGGTTCTGCAGGAATCTGGTGCAGGGGAGCTGGGACTGTCCCTTCCAGGGTCTGTTTGGTATCTTGGGCAGGAGATTTTGCTGCTTTACTAAGAGCCCTTCCTGGCAAGAGGATTGTGCACATGTAAATGGTGAGGAGCTGGCAAACCTGGGGCAGAAAACCAAGCTGGCAGGGAGAGGTTTCATTTAAGCCATAGAATGGCTGCTCCTAGTTCTTGAGGCAGGGAAAGGGAGAACAAGCAGTTTCCTTATCATAATCTCCCTGCACTGATTCCACACCAAGCTAGAAACTGTTGTCACAGTGTGAAGGGTTTGGGGTGATCCATGTGAAGATAAAAATAGGAATGCCATCATTCCATCTAAATCCTTCACTAAATGCTAAAAGTTCTGAATTCTTAAATTTAAGGCAGGGTTAAGATTCTTTGCCACTGATTTTCAATGAGGATCCATCCCAGGGCTCGTTAGCCCTCTGTGAGTGGGACCAGCTGTGCTAATCCTGTGATCAGCTCAGTAATTTGGTTCCAGAGGCACCTGGAGCCAGCAGTTAAACCTGGTGCTGGTGTAAAACACAGGAGGAGCAGACAGAGAGAGTGTCCTGCAAACCCAGGAAAGCTTGGAAACACCTTGGGAGAGAGCTCTGAAAGATTTAATGACCAAGCCAAAAGCAGCACCTGCCTGAGCAGCAGAGATGGCTGTGCTGGCCCAGGTCTGGCTGTGCCTGCCATGGAGCATTTCCCTGCAGCCCAGCCCCAGGGGGAGTCAATGTGAGGCCCAGCTAAGCTCCACACAAAGCTTGGAAATTATTCTGAGGTATGGTTATTTTTTTAATATGTTCTCACTTCATTGTGGTTGGTGTTTTTGCGCTTGCCTTTTGATTCCCTGCATGATTAAGCACCTAAATGCTTGCTGTCTTTGTGGGTTGTTTGTTCCATTTCAAGTTTATTTTGTTTGTTTGGGTTTGGTTTCCATTTGTACCAAATGAAAATTAATAATGATGAGCTTGTAAATAACTGGGGCAAGATTTAAAACCAAAAAAGGAGAGTTTTTCCTTCTGCTTCCATGTGTCCAGCTCCTTTGGGAAATTTTATTCTCTACTGTAAATTCTCAGTGCTTTTTTTGTAATTTGGAAGCTCTAGCTTCGTAAGGTTGACTGCCCAGAAATAACCTGCCTGTGTAGAAGCTGAGTTTGGAGAGAGAATCAGTTTTTTCCAGTTAGTGTTAAAAGGTGTATCTTTGCCAAAGAAATTGTGGTAATTTCTCTTATAGTTAAAAGAAAAATGGGGTATTTTGTTGTTTTGGGTTTTTTTCATTTAATCCAGCCTTATATTCATTCCTGTCAACATTACCAAGTCTTCATTGCTATGGCTGAGACAGCAGCAGAAATTATCCCTAAATTGGTTTGTCTTTTGAGGGCAACTAGTAATTAAATCTCCTGCAGTCTGTACTGTTTATAGGCAATGGAAGTAATTACTAAGTTTGAAAAAATACACTGATTTGGAAAATGTTTGAAAATGTCTCAAATATAATGGAGTCACAAGCCAGCAAGGGGTTATTGGTCTAGGCAACATAACCATGGCATTTCATTTAGCTCCACAAACTGTTTAGATTAGTGTCCAAGGAGGGCTTCTGTTCATCAGTTTTTAATTTGATTTTACTCTACAGCAAAACTGGTATTTTAGCTTGTTTTTTAAATTGCTATTGTCAAGGTTATGAACTTGGTCACCACCCTTAGCTTAGATGGGAATTTTTCAGAAGTAATGTTTATCAAAGTTCTTCCCTCTCTTGGTGTCCAGAATTATTTTATATAAGTGGAATTTCTCCTTCTCTGTATTTTTTCTTTAAGTTGTATTTTCTGGCATGTTCCATGAGATTCCCTTACCCAGCTGGTCAGGTCTAGCTCCTCGCAGTTCTCATCTGTCTCTATATGTTCTACCTAAAACAATAAAATTCTCACTCTGAAAAACTTTCTATTTGAAGTGGGATGGCAACATTCCTTTTTAATGTCTGCTCTCTGTGTTCCAACATGGCTTGCCTCTGGCTGGAGTTCTTGCATGTCTCCAAGGATATTACTAATCCACTTTGGAAAAGAATGGAAAATCTGTTTTACAAAGGTTTTAAGTCTTTTAAACTGCTTTTGTTTCAAAATGAGTCCACTCCTTCCAAATTTAAATTCTTTTCTTGGAAGAAAATATTTTTGGTTTTCACTCTTCTAGGAAAAAAAATACAGAATAAAATCCATATCAAGATTAATGGTGATGTTCTTAATTATTTTTGAATGAAACAAGATTTTTTAATATAGTACTTGAATTAGTGGTAAGATTATGTTTTCCCCACTTGGAAAAGTGAGATAAGTCATTAACATTTTGTCTATTACCTTAAATTTAGCAAAAATACGGGAATTACTAAAGAATTATTCCAAGTGGGTTATTTAACCTTGGTTTAGTTACCCAACCCTTTTTCTCATTTATTATCCAGTTATATACTTGCAATGTTATTCTGTTTCATTCCAGCCCACTCTAAGCCACTTCACTGCATCTTTTTTTCAAAGCACAACATTTTCATGTGTGCTCCAGTGTAACTAAAGTTTTTAACTTCTTCTTCTTGATTGACAAACATTCTTCTTTCTTCTTCTTTTTTTTTTCCTGTTTTTTCTATGAAAGCCATATAGATTGGATCTTCACCCTCAAGGAAAATATTCCAGATACTTCCTCCCAGGTATACCTGTCAGTGGCTCATCTGCTTTATCTTAGAAATAAATGCCTTGGAGGAGAAAAAAATGCATCAAAATAATTCTTGAATTGTGACACTGCAGTGATCTGTACTGGCTAATGATCCATCCCCAAATATGTGGTGTGAATCTGCTCCTTCCCTTTCAGCCTTGGAACATTAAACTTGCTTCATTTTGAGGCAATTGCTGTATAGTCTTCTTATTTAAATGCATATATGTATGAGTGCACTGACAAATGCTTCTTTTTCACAGTATTTGTGGTTAAATTTTTCAAAATCATGTTCTCTTTTTACTTTTAGCTAGGGATGGAGAGGTCTTTATTTGCAGTAACTTTCATTGATTGGTCTTACTTACTTTTTGAGATTATTTCCATGAATCCTGAGGTTCAGGTTTCTGCAGATTCACCCAGGAGGCTCCATTTGTGCTTTCCTACTCCTCCCACCAAACAGGGGAGCCAGGGGAACAGGGCACATTGCATGCTCCACTTCTGGGATTTCCTTCCCTCCGGTTTCTAGAGGAAGCAAATCAATCAGGATTCTCCTGATTTGTGTGATGCTGGATCTCCTCTACATGAATGAGAGGAAGTGAAGGTTGAGCTGCTGCAAACGCAGCCCTGAAATCCCGGCCCTGCTGGAGCCACTGCCTGAAGTTCACCCTGGTTTCTCTGTGTCCTCAGGGAACACTTTGCATGTTACATGTTCTGCAATGCTCCCGCTTTGTAGCTGAGCCTGGACATGTCGGCTGTCCCTAATTAAAGTAGTCTAGGAAATGTAAACAGCTGAGCTTAAAAGTTAGCCTTGAAATGCATGTTGTAGTCATACAACAAATCTCCTGCAATGCTGATTTAAATATTTGCCAGGAGTGCTGCTGTCTGAAATCTTTTGAAGGATGTATTCTCCTCTTAAGACCGTAGACTTTCTTACTTTCAGGTCTATTTTTTTTAACAAAATGAAAACTATTACATGTGCCCTTCCATAAAGCAAAAACTCTATCCCTTATCATTTCTCATTTGTCAGCTCTCCAAGGGAGGGCATAAGAAAACAATCATTTTGGAGAGAATGGACAGAGCATGTAGGGTAAAGGAATTGTTGCTTATATAAGAGAAAAATTATTTTTCTCTCTGTGAGACATAGTTGGAGTTCTGTCCTTTTGCCTTGAGTGGCAGAAGGTGACAGTGAAAGATAAATATTGTTCAAGAAGTAATGGAACTTCCTTTTAGTTGGAGGTAAGAGGGCTATGGGTGACATGCGTGTGTTTTCAGGAGAAACAGAATCTTTCAGACATGTTTAGTGATAAAGGTGAAAAAATCTAAAATCCTTGGTTAAAAAAAATCTTAAAGCCAGTAACAGCATTATTTTTCACTCTTGAATATATTACATGCTACAGTACAGAAAGCAATTAATATTTCATAACAGTGTGAAGTTGTATCATGCAGGTGCCATCAAATGCAATAATTAAACCTCAGCAGAGTGGTTCCAACATGCTGTTACTGGTGTGACCAGTTAGCGCTGGGAGAGAGGCTGGTGCCCGAGGCAGTGGGGCTAAAAGACCAATGTCAGCAGCACCTTAACGAGCTGAGAAAGGGCTTGTGCCCAGCGTGCTGCTTCTTGTGCTTTAATCACTGCTCCCTCTGACGAGCAAGCCTGAATAAAGGTGATAAAAACATCACCTGGGAGTAACGTACCCGAGCCTCAGTTTGGGAGGTTTTCCCTCCTGTTTTATAAGCTGATGATAAAATCAGCTGCATCACTGAGCTGCAGAGGACCAGGACAGACCCTTGTGTGAGAATGCTGGTTTTATAACATGCATTCCTTTCTTTTAGGGAGCATCCAAGAACAGTTATTCAACTCAAAAGATTAAAAAGCCAAGTTTTGTCCTCTCTGGGTTTGTCAGAATCTGTCTTATCTTAAAATCACTGGCAACATTTATCTGTAAGATGTGAGTACATGTGAATGCTGGGCCATGATTATGGACTTTAGATTCAGCTGACAGGCAAATGTAATATGAAAACACCTGAGGATTCAAATTTATACTGGATATCAGGAACTTACCTTAAGAATTTCTCAACCATCACCCCTAGATATGAAGGACTGAAATGTATTCTTTAAAGATTTACTTGATTTTGTTTTTATTTGGCACAGTCTTCCAAAATGACTTTTTAAATCAATTCTTACTAATTTGGCTAGAGAATGGGAAAATAAAAGCAAAGAAACACCCTGAAAACAAAATTTAAAAAATCTAAAAATTAAGAGGCTGCTGGGTAGAGAATGGTAAACCGAATAAGATTGCTTCTGAATTGGCAAGGGAATTCATATATTATGCCAGGTATCTCCTCTTGTGAGATGAGTTTAGATTTGAAGAGTAGAAGATGAGAGCCTTAGAACAGACTGGAATATGGAGAGCGAGGCAGCTGGGAGTTCTGGAGGGTTCCTGTTCCAGGTGGAAGGTGTTGTCTCTGAAATGCAAGTGAAGCCTCACAGGTGAGGGGGGCAGCAAACATCTGGCAGAGCACAGCTCTCAAAGTGGGCAAAATTAGAGAATGGGCTGAGGGTCACCACTGGGAAATTCCTCTGCAGGGTTTCTGCTCCCATTTGTGAGGAGGTGCCATCATCTGTTTTGTGACACCTGGAGAAAATACTTCCTGCCTGTAAGTAACATTTGGGTTTGTAATCTGTGAATGTATCAGTGCTGTTTCTTTGGAACATACCTGGGCCAGCTGAGTGCTCAGTGGGAGCTGATGGGAAACTGCAGAAACCTTTCTGTGGGAGAGCTGGAAGCAAAGATACTTGTGATACAGCAGGACTGTGATATTCTGGGTAGGTAGCTTGGAAATGTTTAAATCAAAGGCTGGGATTTTATTTGAAAAATTCTGTCTAGGTGAAGCAAAAGTTGTACCAATTCCAGCTCACTTTGACAGGTCATTAGTGAAACCTGCCTGGTTGGCTCATAGGGTGCTAGAATTGTAGATTTTCATTTTTTTTCAGTGACTTCTTGGCCAGAGCAGGGTAACTACTCCATGATCCTGCTTCTGAAATGGAAATGAGTGAGCAAATAACCCGTCCTGAGTGAGGGCCCTGCCGGTGCCCTGCCAGGCATTCCAAGCCTGATAAGTTTGCTTGGCCTGGCACCTTTAGGATGGGGATGTTGGGGTTTTGTGCTCCCTGATAGCACTTGCCCTACCTTTAAGAGGACTTTATGGAATGCCCTTATCTTTCCTGGAGCAGCTGAGGCTGTTGCCAGAATTAGGACTGGCACGTGCAGTTACTTGGAGCCAGAGCAGTTTCTATCTGCTTTTATTCTGGGAGAGGGGAAAGTTGTTTAAAATAGGTTTTTTTTTTTTGTTGTTTTTTTTGAAACTGTGTTTCTCATGCTGAATTTGTTAGGTTGTTTAATGTTTTTCTTGAATGTGAGTTTGTGGGTGTCCTGTCTCAGAGAGGGATGATACTGCTGATTGAAACTTCCTCCATAGTGGAAGTTACAAGTTTACTCAACATTCCTGGTACTAATTGTTGCATCTAAAGTTGATGGGGTTTCCTTAAGCCACCAGACAACCACTGCTGCCTTCAAGTGCTTCTTGTTTATTCAGTAATAATGTAAGGACAAGTGCAAAATATTGCTAAATATGTCCCAGTGTAACTTGCCTTTTGTTATGGCAGAACCTGGTGCACTGTGCTGTGATACCTGGTACTTCACCAGAGCAGTGTGTGCTCTTACCTGTTTCATTAATTATGTTGTTTTCCAGCTGCTGCTTTTGACTTGTTTAAAATATCTGCTCAATCATGTGCAGCTCTGCTCCTTCTTAGAAAGACAACAAAAGCCTATGAGCTGTTCCTTGGACGGAATTAGTCCTGTCCCATGTGTAGCTGACAGGCTGAGACCTCATGCTGTGATATTTAAATAAACATCTTTGCCTTGCATCAGTTTCTCATAAATCCTATACTTATGTAACTACATGTTTTTCTTGGGAAAATGACATCTTGGTAAGTAATGTTGGCTTAGTTGATTTTTGTGGCACAGTCACAGGACCTAAATATGCAAACAGAGAGGGTTTTTGGGTTCAGGTCCCATTGAACAGAAATCCAGGAGGGCCAACTTTAAATCATGAAATTGAGCAACTCTCTTCTTTTATGTTGTTGCACACAGCTGAGTTAGAGGTTGTTAATTCAATCACTTCTGGAAAAATCACAATACAACAATATTTGGGTTTGTGAATTGCTCTACAAATGTAATTATGTAGGTGTAATATATTGTGGGGTTTTTCCCCTAGCTCTTATTCTTGAGGCTGGGTTGCTGCCTTTATATTTGGTTCGTGCTGTACAATAATATATAATTCAGTATTATGTGCAATGGCATTTGTGGTAGTTGTTTTGGATAAAATATAATTTTACGGTAAACTAATTATGGTTCAGTATAGAAATGCTATTAGAAAAAAAATGCAAACATCTACTGACCTGTTCAGTCTTTCCTCCCTCTTAAGACTATGTAACACAGGAGAAATGAAAAGCCAAACTGTCCCCATGCCAGTTGCATTACAAGCTGACAAAATATTTAGAAAAGCTTGTTCCTAATATGTAGACTAGGAAATCAGATGGATGTGTGATGGATCTGATAATGAACACAAATTAGGACCCCAAATTGCTGAAGGCAGTTGTACAACCTTGGTGGCAAATGAGCTGCAGCATGTTTGGACACAGTGGACTGAAATTGTCTGGAGTCTTTTCCCCCAACACACCTTTCAAGCACACAGGCTGACTGGGGCCACTCATCCATTCCCTGTAAATCAAAGGTTTCTGTGTTTTCTTCTGTTATCACTCATGGCAAAAGAACTCTTCTTGATTCTATCTTAATATTGCTTTGCCTGCTAGAGATTTTATTCTTGTTTTTAGAAAGAAGTGAAGGTGGCAAATATCCTGTGTTCTCAACATCTCTTTTGTGAGGTGATTTTGTTTCCATATGCACTGAGAAATGAAATAAACAACCAGCTTCAAGAAGGAGGTTTATCTATGTTGAATCTTATTCCAGTGTTCCCATTGCCATCAATGCAAGTATTTCTGAAAAACCTCATTTTCCTCATGGTAAAATGCAATTCACTTTCTTCTGGGGAGACAAAGATGAACAATAGAAGTGAATCAGAGAAGGTAGAGATGAGAAATAGGATTCAAAATAATAATACAAGGGGGAATATGTTACTAGCATTATCTTGGGTTTAATGGTGTGACTCAGTCATAAAATGCTAGTTGGCTACTGCCATTCCTGTAGAGCTGAGGAAAAGATCAAAGAACACCCCCTACATCTACACAGAAAAGCCTGGAGGGGCTGCAGAGTATTGCCAAGGTGAATCCTCTGGGGAGTAATGAAATTGGAATTGCTTTAGCCATGGTTGAAAGGTTAATGTCCTTGTGATGAATGATATGACAGCATTTCAATTACTCTGCTTACTTCTCAGTGTGGGGTGTTTCATTGTCTAAATTGGCTATCCACATAAGTTGGGGTTTTTTGTTTACTGGTAAATGCAGAACTGTTTGGATCTCTGTTGTCAATGCCTATGCCTGGCCTTAGTGTCTGTTTATAAAAGCAAGACAAACAACAAAAAGAACCCACAAATTACAAACCTGCATAATGTAAAGCAAGAAAATACCGATGTCTTACCTAAATTGGAAAGGGTAAGGTTTAATTTAATGGACTATGCACAGTAATAAACTTGCTTTATAAAACTCAGAATTTCTTTGCTAAAGTTGCATTCTGAGATCTGGAAGGCCTTATCAGTCAGTGACCTTCATTTTTCTATCACGTCTCCAGTTCTGTGCATTAGACTCCTGCTGCAGTGCTGATTGTCCTTGCTCTGGTGGCATTTGCCCAGTCTGCAGCTCAGATCATGGAGGGTGAACACGAGCAGTGAATTTCTCCCACAACAGCAGCATTGCTGCAGCCCAGTGTCTTGCAGCATTTCACTCCATTCCCAGAACTGCACTCTTGGCATCACCCAGTCTCTGGCCTCTCATTATCAAATGCTTTTTGCTTCAGTGACCAAACCCCTCCTGTTTTCTTTGCTTACCCACAAAATATCCCCCCTTTACCCACAGCTCCCTCTCGAATTCCCAAACCAACAGTTGGGCAATAGGCACCCACCGCTCTGTTGCATTCCACCCTGCTTTTCATCTCACTGAGCTGCAGATACTGAAGTGTTCCCCTTCAGCACCAGTTTCTGGCACCTATTATCAGTTCTGCAAACCTTTATAAACTAATATAAAAAAAAAAAAAAACCAATCTTTAGCACTTTATTCATTTGGCTGAGCTTGGCCAGAAAAATCAAAGGTTTTTTGTGATATGTACGAACAGCAGGATTGGGTAACTCTTTGAAAAGCAGCTTCAAGTTTTTTTCATTCTTTTATTTTTAAACTTTACAACAGTGGCTGGCAATGAGTTCCTTCTAAAGAAGAATGTTATCAGTGTTGTGGTTGTTTTGAGTTAACAATATGATCTATCTTCCTTTGCCTCCCCAATGCTCCATCTTTTAGCTCTGACATTCCCTGCTGTGTTCTCTACTGTTGAGTGTTTATCCCCTTCTCTGCTCACACAGTGGGATCTCCCCAGTTTGTTCAGCCTGCCTGGAGGCTTTTGTGAAGTCAGAGGTGGCAGTGGCTTTGTGAAGTGCATCTCAGTGTTCTTTTCAATGCTGTTCTCTTGCTTCCATCTGGGCAGTAAGAAAGCAGTCCCAGGAATAAACTGACACTGACATTTAGTGACTCTCTCAAAGCATGGGACACTTGACCATGTTTATGTATCCTGCAGAACAATTATCTGGAAAAGTTTATCTGTGAAGTTGAACTAATTTTCTTTTTTTTAGTAGGAGTTTTTGTTTTGTTTCAGTCTTTTGGTTATGACAAATGGTACAGAAAGTTTTCAGTGTTATGTATGTGCTACACCATGGTGCTAAGTTACCAGGTTACTGTGGTGTCCCAGAATGGAGAAACATCTGTATTAGCAGTGCTTTCAGCAGTGTTTTTTGGCACAGAAAGCATCCAAATCTCACCGATTTCCTGTGCTGCATACCAGCAATAACCCTTTAAGTTCTGATTACCTAACCACAGCTACTTACCTCATGCAGAGAAAACACTTCAGTTTAGGAACCAAAGTGTAATGAAAATAAACCTGTTGAACTAATGAGCTTTGTGTGGCTCAGTCTCAGCAAGTCGTTGACCTGATGAATGTAAACATTGTAAATGGACTGATGAGTAACGAGTCTGGCTTTTAGACAAATTAAGAGTTTGTGCGGAAAACAGTGACACATTAGCACGTTAATAAAAAAATATCCTCTAAATTTGCTCTCAGAGACTGAATTTAGGTCAGTTTTAACTATGAAGAAATCTAGAACACTGATGCCTTCTGCTCTCGTGTAGTGCCTTTCTCTATGCGTTGTGCCCCTTTGCCCTGAAAACTCGCATGGAAGAGTAAAGAAAATAAATGTTCTGCAGGTTTTCTAATAATTGCAATCCGATTTTTCCATTGTTAGTGCAAAATAAGAG
The DNA here is from genome assembly GCF_047830755.1 of Zonotrichia albicollis. Classification (NCBI taxonomy): domain Eukaryota; kingdom Metazoa; phylum Chordata; class Aves; order Passeriformes; family Passerellidae; genus Zonotrichia; species Zonotrichia albicollis. Next base: position 12,287,859 of record NC_133835.1, read on the forward strand.
GGAGAGTGAATCCACAGCACAATCTGCATGCCTGGTGTTTGCACTAGCTCCCTTGCCCTGGTGATAAGAAATGGAATATGCTCTTCTCTCTATGCCCAGATTATGAATTACTGTTTGCATGTGGCCAAGAACATCAGTGTTTGTCCATCCTGGCAGCACCTGTTGTGCTGAAACAATGCTGCCACTTCTTGCAGTTCTATGTAGAGCATCCTCCATCCCTAATATGATAATAAACCAATGCTTTGAAAAAATAGTATCAGTTATGTAAAGGAAAGGTTAAGAGGTGGCCTGTAATTTCTTATTCTTGAAATACACTGTGTTTTGAAAGAATTTTGGTGATTATTTACCTATAAAGAAGTATGCTTGGTCAGTCTAAGGTCACATACAGTGAAGGGCTCTGTGTTTTAATTGGCTCTCATTAGTTGTCTGAAATGTAAAAGCAGCAATGTTACAATTGCGTTTCAAGGATCTCTTGTATATATTTTTTTAATTTAAATCTAATCTCTCTTTAGAAATCACAGAACCCTAAAAACATTTAGTCTGGAAGGGATTTGTGGAGGTTATCCAGGCCTTGATCTTCCTGCTCAAAGCAGGGCCCTCTTGTAAGTTAAATCAGGTTACTCGGGACCATGTCCAGTCATGATTCAAACATCTCTGAGGATGGAGATTCCAGTCTCCCAAGCAACTTGCTTCAGTGCTTAATTGTTGTTCTTCTGAACCATTTATTTCCATAAACCCAATCAAAATTTCCCTTACTGTGACCTTTGTCCTGTCCTTTCCCCATGGACTTATAAAAGAGTTTTGCTCCAGCTTCTCTGTATCCAGCTTCAGGCAGGGAAAGATGCCAATGGTTCCTCAGCCTCCCTTGTCCCAGGCTGCCTGAAGCCACTTCATGGCCTTGGTGTGCTCACCGTGTGGTGGCCTCTGATCCTGAGTTCAGGATCCTTGTGGGTGTTCCAAGCCTGGAGATGCTGTTCCAGAGCCAGAGGAGCCCCAAGTGTGCCATGAGGGGAGCAGTGGTTTCGCTGGAGCTGCTGGTGCAGTGTCCTTTGCCCCTGTGCAAGAGCTCCCTGCTGCCTCCAGTTCCACTGGGACCCAAAGCTGCTGCTCTGCCCTTCAGTGCCCAGCCTGTCCCTGAGCAGCTCCTGCAGCTCTGAAATCCCCTCTCAGTCCCTTCTCAGTGAAATCAGCATTGAGGGATGCAGGTCAGCAGCTGCTGGATAAAGATATTCCCCATAACTGGGGCCAAATATTCATCGAGCATGGGGTGCCACTGGTGGTGGAGCAGCAAAACCAGAGTTTGTCATGTGCACAATGACTTTGTCCCTTCCCTGCTCAGCCTGTGGATTTCAGCTCTGGTGTAATGGGCTGTGCCAAGAAAACGTGCAAGCACCGAGACACTTGTTTTACTTTCAAGGCTCTGATTAATCAAAATCATCTTTAGAGTTATGGCTTTCCTCAAACACAGGCAAAGAGGCTGTTTCTAATGGATGTGGGGTTTTAGTGCAAAGGCCATGAAGTTTAGTGTATGTTTAGTTTTCTTCATTTTATGTGTTGTTTTAAGAATATTAAAGCACCAGAAATAACAGGAAAATTAAAGCTAATAGGATATTAATATTTGCTTTTACAACTGAAACTCCAATCTGTTTATTAACAGATGGAATCCAGGCTCTGTGAATTAAGTATTTTAAAGTCATTTGACATTTAAACAGCAAGTGGATCTCTTCAAGGAATACACACAAGAAATGAGAACTTTAAAAATAATTATCTTTTAGGTGATAAGTAGCTTTTCAGTCTGATGTACAACTAATGTAACTTCAATCCATCCTTAATAAATAAAAGGACCCGCCAATTGGAATTTATGTCCTACATAAGTCTCAAAGTATTTTGTCATGTTGTCATACCAGCATTCCCATTTTGGCTGGAATAACTGTAAAATAACCTTTCCAATGTTCTCCAGCAGGAGAATAATGATTACAAAATATACAGTTCTGAGTAGTATTGTAGTGTAGTTGATGCTAACTAGCTAAAATTTCGATGTGTTAAATGCATCCACTCTTCATCTATTTAGAATATAACACAAACCAGTGCCTCTGAAGCAATTAGGATCCTAATGTAAGAACTGTGAAAATATATTGATTTTAAATACAAGCCAGCAGAATATTTATAGGAGCTGAAAAGTGGCTGAAACCCTTTGCCCATGTGTTTCATTCTTTAAAAAAAAAAAAAAAAAGAAGAGCCAAACACAAACCCCTATAAAACAAAACCCCTCTAATTTTTCCATTTACTCCCAAAATGCAGTTCTCTCTCTGGTGAGAAGTTCAGTCCTCAGCAAAAATCCTCTGCTGGTTTTGGACTGAGTTTATTTATATTTGTTTTATACATGTTTATCCTTGGGGTGAGCCTGTCAGTGAGGAGAATTCCAGACTTTGTGGAACAAAATGCATTTCATAACTGGACAAAGCAAAGCCAGGAAGAGAAGGGACTGCTCGCATGCGATTTCAAGCACCCTGGTACAAGTTTGTTCAAAGCCCTCATGATCTTTGATGTGTTTGTCATCTTTAGTGTTGAGCCTTCCATTCTGAGGCCATAAAGATGTGAATAACTGAAATGAGTGCACTGAGTTATTTGGGGGACTTGACCACTGTGGGCTCACTGCCCAAAAGGAAGATGAGTTTGTTTATTCCTTAGGCAGCGAGAAATTCTTTCACAAGAATTCTCTAGAATTTAATTTTTTTTCTATAATTTTAGTAAACTACACAGTTATCTTATGCCAATCTTGCATATTATGTTGGCATTTAAAACCAAATGTTTTTAAATGTTCTGCACAACTTCAGCGTGTTACAATGGTAAAATGGTAAAGAATTAGGAAGGACCTCACAGTTATGCAAGACTATTGTGTTTCCTATTAAAAATGTTTCTAGGAATGATTTTTAAACTCCACATAGAGAGAATGGAGAGTTGTATTCAGAGAAGGAGAAAAAAATTGCTTGATTAGATTTACCTTCTGGGCTTAAGAACTGTGAACAGATTTAATTCATTTGCAAATATTCTTGTCTGTAACACTCAAGCTTGTAGAAGTCCTCAGTGTGTTGATACACAGTTCCAGGAATGCTCAAAAATAAGGATCAGTGGTGGCCTTACTGTGAAAAAGTCAGCAATTACAGTCTGTAACACAGACAGAGGGAAAGCCAGACTAAGCCAGAGGTCTATCATGAGTTGTTGCTATTGGCATTCAGTTGCTCTCAGGCTTAACTGAGAATACTCAAAGTTCTTCTTGCTCCACTATGTTCCCAAATTAATCCAGACCTTGGTAATCAAGGTAATGGCTGAGGGAGTTATTTGTTATAGGGTGGGGTTCTGCTCTTTTCTCCCTTCTTTTTACAATTTGAAGAAAATCTTTTACTGAAATTTACTTACAGAGCTAAAAAGTTTTCAGTGTCAAGCAAGGTGTTCTGCTGCTTTTTAAAGTTCGGAAATAAAATCAGGGGTTGAGGGAGAGCTGAGATTTCAGAAAGGGGGCCTGAAGCTCTAAAATAGAAATGGATATACATTATATTTTTGTCCAATTTTATAGTTTTCTGTTTCCCATTCATTTTACATCAGCTTAGTTTCAGGAGGCTCAGAAATCTCCCTTTGCTCTGTCCAATCTCCCCAGCTGCAGTAATGAAAATGTGACTTGAAGTAGGTTTTCTTCTCAGGGAAGCAAAGAGCAAGCAGCCTTGTTCTGTAAAAAGCTGCTGATCTGCAGTGATTTGGATTTTGTGTTGAACTACACGGTAAATTTGTCATTTTGTATCAGAATTTTACTATGCCAAGATTACAGCCCAGTCCAAAAACTGCATGTTTCCAATCTGACTCTGTAATCTTATTTACATTTACTTGTGCTCATGAGTAATCTCTCTGAAGTCAATGGTATGAATCCAGTCATAATGAAATTATTTGTTGTTTATTTTTTCTCATCTGGTAATTATACTTTGCTATCTGATTGCTTTGTGACCCTTGAAGCAAGAGACTCAAGAATAGAAAAAAAAAACCTCCTTAGCTTCTGCCTTGGAGCCAGTTCCAAAGAAATGAAAAGTTCTTACATTCTATCTCAAAAGCAACACACAATCTGGCAAGCAGTGTTCATATGGTGTTAGGAAGGTGGCTGATATATTTCAGACTTTTAAATATAGATGGGACTGTGTGATAAAGCTCTTTTGGACAAAAGATAAGGATCTAAAATTGTAACCAGTTGTATCTGCAGTAAGCCTGAAAGAATCTTTGTTCAATGGAGTTATTACACACACAAAAATATAAGTTTGGTAAGAAAACCAGGCAGCTAATGGTCAAGTCTATGAATAAAGCAGAATAACAGTTACATTCTGTAAGTATGAAATCTATAATATTTATAATGTGTTTTACTCTTGCTACTCAAAAGCAGCAAGTCAACTTTGAAATATTTTAATCAACAGAAATGAAATCACCATGGGGAAAAATTGTGAATTTTTAAGCATAGCTTTCTTTTTGCAGAATTGCCTCTTCACATTCTGTATGAAGTTTCGCAGAGGATGGAGATGAAATGTATTTTCTGAGGCACAAGAAGTGCTCTGCCCTCTTCCCATCCTGCTATATTATTGCAAATTTTACATAATTTTTTTATTTTGTGCCAGTGATCAGAAAACATGTTCTGATGTTTTCTACGTTTTTCAAACTGACTTTTTGTAATTAATTGTGCAAAGTAGTTTTCTCAAGATGTTTCAAAGACCGAGGTCCAAGCTTCATTTAAACAATTTCATTAAATTAAATTATGATTTGTATAGTCGTGACATTAAATTATTTCTATAGTCACTTTACTCAGTGCTTTGTTCATCCAGTCTAGTATAAAATGCTTGTTTCTGATTGAAGCTCAAATTAGAGGACAAAAAAAGCCCCAGGAACATTATAACAGATTTTTTTTGTGGTTTTCCCTCCCATGGGGTTTGGTCAGTGACCTTTGAACAGTTCTGTGTTGGAGATTTTGTTGGGAATTTTGGGGGGTTTATTGTTTGATCTGTTTTTTAATCTTTGCTATGAAAGAATTGTGAGAAGTTTGGTCAGTTCTTGTCCTGGAGACCAAGTAGTGCCTATTGTTTGTGCTATTAATCTGTGGCATTTGGAGTAGTTTATTTTTAAATGATCCTAAACTATGCAGTAGCCCAGAATACTTTATTGCAGGCGATATAGAAAATTCGGAATGTTTTTCACTTGAGTGAAAAAAAGTTCTAGAATTTGAAATTCTAAGAAAACATGAAAAACTTGGGAAAAAACGGTTTTTAAATTTTAAAATGCTGCATGCAAGGGGAAAAGTGCATCCAGATAATTCCCTTACACTTAAGATGTGACCTGTATCTCTTCCTGGTCCATGATAACTTTGTTCCACAGATGGGTGAGACTTTCACCTTTATGACATAGGCATTAATCATTGCAAAGCTTTTCTTTAAAGATCTCCAAGTGGAAATGCTGATTTGTGGAATGGAAGCTGTCTTTAAATCTTCCATTTTTTGTCATTTGTCACACACCAAACTAAATATCGAGTCAGATATTTATAACCAATGCAGGTGGGCTCTGTAGCATTTTGCCCACTGAAAATAGAACATTGATGGAGATATTTTTTGTCAACCCATTTAAGATCTTACAGCTAGAGAGCTGAATTAATTACATCAAAGGCACTGACAGTGAACCATAGAATCATGGGTCTTAGGCTGAATCAAAGTTATTGTGCCACGTGTGGGAACAGGCTGAGTGAAACAACTCTATGGGCACATTGAAGAGGTTCTAGTGGAAATCTGGTAAAAATGAAGGTGCAAGAGTAGTTTTGGTAACCAGCATCGTTCTGAGCAGTCTTTGTAGCTTCACTGGGCTGTACAATGTCTGGTTTCTGTGCAGTCATTCTAGGGGAGGAAATGGAGCTCAAACGTTTTGGTTCTGAGAATTTTTGTCTTCTTCATGGAGATTTTGTAACGCATACAACAAGTGCCCTTCCACGTGTTGCTGCACAACGGAAAGGGAGCAATCCCTGATCTGCCGGTTCCCACCAGCAGAGCTCCTGCCCAGAAGCAGACCCCAAACCGACCACCCAGCTCCAGGAGGCCTCTGTGGGAATTGCACGCTCGCATGTGCATCGAAAGCCGGGTTTCCTTTATTCAGGGCAGCCATCCCATGGAAGGGCCGCTGTCCTTCCCCGCAGGCTCCGGGATTGTCCCCGCGGGCTCCGGGATTGTCCCCGCGGGCTCCGGGATTGTCCCCGCGGGCTCCGGCCGCGGTTCGGGTCCCTCAGGGGCGGCCGCGCGCCGCCAGGTGGCGCTGTGGGGTCGCCTTAGCCCTCCGGAGAGGCGCGGGAATGGTTTGGGATCCGAGGATGGATGAAACCCCTTGCTTCCCTAATAAGTACATTTTTTTTTTTTTTTTTTTTTTTTTTTGCCATTCCAGTACTGACAGATTTCCACCTTGCCATTTTTCTTTTCTGGGCCTATGGACGTGCCCCGTGTGTTCTGATCGCCCAGGTCCTGAAGAGCTGCCAGGTTGTTTGAGGTCAGGTCACCTTTGACGGCAAAGTTATCTTGTTAAAAGCTAAACTCACATTTTAAAAAGCTGTGCTGAGTTGAGATGTAAGTCCTGGTCTAAACTCTTGTAGAGTCACCCATTGATTTGAGTTTGGGCAGTTCCTTAATCATGTGGTAGCTGTGGCCACAATGATCCAAGGATTGGGGAACCTCTATGAGAAAAGGCCAAGAGAATTGGGGTTGTAAAAAGGCTGATGGGAAACCTTATCATGGCTAAATCTTGGCTAAAACCAAGATTTTTACTAGGAGCCCCTTTTCACTAGGAGTCATATGGAGAAGAGGAGGGGTAATGGGTACAAGTGACTTCTGGAGAGATTTCAGCTGGAAACAAGAGTACGAATTTCCACAAGGAAAACAATCAGCCGCTGAAATATTTTCAATTCTCAATTCAATTTCTATTTTCAATCACACTTGACTTCTGTCTCAGTGCCCCTTCTTGGCCAGCAGGAGGTCATTTTCAGGAGACACTGGTGATTCTTACGAGTTCTTCCCACAACCACAGTGTAGCTGGAGCTGTTTCAAGGCTCTGGAGGTAATTGCTGGGTGACAGGCAGAGTTTAACATGTTTGAGCTGCCTGGAGGGATGAGCTGACTCTGAAGAACTGCAAAAGTTACAAAACTCAGTAAGCAAACAGGGCCTGGCCCCAGCCTGTGTTTGAAAGAGGTGTTGTCACCCATCAGCCAGAGCAAGGACCCAGCCTGGGAATTCCTGGGTTTTACAAAAGGACAGAATTAGGAAGGCATGCATCCAGTGAGGATACCCAGAGGGGACACACTTATTGCAGAAACTCCATGTAACATCATAAAAATATGGGAAAAAACCAACTGGTTGCTTTCCTGGCCACCTGGCAGCCAGGTATTCAGAAAGTGGGAACTCCTTTAATGAATAATGAATTCTGTGTGCTAAAAGCACTGCACACACATGGTACCTTTGGCCTGGGTTGCAGACATGGGGGGTCTGCCCAGACCAACAGAATGCACAAGAGGAGGGTGTGAAATCACTCACAACTGGCAGCTTTTATTTGCCACAGAGGCTGCTCATCCAGACTTTGTGACGTGGCCACATCCATTCACTGTGGAAATCTATCAGAGTGAGAAGAATGATGTTAGAGGAAAGACTTGGGCCTGAAGAAAGCAAACAAGAGAGTTTGTTATTAAACTTAAGGGAAGATGATTGAAAAATAAATATCAGAATGCTCTGGAAACACATTTCCCAGAGCAACAAGCTTTGTAGGGCAACTTGTAGAAGCCCCTGCCCCCAGCTACTGTTTGTGTGCTGCAAACCCCATCCTCTCCAGGCAGATTGCCAAAGGTAAAACAGCAGGAATATTCCCAGCACTGTCATAAATCAGAGCGTTTACCTACAAAGAAAATATTTTATTCAGATGTCAGGAATCTCATTATCTGAGCAGAATGGGGGAAAAATGAAGAGAAACCAGGCTAATAAAGGTGAAAATTTCATTAATCATGAAGAATTTTACTTAGGACTTTTTAAAGACAAAGGTGAGGAAATATTAGGATGAGAATTTATGAGAAATGATAATATAATTTACAGGCTTGGTCAAAAGAAGGCTGTATTAAAGATATTAAACTTGCAAGAAGTTCCTTTTCCAGACTTGCCTCACCACAAAAAAAAAAAGATACATTTTCCCTAAAAGCCAGATATGAGACCCAAGAATGGAGAAGAAACTGTTAAGACTTGGTTGGAATGATAGCTGACTTTTTTAATATTTATAATTACTATCCTCACAAAAGATTGAAGCACAGATTTTTTAAAAAAAATGATTGAAGCTAAACACAACAGACACCAACCAATTTCCCCTTCCTCTCTACCACCAAAATCTTTTGAAGGATTTTTTTTTGGGTGAGGCACTCATTTCATATTCTCAAAGGAAAATAATTTTGTGGATTGTGCAATTTTTGGGTCACAGTCCAGATGTTGTGGAAAATTCTGATGAATGCTGGATAGACATTGGTTTTGGTAAAGGTGAGGGGAGTATCTCCAAGGCATCTCAGAGAGATTAAAAAATGAGTTGAATTCTCTAGCACTGATTCTGAATTTTCAGAGCTTTAATCAGATTTCTCTGGCCTTGAATCCATATGCCAAATGTTAGCCTGCATTGAGTACATCATTCTTAAATATTCCCACAGCATAAACCAAACCTATTTTGTTTAAATGCAAATAAGTCGCTGGATTTCATTACGTAACAAATTTTGCCTTGAGGTTGTGTGTAGTCTTTGAAAGTGACTGTAATGTATTCCAAGCTTTTAATATTCCTGTCTAATGTTTCTTTTTGTTTTTAGACTCTCTTTTGTTTGTCTGAAGTGGAAGAGATTATCTGTACTCTAACATAAGCCTCCACAATATCCCACCACACAAAGGTTATGGGACTGAGTCCTGGTTTTCTCCACAAAATAAATAACTTTTGAACAAAAGGCCCCACTATGCTGTCAGCCAGAGCCTCCTTCCCTGCCCTGCTGCTAAGCTGCCGTGGGTAACGTTACCTTCAGTAGCCACAGAGAAGGAGGCAGCTGCAGACACAGCCAAAAGTATCGGGATTAAAAACTAAAAATTCTGCACTTGGCCAAGCAAATTATTTTCTTGTAGCAGTGGGAACAGCAGGTCTCTCAAAGAAGCAGCTCCCAAACCTTGGGCAAAATTAGGATTCTGAAAGCAGTTACAGAGCAGGTTCCAAGAGCAGTGCGACTCAGGATCTCCATAAGGATGGAAGTTCTGTTTGAATGTGGCAGCCTCATAAAAAGACTTTTTGGTTTTGATCTCCCAGTAAGTTTACTGATAAACTCCTTGAGTGTTTGTTTAGGTCCCATCTGTAAAAATAACTTAATTGGGACGGAGTTTACAGGACAGCATTCTCTTTCTTTGTTCTATTATAATTTTCTGACCCTAATTTCCTGCTTTGTCATTTGGTTTGACTTGGACCAGTCATGAGAAAACCTTCCCCATAAGGCATAAGTTCTGTGTGTGGGAGAGTTCTTTGTAGATATTTGTTCTGTGAATTGGAATAATAAACTATCATAAGACTACTATGGATTTGTAGTCTTAGCCGGTGGCAGCGAGTTTGAAACTTTTATTTCATTATTGTTCATTTTTCAGTAATCCCACTGTGCAATTTCAGCTCATCCATTTGCTCTTTTTCCATTGGTGAAAATGCAAAAGCCAGATGCATGTTGCACATTATGGATTGTGTTACTGACATGACTGGGCTTTGATTACATTCTGAATGAGCATTTTATAACACACCGTGAATGACTCAGATGTGGGATTAAATAATTCTGTTTAGACATTGTAGAACAGATTAGTCTGGGTCTTGAATCAGTGCTTCCTGTTCCTCCCAGAGACTCAGAGGTGTGGGATTCAGTGCAGACTTGCCTTGGTACAATCCACTTAGGCTGTGACTGCTACTGTTGGCTGTACTTGCTAATATTCTGTAACATTTTCTTCTGAGGGGTTGTATTTACTTTTGGGGTTTTTTTTCTTATTAGGCCAAGGAGTTTGGCATTTCCAGCACCAACAGCATATTCTTCCCAAATCCACAATTTTAATTTTATTCATATTTTAGTTTTCTAAAATCCTTTGCAATGTTTTTTAAAAGTTGTTCAGTTTGCAGCTTTTTTAAGATTGTGACTAAATGCTATTTTAAATTGCCTTTAAATGCTGGTTTGACACTCTTGCATTCAAACCAGCAGTAGTTTTGTTGACAATCTATGTCCACGCTTCTTGACATAAACTGTGTTTATTGAGTGAACAGATATTGTAAACATTAGAAGGAAAAAATCTAACTGCAGCTGCTTTTGTGGCACAGCAGGTTTTAAGGCTGCTTCGGAAGCAGTGCTGGGGAATCAGGCACTGCCTTATTTATGATGTTAATGTTGTAGGAACACTGGCTTCAGGGGAGGGACTTTTCAAAGCTTCCAGCTGCTAAACAGCACAAGGAATGTGTGCTCCCAAGCTTTATTAGGTACTTTTGAAAACCCCATCATTTGGACCAGCCTGTCTGTAAGGATAGATACTTGCTTGGGCTACATTTGGATCAAATGGATGTCTAAGTGCAGAAGAGAAAAAAAAAATACAGAAAATTTCTGGAATTAATTAAAAACATTGACTAAAATCTGCTAATGTAGATGGATATCCCAAAAGGAAAATGTTTTTGGATCTGGGTGAACATTGCTTGGCAAACTCAGTAATCGTGGTTATTGAACTGTGAGTTTTCAGATTCTGATCTGAAGCCCAGTGAAATAGAAGGAACTTTGACTCGGCAGAGTGAAATGCTTGGAGTGGTTTCTGAGAGCCTTCCTTTCACTGAATAACTCGAGGAGTGTCAATGAAGTCTGTAAAATTAGTCATTTGGTGCCTCTAGGGATGCACTAATGAAAAACATCCTGACAAAGTAAACTCAGTTTTGTTCTCCGTGGTGCCAAGTAATAAGACAAGAGGCAATGGGCAGAAAGTGATGCCCAGGAAATTCCACCTGAGCATAAGGATTTCTGTCTTGTGCAGGTGACTGAGCACTGCCATGCCCAGAGAGGGCTTGAATGTGATCTTCTGGAGGGAATTTGCTGTGTCTGCTCCTGCAAAATTATTCAAAGCCAGTCAAAATATTTCAGAACCAAGTACTGGAAAATATATTCCATTTTGCATTCATCGACACATGAATGCTCTTCCCAGAGCCTGTGTTTGTTAGTAATTGTCAGTAAAATAATCTGAAATCAGGCTCTAAGTATGAAAGAGCAAGACCTTGTCAGGCATTGGAAAAATAACAAAAAAAAAATTCAAGAGTCTTGTAAAATTGTTATATAAATTGGTACTTTTCCATCATTACACTACATTACAGCTAATCTTCTGTAAGTGTTCTTGCTTATTGCTTTTTTAATGAATGCCCTTCTCAGTTCTCAGTTAGGCTTTGTCTTCTGGTTTTAGGAGGGGCAGGTATTGTTACAAACACAGATGGTTTTGGTTTGTTTCCAAAGTTAAAACTATTAACTAAGTGTTGGCAGCTGCATTTACGATTTTATATATATTTAAATCCATTTTATGGCAAGAATTGTTTGTCCTAGATATAAGGGTGGGAGGTGCATCTGTAGCTTGTAACCTCATCAACCTTTTGGAGTTGAGTGGCAAGCAAGGCCTGGAAAGAACATTCTGACAAGAGCAAAGGGATTCTCCTGTTGAGAGATTCCCCTGGGAATGATGGCTTGGAATTGATATAATGCCAATACAAGTGTGGAAAATCTTATTTATTGGATTTTCCATAAAACTGCTTTTCATGGCCCCTACAGACAGCCTGTGCAGGGCAGGCCTGCTGGAAGAGCATCTCCAAATGTTTGTTGTTCTGCTTGAGGGATTTTGAATTGCCACACTAGTGGGGATTCCACTCTACCCCCTGACAAACACTGGCCAGCAGTGTGACAATTCCTAAACAAATTGCCTCCTGAGCCTGCTGCTGGAGCTCTTTGGGGTGCCCCATTCAGGCCTGCAGCCCTCCCTTTCTGAGGTGCAGCATTCCCAACCTGCCCATTCCCATCCAAGGCCTCAGGCACTGAACCTCTGCTCACTGCCAGCCACAGGTCAGGTCAACACCTGCAGCATCAGAGGCCACATCCTGGTTTGTAAAACAGCACATTATTGAAAATTAAACTCTTCAGAGAAAGCAATATTTAAAAGCACCATCAGCCTGGTGTGTCTCCTCGTCCACCTTTCTGGTGTCAGGGTTGTCCCTGTGTAAATTTGCAGTCCTGGGCTATGTCAGGTGTTTTGTACAAAGTTAAATCACCCCTTTAACTCTCCTGATAGAGGGGGAAATACTGAAAGACTTGATTTCTCTTTTGTTGTTCTACCATGCTTTAAATATCTCAAATTTCTTTGTTTCCTCAAGAAGCCTTCCTTTACCTGTTTGGGAAACAAAAGTACAATACATGTTCCTGTCCCATTCTTGGAAACTTCCTGAGGGGAGATACGTGGCTCTACGGCCTTCCTATGCCCTCCAATTTAATTTATTTTATGCAGATATCAGGAAGGTACTTCTTTATTCAAGATGCTAATACATTTGTATGTGTAAAACCATTTTAAAAGGGAGAGATAATGTACTAGTAGGAAATCAATACTCTCAATTGCTGGTTTATTTGAAGTTGTGGGAGGTTTGTCTCTCTCTGGCACAATTTTTCAATTAATGTCTTCCAATATTCAGGAATGAGGAGACAATGTGACCTATTGATTGGTTCTGAAATTCTCTCAATATATTACAGTCTCATAAATAATTTCTGTTTACTTTGAAGCTTGTTATAAAAACTTTCTTCTGTCTCCCATTTTTTAAAAGCTTGCATTTATTTTATAAGTGATTCTTTGCTTTACAACAGACACGTTATAGAGCTGTTCTTAAATGTCCTTTATTGTGCTTTTGAAATTTATATGAATGCTGAAGTGAGTTAATATAGTTGATGATTGCTCCTAATTTAAAAAAAGGCTGCATGGTATAAGAACATAAAACCAGAACTATAACCAGAGGTTTTGCTTTAAGGAACCTGTTAAGTGCTCATCACTTTATGATCTTCTTTTTTCCTGAAAATTAAATGATGATGCTTCTGAAATTAACCTCCAACCTCTAAAGCCAACCTCCCAGTGGCTTTAGAGAAGAATAAATTCACAAATATCTCCTTCAGCAGATTGCATTTATCAGTTTTTCCATCTCTTTTCAAGATGAAAGGTGAAACAGTCTGACTTGACACAAAGAAATAAGTCCTATCTTCTCTTTGAATTGTTTGCCAAGGAAATAATGGGCTTATGGGGTTTACCTGTGCAATACTGGGTTTTGCTGAGAACAGCAGCTTTCCATGCAGTTCACAGAAATATTTGAAATTCAGGCACATCTTGGTGTTGCAGGGAGGGAAAGGATTCTTGTTTGAACAAACTAATTCTGAAATGTGTTCTGCAAACACATCCTTAAGATGCACAGCAAACACTGCCCCATTATTCCAGGTGTCCCATCAGGACTTGTGTTTGGTCCCCCCTTGTCACACGAGTCACCCTGCAGCTGATGTGAGCCAGGAGTGCAAACAAAGACCCTTTTAATCACAGCAGCTCTAATTAGTTCTCCAGTTTCCCATCAAATCTTCTGCAACAGGTAGACTTAGCACTGACTGGCTCATTCCTAAACCATCTGACTTCTTGTAGAAGACTACTGAGATGTCTCTAAAGGTCTGGTGTTGTAAATGCTCCTCATTTAGGCTGCTCCATGATCAACAGGCCCATTGTGATTAACCAAAGTCTGAAATCTTTCTTCCTTTTCCATTTCTGAATGGAAAGGCTTCGTGCAAGAGGGAAGTACAACAACATGGGTATCTTCAGATTCCCTAATCCATGGCAGAAATCCTGTGACTCAAAAGCTGTTTGTAAACTCGTGGGTGTGAGAAGCATTCTGACATATGGTGGCCACATTCAGTTTTTAGGCCCAGAAGGAGCAGAATGCAGAGTGAAGCTGTACCAGAAAGGGTATTTCTCACAGCATCATTGGGATTCCGTTGTCTTCATCCTCCTAAAATTCATCGTCCTTGCTCATTTTCTCATGGACATCAAGTTCATCAGAAGAAAACTTTGAAACAGCATTTGGCATGAGTAACATTTGTTGTAATTTAAGGCTATTCAAGTAGCCAAGAGAGAAAGCAATTACTGCTTTTCTTTTTGCACTTTAAACAGAGCTGACAACTGCTGCCTTGTGTGTCCTCCCCCATTGTCTGTTCTTTACATTAAACCAGCTTTTCTCTGCCTGCAAAAGTGTTTGAAATAATTGTATAGACAATTATAGACAATCCCTTTTTAAACCAAGTATGCACATATTCATGCAAGCACAGCAAAGAGGAGAGCAGTGTTAATTAAATTTAAATTAATTAAAGGTGAGACTAATTTTTATTTGATTGAAAGAGCAGACTAGCATGGGCGCATTGCACAATAAATCCAAAAAATTCTGCATAAGGACTGGAAAATATGGAAAGCCATGGGCAGAAAACTTTCATATTTTGACTCTGCTCTCACAAGCACATTTGCATGATGTTTCACCATCTTTATTGTTCTTCTGGGCTCTTTCTTTATTTGCTGAACATTCTTTTTAGACAGGGTACAGCAAAAAAGGAGGGATTATTTCACACATCTTTCAAGCAATACTGTTCCCCAAACCTTTCAATGCTCTTGCTGTTCTGGTGCCAGTGTGGTGCTGTGTGTCCCAGGTTCAGTTTGTGGCCAGGCACCGTCCCGGCCTCTGCACTGTAGTTATGCCAACGTGCCCAGTTATTTCCCACCTTATGAGATGGCAGCAACACAAAGAACTGAAGAAATCCATTCTATCCCTTCTACAGGGCTTTCATATCCCTAGGGAAAAATCCACCCCCTTTCGGGGAAGTAGGATTTGTGGTTAACGGAAGACTGATGGCTCATTTTGACACATTTTGATCAAAGCACTTATAAAGTTCTTTTTTTGCTTTGATGCACCTTGTTCTGAGTTAAAGGTGTTCATGCAGATAAGCCCCAGGCGTGAAGGATTTGGCCCTACTGAGGATCTCAGTGAACAATGGGTAAAGCCAGGAAAGATTCTGTTATTTTTCACTAAGTTTTGAATTAAGTCTCAGTGGAAGCTTACATTCTGGGCATCCCCACTCTTGTGAATTTTGCTGCTCCTTCCTTTCTGTCAATGGAGCCAAATGCTCTCTGCCCGGAGAAAGCTGCCAGGGGGCCAAGGAAGTGGTTGTAACCTGTACCCACTTGTGAGATCATGTTTTGGGGCTTGAGAGGGAGCCAAGCTCAGGAAAGATACTGCTGAACTCCTAGAGAGTGCCAGGTACTGCTCGGAGCCCTGGGGTGCTGCACAAACCTGAGGCAGAGCCTGAGAGCTCTGGGTTTGCCCAGCCTGGGGCAGGGACTGTGCAGGGGTCTCATGCCTGGCCATGCAGGCAGTGGGCTGGGGTGGCTCTTGGGGGCCCATCAGTGCCCAGTGACAGACAGGCTACAGCAGGGAAAATCCTTCCAAGTGAGCATGGTCAGCCACAGCACTTAGAGCCTGAGAGGAGCTGTGGAAACTTTCAAAATTTACAGGGCAAGGTCCTGAGCAACCTGATCACAACTTGAAATTTTCTCTAGCTTTGAAGGTAGTTGTGATATTGAACTGGATGATTTTCAAAGGTTTCCTCTAAAATAGTAATCATTTTGTAAATCTAAAATGATACAGCCTATTTAGAAAGATTTTTTTCCTTTTAGCTGTCTCGTTCACCATGTAGTCCCAGAAATGGCTGTTTAAGCACAGGTGTAGGGGCAGTAATTGTGGCATGAAAACAAAAAAAATTAAAAGAGAAGAAAGCAGCAGCCAAAGGAATCCTCCTAGACAGGTTTGGGTGCTGGACACATAGAAAGTGGCGGTGTCACCCCAGGCACTCCTGGCATTTGTCCTTGACTTCTGCTTTGTGCCAAGAGCGCGACCACAGCACTGAGAGTGTGTGGATCACTCTCCTCATGGGCACCATGTGGGAGCCGGGGATCAGACCAAGATCATGCTCTGCAGCACTAATTGCTTAAATCTGCCAGGGATTGGCAGCTCTGCATGGGAAGGTGTCAGGAATGGTGTCATAGACCTGGGCCATGTACAAAGACCAGGGTGGATCAATATCAAAACTCCACATCCCAGCTTTGCTACAAAACAATATCAAAATCTTAATTCCGAATTCTGATAAACGTTTCCTTGTCATGGTTCCATCCATTACCCCAGTCCTTACATCTTAATTAAAGCCCAGCAATGTGTAATCCTATAGCTCTGTATTTAAAAGACAGACAGAAAGAGAAAAAACACTGCACTAATCACATTGGAGAAGGGAAGGAAGCACATATGGAATGCACATGTAGGTAAGTATGTGTGGAAGCATATTGAGAATCTTGCAGAAATAAGGAAATAACTGAAAAAAATGTTGTAAATACTAAAAGTTAACAATTCCCAGTATAAATCTTACTTATTTTTTTAAAGGCAATAAATCAAGGGTGTATGTTCAATTTTTAGGTCATCCTTGGACTTTAATAAGCTGGGGTTCAAAGCAGGACATATGGAGTCTTCTTGTATGTAATAATAGGACTCACTAAAAACCTACACAGTGACTGAAAACCATAATTTCTGAACTGTTCTATTCCAGATGTCTGTACTGGTAAGCCCATGAGTACAAACCAGTGCTGGGATGTTGTCTGCCTGTGCTTTTGTCTGCTACAGGAACAAATGTTTGCATCTGGACTAAGTCTGCTCCACTGCTGCACCTGAGGGAGGAAAGCAGGATTTCTCCTGGCCTTACTACTAAAAAATACTTTTCCTTAATTGAAGCAGTTAATAGTAATTTAAAAGTGTATGATGAGCACTTTTTTCCTTCTTCCTTTTCTCCATTTTTCTCATTGCTCTCATCCTCACCATAAAAGAACAGCCAAAAAGAGAGTGGCTCAGAAGAGCAGATGAAGTGGCTGTTTCCTGAGGGTTTTTTTTCTGTTTTGAAAAAACCCAAACCCTCAGAGTACTGGCAGTGTGAGGCCTGGGAGCATTGCACTTTTGAGAGGAAAATCTGCTTTGCTGCGCTAGAACAAAACAGTTGTGGACTTGCTGTGATCTGTGACTTTGGGGATCGATGCTGTCCCTAGATTCAGTTCTATCAGGTGGGATGATTCCAGGAATTCTGTAATTGACAGAATAATGACTGGAAAATGCAACTAAAGGGTTATTTCTATTCTTGTGCTGTCAAAGGTGGATAATTCCTTATTCCTCCCCCAAAGCAGACGGGAAGAGGATGAGTAGGTGGGAACAGGAATGACAAAGCTGAGCGTGAGGAGTGTGTGTTCTCTGTTAAACTTGGCTTGCAGTCTGTCCCCCACACGACTGACACAGCAGCTGAAGTCTCTGCTGCCTCCAGAAGGCCCAGGCAAGGTTGGGTGGCTGAAGGAGGAGGGAATGGCACCACCAAGCTGCAGCTCCAAGCAGGAATTTGCTCTTGGCTGTAGTAGTTCTGTTTCCGGTAATTCATGCTCTGGGCTGCTGGTTGGGCCCATCCCTCTGTGTGTCTTTCCTGCTCCACTTTCTTGTTTATTGGATCCTAAACACCAAAGATTTTCTCAGAGTGTGTGTGTGTGTGTGTTGGGAACAGCCTGGATGCTCTTGTAACATGATTGCAAATGGGATGATGTGCCCTTTTCCCCTTTCCCATTTCCATGTTAGTAACTAAGCCAACACTTTTTTGTTTGGTTGGGGTTTTTTTAACATGAAGCTAGAATGGAAATGCTGGCTTCCTTTCACATTCCTAAATCAACCTCAAACTTGTACATAACACTACTAGATAAAAACTGAATTTTTATTCTCTTAGCTTCCTAGGTAGAAAAAGAGGAGGAAACTGGAGGTTTGGGCTTTGGTAATCCATTTTTTGGGAAATTCATAATTTGCAGTCCTTGGTTATAGAGTTATATAGTTATACAGTCCTAGGTTATAGAGTTTTGGGGTTTTTTCTCTGTTATCCTAATTATAATTGCATTTCTATTTTGCCTGGTAATTCCCAAGTCTGGATGGAACTCGAACATAAATTTTGGTGCTCAGATGTGTAAGGGGTGCAAGCAATTTCAGCTGCTTAATTTCAGTTGTATTTTTCCAGAAAGGTCATCTCACTCCTACTGAATGTCAGAGATATATTTGTTTTATCAAGTGTGCTTATAAACGCAGATCCTCCCTTCCAGTTGAGGTTTCTCAGGAAATTAATTAATTAGTGATGTCTAAATCTTACTGTGTTCAGTGAAAACACTACAAGGCTCTGTGCCTGGCCTTAGAAATGATGTTATTTAAGATTTAGGGAACTACTTTTGGTAGATATGGTAGATACTCCTTCCTGGAGTGGGAAAGATCCTTTCATGGAAAGCACCAATAAGGTAAAAATGCCTGAAGTACATGAACAGAAGTTACTGATGGCACTGAGCCAGGATAAATTCCTGCTGTGCTCAGGTTTGCTCCTCCTGCTGCGCTCCCGTGTAACCCCATCCCTGTGCAGGCACTGTCAGTACAGAACCCACCAGCTCCATGCCTCAGGGACATTTGCAGCCATTAAATTCTGCTCTGGAAGCCAACAAAGCTCCTCAGGACAGCTACTTCCCTCTGTCCCTGCTGCTGCAGATGAGTAATGACAGGCTCTTGTTTATTCTTCTGGACATGCACTTCTCGAGAGCAGCGTTTTTCCCATGCCTTGACAGCGTTTGTGGGTCTGTCCCAACTGCATTCAAGAGAGGCTGGACACATACACAGTATTGCAAGCTGAACTTGAATTCTGCAAGATATGACATAGTAAACACCCTCCCAAAAAATTAGATAAAATCTGACCCCCAGAAAGCTGCAATTGCCTCAGAGATAGAACAGTTTTGTGGGGAAAGGGGTTGGTTTCCAGTTGGTGAACCTGGGGAAAGCTTTGCCTGTTTCACAGCCTCTGTTGGTTGTTGGTGAGACAGAAGTGGTGACACTGATTTCTGTGCCTTGCTTTGAGAGCTGGGGATAAACTCTGGGATGTAAGAGTGAGATAATCCTGTCCTCCCAGGCTGTACAGTAGAATCTCTGCAGTTCCCAGGGGAGCTAAATAGGTTCACTCCTGGCAGCATTTCAAAAGTAAACAGCCATTTCTGCTTTCCTCTGTGTATCTTTGTCTGCTAAAAATTGTATTTACGTACTGGAGGAGTGCCATTGTTTCCAACAGATGTTATGACTAGCACTGAATATTCTGAGGGTGAGGTGTGCAACAAAAACAACTGAGTGAAGCTTTAAGGGCTGGACACACCATACAAATGTAACTGAACATCATTGTCCTTAACAGAAAAATGAAATGCAGTCATTACTTTTTGTCCTGTTCTACAGAACAAAAGTACAGATGAAAATGGCAAAAAAGTCAAAAAAAGGCAACACAGCCAGAAATTTCAGTGTGACAAAGATTTTTACATAAAATCAAGACTTCAGATCACTGAAAAGCTTTTATTACTAGACAGCTACAGACCATGTCCTGCCTGTCAGGTATTGTCGTTTAACTGATTTTGCATTGTCTTGAGTGATTTTGGTTTTGCATGCAAAAGCTGTAGCAGAAGGTGTGAAGTGGTATGTTGTAACAGTGTGTGAAAGTACCTTACACAAGCATTTGGATAGCTGTGCAGATATTCTTGGACCAACCTCTAAATGAGTTAAGTCCAGATCATTAATGAATCACAAATCATTCCCATATGAGGACTTCTTCACTAGAACGATAAATAAATCTCCATAATCAAACCCAGGACTGCCACCTGCCTGCAGCGCTGGTGTCAGAGAAAAGGGACAAAGGAGAACAGAAATGAAATTTTATTCACATGAAATGTTCTTGACAAATTTGCTAAGACTCCCTGCAATATTTCTGCTGCTGCTGCATCATAGAAGGATTTTTGGTGTCAGTGAGGAGTCAAGTCTCCCATGGGACTTCATTTCATCCTGGGGCGGAGGGCTTTGCCTGTCTTCCAAGAGGGAAAAATCCAGAGTATAGATGCTTTACCTGTGGGAAGGTAGAGTGAAAATGCCAAGACATGGATGATCAGTGACAGAAGCATTTTGTATTTATGGGCAGTGACAAGAGTGAAGTCTCTGGCTGCTTCAAGAGAGCTACAGGGAAAAACCCCAAGCTTGGATACTTTTGGCAGTGCATCTCAACCATAAACTTCTTCCTTTACATCGACTAAGCTGCCATTTTCTATGAAATTGTAACAGAAATGAATTTATTTTATTATACTTTTGAGATGTACTTACTATATTTAGGAGGGAAAGCCTGCATAAAAAGCTGTTTAGTTAGGTAACATGTTACATTTTTATTTTAGTCTGGCACATTTCTGAAATTCCAGGCATTTTTGGCGTCCTGTAGAAAGCAAACTTCTGCCTTTTAGGCAAATGCTGTGAGTGTTTGAACTTTTCAAACTTTCTTCTGCTTATGGCCACTTTTGACAGATGTCTGGCTGAGTGAATAATCTTAGATATCCTTGAATGCCTGGTTCAGTACAAGCAGATCATCAGGCAACAGAAAGTTCCTTTACAGGTTTGCCCAAAATCACCCAATGTTTGTCATGACTCAAGGCAGCCTCCCTGTTTCTACCAAAATCCTCTGAATAACCAGGATTTTCTAGGGGGAGGAAAGGAAAGAATTGAGTAGATATGTGAGGAATTAACAGACTAAACATAATTTGAATAAAAGGTTCATTTTAAAGGATACAAATACAGGTCAGACTCCTTTAAACCTGTTTTCAAAGAATTAATGGCTTAGGGTTCCTTTGGCTGTAATACGTAAACTTTGAGTGATGTCACATAGGATTTCCTCTCCTTAATTACCTGAAAGGCAGGTTTTAATTAATGGTATGGCTTCGTTTTGAGCAGGGTCTCTCTGTACAGAAGAGGCACAATACAGCAATGGGCAGCAGAACTGGGTTTGTCTGTAGTTTCAAAGAAAATGTTTTGTATTTGAGAAACTGGAACAATGACTCAATTCCAATACCATTAATATGATGCTGGTAACAGAAAATGGGAATAAATAATGGGAATAATGTCTTTCTAATGGGTCTATATCTAAACCAGCTGTTTATTTAAAAGCACATTTCAAGTGCTAACAATATATCAAGCAATCATATTCCTTGTTAATCATGAGGGATTGAGCTGATAGGCATGAGTTTGACGGAAAAATGAAAAATTTCAAGATATCAACGTTATGGTATTTTATACAACATGAAATGTTTCTGAGGCTTTTAAGTGAAAATCATAGTTGATAAACATCTTAAGACTGCTTTCCAGAAGTGAGATCTGCAGACAATGGAATTTGCAGTAGGGGAAGCAGATGAAGCACAAAAACTGGCGTGTAAACTACTCACTGTTTACAAACAGAGGAATGCTTGAAAAACAGGAGTTGACAACTTAGGTACATTTTGGATGGCTGAGGTTCCAGCTCACACTGTTAGACAACCCTGTTATAAAAGTGATGCTTCAAAAAAAGTAATACCTTATTTCAGGCCAGTTGAGGAAAGACACATTTATCAAGAATGCTGGCAGTTGTGCAAAAAAAGAGGAAAAAAGGAGTTGTTGAAAGATTGTACTGAAGCTCCTCTTGCTGCAGCAGAGGTGACAGATGCTGGAGGCTTCTCACTTTAGACACTGTAGCTGTGCCATGTTCTTTCTTTATCAGCATTTCTTGAAAATTAGGAAAGAGGAGTTTTGAACTCATTTGCTTCCAATGAGCAGTGTTTGTTTTGAAATTGGTGTTTTTCACACAGTGAGACAGGCACAGTAGAAAGAGTTTGGCAACGGACATTGCCTTTCTAAATAAAATAAATCATAGTGCTGCATATGTGGAAATAAAGGCTTTGAGAACTGTTATGAAGGCAGTGCATGTAACTGGTAAAACACGTGGACTCCCTTTGCTCTGTGATACTTGGGAGAACACATTTGCAACATCAATGAAATAAACAGTGGTGCAGTAAAACGCCCTTGTCAGGAATCCTTGGTTTGGGTAGCACAGTTCATGGAAGTTCATCACCTGAGACGAGCCTGGTGCCACACTGTCCCCTTCCCTGGCGAGCACAGCCTGGCTGGTGCCACCTCCTGGGCTGCCCCAAGGAGATGTGCAGGGCCCTACACCAAGGGGCACCTCAGACAATGCACTCCAGCAAGTGGGATGTGCATTTCAATATCACTGGTCCCAGTAGCAATATTGAGACATTTCTGAGCACCTGGCCAAATGAACACCACGGACATTCATTGGATTTTTGGGATTTTTGCAGGGAATGTGCATTGCCAGTGAGTTTTTCATGCCACTTCATGCCCCTTTCATGCTACAGCTCCTCAGTTTAGATTGGTAATAACATTTCAGTGTTCTTTTAAAAGTGTTTCTGGCCATTCTGCTCAAAGGCACGCGGCGACTGGAGCCAAGCAGCCAAAGCAATACTGGGTTGTTCCAAGGCAGCCAATGCATGTCTGAGTGCACAGGCAGCCTTGACCAACTCAGAACTTTGCTATGCCTTGGCTCTGCTCTGAATCACCACCAGAATCAAACACTGCTTGCTGTGTGCATGCCCCTCTGTGTACTTTATGGTAGTATTTTAGGGACTTTTTGTTCTTTGAAAGTAATTAGAGGTGCAGAGACAGTTCCACCAAAAGACATTGATCCTTCACGTGTTCTCAAAGAGGACCAGAAGCATTTATGAGTAAAAATGTTACTTAGAGAGAAGCATGGCTTAGGACTGGCTCTGCAGGGATCTTAACACAAACACAGCTTTGGGTCTTGCCCTTGTGTCAGTGTCTGCAATAAGAGCCTGAGTAATTTACCCAAGATCCCATAGAGAGATAGCAGAATCAGAACTATGATTCGGGGGTTATTGAACTCTGGTGCAGGATTTCCTCTCCTCCAGTTTTCATTTTTCTTCTGTGCTCCTGCAGATACAGGGTATCCAAGCTCTTTGGAACTTTGCTTAAAGGAAGAATGTTAATGAAAGATAACCCTTGGGAACTGGTACAGGTGTTTTGAATGTATTAATTCATGAGCAGATTTGTATAAAGAAAATTTTTACATTTAATAATTCAAATGCTTAGGTTTAATCTGGTTCTCCGTTGTAGTGTCTTAAAACCACTGAAAATGTGACCTTCAGCTGACCCATGACTATCCAAATTGACACCAGAAGGAGCTGGAAACTGACTTCATTGTGACATTAATGGATTCCTCTTCTGTGATCAATATGGGGAAACAAACTACAGATTTAAAAACCATCTCTTTGGGATCTGTATCTTAATGATATCAGAATTGAATAAATATATGCATAGTTCCAGGAATCTTCTAATGGAGCCTCTGGGCTTTGATTTTTACATCTGCTTTTCTGTGGTTTTGTAGCTCACCTCGTGCACTAGCCATTCAATATATATTTTATATTGCTACAATAGTTTGCACATTTATTTTTTAATGACAAAAGGCTCCCACCCTCTTCACATCTGCGTTGGAAGTATTTGCATAACTGAGGGCCTGCAGTGGTAAATGAAGGCAGCTCTTCTCTAGAGCAATACAGATTGCCAGGCCTGGAACACCACAGGGAAGCAGTGAGACACTAAAACATTTCCAAGTTCAGTCAGTTCTTTGTGGTGGGGGTGAGAGGAGTGATTGTAAAAACAAGACAGCTCAATCAAAAGGAACTATAAAAAAATTACAGTTATTATAATTTGTTGCAGTAGAGCAAAGATTTACTGGAAAGCTGTGGCAAAAGTACCATTAATAAAACACATAAATACTCAGTAACCTAAGGGAGAGCTGTTTCACACTCTGAGAAACAGCTTCAGCAGAAATGATTACTTAAGAAATGTGGCTTGTAGTTTAATGGAATTGCCATTGTAACAGGTAAAAAAACACCTCACCTTCTCAAAGGTTATTTCATTGTTTAACATGTTGGCCCTTCAGTATCTACATTATCTTGTCCATATAGGAATTTTTAAAAAATATTTATGGGGAAAATGGAGTCTGAATGTCAAAGTCTTCTAATCTTTTTTGTTAAAGGGCTCAAACTTCAGTCAGTTCCATTTATGTTGCTGCAGACATCTGCAGGAAGTGTGAGCCAAGGTATCCACTTACCAATGACCACTGATAGCACATGGAAAAGATATTTAGATCCCTAAAGTAACACAGAGGTGCACAAGGAGTTTTTAGACCTACCCATCTCCCTAAGTTCTGAAAGTGGTGAGTTCAGGAAATGACCAGCACCTGGTCTGTTATACAATGGATCCCACTGAAATAAAAGGAAGGAACTAATCCAGAGGACTTAGATAAGGGGAGGGGTGTTTGATGTGAACACTGGGGCCAGTGGAAAGAGCCCAAGACTTCAGAGAGATGTTTCCCATGGCAAAACTGGAGTCAAGGCTTGAACCTCAATGCAAACCTCTCTTGAAGCTCAGTTGTGCTACCCACAATCTGCATGGATCCCTCCTTTGCAGAGATAGCTTTGAAGTGCACATCAAGGCACATCTGTCCTCTAAAGCACTGCTGAAAACCTTGGAAGTCAAACTACTCCTTAAAATGTACTTTTAAGCAAAGTTTGGAAGATACTACTGCAAGGCAAACAGAGGGTGCAATATGCTTTGTTTAACTTGCTTAGCATGTCCAATCTCTCAATCCTGACATTTCTTTGTAGCATAAAGCTCTCCAGATCAGGTTATATATTATGCATTGTAAAACTCTAGTAGTGAAAACAAACATTGTTTCCAGAGTCATCTGTTTGCAATTTTCCTTGATTACTCTTCCAATAGATTTCAAGCTGTGGATTGAAAGATTTAATGCTCACATGGATAGAATTTGTTCCTTTTCTAATGATGACTTTTAGTTACATTACTCAGTCTTAATTCAGCCTGCATTTCACTTTTGTCAAGACAAACGATTTTGTTGTCTTAAATCAAATGTTCATGATTGTCCTCAGCAATCTGTCACAGCAGAGTTATTTTTGCCTGGCTGCTCTGACAGCCAGCTCCTAAAAACAGCATCTGAGTTTGTGTGAACAATGTTGGATAGTGCCAGTGGGGGATCAATGCAGGGATGACATAAAGGAGAGGGATCTGTAGATGAACTTGGCTTCCAGGCATTACAAGAATTTTGGACGTAGGGAGAATCAACAGAATGGTGTCCCCAAAAGCAGGCACAGCAACAAGGAGCCATTTATTGTAAAGGACAGGGAGTGGGATGAGCTCTGCTCTGGGGATGGGAACAATCACCCAACAATGGAGGAGGACAAGGCCCCTTCCAGCTTTGGTGTCCCCTCAGACTGTCACTGTCTGAGTGTCACTGCCAGACTGTCACTGCCAGACTGTCACTGTCTGAGTGTCACTGACTGTCACTGTCTGCCTGTCACTGTCTGCCTGTCACTGCCAGACTGTCACTGCCAGACTGTCACTGTCTGCCTGTCACTGTCTGAGTGTCACTGCCTGTCACTGTCTGCCTGTCACTTTCTGAGTGTCACTGACTGTCACTGTCTGCCTGTCACTGCCAGACTGTCACTGTCTGACTGTCACTGGCTGTCACTGCCTGGCTGTCACTGTCTGAGTGTCACTGTCTGAGTGTCACTGCCAGACTGTCCCTGCCTGTCACTGTCTGGCTGTCACTGTCTGTCTGTCCCTGCCTGAGTCACTGCCAGACTGTCACTGCCTGTCACTGTCTGTCACTGTTTGTCACTGCCTGACTCTCCCTGCCTGTCACTGTCTGACTGTCCCTGCCTGTCACTGCCTGAGTGTCACTGCCAGACTGTCACTGCCTGTCACTGCCTGTCACTGTCTGACTGTCATTCTCTGTCTGTCCCTGCCTGTCTGTCCCTGCCAGACTGTCACTGTCTGACTGTCACTGTCTGAGTGTCACTGTCTGACTGTCCCTGCCTGTCCCTGCCTGTCTGTCCCTGCCTGTCACTGCCAGTCTCTCTGTGGCTGTCCCCAGGCACAGCCAAGGAGGGGAGGTGCAGCTGGTGATGGGGACTCTGTTCCACGGCACTTCCCCCCTCCTGCTGATGAGTTCACCTGAAGGGCTTTGCTGTGAGCCCTGAGCTCTCTGAATTCCTTCTGGGAACAAAGGGAACACAATGGGGCTCTCCTCTCCCTCACAGCCCTTTGCATGGGGGCTGCACTCTCATCTCCTTGAGGATAAAAACTTAAATTCTTCCAAAGCTCCTTTCAATGTTGTTTTCTGTGCTTTTGATCATTTATTGTTTTTATTGCTACTAACAACACAAAACTGAACTTTTAGTACTGAGAATTAGAATGAGTGCTATGGAACTCTGGCAGAATTATAGCAGATTTGTACATATATGGTTTTACATTGAGTGGAGTAAGAACTGGAACTAATTTGTTGTTACAAATGTAAAAGTACAAATGTCCTCAAAATAATATCCCAGAACAAGAGTGAATCTGAGGACACCTAACTATGCTAACATTACGTGTTGAAAGATGTAGCCTTTAATTCTGACTTTTGCAAATAACCCTTTTATGATTTATCAGATTTTAAGAGTTGTTTCTTAATTAAAAACATATATTAGCTGTAAATGAGTTTATTTCTATGTATGACTTTAAAAGAGTTGTGCTTCCAATTAGCTTAACACCTTCTAGTACAAATTAAAAATTAGGTAAAGTGAGTCAATGAAAAATACTACAGGTGACATTTCCTATAAACATGAAATTAAGTAAAAACTCTCATGGTTGTTAACTGTTCCCAGATGGAACAATGATAGTTCAAAGCTAGAATCCAGCACACACAACTTTCAGGTAAATTCTATGGTTTATAGGTTTATTTGGAAATATCTACAGTTAAATTTTCCTTCTTCTGAACTTGACACAACATTATTTCTCATTTTCTTTCTTTTGCTGTATTCAGAATGGACTGGTACATTAACTGGTACATTGGCACCAGAGTCCCAAAACCAAACCCCTTCAATGTGGAATTCATATAGGAAAAAAAAAGGGGGGGATTTCTCTTTCCTAAGGAGAAAACACAACAGTAACATCTGTAGCCCACCACTCAAGGGCTAAATCTGCCTCCATGTCAAAGAAAGAACCCAATTAGAAATTTCTCTTTTTTTGTGATTGTTGAAAATTAAATTAAAGCATTTGGGACTGGGGAAGGTGTGAATCCATCTTCAAATGGAACATTTAAATTGAATTCACATTCAAGAAGACAGGAGAATTCCAAGCACAGGCTGAGCAGGTCATGTAAAAGCTGAGCTGAGGAGGCTCTGGGGGATTGCTCAGCCCTGGGACGTGGTTGGGACTGGAGCTGAACTCCAGGGACATTGGCCACATAAAGAACTCTCAGGACAAATAACTTTTGCCTTGTTTGTCCCAGGATTAGGGGACAGATGAGGGTTACATTTATAGCGAAAGGACCCAAAATTGAAATGTGACTTTTTATGCATAATTACTAGCACAGAGTTTGCTCTCCTGTTTTCCTACTCAATTCCCAGACTGTCAGGAGAATTATCAACCTCTTAAAGGCAGCAAGCTGTGTGACCTGTGTGGAGGGATTTGTCAGGGGAAGAAATTTCCAGGTTTTGGTCACAAAGGAACATTAGGAACATTAAGCATTCTTCATAACAAAGCCTGATTCTTTTTCAAAAACCCCAAAACTATACAATGTCTTTTAAAAAAGAATACCAAAAAATAGTGTGTCTAGTGGTTTTATACAATAAATAATCTATTTTCTATAAATGTACAAAATCAGTTACACAGCAAGTAAGAAACTGATACAAATGCAATAACTGAAAGATATATTTAATTTTATAACTGTAATAATTTATTTATGAAATATATCCACATATATATAAAATATATCATATGCTTTGGCAAAGACCTCCCTTTCTTGTTTTGAACAAAAACTATGACCACTGGTTTAAGCCCTATATAGATATTTTTACTGTTGATTTCTTTTCACTTTTCCTTTGGTCTCCATCTTTCTTCTTCTAAAATATAATTTAAAAACAGGGGGTTGTTGTTTAACCTATGTGCCCTGGGGAAAGTCTGCATTAAGGTCAATAAACCCCCAAAAAATTTGTAATGTCACAAGTAAGGGCTTTCCTCCCTTTTAAATAATATAGAACAGGATTTGCAAAAGTTACTCTTTTTCCTTTGCTTACTCTTGTATCCTTGTAGCAAAAATAAGTCCATAATTTCTGAAGAAATCGTTTACACTGAAAAATGTCCAGGGTTGGATTTAATCCTTATTGCCAAGTTTCTGGGTTATTTGGTGCTGGTGTTTCAATGGAGAGATAAAGGTGGGATCTGTGCAAAGCCCAGGGGATGTGCTGTGGCTGTGACCTGTAGGGGCCTGGCACAGCAAATGGCCAGCACAGAAATGACTCTGATGGCATCAAGTTCCACAGTCCTAGCCTTGCATCTGTAGGAAAATTCTTTGGGATGAATCACTGAAGTTCTGTTCACCAGCTACAGTGCATCCCCAGATAATCACTGTAAGTGTGTTTGAATGGAACTTCCAAGTGCAGGAATAACTTGTGCCTAAATTAGGTAATCTATTGAATACTCAATGTATACTCTTAACTTGCTATAGTTTATAATAGTATTTATATTAGCCATTCATATTTATTCTGCATAGATACTGTCATTTAAACATCTGCCACAAAGTTACAATATGATGATTCAGGCTTGCATACATTAACAAGAGAAATATTTTGTATCTGTTTATTCTTAATGAGAACTGATGTAGAGGCAATCTCCCTCTAACTCTCCTCATTCTCCACTTGCAGCTGCCTGCACAGAACTGTGGATGGAATCTTCAGACACAGAGCAAACAGTGAGTGGAACAGTTTCTATTGTACTTGTTTAAATCACAGCGAAAAACGTTTCCTGAAGCTTTGCATTGCTGAAGTTTGGGTCTGCCTTTGAAGTTTTCCTCAATAGTGATACATTCCCTGCCAGGTTACATGGTAAAGGTTTATCCTTTTCTGAGGCTCTCTCGAGGGGAGAAAAGCTTCTTCATACAGGTTCCCATGCCCTCAGAGGGGCACTGCTGAAATGGAAGTGTTGCCTACTGCTGAATTCTCCACTGGCATCACACTGAAGCATCAAGTTTGTCCATCTCAAGGGAGAGTTGTAGTTTAAGTTCTTGTTTCTGAGCTCCAGCAAGTAAATGTTAAAGCTTTAAAGAAAACAAAGCAACAAACAAATCGAGCCAAACTGTTGAATATTCAGCACTAAGTCCCTGTTAGCTGAGATAATTGTGGTTGCCCTCCTTTGTTATGTGTACAGAGTGAGTTCTACACCATTCTCTAATTAGCTCTGCTCAAATAATCACAGCAACAAATTCAGCTTGGGGACTTCTAATCCAAGTGTTTCCCTTCATAGCAAAGAATTTGGGGTATTGGTGTGACTTTTTTAGAAGTGGTAATATTTGAAACTGGCTACTGGCTCACAGTAACCTCCTCATACCTGACAACAAAAGCAGATTTACTTTTCCCTCCAGATACTTCTTCCACAGTTTTTGCTGTTTCTTTACCTTAACACTTCAGCTTTCACTGGAGCACTGCACTGGGATGTGTAGCTTAATTTGCAGCAGTGCTAAATGAGGAAAAACATGATAGACAGGAACAGCCCTTGTCCTAAAAAAAAAGCTAAAATATGTATTGGCTTATAGCCAAATAATCCAACTTTTGAAAGGGTTACATCAACACAAGAAAGGCTGTAGCAGTTCTGTGTATAGTAAAGTTTATTTTAAAAATTAAATTAGGGAAAAAAAACCCCCAAACAATTCATGGGCCAAATTTTGTCCTTAATTTAGGGAAGGAGTGATAATATTCACTCAAAATAATTAAGGATTCTGCAATACCAAGAACATTTATGGAAAGTGAATATTTCTTTCTAACATTAAGCATCTGTAACATACCTGATTTGTTCAGAATCCTCCAGACTCTCTGTGCTACTGAACAAAATTGTGTTCCTCTTCCCTGCATTGGTCTTTCTCCTCTGTCTTTTTCATTGATCCATGATTTCTGTAGAATAGAGATTGATGAGAACACAGTGACAAGTTTAGGCAATGCCCCCATAGGTGAAATGACAATTTCATGCTCTTTGTTAGACTGCATAAAACATTCTAGATCAGTGCAATGTTCAGCATGCCCCTAACTGGACAGATCTGCTGTTTCAAAATCACCACATCATAAAAAGAAACAGAAAAAAGGAAAATTCCAAGCAGTACTGGCTGGCTCTGGCCTCTTTCCTTCACTTATTAAACTGTGATGTGACACAGGAGTTTTCTTGCTTTTTTTTCTTCCTGTTCACTCCCCCATCCCACTGAAGGGGAAGTGAACAAGCATCAGTGGAAGTGCTTGGCTGCTGGCCAGGGTTAACCCACCACAACTGCAGAGGGGAGGTTTCTTTAAAATCAATACCTTTTAATCACTTCCTCTTGATAAATGCATCTTAATTAATTTATCTCCATGAAATGCCTCATCACGTGGCCAGGTAGCAGTGACAGGGAAAGTGACTCACCTCCTTCTGTCCTGCATTCTTCTGCAGAACTGCAAACACTGCTTGTCATGGGCATCCGAGCAGGAGCAGCGCAGCGAGGGCTGGGGAGCGCTCTGGCTCTGCCCTGTGCTCCTCTTGCCTCTGAAGCTGCCTCTGTAGTTAGACAGTCCATAGGGCACAGTCCTCCTGCCGTGAGAATCACACAGGAACCAGTTACAATTCTGTTCCACCCCTTTGCTAGCTTAGTGAAGAGATCTGTTGATGGAAAGCAATAAATAGTGGCAGAAAAATCAAACCCTGTGCTCATCTAAGTTCTCCCTGGACCAGATCATAGCTTCTGCTCCATCAGCTCAGGCTTTCACCAAAATATGAATTAGCAGTCAGCTCTACTGGAAGGATTAACTGGCAGATACACTACTAGGAAAAAAAATTGGAATACCTAAGAGGTGATGCAAATACATCCCCAGGTTATTGTTTATTTTACTCCTTATTCCTGTGTTGTGTTGGTTTCCCCAGCCAATGCACAAAATCTGTCACATTCAGTGCCTTGGCTGGCCTGAAGCGACAGAGGAGCTGTGCTGATTTCACCAGATCAGTAACATTGTGTAGTTGTCATGTAGTTCATGGCTCTGAGTCTGACTTGTCGTTAATTTTATCATTGAAAAATTGAGAAAACTGTCAGCATGACTCATTTACTGCATCAAGTTTTGAATGACCCCTGGAGTTAAAAATGCAAGAAATTCCCACACAATCCTCCTTGTGTGGTTCTACCTTTCTGTGAGAGATCCTATTCTGTGCTGCAGCACACCAAGAAATATTAGGAGGTACCTCCCTTTATGTCTCTGCATTATTTGCTCTTTAATGGGTTATGGTCAATATTCCTATCAGAAAAGGACATGGTTCATCACTGCCTGCTAAAATCCCCACAAAGAATTGGATAGTTTGGATTGATGTCATAAATCACTCTCTTCCAAGCTGTTAAAGAATCTCAATCAACAGCAGCTGTACTCCCCATGAAACTTCTAGAGACTCATAAAAGTTCCTGAGGACTTGAGGGATGGGCTAAGCAAGCCACAAACCCACAAATGCTAAAAATCTGAAGAGAATTTCATGTTCAAAAGCAAGAAAGAGGAGGGGAGGAGTGGAGAAAAAAAAAAAAAAAAGAAAAGAAAAAGACAGGGAAGAGGAAGTCAGAGTCAATCTAGAAAGGTTACAGAAAGGTTACAGAACAAAGCCTGAATAATGAGTCTGGAACCACTACCTTCACATAGCTCTGCTTCTTTCATTTGCTTTCATAAAAACATCATTAGGCTGCTAATGGGAAAGCTGCAAATTTTCCATTTTCCCACACACATGGTGGGCTGAAAGGTTCAGAAACATTATTTTCCTAATCTCTACAACAATTTTTGATGCAACATCAGTACAGTTGATGCAAATAATTTATTCAAGCCTCTGCACTCCTAGTACATTTGTACCAGTGCACCTTGTCTTTCACAGCCTGAACCTGTCAGAGTTAGGTTGATCCTAAAATCATCCTGAGAGAGAGAAAATCACAAGCAATGCTTCTGTGTTCAGAGCCCAGGGATGGTTTTTCTCCAGCAGGTCCTGGTCTGCCTCCATGCAGAAAATGTTCCTTATTTTCACCACATAACTCTTATGCCGGGACACTGGGAGAGACCAAGAACACCCACATTGGTCTTAAAAGACTTTAGGACTTGATTTTGGCCTCCCTTCTCAAACCATCATTTAAAAAGCTTTTTGTTGCCTTTAGGATTAGGAGCAAGTCCCATTTTATAATTTAAGAGTATTAATAATTCTATACTGACATCTGCTTTACAATAGTGAATGTGAAATGGCTAATGTAGGGAACTCCTGACATAAATAATTGCTCCATGATCCTATTTTTTTACACATTCATGTTTTTTATGAAGTAAGAACTGGTATTTAGAGGCAGGAGTGGGGAGAAAGTTCCTTTATTTTTAATAGTGGCAAACCCTGCATGAAAAGTGTCTGGTAAAATTCTGTTATTCAACTTCCTGCTCCAACAGAGACTGAAATGGAAAGATGAATTTTAGACAATGTGAGAGCCCTGTTTAATGACAGATAGTTTGCCAGGGCATAAAGAAGCTTCTTGCAGCTTTTGCAGATGTCATCCTACATTGTGCTAATGAGACATAAAACAGTGTAATATGTTATTCTCATTATTTAAAGTGGTTTCTTGTTCAAAAGTTCACTCTTTCAAAATATGATACTGTGCTTTTTTTGCTCTAAATTTAAGTTTTACCAAAAGCTCTGTGGGACTGAGCCACAGTTTTCTCTGAGTCAGAGGCTCTGCCTGAATAGCCAGAGAGAAAGAAGGGCACGAGTTTTATTCTTAATGGCTGCGATTGGCAAATTAATGGACCAAGCAGAAATGTCATCAACTTTTGATTTTACCTCAGTCCATCACTATGTGAACTCCAGTGATTGAGGAAGGGGCCCATTACCAGTCTGCTGCCTTTCCTAGGAGACAGTAAATTCCAGCAAACTGGGAGGAGGGGAGGATATAATTATAATTACAAGCGATAAGAGCCCTGAATCACAGCCTTAAGCAAAGGAGGAAAGTGATAGTTTAGATACTTGTTCTGATCTTTCTAATTAAGTACATTATGCTTCATAGCTTAGAAAATGTATTCAAGGCTGCTTCATTCCCAGTGGACCAGCAACATGTGCCAATGCAATGACATTTTCAAGTGTTTCAAGTTTCAAAGACTTTTAACCAGAATGAAGCTTTTGTGTAAGGTAACGTGCAGATTTGCCAATCAGAGATAGAAATACAATAACCCAAAAATGCCTGGTTTTGCCTTCTAATCTAAAAATTCAAACTAAAAAAAAATACACTTCAAAAGCAACCCAAAGTCTTTCCAACAATAATCATGAAGAGTTTGGTGAATTGTATACGCACAGGGCACTTTGTGTCCCCTCAGTGAAGATGAACATCAGCTGGTGGGACAGAGGCAGAACTGGGGGGATCCTGAACTACCAGTTCCTTTTAAGACCCAGTCCCTGGACAAAGTACTGGCTAAGCCATTTACTAATATTTTTTGAAATTTCTCTGCAGCATCCACAGGTTTTTAATTAATTAATTTTTTAAGGTTTACATTTCACAAGAAAACTTGAATTCCTGCCTTTAACTCAGTATGCAGCATTTCTTCCTATAGGAGAATAAAATTCTCCTGAAGTAAACAAATATGAGTTTAAGATATATTTGCAGCTAAGGTGTTCTGTGAGTCCTTTATGCCTTTCTTCTCTACAAAGTGGAGAATAAGCAAACCGAGACATTTCTGAATCAGCCTTTCCAAGATACTTCTTTGAACTGGTATCTGATTGGCAACACCCAAATCTGTGATTTCTGAGGCATTACACTCTTTTGGGAGGTTCACTATGATTACTCCAGCCAGCCTGTGGGCGCATAAAGGTCCCAGTTCTTAAGCATTTTCTAACAAAGAGAAGGTCTGAGTTTAAGGAAACAATTGCTTCTATAGTACAAGCTATTTGTTCTTGACTCTGTATGCAAAAAAAGCCCCAGCAAAACTATCACAATTCTCCAGTACTTGCAATTATTCCATGTGTGGTAATTATGATTAGTCAGTGCAACAGAAAATGAACTGAAGATAATCTCATATATAACAGAGCAGCACAGAATTAATCATAGCACAGTGTGTTCTTGTCAGATTGGGTAACAGAGGCTGAAATAACCTAGATTATTTGTGTACTTCATCTCCACAACACAATTAGAAAAGCTCTCCCCCTAAGAGCCAGCTAGCTCTTGGAGGAAGGTTTTGCCATTAAATTAACAGAAATGGGCATTTGTTTGTTGAAAAAAGAGAGGAAGTACCAAGCAATTGGTATCAAGTGATTTTTCCACTGAACAGCCATTCTGAAACAGTGAAAATCTTCCACAGAAGAAGATTGCCTGTTGAAGGATTAATATCTTCAGGGTGAATTGGGAAATAAAATTTGCCTGAGTCCTGCTGTCCCCCACTCACAGTGAAGGCTCAGAATTCAGGCAGACAAATCCAATTGGTTTATTTTAATCTTATAACATGTGGCTGACTTTCTCATGCTATGTTATAATTGATCTATGAGCTGCTATTATTTTCTACTTTCCCAGCCACTTAAACACAGCAGATACCTCCAGGGCACTGGGGAGTTTCAGCCTAAACAAAGGGATGAGGGGGTTGCAGCAATCATCTTAGATGCTGTGATTTCAGGATTCAGCCAATATATTTTCTGGCACACATCCAGGCCAGCAAGGCTCCCAACAGACTCCAGTGCTTTCAGACAATCCCAAAATGTGTGGGATCCCTGTAAGGACCACTGAGAGAAAAGGAAACAAAATTTACCATTCTCCAAGTGAGACAAAACGTCCCCAAAATGAAGGATGATGCCTGGGAAAATAACAGATATTTCTGTGTGTATTTCAATATAAAAGCACTGCAGTAGCAGTGTGTAGCTTTACAGATGAAGAGATCATTGGCTGCTCTGGAAGTTGGCTCCAGCTCTTCCTGTAACCTGTGGGGTTTTTAGGAGCTCACAATAGAGGCACCTCCCATCTTAACCCATCCTTACCATTATTTAAGGAGTGAAACATCTCCAAAGGATGCCTGATGTGCTGTTTTGGACATCCTGTCCACAGTGGCAGAAGCTGCACTTTTTCTGGGTAGCTTTTTGAAGTTAAAGCTATTTTCAGATGAAACTACTTTTATCTTTTATAGCCACACCTTTCTTTCCCACATTCTCAATTTAGTAGTGCTCAGTGTTCCTAGATTTTGAACAGGCTCCTATCATCCAAAAAGATGCACCTCCCTGACCTTGCTATCTTATCTTTTAATTAATATTTGCTAATTTGCAAGGATGCCAATTAGTTTTAGCTTATTAATTACAGCTAACTTAGGTAATAAGCCAAGGATTGCACACACCTGCTTCACCTCAGGTTCACTGACCACGTGAGTTCTTTGATTTTTCCTCCCCCTGGGGCTTCTTGGTACCCAGGTCAGGCTCTGTGAGAATCTGGAGCTGTTTATCACCCTCCATCCTCCCCCTGTAGCTGCCCAAGGGGTGTTACAGGTTCTGTTTCTCAAAATGGTCAGAACAATATCTGAGTTGTGGAGTGAAAAGCTGGGGTATTTATTGGGGTAAACAACATGAATCACGCCTGGGGGTGTCCATTAACACCCAGAGCGGCTGGGTAGAGCTCACCTGCCCTAATAAACTGCGCCAGTGTGTCACAGAAATACCTCTCTCAAAACTCTCAGCATCTCCTTCAGCGCCTCACGTCAATCCCAATCTGCTCCCAGCCCCATTACAAGATATATAATCATTAATTTAAAGAAATAAGTAAAATTTGGAGCAGCATCTTCTGTCTGTCAGGCCCAAATTCACATTATTCCTTTTCTCCCTCTGACTGGCAGTCAGCACTATCAGTAAGTGGTTCTTACCATTTACCAGTGGCGCAAAACCACTGAGGTAAAGCCCAAAAGGCAGAACAGCTGGGACATATGGATGAAATTAATCAAATTAAGATTTTTTTCAAACTAAAATTCAGAGTAGTTATTGCTGCTTCAGAAGCCACCCCAGCAGTGCACACAAGGAACGCACACTACTGCGTGTTCCTACCTCTCTCCACAGCCTGTAGAGTTCAAAACCCACTGCTGGTTTAAAAACAAATAAAACAAAAACCCAGGGGAAAATAAACACATGGTGTTAAAATGTAAGACTGGTGAAAGTGACTGTGGTTTGACAGCCCTCAAGAGTGTTTATTCTTAGAATTAGACCAGCAGGAGCAGCAGTGGTGAAATTTCAAAGCCCTGGCTATCAGCATGTCTCATCCCTGACCTCATCTTCTCAGGGCCAGCTCCTGCAGGGATGTGGGGTTGGAACTGCAGAGCCAAATCATTTCAAATCTTCCTGAGGTTGCTGTGAAACATCAGTGCTGGGAGTACTGTCAGTAAGCTCAGAGGAAATATTCTACTTCTAGACTGAGGAGGGCATGCAAACTTTGCACACTTCAGACAGTGAGACACTGAAAGTGTGAGATCAGTACACATTTTAAAATGTAATAATATCTCTTTGAATAGAGAGGCCTAAAATCAAATCAGTTTGTCCACAATAAAATATAACAATTACAGCAGGAGCCTGTTACTATGCTCAGTAAATCTAATTGAGAAATTCTTCATTTCACATGAAGATTTTGCAAGACAAACAGATTCCACATGTTCCCATGGACAGTAAAGATTGCAAAATCAGGGCGAGCTTCATTCAGAAAAATAAAATCAACTCAACAAAGATTCATCATTTCAGTTTTGGCACTTGGTTCTGAAGGTTAACCATGTGCACTGTTCAGCTGACAGATCAGCTTCCTTATTTGAGCTTCCTGGCTGACAGCCACTGTTTTATCATCATGCCTCTGACTAGCAGGGATTTTCAATCTGATCCACAGTTTATAAGCACCTGCTTAATTGTTCTGCTGAACAAGACATCTTTAGCTGTGTACTTTTATTTCCAGTAAAATACTTCACACCAATACATCACTCATACTTATTTAATGATGAATAGAATTATCCAGAATTGGGGTAATTATGATAATTTAGAACATCACTTAATATTCATAAGGATTAAAAGTATCTGAAATTTTGTTATGTGGGCTTCTGTTCAACAAAATTCAGTCACCAAAGAGATGCAGGTAACAAAAAGTTGTTATGAAGGAAAAGTTGGCCAGCAGCACATGCAGTTAGAGCAGAGTAAGCCCTGGGTTGTATTAAATCTTGTCTGTTGGAACACCATCCTGAGACATCATCTGTGTGTGTGTGAGCAAAACTGTGAGTGAAGTGATGATAGGCTACAGATTGTTTCCATTCTGAGATGATTTTCTGATGGTAACCTAAGTCAGTAAAGAGCAAAGATCATTAACTCTTATTTGCTGGAGAGCTGGGTGCAGGTGGGATCTGCTCAAGCTGTTTAGTTCCTGACAAACCCATTCATCATCACTTACAGACACAGCCACAAGTGTCTGAAAAGCCTTTCTCACCTCAGCCAGTGTCACCTGAGGTCAGGAAAACACATTTCTGTTGGGCACTATCTGGAGCTAACTTGTTGCTAAGGATTATCTGACTTGCTTGAGTCACAGAAACAATTTTTTTTATTAAGTGACAAAATATTCAGATCATTCCAGGGTCCCCATGTGCTCCCACAGCAAGGGACACTGAGCAGATCCTCTCCCAGTGTGTCCCACACAGCAAAGACAGACAGACACAAGTCCTGTCCCTGTCCCTGCCCTCCCCCAGAGGAAACTGAACCTGTGTTAAGTACAGAGGATCAGAGCAGCAACACAGTGTTAGACCAAAATCTGCCTTTCTCTTTGTCCATCCAATTTGCCTGATTCAGAAATTTATGTAACTGGCAGACAGAACTCTTAGAACATCATGTAAATGCTCTTTACAGTGTGGTCACAGAATTTCATTCACTCCTCTTCTGAACATAATAACAAATACCAAAATGACATGTCATTTAGGAAAGAAAAAAACACTTCTGCTTTGTTTCAGACCCTTCAAAAGAAATGTTCTTATTTTTGGTGCTTAGTTTGAGTGAGGAATTCTCCTTTGGAAATGTCTGGATTATTGCCATAGATGCTCATTTATTTTAGAATTTAAGACCACTTGAGTGTCTGTGCCCTCATGATGGTAGCACTTTCTTAGGAGTTGTCACCCTTTTAATCCATCGCTCATCATTCTGAGCATTGCTAGAGCTTCATGCAGCAACATGAATGTTATTAACAGAATGAACTATCATTAATTGTTATTATTGCTGTTGGATGTACAATCTCAGTTGTACATCTGTACCCCTCTGAAGAAGAGCAGATCTAAAAGAAGTCATGCCCATATTTTCTTCCTTGCCTATATTTTCTTCTTTAACTTACAAAATTAAGCATCAAGCTGTGCCTGTATTACGTCAGTGGGTACTGTTTAAAGGACAATTCATTATTTAAAATGTGTCTGTAGCTATAGAACAAGATAAGCATAATTAATCGCTTGACAAAAAAAAAATACATTGCAAACTAATTCCTGGCTAATCAATCTTATCAGTGAGAACAGTTTACCAGCTTTTAATTACCTTTGTTATGCAACCCTTGTTTGTCTGCACCACATAATTGCATTATTCTCTTCTGACTTACCTGCCTTTCTTTAGGTCATCTTCTTTTCCACTTTCCCACTGTTCCCAGAATGAAAGACTCACTATATCAAACCAACACTGGTGCTCCTCATGGTCTGGACTAACAGCAGAGGTTCACAGTCAAGTATAGAGCAATACTCAAAACATGTGTGCAGAGATAATTTCTCATTTAATTGGTGAAAGCTGTAGGGAGTCAGAGGCTCCACATTCTGCAATTTTGTGCTTTTCTACAACTGTCACCCTGCTGATCTAAGTGGTTTCTCAGCAGGGATAGAAATAGACCTTCTATTGTCACTCTGCCTCCAACAGCTTCAATAAAAACTTTAACTGCTTTTCCAGAAAAGGAGGAGAGGCCATGACCAAGGTTTGTTTTGAATATATTACAACAATGCTTAACAGCTCCTGTTGGGAAAAGGAGAAGGAACCGAAGAAGAAATTAAAGTTTGTATTTAAAGTATAGAGGCAGGAGTAGCCTGAAAACAGAAAGTACTGAGGAAATTTTGTGGGGAACAAGAAGCGATAAAGTGAAATAAATAAGTCGGGGCAAAAGGAAGAAAAAAATAAAGAGCAGTTGAAGGGTTTGATGTAGTGGGGAAAAAATATGAATAAGCAAGAAAAATACCAGAATCAACAGATGTCAGGAAAACTTCTCCAAACTTTAACACTAACATTTTGGCCTCTCACTGTGTGTATGATCCTCCAAGTTGCATTTGAGCCAAAGTTTTAGTAAATACAAAAACTTTCCACAACATGTGTACAAGAGCAATGTAAAAGCCCCTTTTACAAACAGCCAGTCTGTACACATCCCGTGGTTACTTGCATTTCAAAGAAGCAGTGTAACTTGCTCAGGATATTAAATTGCCCAAGCAGGCCTGGTTCCCCTCATTCACATCCCAAAGAACCTCGACTTCCTGAGATGTTATTCCAAATCAATCACCAGAGCAGAATTAGTGCCTGTTCATGGCATATGGAATCTTAAATCCTGCTCCTGTTGCACTGAAAGGGTTCAAAATATCCAATACATTTAATTTAATGTTCACCTCTGCCCTGGGAGCATTCCTAGGAAGAATCCTGGGATTTCTAAAAATCACAACTGTGCTGTTTCAGCAAGAGTTTTGTACCTCTATCACCTGTCCACGGAGCAGGACAGCAAAGCTGCCCAGTTCAGACAGATTTCAGGAAATTCAGTCCCTGCTGGACTAATTCCAGGCTAATTTCACCATCATCCACCCACTCTTTGTCAACCTCAGAGGTTCAATTCACCCAGTTCCAACAGTGTTGCTAGGTTGTACAAGTTCATGTCTTTGGAGCTAAAAATGTATTACTCTGTGTGAATAATTAATATTGAAATTGAATGTATTCATTCCATGCTTTGCATAGAAACATCCCATGATATGGCATAAAAATTATAAAAAGGGAATTTCCTAGTCCTCACATGAAATCATTTCAGGTTAACCTATTCCCAGTGGGGATAGCCTTTACAGATCTGCTGCTATTTTATGTACAACTGACTTCAGTAAAGAAAGCAAAGACTTAGAACCCCAACTGTTTAATATTTGGACTATTATACAGACTTCATTGCCAATTCTACAGGTATTATGAAAACATTATATGCCTTGTTTCATAACTTTTTGTTCTTTCTTTAGTGATACTGGCACAAAACTTTCATGTAGGAGAATTCTCTATATCATTGAATTAATGCACACTAAATAATTTTGGCAGTGGAATGAAAATTGTAAGTCCTGTAGACTTAAAAAAATATATACTAAAAAAAAAAATTTAAAAAAAGAGGAGCGTGTGTTTAAAATTAGCAGAAGTCTATTTATTCAGTGCGTAGGGGAAAAGGAATGTCATTCCCCCATTTTCACTAGTGAGGTCTGATTTAAATTTACTGAGTCATAAATATTTGGCTAAAATAACCCTAAGTAATCCTGGGGTGGATTAGTGCAGGTATGGAACTCGAAGAATTGAATGACTTGTGTGAATACATGATACTCACAGGTTGGTAGAAGTTCAAAAGACGTCATCAGACATGGCCTCTAGCCAGGACACACACGTGAATTTACAATTTAAGTGCCCTAAACCCCATTTGACTTAACCTAGTTTATGGCTACTTTCTATTTTTCTATTCCTTTTGTTATTTTAATCTCATTAAAAGCTTTGCAATCGATTCAAAGGCAGATCTAAATCATTACAACTGTTCCCAGACTTTAGTCACCGGAATACTTCAAGTTCCCACCCCAGAGTCTGAAAATCTTGAATTCTTGAAGTCATTTGTTCTCAGGTTCATCTGATGTCCTGATTATTTTTGTACGGAACTGATCGCTGTGGTTGCTACAGGAACCTCTCAGCCTGGGAGAATCTTTACAAATCTGAGGTCTGTTTTGGTTACTCAGCAAGACAGGATATATACAGTGGTGTAGGAAAAGGAGGCCCCTAACCTTTGGGATGTAGGCAAAGTGTCACTCTTCCTGGATGCTTTCTCCCCATTAAGCGCTGTCAGTGCAGACAGCAGAGCAGCTTTTCTGCACGTGTGGAGCTCAGGACTTCCAATCCAGGGAAAACGGCTTCAAAATTTGTTTTTATTACGAGTTCAAACAAAAGCTTGCGTTTCCGCAGAGCACAGTTGTAAAAGGCTTTCTTTTGTAACATCTTAAAATCTGGCATATTGAATTTTTCAAACATTGTCTTAACGTCTCGGTATTTTTCCACGCTAATTGGTATCAAAACTAGTGCAGCTGCACGCACGCACACTATTGCTGCTCTCGCAGCGGGCGAGTTGTTAGAAACGCGTTTCTGGCGGGCAATCGCCGCGATTCGCTCCTGTCACCCGGCCGGGCCGGGCAGGTGCCGCGGGGGCAGCTCGGGGGCTGCGCTGGCTCCCCCGCCCCGCCCGCGGCCGCCCCGCGGGGTCCCCGGGGCTCCCCCGCCCGCTCCCCGCCCGCCATTTCCCGCACTCACTCGGGGGTGTTGATCCAGATGATGTCGAGGTGGCAGTAGTACACGCACTCCTTGTCCTTGTAGGTGTAGCAAGTGCAGCGCCGGGCCCGGTGCCGCAGCGCTCCGCCGTCCGCCCTGGCCCTGCCGCCCGCGGCCGCCGCCGCTCCGCTCTCGTCGCGCTCGCGGTGTCCCGGGCCGGCCGCCGGCAGCGCGGAGCGGGGCCGGGGCAGCGCGGTCCCTGCAAGAGCCGCGCTCAGCTCCCGGCAAACCCCGGCAAACCCCCGAGCCCGCACTCCCCCGCCCGCAGCCCCCCGGGCCCGGCCCCGCTCCCCGCGGGCAGCACCGTTATGTTCGTGTGCGCCCCGGGCTGCAGCGCCTGCCCGCCGGGTCGGGATAAACCACGGACGGCCAAGGGATGGATTCGCAGTCCCGTTCTTTACAGCGCACCGGAGTGGGCTGCTGCTTACAGCCTTTTGGAAGGAGGGGAAAAAAAAAAGGAAACACAAAAAACCACCCAGGCTTTCTTTGTGTGCATGCGTGGAAGTGGGCAAAGAAAGAAAGAAATTCACGTTACCTGCAGTCGACGTAATCGTAAGTCCAAAGAGGAACAATAAACCCAGCTCCATTAAACCCAAATTGCACGCTGGTTAACTGCAGGCAAAGGTGAACTGCAGGCGCGACTGAACCGTTCCAGGAGGGATCACTTCAGGTTGGAGGCAGGGAATATCCTGGGGCTGGCGGCACACGCTGCTCCCGGGAGTTGGCTCCCGCTCGGAGGTGTGATTAGCGCTTCTCCCTCGCAGTTAATTTCCTCCAGTGCAGACTTAGTCCTGAAGAGGAGAGCGTTGTCAAAAGAAGGGAAGATCCATCGCTCGGCTTTTCCCACACACACCTCCCACCCCACCCCCAAATCTGATCAGCAAGCGGAGCTGCTGTTTTCCAGCTGCAGACGCCTCCCACCCGCCGACAGCTGCCGGCCTCCCCCGGGGCGCGGGCCGGGGGCGGGCACGGCCCCGCACCGCCCCCGCTGCCCCGGCAGGTAACGGCGGGCTGGGCAGCGCATCCTCC
This sequence comes from Zonotrichia albicollis, assembly GCF_047830755.1. Classification (NCBI taxonomy): domain Eukaryota; kingdom Metazoa; phylum Chordata; class Aves; order Passeriformes; family Passerellidae; genus Zonotrichia; species Zonotrichia albicollis. Next base: position 12,330,703 of record NC_133835.1, read on the forward strand.
CGGGGGAGGCACGGCCCGCAGCGCCGCTCTGCCTGCGGCTCGCGTCACTTACCTGATCCCCTTGCTCCGGGTCTGATTCCAGGAGGAATCGCTTGTGTAATAAAAACGCAGCTTTTTCAGTTAAAGCTGGGCTGCAGATTTGAGAGTTGTTTGGAGCGTTTATTTATTTTTTTTTCCTCCACAAGGCTCTGCCACTGATTTCTGTGGGTAAAATTGTCACCAGTTTATTCATACTTTCTTTTCCCTACTTACTTATGAGCACCTCTTTGCAGGCAAACCCACCTAGAGTGCAACACTTCAGACAAATTTCATATTGTGTGAAATACCTGATAGCTGGGACTAGAAGAACACTCCAGCTTGTGGCCCCATTTTCTATCATAATATCAGCTATTAAGTGATAATAGGTAAGGGTTTAAGGTAATTGGCTATATCTTTTCTTGTAGTGGTATGTGCAGTATATCCTGTTTTGGGAAACACATGTTATAGAGAGCACATGGAGACAGGTTGCAAACTTAATTGTGAGTATTTTAAATCAAAATGTTTCATTTAAGAATGTTTCAGTACCAACAGAGCTGTAGCCAAAATTTCTTTTATGTATCATGCCAATTTAACATGTGCACTAAAATCTGTAAGAAGCTGGTTGGAGGATCACCCAGGAATTGTCTAAGTGAGGAACACTGTTCTCTACAGCCTCACATTCTTCTCCAGCCCTGCCCCCGACTCCAGCTTCTGGTGTGGACTGTCCAGTAACACTTGCAAAGAAACCTCATTAAGATGTCACGTTTTGTCAGCTTGTCAAGCCTTGCCTTTGTCAGGGCCTGAAGATTGAGAGTTTTGGAGTGGACCATGTTCCCAGCTGCTCACAAAAGCACGGTGCTCACCAGGCAGGGCAATAGCATCAAGCAAGCCCACAGCTCTCTGTGGAAATTCAAATCGCTTTTATTTCACACTATTTGTGCAAATGACAAGATGTTCTCATAATTAATATGGGGGGAGAACCTGTAAACTACTAAACCTGTGAACTACTACAGAACCCCTGTAAATTACTGAATTTAACAGAATATTGAAGTTGATAGCTGGGAAAGAAGTGCTTGCTCACCTTGAGGGATGAGGAACTGCAGTGACCTGAATGTTTGTACCCTTTGTTTTGCTGGCTTAGGGGAGGGTCTGAGTGTGTTCAAGCCAAGCTCCCCAAGCATCAGCACAGTTACAGTTCAGCCTCACGGTTCTATGGGTGCTCTGTTTTGAAAAATATTGTGACAAAACATGTTTGAAAAAAGGAATTGGTTTGAAGTTATTGCCATTTCTTACATATCTAGAAAAAAATAATTGTGTCAGATCAGGAAGTTCTAGATATTGTACTCTCGTGCTGTTGGATACAGGATTGATTTTGGCAAATGCTTATGATTGTGTTTTAACTTATCGGGAAAAGAAAAAGAAGATTTATTGTGCAGTTACTGTTTAACAGAACATTGAGGGAGTAGGAAGTACTGGTTACGTGTTGCAGGTATTATAAGTAACAATTACATCAGTCTAAATTCTGATTCATTAATTTCATTTTCCTTATTGCAACTGTTACTAATTTTTATTGTAATTATGCAAATTTATCATAGAAATGAGAAATATATAACTGTATCATATATATATAAAAAAAAATTTGTTGTGTGTGAACTGATTTAACAATATTTTCCTAAAAATTATTTTTGTGTTTTCTTCATGAAATTTTGAAGGCATCTTCTGCATTGCTCTACCTTTTCTTCCGTGTGCTGTTTAATCTCTGAAGAGCCAGGGGAGACTATATCAGCACCCACTGCTGTGCAAACAAAAGGAGTAATAAAATATATTCTTAAATCAGCTACCAGGGTTCAAAAATTAAGGGCAAGGGTTTGGCCAAATGACCTAATGTAGGTTTTAGAAGAAGATAAGACATAGACTCTACAGGAAGAAAGATACTCTCATCAAAGGAATGAATACTTCTGGTACTGTAGGCCTGATTCTCATTTATTGATTCACATTGATTATCAAGTTGTTTGGGTCATATATTGCCTAATGACTTGAGAACTTTTTGTTTCATACACACAGCACTCTCAAAATAAGAAACACAATTAAGGAAATAGCAACAAATAATTTTTTAAAATCCAGGGTCTGTTATGATTTGGGATAAGAAATAAAAGATATCTGGACACCATTGTCAGTGATATTCACATATGATACAAAATAGTTTTGTAAATCTATTTAATGATTATGTTTTCATTTAGTAAACAAAAAAAACCAAACAGTAAAAACAGTAGTAGCCTTGGAGGCAGAGATTGGAAGCCAAGAGACTTAATTCATAATATTTTTCAGCTTTTCTTTTAAAGTTGTTTTAAGTCCATAGAATCCTTTTTCTTTTCCAGTTTCAAGATCATTAGGGTGAATGGGTGCTTTGCATAAACCTTGAGAGCCATGTTCAAAATGTGTAGAATTAATCCTTCTCTTTGTACCTTCAACCTTCCCAACTCCAGCGCATCCCCTGTGCCCTTGTGCAGCCCTGGCAGAGCTGAGCCCGGCTCACACAATGGGAATTCCCCAGCCCTGGGACACTTCCTCATTCTTGGGGCCACCCAGGCAGCTGAAGAAAGACAATCAGCAGATCTGCCTCGTTGCTGGGTATAAATATTGTATATTTGAGAACTTCTAATTGACTGAAGGGAGAATAATCTCAGGGATGAGGTCAAGGCTGAAGGAGTCCTGGAATGTGGAGCAGCTGAAACAGATGATGTTAAGGCAAGTAAGCTCAGATTCCAGATTTTTTATGCGAAAACCCTGCGCTGCCATTTCAATTAGGAACATAATCTTGGGTTTGTTTAGGACTCCTCTGCCCCTTGTATCCCTGCTTTATACATCCACTCCTGTGATTGTGGGGCAATCAGAGCCCCCAGCAGTAATTCCACAGCATTTAACCTTCATCATACAGGTGACTACACAAAGCAGTTGTGAGTTACAAAGAAGTTCCAGATGTGTTTAAATAAAGTTGGTTACTGAGAGAAACCACTTTAAAAGCTGAGTTCCTAGGATGTATTTACACGAGTAATAAAGCCTGTAGTTAAAAGGTAGGGTAAGGTTTCAGCAGCAGTGCAGGATTTTTTGGCACTGATGCCTGTTCTTACAGCTTCACAGCAGGCCAGGAGGAAAGCCTGATCAATACAGATATGGCACTAAATAAAGACAACCAATCCAGTGCTTTATAAACTATTCATATTTTTTTCCCACCCTCTTGCTTCCTTCTTAGTCACCGTGTTCTTTAGTGTTTTTGAAAATAAAAGGTCATATTAAGCTGCAAACTGTGTTTAGTAGCACACTCTGCACCACTCTCACAAAGCAAGCAACTTCATAGTGGTAGCTGATGTTGGAAAAATGTGCTGAAATCAGTAGGTTCTCAAGAAAACCTTATCTTCTGATTATTATTTGTTACTTTTTGCTGGAGTTCTATAAGCAGAAAGCTGAAGTTAATCTTGTCTCCCCTCGTGTTTCAGACAGTCCCTTTCAAATCCCTTTGATGTCAGTGCAAAGAATCCCATTTTTAGTGGCCTTTGAACCAGATGTAGTAAAAGGGCAACTGAGCATTTGTAGGGGTTGCAACTGGGTAACTTGCTTAAAGGAGGAGAATTTGGATACTCCTTTTTGTTTTCCCCCTTTTTATTACTTTTAGTATTTATATCCCATTAAGAGTAATGTAGATACTTGGTAAACAATGAAAAGGACTAATGCCTCAGCTCTGACTGCTTCACTTTATTTAAATAAAAGCAAAGTAAAGAGGGAGCTCTGTGGCTGTTTTTCAGCCACACTAATTTAATGATTCCTGCTTGTTACAGCTATTGTGAAATTTAGGAAGGAGTTTGCATAAGATAACATATCCTGCTGTTGTAATGTACTGGAGACAGGGCTCAGATCTCTGGATAAGGAATGCTGCAGAAATCCTAAGTGTTATTATCACTACACACCACTCTCCCCAGGATCTGAACCTGACCTCCCTTCCTTGATCCAAACAATCTCTGTCCTTGTGAAAATAACAGGATTTAACAGGAAGAGAATTTTCTATAATTATTAAGTGAAACAGTTCTTTTCCTTCACATTTGTTCATGTTTGGGCATGTTACTGAACAAAGAGAATTCCATATCAAAATGGATCAATCTGAGCACTTCCAGTGTTTGTAAAGAATGGACAGGGAGCTGCCAGCAAACAAGAAGCTGGAGGTGAAAAACTGAGGAGGTTGTCTTGCCAAAAGAACTTCACACATTTAAAAATGAGCAAGGACTTGGGAGGAACAGCTTATTTCTGGAGGTGCAATGGCAGGGAAGAAAACTCAAGCACCAAAACAAATCATTTTGGGCAGAAGCCAGTCTGGAGGGTGCTGTGGAGAGGGGGGAGTGGTGTGCATGTGTAAGGGTTTGGGTCTGGCCTGGTTTTCCTTCCTCAGCAGACTGATAGGAAACTTGTGGTCAATCATTTGTAGTGTGAGTGGCGGGGGGAGTCTGCACTCCTGGGAGGAGAGGGAGGTGTAAAGATAAGCTGGAGGAAGGGGGCTTGAGACTGGGGATGTCCCCAGAGCTATGGCTGATCCTCAGGTTATTACACAAAAAGTAAAATCCATGTGCTTCTCTGGCAGCTCCTCCTTGGGAGCTCCTTTTCCTGGAGCCTGCCTGGATGCCTTGGAAGAGGCTTTTTTTGCATTTTCTGGAAAGCCAAAGGACCACAAGCCCTGAATGCACTGTCCTGCCTGGAGCAGAGCCTGCAGGGAGGGGAGCCCTGAGCTGCTGGAGGTGAGTGCTGGCCCCTGCCACTGTTGTGCCCTGGGAGCTCCTGGAACAGCAGTGCGGGGTTACTGGGGCACTTTTCCAGCTCCCTTTGAGCAGAGATGCAGCAACTTGGGTGGAATAAAAGCCCAAAGCTTGTTCTGCAAATCTTGTGGTTCATAGCCCTTCTGGCTGTGAAGAGCTTCATCTGCTAGTTCATTACAACATCTGCTGGTTTTTAATTAAGAACATGAATTTTGCAGAAAAGCTTGGCCTCTCTGGGTTCTGCTGATTCCTTTTTGCCTGGTTAAGCACTTTTGGGGCTTTTCTCTTGCTGTGGCTCTGTGATGTGACCTGCAGGTGACTGCAAGTATTAAAAATACCCTGTGTTGGAGCCTTGATAGACGGGAAAATCTATTTACAAATCCATAGGTGAGACAGTTGTTTTCTAGCAGCCAGTCTTGTTACATAATTAGGGCAGTCTGGAGCAAAGCTTAATGTAATATGTGGTGCAAAAAATGTGCACATTGATGGCAAAAAACTGATTTATTATAAAGCGAGGTTTATTGTAATATGTGGTGCAAAAAATGTGCACATTGATGGCAAAAACCTGATTTATTGTATATGATGTGCCCAGGTGGACCGGACTGTTATTGTACAGCAGTCAGAATATTGTGTGATAATAATTTATTCGCCTATATAAAAACCAAACAGGCTGGTCCTAACCACCTTTATTCTCTAGCAAATGTCCTCTTCAAATTTGTACTTCCACATTTGTAAGAGATTAATGTTTCTGGTGCTGCCTTGTATAATAAAGAAAAGTTCTGCAGCAGTTACCAGCTACTAATGAAGTTAATGACTCATTATTGCAACTTCTTGGTAAATCCAATTTTAAAAACAAATACAGGTTTGACCATTTCTTTTTTGGAACAATCCACAGCTGAGACTCATCAGTTTAGCAACAACCTTGACACCATGTTTGAATATATAACCTTTCCTCTCCCCAAGTAACTTATCTCTCACTAAGAAAAGACTTTCAGAGAGAAATAAACAAGTGTCTGCCGGTATGAACTAGTAAAGGGAAAATACAATGAAAAATGAACTTGCATTATTTAAACAGTGTGACATGACAAACTGCAAGTGCTGCTCACACCTAGCCCTCTGAGAGCAGCTTGCTTTGTTGATAAGCTTTGATTGAACCTGAACCTTTAGTTGCTGAACCTATTTTTGTGAATAAATTACATTTTGCAGTGGCATGATATTATAATTCTCCAGATTTGTTGGGATGAAATCGCACAAATGAACACAGAGACAAGGCCAAGTTGGCGTCAGTGCTGTGAGTGCCGCCAGCCCTCTGGGGTTAGTCACTCCAGTTTGGTGCAGAGGCTGAGCAGTCGCATCCCTGCAGTCCTGGAGACGCTGCCTGGGGGCTCAGGGCTGAGTGGGGCTGGGTCACACCTGCAGACCTGGTGTGCAGCTGGTGGGGGCTGCGCTGGGCTGGGTTTCACCAAGGGAGGCAAAGGAAGCTCGTGCATTGAGGTGCCTGTGCAGTGTCCCAGCCCTTCCTGCAGCGCTCAGGGTGCACAGCTGGCTTTGAGCACTCCAAACTTCCACTGAGGTGTGATTGCAGAGCAGCAAAGGGGAAATTGCAGGCAGATCCAGGTACCCAGCTGTTGTCAGCTCGAGGTGCTCTTGGTAAATACCAGATGGCACAGATACCCAAAGCAGCCCCACGTATGAAATTCATCTCTGTGGCAATGTCTTGTTTAGTCTGGTTTGTTGGAAGAACAAGAGTTGACAGCATCTTCCTTGATGGTTCAAAAGGAACAGTCCTTTCCAGAAGAGGCAGAGGGCTGCAAAGTAAACACAGGGAGTTACGAGATGAACATAAACCTAACGTAACATGGGAATTCTGAATCTATTTATCTGTTCTCATTGACATGGTTGTGCTTATTGTGGAGGGTCTTGACCTCACATTCAGCTTAAGAACACAAGCCTGGGAATAACAGCAGTGCAGAGCTTCAGGCATGGCAGGATTTCTTACATTTGGTACATCTAAGTACATGATTTACCTTCTGTGTGGCTGAAGCAGCAGGGTAGGAAGAGAGGTAGAGGGACAGTAACTGTCCATACAACCTGCATGGAAGTTCTGAATGCAGCTGATGGAGCTTTCTCATATTTCCACAACTGCATTTCAACCTCCTTTATCAGGGCTGGCAAAGCAAGTAAATCAGATTATAAGGAAAGAGTGGCTGCCAAAAGAGTGCACTCCCTGAGCTCCTAGGGGGGAACACCAGGGTATCAGCCAAAATAGGACAGGGCAGGTAGCAGTGTTTCGTGGGGAAATGGGAAAGATAATGAGGAAAAACAATAGACAAAGCATGGGGAAAAGAGAAAGTCAATTAACTCACATTTCACAGAAGTATCTTTTTTATTATAAAGAAAGCAGAAACGAACAGGAAGAGGAATAAACAAAAAGATACAACAGGATATTAGTAGGGGATGTAGAGAAAAGAAATAAAGAAACATGGTAAAGGAAGAAAATGAGATGTTAATCTCTGGCCAAGGGTAAAGTTTATCCCTCCAGCAGCATAGCTGGGGGTTTGCTTCTCTTTTTTGCCTCTGAGTGCTTCTTTAAAGCAAAGAGCTAAGCAGGCACCAGGTTGTTTAGAGTGGTTGCCTGTCATTTGAGCTTCCCAAGTACGCTGTTGTTTCCCTGTCTAAAATTCTTCAGCTGCAAACATTGTCAGGCCTCTAACAACATGGTTGTGTTGTTAGAGGCTTGGAGAAAATAGACAGTCTGGGATCACTTCTTATTAAAGTATTACTTTTCATGTATTTTAGAAAATACATTGTGGCAAGCATCGAAAAGAATATTGAGGCAAATTAGGAAAAAAAAAGGCAAGTTCAAAAAGCTGTTTCATTCTTTGAAGGACTTGATGAGGGAGGGGGTAAAGGAGAACTGGAATCTGTACAACTCCAAGAGGCTGGCTGCATTCCTTTGTCAGTATTTTTATTGACTCTCACTTCCAAAGAAACAATGATGCTTCAAGCTGTTCTCTGCAGCCTGGATATACCTTGCTGACCTAAGGAGGCACAATGCACCACAGCTGTTAGCAAGGGTCCTGTGTGGTGTTTGAACTGGAACAAAAGAGCTGGGATCATACTTCTCTCACTCTGAAGTCCAATTGTTTCCATGCCTTTCCAGTTTTGAGTAACAGCATTTCACACATTAGAAAGGCCATAATGTAATTTATTATCCCTAGCTCTGGGGTAATTTATTATTGTTTTGACATTTTTCATTTTACTGTTTTATCTTTTCTCAGTCAAGGAATAGAGGAGTAGGAGTCAGAGTTTCTGCTTTTGATATTTGTAAATTTGCCAGCAAAGTTTAACTTAATGTGTGTATGAGTTAAAGTCAGACTGGTAGTGACTCTATAATGACAGAGAGCTGAAGAGAACACAGGACTTGTATTCACCTTGGGATCAGTCAGAATCTGCAGGCAAGGATCTTACATGTCCATCATTGCCATAATAGTGACAGGCAGAAAATCACTGACTGCAGGGCAGCTGCAAAAAGCAATGAGGATTATTATAGGTTCCACTTAAATAAGCATAAATATGAATTAAATAATGATTATCAGCTTTTCCACTAAATCTCATAGATGCCTGACCAGCTAGAGTGTTATTCAGGTACCTTGATTTGCTTTTAGTTACTCTGAGAAAAGATGCATGAGTTATTAATGAATTGTAATCACTCCTTTCAAATAGTTTCTATCTTGAGTTCTGAAAATGCACTGAGGCCTTAAAATTTGCAGAATACAACAAAGAAAGGTAAAAACAGTGGAAATGAGAACAAGGAGATGTGAGCAAGCAAAGATTGTTACACAGCTGGAAACTGGCCACCCAAGAAGATCTGGCAGAGAAATTAAAGTATTAATAGCATTATTAATCTACTGAGTTTTACTGCCAGTAAAATAAGTAGAGAAAGCAAGATCAAGGAGAAGTTATGAGGCAGCAACACAAATAAAGTAACAAATTTACAGTTCTCAGGGGTATTGAGATTGTGGTTCCTGTTACCAAACTGTGAGAGTACACAAGGACAGCAGCTGTGCCACATGTCCAGATACTGCAGTTCGCAGTGGGATAAAGGGCATGACACTGTTTAAACTCTGTGCTCTTCTCATATGTGGTAAATCCTCCATGATTATTTACTACAGAGGCCAATTTTCATGGGGTTGAGGGGAGGGGTTGAATGCTGAGTTAATTAATGCATTTCTACTCTCACTCTGCAGAGTTCTGGCACTGTGGCACTGGGCCACTGGGACTTGTGTCTGTTTTGCCAAAACCCAAAAGTTGTTTGCCTGGTGTTCTGGAGAGATTTTCTTTCAGACAAACAGCTCCTGTGATTTCTGAGACTGGCACTCATGAGCAGGCTGGGTCACAGTTCACACTGTTTGGAAGAGCTGCATCTTTCCAGTCCATCACCACTCAAGGCAATGCCACACCAGGCGCTGGGGCCTCCATTGTGCTTCCAGCCTGTGTTTCACAGCAGTGCCTTGGCAGGAACATGTTAAGCTGTAATTAAAGGAGCATGTTTTATTTCTGTGAAGAAAATTGTGCTCTGAGCCTGAGGTTTTCTATTAAAATTCAGGCTTATTTACCAGTTTTCAGTGAAAAACTTTATTCGCTTTTTTATTTAGTTATTCTTGCCTTCCTGACAGTCACCGTGACTCCACGCAATGATTCTATGTCAAATTTTTCAGTATAGGCTTTTTGCAGCTAAAGAACATGCTCTATGAGCATTTGGCCTCCCTGAAAATGACATGGAGCTATTCTATTTTTTATTTTATTTTAATGTTTGGTTTGTGGCATCAACTTAAAGGGCCAAAAGAGAAAGATGTGTTTGTTTGATCCAACACATATGCATAAGAAGTGGTTGCTACTTTCCTCTGTTCTGACTGTTCCTGGTCAAGACAGGTTTAAATAGTTGGAAAACTGAAAGTCAGATAGTTTAGAAAAGATTGTCTAAACCAGGGAATTCCCCAGGCTATTCCACATTAGCTGGTTTAGGAAAGGAGAGAAGAAAAAACCCAACACATTGGAGATTCCAGAGCCTCTTAGAGATTAGGGCTGCTATGGATGGATTGAGAACAGATGCACATTTCAGGCCAAAGGCCCAAGTAAATACAATATCTGGGACAATAACTTCAACACATAAGACTAATAAAATATCATATCTGCAGGGGAGAAAAAAAACATGTATTTTTTAAATAAACAGATGAGCCCTATCAAGAAAGCATGTATAGATAGAATTTCCCAGAAGTGTGAAAGGCAGACTATGAAAAAACTATTGGGAAGAAGAGAATAAAAACAGATCAGCAGGAAAACCGAAACTCCATCCATTAACTGTCAGAGAACCATCACTCCCTTTGTGATTCCTCAGAAGCACAGGAAGACACAGAGCTTCCCTCTGCTGCTTCAACTTCTTTCCTCTTAGGAAAGCAGTTTGTTAGTTTAGTTTGAAAATTCACATCTGTTTTATACAAACTCCATGAGTATTTTAAACCTCAGCTATAAATGCTGTTAAGACACCATTTGCTGCTCACAGGATGGTTTATGATTGGGATCACGTACTCCCTTCTCGAATCAGGAAATTAAGCCAGGAATCCCTATCTTGATAATTATCTCTGAAATCAGTGATAAACTGAGTCTCATCTTCTGTGAGCTGGGCTCTGCCAAGGGTTCCAGGCTGCTGGTCCCTCCCAGACGCTCCATGAGCTCAGGAATGTGCTGGGAATCCAAAGGTACCAGCCTCGAGAGGCAGGGAGAGCTTTGGCACTACAGGTTTATTTTTTTAGCTTGTCTGTTTGTAAGTAATTTGTTTGTTTTCAAAATCTTCCTACTTCCCCTTCGCCAAACTAACTTAAACCCAAGCAAGCATCCTGTTTAAAAGTAAATAAATAAACAAAAAAATCTAGCTATGTAATCAAATCTCAAGTATGTTACTTATGTAAGTGATCTGAACTAAGTCAGCATGAAAAATCCAGAGTTTGGGCATTTTATACCAGTATGTTCTAGGTTTTGATTTTTGGAAGACTTTTTTCTTGGTTTATTGTAGACTCCTTTGAAAGACAGCTGCTGTACAGGGACAGAGGATGTTGAGGTCTTTTCTAATCTCCTTCCAACACTGCAGAGCCCTGGTTCTGGGACTGTATTCAGACTTTCTTCTCTTTCTTTCTCCTGGGGTTACTCAGGATCTCTTGGGTCTATAAAGTCCAGGGTACTTTATTTACCCTTCAGAAACTGAAGATTTGGCAATACAGGAAACTGAACCAAACCTTTTAGGTTGGTTTAATCCTGATAGATATTTTCCATGATGATTTAGGAGGCCACCATATCTTTGATTCATAGGTGCCACTGAAGAGATGCTGATAATTCCCCACCTTGAAGAACCATATCTTAAATCAGCCAAAAAGTTGAAAGAAGCTGCATCTTGCATAAGCTTTATTGCCCTGGCTCATTGGTATTTTGAAAAATGACTGTTTTGTCCAAGCTGGATGATTGGAGTTAAACTTCAGTGGTCTTACAGAATGAAACCTCTGTCTTTGGGGCATTTGAAATGCATGGTTGGTTTTATTTTCCTCTGATTTTTTTTATGCTGGCTGTATTTACATTTTATGCCCAGATGGTTTTCTTTAACTTTTTAGTATAACTTACATGTAACATCTTGCAAAAGCTTTGTTTTCTTGATTTATGCCTCTGTGTTTGAATAGTTTGAAAACTTTGTTAGGGCACCTAATGGGGAAACTGCTTCTTTAGCACTGTGAATGGCTGTTCTCTGTCAACAGAGAGCTGGAAACTTGTGGTTTGTGTGTGTTGTTGGACAGGATTACAGTCATGTCATGCTGGGGGTTTAGATTTTATCCTTGAAGAAGCCTAAAACCTTTACTTTCAATTGAAAGGGTTCTTTCTTAGCACATTAATAGCTCTGAAATCAAAAATCAAGTAAGCAATTTATATTTTTCATAAGGAAACAGATTCTTCCCCTGTAGTTAAATGCCTCAGGAGATGCCAAGATCTGTACGAAAAAGATAAAGATCAAACCTATGAGCTGATAGGTGTAACATTAACTATTCATGAAAGGAAAATCCAGCTTTAGGTAGAACTAAATAGCTCATTGAGTAGATAAAAAGCCTGTAAATACCACTGGCTATAACCACCTTGTATACAGGATTATCTGAAACAAAGGTTTGTAAAGAATTATTAATAGAAAATTCTAAAATTACTCTGCAATCTGATGTGCAAGTCAGATGTTCTGCATTGCAAGAGATAATTCTGTTCTATGAGTAAAAGCACCTGTTTTGTGATGGCAGCCCAAAAACCAAGGATGTACAATCCAGAAATCCATGGTGTTAAATTGAACTGGCAGCTGAGGGTGTTCTCCAAACAGAGGAACGGAGGTTTTCTCTCTTCTGCATCTGGGAAGGGCCTGAGGGCTTTTGAGATTGCTTGAAAGATTAAGTAAAATTGTGAATGAAATTATGCAGCTGGCACAAGGAATTGATTTCTTATCAATTATGACTATGCCAGTTATAAAGTGGATTAGCTGCAGTGATTAACAAGTATTTCTGTTCCATTGTTGAACAAAATGAACTAGAAATGTTCACCAGCTGTGGAGTGCTCTCAAAAGCTGCCGTTGCCAGAGTTCCATTTCTTTTAGGGCAAAGAAGAGTAGAAAAGCATCTTGTTTTTGAATAATGTGAATGTAGTAGAAATTAGGCCAGGTATATCAAATTTACTGTAAATTTGCCACCTGAAATGCTGAAGTCTGAGTTGCATTAGTAAAATGAAAATATTGGCAGTTTCACCTTTCCAACTCACTGTGAGCTTTTCATAGAGGAAGGACTTCTGTGCAGTACCAAGGAGATGAGAACTGTTCCCTCCTTTCAGTCTGAAAATCTTTCCACACACATTTGCTTGCAGCTCACAGCCCCTTCGGCCAGAGCCTAGAGGAAAATAGAATTCATTAAATTGGTTAAATTCATTGAGTTAGTAAAATGTCTTTAGAAAAGTTGGTAACAGGAGTTTTCACTAAATCAGGATTTGGAAGTTTTGTAAACCTGCTCTCTGCATTCATCTCCAGCACCAGCACATGCCAGCACTAGGAACAACCTGAGGCATGATGGGATCTGCAGCTTTGAGTGGAAGAACAAGTCTTATTTCATTGACCACAACCTTTGTGCTTGCCAGAGTCACACAGCCCTGCAGACCAGCAGGGTTAAAGTATGAATTTTTATGAATCAATCTTATGATCAATTAATTTAGTTGGAGAATTCAAATCCTTTTAGTCTGTTAAAAAACTATTAGGATTTCATTGCTTTTAGGACTTCTTTACATTCCTGGGTTTTTTGAAGAATAGCACATGATTTCTCACAACAGCAGAAAAAACGGCTAAGGATCCCTTGAAGCCATTTACTGTGCTCTGTATTATTTTTTTTTATTTTGGAGTTGATTGTGTTTGATGCAGGCTTGTGGTCTGTTTTAAGTTGTGCTGTACTATGAAACCTTTGTCTCCCAAATGATGTTAATTCTCCCTGCATCCCATAATTGTGATTTCTCACTTGGGGGGAAGGGAGAGTACCTGTGAACACATTCCAGTTCTGTAAGGCTCCCCTCAGGAACTCTGCTGGAATGCCAGCCCTGAGCCTTCCTAGAAGAATGTGGGATGAATTTAACTTTTCAGGGGGAAAAGATATTTAAAGCAATACAAGCTATGTAAAGAATTAGGGGATTGTCAACTAAATAGTTTTGGGATTGTCAACTAAATAGTTTTGTGTTGACTCCAGCTCTCTTATTGTCACACAGTGATCAAGGGGGGATATTCATGTGAGGACACGTGAAAAAATGGCTCTGTCCCTTTGTATATCTATGGGGCTTTTTTAGACTTGGCCTTACTGCAACATAGTTACTGTTGCTGCAGTCCAATCTGGAATCTTTCCATCAGAAATGCTATTTTGATCACTGACTTCTAAATGATCCATATCTCATTGTTCTGAAATTTGTCACATCCAGAGCTTGTGAGGCGAAGTAAATCCCATTTAATTTTAGATCGATTCTTTGCTATGCTAAACTCCAGATTTGGTTTTGTTTTGCCTTAAGATTTCTATCAATTTCTGAAGCCAGAAACATCAGGGAGTTGCAGGGGTGGGTGGCGCAGTCACCTGAATGGCTCAAGTGACCTGGTGTGGGGTGTGTGCCTTGCTGCAGGCTGGGACAGGCTGTGTTCCCCACAGACAATGGCAGCAGTGCAGGCAGGTGCCCTGGAGCCTCCCTGTAGGAATCCATGGCAGGCGGAGTTTGCACCCCTGAACTGTCAATTCCAGCTGCACTGGACACCCCGAGGGGACAGCAAACTGCTCCTGCCAAAGGGATTGAGGAAGGTGCACGAGGAGTGACACTTGTGGCACCAGTTCATGTTAAAGGTCCAGCATGTCCAGAACAGAACTGGTGGTCTTTAACTACTCATTTAACCCTAAGCAAGACCTGGAAGATGCTTGGCCACGTATTGGTACCCAGCAATAGGACTGTGCTGGTTTCAGCATCCCAGGGATATCCAGAGCTTTCAGCATCCTCAAAGGCCACTGTGATGACATGACAGGGGAGGGAAGGTGTCCCCTCCCTCGGGAAGGTGCGGCAGGGATCCCCTCCCCGGCTGGGGACAGGTTGGGGCTGTAATTGTTGGTGGTTCCCGCAGGTGGCTCCCGCAGCAGCTCCTCTGTCACACCGCGGTGTGTGCCACCTTCCAAAGGGCAGCCACAGAAACCTCAGCCCGCTTCCCAAGGGAGAGCCAGCACCCAGGGAACCCCAGGGAACACGCACTGCAGGGAGGGTGTTGCAGCTTCAAGAAGCCCACCAACTCTGAGAGCAAATTAATGCACTCTGTGACCAGCAACTGGTAAATTTATCTAACAGGAGCGGCTGAGGGAGCTGGGGGGGCTCAGCCTGGAGAAAAGGAGATTCAAGGGGGACCTTTGGCTCTCCACAACTCCCTGACAAGGAGGGTGCAGTGAGCTGGGGGTTGGTCTCTTCTCCCAGGTAACAAATGCCAGGGCAGGAGCAAATGACCTCAAGTTGCATCAGGGAAAGTTTAGATGGGAGCTCAGGAAAAATTTCTGCACTGAAAGAGTTGTCAAGCTTGCCAAGTTGTTGAATAGACTACCCAGGAGAGTAGTGGAGTCACCATCCCTAGAAATGTGCAAAAAATGTGTGGGTATGGCACTTGAGGAGATGGTTTAGTGGTGAACAAGGTGGTGGTGCTGGGTTGATCGTTGATGACCTTAGACAGCTTTTCCAACCTTAAGGGTTCTGGGATTCTCTGATTCTATATAACTATTGTCAGATCTATCCTAGAAATTCTCTCTTGGTCCTATTGTCCAGGAGGCAAGGATAAGATTTCTCTTTTTCTGGCCCCATTTTTTGCAGAGTCATTGTAATTAAACCAAGAATGGTGAGGGTGTTTTGCTTAGAGGAGCTCTTCTTACACAATGTGTTCTTGATGAACACAAAAGGAAACATCTGGTAGACAGAGCACATAGGCAATGCAACCTCATTTTATAACTGATCCTGCATGGATGAATTTTCATAATGCATTAGTCACTACTGTGTGAATTAAGGTGGGGAGAAACAATGGATGTGGGCACAGAAAAGATGAGCACAGATGTTGTGATGATTCCATGGATGACAGGGGTATCCAGGGGAAGAACTGCCTGATGGCTTTCTCTGAAGACCTCCTGTGTGTAATTGTTCTGTACAGTGAGTAGCTCTGTTCTAACTTCTGTTAAATTTCCCAGAGGACCTCCTCTGGTTATTTAGAAGATGTTACTGCAGTGGAACATTCTCTGGCTGTATTTTCCTTCTTTGTACTTAAATCTTACAGGACATATTGTTTCCCCAAAATGTTTTACCAATTCCTTTCCTTCCTAAAGGGAATTCTTCCTCTGATCATTTCTAAGCAAATCCTTTATATCATATGTTACAATCAAGCTTTCCTCCTGGTTCTATTGGTAGACTGCCACTGAATTTAACTGGACCACATTGGTGTAATTGAGAGCAGAAGATTGGTTCCTTTAATGTTTCTGCACAAGCAATCTGTTTCTCCGATCAGGATTTTTTTCACTGCTTGGAATTTCTTCAGATTTGTCAACATCTTCAGGGTAAGGAGGTTCTTCCAGTTCTAATACCACCTGAATTCTTTTTGAAGCACAGAACATGTTTCCACAGGCATGCTATTAATTATGGATATTTCCCTAATTCCACTTCTGTGAATATTGTCCAACAGTTCACATCTGCCTATCCACATCTGGTACAAATAAAAAAAGGTTTGGTGTTTTCCATATCAAACATGTAATAATGACCATTTTGCTTTTGTTCTTATTTTTAAATCAAAGTTTGTAAATCCTTTTTCACATAATCTCTTAAGTCTTATAATATTGGGCAGGATAAGGCAGGTTTTTTATGCCTTACTTTGCTGTATTCACTTTCTTGCTTCTGGACAAAAAATGATTTGAGGTCTGAGACTTTTGTATAATTTTCCTTTTCAACATTTTCTCAATTTGGAGCTAAAATAACCCATAAATAACTAGAACTAAAAAAGTTGTACAAAACTTTTTCATAACTGGGATGAGTTGGAACACCAAGCACTCAGGGGCTGCAGGGACTGTGATAGCTTTTTGTGTCTTTCCATTTGAGGAGCTCAATGCAAATGATTCCCTGTGAGCAAAGGGAGCATTAAGAGGCATTGTGGAGCTAATGGTCGAATTACTTTTTTTTAAGGAGTGTAATTTTACCTGTTCCTCCTCCCAGCCAAGACACAAACGTGTATGTGCACAGAACCCTCTGAACTGCTGCTTGTGCCAATCTCCTAATTGCATTTGTACTTACAAGTTTGGAGATTTGAGGTAACTGTTACAGTCCTGGCTCAGCTTCCCAGGGAAGTATTGCTCTTCTCAGACTGTGGTTTCCTAACACAGGTGGGAACAACCCTGGCTCCCTTTTCCCCATGTAGGTGCTCACCTCAGTAGCTGCCAAAGCATGTTACGGAAATCAATTTTGATTTTTTTTTTCTTTGTATTAACCATTTTGATGGAGGAGGAAATCTCTGTAATGGCTTCTTTTTACAGAGGAGAAAGGACAGCAGCTCAGCTGAGTGAGCCTGTCACGCTCTCAGCTGTGTGTTTGAGACAGAATGTTTCATTTGGGCATGTGCAATGACATAAGGGGGTTTTCAAGAAAAATCTGACTCTCAAGAATGATAAATCATAGATTTTTAGATACGAACACTGATTATGGCTCTATTAGTGTAAAAAGAGTGGGGAGGGCTGTTGATGTGACCTAAATTTTGCCCAGTGAATACCTCTGTAATGTGTAGGAGGCTTTGCTTTGCGGAGGTTAAGTGTAAAGCAGGAAGTGTAATTGAAGGCTGACTCCATCAAGGCTTAGCTGTCAGTGCTGCTCCAGAACGTCTGACCTGAGCAGCAGAACCTGAGTGGCCGTCACAGTCAGCTGGAAAACAAGACCACAGGAGGTTATGAAACAGCTCCCATGGCTCTCATCCAATCCCTCCTTTTGTTAATGGCATAAGAATCTTTGAAAAGAATCAGTCTAATATATCCCAACTAGCTCACTCTGAAGCACTTCCAGTCCTGGCTGGATTCAGAACATGCTCCTGGTGCTGTACTCAGCACTGCTTGTTCTGTCAATCAGTGAATCAAAAACATGAGGCAGATGCACGTGCACAAACCTTGTGGTGCTTAAAAAATGGATTAGAGATTAATGAATTGACTCTATTAGAATCACCTTGCTTAGCACTGGGCTTTGAGCCCTGACAGTCATTAGGGACTGGTAATGAGACTTTTATAGAGAGGATTTTAAAATAGTCTGTACACCCATGGTACAAAACTTCTCTTTGACTACTTTGCAAAGCACCCACAAATTTGTTCAAGTGAGTTCACCCCTTGTTTAACTGGCTCTTGCCCCTCTAAGCCTCAGACATTACACAAATTCAGAACATTTTCAGGCAGTTGTCATGAGTAGTCAATAGGTACCTTGATTGTGAGAAAGAAAACCACTTTTTTATGTTTAAGTACTTAAGAGGATGGCTTATAACCAAACTGTGGTAACATTACAGCTCCCTGGAAGACACAGCCTCTAAGTACTTCTACGTGACATTTATCCAGTTCCACCAGGACACTTTAAATCAGCTGTAAAAAATCTCAAAGTATCTTAAAGTCCAAAAAAAACCCCACTATTGACCCTTTCATCCATGTGACTCATGGAATGCTGATAGTAAATGAAAAATAGAGGCCAGAAGTCTTAATCTGTGGCCATAATACCAAACAAATCCTTAAGGTAAAATTAATGTTTTAACAAAGCAACTTATCAACAGGAAAACTAATTCAATATCAGCACTGATGAATGGGAACAAATTTGGTGATGCAAATAAAACCTAGGCAGGATCCAAAACCAGGTTTAGGTGTGTACTGCTCCCTGTGTGTGTCAGAGGGCATATACTGAAGCACTAAACCTATTAGGAATTGTGTTTTGGGGAAGATGTTGACAAACAAGATTTTATGGGTAAAAATAGGACTGGAAAGAAAGTCTCTTCCAGCCCTAAATAACATGATGCTGTATTGGGTTTGTGTGGCAAGGTTTTGGCAGTGGGGGGCTGCAGGGGTGGCTTCTGTGAAAAGCTGCTGGAAGTTTCCCCTACAGAGCCAGTTCAAGCAGCTCCAAGCCAGAACTTTTATTCAAGGTTTATCTTTGTATTTGCTGGGGATTTCAGACTTGCTCTGGTTGGTTCTCACCCACCTTTGTGTAACAGTTGGGGTTTGCCAGGCAGATCAGTGAAGTATCAAGATTTAATAGATCTACTAAAAAAATCTAAACAATAAGAAAAAATATGTTCCCAGTTAAAGAGGCAAAATCTGAAATATCCTCTAATTTGCATCTGCCTGGGTAGATGTAGGTGTTGAATATAGACCTAATTAGTAATCAGCATTCCTTATTAATTTGCTTCCTTCACTGGAAGGAGGATAAAGTTGATGAGGTGCATTCATGTGCAAAGGAATTTCAGCCTTGCTTATAGCAAAGAGATGATCCATCAGAACTGCTGCTGGCTTTGGAGGAGAAGGAAACAGATTTTTCCCTCTGTGCCTGGTGCCCTCCTGTGGTTTCTGTGATCAGTTACTTGGGAGTGAATTAAACACATCAGTGGCTGATTCTTGTGCTGTGTAAAAGCCACAGAAGAGTTTGCCTGTTTAGTCTTTTTTGTGAGTACAGTGTGTTCTGGAAAGCTGCAATACAGTTTTCCACACAGCCAGTTGGATTTGGATGTGCAGACTCCCTGAGTTCCCTAACTTAGACCAAGACCATTTCTCCCAGTCATCACACACTGGTGAGCCTGACTCAGACCTGACTCAGACCTGGCTGCTCCAAGGGCTGTTGTGGCTAAAAGGATTTGAGCTGGAGTCACTGCCTTCTGCAGTGATCCTGTTAAAATGCCACCATGGATATAGTGGCACTTGTAAAGAACTAATGTTAGGTCAAATTGTTACACAAGTTAGGGAACTAAAATGTCAAGGATAACTTCTGTCAGAAAATGGAGTTTAAAATTTACTTTCCCAGCTACCTCAACCTTGTCCCATTTTTGTTCCAGCTACAGCTGCAGAATGACATAGAAATTTCTGTTCTTCATGCTGTAAAATCTATGCAGGATAAAAGTTTCTTTGCACAACAATTCTGACTCTGTCATTAAACTATTTCTGACCTAGAAATTCCACTTGAAAATACATCATTTAGCCACAAACATTAAGCAAATAAAATCTTGTACAGAATATTCCTTACATGTCCATGTATTATAATAATTAGATCTTGCACAGGCAAGAGGTGAAAATTGTTGCTGTGGAGGTGCTGGTGGGGTTTGGGGCAATGATTTTTGTGCTTTCTAAAGGTGCTTGGCCAACAGCATTGCTGGGAACACTGATCTGGGGATCTCTATAAGCTTTGTGTTTCTTCTCCTGGTTTTCCTACAAATTCAGAATCCAGCTGTAGCTTTGAGTGATTCCATAAGAAAAAAAAGCTTCAGAACTTTGAATTGTTCAGTATTGATGGTTCCTCCCTTTCTTTTCCTCTTTTTCTTCCCAAATTCTATTTGTATACTTCATTGAATTCACATTATTTAAATTCATTTTACCTGGGAGTCATCCCAACACCCCAATACCTACCAGTCTGTGAGTACAAATACTGAACAAGATAAAGAATAAATGTGAAGCTCTGTTTTGACAACCTCAAGCCTTGTCACATTTGTAGGGCATCCAAACACACAGGAGTTGCACAGGACTTGGCATGTGGTTTATCTCTCTGACCTGTTTGGACATTTTTTTACACATACACATATATTTGTTTCAGATAATTTGTACTGAATTTCTTTGTATGATCTGTTTATTCTTTTACTTGAGCATGACTAAAAAGCAACTCCAAATATCCCATGTAGGTTAATCAATTAATCCTTATGTGTGAATCAGAATATAAGAACAGGAGAAGTTTAAGTACAGAATTTGATTATAATGTAGAAGTGGAATATTTTAGTGTTCATCAGTTTAATCAAGCAAGTCAACACACTTGGTCAAATTGAAATATCTAATTATTTATTCACATAGAAACCAGTAAATTTTAGGGTTTGTAGCACAAAACTTGTTAAAAAAAGAAAACAAGCTATGCCATATAGCTTCTTTACCCTCCATAAAATGGCATCATTGCAGTTAAAATTACAATAAAAATGAAACATTCCAGATGACATCAGTTGGAGCACAATGTGACAAATATAATGAGAAAATCCTTGTCAGAAATTTTACCACAAGGAAATACCAATAGCTAACACCCATATTCTCCACCTAAAAATCAAGAATATTCGAGTAGATCTTGGCATAAAAGGCACAAAACACAAAGCAAAGCATGCTTGTGTCATTTCTCACACAGAAGCATTGACATTTGTGCAACATGGAAAAAGACCAGCATTTTTTCCAGACTCTTCCAGTATCACAGAAACTTATCACAGAACCGATGTTGCCCTTAATGCCAGCGTGTCACTCCCAGCACAGAGGCAGTGACTACAGGAATATGGAGAAGGGAACACATCTGACCCCTCGCAGGAAATCTGAGCTGAGGAAGCTGCTGCAGCTGCATTGTTGCAGTAATCCAATCCACGGCAGGCTTGGAGTAACACACCCACGGGCAGCAGCACTTGTGGGAATTCTGAGACTGGCAGGAACTTTAACAATGCTGGAAACCTGTCAGGAGCACGAGGCTGCCTCTTGCATGTGAATGTGCCATGCCAGCCTCAAGTGAGAATTTTTTAAAAAAGGTTGAGTCCTTGAAAGGAAGGGCTCTTCCAAAGAGGGTGTTGCCTCTGGCACAGAGGAATGGCTTTGCTGATGTTAAGGTGTTTCAGAACTATGGATCAAAGATCCCTGGCATTTCCAGGCTGGCACACAAGCCCTGGCAGCAGCCTGTTGTTATATTTCTATAACCAGCCTGTCCTCATCATCACTGCTTGTGTCATCATATTCCACCCGCGTTTGTTTCCTCATCATCTCTAAACCTCTCTTTTTGTATGTCTTGGGAGGTGCTGCAGAGTAACTCTTGAACTCAGGGGATTTGAGAGTCATTGGGGACTTTTTAAAGGTAGCAGTAGCTGTTCCCTGTGGCCTTCCATAGGGATTGGGCTGCAGGTGGGATCTGTTCTTGTCTGCGCTTCCGTGCAGCTCCAGGAGATGCTGAGCTAAGTTTGCCCTCTGTGAGTGTTCCCTGCTGGGCAAATGAACAGACTCTGCTTGGGATCCAAACAAACGTGAACATCCTGGCTGGGAACTGGGAGCTGAGCCTTCTGTGCCAGGTGAATCTGTGTTTTCTTCACTTGGAGCTTTCTCCCTTCCGGCAGCCTGGATCACCGGCTCGGATATCCCAAATATTTGGCTCTCTGACTCTACCCTCAATATGTTTTCCTGGCTTCCTCCTGGATGTAAGGAAAGAGGAGCAGCAGCCTCTGGGTTTGTGCTGCCAGGTTGCTCACCTGTGTCAGCGTTTGTAAATTCAGGACAGGAGCCAAAGGAAGCTGCCAGGGGGCGGCTCCGAAGGCTTGGCCGGGATTGCCCAGGCAGGGATGGCTGCAGCACGAGGGGCTGTGTCACCCAGCAGCAAATGGCCACGTCCCTGCTGAACCCCTGCAGGGATGTGTCAGCTCTGGAGGAAAAGGAATGAGCTGTCACAGCTATTCCCAGAGGAGCTGTAATGTTCTGGACAGAAGCGTTTGTTCTTGGGTGTTCCCTGATTTGCCCAGAAATGTCCTGTAGGAATTAGGAGGGGAAAAAAATATACATGTAAAGTTTTCAGTCCAGAGTAATTTCATCCAAAGTACTCAAGTTTAATTGTTATTCTAGCTAATTCTAACATTAGTAAGTTCTCATTTTATTTTAACCCCTAAAAATACCTTTAACACATTTTCAAACATTTTAACCAAAATCTGTGATACAAAATAGTTTCAATTTCAACTTTAAAGTAGCTGAATATAATTCAGGTTTTAATTAACCCTTCTTTTTTCTGTTAATAAAAAATAATACAAGAATTAAGGTACAATACTTACTTTTTTATCCATTTTGTCTTTTTGTTTAACATGGTTTAGGTTTTCAGTATGGGAAGATATTCCTGAGTTATTCTTTGCTTTTTTCCTTCTGCAAAGTTGTTTGTCTGAGGTGGAATATGATGTGTCTTTTTGCTGGTGTAGATAATTTTCTATTGAAAAGAGATTGGTTAAACTTTGATTTTTATCACCACTCCCCATGCTTGAACTTGCTACATTTCTCATTATACCACTGAAATAATATTTTCACACAAATATTCCAAAAACTTACCTTGCATCTTGGATGGAGGAGGATGGCACTTCTTATGCTTATTAAATCTGGGGGGTTGGGATGAGCAGCCCTTTCTCAAAGCATCCAGAGCTCTGTTGGGGAAACAGGGCCTCTTGCTCAGCCGGTTCATTTTCAGCTGAGCAAATCCATGGCTGTGCCTCCCTCTGTACCTGCAGTGCCAGGGGCATTGAGGGGATAAACAAACATGGGAGATGTAGGAGCAGCCAGAGGAGAACGACAGCACCTCGTCAGGTGCATTACAGTCTAACAGCAATTCATTACTGGGAAGGAGATGCTTGTTTATGTCAACTCAAAAACAAAAGCTGGATTTTAGGTAAGAGACCCATAATTATTTTATGATCTTTATTTCTTTCTAGGATCAGTAAATCCTAGATTTTCTAAGAGAAAAGGATTAAGGAATAACAGATCCTTTTTCTTACATCTGGAATTTTTAAACAATATACTTCACAAAGACTTGAACCACACAGGAATCACCTGAGGCTGTGTGGTTATTGTGTTTTTTCCTTTTCACTTCTTGAGTGCTACCTGCTCATCATCACTAAGGAACAACATGAGGATTCTGGTTATTTAGCAAACCCACACTGAATAATCCAACTCTGCTTTAGTTTCTGCTATGAATGAATGACACTGAAGTCCCATCCCTAAATCAACAGACTGTCACTATCCACAGAGCAAGATGTAAATCTAAAAGGATGAACTTACTCAGGTGTTTGGTGTATTAGAAAATTAAATTACATTTGGTGGTTACCAGTTGGGCCAGTTACCTACTAACAGGCATGACCTGAGCTTTCAGGACACTGTACTTAATTAAATCCCTAAATAAATTTGATATCAACAAATTCTGAGACCAGCAGGGAAAAAAAAACACAACAACAAAACAGCACCTGAAAATCAAACCAGGAAAAAGTTCTAGAAGAATGTCATACAGTTGGGTGACATAGACCTGAGTCTTCTATTTCTGTTCTTATGACCCTTCAGAATTGCAGTGCTGTTTGCTGAGCTGGACACGGTGATTAAGTTACTGACACTGATTTGTCCTCAAGGGAGTCACTCTGTCTGATTTTGGCCATGAAATAAAGAGGGATGTGTGCACACAATATGTGCTCCTTACTGCAGCAATTCATCAGGCATCCTGCTGCCCCACCTCCTGAAAGATTGGAGGGTAAATGTTCCACTGATAGGAATTCCCATTGAAAGGGGGGAGCTGTGCTGATTGAGACAATGTGGCCTTGATAGTTTTATGCTCAAATTCTTCCTGCTTTTTTATTTAAACCAAATGATCCTTTGAACTACAGATGGTTCTGTTAGTTGGTGTTAAACTTGATATTTATTGTCCTGCTTTCTCTGGTGAATACCAGCTCAGGATATGGATCTTCCAAGGACAAAGGGTCTCACGCACTGCTCTGAGCTGGGACAGGATTAAAAACAGAACCATTTTGGTCCCCTTCAAACAAAAGTTAATGCTGACAATTTTGACAGATAAGAGGAATTTCTAAATCATAGAGAGAGTCAACTGACCAGGCATCATCTTTCTGTGGGATATTTCTGGTTTGCTTAGAAAAGTCTGTTCCTAA
The DNA here is from genome assembly GCF_047830755.1 of Zonotrichia albicollis. NCBI lineage: Eukaryota > Metazoa > Chordata > Aves > Passeriformes > Passerellidae > Zonotrichia > Zonotrichia albicollis. The sequence continues at coordinate 12,355,042 of NC_133835.1, forward strand.
TAGTAAACAACATATTGATATTTTTATAGTTTACCTTCAGGGCCCAAAGTTTGCTGTGGTATAAGAACAGCTCTTTCTGAGAGATTTATCTTTTTTTTTCCCCACAGTTTTGATAAGGTTGAATTTTGGGCAAACCTTTTTCTTTTCTGTGGAGTTTTTACACGCATTACAACAAAATGATGTCTATATCTAGTGAACCTGAAAGCCATACTCCTTACCATTTAGGGGTGACTTTAATCCTTTTCTGTTTGTGGCTCCTCTTGAGTTTATTTGTTGAGAGTTTTTCCTTTTTGCAAACTACTGTTTTCTTCTTTTGCTCTGAAATATTTTTGAAAGAACCACCGGGACCGTCTGAGCTTAACTGTTGAGAATATTGAGGAAAAATCAAGTGCATGAAAAAATTGTGAATTACATTGACTGAAAAGCTGGAAATCTGTGCACTTTTTAAATAGCACTGAACAGCATAGGAGTTAAGTAGCACAACTCTGTATTTAAGTCAAATATTCATTTAGAATGAAAACAGATGCTATTAGAGAAAAATGTTAAAAAATCCCCATAAAGGGGAAAAAATCAAGAAATAGAAATTCACTCTTCTCACTATCAGCATTCTGAAAAGTGAAAGAAACTTAAATATTCACACAGAAATATATCTTTCTGATGCATCAAATTAATATAGACTTATGTTATAAAAATATAAATTGTAAATTGTGTATCAGCAAATGCCTGTAAATGTTCATAAATACACTTCTGATAATTATTTAATTTTCCTAATAAGCGGATGGAGGTGGGCTGTCAGCCAATAACACCCTCTTGAGAAAGCAAACAGAATTATCAATATTACCTCCTGCATCTGATGTCCTTTAGAAAAGGATGAAACCAACGTTTTCAAGCTTGTGTTTGTTAAGCCATACGCCACAGTCTTGCTAATATTTCTCATTTTGAAAATGGAGATGTCGTATTTGGAGAGGGTGCATTCCCTGCTGGGCTCCCTGTGCCAGGGGGGCACGGAGGGGTGGGCAGGGGCTGCAGTGCCCCCCTGCTCCGAGGGCAGAGGGAGGCTCCTGCTCAGGCAGCACCACGTCAGCCGGGGCTCAGCACTGAGCGATGGGAAGCTGCTCTTGGAGCCTGGCACTGCAGAAATGCCAGAGCAGCTGGTCCTGTTAGAGTGGGGCAGCGCTGGGAATCCTTTACAGTGGGTGCTGAGAGTGTGGCAGTAGAAAGTGCCAAAAGAATGGCAAAAATAAGTGGGGTTGTCTCTTGAGCTCTGGGAATGCTGCAGATCCTGCAGTGGTGCTGGGGTGTCCTTCAGGATGTGTGGACTTTCCTCTCTGTCCCATTCCAGGATTGTTGGCTCTGCATCTTTGCTAGAAACTGATGTTTTTATCAAAGAGTCACTTCCTGAGCAAAGGTGGTGTAAAGCCCTCCTCTCATCTTTGATGTCAGCAGATATGAAAAAGCCACTTGTATACACAGAAGTAAAGCAGATTTTCTTCTTTGGAGTCTGTATAGAGCAAGTACTTTTACTCATCCACTTCTCTTCTGTTTGCCTCTGATAATTTAATTTATTTTTGTTCTGTTTGTTCTTCCAATCCTCTCTTGCAATATCCTGCTGCTTGAAGTTTTGGTTAGGAAAGGTGTTCTCTGCTGTGGTTAAGATATTTGTGGTTTCTGAGCTGACTGGTGAACAGAATCCTGGAGTTTTCCAGTTTGTGTGAAGATTCCATTGAATTTCTTCTTTGCCAGCCTTTTGTCTCACTTCAGATTTTAAAGGACACCAAACTACATCCGTGGAATGAGAATGGAGGGACGTGCTGCTGGAAGAGCAGGGTGGGGTGGTTAAGGTGACTGTCACAGGTGTGCCAGGTGTCATCTCCTGTTCAGATTGAAGCAAAGGTGACAGATCTGAAGCTCTCTTGTCCTGGGGCAATTTAAGGATATATTTTGGAGAGAAGGCATTTTGTTGTGGGACTGGACTTAAATCATCAGATTGCAGATGATGGCTTTTAGAAGACACATCCACAGCATTGTCACTGGGAAGTGGCACTTTTGCTCCTGTTTTTACAAGACACATTTTGTTGTCTCCATCTGCTGCATTGTGCAAGGCAAAAGAGTTGGAATCACTTTCCCTTAATTCAGACCCTAAAAATCCCACCAGTGAAGCTCTTGAGATACCTGCAGGATGTGAAAGAAGGTTGATGTCACAGTAATTGAAAGTTTGTGTGGGAAGTTTGATTGTTTTCCTATATTCCACACTCTCAGTACCTCCAGCGGCTTCATTAATTCCTGTGCTTGATTTTTGCTCCTCTGCTTTAGTAGAGAATTTCACTGGAGCTGTGGGAAGACACTGAGTGCCGGAGCAAAGGCCTCTCTCTGCTTCACTTACTTCAGTGGTTTCACTACTGGGACTAGGGCAGGGCACTGAAATCACATTTTGTGTCTTCTCCACTTCGAATTTCAGCTTTTTCCTTTCTGATGGCAGAGTTTGGGATTTCCCTGCAGTTTCTCTGTTGTTGCAAGGGACCCACGGGGGCATCAGGCCATGCTGGCCACTTTCCTTAGTCCCATGATGGTTCCCATAATTGTGTGAAGTGCTTTTACAATCTAATTCAAATGCACTGGATTCTTTCCCAGGGCTTGGTTTCTCCCAGTTGCTACTCTGTACTGGCAAGCAGTCCTCATTCCTCCCGTGGCTGCTCAGCTGACACTCAGGATTTTGAAGGCTGAGCTCACCAGTGCTTGGAGCCAGCAGTGTGCTGCTGCCAGCTGTGCATTTCTCCGTGTCACTGCCACTGAGCTCTGGGGAAGTTTGGCTGCTTACAGCTCCAGCAGTTACAGAATGTGATGTCTCCATTAGGTTGGACACTCTGTCTGAAGTTTCCTCAGAGGACACATTCTGCAGAACATGATCACAATCAGTAGAGATTCCTGATTTACCCATGGTTGAAGCTGCTGTCACAAGGGAGGAAGGACTGTGAGCTGCAGAGCTCCTGCCATCTCTTTCCTCAGTTATTTCAGTGCTGCTGGTTGATTCCATTGAATTAGGAATCGGGCTTGTAATATCTGTAATCTTATTCTCTCTTTGTTTCATTTTCTTGGCATTTTGACTGCTTTTCATTTTTTGGTAGATTTTCTTAAATGTTTCATCTCCATACATTTGCCATTTTTCTTGAGAGAACATCTTCAACTTCCTTTGATTGTGTTTCTTATTTTTAGCACAGATTACTTCTGCAGCCCCAAGCTTTTTAGTCCCTTTCAGCTCCTCTGACAGAGAAGGATGATCAGCCACGTTATTTAGGGGCAAATCATCCACTGCAGTTTGTCTGACTAGAGCTCGGGGATGGCTATTAGGGAAATCCACTGAACTGGCAGTGAGATCGTTGCTAGGCAGCAAACCAGCAGTGCCTGTGTTTACAGAGTGCTTAGTGCGAGAAAGTGGTTTTGAGCATCCTGCTTTGTCATGCACCATCCTCGCTCCCTCCGCAACAGGCAAGGAGTTGCTCCGAGTAACAGGCACAGTGTCGATTGTTGTGGAGAACTGGGTGGGAACTGAATGGAAAAACATTGGCTTGCATTTCTCCAGGGGTGCAAAGGTAGATTTTGCTGAACAAAGAGAAAGATTCTTTTTCCTATTTACATCACAAGTTCTGATATCAAAATGGAAAGAGTCTTTGTATGTGTAAGGCATTGGAAGGTCAATGCTTCCCTGTTTAGAAAGGACAGTTTTTCTGGGCCTGACATTGTCTAACTGGGTGTCATCCACCACACTTTTGTTGTGAGAAATAAGCTTTGAAATGTGTTCTTCCAGCCTCTTTTTCTCTAGCATCGAAGCTGTAGCTTTGTCAGCTGCCTCTGGCTTTGCAGTGCTGCTGGAGGCACACCTTGGGCTGCTGAAGGCAGCTTCATTTTCCAGTTCTGTGCTGTGCTCGTGGAGACTGTGCAGGGGGCTGGACGATGTCAGCTGCTGCTCTGTGCTGTCAGAGCGTGACAGATACCCCGAGTCAGTGCTCTCACACTTCTTCAGCTTGCAGTCCAAGGCTTTGTAATCCCACTGCTTCTCTGAAGAGGTTGCCTGCTGCCTTTGCAGCTGAATGTGCTTATTGGCAGTCGGAGTTCTTTGCTCCTGCATCTTCTTTCTCAGACTCGGACCATTTGGCAAAGCTCCTGGAGATGATAAACTTTGAGGTTCTCTTTCAGGAACCCCCTGAATAGCCTTTGAACTCAATGATTGATTTGTTGTTTCCTGATTTTCTGAAGCAGCTGATGAGGAGCTTGTTGCCAGCAGCGAAAGCTCATGAGGTTTCTTAGTGTCTGTTGCTGCACTGGTCTCTGAACTGGGCTGTTTGATGTGCGTCCCCTGGTCTTCACTGCTGCTATTCAAGACTTTGCTGCCTTGGGGAGAGGTGGTGCTCTCTGCTGATCTCTCATTTTGCTCTGGTCCCCCACTGATGTCAGAGTCTGAGGGCGGCCTGGTGTTGTTGACGTGCGTTTGGGTTCTCCTGTGTTTATACAAGTTGCTCTGGGTTTTAAACGCGATGCCACAAGTGGTGCACGGAAAGGGCCTCTCTCCCGTGTGGGAGCGAATGTGTTTCTCAAGGACACTTGGCTTCAAACAATCTCGTCCACAGTGTTTGCAGATGTATTTCCCAGATTTTTTTGATTTTCCTGGGCTCCCAATAGATGCTTTTACACAAGGACTCGGCGATGACAAAACTGGTAAAGTGCTGACTATGCTCAAGGTCAGGCTTTGCCCGAGCTGTTTCTGGAGAAGCGGCTGAGGCTGCTCCGAGCCCTCCGGGGGCATGAGCGGCTTGAGGATGAGGGGGACATTGGTGCCATCGAGGTGGACGCAGCTTCTGGCGGCCACCAAGGGCCCGTGGGGCTGGAAGCAGCCAGGCTGGACGGGCTGGAGCAGCGGGATGGTCAGGGCCTTGAGGTACAGGGGCTGCGGCAGGGCCTGGCCCCGGGCAGGCTCCGAGGGGCCCCGCGGGGACGGGCCCGGGCCGGGCGGGGTCTGGGCCTCCATGGCAGGGCCCGGCTGCCATGGGCTCACGGACCTGCCGAGGGAACACAGAACAGACACCGGTGTGCAGGCTGGAATAACACACACACAGCCCAGCCTGGGCTGGGAAAATGGGCAACTGAGAATATCACACTTGCAGGTATTATACAGACAACCATCACTTCCTTTCCCAATTAAATTGGTTCCTCTTCCATTTTTCCTCTAGGAGTTACAGTGCAAAGAACACTCAACACTGCACTTGAAACCACTCCTACAACCTACACTGAGTACCCAAAGCACTGGAAACAAATCTGAGTTTCAGATTTGCAAATGGAGGCTCTAAGCACACCAGATATAATACAATTTTAGTTTTCTGGAACCATATTTCCATTACATATTTTTATCATGTTTTTAAATTTCATTAACATTAACAATATTAACAGAACAGTTGGAGTTAAAGGGGACCTCAGGATTTCTCTAGTCCAAGCACCTTCTCACAGCAGAGTCAGCACCGAAGTCAGATGAGGCTGTCAGGGTGTTACCAGTCTGGTTTTGAAAACCTCTAAAAACTGCACAGTTTCTTTGGGCAACCAGTTCCAAACACAGGACATTAAACTTGCCCACATATTATCTGTCCTTCCCCAGTCTAAGGGAGCTAAGGCCAAACACATTGCAACAAGTGGTGTAAAATGAAAATACGTGAAGAAAATGAAACTCATGTCCTGTTTTACAAGTCATATTTGCATAAATATCTGCAAAGTAGAAAAGATGGTATCACAGGAAAATAGTTGAGAAATTAAAGCTGGCTTTTGTGTAGACCAAATTAATTTTATATAATTAATGGAGATACTATGGTGTACTGCTTGTTTTTAGGTGCTCTCAATGCCAAATGAAAACATCTTCTTTTTTAAAAAGTGAACCTATTATTTTGAAATCTATCCTGATATATGCAGAGTTGGTGCCAGTCCAGACTACTTATTTCAGGAAAAATTTGTATTGTGTTTATTTCTTTCTTAGAAACAAAGCAGGAAACTATCAAAATAAGCAAGGTGAAAATTTTCTTTCAAAGAGTAGAGGCATAACCCCTTCTAATTACAGTTTGGGTGAAACTCAAGTGATCTGTGAATATTTATTTGATTCTTGTTCAGCTATGCTCACTGGATGCACTGGCTGCTATGAATAATGGGTTGTTCTTGTGCAAACAGCCATTAAAAACCCATTTGGAATAACATAATCAGTGGCTCAATTTGAAATCTGCAATTTGTTGCTTTACTGCATAATCTCTAGTGGTGTTTCTGTAACTTCCTTGGATCATTTTAATAGGTTATCATTACTGGGAAACAGGAAAAGAATTGCTTCAAAATGTGCTTTGAAATTTTTACTGGTTCCATCCAAGACAACAATGTGTAAAATGAACTGATCTGTGCACAGCAAAATGTTAGATTTTGCCAGTTTTTTCTTCCTCATGAATGATATAAATTAAGCTCAGTTATCAAGCATGGATTTTTCTTATGCACTTCTGACATTTCTATGTGAAATAATCACTTAAGAGGCTTTTTATTATAATAGTGACTATAATGATGAAAGAATGTTAAAAGAATATGGCTTGTTAAAGAAAGAAGTTATTATCCATATTGTGCAGTGTGGTTACCCCTACAGAATAAAAGTGGAATCCTCTAATTTCCAAAGTGATGTTATCAACATTTCAAGTGCATTTAAGATAGTTCCCAAGTTATATGGTCACTTTTAAATTTAAACACAGCATACAGTAAGAGATGAGACAATGATACAAATTAAGTATGCAGTAGTTTTTCCAAAATATTTTTTTTTAAAGTTTAGGGGAAAAAACATGCTGCAGAAAGCAGACAGCAAGAAGAGAAGTGAAGCCTGAATGCCCGGTAGGTAGAACATCTAACAATACCACATCAGACAGGACAAGGCACTGTGTCTTTTATCCCCTCCCTCCCCCAGGGAGAAGTGTGGAAATACACTTCCACATATTTTACATTTCCCCCAGCAGCCTGCTCCAGTGGCACAAACTGTTTCTCTCTCTGGTTCCCTCTGGCCATGCAGAGCTGATGGGCCCTTCAAGGCCACCACAGACAGATGTTTTTCATAGGAATCATACTCTGGTTCCCAAGTACCAGATGCTCTGTAATTTCACTTAATGCTGTTAAGTTTCTGGGGCCAACAACGCAGCCTGAGACTCATTTTGGTGTTCTGTAATGCTCTACAACAAAAATACCTACGTGGTGACAGAAAATTTAAAGTAAAGTTTTAAATAAAGCTCAACAAGTAAGCTAAAGGTGATACTTAATGTGCTTTTAAGAATGTAATAAAACATTTCTACCAGGTGTGGTAGTTTGCTGCTTTTCACAGCAAGAAAATACTTTCTTCCTGAGTGAAACTGCCATGACTTGTATTCTACTGAGGCAAATACCATCAGACTTTTCACATCTGTTATTTATATTCCAAAAAAGGCCACTGTATTTCTTTGTAGTTGACAAAAATAGCTTATCTCAAAGTAATTCTGCCCCAGGGCTGATTCAGGGTAGTCCTTGCCCAACGTAGAACTTCCTCTGTTGGTTTTGCCCTGGGCTCTGTTACTGAGCATCCACCCCATGTTCTCAGCTGTTTGTAACTCATGGCACTGAACTACCAGCATAAGACTTGATCCTAATTAGATAAGGAAAATTTTTCAACAAACAAAGCTAAATGCAAGATTTGGCCTGCTCAGAATTTTCTAAACTGATTTCTTAAGCTATCAGAACTGGTCACTAAAATTCCATTAAATACAATTATTTTGTTCCTGGTTTGAAATTCTAACTTCAGGTAAACACCACAGGCAGGTCTGTGGAACACTGAAAAGTGGAGCAGTTTCAGATAAAAAATCATTGTAGCAGAAATTGTCTTAGTCACTTTATAAGTATAAAGTAGTTTAACACAGGAGGTTGATAAAAAAACCCTAATTTTAAATCCAATAGGTTTCATTTTTATAGACTTTTTCCTGAATTCCAAACATTTTATAAAACTTGTTTCATTTTGTCAGCACTGTTGTATAATTTTGGACTACACAACCAAAAGATTTTTTGTCTTGTGCATGGCACATGCAATGCTCTGTCAACTGCCCACCATTATTAACCAAATCAATAGCTAAACATGTAAATGCTTCTTTTCTGCATTTTCATATCATTTTTTGACACAGCACTGAGCAGAGCATCAGTCTCTAAGCTCAACTGCTCAGTCCCCCACCCTGGTCTGCAGGTACAGCCTGGAGACATGACAGAGTTCCTTTATTTTTGTAACTCCACAGGAGCAGGTTTTCAACATTCTGAACATACACAATATACTCAATTATACCAGGAGTCTTCACCTTTTTTAAAAGCTTTTAGTGATTAAATACCAGGGAGCAGAAGTAGAAGTCTGGAAATAATTAAGTCTTTAGTCTGGAAATAATTCTAGTTCACGTACCTTTGATTGATCCAGGCATTTCAGCAAAAAAGTCTCATTTCTGTCAATACTTGATGCAAGCAGAGAGAAACGAGGACAAAGACTTGAAACAGATTAGAAGTAGGAAGTTGGGGTTTTCTTTTTTTTTTTTTTACCTTGGTGTCACATTAACAACCTTCAGAAAACAGGAAGAGTTGAAACAGAAGAAAATGAAGTGGTATTTCAACCTCTCTGTATCCTTTATCACAATTTAATTAGAGAGCTCTAAACAGAATCTTTGAAATGTGGAGGTTTTTACTCTGTTTTCAGTTGTATTGTCCTGAAATACAATGGTAGGGTTTTTAATTCATTCTCCTAAAAGTAATTTTATTTTAACTTTACAGTAAAGGTCTCTCTTAAGATATGTTGGGAAAGAAGACCCTTAGCACATATGAAATACTAAATTTATCCATTGTGAGTGCTGTCCATCAGCTTCTTCTAATGGTGCCCTGTGGGACAGGAGAAAGCAGGAACCAGGTGGGAAAATGCCTCAGGATTGTTAGAAGTGTTTGGGTCATGCTCATCAGACCTCCACAAACTTGTGAAAGCTGCAGGGAAAACAGGATAGGGCACAGTCAAGTGCAGTTTAAAGGTAATTTTTAAAAAATTAGATTTTATTTGTGTTGAGTTCCTAAGTGCTCAGGTAACAACACAGTGAACAGCACTGAGGGGTCCTGGGAGGGGCCACTCTTCTTTATGCAAACACTTGTGTAAAATAGGGACTGGGATGGCTCAACCTGCTCTGCTGGTACACTGAGTGAATCCCAAACTGGAACATGCATTCCCAATATTGTTACAAAATCGATATCTCTGGCCTGTATCATTTCCTTAGGAACACCATATTTTGGAAGATACAGTTTTATTTTCAGTTTTCTTTTGTTTATTTTCCCTGTGCTGAGCAGCTGCCCAGTTCAGACCCTGCAGCCTGTTCCTGGCTGGGTAGTGGTGAAACTGTAATGTTATAATTGTCCAATATCCACTTCAGTGGGAGCTCTTTCCTTTAATAACTCTGGTGATAGACTAATGCCAGAGGCCTCAGTGGATTTTCATTTCAAACAGCTTTATTGATCCTGGAGAGTTTTGCCTGCTGTTTGGATTGCTTTCCATTTATTTCTGGAGCCCTGATTTAGCAGGCCTCTAATTTTGGTGGTGGAGAAATATTTCTGTCTTCTTCTCTTGTTTCTTGCCTGTCATATAGTTATTCAAGGGGCAGAGAAGCTCTTAACAGGACCCAGGATTACTGCTTAAAATCCTCCTGGTTTCTCCCATACCCTGAAATGCTCCCAGTAATTGGTAATGGCACTGCAGACACTTCAAATCTGTGAATCTAGAAAATACTTGACATTCTGAACTGCTTTACAGTGACTCATGCTTCTGCTCTACAGACTCAGTCTGTCCAGATGGAGAGAATTACATGCAGCAAGTAGTTTCAGCTCTGCTGGGAGATACTTTCCTAAAGGAATGTGTTCTCACCTCTAAGTGAGATCTTCTGGAGGATTACTGCATGCTACAGTCAACAAACCAACGGGGAAAAAAGATGCACATCTTATAATAGAACACTGGCATGAATCAAATCATACAAACAGATGATTATGGGCATTTTACATAACCAGTCAAAATTAGTTTGTCTTCAGTTTGATCACATTTCTGGAGCCCATTATATTTTATTCCACTTTGAGACTGACTATTATTAAGTTAAGGTGAATTTACTTAAAAGGGGCATTTAATTTCAACAGTCCTAATAATTGCAGCAGTATGCTGGACCCAGTAACAAATTGAAAACATGTATAAGCATTTAAAATTCATGACTTACATCACTCAGTATCAAATTCCAAATGCTAAAACTGCAAACTGTTTACCCAGAGAGGCTTAAGGAGGCAATAATTAATTAAAGCAAATTACAACAAAAGCAAGTGGCTGTCTGGATATTTGCCACTATCACAGAGATTTCAGGGCTTAGCAGAACCTTCTGAAGTTTGATCTAAAATCCCTAAATCTTGAATAAGTGACTCTGGAATCAGGGTCCTTCAGAGCATCCTGTGATTCTTCCCATTTATGTGGATGAACAGGCTGCTGTAATGGCCAGAAGTAACAAAATAAAGAGCACCAGTATTACACTGCATTAGCTCTGTTTGAAATTAGGTGATTTTTGTTTTCTCTTTCTAATCAATCTACTTATGTGCTGCTTCCTCAGCTGCAATCTCTAAGCAAGATTATTTATATTAATTTAAATTCAAAATACTGTTCTGCTCAGAGTTCTGCTGAGAAACTCAGCTAACTTCAGCTGCCTCAATAGACAGCAGAGTGTCAATTTAAGCTATGCACAAAGCTGAGCCTGCTGTCAGGGGCTGCACAGGAGGCAGTCCTGGGGCTGCTCTCCTCTCTCAGTTCATGTCCCCACCAGGATGTGAGGAGTTAAACCCACACACCATTGGTACACATTTCTGGGTCCCAAGTGAAAAAGGTCCCACCCCAGGTGTTTAAAGCCCTGCATCCTTCAAAGACACCTACAGAGTTTTGTCAGGGGTGACAGCAAGTGAAAGCAGCAATAAACATTCCTCCTGTGCTGGTGAGGAAATAGATTCTGAAAATCCTGCAACTACACGTTTTAAAGAACTTCACAAAGTTAAACGAAAAGAAAGTCTCTCCCAGGATTGCTAATTATTATTTTTTCCTGGGAGGGCAGTGATGCTGAGAGCAGCACACAGTACCTTACTGTCAGAGGAAGATGCAGACAGTGGGATTATCATTTCCATTTGCTCATCCAACACTGACAGCCGGCACAACTCCCTTGACAGACCACACAAAACTTCTACTTCAATCTTAGCATCATAAAGTCACAGTGAACCATAGGGTCTGAAATAAACTTTGTGCAGGTACTTTAAACACTCCTTCTGTGATGGAAGCAAAATGTTTGTGAGTGTACCCCAGGTCTGGAGGTTTTTAGTTCTCAGTTCATCGAGCAAAATGGAACAGACACATTTCCTGGTTAGCCCAGCAATGACTGTTAATCTCGTTTTACTTAGAAACTATTTCTGCCTTTGCTCTTTTCTCAGTTTGACTTCCTATCTTGAAACATCTCATAACAGAAGTACTGAGTTCACCTTTCCCCTTGTTCTGGAGGGCTGTGTCTGATCTCACAACTCCGCCAGTTCCACCCGCAGCCCGCACGCTGCCGGCACCTCCTGAGCAAAGTTGGGAGCCTCAGTCCCCTGCAGAGCCAGGCTGGAAGTGTTTAATTCCACCATCTCCCGAAACCTTTAGGGTCTTCCCATGGTCACACCTCAAATTCTGACTTTAGGAAATCTTGCTGCTCAGTACAAGTCATTGTTCTGAAGTTCTGCCCTTCTTAGTGTGTTATTAAAGTACAAAGCCACTGGAAAACCTGCTGGGGAACTTAGAAATTCTTGTACCACATCTTAAGGAAAATATTTCTGACACTTACTTCTACAGTTGTATAATATCAGCAAAGCTGGTTAGGTTGGACTTTTTAAAACAATTATTTCTGTAAATATTGTGCCAGAATACAGTATTAAAATCTTTTAGGAAGAACAGGATCTGCTTTACCTTCCCTTTGCTCCAGAATAGCAGCTGGTTTTATCATTATTATACAGCTTTCTATATTTTCCTATGTTCCTTTTCTTGAATATCCATAAATGAAAACATTTCAAAGGCTTAAATCAGTAAAGATATTGTTGCCTAAAATACATTTTAATGTGTAAGTAAACACTGTATTGGCCTTTTTGACCTCTTCATGCAATTTGTATCAAGAATATTTCCTTTTCTACTTCTTACACTGCTACTTTTCTCAGCTCCAGCTATAAGAAATGCTTTCTAGTTTGTTATATATCTAGTTTAGATTTACATCACTATTTCTAAAAAGAAACATACCTAACATATCTGTTGGTTTTTTAACATGCTTGGTGGCTTCACAATGAAGAAAAAATAGGATTTTTAGTGCTTAAAAACCTCAAAGGATTTTAATTCTTTTATCCTTTCATCAAATTTGCTCCTGTGCATTACCCATGTTAGGAAAGAGTTAACAACCTCCAGCCAGCAGACTGCAATCAACAGGTTGCTCTAACAGAAAAATAATAACCCTAATCCATCTTTTAAAGTTTAGAAGGTTGGACTAAATGATGAAAAAATCCCGATTAAAGCCCTCTGAAAAGCTGAAGTGGGGCCAGAACTGAAATGCTTTGTGTTTTATGAAAAAAATCTTTCTCGTTGCTAAGTGAAAGAACCATCACAATTAAAAAAAAAAAAACCTGTAACTTTCAAATTTCTGTCTTGCCATCTAGAATTGAATTCTCTCTCTGTCCATAGAAAATGACAACAAAACACTTGCTAACCTTTAGGTGGCCAATTCACAGGCAGGTGGAGAGGTTCAGGTCCCTGGAATAGCGTTGAAACAAAAGAAGCATCCTGTTTTCTTTTTTCAGTGTCTTTCTCTTCTCCTTTTTTTTTAAGCATTTGAACAGTGGAGGGTGGGTGGTGGGGTGTGTGCAGAGAGAGCAGGGGGTGCAGGCAGCCCACGCTGCTGTAGGAAGAGTTTTAATGGCCGATGCTGGGAATATGGTTTGCCTGCTACAGTGTCTGCACTACTGCAGCTCTGTGTGTGGGCGTAAAGAAATGACACGACTGGGTTTCAAACCATTACACTGAAGATTTGCAAACAGTTAAAAAAAAAAAAAACAAACCAACACCAAAACAGACAACCCCATCAGGCACAAATGAAAAATTATGACTTTTCTCCTTTTATCTTTTTTTTGTTGCTTTGTTTTAACTTAGCAGATGTAATATAGTCAAGTTTCTTCCTCAGCCTCTAAAGCAAAAAAAAAAAGGTAAATTGAGTATTTAGGAAGGTTTTATATTTTACAGAGTATGAATATTTTGTTATCATTTTTTTGCTGCTATTTTTTAATTAATCTACAAGAGCTTGTATTCCTGAAGGGTATCCAGATTTCCCCTGTGAAATTCTTCACAGGACACCTGTATTTGTGTTTTAGAACATGCTAAATAGGTGCCTAAATCTTGGTAGCACCTCTAGCCCAGTACAATAGACAGAGCAGCCACTCCACAAGTGGCCAGGCAGGACATCTGAGCCCAGGACTATTCCTTGAATATTCCACAAAACACAGCCACAAACCAGGACATGCTGGCAGCCCACTTTTGTTCACTAGTCCAGCAACGCCTCAGGTTTACTGATCTAAATTGGGCAGAAAACACATTTGAATATTGGTTGTAACTACAGGAGACCAACAGGAGTGAGACAAAGGGGCTGTTCCCTGTCACATCATAGGGAATGAGAGGAAAATGGGATTTCAGCTGATATAAAAGTGCTGACACAAGTGACAGTGACTAAAACAGTTATGAACACACTGTTGCTGGGAGGGACAGGTGGAAGGTTTTGTCAGAAAAGCAAGAACACTTCTCAAACATATTTTTTACCACGAAAAGTGAAAGACAGACAAAACAGTTTTAGAGGGAAACTTGAAAACTTCAAGGAATCTTTATGGCTTAGCTGCTCCATGATAGTAAGAGATTGAAATTTGATAAATTTGTATCTTCAAGTATGTTGAGAAGAGACAGCCAGGTTGAAAATCTTGAGCTTGCACAGAAGGCATGTGCACTGTGGGGTGCAGGGGTTTACGTGTCCATTTTCACACATCCAGATGAGCCCCAAATCAAGCAGGATTTCTTTGGTGTCATGCTGACAATGAAAAGCAGAGCAGCTGCATGCACAGGGACAGGGGAGGGAAGGGGAGGCTCTGGGTGGTGCCCCCCTTGCTGTTCACCCCTGGCAATCATTTTCCTCCCCACCCAGGGCTGAGGAGCCAGAGCTGAATGTCAAAGCAGCACAACTCAGTGTCAGTAAAACCAGCAGGGCTGGATTGGAGGGCTTCAGACTGCTGATCCCACACTTTGACAAAAGACTGAAAAAGGAGTTAAACAGTGAATCACCCAACAGTGGATGAAAACCAACCCTCAGTTCTGTGTCTGTGTGGTAAAACTCTCAGATATTGCCATTATTACACAGCAGCACAGCCTGACTTGGCACTAAGTGGGGTCTGGCCACAGGCCACAGGAGAAACTTAAATTCTTTTTCCATGTATACACTAACAGCTGAGGTCAGCTGCAGGAACATTTTGCTGGAGAAATATCTGTGTGCTCAGCTGACACAGAAAAGTGAATGTCTGGAGAGACAAGAAATCTGCCTGCCAGCAGGGTTCCATTCATGCAGACCCAGTGCCATTGCACAGCTGATGTAGTCTGCAAGCTGACATTGCTAAAATCAATTTGGTAAAACTGGTCCTTTTCCTGGCATTGTAAACTTTTTTGTGTGTGGATAGAAGTAAAGGAAAAGAACCACAATTTTTCTTTCTATTACTCTTTCTCTAAACTCTAAATCTTTGTGTTCTGCTTGCTCAATGAAGACCTTTTTTGCCCAGTTAAACATCATGCATTATTAATGTGTGCTATCAGCTCAATCTTTTATTATCATTCATATTTTTTTAAAAATTAATTACTATTTTCTTGACTCTGTTTGAAAAGTGTAGTAACCAAACACAGATGCTGCAGCAGTAACTCTCAGAGGTGCATGTGTGGCTCATTTTTGTCTCAATATGACATGGACAATTATTTCATGGCCCTGTGGCTGCTGTATTCCCGAGTCACCATTTCTCCATGGTGTTGGTGGCTGTGCTGCAGGTGAAGTGGCACCTGGAATGTCTAAATGCACCCAATCCTCCTCTGAGGCCTAATCCCCATGAGGAACCATTGTGTAATATGGATATTGGTTATCAAAAGTAGCAATATTTCTTTTCTAGACATGAACTCTTAAGTTGGAATGTACAGAAATCATGGTTGCCCACACGTCTTTCATTTGACCATCTCCAGCATGGTAACTAAGATTACTGTTTTTTTCCCAAAGATCACAGCTTTGTGAATTGGCAGAATCTTTTAAAGTGACTATTAAAAATCCAAGGGGAAAAAATTGAATATAGAAAAATATTCCAAAAAACCACATTCTTTTAAACTGGACAGCCAGCTACCACCCTCCTATCAACATCACATAACAACTACTAAGGTTCATCTGGCAGTTTTTCCTGTTTGTTGAGCCAGCAAGAGCTACCACCCAAAGAGGAGTATAACCCTCACAAACTGGTCAGGCCATACCAAGAGAAAAAACTTAAAGAAAAAAATGTGCTTGAACAGCAAAAGGGAGAGACAAAGCTTCATTAGAAGCAAGCATGGTTCTCCTTGCCAAAAATGTCAGTTCAAGGAAAATTAAAAGAGAAGGCAAAAGTAATGGATCCCATAGGAAAAAGACTCAAGGCTTCTGAGAAAATGCTAAGGCAGCCACAAAGCTGAAAAGGTTCAGCTGGTTGCAGACACAACCTCAGTTTCACTAAGAACTGAATTTTTCCTTTAAAGTACTTTGGGTTCTTTCCACAGCCCAACAGCAGGGCTGGACAGGCAGATACTCACCCAAAGGAGAAAGGAACAAAAAAAAGGAAAAAGTCCAGCCTCAAACAATCTTCCATTAAAATCCCACAGACCTTTTTTCCAAATGTAGTTTTAATGTGAGTTAGGTAAGGCTCTAACTGCTGAATCATCACACAGTTTGATTTGGGGCTTTATTTGGTTTGGGGTTTTAGGATTAATTCACCATAAGCAGGTATGGTGAAGGGCTGTTTTATGGACTAATTTACAAGGATAGCCTAAAATCCAAGAAAAATCTTGGACATCAGAGAGAAAAAGCAGATGAGTCCAGCTTTGCTCCTCAAGTATCAGGTGATGGGGTGGGAATGAAGAGCTCCAGTTCCTCCTCCTTGCCCAAATGTTCCTTTTGCTGACAGCTGAAAGGTTAAAAAGTGGAGGATGTTATGGTGCCTCACAACAGAGATGATGTGCAGGAGGAATAGGAAGAGTCTTTTCAGGTCCTATAGGCTCCAGGATTAATGAGCTGTAGTTTTTTCAGGCATATCACATCACAAACATGAATAATTTCCATTATGACACACTTAGAAGCAATGCAGCTTTCAGAGGAACAGTTGCTCCAACTCGAAAAGGCAGCAAGGTTCAGTGGTTTGTACATGCACAAACTACAGATGTATTCATTTTTCCATCTGTTTCTTATTTGTCACAGAAAAACAGATATAAAACAGATAACTCAGAGCAACTGACAGTAGTCAGAACATTCTAAAGCCCACCAAGTACACTGACTTTAATGTGTTTTACAGAACAAGAGAATAGAATTTGACAGGGTCATTGATCACTTGAACCAACTCAGATCAATGTCAAAACCCATAAAAGGAAGCATCAGTAACTACAAATAGAGAAGCAGAACATTCCCATCACTGTGACCCCAGGCCAGCACCAGTCACCAGTAAACCCATGGTCCATACCACTCAGACTACTCAATTCTGCATTTATTTTTATTTTCCCCATAACTTTCTGCATAGTTGTGTCTTTTCCCAACGTGTTGTCAAGGAAACCTTACACTTCTGTAGCTCAGTGTCCAGCTCTTTATTGCTACTGACACCCCAAAATGTAGGATTTTGAACCAATTGATGCACTGTCCTTCCCATTAGGAAGGGATCTTCACTTATACCATATGCTGGATAGAGTTAAAATGAGACCTTTTTGAAAGTTCAGCTCTTCCAAAATACCTGGAAGAAACTTGCCAATTAACTCTTCCCTTTATTATTTTATTAATCATTGTACATATCAATATTGCATTCTGCTCTATGCTATCCACTGAAAAATAGCCCTGTAATCTGACTGGTGTCTTCTTATTTAGCTCTGTCTCAATTCCACTCTTAGGTTATCTTTGAACAATGTTGAGTTCCTCTGGCAAACAATATTTTGTGAATTTTGTGAGAGCTGCCAGCTAAATTTCAAGCGATAACAGCAGCAGTTGCACGCTGCTTGTATCTGTGTCATACTTTTATCTACCACTTGTACAGATTGTCACTTGGTGAAGAGCTGCTATAGATAAATGTCCATATGAACGCTGAATTCAGGGTGCACTGCAGGGAACAGGAGCTCTCCAAGCCCTGGGGGTGCCGTGGTGCTGTCCCCAGTGCCCACACCGGGATCCACATGAGTCACATCCACACTGCAGAGCAGCAGGGCAGGCTCAGATCTGGCCCTTTGCCTCTCCCCTGGGGCTGAGGAGCTTTTCCAGGTTCCACACCACACTCACCTGGCCCAGGAGTGCCCCAGGAGGCTCCAGCTCTCCCCACGTGCCCTAAGGCTGCAGCTCTGGCCCCGAGTGCCTCATGCAAGGGGAACTGCAGGGAATGGTGCTGTGAAGGAGCACTCCTGGCAGAGGGAGGTTTATTGTTGCACTGGACTTGGATTTCAGCTGTCTGTCATGGTGAGAGGTATTTCTGTTCCTCTCTCCTTTGGGTCTCATGGAGCTTTGCTTTTATCTGTCGTCAAGGAAACACCAGGGTTTTTCCCCCTTGCTCATTAATGTCTGCATTTTTGTTTCCATAGCTACAAAGGAACCTGAGTGTTTTAAAATAGCAGTAATTGGATTACTATGGCTTTTTTCAAATTTATTGACACCATTAATGGTTCTGATTTTCAAAAGCAGACACTGAAATTGTATCAGCAGTTTTTCAGCTATTAACATGTTATCTCCTTGTCCTGAAATCCTGGGTACATGCTCAGAAAAACCTTCAGCAGCCAGACACTGACTGCAGCCTGGCTCAGGCTGCATACATGGTGCTCTGAAATTACTGAAAATAGTGATGATTATGCTCTTTACTTGGATGATTTTCAATTTCTGATGGTCTCCTGCAAAGGAGTGCACAGGCTCTGTTGTGAATCTGCTCAGTATTAGCACATTACAGATCCTTTGTGATTTGACCCCAGTAGAATAATCTGAAAGAATTTTTACAGCTAAGGATCTCGGAAATTCAGGATGCAGAAACATGGGAAAAGCACAAAGAACTGAGAGTACCAGCATTGCTAACAACTGGTATTACTTAGCAGGGACATAATTCATGTTTTAAAACAAAAAGTGACACTGCACTGTCTGTGGCTCCATGCACTCTCCTACCACCCTGAAATTGTTCCTGTGCTGCCTTCTAGCACTTTCCATTTACTTGTTACCATTGCCTATTTGAGGTGCTTTGTGACCACCATAAGTGCTGATCCTGCACCTCTGCCCTTTCTTTCCTGCTCCTCCAGCTGAGGACAGAAAGCAGCTGAATTCCCTGCATGGATGTCCCAGCAGCTGTGCCACCACTCCTTGTGCTGACCCCAGCCAGAGACACACTGGAGCTGGAATCAAATTAAATCAGTTTAAAAAGCTGTAAGGTGTGGACAGACAGAATGTCCAGATACCACCTCTTGTTTTAGAAAAACAAGTTCAAGAGAGTCACCAGCCTAAAACCTAGGCAAGGCAAAAAGGCGACAAGTGGCTAAACACACCAAGTGTGAAGAAGGAAATCTCTTTAATCTAAAATGTTAGTTCCTGTTTTTCATCCTGGATTTCTGTGCATCCTGGAGGCTCAGATGTTCTATTACCATGGAAACAGCATCCTGTGTCTCTGAGGACCTGCTGTAGCTGTGTGCTGCTATGGAAACAGTCCTCTGAACAGCTCAACTCATGTCAGCACTTCAGTGATTGTGTTTGTAAAGATCCATTGCTAAATTATCCTTGCAGGATTCATTTTAATAAAACTAAGTCCCTGAAGTACATGGCAATTTAGTAAAATCCTCAAGGCTTCTCTACATTATAAATACAGCAATGGAAAAAAATATACATTAGAATTACCTTGCCCTTTCAATAATTACCAACCTCTCCCAATCCCTGCCACCAGCAAAGGTTTGGGGGAAAGATGGGTCTGTCCTCCCCAACAATCACTCACAAAACTACTCCAGAAAAGCAAATTTTGGTGCCATGTTCTGTGCAAGGGCTCCCTCACATACCCATCCTATGTGGCAGCATGGAAATGAAATTCAGAAGAAGGTACAGGCAGAAAATGTGGCTCACATGACTGAACTGGGAATTCTCAATTTTAATTCCAGGTGAACTGTTCTTTGTCTCAGGAAAGCCATCCAAGGCAGATTTCAGAAAAGAGAACGTTTGAGTTGGAAGCTCAACTCCCACTAATTTTTTCCTGGGAATTGAGTCCTTAGCTGATCCTAGAAAATCTCCTCAACATTTTCATATTTGTAACATCTGAGATACTACTACTTCCATATTTCACTAGAGTTCTGTGGGCATGAGTATTTTATATTTTCTTCAATAAAGCCATCAAAGAATCAGGAACACTAAAGCAAAACAAATAAAATGTGCTGTTCAGGTTAATAGCCAGCTGTAAAGAGCTTCCTGCCCAATTACATTGATTTTTCCATGTAGTTACTGCAACTTAAGACTGTAAATTCACATTTTTATCTTTATCTTTCTTTTTTTTATTTAATCAAAATCATCTTCACCAAGAAGGTCTTTTCCAACCCAAACCATCCTAAGAAGGTTATATCCTATCTCTTTATTCCTACACCAAATACTGGTTATTATGGCTTGTAAAGGGAACATTTCCTAACACTGAATAGCTGAATATCTCTGATTACAATTTATAATGTATAAAGAAATCCCCCAAACATAATGAATTTGTGAGTATAATTCAAATACCTCCAGTGAACTTCAAGGAAGCAGGAAAACAAAAGCTACTCAGAAATGTGTCAGTTTTGAAACCCAGATCTTTTCCCCTCTTGAGAGGGAGGCAGTGATACCTCAGCAATATCATCATCATCATCATCATCATTATCATAATCAATTTTTTTTCCTTTAAAATCTTTACAGCCTCCTTTATCAGCAAGGATTAAGATATGTGACACTCTGAAACACACATTTACAAAGGGAACAAACACCGAGTTTGGAGTAAGCAAATTAAATAAGTTTTAGTTGTTGCTGATACTGGGTTGTCTCCAAGTTTTGTGATTAATGAAGCTTTGTGGATGCTTTTTATTAATACAATAATATTCCTTAGAGGTCTCCTTGCCAGGTGCCCCCTCACTGATGGACCTGGCAGCAGCAGCCCCTGTGTGAGTCCTGCTCACGAGTGCCCATGCTCACACAGGATTTGTTTCTCCTGTTCCTGTGCTACTCATCCCACTGCACACTTGGGAGCTCCTGCCTTTGAAGACACACACAATGCACATCTTGATTAAAAAGAAGAGCTGTGCTCTTCATCTTTCCTTTTAAAGACCTTTATTTTTAATAATTAGTGTTTTACAGTATTTTGTGTATTTCAGAGAGCTCCTGGATACTCACAGTTTTTCATCACTAGAAAGTGTGTATAAAAATTCCTCTTATTTTTGAGCATGAAAACCAAAAATTGATACTAAGAAGCTTAAACTCAATTTTTGCCATCTTATTAATCATGAACCTGCTGGATATCCCATTGAATCAATGCATTAGAACTGATATATATGCAGCAACTTGGAAGTGGTTCCTAAATGACTCCATTTAGAGAAAAAATAAATTGAGGCAGCTAGGCAGAAAGTGCTTTAATATACACTATGCAAGACATATATATGAAAAACTGCATTTAAAATGGTTTTGTGAGAAGAGTAGTCAATGCTAAAACTACTTATTCCTTTAAAAAATATTTTTAACTTCAGTTTGTATCTGTCTGTTGACATTTTGGACTCAGTACTCGTAACAGAGAACATATATCCATCCTCAGGAGATGGAATAATCCAAGCTGACTTAATCATACTGGGATAAATCTGATGATTTCTCATGTGCATGCAATTTAACTTTTCTTATTTATACACGTGGCTTATTCCTCTTATTATTGCTGAAACACTAAGTTGCAGACAGCTTCATTTCAGCAGCACATTAAGTCTAGGCAGCACAATGGTGAAAAAGCTGTTTTCTCCCAAAGGGCTCTCTAATTAATCATCACTAATGAAGCTCTGCTAATTAACAATAATGGGGGTGGTGGAAGGCCTAGAAGAGTCTGAGTCCAGGCTGTGAGGATTTTGCATCCAGTCCTTCCCAAGTGCAACCCACCCAGGGCTGCTCTGCAAATGGATTTTTAACAGCTCATATGTTCTTGTAATATTTACTCAATTCTTAGACCCTCCTCAAGTTGTTGTGTATGTTTGATTCCAATCTGCTTGGTCTGTGTGTAGCTGCTTTGTGCAGGCCTGTTAAATGTGTTTGGCTTTGGATCAGGACAGAATGGAGTGGAGTTCTCTTCCAAGATTTCCAAGATTATAAGTATTCCCACATATTCCTCTCACTTTTCTTTAAGTGTTGTACTATTTCACAGCTAAGTACATAAAAAAGCCCCCATGGCCTGGGTTGTCAGTCAGTGGCTACAGGAAATGCAGATTCAGGCATTTTATCAAGCTGCACTCTGACAGTTTTGATCATGCCATCTCATGGCCTTTGATTTTGATTTTTCCTAAAAGGAATCTATGACTTTTACATTAGTGGGAATTTTATGGAGTCTGCTTACTTTACAGTTTAAAAAGTTATTAGAGCACACCATGAAAGAAAATACTTTTGTCCCACTGTGCATGAAGAGTATTCTGTTACTTTGTTTGCATGGAAGATCCTTGCATTATGTTTCCATTTTAAACTCTCCTATTTGATTAATATTTTTTATTTCTTTTTCTTTTATAGTTTATCCCTTAGGCTGGATGAAATGAACTCATGAGAAGCCCTCAGAAGGCTATTTGGAAGAGAGAAGGAGAGAACTATTTTTAGTGGAGCTACAAACAGGAAACCACCAGTGGCCAGATAAGATATTAAAAATTTAAAACTGTCGAAGCACCTCATCCCCAGAAGGACAAGGATTATTTCAGGTGCAGTTTTTGATTTCCATGTTTGCTGTTTCCCTGTGACTTGCCAGTCCTGTCCATACGTTTCTTCCCAGTTTGGGGCTGGGAATTCCCACTGTCAGGCCCAGATGAGAGGCTGGGACTGAGCCTTAAGTTGCTGTTCCTGTTAAAGATCTGAGAAGAGAGGAGGTTTTGTGCTCTCAGTTGCTGAGACTGCAAAGCAATAACAAACACAATCCCAGCACTAAGGACAGCAGAAATACTCTGAAATCCAGGATCCACCTGTTCTCTGGCCTGCAAAACTTAGAAGAAAAACAATTTAATGGCTTGCCTTCACCAGAGCTGTGTGATCCCCTCAGGCACATGAAAGCCTACATGCTCCAAGGCTGTTTGGTTTATTATTGATTTGATCATTGTCTTGGTGACAGTTAAGCATTGCCTTGGTGACAGTGAGGATGTCAGCACTGGTGACTAAGTGGCCACTTCCATGTGGTACTTTGTATATGACAAAGTCACAACTTTTATTTTCAGGTTGTGGTTTCTTGAAACCATGTCCAAAGATAGCTGATAGAGCCCAAGATTTCTGAAACAGAGTTTGACAGAAATTTTGGACAAGGGAGCAAGGTCTGAAGACCATGAGTTATGCTTGTGATTTAATACATAATTCTGACCATGACCTCTCATCACTTCAGGCTTTGCACTGAAAGTTGCACCCAACAAATATTTGAGAGCACAGTGTTTTTATAGAACTGTTGTCATCTTTTGAATTACACAAGAATGACTGGGAGAGAAACATGATTATCTCCAAACAACACAAAATCATCAGCATTTTCAAAGTCCTTTAGAATTTGTGGTTTTGTCTTTAATTGTGCTGTTACTGTGCTTGCTCATGAGTTGTGGGAGATAACATGTGATTATCATCTGCCTACTTGATCACATGCACATTTGTGATGCTTGCAAGAGCAAACATTATTGGCTGGGATCTGCCACACTCTCAGAGTTCCAGAGACTGTTTCCCAGACAACAGCACAGTCCCCTTGATCCACGAGCTGTGCACCACCGTGGACCTGTGCTCGGTCTAACACCTGCTGGCAGCTGCTGCTCCCACTCCTGACACAGACAAGATGTTTGTGGAGCCATAATCCAACTGCCTGAACTCTGCAAATCAAGGTAACTGCACAACCTAAATTAAAAAGTCAGAATGAGTCAAGCAGCACCTACCTTGTTACAAATTCTGAGTCAGTTTTTAAATTGAAACCAGATCATTCCTTGCCAAAAGCCATTTAAGGGCCATGTACCTGTTTCAGCCCTCTGCTGCCACACATAAAGGCAAGCACAGCTGTGCAAGGTGGTAAATCATTTCTCTGTAGTAATTGGAGAGTGTTAAAACAAAGCAGCCCAGAGGGCAGGTGGAAGCGTGAGTGTCAGAAGCAGCTCAGGCCAGCTGGGTGGGATCCTGTGTGCAGGGCGTTTACATTTTGGATGTTGTCAGGTGGGGGAGGAAGCTGATAAGAAAAATAATTATTTGCATTCAAATTATATAAACAGTGCCAGAGCCTGGTTAGTGTAGGCAGTGTTAGACAGAGTGTTTCCCAACTGCAGGAGATGTATCACATGCTGGGTAAGGAAGGTATATGAGGCAACAGCACTCTGAAGGTGTGCAGCTCTAAACCTCTTGGCACATTTTATGGCAGAAAAATAAAACAAAAAGGAACTGAAAATCAAATGGCTGTCCCAGATCACTCAATTTAAAATGCACATTTTTAATGTGACCTAACTTAAACTCTGTGTTATGAGGAAAAGATAATGTCTGGGTTTGAATTTATTGGGTAAAGGGGGCAGGATACTGGTGGGATTTGGGCAGGGTTCTTCAAGGTGTGCAGGGGATGGGAGAGATGTTAAATGGCAGGTAACAAAATCTCTGTCTCCCCTTGATGTTCTTAGCTCCAATCAGCTAAAACTGAGTGGCTGTAGCAGCAGTGCAGCAGCATCACCAATCAGCAGTTCAGATCCCAAGCTGTCCTTCCACATCAGGCCACAGCTTTCTGAAGATCTTATAATTAATTCTTTTGTTTTCACTTGTTGAGAACAACTTCAAATGTGATTGGAGTATTAAATAGATTTTGCTTATTGATCCTGTGATGCTCAGTCTGAATACCCTGTAGGTTTGCAGAGAGGCTCTCTGGGGTGTTCCATTCCCTCTGTGGGCACTATGGGAGATCCACAGGAGGATCTTTGGGAGATTTACCACCTTCTATAGCACTCCTTCATATCCCTTCTGACTGCAACTCTGTTTTCAGAGCTCCTCCAAGAAAAAGCAAATCCATGGTCAAGATGAAGAGACCATTCTCTCTCCAACAAAAGACTGCCTAAATTTTTTAAAACATATCCCTCCCTCACTTTCTCAAGAAGTTGAGAGCTTCTTCAGCTGCATTCTGTGAATCATGTCCTTGGCTTTTCCATTAAGTACCAAAGGCTCTTATCTGACACTGAGTGCACAGGTTCACAACAGGACATTTGCACCCTGAATTGTTCTCAGGTTACCTGAGAGCAGCTTGATTGAAATCACATCCCAGAGAGTTGTGCAGTGTAATTGTAGCTGTGGTGACCAATATCTGCAAAGGGGAGAAAAGCTGCTAAATCACAGATGAGGACTTGTGCAAACTGAACTCTAAAAGCCTGTTCTCACAGGGACACACAGGGAGTGGAATACACACACAACACATGTGATCCAGCCCCCTCTCGTGGTTTTTCCACACAGAAGGCAGGAATTGACTCCAACTGATTTCTTAGTAATGATATGAACACCTGCATCTCTTCTCTGAAAGCTGATGTGGTTACTGGCATTTCACTTCTTCTTAGGGAGTGACAGGTATTAGTCTGAAGATAGAAAATTATAATCTGTAAAAATTTTTATTTGTATTTCCTAGGCAACTTGATGGCTATTTCTGGTAGAATATGAAGGAGTAAGGGAAGGAGATTTGTTGGCTATTTCTATGAGCTGTTTTTTCTTCAAACTGAGGGAGGAAGCAAACACTACAGGATAGAAAACAAAATTCTTCTGGTCAACTGCTAAAGTGCAGAAACAAACACAGGCATTTGGTGTCTTGCACTGCTCTGTGTTTTAGTTGAATTAAACAGAATTGCATGATACAAACGAGTCAGTGCTTGTCAGCAGGTGGAGAACAAATGCACTGAACTGAGAGAACTGCTGCAGGTCTGGCTAAAGCCAAGCTCGTTCCAGAGGGCGTTTTGGGGTGCACAGCACTGGCCAAATCAGCCCTGATCAGTTGTTCTTGCTCTGCAGCACCAGCAGGGCCTTCCTGTCATTTCTCCATTTCTTTATGGCTCACTGTGCAAACAGAAATTTTGGTGCCTTGTTCCTCACATGGCTCATCCTGGCCACGTGAAGAGCTGTCGCAGAGCAACAGGAGCAGCCCAGGACAGAAATAACTGTCCTCAGGTGGCACCAGGGCCAGCTGCCCCAGCGCTGCTCCCCTGCCCGAGGCTGGGAGGTTCATGGAGCTCAGGGCTCCCCAGGGCTCTTTGCTGCATTCTGCTCCTTCCCCTCTGCCCTGGGCCAAAGGAGGGCTCCAGGCCTCAGTATGAGGAATTTGGGACAACATCTGTTCTGAAGGAAGGTGAAGGGCTTTGGGGTGGGAGGGCAGATTGCTGCAGCAGTGGGAGCACTGTCAGGACTCAACATCAGCAGTGAAACTGTTGATGCCTTGCAGAGGAGGTAAAACTGGTAAAGAATGCTGGTTACTTCAATAAAAACACATTTTCAGTGTTGAAAGGGAAGTATTTTTATTCCATTTATGATTCTCTGAAGAGACAAAGAGATGCACCAAAGCATGTTAATCCCTGCCACAGTGTGAGCTCTGTTCTCACCTAACAAATGTCTCATCATGGAAACTCATTTGTGCCTAACACCACTTTTCCAGAATGTTCTGTAGTGGTGGCATTTCCTCATTGGTGTCTTCTTTAGATATTAATCAGAAATCTGGAAGGATCAAAATTACTTGAACAAAATTCCCATTAAATTATGGGCAAAAATGGAGGAGTTGGTACCACCCTGAGGTATTGCTGTGCTTGCTTTCTGTCAGTAAAAGTATTTTTTATTAAAAGCACCATTTGATTGATGTGACCTTGTCATGCAGGGATGCATTATGACTTGCCAGGAATTAATGAGCCAATTCTGGAAGCACTGAAAAGGAGCTTTGCTATCCAACAAAAGTTTTCTCAGAGAAGTACATTCAGGAAAATAGAGCCAAGCATGAGGAGACTGACAGCTGATGAAAGTGTTTGTAGCTGGGCAGCCATGAGGAATTGTACCATGGAAGTCACTGAAGAGGTATGTCTGGAAAAGACATATTTTCTATCATTTCAACTGCCAGATTGACAGAGGGAGTGGGAATTTGTTTTTCCAGCTCAAGAAAAGAGCAAGACTTTTGAATGGTTTTTCTTAATATTGCCTGTGAATACCAGTATTTCACACCAATAAAACTTGGATTTCAGATCAAGGAACTTGTGCTGTGTTACTGCAGCACAGCCATACTTCAGAATATGACAGGGGGGAAATACACCACAAAATACAATTTTCTTTAGTGTAAGAAACAGTGAACACCTCAGGTGCCATGTGAGAAGTGCAGAGCTGTGATACCTGAAGCAGGGCAGCAACCAGAGGCCATGGCAGGGAGCACAGCAGGTGAGCTCAGAGCCTTCCCCTCTCACCCCTCCCTGTACCATCCCTGCAGTGTCACCTCTGCCCAGCTCGGCTCTGGTGACCCATGATCAATGGCACTTCAGGCATGCATTTCCCTCACAAGTGCAGCCTGAGTCACTGCCATTGTCACCAAACCCTTCCCAGGGTGCAATTCAGTGACATTTTGTGCTGCAGAGTGCCCTGGTTGATCTCAGGAGCAGGGCTCTGAACCAGGGTGCTGTTTGCCTTCCAAATAGAAACACAATACCTGGATTTTCACATAATAGTGTAGGCTTGATTGGGTTTGACAATCTGGGGTTTAGGTACCCACTGTGGAGAGCAGGAATGACCTGGGTACAATGCTGTAGATAAAGAGATTTTTGGGTTGTGAGTTATTTCCTGATATTTATGCTTTTTGGTCAAAATCAGGAGATTTTTATGAGGCTGCTTAAAGGGAACAAGTCACACCTCCCTTCTGGCAAACATGGGTCTGGCAATACAAAATCTTCATGCCTCATTGAGCTTGGGACCCCAGAGCACTTTCCCATAGAATTCCCAGAGCAATTTCCAGTATTTCTTAGCCATGCCAAGGGGATTGCTCTGCCAAAATCTGAAACACAGAATCACAAGGCCCATTTCAGGCATCAGTTGCACCTAGCAGCTGTGAGCAAACAGCCCCTGAAAGGCACATGTGGACTAAGGTATCTCATCATGGGTTTCCACAGGTTTTTATGCTCTCTTGTCCATCATCATCATCCTCAGGGATCATTTTGGTACTGCCTGGGACTGGACAAACTCAACTGACAGAATGGTTCATTTTATTTTATTAGTTATTAGACAGATACAACACATAGGGACAAAGCCGTTGGATGTTATGGTATTATAATGTATGTAAATAATTCTAATGTTTAGGATGTGCCACTTTTTATTATGCAGTTACAAATGCGCATTTCATTTTCCTGAAGTCTGGCTGTTTTATTTATAATTGTGTTATTTCTCTTACAGGACAGGTTTATAAGTAGCTCCACACTTGCTATCACTCAGATATAGAAAGCTACTTTAACAAATCTCCTGTTAAAATAGCCTGAAGTTTACATGAGCAAGAACTGCTGAAATCTAACTCCTAATCTGCACCATATGTTGGCATGACTCCTTCTTGGAGATGACATTTTGCTTTGCTTCCAGTTGATAACTTTTCTTTTAAAGGAAAAAAACCTGATGAGAGGCTACAGGCAGCCTGATGGATAAGGGGTGGGTATCTGCTGCAGTGTCCCAGGGTCACTGCCTTCCACAACTGTGTCACACTGACACCTCTCAAAATGCTTTGCACTTTTAACATCCTTTGCAAAAATCACTCGGTGGGCACTCAGGCTACAATGGATTTAGAGCTGCCTCAGAATCTCCCAGCAGATCAGCAGAGTTAGCCACGCTCAGGAATAATAAGGTGAAGGAGTCAGGGAATATAGGATCAAGATAGGTATGCCCAGAAAAAATGTATTAGCTTAACAGCTCTCAATTAAGAATTTGCTACTGGCTGAACCTCGCATATCTCATTGAACAGCAGTTTCTCTGTAGCAGAGCTGCCGGTTCATGTCGGGATGCACAGACACGGGATATTTACTGCGGGTGGGCGCTCCCAGCCTGGCCGGGAATGCTGGCACGGCCGGCGGTGTCAGCTCCGTGTGATCCGATCTGTTTCGGGGACGTTTCCCCTGTGCTTTTCCACTGAGGCTATTTCTGTGCGGTGAGGGGCGCACAGAGGTCACTCGGTCTCTGTTTGTCACCAACCCCGCTCGCTCCGAGCCACGGCACCCCGGCCCTGCGGGGATTTCAGAAGGAAGCGCTCGGTGGCGCCGAGCATGGCCCGCGGCCGTGTTTGGGGCAGTGCCGAGCACGGCCGGTGCCTGTGGGTGCGTCTGGGGCCGCGCCCGCTGCTTTCCGAGCGCCGTCAGTGCCGCTGCTCCCCGCCCATGACCGGAGGCGCTCGGGGGCAGCCCCAGCGCTGCGGGTTACGAAACCTCTTACAAAACCGCCGGGCCGGGCCGGGCCGGGCCGGGCCGGGCCGGGCCGGGCCGAGCCGCCGCTCGCGTGACGTCACACCCGCCTGCGCGCCCCCTGCCGGCACATCGCGGTAACGGCCGTGCTGTGACGTCATCGGCCACCTCCGGCAGTGATGACGTCATCAACACGCAGCCCGGGCCTCGCCGCCCCTCGCTGCCTTGCCCTGGCGTAGTGGGGCCGGGCTGGGCCGTACGAGCCCGGTCTGAGCGGAGCGCAGCTCACAGACCGCACCCGCTCGTGTTTGCGCGACGGGCGGCGGAGCCGGCGGTGCCACCCCCGGGCGCGCCCTTCACGCCCAGCCCAGGCCGAACCGGGCCGGGGGTCACGGGCGGCGCCCGGGGCCGCCCCAACCTCACCCCGAATGTCCCCGGCCGGGCACGGCCCCGGTCACGCGGTACACGCCCCGTGACGTCAGCGCGGCGCCGCGCGGCGATTGGCGGGCGCTGTCCGCGCAAGCGCGCGCCGCCGGCGGCAGAGCCGGGCCCGCGGAGCCGAGCGGCGGCAGCGGCGGCTCCGGAGCGCGGCCGGGCCGGGAGCGGCCCCGCAGCCATGAAGATCTGGACCTCGGAGCACGTGTTCGAGTAGGTGCCTGCGGGGCGGGGGAGGCGGCCGGGCCCGCCCCGAGAGCGGGGGGACTCGTCCGGCGGGCCGGGGGCTGCGGGGACTGCACCGGGCCAGGGCCGCGGCCTCTCAGCTCCCCTGACCTTCCCCCGGGCTGGGGGACGCTCCCGGGGCCGGTGCTCGGGGCTGCGGGAGCTCGGCAGGGGCTGAACCTTGCGGGGCCAGCGCGCTGCCCGCTCCGAGCCGTGTCCTTGTGCTGCCCCCGGCTCCCGGGCACCGTGAGGGCCTGCTCGCTCTGGGGCTCAGCTGCTCCGGACTCCTGTGTTAGAAATGATCTCAGGGAGAACTCGTTTGAGGGAAGTAGAAACTTTAATAAATCACTCCAGTATTATGAAAATCTGGATAAAGAGCAGTCTTTTGGCATTGTGTCACAGGGGAAAAAATCTTTTCCAGTTATAGCAGAACCAGCACACCCAGTTAGTCAGGTATGTTGTGTTTTTATGAGCACTGCCCACTCAAGGAAATAGAGGTTTTTCTCCAGGGGAGGACACAATCCGAGTGTGCAACTCGGTGTCCTGCTTGTGTTTGTGCAGTCACCCCTGGGAGACTGTGATGACAGCCGCCATGAGGAAATACCCCAACCCCATGAACCCCAGCGTGGTGGGTGTCGATGTCCTGGACAGGCACGTGGATCCCAGCGGGAAACTGCACAGCCACCGGCTCCTGAGCACCGAGTGGGGAATCCCGGCCATTGTGAAATCGGTGGGTGTTGTGTCACAGGCCACAAAGGGACACCGCGGGGAGGGGAGGCTCCTGAGCCAGCTGCTGTCATAGATGTGTATCGTTTCACAACTGTAATGGTTTAAAAGTTTAATGGCTTAAGCATTTATGTACGGGGAAAGCTTAACAGCACCCTGACAGCCAAATCTGCACCTCAGGCTGCTTCCATCTGGAAAATACGATCTACCTCAGCTGAATAGCTTTGTTTTAAGCTAAACCTTACCTGTGTTCTCTTGGTGTCTGTTCAATGCAGTAACCACTGCATTTAAAGGCATGAAGAATTGCAGTGGGTTGGTGGAATTGATGCCATCTCTGTTTGCCTGTCCCCAGCTCATTGGCACCTGCAGGACAAGGACATATGTGCAGGAGCATTCTGTTGTTGACCCTGTGAAAAAAACAATGGAGCTTAAATCCTGTAATGTAAGTAGTTGTGTTTATGCCTCTCAAATGGAACACACCTTGTACTTACGAAAAGGAAAATTATCTTGAAAATAACTTGAAAATTGCATTGGAACAGTACAAGTTAAAGGTTTAAGTAACGTGGTTGGAGTTGGTCAGTTCTGGTTTTCAGGAAGGAGCTGCTTGGCTTTTGGATCTTGTCACTGCTGAAGATGTGAACACACTGATGAGCAGGAGGAGTTTTGGGGGAGGGGGTGGTGTTAAGAAAAATGTTTTAAATCCTCTTGGTGTAGGTATAGTGTGACTGTTTCCTAATCACGTGACATTTTGCTGTCTGTAGTATTCTGTTATTTGTATTAAAGGGTAATCCTGTCCTGTGTTCTACAGATTTCATTTACAAACCTTGTGTCAGTAGATGAGAGGCTTGTCTATAAACCACACCCTCAGGAACCACACAAGTGAGTACCCCCCTGCTCTGAGATTGACTGGATTTTGCTTTGAACATGTCCCTGGTTTCCCTTGATCAGAAGATGAGAGTTACATGGCTTTTATTTACAGTAAATTGTCTAAACCTGGATTAAATGGACTGTCACTTCCTGCAGTGACATTGGTTCTGCAGAGCCCTGGGAGACTTTGTCCTTCTGTGCTGGAGTCCAGTCCAGTTCAGGGTGTGAATTTGTGTACTTCTGCAATTTTCAGCTCCTTGTTCCACATTTATGTGCCTTTAGCCTCTAATTTTAGAGGTTTGTGTTTTGGTGGTTGCTTTGTATTTTAATTTAGGGCTTAGTGAGTCTGTACTGCTGAAGTGGTGACAGTTCTGAAAGATTGTTCTAGGGATTCTGACGTTGGAGTTGTTTCTGTCATGGCAGTCAGAAATGTTCAATCCCTGTTGTTGAAGGGGATGTTTTAATACTTTTCCCAGTATTCAGTAACTCCAGATCTGCTGTTTCCACTCTTAACATCCTGCTGCTACAGATGGAAATGGCTGAGAGCCCCAAAGGGAGGCTTGGAGTTGCCAGGCACCCTTGGGATTTATTTGAGAGGCAGAAGCATAAAGCAGTTTGACAGTGTGGCAGTGGGTTGTGTTCAGGGGGCAGGAAGTTCTGTGTTACAGAGCAAAGCTGATGAGGAATGTTCTTGTGGGGGAGGAGAGGGTTTCTCTTTTAAACTACTCAGAGTAATTCAGTTTCCTGCTCTGTTCCAGAACCATTCTGACACAAGAAGCAATAATATCTGTAAAAGGTGTCAGTCTCAGCAGTTACCTAGAAGGGCTAATGGCAAACACAATTTCTTCCAATGCTAAAAAAGTAAGTATGGCCTTTGTGTGAAATGTGTGATCACTGGCTAAATGTCAGAGGGAATAAAGATCTCTGCTTTACTTTTTGGCTTTGTCAGCAATCTTAGAAAGGAGCCCCACAGTTCTGCTGCCTTTACTGCAGAGAATGAACACTCAGCATGCTGAACTTACTCTTGTTTTCCTCTTGTGAATGGAGATCAGATAAATTATTATTGGCAGACTCTCTGAATCTTCACTGGAGAAAACACCTTCAAGCAGTGTGACACTGTCATTCTTGTGCTGCCCTCTTGATGCCATCTGTTCATTTTTGCTGTCAGAAAGGAATGTATGGATACAGACCTGGAACAGTCATGTGGGAGCAGGGTTTTAGCTGAGAGTGTCCTCTGGCTATCCAAGGATACCTTGAGTTCAGCCTCAAGAATGATAAAGCAGTCTGGATAAAAAGTATTTTGTGGATCATAATGTGAGAACTGCTGATATAAGGAATTGTTTTCATGAACTCAAAGGCAGAATGTTCAGCAGTAGTGCAGTTATTGAAATAACATCAGAGGCATGAACTTCTGTTCCTTCCTCTTTCAACTACTGTGACTTCAGTCATTTCAGTAAGAATTTAACTGATTGACTCACTAAGATTTGCACTCTAATAAACTTTCCTTTAACTGTAGGGCCGTGAAGCATTGGAATGGGTAATTAAAAGACTGAATGCTGAAATTGAAGAGTTGGCAGCTTCAGCAAGAGGAACCATGAGGAATTCGATGGCAGCAGCAGCATTTGTAGAGAAATGATAATAGTTCTTAGACCTGTGTCACTAATGAGGCTTAACAACCTGCAGCCTCTCTCCAGGCCTAGATACATGTGTCCTTTGTTATTTAAAGGATGTGTGTATGAGGCATGTTATAAATTTAATTTGGAGAATTTTTCCCAAGGCTGAGGCTCAAAGGCTGTTTAATGTATTGGGTCAGCTGGACCGATGAAGAAATAAATTTAAGTGTAGTTCCTGTATTTACATGAACACTAACTTATAATGTTTGCAGATGTGAAATAGCCTCATTTAGTGCTGAGGCTGCATATGGTGGAGGACACTGGCATGTTAGGCTAACTTTTATTTTTTGTGTGACTTATGGACTACCTCTTTTGGGACCAAGCCCAAAATTAAGCAGAATGGTTGTTCCAGCATTGTTCTTTTTGTTGATTTTTGACAGTTGTGTGATACAACTTGGTTTAACAGAAAGCTTATTACTTGATGCTTGAAATATAAAAGAATGTACAAAATATTTTTGATAACCTTTTTAACTTGACTGGTTGAACTAACACGGTACTCAAATTGTTTTTCAGGCACTATAGGTAAAACATCAAAGTGTCTCTTACCTACCTACCAAGACCTAAATCCTGCTTCTAAATGCAACTTCAATGAGCTGGGCATGTAGTACCTTAAAGTCAAATTTTATCTTAAACTTCTGCAATAAATATCTCCCTTTCTAAAAGCCCATTACATAAAGGTACGATAAGCACAGAGCCTTAAAATCTTGTAAGCTGCTACAGTAGTGGGTGTTCACTTCAAAGAACCAATTAAAGACTAAAAAACCTTTGTGAAAGTGGCTGAGGAGATACCTAAACATAAAAGGAAATAGTATTTAGCAATATACTCCTTAAGTAGATCAGAAATAACCTGTCCCATCCAGTGGCTGTTGTGTTGTGCTTCTCTTTCACCTGAGTTCTGAGTTCCAGTTCCCTTCACCCTTTGAGCTGATTTGCTCCCAGCCCAAGGCCCTGTGTGTTCCCAGGGGTTTCTCTTGGTGTTTCCTGGTACTCCCTGCAGGTTCCTGGTACTGTCCCAGTCACTCCTGAGGCAGGGAAAGGTCAGCCCTTGGCACGTGCCAGGCTGTGCCATGCGGGCACCCCCGGGCACCCCCGGGCCTCTGAGCCACGAGGCCCCTTCAGGGGAGCAGCAAAGGCAAAGGCACCGCCCAGGGGGAGCTGATGGGGTATTTTGGGAGCCTTGGGCTCCCAAATTCCAAAATTCCTGGAATTTTGTTTCTAAGCTTACAAGTGGTTTCAAGGCTCCCTCAGCCTTTATGAGCTGTAATGTCACCCTGCCCAGCATATTTGATTTTGCATGCCATTTCTGTTAGATCAAATTGCCTATTAAGTACTGTCTGCTTACAGAGCTCCTTTTAACAAACAAGAACACTTCCATAAGGTTTGTGCTGGGGAAGAAAACAGGAATATAGATATCTAACTTTTAAAAATTAACTATTCTAAACAGAATATTTTTCTAAACAGAAATGGCTTGAGACTACCTTACTAATTTAAGTCATTGAGGTTTGCCATACTTTTACAGGAGATTATTACAACTGAAATAACATTTCAATTTTAAAAGTGTATGTGAAACTTCTGCAAAACTGTACCATCATTTCTGATGAAAATGCTTAGCTTGAAATTCATTTTATATGTTTGCTCAGCCATTAGCATCGTTTGATATCCTAAAGTCAGTTTTTTCATATCCAAATTTTTCTGCACTAGGGACTGCATAGTAGAACTCACAGTTTGGCCTTGCACTGGAAAAAACCTTACTGTTTAATTTCTACAGGCATTCAACAACTTCTTAAAAGATAATAAATTTCTTTCTTCTATTTTATTTATATGCCTGCATTCTCATTCTGTCAGAGTATGGCTTTCTGTTTGTGGCCCTTTTTAAATAAAATTTTATTTCAATTCTGGCTAATTCCTGAAACTTTCTGGTCTATTTGTGTTTTAGAACTGTGAGGTGAGTAATCTAAAATAAGGAGGCTGAAGGTGAAGAAATCCCTGGAGTGAGTGGCTTTTTTTGAAATGCATATCCTAAAATGCACATTCACAGCTGCTGTGGTCGTTTTTTGCTTCTTAATAACTCAGCTTTTCTGCAAATCTGGCTTTAACTAGCAAGCAGATTTCACAGTTTGCTGTGGAGCATCCCTGCTGTGGAGAGATTTCCAGGGGCTGAGCTGTGTTCAGTGTGGGTGGCTGTGGGTGGGTGGCAGAGGGCAGGGCAGGGAGGAAATGGGGAGGAGAAAGCAGCTACAGCTGCAGAACAGAACTGAAGCGCCAGGAGGAAAGGATTTTGGAAAAAGGGGAAGGGACAGGAAGTGTTAGGACAGAGGTGGAGGGATGTGCTGTGAACAGATCAGTGCTGAGGGCTCTGATGGATCCCTGCTCAGCCACAGCTCTGAACCACAAGTGCCAGCCAGGGTTTGCTTCAAAAAGAAACCAGAAAAATTGTAATCACCATTTCCTACAACATTGCTGATCTGTCTCTCTCGTCTGTACTTGCATTTATATTTCCAATAAATGTCAAATATAGTAAAGATGAGCACCCACTGTGTGATAACTGCAGCATTTCCAATCTCCTGGCCCTGACAGAGCATTGGGTCAAAGGGAAGGTCAGCAGCCTGCTGAGGTTCATTTTAGTGGAAGAACTGAAGAGTGCTGCTGAAGAGCTTGTGTGGAAGCAGTGAGTCATTTTAGAATCCTTCCATTTCTTATGGTGGAGGTTGTTCTTTCATTTGCCACAGGATCTGTTAATTTCTATCTTAAATAACTCCATAGCTTTGCTTTACAGGTTGCTGTAGAACTGAATTATTCTAAAGGTAAGGCTACATGTTACAGCCAAGCTGAACTAACTGCTTACCTTAGGAGGACCATGGGCACCAGCTGTGGACAAAATACCTTACATCATGATGCTGTTTTGTTATAACCACATTTAAAAAGTAACACAAGTCATTAACCACATGAAAACAGGAAGTAATACACAAAATTTTTTAAACTTGAGTGTACCTGAATTCTGCTCTGCAGATCCTGGGTCCTCCTCAGGCCATTTATGCCAGATTTTGTAGAATGGACAGCTGAGACTTGGCTGACAATGCAAAATTATTTTTACTTTGAATACAGGTGTCCAAAAGTTGAAAATTAACATCTTCATCAAGTAACCTGCAAAATACTGTCCTGTCATAGAAAACAGCACAGAACCGAATCTCCCTCTCAAGATTAGAGCTGATTCCAGTCAGGTGTTTGCTGGCACTGTGTGCAGGGCTGTGCTCAGACAGGAGATTTAGCAGGGGATGACTTTATTGTCATCAGCACGGCATCATTGCCAGGGCTGTGCAGCAGATTAGGGTCAGCAGCAGAGAGAACAGCAGAGCTTTACCAGCACAGCCCACAATGGCTTACCCAGGCAGAGAAAGGAGGTAAATCCACAGCTACCCAAGGTAGGAAACGTTATTACTGACCTCTGCATTTTGTACAAAGGTGACCGTAATTCCACGTTTCTTGGCAGTGTTATTTCATAGGAAAAAGTGCAATAACTTCATTAAATTCAGACAGAAAGAACTCAGTGAAGAGATGATGGAATTTGTAGACTGTTGGACACTTTTTTTTTATTGTATTGTAATTTGCCTTTGTTTTTTAATATTTGTTCTCCCCTGTAAAACACACTTGAGAAAACTCTGAGATTAGAGGTAGTCACAAAATTATATTGTTTTTAGATAGCAAGGGATTTTTAAGGGCTTAATTACTTTTATATTTTATTAAGAATACAGGGCAGCAAGCAAACTTGTTATTTCATTATAAGTTATGCATGTTTGGAAAAAGTCATTTGTTTTGCCTTTTGATCTATAAACATTGTACTCTTGAAAGAATTGCAGCCATGTTGCAACAGCTCTTAAATTGCAGAAGCATTATCTATAAATGTTAAAGATATTCAGGAACTTTTGGGGGTCTCATCAATGGTATAGAAGCAGCTCTGGTTTTAATGTGGCAATTTCTGCATTGTGCTAAATCCCCACAATTTAATGTTTGCACAGTAGGGCACCCCCCAAGCTCGGTGGCTGCTGAGCAGACACCGCCTCAGTCGAGAGGTGACCTGGGTGGGAGTTGCCCCCGTGGTGATTAAGTTAAATCCATTAACTCTCATCTGGCCGTGGGTTGTGTAAGAACAGGGGCAAAGCTGGGCTGTGTTCACTGCAGCCTCCTGGACCTTGCACTTCTGGGCCCATAAAGTGTGGCTGTGACGAGGGAAGAGCTTTTTGTGCCTGTCTGGAGAGGCAGCCACGGCTCTGAGTGCTCTGAGCTTTGCAGCACAGTCTGGAGATGAGAGGAGGCAGCTGTGGATCAGCCTCTTGATCTACTCACACTATAATTAGATGCACCTTTTTGAACTGAAATTTAAGCTGTTCTGTTCCCTTTTTAATCACATTTGCCTTCTATCACAACTTCTCTTTATAATATTTTTATTAAACAATTCAAACTAGCACAAGTAAAAAATTATTGTTACTATACAGGTTTTCTATCCAGAGGTATGAAAGAAAGGTAACAAAATAAGATCTCTTTTTATCTGATAACAGAACTGCTGTCACTGAAATGTGTATTTCTCAGACACAGAATCAGTTTAGCACATTGTTAGCTTCCAAAAGCAAATCCTGCACATGCTACACAGAAAAACAAATGTGATTGAACAAGGACAGACCTGTCAGGAGAGAAGACTGTCTGCAAGTGTATGTGTGATGCTGTACTGGTCCCTTGGAAAGGCACAATGTTCTCAATAATTCTGTGGGATCCTGTTACTGAAGCTTTTCTGCACCTAAAGAGAAACTACTAAGAGACCAAGCACAGAGTTTGAAGCATTATTAAAAAAAAAAAAAAAAATTGGGGGTTAATGCTGTCTTTTTGTTTTGAGATAGAGATCTTTTGTCTAAAATGCTCCTGATTTAACACCCATCATGTTGGGGATTTATTTGGCTTTTCAGTGTCATCTCTTCAACCTACCTGGACCTACTTGGTCTCACTTTTTTGGCCTCCCTGGACCCCTCCAGTGCCAAGACTTTAGCCTCCTTGGAACTCTTTAAAATCCCCTTTTCAGATTCATTGGATTTATCCAGTCTGAGCTCTTCATCCTCTGTGGAATTCTCCAGTCTCACTTCTTCATCCTCTCTGGACCTTTCAAGTCTCACATCTTCATTCTCCTCAGACTTCTCCAGTACCTCCTCTTCAATCTCCTTAGAGCTCTCCAGCCTCACCTCTTCAGACTCCTGGGAGCGCTCCAGTTTCTCCTCTTCAGTTTCACTGGACCTATCGAGTCTCACTTCATCAGGCTCTCCGGATCAGTCTGGTGACAGCTCCTCAATCTCTTTAGATCTCTCAAGTGTCACCTCTCTATCCACAGATTTCTCCAGCCCTACTTCTTCACTCTCCCTAGACCTCTCCAGTCTCACTTCTTCGTCCTCCACAGATGTTTCCAGTCACAGCTCCTCAGCTTCCCTGGACTTTTCCTGTACAATCCCTCCATCCTCACCAGGTGTGTCTGAGTACAGCTCCTCCACCTCGTCAGAATCTCTAGACCTGACCGATTTGAACTATTTCATGTTTCAGCGCTCCTCTGGATTATCTCCATCAGCTCCCGAGGATGTTCCCAACCTCATCTCTGCCCCTTTCCTGGATGTCTCCAGCCTCACCTTTCAGGATGCTTCTCCCCTCAGCCCCTCAGTTTCTCTGGACATGTCTAACCTGACGTCCTTGGTTCCCCCAGACCTGTCCACGCTGACATTCCTGGATGTTGCTAATCGTGCTGCAGCGGCGTCTCTGGATCTGTGCATCTGACCTGCCAACCCTCCCCTCCTCGGCACCTCCCTCTGTCCTGCCAAACTTCTCTCCTTTATCTGCCCTCTCCTTTCTTCCCTCACTGAAAATTCCCACCTGAGGAAAGTTTAGGGCTTTACAAAATATCTCCTGGCATCTAAACTGGGCATGAACACAGGTCATGCAAATCTGTAACGGTGCCTTGGAACAGCTGCATAAACATCAACATTTATTCTGGAATTTTTGTAGAGCACAGTTTCTGTCACTGATTGATATCCAGTCATGGCTGGTGCCTCACCCAAAGGTTTGGCTTTTTCAGTTCATGCTGAGTTTTTATCTATCAAGACCAACAAATAGTAAATAGAGCTAAATGTGTAAGTAACAGCATCCAGATTGTGCATCTCCAATATGGATTTGTATCTGAGTTAATTTCACAGAATTGCAGGCAGAGGCATTTCACAGGGAGATACAGAGAGAGAAAATGTGGGAAAAGAAAATTGTGGAGCAAAAAACAGGTGAGAAATGGGTTAGGGAGAGGAAGCAGAGAAGCTGTGGGGCAGGAATAGAGGAGCATCTAGCTGGGAAAAAATGTCCAACACTACTGGCATGGTTTTTCTCTGCCAAGCCATCTATGGGGCCTGGGCTGCCCATGAGGCTTAAAATAATCTTAGTGTTAATTATTTTATCTATCAAATCGTCAGATGCTCCCATTAAAGAAGCATTTGCATGTTACATTTCCTTTCTCAATATTTGTAAATACTGCAGTTACTTGTCCTGCTGCTTAAGTAGCACAGAGAGTCTTCCCAAAATCTTTGGTGCTCTCTTGCGTATTTTTGTTATCATTGTTATGACTGGGGCTTTGAAACCAAATATATTTCCTTTCAATATCACTGGCATCTTTCTGTGTTAAAAGTGCAGACACATGTTTGTCATAACAAATATTTTAATTGGAAAGCTTTGCTCCGATATGCCACATCTCTCACAAAATTAAAATATGTTTCACATAAAAATAAAGAAAACAAATGTATAATGTAAGAATTGTTTTCTGCCTCATTTACACTAGTTATTTCTTCAAAATTAAGTAGGAACAATTGCAATATGTGTATTTAAGAAATTAACCCAAAATTCTATAGGAGCTGAGTTGTTTAACAGTTAAAAAAAATACTGATCACTGGTGCAGATCTCACTATTGTATGCTGGTGAACAATTTTTCTTTTTGTTCTGGTGGCTCTTCCCTGACATCATTGTGTGGGTTGTTAATGGCAAAGGTTCTGGACTAAATGAGATCTCTAATAAAGCTGAAAATTACTCTGTGCTTTAAAAATTGTTTGACTTTGGATAAAAGGAAATAAAAGAGAACAAGACAGAAGTGTAAGGATTTGTTTAAAAGCCAGTTTTTAATTTCCTTAAGTATTTTTTATTAATTATTTAGATGAACATTAGGTTCGGATCAAATTGCTCACCTATCAAAAATTATTTGAATCTTCTAATAGCTTTTTGCTTATTGTAGCTGGGAAACTGATTATTTTTTCTTTGTGTCAATAGCTTCTAGTTTGCTATGTTGTCTTTTATGTGTTTGTTTAGAGGAAATGATTGAATTTCAGGTGTTTGTATCAAGATTCAAAGGATGCCCATGGCAAGGCACCGTGTCCCATGGGACAGAACTGTCACAGCCACACAGATCAACTCCAGAATTAAAACAGTCTGTTTAAAAAACATCACTGGCTCCACATGCTTGTAAAACGTTTTCTTTTTAATGTCTCATCTAGAAAAAAACAAGAAGCGATGGCACAGAGGGGTAAGAACAGATTTGGATGCAAAAGACACCCATTTAACCTGCTCGGATTCTTCGATTACAAGAGGATTTCTAAGGAAGGAGTTAATGTGTAACTAACAAAGTGCTCTTTAACCAGCAATGAGCCTCACAGAAAACTTGGACTTTAACTTATGTTCTTTAGGTATTTGACATCTCGTGTATTTCCGGCAAATGACCAGCACTGAACCGACTCTCTGGCTGGTTTTGACAGCCAGACAGTCCCCGGCCGGCCACAGGCGGAGGCGGGACGCTCCCATGCCGGGAAGAGCGCGCACCTTCCCGCACAGCATCGGTCCGGAGCCGCCGTGAGGAGCCGGGGCCCGGCCCGAGGCCGCCACGGGCCTGGTCCAGAGCCGCCATGGCCCGCCCAGAGCCCTCACGGCCCCGCCCGGAGCCGCCATGGCCCCGCCCAGACCCCTCAGGGCCCCGCCCGGAGCCGCCATGGCCCCGCCCAGACCCCTCACGGCCCCGCCCGGAGCCGCCATGGCCCCGCCCAGCGCCCTCACGGCCCCGCCCGGAGCCGCCATGGCCCCGCCCACCGCCCCTCCCATCCGCGGGGCTGCCCGGGCCGAGGGGAAGGGGCGGGGCGAGCCCGGGGCGCGTCAGGCGGAAAGGGCGGGAGCTGCGCCCCGGAACGGAGCCCTCTGATTGGTCACTGGCGGAGGCGCGCGCCCGCGACGGCGGCGCGCGTGGGCGGTTGCCGTGCGCTGATTGGCCGGCGGGCGCGTCCCCTGCGGCGCGCGCTGACCTTGCCCGCGGAGCCGCAGCCATGGTGGCGTACTGGAGACAGGCCGGGCTCAGGTACGGCCGCGGCGGCGGCTCCGCTGTGAGGGAGCGCCTGGCGGGGTCACGGCGGCGCCGGGGGAACGCGGGGTTGGGGCGGGGGAGGCGGGGTTGGGGCCGGGCCCGCATCTCACAGCCCTCTGTCCCTCCGGCCGCAGCTACATCCGCTACTCGCAGATCTGCGCGCAGGCCGTGCGGGCCGCCATGAAGCCGCAGTACAAAGCGGAGGCGGAGAGGGCAGCGGTGGCCACGGTGAAAACGGTGAAGCCCAAAAAGGAGTGAAATGTAAGTGGGTGGGGTGGGCCGGGTGCGTGGCTGGAGCTCTGCAGGGCAAGAGCGGCGTTAGCGGTGACTGTGGCTGCTGAGTCCATTAATCCCCAGTACCTGGGGATAACCGGCTCCGTGTCCAGCCATGGGCGGGGAGGGATCGCGGCTGGCGAATGTGCGCAGGTGTTTGAGCTGGGTACGGGGGGACGGGAACAGCCTGATCCCATCAGTGGGGTGAGATGTGCTGGCTGTCAGACCCCGCATTGAACCTTTGGGGTCTGGTCAGACTTGGTATGGGCTTACACAGAACAGCTGCGGCTCTGCAGTGACACTCACAGGCTTCTCTGTGGTTTTCGTGTTTTCATACTTGCTAAGCCAGCAGGCAGCCTCTCTGAACTGCTCCTTCCCCTGATCAGCAAATTCGTTATGTGGGTTATCTGCTCTGTGTGAGACGAATGCTGCTTGTACCTTTATTTGTGCCATTCCATACATTACAAGCAGCTGAAATATTTTCTGTTCTGGATACAACAACTTCGATTCCTGATCTGAGATTAAATAATACTACCTTTTGTATAAAGTGTATCTTGTACCCATTCTTGAACTGAATAATTTGTTTTTTTAATCTCTTGTAGGAGCTGATCTGTGGGGAATAAGAGCAAACTGCAAAGGCGAGCTGCAGACTGCAGTAGGCGAGCTCAAGACTGCAGTGTAATGGCATCACATGAGCTGTAGAACTTGCCTGTGTATGTAAATTGACATGCTAATAAATGTAATTTCTGAATGTGTGGAAAGTGTAGTTCCTCTTGAAACAAAGTTTCTGTTCTGCAGGGACATTTACTTTTCAGTTCTGTTGAAATAAAAGGCTGCTTTTAGCACAATCTGGACATTCAGTAGCCACATTGTTTATTTTAAGCCAAATCTCTTTTTGGATTTCATGCTGGTATTTCAGGTGCATAAATGAGTGAGAGATTTGATTGTTGTTCAGAACTTTTATGCCTTTTTCATTTAAATTATTACTTTGGAAAAAAAAATCAGGGCTAAAAGCTGTATAAACAGAGAATGTAGCATATGGATTTGAAAACTGGAAGCAGGGTAATTGTGCCATGGATGTGCTGCTGGAGATCCAGTCTGAAAGTCTGAGACCCTGAGCAGTGAATCAGGAATTGGGAGAGCTGGTGTCATGTAAGAGGTGGGGAAGGAGACACAGAAATCTGAATTGTTTATGCTGCATTTTCCTGCTGCTGTGTGACCTCACAGCAGGGATGACACTGTCCCACTGCACAGGAGAATTGGCTTCAGGTTCCTTCACCAAGACTGAACTCAAACATCAGGCGTTACTTTCTTCAGAGTACAACAACCTTAAACCTTTTCATTGAAGAGTATAACTAATTTAATTCAAAGTTACTTCTTGCAAGAATAAACTATGGGGGTTTGTCTATCAAATGTTTCAAGTATAAAACTTCCATAGAATGGTATATAATCTTTATTTAAAATAATATTATAAATACATTAAGTAGGCAGCTGTGATGACAAGAATTTTTTTTAATGAAGGCAAAATAAGATTTTGTTTTAGTGACTGCCATAGAATTTATATTAACAAACTACAAACCATTCTATGTCATTTTTGTTGTACTGAATGTTAGGAAAAAAATTTACAGTAGTTAGTACCTAGGAAAAAAAATACCACACCAAAACTTTTACACAATGTCACAACTTAGTGTGCTAATGTAACTCAACCTGTAGTTAGAAATAGAAACAAACCACACCATGATAATGAATACAAGCTCTGCAATAATATAAGCCAGCAATGTGATAAAACAATTAGAGTACTTATAAAATAAGAATGTGCATATTCAGTCATTTGCCCCCTCCTGTTTCTGCAGATCTACATCAGTCTGTGGAGTGATAAAAGAGTCACTGCCCTTGGAGGCCTCAGAGATGTGCACATGATCCTAAAACAGTAACGAGTTCAGAGTCAGCAGGGCTGTGTTTACCTGACAATAAATAAATGTGATGAGCTGACAGCACATTTTGCTATTGCTTAAGATCCTGGTCTATATACACAGGCCCAGCGGCTGTATGGTACATTCAGTATCTGGTGATTGTGTTCTGAAAGTGAATCCATTTACAGGAAAGGCTGGTGTGAGATAACGTGTCCTCATAGTGGATTGGTTTGAGGAGAGATTCCATCTCAACAGTTGTTCAAGACAGTAAAGCAGAGCTGCCATGAATTTCAAAAGCACTGTGCTGTAATATCAGATATACTTGGCCAGATGCACAAGAAGTTCTGAAGAGATGTGTTATTTTAGGTATGCAGATGATGGCTATTGCTTTGTCTTTAGTGAATGTTAACAGGCTCATTTGGAGGATATTTTGATACTTTTTACTCTGCTTCCTTTTCTGGCTTGGCTTCTGCTTCCACTTCTACCTCTTCAAATTCCTCCACGTCTGCAGTGGCATCCTGGTACTGCTGGTACTCGGACACGAGGTCATTGGTGTTACCTTCTGCTTCAGAAAACTCCATCTCATCCATGCCTTCCCCCGTGTACCAGTGGAGAAAGGCTTTCCTCCTGAACATGGCCGAGAACTGCTCGGACACCCTGATGAAGAGCTCCTGGATGGCCGTGTTATTGCCAATAAACGTGGCTGCCATCTTCAGCCCTCGCGGCGGGATGTCACACACGGCCACCTTCACGTTGTTAGGGATCCACTCCACAAAGTAGGAGC
This sequence comes from Zonotrichia albicollis, assembly GCF_047830755.1. NCBI lineage: Eukaryota > Metazoa > Chordata > Aves > Passeriformes > Passerellidae > Zonotrichia > Zonotrichia albicollis. The sequence continues at coordinate 12,399,353 of NC_133835.1, forward strand.
TGTTCTTGGTCTGGACAGACAGCAGCTGCTCGTCCACTTCCTTGGTGGACATTCTGCCCCTGAAGATGCAGGCCACGGTGAGGTAGCGCCCGCGGCGGGGGTCGCACGCTGCCATCATGTTCCGGGCGTCGAACATCTGCTGGGTGAGCTCTGGCACCGTCAGGGCGCGGTACTGCTGGCTGCCCCGGGCTGTCAGCGGGGCAAAGCCGGGCATGAAGAAGTGCAGGCGAGGAAAGGGCACCATGTTCACCGCCAGCTTGCGCAGATCCGCGTTCAGCTGGCCGGGGAAGCGCAGCGAGGTGGTGACGCCGCTCATGGTGAGGGACACCAAGTGGTTGAGGTCCCCGTAGGTGGGATTGGTGAGCTTCAATGTCCTGAAGCAAATATCATACAGAGCCTCGTTGTCAATGCAGAAGGTCTCGTCGGTGTTCTCTATCAGCTGGTGGATGGAGAGGATGGCGTTGTACGGCTCCACCACCGTGTCCGACACCTTGGGGGAGGGCACGACGCTGAAGGTGTTCATGATCCTGTCGGGATATTCCTCTCTGATCTTGTTGATGAGGAGCGTCCCCATGCCTGAGCCCGTGCCACCACCCAGGGAATGGATGAGCTGGAACCCCTGAAGGCAGTCACAGCTCTCACACTCGTTCCTGACCACATCCATGACGTTTTCAATCAGTTCAGCACCTTCTGTGTAATGGCCCTTGGCCCAGTTGTTGCCAGCACCTGAATTACCTGTGAACGGAATAACAGGAAGAACAACCACAGCTTAAGAGGAGAATTTTTGAAGGACTTCCAGGGCCCTTTTGGGACAGCTGCCTGCAGTCAGTTTGCTGGCAGTGTGCTGTGCATACCATGGATGAAGTTGTCAGGCCGAAAGAGGGGCCCGATTCTGCTGGAGCGGACGCTGTCCATCGTCCCAGGCTCCAGGTCCACCAGGATGGAACGGGGCACGTATTTATGGGCTGGAACAAACAAAATTCATGCAAATAATTACTGCTAGTGCTCAAAGAAACAGGTTTAGAATGCACTCTGGAAAGTCCAGTCCACCTAGAGTGGTTTAGGCTTTTTGTGGGTTTTTTAATTACTTATTTTACCCTCCCTGTTGGCTCTGCTGAGCACTTACAGTAAGCCTCATTGAAGTACACATTAATTCGCTCCAGCTGCAGTGGGGAATCCCCACGGTAGTTCCCAGTGATGTCAATGCCATGTTCCTCACCAAGCACCTCCCAGAACTGCAAAAGGAAAGAGGTACAACACACTGAGAACCATTTCTTTATTTTCAGCACATGTTTGGCACCAGCTCTGGGAACTGTGCCTGAAGCAGGGGATGCTCTGCCATTTACACACCAGATCAGAACAGGAATCCTTCTCTACCCCTCCCAAATAAATTTGAGGGAAAAGTTTAGCAGACCATTTATGCTGCTTAGCTATGACCTGTGCACTAATAGGTGGTGGCCCTCAATTTGTTCTCTTTATAGTAAAAGAAAATGGATGTTAGTTTAAAATTTTAAATAACAGTTACTACTTGGTATGAGCTTAACAAAAAGGTTGTGAGGGTGTGGATTAGGGAGAGTTGCTTTGAGTCCTGTCATGGCACAACAAAGCTGGCACAGGCAAATTTGTACGTGAGCAAGCCTTTCCACAAACAGCTGCTGCTCCTAAATGTCCTATCTTGACACTCACATGGATGTGCTCTTGTGCTGGGCTCTTATCTGGGCAGCAGCCACAGCAGTGTTCATGCAGACACACCCACCCACTGTAATGACCAGGCTATTCTAATATTAAAGCTCTCCTGGGTTAGTCCAGTCCCATTTTGAGTGTACAAATACACCTCTGTCAACAGGTGCATGCTCCATGCTTCATGTGCCATTAAAAGGAATCAAGGTTTGGTGTGGGAGAAGCGAGGAAGAACAAAACAAAACAATCCCTCAACTATCCCATGTCTTAAAAGACCTCCCAGCCCAAAGTAGATAATTTTGGACAACTTCCTACTTATCAATTAAAGAAAAAAAAAAGAAAGTATGGACATCACACAGCATAGTAACTGAGGGGTAATTTTACTCCTAGCCCAGAAAGTCAGCAATAGTGACTACTCCCTATGTCACAGCATCCAGTGTTTGAGCTACACAAAAATGCTCCAAATGACACCTGTCTCTCACAGCAGGCCAGTGACACTTTGTGTCATTCTACATTCTAACACAGGTTATGCTGTTGGTTAATATGATCCCATATGATCTTAAAGAACCCTTCCAACACAAGCCATTGTATGATTCTCTGATATTGAAGAATAAAATGTGGCAGAGCTGCTGCATGGCTGAGCTAAAGTACCAGCAACACAACTTCACAGCCCTGGAATTACTGGCTCTGTCACTTGTATCTTGCAGAGGATGTGAGTTCCCCTGGGAACAGGAGTCCCAGCAGGAATGCTCTGGTGCACCTGTAATCCCTGGGCCATGGTTATTGCAAATGAACATTAACCTTAAAGGAACAAATCCAGCTTTTGGTTTCATACCAAAATACTCATGTTCCCTGCTAATATGGCACACTTCCCCCACTGAATTACAAGGTAATTGTCCCCCCAGAAGTCCCCATCCATTGATGATGTGACCTGCTACCTCTGATCCCTGCCAATAATCAGTGTTGAAAAGAGACCTTACCTTGGATCCAATTTGGTTCCCACACTGGCCAATCTGCAGGTGCACGATTTCACGCATTTTGTGTGGCTCAGACCTGTTGGTGGCTACAACCTCACCCAGGCTCTGCAGCTCCCCAGAACGAGCCCTGTGCCTGCTGCTCTATCAGCTACACCCAGCACAGCCCGGCCCAGGGGCCCTTTTATACCCCAGGGAGTGTCACTCAGCCAGCCAAGGGAGTAGCCAGCCCCAGGCTCTGCACCAGGAGCCCGGGGCCCCTGCCCTGCCTGGGTGCAGGTATGGCAGCACAGGGGCAGCCCCTGTGCCTTGGAGAGCAGCACTGTCACCTGCACCCCTTCCCATTTCTGTGCCTTGGAGAGCGGCACTGTCACCTGCACCCCTTCCCATTTCTGTGCCTTGGAGAGCAGCACTGTCACCTGCACCCCTTCCACCATCTGTGCCCTATCTGTGCCTTGGAGAGCAGCACTGTCACCTGCACCCCTTCCACCATCTGTGCCTTGGAGAGCGGCACTGTCACCTGCACCCCTTCCATTCTCTGTGCCTTGCAGAGCAGCACTGTCACCTGCACCCCTTCCACCATCTGTGCCCTATCTGTGCCTTGGAGAGCAGCACTGTCACCTGCACCCCTTCCCCTCTCTGTGCCTTGGAGAGCAGCACTGTCACCTGCACCCCTTCCCATTTCTGTGCCTTGGAGAGCGGCACTGTCACCTGCACCCCTTCCCATTCTCTGTGCCTTGCAGAGCAGCACTGTCACCTGCACCCCTTCCACCATCTGTGCCTTGGAGAGCAGCACTGTCACCTGCACCCCTTCCCATTTCTGTGCCTTGGAGAGCGGCACTGTCACCTGCACCCCTTCCCATTCTGTGCCCTATCTGTGCCTTGCAGAGCAGCACTGTCACCTGCACCCCTTCCCATTTCTGTGCCCTGGAGAGCAGCACTGTCACCTGCACCCCTTCCATTCTCTGTGCCTTGGAGAGCGGCACTGTCACCTGCACCCCTTCCCTTCTCTGTGCCTTGGAGAACGGCACTGTCACCTGCACCCCTTCCCTTCTCTGTGCCTTGGGGAGCAGCACTGTCACCTGCACCCCTTCCCATTTCTGTGCCCTATCTGTGCCTTGGAGAGCAGCACTGTCACCTGCACCCCTTCCCCTCTCTGTGCAGCACATATGTGCATATTCTGTTTGTGGATGTGCATATTCTGTTTGTAGATGAGCATATTCTGTTTGTGGTGCATTATTCTATATTAAACATAATATATATATACAAATATATGTGCATATGTAGAGATTATAGCCCAAAGTAAGTGATTTTAATTTATTAAGCACATGTGCTTCTGCCACATAATTTAAATTTTAGCATCATATGAGTCATAGAGGACAACACCCATAATAAAAATGGTAACAACTTGTGAGCAGGATTGCAAGGCAAACTCCAGTTCACTAACAGGCATAATTCCTGATGTTTGATGCATGGAGGAGGGGAACAGGAGCAGGAACAAAAAATACTTTGTAACACATAAAAATAACGCTGTACCCTCAGTGACGCTTGGTCCTTGAATACTTAAAAGAATCCATCATATTTAGCCAAAACTTGATTTAACTTGTGACTAACTTGCACAGTTAACTCTCCCTCTCTCCCATTAAGAAATACAACATTTCTAATATTTCTTAATTTCTTATATCTCAGATGCTTCAGAACTTGCCAGGAACATGCTAGAGGTGAAAACCCCCTTTCACTGAAGCTCTCTGAAGTGAACTGTAACATTCACTGAGTGAAACATTTCCCTTGCTAAAGGAAACGCTGTGAGGCAGAACAAAACACAGCACAGTCATGTTGGCTGCTGATAACCAGCACCAGTATCACTGAGCAGCAGAAACCCAGGGTAAAATGACTTGTGGAAGCCTAGAGCAGTTCCATGACATGTCAAGTGACTGTCACTGCCTTGCAAGTGTTCCTTTTAAGGATGGGGAAAGGAACTATAATTTGGAAAGCACCTTAAAACTATTCAGCATGAAATGGTGACAGTGGAAGCCTTGACTCCCTGAATGTCACTGCTTGACCACTTTATGGGTTGCTGGAGATAAGGGATTTCTGAGCTTCCATATGGTTCCAGGAGAAAAATCAGCTTATTCCAGGCTTCCTCTCCACTTGATGACTTCCACTTCTCCCACCAGCCAATGAAGGAACAGACAACTGCTCCTGACACAGAGCTCAGCATCAGAAATGCATTTTAAAAAATAGAGAGCAAACATCTGTCATCCTCTGCCATGCTGTGAGCACACTGCTTAGGGAGCATTAAAAGGAGGACTTCAAATGCAGGTAGTTTCATTTTGTTTCCTTAAAACACAATCATTTTATCATTTTATAATTTTCCAAAAGATAAGTATTCTCTAAGCCATTCAGTTTACCCAGCAAGACACACAAAATGTTCTGTTCCATTGCCACATTGTCAATATTTCCCACAATAGCTTTGGATATCTTCTACAATTCCCTAAGAAAATTCTGAAAAGGTTATTTGGACATTTACTTAAAAAGCATATCTCATTTTATTTATGCACATTTTGTACTTGTTCTCTCCAACCATCCTTAGCTAAGAGCAGTAATGCACATCTGAGTTGTGTACTCAACTGCTGCATTCTGAATAGACATTGATACAATGTCAATAACAAATACTAAATAAATACAATATTAAAAGTTATATTAATTGATAAAAAATATAAATTAATATAAATTAAAAATATGCAATGTATTCACAATAGACACAGCTTAGGAAGAGGCTGAAGGTGCTAATTCACTGTCCAGAAAAACTAACAAAATAATTTCAGCATTAAATAAATTCCCTGAGCACATCTCACAAGGAAAGGGGGAAAAGGGAAGCAAAAGAAATAAGCAATCACTCAATAGGGGTTTTTCCTCTTGCTGAAAATAGCTCCCCAGAATCATGTGCCTCCTCTGAAGTGCTTCCTTATAGAGCCTTAAAAACTCTGGCACATGACACCGGGCAGCTGAGATGTTTGTGGGCTTGGGCCTCTTTTCCCTCCTCCCCATCTGCATTTCTGTCTGAGTTTATCCAAGCCCGGCCTAGGAGGGGCTGTTTCTGTGGAGGTTCAGCCGCAGTCCCTGCTCAGCGCAGAGGAGCCCAGGCCGGCTAACACGCCGGGACTCCCAGCAATGCCACGGCCCATGTGCAGCTGCAGATTAGCAGAGAGAGGCACCGCGGAGAGGGGCTGAGCTGGCTGGGGCAGCTCTCAGGCGCTTTGGCACGGGGGAGATTAGGAGCAGCCTGGCACTGGGCACAGCTGGGGCACTGGGCACATTATCAGGGTGCCGCTGCTCCCAGATGCCACAGCCCTGCTGATGGGCTCGAGCTGAGACCACAAAGACACACGGCTTTTGTGGTTGCTGGGCTATTTGTTGTTGGTTTTGTTTCCTTGGTTGGTTTTTGGGTTTTTTAACACTACTCCCAATAAACATGCACGTGCAAGGAGGCATTCTGGGGTAATCTTTTTTAATGGTTTGCTTGGAAGGAACTGGCTTTTCAGAGTAGCAGAGAAGATTGTTGAGAGGAAAGCCTATTCAGTTTGAGATAAGCCTGGCTACAGGGCATCAGGTAATTTTACAGAGATCTGTGAATGGCTGCCAGACAAGCTGATGCAAGCCTTAACTACCCTGGGCTAGCTGAATCACCCCTAATCATGATACCAAAACCAATGCATTCAACTCACAGGCTCCATTCGTGCTCTGCTGTTCCTTTTGGTGTGTTTGTGCCTCAGTTTCTCTGCTCATCGTGTGGAGCTAATAAACCTCAGGCCCTCTACAAAAAGTGCTGAAAGCCAAGGAAGAGAAGCTGAGAAGGGAGAACTGTTTGTGGTTTACGAAACCTGTTTATCAAACATGAAAACTTCTACCTAATGTATGCAAAAGAGACTGATAATCCATTCACACAGTCACTAGAAGCTTCTGCAGGAAAATTAGACAACTATTTTTACTATTGACTAAATCTTCTAGCAAATAATGAAGAACTTCCAGGTATTCAATCCTTAAGGAGCAGCCTAGAAAATGGACACAGGCTTGTGTTCCTTTGCTAATTGTAGCATTAAAGCGCTTGAGAAATCCAAGAACTTGGGACTAGGGAAAAAAACAAGAACCAAACAAAAAAACCCAGTCACAATCTCTGGCCACAGTCTAGTACAATGCTGAGGTGTTAGGCCAAAGGTGAAGAAACCTGTGACAGGGCCTGTCCCAGATACAATCACAACTCATGTGACCGAATTTTTGAGCTGGAAGCGCCACTGGGGGCTGGGAGGGCGGGATCGGAGTTTGTTCCTCGTTCCCCAGAGCTCCCTCGGACACGCTGAGGCGGCACCGAGGAGGGCGAGGGCCGGCCCGCTGTCCCCGCCCGCCGCAGGTGAGCCCGGCCCGGCCCCGCCCGTGCCTCCGCTCCTCCCCTCCGCCCTCAAACCCCGGCGCGGCCGCAGCCCGGCAGCCGCCGCTGTCCCAGCATGGCCCCGCCGCTGCCGGCCCTCACCGCGCTCCTGCTGCTCTGCGGCTGCCTCTGCCCGCCCGCCCGCGCCGGGCTCCACTTCAGGGAGGGGCAGCACTGCTACCGCCCGGCCCCGCGCAGGGCGCCCGGCCTCAGGTGCGCTTCGCCCCCGGCCCCTCACGGGTGGCACGGCCGAGAGGAGCCATGGGGAGGGCTGGGCGGGCACAGCCGGGTCCTGAGGGGGTTCGGGGATTTCGGGGGTGCCCGGAGAGGTCCGGGGGATTTCAGGGGTTCCCGGGGGGCTTCGAGGGTGTCCGGGGGGGTCTGGGGGAGCCCGAGGGGTTCGGGGATTTCAGGCGTTCCCTGAGGATTTCGGGGGTGCCCGGGGTGTTCGGGGGTGCCCGGGGCCGCTCTGGGGTCCGGGATGGGCCGAGGGGGGGGGGGGGGGGGGGCGGTCACGAGACCGCGGGGCCGGATCGGTCACGTGACGCCGGCGGGCACTCGCGGGCTCGTTATGAAACTCGGTGAAATCCGTGGGGTTTGATTTTTGGGTTTTTTGTTTGTTTGTTTGTTTGGTTTTTGTTTTGTTTTAAATAACACCCGGCCGTCCTGCTCCGGCGGATGCCGGCGCTCCCTCCCCGTCCCGTTCCCCCTTCCCCAGGACCTACCCCCGCCCGCACGAGTACCTGGACGTGTCGGCGCTGCCGCAGAGCTGGGACTGGCGGAACGTGAACGGGGTGAACTACGCCAGCACCACTCGGAACCAGCACATCCCGCAGTACTGCGGCTCCTGCTGGGCCCACGGCAGCACCAGCGCCTTGGCAGGTACCCCCGGGCTCCCCGCTGCAATCGGGAGTGTTTGGGAAGCAAAGGGAGTTCAGATTCAGGGTACTGACAGCTGGTGTAAGGTGCTAAATCACTGCAGCGACTAACACAGCAAAACCGAGGCTGAGGTGCTTGTGAATACACCACAACAGTGGCAATGCCCAAGCTGAAGGCAAGGAGGGTTGGTTTCAATAGGAAAAGCAGCCAGAGCGAGGCTGTGTCCCCCTCATCCAAAGGCAGCAAGGGGGGAACGCTGGTGTGTGGTTAAAAACCTGTTTGCAGAAGGAATGTGGCCATAGCTCCTCCCAGACTGCTCTTTTGGTCCTGGGGTAAGAGCTGGAGTTTCTGCCCTCCCCTCAGAGGTGTGGTGATGGCAGCAGATGCAAAAGAGTTGTCAGGCCTCCTTCTCCCTTCTGGTACCTCACTACAGCAGGGGCTCTCCAGCCGTGCTGGCAATGAGGAAATGGAACAAGATGCCTCTTGTGGGATATTTGCTACAGGAGCCCTGTCATTGCATGAAGTGACCCCCACAGCAGACACAAAATCTGATTTCAGCCTTTTTCTTAGTCAAGGGGAAGTAGTGGTTTGCTACAGATGGAGAAGTAGTAGCTCTAGAGAGAATACATGATTTGCATGCAACAGCTTTGAGGTGGAGAAGCACCACTTGCACAGGGAGGCTGTAGGAAAATTACCTGTGAAGGAGAAACAGCAAACTGGGGAGAAGGGGGCAGATAATACAGGTGCGAGCAGACAGCAGGAATCGTGCAGCATACAAGGATGTGGGCAGGTGTGACACCTGCCAGGATGGAGTACTGGGACAGTAAAATACAGCAGCTTGCAGGAAGATTAGGCTGGGATGATAGCTCCCTGTTCTGTCAAGTTTATTTGAATGCTGTTGGTCCTAATAGGATTTAAAGTAACTACAGTGGCATCAGTTAAGACTGTTAATGCAGAAAAGCAGTTTATAAATACTCATCAGGAAGCTTTTCCGCCAAGTAAGCTTCTTGTTTCTGACAAAAGAAGGCAGCAGGGTGGTGGTGCCTGTCTGAGATGGCAGGATAACAGTGAGATGCTGGTGTAACAGCAAGGAGATAACTCTGAAAGCTTTCTCCTGCATTTAGACTGTCTCCCAGAGCCAGCAGCCTGGGCGCCATGGGCTTATGTTTATGCATGGGCTTATACATAAATCTCTGCTCCTCTAAAAGATGATGCTCAGAGCTGTTTTTAGATGTGTATTTGAAAAGTCTTCACTGTCAAAGTCAGGAAACAGATCTGGAAGTTTTCAGAAGCTGTGTCTTGAGTTAAAAGACGTTTAGGGCTCTTCAAGGCCTTAGACAGATCTTCCTCATCTCCATGTTTTTGCTGAGATTTTAATGGAAAAACCCCTCCTAATGGAAACCCACAGCAATAGCTCAGCCTCTGGTTTGAATTAGGTCAGGCTGTGTTCCTCTCTGCAGACAGCAGAGCCTTTCCAACCACAAGTGCTGCTGTCTGCAGCCAGCGCAGGTTCAACGGAGAGGAGACAGTTTCAAAAGCAGCTGCAATGTGCAGCCACCCAGGAATTCCACAGCAAACCCCAGTTTCTTGTCCTTCCAGACCGAATCAACATCAAGAGGAAAGGGGCCTGGCCCTCTGCCTACCTGTCTGTGCAGAATGTCATCGACTGTGCTGATGCTGGCTCCTGTGAGGGCGGGGACCACTCGGGGGTCTGGAGGTACGCGCACGACCACGGCATCCCCGACGAGACCTGCAACAACTACCAGGCCAAGGACCAAAGTAGGGTGCCTCTGCTTTGCTCTAGGGTTTCTTCCCAGCTTTAGCAGTGTATTTAAAAAAAACTGCTTTGGGTTTTCAGAGTACTGGTTCCTGCTGTTTGACTGACAGAGCAGGTTTTCATTACGGGCCTGTGTGTGTCTCCTGCTCCAGACAGTGTAGCACTAAATCGTGCTCAGGCAAGTTTGCACAGCTGAATTGTTTTAACTTAATCTCTTAAATCTGCGACACACAACCTCTAATGTACTGAAATATTTACAAGTGTCACCTCAAGCTGAACAAAGGAGAAACTTAACCTTTGGTCATGTATGACTGGAATGGTTTCTCTATGTCCTCAACAAAGTATTTATACCTGTGAAGTAAAGAGCAGTAAGTAGTGATAACAGGGACTTTAAATGTGGTTTCCAGAAAATAATTGAGTACACCAGAGAGAATATGTATTAATAATTACTCTGAAGTTATTAATATTTGCCTCAATTGTATTATAAAAGCTCAGTGTCCTACAATCCCTTCACTTAAAGAAAAGAAAAATCCTGCAGATTACCTCCAGGGATAATCTCACCTCTGTTTTGCAGAGTGTAAGAAGTTCAACCAGTGTGGAACTTGTGTCACTTTTGGAGAATGCCATGTGATCAAGAACTACACTCTCTGGAAAGTTGCTGACTATGGGTCTGTCAGTGGAAGAGAAAAAATGATGGCAGAAATCTACACTAATGGACCAATTAGGTAAAAAAACCAAAGATACATGAAACTCTGTGTACATTTTCACTCTAGCACGTGTCAGCAGCTGTTCTAGCATGCAGACTCTAGTTTGTATATAAACTGAGATCAGAATACAAAATACAAGAAACCCAGTTGGTTTTTAGCCCTGATCCCGTTGTATGAAACCTCCTCTCTCTGTTTTCTTGCAGCTGTGGCATCATGGCTACAGAAAAGCTGGATGCCTACACAGGGGGGCTGTACACAGAGTACAACCCCTCAGCCACAGTGAATCACATCGTGTCTGTGGCTGGCTGGGGCGTGGAGAACGGCACAGAATATTGGATCGTTCGGAACTCCTGGGGTGAGCCCTGGGTAAGGAGGCACAGCAACACTCTTTGGGCTTGGGAGGGACAGGGGGGTTTGTCACTTGTGGATATAAAACTGAAACTTGCTTTGAACTAGACTGCCAGTTATAAAATGACACCCAGCCAATCTGAAGGCAAGGATGTTTGGAAGTTATTTGAGTAATTTTCAGCTCTATTCCAAATTCTACCTTTCAAGGATGTGCAGCTCCTGTTATGGGCAACTGGAAATTGCTGTGAGTTGTAGGCAAAAATGCAGTCATGGACCTGGACTGGGTGAGTGGGATGTGAATTCACCCAGGTAGGGTGAATTTGCCCCATGGCTCCAGGGCTGCCCCACAGCTTCAGTGAATTCTCCATTCACCTCCCCACTCATATTTGGCAGACAGAACAGGCTCACCAACATACAATTTTTACAGCTGTTTCCTAATTTACAATGCAAATTCAATCCTTTACAGGGTGAAAGAGGGTGGCTGAGAATTGTGACCAGTGCCTACAAGGGTGGAAGAGGAGCAGACTACAATCTGGCTATTGAAGAGGACTGTGCATATGGAGATCCCATACTGCCTTGATTCTACATGGTACAGCTTTGTCTTTGGGTACTTTGGAAGCTTCCCAGCACAACCTCCTCTTGTTTAAAGAATAATAGCCCAAGCCTCCTTCACAGTTCTGAAAAATTAGAGCAGATGCAACACACAATGCCTTCAAAAAATACAGAACTGCCCTAATTTTATTTACACTTTGAAGTATTCACCCATGAAGGAGTTGTCTACCTTGATGCACAGTATTAAAATCACACTGATTGAATCACAGAACCTGTGCATGTAAATATCTATTTTTTTAAATATAAATCATGTAGATGTACTGGAAAAGTGTACTCAATATTTGGGTCTAGAGCTTCTTTTAAATTCTGTGACAGTACTGACCAAATATGTTGCAATGATGCAAAAGCCATGATAAGTCTGGACATGATAAATCAAAAATATTAAGCCTTGTTTGCTTGACCTCCTGGTGAAACAGTGGTGTTGGAATTGTTAAATGATGAAGTTGCTTTTATCCACCAAAATTATATAATGGGAATTACTTTAACCAAAAGACAGTCTAAACACTTCTTACTTGATTAGCCTTGTCTTTGCTCAAATTTCTTGCTTTAATATGTGATTATGCCTTTTTTCTCCTAAAGAGGCAAAAGATAAATTACCATAACCCTGAACTACTCACTAATATTACAAATCAGTGCCATATCAGCTGTTACTGCCTGACATTGCTAACTGATTTAATAAACAAACTTTTTCTCTTACATGACTGGGTGTTTATTAATGCAGGTGTGTGGTTGTCTCTATCTGCCTGATGAGCAATTTTAGACAGCAGTGCTGCTGGTTCAAACAGCAGCTGGGTAAGAACAGGATTGTGGGACAGAACTGATCACAGCTTCACAAAGGGTTTAACAAGTTACAAATCAGCTACAGAGGAACTGTTTAGAGGAAGTGATACCAAGCAGAACACAGGAAAGTAAAAATAAACCTTGTTTAAACTGCTGGTAAAGCTGCATGGACACACAGCAACTGCTCTTGATTATCAGCAAGAGCTTGTACAGGGCTGGATCCTAAATTTATTCTCTAGAAGGTGAATAATTTCTGCTGCTAATTCAACAGTTTACTTAAACTACAGAAACTAGGTCACATGCAAATTTTAAATGGTGAGAGTTAGTTAGCTAGAATAACAGTAAATCTTTTATTCAAAGATAAGCAAGGAAATTCAAAACAGCCTCTAGAGAAGCACCTTTTGCCCTTTTCAGGTGATTTGCTTTTTAAATTTACATTCATCTGGACTTAGAGTTTCAGTGTCTTTTAGAAAGCACCTTCTTCAGAAAGCAGATGTGCTTGGAGGAGCAAAATGTGCTTGTTTGTTCAAGAAAATTAGTTTGTTTAAAAGTGAGTGGTGTAAAGAGGAATCCAGTCCAATGAACAGAGAGAACGAGTCATGATGAAACTGAAAGACATCTCTGCAAAAGAACAAACACCTTTATTTAAAGGTAAATTATATTGTTGGCTGTTCTCCCACAGTTTGGCATCAGCCAGGACAGAGTAGAGATCAGTATAAAAACAAAGCCACAACAAGCAGTAATGAATTTTGGGCACGTGTTTCATAGTTTGGGACAGTAATGACACGGTAATGAAACTTACCAGTAACATCTGCTGCATCTATTTAGCAAGAAATAGATTCTGAAAGGTAACACACTCACACAGAATTCCTCTCTTAATACAAAATAACCTTGCCTGTTGCAACTCCTCTTGTGTTACACAAAACACATTTTTGTTTTCATGTAGGACATTTAAAATTCTAATATAATGCAAAAGGGAGGGACAGACATTAGGGCTTCTGTGCTGCAGGCACAGAGCAAATCCACAAATTCCTATTTTTTACAACTTGCAATATCAAAGCCTAGAGCATTCAGGACCTATTCAGAGAACTATCTGCAAAGTGTTTTTAGCAGGAATTACCTTACCCTTTCTTCATATTTTGTTTATTACACAATCAGTGACAAATTCTGCAAGTTCTTCCAAATAAATCTGTTTCTTGCTATCTATCCTCTTCAGAACACAGATTTATACTGATTTGTGTAACAACAGAAAGACCTTTGGTATCATTCCATTTTCCAGATGACATTGACAGTTCTCTGATATGAAACACAAACAGAATTTCAGGGTCACCATGCAAGTCAAGCAAATGCCCTTCAGCCTTTTCCTCCTTGTTTTAGGTTTGTTGGTTTTGTTGGGTTTTTTTCCCCAGTTTTAGAACTTCACAGGTGGAGCACGGCACAGCAGTGATCACGAGCTCTGGTTGCATTCTTGATGTTTTCCACTGCTTAGTTCATCATAATAAAGTTAGATTTGCAATGAGCTTAAAAGGAGAGAAAAAAAGACACTGTTCAGTACATTACAATGATTCTGATTTATATATTTGCATATGGATTGCTGCATTATGTAGATAATTAGGCTTTTAGAGTCTGGACAGATGTTTCTGGTTTAGGATGGAGTATCACATTATGACAGACAACTTTCCTTCCTTCCTTTCCTTGCTGCAGTGATAGTTCCCAAAAAGCAGTATTTATCTTCACTTTCCCCACTACTACCCACAGATTCTTGATCACAGGGAAATTGCTAAACACAGGCCCCTAAAAGGGAAGTTGTCTGTGAAAACAGCTGGCAGGCATTCCTGTATTTAGCAATCTTCCTCCTCAACATTATTTGCAAGATATAACAGACAAATGGAAGCAGGTATGGAAGGGATAAACATGACTTACCTATGAACTCTGTGACAGGATCATGTTCACCTTCTGTTTTTATAGTGCCTGCAATGCTTTCATTCTCCAAGATTGGAAGAAAAAGCTGTACAAAGTCTGAGGTATATGGAGGAGCAATCACATCGAGCACCTGAAAGAGCAGACAAAAACTGATGATTCTTGCACTTACAGGGGGAGGAGGGACAACATTTAATTCATACACCAGTCTTGGAAGCATACAAGCAGTTGGATGGAGAACAAGAGGTCTCAAGTGCAAGTAATTAGTTATGAACTCTCAGGTGCTCTGTGAGTACCTTGTTACTTCCAGAAGTCAGGAGCAGTAGGAACCAAATCCCATCCTGGTGAGCACTGAGACATTGCTCAGACTCTGACCTGAACCTGAAGTATTTCTCAATCTCCAAAACACATGGATCTGATTTAAACTTGATCTCTAGCCTTCAGTAAACAGTTTTTGCTGCTGACCTCTGTCACAAAGTATCTGATGAGGGAGATGTCAGTGTCCAGCTTCTCCAGGCACTTGCGGATGTAGCTGACGACGGGCAGGACGTAGCCCCGGCTCAGCGAGTGAACCATCCTGTCCAGGAGCGTCTTCTTCAGCTCCAGCTGAGGGGAAGGGAGGGGAGAGCCAACACTTCAGAACTTGCCCTCAGAGTGTGCTATTTTTATTCATTCAATATCTGCTGTGCCACATTTTAACCACTTCTACATTAACCCTGCTGTGAGAGCACAAGGGGTGACAGATGTGAAGTAACAAAAACCTGAATCCTCTGAGTATCACCTGCTCCATCACATCCAGCTGAGAATGCTCTGTTTCAAAGAGCTTGACAAGAAGTTGCAGAACTTGGGGATGAAGCAGCTGATGGCATGTACTGATCTGCAAACAACACAGCAAAGCGAGATCCTCAGAATTGCATTTAAAACACAATGCACCAGACAAGTTTACATTAATGTTCAGAGCCAGACAGAAATTCATTTAGAAAAGCATCCCATCATTTCTTTCTGTAATGCCCAAGTTTTCCTGGCGTAAATAATGCTGAGCTGACAAAACCAGCCAATTTACTCTGGATAGATTCATCTCTGCATATTTACTGCCTTACTGCAAATGCCAGGCACTCAGTGTTACACGAGAAGCAGAGCTGCTCCTGCTCTCAGCAGTTTCCAGACACTCTTACCTCATCCAGCAGGGCCAGGTGAACTGGGGTGTGATCAGTCTGCAGCTGGAAGTACCGTGGCTCTGACACTGTCCAGTCCACCCACTTCAACACCCCCATGGCCACCACTGGGAACCTGCAGAGAGACATCACCTTAGCACAGCAGCATGGAAAAGAAATGGAAGTTGTATTAGGAACCCAAAGTAATCTGCCATCACTCTCCAGGGGCACAGAAAAGCATGTTCTGCCTCCCAAGGAGGACAAGGTGTGTGTGAAAGACAGGAGTTATGAGTCATGAGAGATTCCCTGCTCACCTGATGCACTGATAGAGAGTGCTCAGCTCTGCAACCAGCTCGGATGCCCCTTTGTTCTCATTGCAACACAGATTGTGAACAGTCTCAATGGCTTTTGAGGTTGACTTGAGTTCATCCTTGTTGATGCTGACTCTCTTGTTCTGTAAAATGATTGCAAAATTGGAATGCAAAAGTTGCAGATGTCTTTGGTTATTTAAGGAAAGGAGCTTGACCTGCAATAAGCCTAGGATTGCACCTGTGTCTCAAAATTCAGACTCACATGCAAGTTTCAGAAGAATTAATTATGAGTGAGCTGAAGTACAGGGATGTTTGCTTTATTTAATTCTCAGTGCACTCAGACTTCTGTTTGATCATCAGGATCTACACTTTTTAATCACCTCAGCTGAAGGCAGAAGCATTTAATATTAAAATAATTAAACTAAGCTGAATGCATTATTTTAAACTGAGTGACTTCACAACCATACATATTCTTCAGCAGAAGCAGGCTGCTGCAGGTAAAAAAGAATATTATTCACAGAAGAGAACATTACCTTTTTCCACATCTCTACAACACTAGCTGCATATGCCAGTATGTGGATATATTTATGTTTGTGGTCCTGGTTGATCTTAGCACCTGGTTTAAACAAGGACTGCATGAAGAGGTCCAGAAATGCAGGCACTCGAATCTGTGAGGAGAAAGAACATTTTATCAGAGCCTGAGAATCACGACAGGTGACTAAGAACGGAGTTTTTGCATTTGTTATACCTTCACAGAACAAGAGAAACACATTTTCCTTTAAAAGTAAAATTAAATTAAACAGTTTTCTGAAGAGACACAGACTTTTGAAAGAAAAAAAGGGAAAAAAAAGGAATCAGTTACAGACCATATTTCTAAAGAATCAAAATCTCACTTTTTCTTACCGAAACCCACGTTAGAACAATGCAGTGAGAAATGTGAAATGTATCATTTAGGCCTGTTTATAACAAACTGCTAAAGTGGGCAGGGATTTTTTTCCTGATTCTTTCTTTTGTTTGTTTAAGGAATTAATTCCTCGCCACCTTTATCTCCTATGGAAAAGTTCTTTAATTTAGTTACATGTAAAAACACAACTTGGAATAATTAAAAAAACCCAACAAAAGTATCATGAAGCTGATGCAAACCAGAATGCAAGTAACAGCTTCACTTTACAATTCACTTACTTACAATTACAGAGGGACAAGTGAGTGCTAATTTAATTTTTGTGTCCATACAACACTTAAGCACAAGGCCCCCCATTTCTGAGTGCTTCTGTAACAGAAATAAGTTTCAGAGGTTACAAACAGGTGAATACTGACCAGTTCTACTGGAGGTGGGTCCATGCTTGTAAACATTTTGAAGAGGACAGTGATATCTGCTGGATTCAGAGCTCCTTTGGACAGCATTGCCCCCAGAGCCTGGCAAGCTCTGGGGTAGGAGGCTGCAGTACCCAGTGCTAAGGTGATCTGGCTGGCATCGTGGCCTCTGCAGGCAGAGCAAACACACACAGCCACTTATTTTCTTAATTCAGACATTTCAGGTGAAGTCTCACTGAGTCAACAGGGCATATTCTATGGGATGTAATGCCTTGGGGTAATTACAGAAACAGGCCTGTGTTTGCCTTGTTCATTTCCAAAAAGTTAACAGAAAAATAAAAATATATTTCTTAATAGACAGTGTGGTAGTGTGTTGTTAAGTTTCTTGTGTTATTCCCCCAATTTATGTATTGTTCTCCCCTATTATGTGTAAAATGGTTTCGTTCCCCCAGTTTTTCCCGCCACTGCTAGCCTGTCAGCTAAGTTGCTATAGCAACTGCTATTCATAGTTGCCGATATGTAATTGCTCCTCCCCTGGTTTCCCTTATAAGTGAAAGTGGTTTCCTCCCTGGGTCCAGTCAATCACTCCCTTCCTCCTCCCAGGTTTCGAGAACCTTCTCCTCTCTGGAGATGGTGGCTGGCTGGGGTCCCAGGACACCTCCTTTACCTTTTGATTATTGGTCTCCATGGAGTGTCAGTTCTGTGAAGTTCATCCCCTCACCTTTCCCGATTGGTTCCGCCTGTACCCACCCCCCTCCTTTATAATCCTGTTTTCACCCCCTATGAAAAAACTTTTTCCCAGTTAGTTTCTGCGCGATTGGATCCCGCAACACCTTCAATAAACCGATGTTTAACCCCCGGGAAATGGTCAGCTCCGTTCCTCTCCAATACCAGCGGTGTGAGCCAGTCCGCAGCCAGCACAGCCCGAGGCCCTCAGACGCCGAAGGGAGCTGGCCAGGAATTGCAGAGGGGCGTCGGCCTTTCGCCCTCAGCTAGCCAGACTCTAAACTTCGGGCCACATATGCCCCCCTCAGCAAGACAGAAGCATCAAGTCTTTGGTTTTCTCTGTGGTACAGGACACTGAATTTTTCTGCTGTCCCACAGCTTCAAGCCCTGCTACAAGAACTGCTCTGTTGCAGCTAAAGCTTCTCCTTTTGCTGGTGAAAGGTGCTGAAGGCCGAGCAAAAGCCAGCAGGGCTCCCAGGCTGTGCTGGGCTCCATTCCCCGCTCCCACAGGGGCACTCACTTCTCGTGGGCGTAGCGCTGAACCTCCTGCGCGATGCGCCGGACGGCGGAGCCGCCCTGCTCCTCCTGCGCCAGGATGGACATCATGGACTGGGCAAACAGGTACGTGTGCTCCCCATGGCACACCATCTTCTGTGAAAGCACAGCACAAACCTCAGCAGGCAGCAAGGAAACAGCCCAGCGGCCTTCTGTCCTTGCAAAGGGGGGGGGGGGAACAAACAGCAAAATTGCAAAGGAAAAAACCAAAGCACAAACAAAGCCCAAACCCCAAACGCCAAGAGGAAAATACAGACAAGCACTGACACCACACAAGAAGAGATTTCTGAATTGAGAACTTCATTTCTCAAATTCCAAAACTCAGAGGAAAATCTGTTCTACCTATGCTCAGTACTTTCTCTGCGGTATTTAAATACGAAGAGAAGTTCAAGGCCAGCTGAAAATAATTTTTTGAGTAGTTCTACGTTTCTGAAGTCAGAGGACAATAATTGTGCTGTTTCATGCTGGGCTGATTCAAATAGCAACTTTCACACTGATGTGGATGATAAGAGAATTATTTTCATTTGCTAGGGGACTGACAATACTGATCTTTAGATCTTGCAGTACATGTGAAAGACAACGGTTCTATCCCCTTTTTATAATCTATTTACTAAATATAAGAAGTGTCACATAAGCAACCCAAAGAATTCTTGGTCACAGAATGACCAAAAATCACCAATTTCTGGGTTTTAACTCAGACACACCTTCTCTTCATAAGGTTTTGTAGGACATCAAGATTGGCTGCTACAATCCCACAGTGATCTGTACCTCCTAACTGGAAAGCAGAACACTTCTTTTTCCTCATAAAAAAGGGGGGGAAAATCCCAAAAAACCAAACTTACAGCAAACTCAGGGAGGTTTTTCTCAAGGTTTTCTTCTCCTCCATCTAAAATTGTTGCCAGAGATGTACGCAGGACTCTGGAAAATACTTCTAGTTGCTGACATGCTGTTGAAACACTCGTTATTTCTCCTTGATACCCAGCATCAGATATAAGCTATAGAAATAAAAACATCACAGAAATCTTGTGTTATTCACATTTCTATTTCTGATATCCTACCAAATCTAGAAGAACACAGAGAATCTAAGTTCCACTTCTGCATACACTGACTGGAATTCACATTTATATTGTGGTCTACAGAAAAGAAAACCAATAAAGGTGCAGCAAAACAAAGCACAATAATAAAAAATGTAGCAGAGCATATTCTTTTTAATATAACATTCTTTTCTTGTTACAGAAACATACAAAACTGGCTGAGATATTCCACTGCACCAGAAATCCAAAATTTTTAAACAGAGATCAAAGGAAAACAAACAAGGGAAAAAAAAAAAGATGACTCCCACACCTCAACAAAAATTGAAAATGCAGTACTTCAAACTGGGAAATTATATGTACTGCAACTTGTAGCACAAGTCCTCCCACCAAGGTGTACTTTTACTAATTAGTATTAGCAGGAATACATAAAAGATACAAGCAAGACCACAACGAATATTTGATGCCAGAACAATTAGCCCTCTATGGATATTTGGCTATTCTTACTGATTAGACTTAGGCATAGTACCTTCACAGTAAAATTAAGCATTAAACAATCAGGATGGGCTTCTGCCAATTTGTAAAAAAGGTCTCTCCACGTGGTATGTGCTATCATTTGCTCAAGCCAGGCTGGAGTCTGAAAAGAAGAAAGAGATTTAAGAATGTCTTGTTGTCAGGACCATCAAAAGCAAGGCTTTTACCTCTCAGCACTCCTGTGAGTTGTTCTACAGAGCTTTATTACAAAGGAGGATGCATTCCAAATTTCCAAGCTCTCTAAACCTCTGAGGACTCCAGTCAGACAGAGCTGGCTTTGTGAAACCAGTTGTTCCTCAGCCAAAGAGCTTTGAAGATTCCCTTTCCCTTCCCTTCAGCACTCCATGGGATGAAGGTGTGCAGGAAGGATCCGCGCAGGGACAGGAACAGGGGCTGCATGCACACCTCTCCCTCCTCGGTGAAGATGGAATCTGCCTTCCGAGGGTCGAAGTGCTTGATCAGCAAACTCTTCAAGTGGTTCTCCACCGTCTCCTGTACCTGCATTGGCTCCACACCTGCACAGAAGGAACAAAACACTCAGCAGATGCAATGCAGTCCAGTGGAACACAGCAGCAGCATCCCACATTTTCCAATGAGAACAGACACGACTCCAAAATTTATCAGCACAGAGAAGATGAGAGGAGAGGCATCAGTTCTGCTACTGAGCCACACTGATACAGATTTACAGATTTTCCACCTTTTCCCTAAATACTGAACTGTTTTGGATCTCAGGTCACAAGGTTCCTCTTTCTCTCCCAGTCAGACACACAAATGCAGGAGTGTCTTAACTACAAGAGGGATTAGCAGGGCGAAGGCACAAATCCACATTACTACACACTGAAGTTCATCCTTTTAAACATTGGTTATCAGTAGCTTTGATAGTATTCTACAAAATAACATACAAATAGCAATAAGTAGTTCTACATTTCTGAAATCAGAGTACAATCATTCTGGTAATGTAATAAGGATTACATAATTAATTCCATTACAGGATAAAAACACTCCTTATACTGCCTATACAACAGCACCCTTGCCCTTTGAATGAAATTAAAAAGAAGCTATAATTTATGCAGCTGTTTCAACTATAAAACCTTTTATAACACAGTTTGTTGGCCTTTCCTCAACATATTGCATCATTATTCTCCAAGTGGAATAAACCTATTATTATAAAGGATTTAGCCACATAAAGGACGACAACTTTATAACAATCCACTTCCTGTGTATGAACAAATTTGCCACAAATTCAGACATTTCTGACAGAATATGGACCCAAAACACCCTGCATCTTGTATCATACCTGTCTGAATGAGCCACTCTGCCAGCAAATTGACAGTCTGTGCCACTGCAGTGTAGTTTTCAGAGAGGAGCTGAATAACATTCTCTGGAGATCCTCCTGCTTGGAAATATCTGATGAAAGAATTACAAAAGAACTATGTGAGTCATATTAAAGCCAAAAATAAATAGAAGTCTAAATTTAAAGGGAAAACAACAGCACCATTTATACATTTGCACACATTTCCATACGAAGTGACACCTCCAACACACCATAACACACATCAGGTCACACTCACCTCTTTAACGTGTTAAATATAGACGGTTCCATTATATAATCAGGCGTTGAAAATTTCTTCAGGCACTCCTGCTGAACTTCGGCATCATCTTCTCCCTCCCCATCCTCATCATCTTGCTGTTCACAAGCACAGTCAGGTCAGCCTCCCTGTCCCATCTCCCCCCACGCTCCCATAGTCAGTATTCAGGCTTTGTGCCCACAGCAGCACACACACCTGGGCTCAGCACCGCAATGGACCCGCACCCCGACAGGCAGCGATTATTAACGGAGAAAGCACAAAAACCCCGCACCGCTTTCCCTGTTTACCCCGGGACCCCGGCCCCGCACAGCCCCGGCCCCCGGCCCTCATACCCGGCGCTATCGCCTCAGCCCGGAGCGCCCGAGGGGAACGGGAGGGCCCGGGGGTCGCTCCGGGTCCCTGCCGGGGAATACTCCAGGGCTGTCCCGGAGGATGCTCCGGACCCAGGGGAACGCTCGGAGCCCGTGCCCAGGGGTTGCTCCGGGACACGCCTGGGGCTGCGGTCATCCCTGGCCCCGCTCCCCCCGGCGCTCACCGCGCCCCCGTCCGCCTCGCTGCCCCACTCGGCCGCGCTGCCCTCGAAGTAATCGGCGTCCTCCATGGCTCCTGCCGGCCTCCCCGCCCGGCCGCCGGAACGGGCGGAGCGCCGCGGAATGGCGGCGGCGGGGGCGGGGCGGGAGCCCGGCATGGCGGCCGCTGAGGGGCCCTGAGGGCGGGCGGGCTCTGAGGGGAGGCGGGCAGCGGGCACACACCCCTCAGGGGGAAAAAACCAGTGGAAATGTAAAACAAACCGAGAAATGTAAAACCAAATTGCCCTGCAAAGC
This sequence comes from Zonotrichia albicollis, assembly GCF_047830755.1. Taxonomy (NCBI): domain Eukaryota; kingdom Metazoa; phylum Chordata; class Aves; order Passeriformes; family Passerellidae; genus Zonotrichia; species Zonotrichia albicollis. The sequence continues at coordinate 12,421,497 of NC_133835.1, forward strand.
CTCGTAGCGCAGCAGCAATCGCACGGGAATTGCAAGGGAAGAGGAAAGAAAAGGATGCGTTGCTCCAAGGGGTGTGTTCTCCATTGGACGTGTTGTCCATGGGATGTGTTCTCCATGGCTTATGTTCTCCATGGGATGTGTTGCCCCAAAGGATATGTTCTCCAAGGGATGTGTTCTCCCTGGGATATGTTCTCCAAGGGATGTGTTCCTTTTCTGGCTGCAGCTGGACAAAAGCAATTCCCTCCTTCCTTCCCATGGAAGCATGAGGGGGACGCTGAACAACAGCAAGTTGATAGGAATGATGTTAGGGTGGAATAGAAAAACTAACAAGTAGGAAAACAAACAAAAAAACCTCCCCAAACAAACAAACAAAAAATAGGGGTAACTTTGGAGGATGAAAGTGGGCATCTCTGGGCAGAGGAGAGGTGCTGTGGGAGCCACGTCCCCTGTCCTGGGGCGGCTCTGTGAGCAGGCAGGGCAGCCTGGGGTGCAGGATTTGCTCCCCATCCTCAAAACTGGATCCCAGAGCACTGGCTGTGCTCACCCTGGAACCTTCCTGGGGATGCTGAGCAAAGATAATGGGTCAAGAGGGTCCCCAAGGAAGGGAGGGACCCCAGGGAATGAGATGAACAGGGGACAAGTCTACAGTGAAAACTGATCACATAACCAGGCCTCAGCAAGGAGAGGCATTAGTGAGACCATGTCAGAAACAATCCCTTTGTCCCTCTTCAGATCCACTCCCATTCTTTAGCTCTATAAGAGTTTCACTGTGAGAAAGGGGAGGGTGTGTTCTGGGATTTGGAGGCCAACCAGGAGTTTTGCTGATTAATTATTTAAAAGGTCCTTTATTTTCATTCTGTTTCTAACTGGAAAATAGTTAAAAGAAATTACATTGTCTTCCGAGCATTGCTAGGTAAGAAAGGCCAAAAAAAACCCTGTTCAGAAATAAGTTATAGGATCTCCAAGAGACAAAATCCTTGTTCAAATGTGGTTGCTGTGCTAATCAAGGGATTTGCTGCACTTCAAAGCTCAGTACAGAGAGTGTAGCCAGCACCTGAGCTGCAGCACAGCAGAGTTGTGCTGTCCTGTGCTGCCCTACAGTGGTGAAGCAGCTTTTCCTGGAACGCTGCTCCGACAGTCAGGAGAGAAACATTCGAGTCTTTTTGCTCTGCCAGCAGAAAGGAAAAAAGACTTTTTCAGGATAAACGACACGGATTGAGGCAGAGCCACAAGGGGCAGGTTTTCCACGTTTTCCACTGCAGGCAGGGGGACGGTGAGGGCACCCCGGTGCCTGTGGGCGCTTTTTGTGAGGGACGAACTGGGAGTGAAGTGACAAGCTGAGGCTGGGAGCCAATGGAAATATCCTTGAGAAAAAGTGTTTGGCTCATCTCCATTTGGTTAGGAGGCAATTTCCATCCCATAGATGTGAGAAATAATAGTGAACTTGGAACAGAGTGATTAACCAGTCAGAGCTTCCTAAGAAAGTACCAGATCTGAATTTAATCCATCCCAAACCAAGAAAGAAAAGGTACTGAGAGTCTCATAAGAAACATCTCTACACCTCCTGTATCAGCTTTTAGGTGTAAGAAAAATTCTCTGGAGGTGATCTCAGAGTAACCATTATCATACCTTAACAGGAGGCTCATAAAAACTTCAAATTGGAGGAAAAGTGAGCCCAGAACTAAACATTCCAATGAAACTGAATGGGAAAACCACAAGTCTGAGACTTCATGAAGCTTTGGAGGAGATCCTGGTTCTTTACAGAAAGTTCAACTAAATACACTTTGTATAAGAATTTTTATGTAGGTAGGAGAATCCTCCTTCCTACAACCAAAATTTGCTGTGCATCTCCTGGGCAGGACAGTGGGATCTGCAGCCCAGAGAATTTCAGAATTTATGGCCTGGAACACTCTTAGCCTCAGTAAAGCATTTTCAGAGCAGGTAAAAGTTTTGTCTGGTGACAACAGTTGGACTTGTGGGACTTCAGTGGTAATTATGCTACAAAACTTCCTGATTAATAGAGTAGAAAATGGGAACAGTCCCCAGCACCAACTGCCATTAAGAGACATAGTGATATTAGACATTTATGATACAATTTCAGTGCCTGAATCTTAAAACTAGAAGTTTTCATCTTTATATATTTATATCTCTTTATTTTGATTGCAGTAACAGAAAAAGATTAAAGATTTTTTTTTAATATATAAAGAATGAACAATACTCAAAGCATTTACTTTCAGCTTCCCTTGAGAAGGAAACTAGAGATCTGTAACAGCCAGACATTTGCTGAATAGCCCTTTGCAGAATTGCAGTATCCAAGCTTGCCTCACTTCAGGTCAATAAACACGAGGTAAAATCAGATTAAACCAAACAGTTTCAAGATATCACTTAAAATGCAATGAAATATTAAATGTACCAGAAATGGATTTTGCTAACAAAACCTCTACAATTTTGAATGGAAACAATGTTGGTCATCTCTTGGGTTTAACTGCATTCCCCCTTATGGATTTTTGTTTTGCAAAGTATCAGTGAAATGTTCGTGACTAAAAGCACTTAGATTTACCTGAATGTCCCTGAAAGGTTTTATTATGCAGCAACAAATGCAACAAATTTTCCCCTAAATGCATATTTGACTACATTTTATGTGTAAAATATTCTTGGGTGACAATTTCTATCTAATGAGATTTCGATGAGGCAGAGAGGAAATTTTGAGATAAATTTTGAGACAGAAAATTTGGATGCAATAAATATCGAGTGAAGGTCGGCCTTGGTGTCTCTGCTGGATGATTTGAGGAAGCAGTAAAACATTCTGGAAAGTGAAAGTGTGTGAATAAGAGCCAGATGTACAGGAAAATGGAAAATTGCATTATTTTTTCTTTTTGTACCTTTTTGTTATTATTTAACAGAAAAATAAAGTATCAAATGGGGATAATGACAAGTTTCATTTCCAACTATCAAAACTTGCTTGATTTTTCACCAAATTATTAAACAACTGTACTCCAGGATTTGGTGCCTAAAGGGCTGAGTGAAATCCTCCAACTTCATTTGTTTCCTTCCTAAAATATAGAAGAAAAATCCCAAACAGAAGAGCCAACTTCCAACAAAACTGTTTGCCTTTTATTCATATGTTTTTTTAAAAATATCCACCCTGGCATTCTCTGTCATTCCCTCTGCTCCTCGCCCTCTACAAATCCTTTTAGCATAAATTTGTATTTTTGTAATCGTTAGCCCTTTACAAAGCAGCCAATACATTCAACTAGAGTTAAGGTAATAACTTTCCAATGGAGTAGGAAATTACAGCAGCATCATTAGGCTAATGAGTTTTGGCTAAAGAGTTCTTCCTTCTCAAGCAGAGCCTCAAGACGAAGCATTTCTGTTTGTACCTCGAGTACTGGTAACAGTAATTCCAGACATTGAACACACAACACTTCACCAGGTAACCAAGAATATTCTGAGACAAAACAAGGTGGTTTGGAGGTTGCTGATGTGGTGTCATTGCAGTGTCCCTCAAATGTCAACTTAAAAGTTGGAACTGTATTTATATGCTGAAGATTGCTTTAAACACTGAGCCTCCCAATGCCCCAAGTGCTTCTCAAGATGAGCCTGTGGTGGAAACATTTTCTTGCTTTAAAGCAAGTTCCAGTTGATTTTCATGCTGATCATTAAACTCATCTTCCACTAAATTATCTCCCAGCTCTAATTGTTGTGCCTTTTTCTTTTTTTTTAGTCCCTTAACTGGATAACCCTTATCCTTGTGGAATAGATTCATTCTCTGACCTTGAAAATTTGTATGAGGATGCCAGACTGGGTCACTCACCTGGGGAATGAAGATTTTTCCCCCCTAAATCTCTTTTTCAGGGTCCAAGGTGATGGATTTTGAACTCTGAAGTTGTCTCACACCTTTCTTTCTGCTCTATTCTCTTATCAACCACACCATTCCAGGAGTGAGGGGGTGAGGACAGGAGAAAGCAGCCGAACCCAGGGGCAGCAGGGTTTGGGCCTTGCTGCAGGACACAACAACTGGCTGTTAATTTTCCCGGTTTTAAATCACAAACAGGTTCCCAAAAGCTGCTGCTGGTGGCTGCTCTGGGCTTCCAGACAAAATCTGTAACCCAGCAGAGCTCTGCCCTGTGAGAAACAGAACTCAGGGTTAGCACCAAAACTGTCACAATTTGTTACTTCATTTTGGATGTTGTGCCTTCAATCAGTAAGAGAACAGAGATTAAAACTACTGAGATATTCACCAGCCCTCAGGACACATCTCCACCTCAGCACCAGTCTGAAACATTTCTCATTAATATTTTGAGTTCTTCCACAGGATTTAGTTCTATCACCCAACCCATAATTTGTCTTTTCGTGGAAGCTCTTCTGATCCTGCCAGCAGCAAACTGAAAATGTAGCAAAAAAAGAACTGGAATGTGCCCCTCTGGTGTGGCAATTCCTAACCCTGACACAGCTGCTCCTTCCTCTGGGCACTCTGGCATTTCAGTTGCAAGAATGATACAGTTCCAAAGTCACATCAAATACCAGAAAGCTACAGATAGAAACATTGTACTTCACTGTTAATAATCCACATAAATTCACAGCCTAAAACAATAGTTTGCATGACAGAACAACAGAACTGAGAGAATTCCCAACATTACTGCCTCTGTCCTAGGCTTCTGTTTCTCCCAACTTGTGTAATATAAATTAAAAAATTAATTAGCCAACTCATTCAATGAAATGACTGGGTAAATTAAAGTGAAGAGATAAATTCACATTTTAATTTTGAATTAGCTCACATTTGTCTGCTGGTATCCCAGCATTAGAAAGCATGTTACACAAAAATCCCTTTGCCCTCAAAAATTTATCCTTCTCGCTATCTGGGACAATGTTCAAAGGTTTTATTTTGTTCTGTCATTCAATTATTTTGAGTCAGACTTCCTACGGGGAAAAAAAAATTAGGAAAATCTGTAAGTTTATTTTTTGGTGGATTTTTAATTATCTATTACATATTTGGTCAGTTATCCATGGTACAGAGGTATCAATGCTGTTGTTACCCTGGTGAAATCCCTGTTTTCCACAGGACCAGGCTAAATTTATAGGACACAGATGTCAGACAAAAACCTCCACCTTATTATTTTTACATTTAAAGCAGTGAGAGATTTTATTTGCCTTCCCACCTCCTCCCATGTTGCTTTTCCAGGTCAGATTTGTGCTTTATACTGCACCCATTTTGCTCAGCTCAGTACACTGAAAATAACCAGGATAAAAAGAAGTTTGAGCTCTTAATGAGAATCAGGGATCAAAACAATTAATGACAAACCAGTACTTATGGCTCAAATTTTAGCAGTCTGTGCACCACAGTAAAATTCTGAAGCAGTTTTACCTACCCTGACCTGCATCCACTCACAGCACTGAAGCCAGCTGAGTATGACCAGGATTAAAACAGGCTCACTCTTGGAATTTGTCTTGTCAGTCACCAGAGGGATTGTTCAGTGTCAGGCTTTCACCAGCACAGCTTCAGAAATCCCTTTTGTCGCTTATTTTATTTACAAAGATGCTTCAAAGTTTGTTATAGAACAGGAGGATTATTTCCCAACAGATGAATTTTCAGAGATAGCAAGCTGAGGAAGAAGGGCACAGTTTAGTTTTGGACTGCAAACAGATGCTTGCTCATAAATATTTTTACTGTTATACCAACTCAACATGAATTTTAGAGATGAGGGCCTGCTCCTGTGTGAGATTTTCCACTGACAATAATCTATGGCCCTGAACGTGCCTATTAAATTTAGTAGGAATTTTAACATCTACTTCCATGGAAGAGGTCTTAGGAGTGCCAGCAATGTTAGGAATACACACAGCACATTAGGTACAGTTGGGGAAAGAAGAGAATTTACTCTCTTCCACAATGAGTCACAGAATTTTATAACTTAGAACAACTTTATCACTCTTAAGACATTTGTATAGCACCAATCATCAAGAGCATTGTCACTAAGGCACTGGACTGGTACTCAGCTGTCACGGGCTCTGCCTCCAGCTCTGGGGTCAATCTCCTGTGTTTCTGTCTTTTGTTTTTACTGGCACATAACTTTTGACACTGCAAAATAAGATAAATAATACAAAACATCCTCCATCACTTACAGCAACAACACACCACGAGGAATTACAAGGTGCTCAAGTTCTGAAGCCATGAACATGAACAGATCTGTGCATAGATTTTCTGGCAGGAGGAAATTAGCCTGCAGGTATCAATTCTGTGCAGCACAGTGGAGCAGTGTTAGCCTCCCTTCCTCTGGAGCTAGGCCATGCCCTCACTTAAATCCTGCCCTGATGCCACGAATCCAAACAGTTTTTAGATAAATGAAGAAAAGCCCTCAGGACTCCTGCCTATGACAGCTGATCCAGGATGCCTTCCTAGGCTTTTGCACCAAAGTCTGCTCCTACCAACTTGCAGAGCTTCAGTTTCAGCCTCTGAGAGCAGTTTTTGATGCTTTCAGAGGCAGCTGAATCCTTTTCTAGTCTGTAGTGGATTTATCTCTCCACATTATTATAAAAGAAAAAAATCTTTAGGAGTTATCCCTACTCTGCTGCACCACACTGAATGTGTGCTCTGATGCACAAATTACTAAAAGTTCTTGGGTTGAAATAAGTTACTGCAAATGCACAGTAGCTGATTTTGAAACCACAACATCTCTACAATTTATTATTATTTTTACAAAATACCCAAAGTGATCAGACCATATTGTAGGTTACTGGCTTGCCGAAGGTTGTTTTAAAATCAAAACCATTTCTGAGTTACAGAAGTGCCAAAAACAATCTTGAACCAGGTTTGTTTGTTGTTTTTTGTTGTTTTCTTTTTAAACCAACCCCCATCTAACAAAACAGTTGAATAACTTAAAACAGAAACAAGAGTTTGTGTTGGAAACTGTTGAAAAACCAACCCACCAAAATCACGCTTGAGCAGAAGCCTTGTATGGCAAAGATTCAGCTTAGGGCAGTTTGGTGCCAACCCTCCATAGGTTTACAATGGAAATACTGACACAACCTCAACTACAGTGATGCAAATGTGCCCTAAAAACACTGTATTTGCTTTTATTAATAAAAGTGGTAGTGTTTACATTTGCAGGTATCTTACACTTCAGCATCACGATGAATACTGAGTAGAATGAGTTAAGTTTTGGCTGTAAGGTCAGAAGTTTCCAAACAGATGAATGAGACAGAAGTGACAGTCCTCAATCATGAAAACAAGAAGTTCAAATAAATAAATAAAACAAAACTAAGAAATATGGGTAAGCATTAGGTTGGAATGGTTCAATTAACTGCAAATTATGGCCACTAAATTAGAGACAGAAGAAAACACAGTTACTTATTAAATAGCAAGCATTAAAGCTTTATGGTTTTGTATTTTAAAAAAAAAAAAAAGGAGAAAGAAAGCTGTTAAAAATAAGACTTGCATTTACCAGGCCACCAAACTGCATGGACTAATAAAGAGACTAACAAAGGCAATACTGAGACATTAAGACACACACACGCTCCGTACTTGTGCAACTCAACCATATTCAAAACAATTGCCTTTTTCCTCACATAAGAAAAAAAAAAAGCATCCCCTAAACATATCTGTTCATATAAAGCTTTAGGTTTCTGAAACTGTTGCTGTCTTACATAGCTCATTGTTATGATGTGTCCTCCTCGTCAGAGGAAGAAGCTTATTTCATTAATTTTTTAAATGGAGGTGCTTTGTTTCTCTCAGACAAGAGATTACATTCCTCACACCACTACAGGTTTTCTCCATTTATAAATTTGGTGTTCACACCAACTCCTCCTAGGCTTAAAAAGATAAGGGTTGGCACTAAAATAAAGATTTTGGCTCCTGTAACTAAAATTAAGGCTCACAATGAATTTCCTTTCCACTACGCGTGTCCCATTTTTACCTAGTGGAAACGCCAGCCCTTCACCTACAGGCACTGGATACATTCTGAATTGGAGGGGCCTATTTTCAGTCATGTTTTCTACAGTTCTACAAAGTTCAGGTGGCAACTGTCTAAACCTGTGAACATGAAAGATCATTCTTGAAAGGCGAGTAACAACTGCAGCTAACATTTTTTCAGCAATTCAGTGTCTTCTGGAAGTAATTCTGAATTGAGATGGGACAGTAACTCCCTCACATCCCTGCTCTCCAGTGAAAATGGACTGTGTGATTCATTTTAAGACTTTAGCCACAAAAGCAAATGAAAAGTCACAATTCTGAACAGTTGCAGTTCTCAGTATTGAAAAGGCATCCGATACCTGAAGCAAATCTAGCTGCACAGACATCACTGACCAGCCTCACTTGGATTTAAACTGCATCTCTTCCCAAACAAAGTCTCTTGGGTGGAGGGAAGCTAGTGTGAAAGGCAAAGAGGCAAGAATTTTGGTGTTTTTGTTTCTTTTCCTTTTAAAGTCACTGCAGTTAAGATCCAGATCAGTTTAGGGGTGTAAATGAAGGGGGAACAGGGGTGTTTGAGTAATATAGGCTAACACTGTTCTAGATGTGTTATTACAGCTGTAATTTCTGACTCTGTACAAATTGTACACGTAGGTTTAGACACATGAAAAAGTAACACACTCACAGAGACATAAAACACCTAGGTATAAAATATAAAGCAGTGTAGTAGTTACTAAAATTACATGCTCTCTTATTGCTACAGTGATTTTTGCTCTTTTTTCTTTTTACTGTACCACATGTTGTTCTAAGCATATAATTTGCATAAATTATTCAAGTTTAAGAAAAAATCCACACATCTTCACTTTTAAGCTACTTATATAGTTAATATAAAACAAAAAAAGGTTCTAAAGTATCTCTTTATTAAAAGAGAAATAAAAATGTCATTTGAAACTGGAATTCAGTGGCCAAATCCAAGGGCAGTGCACACCTTGTCATTCCTTGTCGTTGCCCACGCAGCGCAAGCCGAGGTTGGTGGGTATTTGGCCCAGTCTAGAGATGGTCACCAGACCTGCATGATGCCCTACGTGTCTGTTATTGTTCTGGTTTGTTTGTTTTTGTCTTTAGCAAAAAAAAGGACTATGAATGACCAAAGACTAACATTTATAATTTGTAGCAAAATTTGGTTTTATGTAGAAACAAGCCATGTTTTGCATTTGGATAGAGATTTAAATGAATTAAAGCTAAAAATTAAAAAGCACGATGCTGCAACATCTGGTCACTTGTTGAAGACCTCACTTTTAAAGTGGTTAAGTTTGCACAATTTGTACTTTTTTCTTTTTTTTTTTTTCCTTTTTTTTCCTTTTTTTTTTTACTAAACAGTATTTTTCCTTCTTTTATAAACCAGAAAAACTAAACTACAGATAAATTTTCCCTACCTTGAGCTAATGCTGCAGATAGGGTTGACAAAGCTGTACAGCGCAATCAAACATACTTACATCTTAGCTCATTGTACAGGTACAGCCATAATCAAGGCACAAAGATCTTCTACAAGTTATTTTCAATAAAGTTGTACAAAATAATACATTTTACAGTCTGTACAAGAATAATAATCCAGCAGTAAAATAAAAAATGAGGGAAGGGAAGAAGAAAAAGAAGGGAAAGACTGTGAGGACTACAGTCTAGATAATGATTTTTAGAGCAGACGGGATCATCAGTGGACAAACTGAAAACAGTGTGTGGTTAACTCTTTCTGCAATCACAGGCCATACGCAGTTCAATTCATAAATGTCCATGGTTGTCTTTAGACCACCAAGACTGGTTTTAAAAATACCCTTCTGAAAGGTAGCAGTTGGTTTTTGCACTGTCTAGGTCTGTTGGAGAATTGTCAGTATTTCCGCCCAAAGCCACATTACAGTCAGAGAACCAAACTCAAGGGTCTGTCTTCAACCTTGGTCTGTGACTTGGCACCTTCGTTACTCGGATGCAGTGAGTGATACAAAGTGGAGATCACGGGTTATAGGATTATGCCCACAGCAGTGCTAAATTACTTAAAGTTTTCTCTCCCCCAATTTTTGTTTCAACGTTTTAATTTTTTCATCCCCAATTCTTTCAGGTGCTCCACATTCAGGGCTTTTAATTAATTAGGTTTTTATTTCTTTTTTTTTTTGTTTGTTTGCTTGGTTTGGTTTTTTCTCTCTTTTTTGTTAATAACAGTGTTAGGGAATCCTCATGGAAATGGCCTTTTAAGTGTTAGGGGCCATCTCAAACTGTCCGAGGGGTACAGAAGCAAGCTTAGAAGTGCTGCTATTGTCCAGCAAGGAGAAAAAGTTGAGGGGTGCAAATCAATGGGAGATTCAAACAGTTCTCTTCCACCCTATGTGGGCAAGGGTGTTTTTTTCTTTTTTTTTAATAAGGAACAAGGAGTCCAAAACACAGAAAAAAGTGCTCTCCATCACAACAACTCGTATTGGCGAAGGTGCATGCGCTGAATAATGTCCCGACAGTCATTGAAAACCCTCCGGATGTTCTCTGTGTCCACGGCACACGTGAAGTGAGGGTAGCAGTAGTGCCTTCCATCTCCACTTGCTGTGCTGATTCTCTGTGCAGAGCAAGAGAGAGACACTGGGTTAACAACAGAACCCCCTGGGGAACCCCAGCCCGTCCCCAGAGCTCGGTGAATGAAGGTGAGCTGTGTGTGTGTGTGTGAGCTGTGCCTTCAAAAAGTGCAAAATGCACACACAGTTTTCACCTGGAACAGGAAATTCATATGGTGAGGTGGTCACTGCAAGCTAGGGAATTTCAGAAAGGAATGAGAACTCAGGAAAATGCCATTATTTATATGCAGCTTTGGAGGATTTAGCAACTCAACTCCTAGTCCATTTGGCCATGAAAAAGCAGGATTTTGCCTCCCTGTACAAAGCTTTTATCCCTGCTTTACACTTACAGAAAGCCTCCCTCAACTTTTTGTTTTGCTCCATTTTAAAATGAGTCCACAATTTGATTGCCAGGCTCACCATTACAAGTAATTGTAACAATATTAAAATAAAAAAATCTATGTCCATTATAGCTTCAGCTGACCAGTATTGGGAAAGATAATACGAAAAGAACATTAATATCTGACAAAGGAGGCATCTCTTGATTAGTCTCTATCTTTAGAAATAATGCATGGAATAAAAACCTGGCCCCATTAATAACAGCAGGACTTCACTTGTCATTCTGTTTGGGGTTTCTTAATTCTCACCAATTCTTTTACTATTGACTTATGTACAAACAAATATCCAAAAAGCAGCTAAGAAACAGTAGTAAAGCTCACAAATATAACAGTGGTTGATGCAATGTGGATGTTAAATACAAACAACACAAGAAGTGACAGCACTTTGCAACAGCAGAAGGTGAGCAAGAGCTTGGGTTTGGGAAGAATCACAGAAGAAATAGGCAAAGAAAGGAAATACTTACAAGAAACTCGTCTCTAATAAAATACTTGGCCCTTGTAACTCTGGGATCCTCACCAGGCTCTGGTGTTGCTGATTAATAATAAAAGAAGCATCTCATTAAAACAGGTGTTTTCTGGTAACAGCACCTAAAAATCTCAACTTATTCCTCAAATATGACAGAAATCCCCTTGGCAAAACTGACTGTGAGACAAGACAAACCATGACATTATTTAAAGCAGCAGGATTTCAGGAGAACAAGGGAATATTACAATGGCCACAGTACCAGGCATTTGGCAGGTAAGAGAAATGTCCACAGGCAGGATCAGGAGGAGTCCTGAGGACACATTTGTGACAAAATGTCAGATTCTGATCTACACCAAAGTAAAAGGATTTTGTCATGATGAAATTATTAATATATTAAATGTTTAAGAGGCAGGAATCTCTCATTATTAGTACCTTAAATTCAACATTACAATTTGGCTAAAAGACTTTGATGATTACATCTGCTTAAGAGTTTTGAAGCCCTAGTTGAAGCTACCAAAACCATCACAAATGTAATGAAAAATTGCAAACAAAACTTAAAAATCTTACCATCATCTGGTGTAGTGTAGCGAGCAAATTCTGGAAAGTAGTCTTCAATTTTAGATTTCCCTGCCAAAACTTTCTCTGCTAGCAAATCTTGTTTATTCAGGAAAAGGATTACTGAAATGGTCCGTAGCCACCTGTGCAAAATGGAAACCAAACACTGTCAGGAGGCACAGCCCAGATCATACAGAAACTTAAAATAAATTAAGTCACATAAGATGTCTGGAAAACAAGGCCATATGACACACTGGAATGGTTTGGAAAGGTTTTTTTATACCTGAATCCCAAGGGTGTAATTCCAGGTGCGCACACCCTGAGGTGCTCCCCACTTTGTGCTGTTAATTCAAACCCACCCCAGGGGAGATTTCCACCTCCCAGAGCACTGCTCCATCACCACTCTAATTACTTCAGCCTCATTATGGCAACCACCAATGAGTGGCTGTGCAGAGCTCTTTGCAATGAGCTGAGATTAATGAACATCTGGGGTGGGAGGCTGTGACCAAAGAACCAGCCCAGACTGTGCCAGGAGATGGGAACAACAGAGCCCCCTGTGCTGTTAACCCTGGCGGGCAGCTCCTCCCTCACCTTCCTCCTCAGGGGGTGGAGGGGGAGGAAAAGGAGAATGAAAGCAAAAATATCTGGGGGACAAGATAAAATATAAATCATGATTGTTCAATTAGTGAGGGATAAGTAAAAGCCAGGAGAGGACAAAAGAAGTGTTGCAAAGGCAATCACTCCTGTGGGCACACCAATACCCCCAAGCTGGGGAACCTCCCGAAATCCCCTCTTTTCCCCCTTACTGCAGAGAATGATGTTATGTGGCATGGATCACACCTCTGGTCAGCTTGGATCTGCCCACCTGTGTCCCTGAGGATTCACTGCAGGGACAGAGTGAGGAACAGAGAGGGCTCTGCACACACTGCTCAGAGCGTGAGTGTGTTATCAGCATTGTTTTGGGCAAAACCCAAACCACGACACCCTATGGGCTGTCATGGAGAAAATGAACTTTGTCCCAGCCAGGCCCCTCCACGAGTGGTGACAGGACCAGGAACCTCAGTGAGAAGTGCCTTTCACAGACCTGTTGTTCCAGATACTCTTGAAGAGGTTTAGTGCCTCCTGCAGCCGGTTGGTCTGATTGTCCTCTCGTATCACCATGTTGTAGCTACTGCTGGCCACCACAAATATGATAGCAGTCACATCTAAAGCAAGAAACACCCTTGAGTTAATGCCAAGCTTCTGAAGAAATATCCAGGAATAATGAAGTTCAGTAAGAAGCTGCCAGACCTGCAGCTCCCTGCAGAGAACAGGCTGGGATGCTGCTGCTGACAGCTTTGTAAGTAAAGGAATCAAAAAGGAAAGTGAAGAAACCATGGAAGACAGGCAAGGCAGGCCCCAGAACAGAAGTTGACAGAATGACAGAAAATGTAGGAAAGAAAGGAACTGGAGCAAGAGAGAGAAACTGAAGAAAGCCAAGAGGAGAATTTAAAGAAGATTTAAAATGTGTAAAGAAAAGGTCCTTGGGGGAAAACCTCAGGACAAACAGCACTTTTGATTTGTGTAAAGAGCAGCAATAACAGCAGCAGGCTGCAGGGAATTCATGGTTAACTGCAGTGGTCCCCCTGTATGTGTCTCAGTGCTCGGAGCCCCATCTCCTCCCTGGCAGGCATTGCCAGGATCAGGATCCCTGAGCTGCTCCAGTCCCTCCCTGTGCCAGGCTCCTCTCCCTCAGCACAGATGAGTCAGCCCATGAGGCACCAGGAAGAGGAAGGAGCAGAGGTAAAACCCAAACAAATCTGTTACTGACAGCACAGAAGGAAATACTGCCCAGTCCGTCCACACACACAGTGTCCAGGTGATTCTGTGACAGGAACTGTAGCAATTTGCCATGAATTCCAAGTTGCATCTCTAGGATCTCACTGTAACTGTTCTACAAAAAGGTGGGTTTTTGTGTGAACTTCATTGCTATTTTGTCCAAACAACAAAGAAGTCTAGGCTGGCAAATAATGCACTAAGCCACCTCCAAAAATACTTGATTAACGGAAGAGAGGGAAGCCAAAAAAATGGACAAGCTGAAGTTATCAAATTCAAATTCCTCTCCACCTGCATTCTCCTTGAAGATGTTCTGTGTAGTTACAGGAGCTTACATGTCAAGAAAAAACTCAGTGCTGTGGGACTGTTTGATAACTCCTTATTGAGCTATATGGAAAGATGATGGATTTCACACAGTTGAGAAAATGAAGATTAGGCACTACAATTCTGCAGAGAACTATTTTTATAAAGCCACCAGAAATTCTTATCCTACCATTAAAACACTGGATCCATTTTCGGCGTTCATCTCGTTGCCCTCCAACATCAAACATACTGAGAAAAAAACAGAAATCCAGTCAGTCAGAATCATTTTGTGCTGGGTTTTTTGCTTGTGTCTGCATGCAAACAGAAAAGGTAAGAAGTCTTAGAACTTCTGTGTTACAGAAGTTAAAGGGAATCTTGGATTACAAGAACCTGAACAAGTAAACAATCCGTGAACACAGGCATGCAGAGAAAATAGATTTAAAACGTTTTGTTCTTTGTGATTTAAAATGAAGCACACCATTAGCATTTCATTTTCAAGCCAGACTACTAAATTAGAAAACCATAAAATACTTCCTTTCTATTAAACACTGATACTTGAGAAATACAGGAGGCTCAATAAATATATGGTAGGCTCTCCTCCCAGTTTACCTTGGTATTTGTCTGTGTTGTATTAAAAATTGCAAAAACATAAAAAAAGAAATAATTATACTTACTGGAAATTTACTTTATCCACCTGAAACTTGGTTTCAAAAATTCCTGATGTCAAAACTCTGCATCTGAGAAGATCCTAAAGCATAAGGGGAAATGCATTGATTCAACACAGATACTTGGTGAGTTTCTCTATATCCAGCAATGGAAATAAACCCCTTTTTGTCCATGCTGTACTACAACACCAGGGAACAGCACTGGAGTGTTCATTGTCACAGAAACACGATGGAAATCTTGTAAGTGATGTAACTTTGTACATCATTTATGTGTATAAACATAATCCAAAGGACCAAGCCATTTTTACTGGAATACTAAATATGTACAATGCATGGCAGTATCTGAAATGGTGATTAGAAAATGAATTAATTACCCCAAAGATGAAGGGGCAGATAAATGGTGCAATTTCCTCCCAAAGCCCCACGTACCTGGTCAGACGGGGTGTACTCGTTCTGTTTGACTATGTCAATCTTGTCTAGAAAACTGCAGAGAGGAAAGAAAAAAGAGAAACTCATCACTCTCAAATAAGTCAAAATGTCTGAGGCTTTAGTAACTGACAGTTCCCAGGTAAATTCTGGTGCATTTTAATGCTCTCAGGCTCACAGAACGATGAAAACTCTCACGCTGGAAGGCCAAAATTGGGGATTTTGCACCATTCCCAGCAGCGGCCGGCAGAGGGCTGAGCGCAGCCCAGTGAATCCATCTGGGAACCCCATCCCGCCCCTCCCGCCGGCTCCCCCCAGAAACACCCCGGGGTTTCATCTGGGTCATTCCTTCACGGGATCCCACCCTGGAACTGCTGCTGAGAACCTGAAACGACGACTCGAGCAAATTGCCCACATGTATTTCCCCGGAAAGTAAAATGAGGATTTTTAAACAACTTCTCAACTCTGTAGTTCTTTAGATAAATGGAAGCCCTAAAGCAATTTCAGTACAAGTGAGAGAGGACACTGATTTTCCTATCAGCTGCTGTTTCAGTTACTTTCTGCAGCAGCAGCAGTAGCTGGTTTAATGGGTAATAAGAGATATATTTCATCCAAATTCATTAGGCACTACCTACAGATGATATTCTGGAGTATTTAAATTTTTTTTTACCAATTAACTACAACCTCATAATTATCTTTCACTTAATCTCAAAGAGCAAAAATCTCAAGGAATCAGTGAATTCTGCTTTGTTGTGGTGGCAAAGCAGCAGCTCAGGGTGCAGATTTATGGTGTTTGTCCCCAGTGCCCCACACCAGGTGCCCCTTGCTCAGCCCCTTCCACTTCAGCAACGCTTCACCCCTACATTAATGATTAATCAGCCTTTAAACCAATAGGCCTTGAGCTCCCTTGGAAATTCCTCTGCATGAATTGTTTTCTGTCTGAAGCAGAGATCACAAAGGAAAGGTGAGTTTTCCCTGCCTCTTTAATGTGAACTAACAACAGCCACAGCTTCAATGGGAGAAAAGGGAGCCCTGTCCCAGATTCACAAATCAAAAACCCCAAAAAACTCCCACTAAAGCCACCACTGACACAACTCAGCCCCAGTTTCAGCCCCACCTGACCTCCTAAAACACCTAATGAGGAGCAGGGAAAGGGGGGGAAAAATCCTGTATTTTGGCTCCAGTACAATGTCCTTTTCTAGATGATCTTGCTTCAGAGACACGTGAAAATTAATTTTTGTTTAGACTGAATTAAAGAATTTTAAACACATTAAAACGTACCTTAAGTTAACACGTTACAAAAACACGTGAGACAAAGTGCAAAGATCAATTTCCATCAGGGAACGTGACATGGCCACAGACTCACAAGGATAAAGTGGTGACAAACTGTGCTCTGCAATTTGCAAACTGCTTTTTTTTCCTCATATCTTCCAAGCTGTTAAGTAATTTTTTCTTTTTTTTTTTTTTTTTTTAATCCAAAGGGAAGATATAAAACTCAGTGTTCAGTACACAGAGGATGTTAAATAAGTACAACAGCCCTGAGTTCCAAGTAGCACGAGTGTTTCCACCCCATCCTCTCCCCTCAGAGCAGTTTCAGAATCACGTGGCAATTTCACAAGTTGGAGGATGCTTGAAAAATGTTCCGAACAGAACATGTTCATCAAGATACAAAGGTGATTACTGCAATCACCCTGCATTTCTGGATGAATTTATCCAAGCAGAACATTTTATGCTGGGTTCCACAAGAGGTGGGTTTTTGGTTTTGTTTTGGGGTTTTTTTTTTGTTGGATTTTTTTTTGTTTTATTTTTAAACACTCAGCTAATCAGCTTAATGGATTTTGGAAACTGAAAATTAGAAAATAACAACAAGATATTGCTAAAACCTGGAACTGAAAGTACAAACCTCTTACTGTTGTTTATGCAGACTATTTTTAGGCCCATGATTTCCTTGAAAAACATCAGCCACATAGGAGCAGTAGTACTGTACTAGAGATGAATTCCAACAGCAACGCTCATGCCAGGTAAAACAAATTCAAATGGAATAAATATTTCTTCTTCCCCCCAAAACAAGCTCTAACATTCAGCAACATCTGATACCCCTAACAATGCTCCCTGGAGAAGGAATTCTTTCACTGTGACAGACACCAGAAAACCCCTCCTGCTTCCAGGGCATTTTGGGGAAAATGGAGCACAGTGATGTCTTCCATGAAGATTTTTCCTTGTGCCTTTCCTCAAAGTCTGCTGCAGCAGCTTTAGAAAGGGCTAAAGGTGTTAAAAGCAGTTTGATTTTTTGTTCACATGTAAAGAGAGGGAATTGTTCTTTTGGTTGGTCAATGTAAAAATAAATGTGAGCAGAAAAGGGGAGCAGAAATTTGATCGGCTCTGATACACCTAAAATAAGGAGCAACAGCGGGAGCATGAGAGTTCAGAAAACATCAATACACTGAGTTCAGAGACTTCTCAGTCAATGCTAGTCAAAACCAAACAATTTATCCACTAAATTAAACTAATAATCCAGT
Organism: Zonotrichia albicollis; assembly: GCF_047830755.1. Classification (NCBI taxonomy): domain Eukaryota; kingdom Metazoa; phylum Chordata; class Aves; order Passeriformes; family Passerellidae; genus Zonotrichia; species Zonotrichia albicollis. The sequence goes on from NC_133835.1 coordinate 12,439,141, forward strand.
CAGATGAGAACAAAGCCCAATTCAAAATAAACACAAATTCACCATCATTAATTTCTATTTTTAATTCTTGCTATGCTCTACCCAAAACATAAGTGAGGCCACTTGAGTGCGACTTTGTGTGCTGAACTCACTGCTGTGAGATTGTTCTGAGCCTCCTGGAGAGGTGCCCACCATCTACTGTGTCAGCAGTGAACTTACAGGGAGAAACAGAAGTGACCTTGATGAAATAATTCACATAAAACTGTCAAACCACAAAACCAAATTTTATACTGCGAGCAAGCCTTGAACCAAGTTACAAAGTTAGTGTTGTTCTTTTGTTCTGTAAAATCTTCCCAGAGATTATATGGAAAAGCTATTTTCCAGAAAGCAAATAATTCATTCAGCATTGCTGCCAATTCTCACTTTGGGCCACATTCTGGACATGACTAAATAACAGGATCAGCTACTGCTCTGCAAAATTCTGTCACGTATAAGAGGCTCTTCTGCCTGTGCTATAAAACACTGATACTGCTCTGACACACACTGACAGAAAAACCTCAAAAGATTTCAGGTTATTTGTAGCCAACAACACTGGGAGGAAGCAGCTCTAGGACAGCACCACCTGTGCTCTGAGATATTAAATAAAAGGTATTAACAAAAAAATAAAACAATCTGAAATTAAAAAAAGCTGCACTTTTGTGTCCCTTTTTTAGCTTAGGGAAGGAAAACCACATGTGAAGTGCTCCAAGCAGATCTTTGTGACAGATAAAGTGTCTTTAATTTTAAGGGCAGATTCACAGAGAGCTACACAGAGGCTCTCCTTGGCTCCAGCAGGTCTGAGTAATTAAGCCATACATGTATCCTCAATTCTTTCCAAGTCTTAACTAAAACTATTATGTCAAAGCCATGTCCCAGTTTTCAGCTGAAGATCTATGCCAGTACCTGAGTTATTCTGGAGTTCTTTCATCCAGAGAGAGCTGCTTTATCCCTATGGAGGGATTTCCTGACTGAGCAGAGCCAGACAAAGCAGGGCAGCTTGTTTTCCCTGCTGGAAAGGTGTGTGACACACAAAATCCCCCACCTAAGGCCAGCACGGCCTCCCTGGCTGGGGCAGCACGGGAGGGAACTCGGGCTCCTTCCTCAGCATTTCCTGACAGCCCCCTCAATAAACAGCAGCTGAAATGTTTCTCTCTCTCATCTGACAAAATGGTTGGCACACAGGAATTATTTTTTTTTCTGCTTTGTGAAGAAGAGCTTTTGTTTTCAGCCTAGAACAACACTGGAAGAGTGTCTTCAAACTGACAACACACCTATATTTGAGGAGCTTTATTTCCATCAGTTTTATTTTTCTGGTCAAGTCATAACTTGAATTTTCATATAAAATGTCTCCCTTAAAAGACACAATCTGATCTCATCTTCAGTGTCAGAAAGACATTTCGTGAAATCAAGATTTCAATCCCAACTAAAGACAGCATTTATTTATAACTTATAAACCTCAACAGTAGCAGTGAAACTCTGCATTTGTGAAGTTCCCTGCCTCTGAAAGCCTCGAGGTATTTTACAGACAGTAAATCAGACTTCCAGCTCCTGCCTGCCTTCACTGAGCTGCATTTCCTGCCTCCACCATCTCACCCCAGAATGCACACATGGCATAACCCTGTTTTAAAGGCAGGCACAGAGTAGTTAATTGCCCCAAGTCCCTTGAGTCAGTGGAAATGATTTTCCATTTTTCATTTCCACTGAGTCATGTGTTTCTACCAAGATATTACTAAGAACCCACCAGAATATTACTAAGAATTATCAAGATATTACTAAGAATTACACTGGCATTTCCCCTGATCACCTCTAAAACAGTCTTTCCAATTCAGGTTTCTGTGACCAGAAAGAAATTAATATTTTTTACTGATCACCCTAAACACCAAACTGTGCAAATGCCCAGCGGATTTTTATTTATCTACACTCTAGCAGAACTAAGCTGAAAATTAACTCAACATTAACAGTGTTTATTGTAAACAATTTTTTATTTTTCAGAACAGACCATGCTTTACTTCTGCTTTCCTGCCTTTTTAGTCTTTGTCATAATCCTTTATGTTATTCAGCAAAGCTTTCTAAAAGCTTTGCAGTTAACTATTTGGTAAATTATTTCTTCAGCTATGCTGTCTATGTTGAGCCAGACACAGGATGAGCACAAAGATAGAAAACTCTCTTTTAAAATGATATTTGTGTGTGAATGAATTGACTGTCTCTCAACTCTGTCCCTTTCTGCTGCTCAAAGCAAGCAGGGGAGAAGGGGGAATCCTATTCCTCAAATTGCAGTAAGGATTTCAGCTGGTTTATTTTGCAAGAGGAGCAGAACTGCAGGCAGATTTACAGGAATGATACAAATAAAACAACCAAACGTTCAATCTGCTGATATTTAGAGTGTCCTGCAAACATGGGCAGCACATGAAACCAAACTTGTCAGGTTTTTTCTCAAATTAAGTTACAAATCTAAGCTGGGACATCAGTAGGTTTTGACTGTTTTTTACAGATGTACTGGTATTTTCTATTATTTGCAAAGGGGGAGATTTTACTGCTGAGGTGGTCACTAAAAATGTGCCACAAACATTACTGGAAAACTGAAAATGCTCAGAAAGGTAAAGCTCTATTTTCTCCCTAAACAAAACTAGATAAGGAGAGAGAAAATAAATTACAAAAACTTTATAATTACTTTAACAACTTTACAATTAGGAAAGAGAAAAAAAATCTTTATAGAGATTGGCACATAGGCACAGTACTGTACCAAGTACTATTGGCATAATTAGGAGAGCTCCATATTGCACCTACACGATGTTCCTGTAACAACATTCTCCATGTCAGTCCTCAGACATAAGGATCCCATTGAAAACCAGATTTATGTTGGAAATGAACCTCGAAATGTAGCACAAAACGTGAAGAGAAGAAAACCTGAAGTCTCCAGAAAACTTTCCCAAGAAGCTGCAAACACTTTTTGATTTCCAGTTTCAAGTCAAAGCATTATTATGATTTCCTTCTCGAAACTGTAAGAAAGGTTTTCAAATAGTCTAAAGCTCAGAATTTAATTATAGATGGTGTCAACGCACACATATCCCAGAAAAGTGATTTTGAGAGCGGCCCCAGCTGTAATTCCAGAAGAACCTCGAGCATTCCAGCCACTTGGAGGCGGAGGGGCACCATGGGTCTAATTTTGAAGCAAATAACGAGAAAGCTGAAAAGTATGACTCCATATATTTGGAATCATCTTGTGGTAATCAAGGTTACAGTTCCTTATATGGCGTGGAGAACATGAAGCACACACAAAAAATAGAGTATTAAAACTATGGGGTACAAAGAACTGCAGCTATCCCAAAAAACCCAGGACGT